>NC_138954.1:22473895-23933895 GCF_965226115.1 Aulonocara stuartgranti
ATGTTCCACTGTATTAATTTATCAGTTTATTTCTCAGGTGATCGTCGTGAGGGCATCAATACAGCTGTGAGCACAGATGTTCAGTCTGTGTTCAAAGGAAAGACATACAGTCAGCTGCAAGCACTGCACCAAAACATTGAGGCAAAGATTCGGGCTGGAGGATCCAATCTTGATATCGGTTATTGGGAGAGTCTGTTGCAGCAGGTCAAAGTCTACATGGCCAGAGCAAGGTATGACAGTGATGTGGCAATGCCCACTGTTTTTGGCTGGCTTAATAAAGTTAAGTCCCATTTTTATGCAACTTAATATCACACTGCTGTCTTTTTTTGGCCAGGGCACTCTTATAGAAGAGATTTGTAATCTCAAGAGTCTGATTGTTTAAAACTAAATCTAACTTTTTATGCTGTAGGCTGAGAGAACGACACCAGGAGGTGTTGCGTCAGAAGTTGTTCAAACTGAAACAGGAACAGGGAGTAGAGAGTGAACCTTTGTTTCCCATCATCAAAGAGGAGCCTAGGAGTGAGGAAGATGAGTAAGTTAAAATGTACAGACCTGAGTTGCAAATTCCTCTTTGCACTATTGCAAGAGGTGCACTGTAAAATCTAAACCAACATTTCCTTATTCCAGTGAGAGAGGAGGGCAAACTAGAGAGAAAAAGAGAAACACTGAAACAGAGCCAGAGGAGGGTCCGTCCACATCTACAGCAGGAAACCAAGATGAGGAAGGTGGCGAAAAGGGTGACAAGAAGGATGGAGAGGAAAAGGATGAGGTTGTGGAGGCTGTTCTGACGGAGGAGGACCTGATCCAGCAGAGCCAAGCGGAGTATGACTCGGGTCGCTACAGCCCAACGTTGCTCATGCAGTCTGAGCTGCCGCTGGACACCCACACGATCACCCCAGAGGAAGACGCACACCGGCTGCAGTTAGCACGCAGACAGCTCCAAGTCACAGGTATGAGATGACAGCAAAGCATTCTCACTGCAGAAATGTATAACCATGCATATTGGGAACTGTAGCCTCACTGTTTTCCCACTTTCTGTCTGTCAGGTGATGCCAGCGAAAGTGCAGAGGACGCCTTTGTGCGACGGGCCAAGGAAGGCATGGGCAACGATGAGGCCCAGTTCAGCGTTGAGTTTCCGGTCACTGGGAAAATGTACCTGTGGGCAGACAAATACCGCCCCAGGAAACCACGCTTCTTCAACAGGGTCCACACAGGCTTCGAGTGGAACAAGTACAACCAGACACATTACGACTTCGACAACCCTCCCCCTAAGATAGTCCAAGGTTACAAGTTCAACATCTTCTATCCAGATTTGATTGACAAGCGATCCACGCCGCAGTACTTCCTCGAGCCCAGTCCCGACAACAAGGACTTTGGGATTTTAAGGTTCCACGCGGGCCCGCCATATGAGGACATTGCTTTTAAGATCGTAAACAGGGAGTGGGAGTACTCGCACCGACACGGCTTTCGCTGTCAGTTCGCCAATGGGATCTTCCAGCTTTGGTTCCACTTCAAGAGGTATCGCTACAGGAGATAAATGCCACAGATCAGTACGGACCAAAGCCGCCAGTGACTGGGTTTTACACATGCTGTACAGTAAAGGTGCTTTGTTGTTTTTGTTTTAGCTGCTCTCTTAGAAAAGCAGTATTAAAGCTTCAAATCACTGTACTGATGTCTAAGAAAGCAGAACTGTAATTTAGTCAAAAAGTTACACATTAAAGATTTTTTTTCCCCCATTCTCCTTTTGGCCACTGGTTAATGGGTTTCATACAAACTTCACGTTAGAGATGAAACAGTAAGCATTTTAAACTCGCTGAAACAACTTAAAGAACATATAGAAATTGTTTAATTACAATAAAACAAAGTCTTGGTAGCTAGTGGTTACAGAATAAGTGGCTCGATTTCAATTACTGTACATTCCCTGTTTAACAAAAAAAAAAAAAATCAAACCAGTCATTGCAACATATTCCAATCTGTGGTACTTAAAACAATTAGTAGGAATTTGAGCACAAACCTGCATATAAAACAAAAAGGCAGGAATTCAAGTACATCATATTTGTACCAAAAATAACTTAGTTTTATCAGTTTTGTTTATCAAAACAAGCATTTGAAATGTTTTTACATCCAAGTTTCTATGCAAATATTACCGCTGAACCCCTATTCTCATTAGTTCAGGGCAGAAATGAAACTGTTTCTGTCCCCCCCGCATTGATTTGACTCTAAAGTCTATCTTTGTTAATGTCATGCGCTTCAGCTTTGTGACTCTCAGTGTTGGTTGTTGTTACTGTTGCTGCTGATGACCACAGACTTTTCCTCTCTGGGTGCAGCTTGGTAGCTCACACCAGAGTGTAAAGCCTCCTGGTTCTGGCTCTCCTGAGATTGCTCTTCACTTTTACTCTTAAAGCAACTCCAAGGCATACACAGATGGCCTTTGTAAAAGTTCCAGGCCAAAAGGGCAAAAAAAGCAAGCCCCAAAAGAGCACATGCAACCTGCAGTCCTGTAACTGATGCACAATCAGTCTGAGCTTGGGTATCCAGTGTCCTATCACCTGAGTCTGATAGGTCAATTGTGACCAGATGCTCAATTACAGTTATGCTGTGCTTTTTAGCTCTGGAGTGCTCCACAGACAAGCAGCGGTAATGACCGGCATCGCTTAATGAAACATTCTGGATCAGAAGTCCGTCTTGTAGCTGAAGTGCAGCTGAAGGCGTCAGATCAATATTGTTCTTCTGCCACATGATTTTTCCCAAGCTGGAAAGGGGTAGACAGCTGAGCTTCAGGTCCTCACCTTCCCGGACGGACAAATTCACAGGCTTGATAGGGTCTGAAATTTCAACAGACACCCATAAATCCATTTTCAGTTTGACAACTGCAACAGATCACATGCAGAAACGTGCAAACTCCAGAAGATTCAGTTTCATGAATAAACTCACCAGCATCAGGGCAGAGGGAAGCATCTCCAACTTTCAAACTTTGAATTATTTCACTACAAAAAAAAGAGCAAGTAAATGGAAAATTAGTTTGCATATACAACATCAATATCACTTGGTCCTTGTCTTTAAAGTGATGCCTACCGGTGTGATTTAGAAATGAAAACGCATTTCCCCAGAGCACTGTTCCAGCCACAGTACGGGTCTCTGGCTAGAACACAGTCCATACAGGATGAGGACCTCTCACAGGTGGCCAGTGGTATCTGGGCTACTCCAGTGTCTGAGCCTGCATAGAGCTGACCATGTACATCTTGGATCTATGACAGAAACACAGAGCACCGATGATGCTGATGTACATTGACACCAAACATATTGAACCTGTTTATTCTTTCTGAGAAGACTCTTTATAAATAACTTAAATATGTGTTTTTTCACATTCTTGATGAATCCCGTCTTGCTGAAGGATAAAAAATAAATAAATAAAAATGGAATGGAATTCCTGAAACAATATCACTACTGAGGCATCAGCTGTGATATAAACTTTTTTAAATGAATGGTTATCTCAAATTACCGTGATATTTGAGAATTTAAGAATCTTGATTGGCTGACGGGGGTGGAAGATTTGTACTTCCTCTATGATGAACATCTCTCCGTCGTAGTTCACAGCTTTCAGCACTGTGCCTTTGTCTTTTGTATAAAAACAAGAAAACATATTTACATGCATAAAGTCCAGTATGCTTACCACTGTTAAGTCATCAAAAACAGCAAAATGGACAATAAACAGGAAGTGACAGAATGATGTACTGATGCAAACCTGTGCCTATAAACATCACGGGGTACTTGTTGCCATCTGCAGCTTTCATTTGGTTTACTATGATTTGTGTGAATGTAGCTCCTCTGCGCACCAATAGAGGTTTATCTCCTATTGGCTGGATAACCTGGTCCATGAGGGGCTTGTCCTTGACAAACTGAAGGGTTCGGTCTGGTAGATCCAAAGTTTCATGTATGCCCGCTTTACGAGCTGCATTATTTATACACTAGCAAAGGATCAACAAAAAGGAAAGAGAGAGCAGGGTGCAAAAAGGAATCAGCTTCCTGCTAGGGTTTTCTTTAAAAAAATAAAATAAAATGCACAAGGGAATTTTGGGAAGACTTACAGCTCCAGGCCGAGGGACGGGCACTTCTCCGCTATACATCACCCACTTAACAAAGGAGGTTTCTACGGGGACTGGGGTCTTGTACTTCCCCTCTGCAAACACTCGGCTTATGTCTGACACGCGGTACGCACACACTGCAGACAAGTCTGATGTGTCCCTTAAATAAACACACACACCAAACATGCAGGACATCTTAGCCAACTGGTGTCCTAAAGACATAAAAGAGGAAGTTAGCCTTTTCCTTCTTACACAAACATGTCCAAACTTACAACTGTGCTGTGAAGACGGTGTAAAAAATACAGCTCTTCCAATCCTTCTCGGGGTCACACCAGCGGTATGCGTCCCGGATAATGTACGGCAGCTGGGACTCCAGCACCGGACAGTCTATTCTAGCTTTCAAGAAGGTTGTCCACTTTTTCTGCAAAGTCCTTAGACCGCCAAGATCCCCCTGTGAACACAGAAATTCATAACAGGAGGAAAAATACACATAGCAACGAAACAACGGAAAGGGCTGCAGGAGCACAAATGGAGGAAGTGCCATTTATGTGCCATTGTCATTGGAAGTGCATGCAATGTAAAACCTTTTATCACCTTGCAGACGCGGGCCACGCGGGACACCACCAGTTTGTTGTAGCAGTCACACTCCACAGCGGTCTCACTAAAGAACAGGTAAACTTTGTCGTCATCTCCGCTTTCACTTTCCTTGCTCTCTTGCATCTGAGCCATGGAAACAAAGGTGGGCTCTGGCACAAGAAGAAAAGAAATCTTTAACTTTGACTCAACTAATAGGTTTAAAAAAAATTTTTTTTTTTTATATCTTACCATTAAGCCAGGAGCTTTTAAACTCAGTCCGTATGTTACCAGACGAGCGTATTAGGACGGGTTCAGAGCCGAGGAAGTTCATTGACGTGGCTGAGTAAAGATCATCACCTAACGAGACCAGAGAGCAAAAGAAAATCTGTTTGCTCTGCTAATCTTTTCAACAGGTTTCTTAGTGTAGTTGGCAAATTTCTACCTACCTGCCATGATTGAAGCGTATCTCTGGAAAGGATCAAATGGACACTTCCCTTTGCCATCCTCCATCTCCTTCTCAAAAGTCAATGCATCACCTGAAAAGGACTGCACCGGCAAACACCGTTTTATCTTTGGAATTATTCTGCACTTATTGTGAAGCTGATGAAAAGCCACAAAAACCATCTATTCAATCAGTTAGTGAATTTATCTCACCACGTATTTGCACTCGGGATCAAAAGCATTGGTTCCACACACATACATTCTGTCATCTCCCACCTCATGCAGGATCCTGATATAGTTCAAGCACTCCGTCTGTGAAAGGAATTCAAGAACCAGTGACTGCCTCTGCTTAATGTAAATTGACCTTTACAAAACTACAATTAACCAACCTCTGCATTTTTTCCTTTGTTTTTACATTCTGTCTTTTTTGCTGGAGTTGCTTCCCATGCAGCCTAAAATATAAAAAACACAATTTTGGTCACACTTCAAAAAAATTAATAGAAGTTCTGTTGAATAGGGTAAAGTTTGGGCCTGTCATAATAACTGATTGATGACAAACGTTATGACAAGTCCACAACTCTGACATTGCTTTCATTACTGGTCACACTACTCTGTGTGGTAGGAGAACATGTTTCTCAGGGCTAACAGGTTTTCTGCTGTACAGAACAATACTTCCAATGTTTACATTTTTTTAAAGGAAGCACAGCTGCTGTTAAGATGGTTAAACTGTGAAGATGTGGCTAAAATTGTTGCTGAACAGGAAGTGTTGCGGCTCAAATGAGATGATCTGCTTTAGTATGTCTGCTAGCTTTGTTTACACTGTGTTAAGAATCAACGGTCAAATACGCCATGATACTTGCCATTTTTTGACTGTAGCTGATCATTAATAAGGTGCAATCTGAGGTGAAAACAGGATAAATTCATGTGAAGGAAGAGTAATTTAAGGACAAAGTTTTAAACAGGTTTTTTTCCCATCTTTGAAAAATGTGTCAAAACTCTGGTTATGAGACTTCCTGTTAAGCTGGTGGTATGGTATGGTATGGTATGGGAAATGGTCTTATCGGCTATGTTGGGCACTTGCCCTGGATTGGTGAAAGAGATTGCTTTAAAAGGAATAAAGTGGGTGCTGCCTGTTAAAAAAAAACAAACAAACAAAAAAAACGGTGTTCTTACTGAAGCACGTTTCTGGGAGATGTTATAGAGGTCAAGTGCGTACACTTTTTCCCTAGCACCAAGCATGAGCACGCCTTTATCTTCTATCAACAGCATGGTGGAGTAGTTATAGACATCATTCTCACTAAAAAAACGAGCATTGTCCCCTAAGGGAAAAAAAAGAGACAGCAGACAAATGATTAACTCGGCAACCACCAGTGATTAAATCCCATTTCCTTTTGAGTCAATCCAAATTATATGAGCTAACACAAGCTGACGCACTGTAAGTCAAGTTGCAAGTTACACAAGACAAAAGAGCAGCGCTTACTGTGATAAGGCACAGATCTGCGGGGGATGCAGTTCAGTGGTAAGTTTTCCTTGGCCATCAAGGCCAGAGGCAGCAGGCAGAAGACAGTGAGGGACAGCAGCAGATTCATGGCTCCTTTTGCTCAAGCTCAGAGGATTTTTGGCTTTATTGTTTCCTCAACAGTCAGTCATAGAGCGGTAAAGGCGGCAGGGTGGCATCTATGACGTGATGTGGTCTGTGGTGTTTGAAGGGTAGCAGCCCCTTTACTGGCCCCGCTCTGCAGGCTGTCCATGGGGAGATGGATGGCACGGACCAAAGACACAAAGGCGATGGGGGCTGAAAAATACAAGGGTGTACAAGATATTAAAAACGGTTCATGAGTAAAGAAGGAAAAGTATAGAACCTTAATGGATGTACAGCACAACACCAGGACAATAGCTGACAGGGGTAAACATTAAAGTGCATCAAAACAAAGTGTAAGAAACTTAGCCAAAAAAAAGGGGGGGGGGGGGAAAGAAAGAAAAGAAAAAGTAAAGGAATCGCCAGAAAGGACAGAGTGAGCTAAAGTCAGCACTGCAGTAATTCTGTCAGTGCCATAGTGATGTTAATGCAGGGCCATGAAAAGCATTCAGCAGGGTGCAGGGATGTCAACCTCAGCTCTCCTGCAGCACCAAGCACCGAAACAATGAAAGATTCACACAGAGTGCCAAATTCTGGGCTCGATTAGAGACGAGCTCTTGCACAAAGTTGGCTGCAAGGAAGTTAGATGCAAGAGTGGTTTCACTGCACAGAGCAAGAAACTGAGGTGACCTTTAATTAGGTCGTTGTTACAAAAGGAGCATCTGTTTTCATTACTCTCACAGTAATCAAATTTGAAGTAATGATGTGTGTGTTACCTGATGAGCCACAACATGTCAGAGAATGCACCCCGATAAGATTATTTAGCCTTGAGGGCCAATCCCAGCTTCACTCTACACCCACACGCAGGCGCACACGCACACACTCACAGCACAATGCCTCTCATGTTTACGTTCAACTGAATCTGGACAGTAGAACAAACCCGATAAGTGTGTGAAAATCAATGTAGAAACAAAAATCCATAAAATAAATGAGAATTTAACAGTACGCTACTTAGCTAAACTAGTTATAATAATAGTAATAAAGTACGTTACCCCATGTAGTGAAGCTTTAACGTGAAATTCACCCTGAAGCTGTTAATAAAGTAGCTCTTGCAGGTTAGCTAAGAGTGAGCAAACACTCGAATCACAAGTTAATGTCTTACCTGCGCACGGACACACCCCAAGGTTTCCTCTAAGAAAAAAAAATAGTCCCAGCACCTGTTTACGACATATTTCACCACCGCTTCACGGATAGTTTGATAGTTTAAAAAACAAAAACAAATAAACAAGGCAAAATCAAAAACTCCCACATACCTTTAGCAAACACTCAATAAAAGTGTGAACAACTGAGACTAACGTCTAACGTACCCCAGAGGTGTCAGACGTTGGCCGTAGCCAGCAGCTTCACTGAGATTTATTATCTGCAAGCTTGCGTCTAAAAATCAGCGACCGCACAAAAAATTAAAAAGGAAAGGCGCTCAAGCAACGGCTCAGCAGCCCGTCAGCCTCCAGTGAGTGTTTCTAAAGACACAGCGGTGCTTCGTTTCTGTCCACAGCCTCTCTCAGCGGTCATATCCCTCGGTCGGTGAAAGGATCTGAATGGCCGGGGCTCCTACTCCGGACAGCCGCGCAGGGTTTTTTTTTTTTTTTTTTAAACTAGTCCCCCACACCCCTTCAGAGTGTGGCGGAAGGCGCTGACCTCCGGTCTGATTAAGTGTTCGTTATAGTACTACTACTGTCGGTAGAAGGCACAGCTGACTCCAGCTGGGCGGATCAGGTAAACCGTAAAAACACCTGGCAGCGTGTCCAAACAGGAGTGATGAAGCAATGCAACATAGCAGGGCGGCGTGTTGTTATCTGCCCTCCACGATGGAAACGATGTATTTACATTAATGCCACCATCATCTCCCTGCATGTGCAATATTCTGGCACTATAATAATCCTGCACATGCACAGAAATATGAAAAGCGCAGAGAACTGATGCATATTTGTTATGATCTTATAGTTACATTTGATTGAGACGCCACAAATCAAGAGAAAGGTTGTAGAGAAAGGGGAGATAGAGGGTTAGCCACTTTGTTATTAAACAAAGAAGCATGTTTGACAAGGTAAATAGATTGATTTTTCTTCTAACTTAGCAAAACCTCAGACTTTAAAAATATTCTCCTTGCTTCCAATTGAAACCAAATGTCTAGCCGTATTTCTGGCAAGACATTTCTAACCGTTTAAATGTGTAGAAACTGTCGATTACATATTAACATTTATTTCTGATAGTTGTCGAGATCGTGGAAGGACTAAAATCGCAATAATCCCCATGTTAATACCTTAACTTTTAACCTAAAAGATTTTTTTAAAGGAAAAACAGGGCACCAATAGTCTTTCTAATCATCAACTGATAACAGTGGAATTTATCAATACTATCTCGATAACAAGAGGCCTTAACTCACAACGGATCCATGCAAAAACACATTTAATTCTTCAGATATCCAACTACCTTTGATAATAATAAAGTAGACGAGACAATCATGTACCAACATACAAGAAACTGTTCACTGCAAGACATTTAAGAGTCATTTGACACTGATCTGTAAACGTTTTTTACACGTAGAGTTACTTGTCGTTGTTTGAGCACCTTCAGACCTATAATCAGTTAACTGTAGTGCAGCTGGGAAAAAAAAACTATAACAAAAGTTTCAGGTTTACTCTGCAAAGTAAAGGGGTTGACCTATTGAAAGTGATTGTGCTCATTAGGGTTATGGGACAGACGTACCACAAGAGGGCGCCCTCACTTATGACTACACTAGACTGATTTTTTTTCTTTTTCCCTTTTTCTTACAGAGGAACAGAAATCATCTAGAGTTACATACAGTCTGTGGTTTCCAGGCAGGTCTGGTCAATCATAGCACCATACAATAGCACGTACACAAGAGAAGAGAATAAGGAAACACGCACAACACAGTTAAAGTTGAGCTGTAAATGAGCTACATTGTGTCAACAGCAGTGTTAATGGTTGCTTATCAGTCAGATGTAGGACTCGGAGCAGGCAGGCAGAGAGTGTGCAGCTAAGTTGTATTGTTATTATTCCAGTCATGCTACATGTAGTGATGTGAATGAGGTGACTCAAGGAGCTGAGCATGCCTGGATTTGTCTCATGTCAGAGTTTGTTGCATTGGAGTTGATCATGGCAGTCTACATGTTGTTTTTTAAGTGGTTTCCAGTGTTGTAGCAGCAGTTTAGCACCCAGTATTTTTTCATTTATTTGTTTGTTTTTTTGGCTCAAACAGGAAAACATGAGGCTCAACTGGAGGTCCGATATGTGCCAGTCCTTCTGTGAGTGATTCATAGTTCTTGTGGACTGTATTTTTGCTCGGAGGCAGGTTGTAAACAATATTATGCAACTGGACAACGTGCAAGTGGGTCATCAGCCAACCAGGGCGGGCAGCATTTTGAGAGATTGCATGAAAGTAATCTGTGATAACCAGTCGGTCTTGCTCTTAGGGAGCTAGCCAGAGTCAGTTAACTCATGTCAAATCTAACAACATAAATACTGAAACAAACATACACAGTTTTAAGGTTCCCCAAGAGAAAGTAGTGGTTCTGTAGTCCCTTGTCTTCCACATTGAAGGCACAGGATGAGCACGTAGCTGCAGTGAGAGTAGGTTTGGCACCGAAGATTGTGTATGCTGTGACAGGAAGTCCCTCCCAATCAGTAAAAGTCACTCCTGACTCGCTCGTCTCTTCTCCAGCTTCATTTTCAGCTCCTCATTGAGCGCTGTGGACAACCAGGGATAAACAATTTGGGATTAAAGGACTGCAGATAAACTGCCGCCAATGAAATCAGCACATCTTGTACTCACTCTGTGTGAGAGGTGAAGGGGAGAGGATGAGTCGTCTCATCGGGTTGCTGGGCGAGGCCGGGACTGGTGAGGTCAGAATGCGACGGTCTGGGGCGGGGGACCTGGACAGGGGACTGCTGGAGGACCAACGATCTGCACCAGAATGGGAGCAGTGATCACGATATACTCTCTGCCTCTCATTGCACATGGTTTATATGACCGGCACAAACCTTGTTTTGGAGGAAGGACAGGGGCCCTAGGCAGGGGGCTTGAGGGGGCAGTGTGGAGGATCCTCTCTCCATTCTCATCATTGGCAGAAACATATGCTGATGACATAAACTTAACAAAATTAGTATTAAGAATTTGTTTAAAAAGGTGGGTGAGAAATGTTTAGTAATGCCTCACTTATATTCTCCTCATAAGGCTCCTCGAGTAGGAAAGGCTGAAGAGTTCCTGCTGTTTTCTCTACTAGTGCATCAATGACCTCATGAAGAGTGGCACAGGGGATCTGCAAGAAGATACCTCTGTGTTATAATAATAATAACAATAAAAACAATAACATTAACTTAAAACACACAGCTACAGTGTGTTTCATAGTTTGGATAAGCTTTACATTAAAAATAAGTATACATAATCTAGCATACAGACAAATAGTCAATCATATGTTATTGACATACTCACCTCCATATACTCATTAGATCTAAACTACGGCTAAAAAAATAATGGGAGAAAGATGAAGGGAAAGATAATCTATAAAAAATTAGTTTTCAGCAGTTGTTAAAAACAAAACACAGATTCACCCGACCTGATAGGCTGAGGGAAGCTGTTCTAAAGTTTGGGCACTCCAACTTCAAAAGCACCTCAATATCACCTCAGGCTTAAAAGTAAAAACGTGGAACAGTTCAAAGAACCTGTTCAGATAAACTGACAGGCTGAGCAGCAAGAATAGAGGTGCCTCATCAGGGCCAGTGACTTTTTAATAGCAATCTTAAAGTTGTAAATTATGAAATGACAGCGACCGATTTTTGCAGCGTTTTTTTAAATGAAAGAATCAAGTCTGGATTCCCTTGGAGGTGTATTTCAAATTTCAGTTGCAGGTCAAAAATAATACCAAGGTTTTTAGAAGATCTGATATTGGTGGAGATGGGGAACAATGTAATTGGCTGGCCTCCCTGGAGAAATTGTCAGGGCTGAACACAAGTGCCTCAGTTTTACCAGTGTTGAGATGGAGAAAATGTAAATGCATGCAAATATTAATGGCAGTGAAGCATTTGCTGAGGTAGGAGAGGGCCCTGAGGTTGTTGGGCCTAACAGAAAAGTATAGCCGTGTATCATCAGCATAGCAAAGTAGCTGTTAAGCAGAAGACCGAGGGGTACTGCATATAAACAAACAAAAACCGGTCCAAAGATTGAGCCTTGGGGACTCCACATACAAGAAGCACAAATGAGGACATATAAGTGTTAATATGAAGTATAGCCCTGATTCTCCTGCTTTCTTCAATCTCTCTACTCAAATTTAGAATTTATGTCTTACAGTTCTATTTTCAAATAATGTTTTTAAGGCCTGTGTGCCAAAATATCCACAAAAATCCTCAAAACCTGAAAACTCAAAAAGCTTTAAAGGATTAATGTGAGGACAGAGCTATATTTGATTTGGACCAGCTGTCAGTACAGAGAAAATAACAGCTCTGAAGAGATCTGAAACATCAAGTTTGTATCTGACATCCTGCATAAAAGCTCTTTATTTAAAAAAAAAATTATCCAACATAGAGCATCATGGTTAAGTAGCTGTGATTCACAATAAAAGAGGTGAACTGAGACCCGTGTTTTTAATAATCTCATGCATCAGTCTGATCAGTTGGATTTAAGCGGTTTGATGTTTGCAAAAATAAACAAACAACAACACACATTTCTTCAATAAAAACACAGCCATGATGTAATGTTAAAATTCTGAATCTATAACAGTAAGGTCTATAAGTTTTTGATCAGGCCACAATTTTGTGAATTTTGGCTCTGTGCACCACCACGATTGATTTGAAATGATGCAAATAAACTCTTTGACTCTTAACTTTGATTCAAGACAAAAAATAAATAGCATTGCCCATACAGAAACTACATCATTTTTTTATATAAAAACTTAAACATTGTTTTCAGAGGGATTATTTTCAGTGCTTGAATGCAATCCTTTGCATACAAGGATTCTCTGTTGTCTGGAACTCATGGATATCACCAAACAATGTGGTTCCTTCTCTGTGATGCTCTGCCAGGCCCTTATGTGCAGCTGCTTTTGGTTGCTGCTTGTTAGTGGATTTCTGGGTTTTTTTCCCTTGCACAGGTGAAAAGCATGCTCATTTGAACGGAGATCCTGAGACTCACTCAACCACTTTCATTTCACTTCTCTGGCTTATCAAGCTCCTGGGTTACTTTTGCTATAACCTTTTCAAACTGTACCTTTTTTACTCAAAATGTATACATCCATTTCAAAGTTCACCCACTTACTTCTATGAGCAGTCATATCATCAGTAAACACTGGTGGACTTTGTTCCACTGGCAGCCATGCATGCACATGCTATAACGCTAATTCTGGTGTATTTTACAGCCGGTGTGATCTACTTTGGATCGTGTGCTGTTATTTTCCTTCTGCCCACTCTTCCCATTCTTGAGATAAAAGTTCATCTTGGTTTAATTTTAGCAAAGAATCTTATTGCACAATAATATATTGCTTTCTGTTTCCAAGCAAAGTCTAATCTGATCTTATTGTTCTTAAACGTAAACAGTGGTTTTTGTGTCTTGCCGTAAACAGTCTGCACATTCGTGAAGGCGTCTCTTGATTGCAGGCTTTGACAATGATACACTTACAGTGCCTCCTCGAGTGCTCTTAACTGGCTAGATGTTGTGAAGGGGTTTTTAATCAGTTAATTCCACAATCATCCACTTTACTTGTCTGTTATAGTCTTTAACATCTTTTAGTGTTGCTGAGCTGGAGAATGAAAGTATTTTTAGAAGCAGGTTTCGCCATTTGAAAGCCATAGTGATGACACTTGTGGCAGTTATTTATATGTGTCATCTGACCTAACTTTGATGGTCACTGAGATATAAAAGAATCCGCAGTCAAATCTGATAAACATTTTAAAAATGTGCTGACTTAACACCAAAATAAGATTTAAAATCACTGCTTTGTTACAAGTCTTGTATCTTGTGTCTCCTAAATGAAAAAAGGCACCCATGTCCACAATGTGTAATTACTTTTGAGCCTGTGAAAATGCTGTAGTTTCTAAATGGCTGATGCAATAATTGTTAAAATCCTTCCTTTTCTTTGTGTTTATGTCAATCACACCATTCCTGATCCACTGTGGTGTACACTAGAAAAATTAAACCTCTTCTCCTTTTCCTAATACTCATGAATCTGAAAGTAGGTCAGTTATACTAACATGTTTTACATTCCTCTTATGAAATGTTGTAAAACTGTAACTGATGACACTTGTGCACTTACAGGATTTTCAACATCAATGACATAACCACCTTGGTCCCTCTGTGTGACTCTGTAATGTCTGAAAACTGACCTGGAGCCACAAAAAAGAAAAAGACAGCATGTAATGATATTCTAGTTAACCTTTGATGTTTGTGATTTTGTAACTGCGGTTTTCAGATATTCAGAATGTGTTTACCCGTTGAGATCCTGTCGAGTAGTAACGGCCAACGAGCATCCGTCTCTGCCTGGACGAAGCAACATGTTGCCACAGTCTGGGTGTCTCTCTAAAAGGACTTCAGCCTCCGTCCGGGACACAGGCCGAAAACATCTGCAGATGAAACACACAGTATTACAGTTAATGTGGTGATATACCAAAGCCACTTTAGCTGCAGTGCATCTTCTCTATGTAGCACAGAGGAGCGCTCACGGTGGGATCTCTCCTACTAAAGGAACGGAGAGAGGCGAAGGAGGAGCTCGTGCAGGATTGCGACTTCTCCGCCTGGCTCTTTCTTTGTCCACCACCTCCTGTAGCATTTGTAGCTGCCCCGGCAGCAGTGTGAGATAGGATGGTACATTCAGCTGTAATTGGACAGGAAAAACATGTGAGAGGCAGGCTGGTACAGAGACGCAGGGACAGCAGCTGTGTAAAAGATTAACACCTACATCTATAACAGAGTAGAGGAATCCTTTCCACAGCTCCCGTGATTCCAAGTTTGGTGCCTGGAAAAGACAGCAGCAGCATTTTCTGTCTCAGCAAAGATTTGTTAATTTTAGCATCTTTGCGTCTGAGTGTGTGAGCCAAGTGGCTTACTGTGAGTTTGGTCTCTCCATCCTTCATTTGGAGGATGAGCCTAGCTGCCTCTAGGTTTCTGTCCCGGCTGCAGTCGTCCTTCAGGGACACAAAGCCGCTGAGGTCCAGCTTCTCCACATACTGTTGCACACATAATTATATTTTAGTGCCAGCACACTATTATATGAAAAAAGACACACAAGATGCTATATAATCTGGAACTTACATGAGTGTCCTTGGCGTTGTTGAAGAAATACAAAGAATTCCCACACAGGCACGTCCACAGCCGCCTGGATGCCTGTCACATACAGATGGACACACAGACCTGAACTAAAAATGTTAAACCAAAAAGGGCCAGTGCTGTCTTCCCTGTCAGTGTAATGGATATTTTCCTTTTATCACCCCCACATTTCCTGTCCCTGGAGATGGCTGTAGTGAGTGAGCCTCAGCTGCTGTCAGTCTGTGGCCATGGATCACTGCGACACCCTGCACCTGAGCCATGCTCACATTACATGTCCACATTGCATTAAAAAGGAGCCTAATCAGAGAGGGGTAGGACACCTGGGGAGTGTCTTCTTTATCGTCTTCCCTATAAATAAAGCTAATACGTGAAAGTATCCTTGGGCAAAACTGCCAATTTCTCTGTGTAACTTTATTTGAAATCTAGGATATGTATTTCAGAGATCAGACTGGCGGATCAATAATTCAAAAGATTGAGTGTCTGTGAGTCAGCTAATGGATTCTGAGTGGAAACACTTGGCTGGGGTACCGTTTGTGACAATCAGATGCCCCGTTATCAACAAAATACAGTCCTGTTCGGTTCATGTGGCAATAACATGTAATGTTCGACAGCAGTCGTGATTTCTGTCATTCAGACGCTGTGATTAGATGCTACATCGTTGCATGCTTTGCCTCCAATATGCTTCACCGCTGTGTGAATTAAATAAATCCCCGCCAGCAGCAGCAGTGCAGTTTCGCCTCACCCATTCTCGCACAATAAGGAAGTTGACAGCTCTCTGGGAATGGTGGCTCAGCCGGTGTGCGGTCCATACACACATATACACACACACACACACCGACTTCCAGCATCTACAGGACGCGCCGAAACCAAAATACGGCAATTGATGTGCACCGGGTGAGCCTACCTTTTCTTTCGGTCCTCGCTTCTCCAGGTACCCTTCGTAGTAACAGGGCGGGAGCTGTGCCCGCTGCCCCCCTGGTCCGGAGCGCTGCCTGACGGGTGCAGCCGCCATGAGTGTCGCTGGCTGGCCACCGAACGAGGACAAAGGGGCGCTGAGTAATTCGGGGACTGACACGCCTTCCCCGATGAGATAGTGCCGTGGCAATAATCCAACAGCTGGCTGATGCAGCCTGCTGTGTCTGGGGGTCATGCAGACGGGTGGTTATAGAGATTAAAAATAGGATGACTGGGGGATGAAGTCCCAAGTATTGAGATGTTTAGTGAGCAAGAAAAAAAAGAGCATTTGTCGAAACGTCAAAATATGTATTGTGTGATAATCAACGAAAAAAAAAAAAAATCAAAACAAAAACTGTAGCAGTTTAGTTTTACACAGACACACGGGACAAATTACTTAACATTTATTTAAAGAAGCAAATGGACAGCATTCATTCATACACCACATTAATTATACAATACACAAGATTACATTTAGCATAGAGGTAATTCATACATCCTAAAGATAATCCAGGATAATCCCACTTTTAGTCTCAACATTTCTCCCTATTGTGTCACAGTTACAAAAAATGAGGCATTGCATATGGCAAAAGCTAGAATAAAAAAAACATACAAAAAGTTAGGCTACTTTCACAGAAAATTCAAAAGCGTGCATGATGGGGGGGAAAAGAAATAAAAGCTTTATTTCCACAGTAAGAGCAGCAGCTGACAAAAGCTGATCTTAGCCCTTTGTTCTTCATGAATATTATACAAGCTACAGAACAGCTCAACCTGAGCCCCTGAGTCCCTGACCCTCCTCCTCTCCTAAACTTGGGAAGGGGGCTTTTGATTAGGTGTAATGAGGCATGTAAACCCACACCTGAACCACAATTATTAGTCTGCTATGCCAAACCCCCGGTGCAATGCATACCACTAATAACAGAGCACAGATGCAAGCAAAACATTAAGAGGTATCTACTGTGATAGCAATGATGGTATTATGGACTGGGAGACTGAGCCTCAGAGGCACCGTGGGCTTGGGATGGGGTAGATAATGAGAAAGGGGGTAGGGGCACAGGGGCAGGTGGTGAATAACGCATAGTGGGGGAGGGCATAATCCAGTGCTGTGTGCCCTTGCCTGCTGAAAAGACCTGTCTGTTCCACTCTCAGTTTAAATGGAGATGGGAGAGATGAGTGGGGCAGGGGGCGGTCTAACAAGGGGATCATGACAAGAGGAGAAAGTTGGCATTCTAGTGAACAGCACAGACCATGACAGTTCATAGTTTGCTTGTAATAGGCTTAATTGGAACTGAAACCAGCCATTGTGCAAAGGTCCTTCCTTATTATTTGTAAATTCAGTACACAGTCACTGGAAGATAGTAACCCCCATCAGGTCTGATGCAGTTTCGGCCTGAAAACTGAGGCAGGTACAAAAAACACCTAACACACATCAGATTAAATTCCACGCATCAAATTGGAGGTTAGAATAATAAGGCCAAGCTCACCCGAGCACTGACGTGGAAAATGCACCAGTGACAGAAAGTTCATGAAACAAACAGCTGAATTAAAAAAAAAAAAAAAAAAAAAAAAAACACCCCACAGAACATTATGAGTGACACTGCCAGCAGTATCAATAGAGCCTGAGAAAACAGGAACTAAAAGAACATGGTTTTGGCTTTGGTGTAACGCTGCACAACATGAACGGTGGGATGCTGCATGTAATCATCTGAAATATCAACACAATTGTGCACACGAACAGCCCTTTGCATTTTGGAAATTTAAAAAAAAAAAAAAATTCTTTGGCATCCATGTTGAATAAAATGAGGGCAGTATGATCTAGGTTGTAAGTAACCTGCGTTACATAATGTTAAATTGTAATTTTTAGAGTTTAACTGCAATTCTTTTTGTTAATGCTAAAACTACCAATGTTTAGAAAAAAATACATCTATTGACTCACTCACGCTGTTTCAACATCTGCAAACTAAAACTTAGGACAAACTACCCAACATAGATTTGGTAAGAAACAGCCAACAAACATCACAGAATAGTGTTGCTGAATAAGGAGCTAAGAAGAAACTCTGTGACCACTAGAGGGCGGCAGAGACTAAACATTGATAAAGGGTAGCCAGTCCTCCATGTTGGCGCACAGTACTAAGGCCTTAAGGTACAGAGATTAAAAATGGGAGTGTATGAATAGTGTTTAGAGGAACGCATGCATGTGTGTAGTACCAATATGAACAATGCATAGAACGAAACGTAATATTCTGAGTATAAAAACAGGATAAGAAAAATAAAGTTGTTGCACTTAGGAGTTTGTAGACCATTTCTTCCCCAAACACCATTCTCTCTCAGCATTTCTTAATCAGTCCTGGTGATAGAGGTGTAGTGTAAAAAGTGCACAGGTGCATAGAGAATGGCTATAAAACTCAGGATATGACAGAAGCACCCAAATATTACGATATAATTTGGCTCATCGAACATTCCTCTGCCCTTGATGTTTTTACAAATCTGTGTGTACTCTTTAACCTTGAGATACAAAATAATATTGGTCATTGTCTTGATATTTACTCTTTATATAATCTTTGTTATCAAGAGATCTGGTAATCCTTTATCCTCCACTCTTCATAATCTTAACCCCTGCTGTTTTCAGTGTGGCAGAGGGACCATCACTTCAACATAGTTGGTGGGGAAGAATCCTGATTTTCCACGGAGGCTTCCTTCATACCAGTTCTCATCGATTTGAGAGACCAATTTAATGATGTCACCCTCCTGGAAGCCCAGCTCTCCGTCATTCTCTGGCTCAAAGTCATACATGGCCTTACAGCAAGGCTCAGCTGAAGAAAGAGACAGAGGCACAGAGATGGAGAAAGGGAGAAAAACAAAACAAAAAACAAATACAGTTATTCCATGGAAACAATTTCCCTTCAACGAGGTTAGTATATTCTCCTTTGAAAGGTTTTCATTATAGGGAATTTAACACCAATGTTTTCCAGTCCACTCTGTAGCCATGAAGTCCAAGTCATAAAAACTGGAAACATAAAGACTTTTAAGTTAGTCACCAGTGTGCTTAAGGAGAATCCTTCTGAACCTCAAGAAATCAATGCAGGAGTACAAATCAGGCTACATATTTTCCCCATTATTTTCTTCTCTTTTGTCTGAGAATTGATTCAGACTTTAAACTGCAAATTAAATATTTGGGTACATCACGATTGTTTTTTTTTCTTCTTGAGATTCAGAAGATTCAGTCATCAGTGCACTAAGCTGTCAGATACATACAACTTCATACATAATACCATACTCAATGGTTATTTAAGATGTGTTTTTGTTTGCCAATGAATGAATGTATGTATCTGCAGCCTTGGTTATTAATTGACCCACCAATCACAGTGTAGCAAAGCTAGTGAGACACTTCACACTAATGCATAAACTTTTCTGCTACAAAGATGTGCAACAGGCTGAGTAGTAGTAGTAGTAATAGTTTTAAGTTCAGTGCAAGTGACACATTTTCTTCCTCTGTCCACTCACGCCGTCTGTTCTTGATGGACGGTCTTTGGAAGGATGGCCCTTGATACTGTGCTGTGTTTGCTTAATGTTGCAGAAGGAAAGACACATCAGTCATATGAATGAGACGCACGCACGCACGCACACACACAATATGAAGAGGGAAAAAACAGAATGAAAGAAGTGTACCAGAAGAGTAAGCTGGAGGGCTTGAAGCGGATGAAGAGCATCCTCCGTTTGAGTGTTCTACTTCTCCAAAATCAAAGGCTGGTTTGGGTTTGGGTGTGTACTCTTGTCTTGGGCGAGACTGAGCATCATTTACCCTGCAAACAATCAGAATCACAAACCATTACCTCTTTGAGCTCACAAGTAGAAGATGTGCCAATACAAATACAGACATGCTAACAAAGAGTTGGCCGATCTTATTTTGGGCTTTAATCCAATCACAAAAACTAGACACATTTTATTAAAAGAAAACAAAATGATCTAAAGTTCTAAACTAAACTGATATTTTGTTTCTCTAACAGAAAAACAAAAAACTAAACATATTTTGCAGCTTGGTATTCATTGGATGTAATCAGATGGATAAAAGATACGGCTGAATCATCCTGTCATGAGCCAGAGGACGAAGCCTCAACATACAAAAGGCATGCCACTTTCCAAAAATAGTCTGGTGCTGACCTTTCTCTCAGTTTGTCAGAAAGCTCCTCCATGATCTGTGTGGCCTGTCTGTGATACTGCAGCAGAGACTCCACAAAAGACGACAGCTGACTCACCTGCTCCACCTACAAAGGCAGAAACATGATGAGTATTTAAAAAACAGAAAAAAGAAACGAAACATGGTGACAGCAAATACCACACCAAACAGGTGTGACGGGTTTCGCGTAACTGCACAGCACATTGGAAAAAAAACAAGGCAAGTCAGGTGATACGTACTGCCCTTAAATACTTGTGTGTTTTGATGTTGGAGAACCTGTGAGCTGCCAACTACATGCATTTCCAAAACATGCAACAGTGAAACAGTTGGGCAATGTAATTTCACATGGTTCTCATGTTCGCTACGTAGTTTCTTATGTGACTTGCCACTCTTTTCTCAGTTTAGTGCTACTGTATTAATGCACCATTACAGACTTTAACAAGTAATCCATCAGCATACCTTGCATTATAATACATTTCCTCCTAGACTTAGATCTGCAAGTACTGGTACACAGATAGCTTGGCAGCCACAAAATCTGCCCTAAATCATTATTCTTGCTAAAATGATTAAAGATGACTATAGACTAAATAACCATGTTTGTTGACACTGAACTAGGTTAACAATTGGTCAAAATTAAAAGCTACTGCTGCTTTTAAACTCATTGGGGATCTCTTGTCACAATACATTCAGTCTCTATCAAAGTATTTTTCATTATGCATAATGCTGATAGTGCTGTAGAATAACAAAGAGTGTCTCACTGGCACTCCTGCAGATATATAATCTAAGTTTATACAGTCTTCCTACAAGTTAATCCTTTTGGTCTTACACAGAGCCACAAATGTGGCATTAATCACATCAATACTTTTGTTACATCAGACTCATTAAACAATGTCAGGTTTTCTTACAACTATCTGTTGAAGGAACTTGGCGCAGCAGTTCTAAAAGCCACATTGTACTACTTAATACTCACATCTGTCTCCAGGAGGTTGTGCATTGAGCGCTCAGCCAGTTCTTTGGACTCGTGGAACTTTTCCAGGGCCTGCCTGATCTCTTCATCTTGGATTTTACCTTGACGTTTCTTTTTATAGTCATAGTCTAGACGGCGGCCCTCCAACTTCTTCAGGTGGAACTGCAAAGTGGGGGTGGGAGATTAGTGTTACAATTAGGAGGATGAAATTTCACAGAATATATACTATCATACAAACATCAAAAGATTTTCACTTGTTCATAACTGCTTTGACAAATGTTCTTTGTCATTAGTGTAATTCAATGTCAGCTTGGATTCTGAATACTTTTTTATAACATTGTAACTCACATGCAGACTGTAGAGCTCATTAGTGAATGCCTAGGCCTGTATGCGCAAAATCTTTTGAGTCTACCTGAATGTCTTTGATGTCCTTTTCAGCGATTCCCTGCAGTGGGTCAATAAAGTTCTGCTTCACATCAATATCCAGCGCATCCTTGACCTCAGCCAACCTCTTCATTGACTCTCCTGCATCTATAAGAGCCCCACCTGTGGAAAATGCACACACAATTAGCATGAGCATGCCTAAGATAATATGAGTCATGTAATTAGCAACAATCAAACACAACAAAGCCCCCAAATTAACAATGTCTGTCGGCAACCCCCTCACAAATGCACACAACTCCCCTATCATACTGTCCACATTCTTGTGTCTTTTCCTAATTTAAAGCATATGCTATCAAGTATAACATGCCTCTTCTACCTTATATCTTTTCCTGCTATTAACTGCTGTTCTTACCAAAGTTGCTACTCTCGCCGATTTCATGTCCATATTTAGTCATACACTCCCCCAGCAGGCCCTCAGCCTGGGGGTAGCCTGGACTGTTGACCTGCCCACGGATTTTGGAAACTGTGGAGAGCATGCTAAGCTTAGCTCTCGTTGCTGGATTAGGCTGGATGTACTCTGTTGTTTTATTGAGGACTTCCACTACTGCTTTGCTAGTAATATCAGCTTTCTGGTGGCACACAAGAAATGAAAAAAATTTAATGCAAGTTGAATGCCATTAGGGCCACTTATGTAAATCAAAGGAAGCTGGAAGAAATTATTTCAACAAGCTAATACAACTTAAACACATGAGCTGTAAGTATTATGTGGAATGCAATAAATACCCTTTCAAGGTCCTTGAAGTCTTCATCCAGTTTGGTTCCCTCTGCACCTCCAACCTTCTCACTCATCAACTGTGAACCCAGAGCAAACAGAAAAATACAACTGACTGAAATTAACATTCTGACTGGCCTTCACAGAGGATTACGAAGACTGAAAAAGAAAAATATTTCATATAAAATTTCTATTGATATCCCTGTGAATGTTTCTGAAAACTGTAAGCCACTTTTTCTACAAATGTTGTAAACATTTGAGCTTGACAAATTCTGGCTTCTCTAAATAATCTCCAGAGAATCTAAAATGCTGGTTGTCTGCGCCAACACAAAATGCCTAACCCTTTGCATACAACTCTATCCACTTCCAGATCCAAGGACACCTGTGCTTTTAGAATAGAATAGAATTCAACTTTATTGTCATTGCACATGTCACAAGTACAAGGCAACAAAATGCAGTTTGTTTCCATCCAGAAGTGCTTTAGCCATGATACAGATATATTACAAATATATGTTAGCAATAATATAGATATGTGAGTATATTACAGAAATGGGTCTATTATGGTATGTTATAATGTACACGGTATGAAGTATGTTATGAATATGCTATAACTATAAGTATGTACAGGCTGTAGTGAGTACAGGCTATGAACAGGATATAAATATGAAAAACTATACAGAATATGAAATTTAAAAAAACTATACAGAAATATGAGATATACAGTTATACAGAAATGTGAACTATGCAGTTTATAAACAGTTGTAGAATTAAAAATTATCGAATTGTACAGAATGATTATTTACAGAGAATTATACATTAATGCAGTTAAGATAAGTGAAATATGTGGATAATTTCTACAGAGGCTATAGTGCTAGTGGTTGAGAGTGGTGGCTCAGTCCATGTTATTATTGTGTGTATGAGGGTACAGTTGTCCATTGTGTGTGTAGGTGGTTGTGGATGTGTGTATGTCCATGTGTTAACGTGGGGCAGATGTCAGGAGGCAGAGTTCAGGAGTCTGACAGCTGTGGGGAAGAAGCTGTTCCGGTACCTGATGGTCTTAGTCCGGAGGCTCCTGTAGCGCCTCCCAGAGGGCAGGAAGGTGAAGAGTCCATGTGATGGGTGACAGGGGTCTTTGATGATTTTCCCAGCCCTTTTCAGACACCGCTTCCTGTAGATGTCCTTTATGGCAGGAAGTGGTCCTCCGGCGATGCGTTGGGCAGTTTTCACAACCCTCTGCAACGCCTTTGCTTTTGTTGCTTTTAAAACTTTGTTGTTTATCTTTCAAGATTTTGTTTTAATTAACTCCCAAGTTCCAATACTTGTCCATTTTCCATGGGGGAAGCAACCTCCTCAGCTCTGTGTGAGGGACTGAGTTCTTTCCTCTTTACTTAGAACCATAATTCCATAAGGAATTATACTAGAAGTTTTCCTTTTTTCCATTAGGCCAGCACAGACTTTTAGCAGAGTTTCCTACACTACAGCCACATCCATGGATAATTTTAATAATCACAGATGCAGGCTTCATCTTTCTTCCACTAGGTCTCCTGGCAAGCCAAACAGAGGCTCATTGTGTGTGCGCGCTCTTATTTCAGTTCAGTTCAGTCCAGTGCAGCTGTCAGCAACACACTACACATAAAACTCTATGAACAGATGGATCGATCAATCTCTCCAGTTTATTGTACACAGGCCTGGCAATGTTTTTTTCTAACCTTCAATGACTCTGAAATTCGCCCTAAGCACCTATCACCAAAGGGTTCATGGGAAATAGATTAGCCCTGGATGTTTCCCTATTTAGAAACTGAAATCAAAGAATCTCTTTGTACCAGATGAGAAGTTGTTATGCACAGTGGGAAGTCAAAACTTAGCTCATTGCAGCTCTGTGGTTTTCTGCCCTTATAACAAATCTGATCTGATCTGAAACTAATCAAAGGCTTGAGTTAAAAATACAACTATTTTTCTGTGCTTTATTGAACACAGACAAACACACATTCCCATTGCAGGAGGGAAAACAGTGAGTGAACATTTGGCTTTAATAACTCATCAAACCTCCAGCAATGACCTCAAACAAGCAATTAGGTGCAGATCTGACCTTGCAATGTTAGCTTAGCCATCTTCTATTGAGCACCACACGAGACAGTGGCAGGTTTAATTCAGCTTAGTCCAAGAAATGTCTTTGGCCAACAAGAAAAGTAAAACCAATTCAGCTCCTGTGAAAGGGTTTGGCTTCAGTATACTAAGGAGCAGAAATTACCACTTTAAAGTCAAATTCATTTCCAAGTTCAAAATGGGCTAATTATAATGAATTATAATGTCAAATGGGGCCCAGCAGGCCCCATTTGAGCTGACATATTTTCTGTAAAAATATGTTGGATGATCCATATGACACCATGACACAGTCTGACAAGATGACTGGCAGTCTCCAAAAACTGGCAAAAAGGGAATACTGTAGCCAAAAGATGCAAAGCACAATGCCAAAACACTACACACTTCCTCCCTTTCAGAATCAGAATCAGAATCAGAATACTTTATTCATCCCGAGGGAAATTAGGGGTTACAGCAGGCAGCACGCTAATGGCGCATGCGCACTCACAAAGGATGATCTCCCTCCATCTCACCCTATCCCTAACATTCTCTTTTTTCACACCAACACTGAGGATCTCTTCCACCACTAGCTCCATGAATCTCCTCTGTGGTCTTCCTCTGTTCCTCTGGCATGGCAGCTCTATATTATTGGTAAAAACACAAAACTCTGACCTGGGCCTGCACGTCTGGGGTAGGGCTGGGCCATATTATACCGTTCACGGTAATACCGGTATAATGTTAGGCAACGATAGGAAAATGAAATATCGCGATAGAATGGGAGTAAAACGCGCATGCGCAGTGCCTTTGTTTTCATACGCACATGGCCGATTGTTGAGTGAAACAGATGAACCAGAATTGGTTTGTAAAAATGGTGCAACTTCCGTGATGTGGAACTGGTTTGGTGTTTGTCCGTCAGATACACAACAAAGCACATTTTTTTGCAGAACATGCAAGCGGCCGTTGTTATTGTCATATTTGTCGGACTAAGATGCTCTTAAATCTGGGAGTAATCTGGGTCCTAAACTCCGTATGCTTCAGGTCAAACAACACTGCAGCATCACTTAGAGTTAAAAACTGTCTAAATTCTTTCATCTTTAATAAAACGATCAGCATTGCTGCTTTACCAGGTGTAACTATAAAGTTTAACTTCCAGGCATCCATGAAAACAAAAGTTATTACATTTAACGGAGTTAGAAGTTAGCAGGAAGCTAGCGGAAGTTAGCTCGCTAGTTTCGCTAGTTACCTAAGCATGATATAGCATGTTCTGACAGAGATTTCTGAAAAAAAATCAAACGTACAGCTCTGCTATCACTTCCAACATAAATGAAGACAGGAAACTAAACAGCAGTGACGTTTGTAGGGTTACTGAAGTTGGGCTAGCTGGTATATAATGATGTGCTACGTGATCGCTAGCGACACAGCTATGTTAGCATAACATAAACAGTGAAGCTGGAGGACGAACACTAACACTTTTCCACTTATAAAAGTTAACGTGAAGGTTCTTCATGGTTAGAGACAAATGCAATCGCATGGCAGGGTGCTGTAAACGGACCAAACTTCAGTCAGGAGAACAACTGAGATAATCCATCCACAATACGAGGTTAGTCATTAATATACTGCAACAACATGGGAATAGAGAAGCTGCCAGAGAATTCAACATTAATGAATCAATGGTACAGAAGTGGAGGAAGCAAGAAGAATGAGTTTAATAAAGTTTGATTTATCTGACTGCTTTGTTTCGCTTAATGTGCCTTATAATCCCGTGCACCTTATGGTCCGAAAAATGCGTACTGCACACTGCAGTTTAATGTTGCAAAGCACCTCTTTTTAACTTCAGTGGATATTATATATGGTTATGCTCAGGATATGTCAGCCCATTTCTACTGGAAATGCCTTTTGGTTAAACTTTCAGCAAGGAATTTGCATTTGCACTGTTACATTTTTATAAAGCTTTAATGTACATAAAAACCAGCTTCTTGTTTAAGTGAAAATAAATGGAAGGTTGTCTTTTTGCGCTAGTAATGTTGTGGAGTTGTATTTTGTCTCGCATCAATTATATCGTCGGTTATATCGTTATCACAAATTTTCAAATATATATCGTGATAAATATTTTTGGCCATATCGCCCTGCTCTAGTCTGGGGTATTTGTTTGGGATATTTTAATAAGATAAAGGGTAAAGCAACACAAAGTCCTTCTAATAAGGAGCAAATTAAAAATGGCCTCTGAAGAATGGCAGAAATTTGTGCAACACTGGTGGCCACATGCCGAGGAGAGATTAGTCTGTCAAACATAAAGGAAGTCTTAATAATCTGAGTAATTAAAGGTGCACTGATTTTTTTGATACGGTTATGAACCATTCAGCATTTATGTGATATTGCACAGGGATTTGGCACTTCACTTATAAACTGTAAAACATGCTGAAGGGCTTGTTTATTTAGTTGTTTCCTGCAACAGTGGCTATAGGAAATAAAAATTGTGGGGGGTTTTGTGTGGGCAAAGTACTAAAAACAGTAATTTGAAAAATCGCACATTTTATTTAAGATTTAACTTTAAAATGTAAATGTAGAATCTATATGTAATTAATATCTAGGCCATATGACGTAAGTCTGTTAGGCAATTACCTTACACAACTAATAATCTCCACTCCATTTTTTTCTTTTAAAACCTGAATGACAAGATGCTTAGCTGTGCTGGGCCAGGTAGTACAACTCAGATAAAAAAAACACTCAGTATAAATCTTGTGTGTTTGCAGCAATAGCATATTAAATAATTCTTGATTTTTCTATGACAGGAACTGGTCACTGTTCTGTATAGTTAGCAAACCACTTGTGCAGCTAGTTTAGCAAGAACTGGTTTCTGTGGATTCACCTATCCGTTGTTACAGTACTAACATAACAACTAGATCTGTGTTATTACTTGTGAGTTTGAAGCTGGCTTGGGCAGTATCCACATTACTAGGATTCCATTACTTACAATGGAGGACGCACACACCCACCGACGTAAGCGCAATCCCTTTTATATCACATGATGTTAGCAAAGCTGGTACAGGGACAACGCAGGTCATGGGCAGGTTTTGCATTTACATCAAAGGGCAGCTATTTATGTTTCTCTGATAACAAGCATTACTGTTAATGGATAAGTGGAAGCTGGAGACAAACCCAGTACAATAAATTCATGATGTAACAAGAATGCACAGACTTAAATTTGTGTAATCATCTGAATCTAAGCTTTCAAATCCCTCAGCTGTCTATGTTAACGTGTGCTGCTTCAGTTTTTACATGCTTGTTATGTGACATAGGAGATGCTCAGCAATGAGAAAAGCTAATGTTTAAAACACAGCACTGAACTCTTAAGCTTAGAGTTTTATACTTCCTTATTGAAGATGGAAAAAAAAAAAAAAGAAGAACATTACACCAGGTGACTGATGAACAGAATATCTAAGAAATAATGACAGATCATTTTACACAGCTGGGAAACATATGAAACTTAAACACTTAAAATTAGTTTACTTTTAACTGTTATCATCTGCGATACACCAAGAAACAGATAAGGAACCTTAGTTTTGAACAAGACTGGCTAACTGCCCTGCTATGGAAAACAACAACAACAACAACAACAACAAAACACTGAAAAGATACGAAGAAACTCCACCCAACGTACGAGGTCTCTGTTTGGGAGACGGAAAAGAAACCTCCGATTGTCTGCTGCTCTTTTAACATCAATTTAACAAGAGCACAAGCCAAGTAGTACAAAACTTTGGTAGAAGCTCGGTACAAATACTGTTCCCAGGTCTCACTTTCTTAGGGGAAAAAGTAATTTATCAGAAAACAGTGGGTGCATAAATACAAATCGTTAGACTTGAGGAAAACAAAACTTTTATAGAAAGATTAACAGCTGGGTTAACCAGTGCTGTGTCAATGTTTCGCTAATTAGCATTAGCTAAGATAAAGTCAACTATTAACTTTTACGTTAGCCGTTACGTTAGCAACACATTTGTCATATTCTGAAATGTTTAACAAAAACATAGCCTATGGTATATGCAGCAAGCTGGAGGTGTTTAATTGTTTGTTGTTAAAGTTTTCCGTTGTGCTTAACCAGGTAGTCAGAATGCTACATGGCTAACTAAACGACAGGCTAATGTTTAACTGTCGCGCGCTTACCTGAGTGGCTTTGTAAATCTGTTTTTTAAATCCTGCGACGGACATCTTTGCAGGTTTCAGCGTTGCCACCTGGACCTCAAAGAAGGGGGGAAACGTAAGGAAAGCAGTTGCTCTGAGTTCACAGCACAAACAGCGACTGAGCAACACGTCTCCAAACTTTGGATCGTGGATGAGAAGTTTGCTAAGCAACCACAGTTTCCTGGCTTCAGGTTCGTGTGGGAGGCTCCATCCGGCTGGATAAAGTAGACCAAAGCACTTCGTGTAGACTAATAAATAAAAATACTAATAAACTGCCCACCTTAAGGTATCGTTACTCCATATTAAAACTGCAAGTACTGAAGCCTAAAGGTTGTTTCTCTATTCTAATAAGTAACTGGTCATTCGTTTTTCCACACGATTTCCACTACTGATTCACCTATTATATTTTCAAATAATATTTTATAGCTGAATATAAAAGATTAAAATGCATTTTAAAAAGTAAAAAAAAAATCTAAACCTTAATTTGAGGTGTTAAATTAATTTACTGAGGACAAAACGAGTTTGTAGGAAGAAAGTCACAGTCAGCTAAAGTGATTTCCTGAACTAACTAATTCTAGCAAATCGATTTTTGTTGTAGATCTATGGTTAATGGCATGTGGAAACTTTAGAGTGTACAGTGTACAAGATCAAGTACAACAATGCTCTTGGCTTTTCACGTTTGGTTTTAGCCCACACCGAATGGTAACCATATGCAAGAACTTTTTTCATGCAGCACTGTGAATTTTCTTTAGGTTCTAGTCAGAATGTATTTATCAATTATAGTGCATGAATTATTTTTTTTAAGTGGCAAATTACACTTTTTTTTATATACGCAAATTAACCTTACACCAGCACATTCTTGCATCTTGGTGAGCTCACCAGTGGATTTAGGCTGTCTGGATTGCTTCTTTACATTCATGTAATCCCAGTCTGTCTCCATTATATGGTGATCAAGGGTCTGTGGGGATCAGACCATCTGCTGCAACACTCCTAACTCTTCCAGCGGCTGAAGATAGCGCTTCACAACTCCCACTGTCTGGCATTGGGAGGGAAGGTTCACAGAAGCATGAATTTGGGACCAGTCTGAAGCCTCCCTGATAATGCTGTACAGTGGAAAACCGCCTATACATTTGCCTATATTCTTGTGCATTGACCTGTATAAATTGACACAAAAGCAAATAAATTACACAAACACTTCAAAAGAAAAAGAAACAATTTATTACATTCTTAAAACCACATATAATGTATCCCATTGGACAACAATATACTGTATATCGAGCTGTGTGACTCTTGGACTAGTAATATACCTCTTGTACATTTTGTCATACAGGGAAAGAGAAGGGAGACAAACATTTTTTTGTTTGAAGTTTTCTTTCTTCAATTAAAAAAAAATAGATCACTGACTTTACAAGACGAAAGTGGAGACACGTAAAGAAAAAAAAATGTGGAGAATAGACAAATAAATGAAAATCACAGCAAAAGAAACATTAAACCCAATAACGAAATTCATCCTGAACTCTAACTTATTTACTTTATTTATTTTTTGTAATCCTATGCATCTTAAATTTAAAGTTACAATATTAGGACAAACGGGAAGGGCTTTGACACTTTGTGAGTAACATTCACAAAAATAACTTACGTCCACAGTGATTATGGTTATGCGTTTCATCTTAGGTGCAAAGGTGTGAGGAGTACAAGGCTAAAAGACGACACTGGTAATAAAGGGACAGGAGATCACAGCTAGCTCCCTGAGCAGCAGGCAGCAGGTCCTTGGACTCTGCTCGACAACCATCGCCCATCGTAAGACATTTATCCCCATCTCTATGCTAAAATAGAACCTTTAGAACGTGTGTTATTTATGTACATCAAAAAATGTAAACAGTTATGGGTGACTTTTGTGTGACAGGCTTCTAACAAAAGATACAAATAGCTCAACAGATTAAATGAAGTCTTAACTGGCATTGAAGCCCAACTCAGGGGGGCAGCTGGTAGCTCTGTCTGGCCTTAGACTAGTGTCCAATGAGAACGAGGAAAAGTATAAGTGCTTCGTAATAAGACAAGTGTCGGGTTTGGGACTACAGGAGGAGAGAGGAACAGCAAATGTACAAAATAATACAGTTGCACCAACCAGCAAAGAAGGTTAATGATACATATTATGGACCATCGTTATCCCGGCATTTAACCACCTGAAACACTGTGAGTGAAGACAGTTTAGCTGTGTACTGACTGCTGGTTAGAAACAGGTGGGCAGTCCTGGTCTGTCCGCTTGTGTTATGCAGTTCCTGAAGTCGTCAGTTGCCTTTTTGCATTCTCGTTTCCTTACTGTTTATCCTCTTGTCTTTTTAGGCAGAGGGGAGGGCGGAGGGACGGGACGCCACAGTGCAAACCGAAAGCTGACAGTTCAAATTCAAAACAATGTTTGTTTCGTTAAGTTCGAGAACACCGGCTCCGCTGCTGTGTTGCATCTGCAGCAAATGTCCAAACCGTCGCTTGGGGTGACGGCCGCGCCTTTGCCCGGTTGGGGTTGTTGGTTGCCGTGCAAACCTGAGAGTATTGTCAGGAGAGGAAAAATCATCCAGGCAAAAAAAATAAAATAAAAAAATTCCAGTCCAAATATCAGTTCTCCTCACGTATCCATCCGTTAAAAAAAAAAATCCTCCTCTCACGTCTTGCTATCCTCTTCTCTCTCCCTCTCATGCCAAACGGAACTCACACATTCTAACTCTCTCCATACACTTATATACTATTATCTATTTACATTCTTATTTAAAATATTTCTTTTATAAATGTGTATATAAATTAAAGATAATTTCATCATGTCCTGTCACTAAGTGGCATTTACAAGGAAGGGGGTGCGTGGGACTGAGGTTTGTCATTGCATTACAAGAGCCTACAAAAAGGCAGCACCAAACACTGTCTAAATAAGTGAGTGAAACTGGTACTTAGCTTTTTGAGTTCAGCCGAAGTTGTGAGTCATGGAGAAAAACCCCCACAAATTTTGACTCATGATCTTGGTCCCTAAGTGATGGTCAGTACAAGGATGCTGTCTGTATGAATACGCGGACGTACCATACTGAGATGCATGAATATCGACTAAGAGCTGCAAGAACAGGGAGACTTGTTACTTGATGCAACTTTATACAAACGCTATTTGTAAAACTCTGTCTCGAAAGTGGCAGAGTTGTACATTCTCTGTTGTTTGTTTCTCGCTTGTGCACTGGTGCTTATTGATTTTTTTTTTGATTTTTGATTTTTATTTTTGTGCTTATTGATGAGGTACATTCATAAATGGATGGGTGATCCGCAGTGGATCACATGCTGAACATGTGTTAGAGCTTGCAGCTGTTACATGCTTAGTGGGCTGCTGTGGTATTATTATCATTATTATTATTACTACTACACCCATATGTGTGTTGTCAATGCTACAATATGCAGAGGACCGTGAGCATGTGTGGTCTGTAGTGTAAGGTGCTTTTGCCTGCTGGGAAAGTGGAGGACTACTTTGGGATCATGGGAGACGGAAAATTTAAAGTCCTGGATTGTCTCTTAACTGCTGGTTGTGGATCTTAAAAATCCTTACCCTTCTCTGTCTCTCTCTCTTTTTTTTTTTTGCTACCCTACATCTTAATGCACTTTCTCTCTCTTTCTCTCTGTCTTTTGCCTAACTGCCTGTCTAGCTGTCAGTGGAGTCCGGCAGAGATATCTCGCTGCCAAACACTTCCCGGTACAGTGGTGGGAAACTGTAGGCTGTCTCTGGGTGGACCAAACGGAAAAACTCCAGTTTATCAATGTGGAGGTTACAGATGGACTTCATTACAGGCAGCCTGGACAGCATCTGTGGGGATGAAAAAAATACAAGGGTAAACATGTGAATGCGTAACTGTGCGTGTTTAAAAAGGGCAACGTTTGCTTAACCTTACATTGTCCAGTTTCTCGTCAGATGCGCCACTCTTTTGTAGACTGTGCTGCAGAGCCAGATAGACTTTCTCCTGGAGTTTCTGAACCTTCTGCCCTTCTGTCAGCCAGGGTCGGTCTACAGAGATGACATTTAGATATTAGCCACCTACAGTGTAGGTTCTAAAGATGAGATTTTAAACGAAAGCCTTGATAGAGATGTGAGGGCTAGCTGACACCATCCAATCGAATAGAAACATCAAGTGTCAGGATTTCTACACCTTCTCTCCCAGCCTGATACTGTATATATCCCCAGGAAACGATAAATAAGGTAGATTAAAGCTTCATTTATGCAATTATGTCATGAAACTGATCTACGCTTTTGTCATCCGAGCAACCCACAAATGTGATGCTGAAGCTGATACACGGATGCATGAAACCAAATTAAGGTTTTTTACTGCAAGTTAGCTTAATAATCAGTATTGCATTTAGAATAAACATCTAAAGCAAAACTAATACATGAATGTAAGTGTAACCTGTTTTCTGATTATCACTATTATTTTGCAGTCAAATGTGTAGCTCTTCTCAAGCTTGTTTGCTTTTATAAGTGTGTATGAGCGACAAGGAGATGTGCATGAAAGATAATCACCCGGCGTTAGAAGGACAGCAGCGCTAAAGAGAGCCATCTCGTCGTCGGACAGCTGTAGACGGCAGAGTCCTTTCCCCAGGTCAAACACTGCACTGACGAGATCATCACAGCCTGCACACATGCATTGTGTTTGATAAGTTAATTGTCAGAAATAATAATCATAAAGGTAGCACTGCTTAGAGAAACAGGACATGCATAGAGATTGAAGATCTCGGTCTCTCTTCCTGATTTGGAAATTTCATAACAGTTAAATGAGCTGCTTTCTTACTCAGATTACTGTGTATCTGATTTCTTAGAAGTATTTAAGAAAAGGGAAAATCCTTCCCCACTGACCAATCTGTCTTTTAAAATGAGACCTGAGCAGCATTCCTTTAAATGAGTTTAAATGTTTTTAAAGCTGATTTTTCTTCTGTTAGAGCGCACCGGTGATATCGCAGAGGCAAAAATGAGGCAAAAACTGGAAAATCCATCTGCAGGGTTTCAATTAGCCCTAATTAACGTTAATATCTGTTCTCGTTGTGACGAACTGCTGCTGATAAGAATAAAAGAGAAATAACTATCTTAGAGAAAAAGCATTACAGTGACATTTATGACTGTTATGTCATTTATAATAATGATTTGTGTTGATCAATGTAGGGTTTAGGTAACAGGTATAGAGGTGTTGGCTGTATTTCTTACAGTGGGATCACTGGCAGTTTTGAATGCACTAATGGTAGATTTGCATATTGCATTTAGAACAGATGTTTGATTATAAACCTTGCATAAAGAAAAAGAAATGTGATATTTACGACATTTATTGTATTGTTTTTAATGCTCTGATACTCACCTAGTGCTTTGAAGAACTGAGCTGAAGCAAATTTTCCATTGAAGAAAATGGTGTTGTTGCTGCTGTTGAACGCTTGGCACATACGTATAAGGAGGACCTCCAGGCAACCTAAAAACGGAGCCACAGATAGAGCAAAAAAGATGGAGACAGAAGAAAGAAGGAGGGGAGGATAGAAAAAGCCCAAGATACTCCAACACGTACAAAACAAACAACAAGATGTAAGCAATTTTGACCCAGATTGAAGGACGGCATATATAAGACATTTTTGAACAGTTTTAAAGTGTTTTAAAAAGTTCAAAACATTTACAGAAATGCATTGTCAGATATATGCAGGTATTCAGGTAACATAAAATTATGTTTTGGGTTTTTTTCCCACCAGGATTGCGCAATTTGATGTGTTCGGTACAGTGTTCAGATCAGGAGCGTATAGTTTATTCAAACAAACGAACGGGTAGTTAAAACAAAAGGCAAAGGTAGAGTTGGAGACAAAAAAAAAACAAAGCAGAAGGAATCACAGTTAGCAAGTTTCAGCCTTTGTTTACTTACGAAGAACAAACTCAGTGAACAGAGTATTTGCGCTTTCATAGACTGTGCACTAACCTGCTTTCAGCAAAATGATCTGATCGTTCTGACACAGATCCATGAAGCCTGCAATACGTTTGGCAAACTCCACAACGTATTGGATTGCGTTGGTAATGTGGTGTGCACACTGCTGCCACATCCACTCAGCAGACTGAAAAGCAAAGTGTGCAAGAAAGAAGAGATTTAAGTTCTAAAAGTTCATCAATGTCACAATGATAATGTGATGGACAGCATCCTGATGCCTAGCCTCCCATTAAAAAGAAATACGATCATTGATGCCCAAATATTAATATAGATGTAAATAGTTTTGTTTTTCTGTTAAGTATAGAAAAACTTGCATATTACAGTACATCTTATGGACACATGTGTCTTTCTAATTTTCCGACTGACTCAAAAAACCACAATATGGATGTTCATGGTTAAGAACATGCCAAGCAATAGTGTGGCTTACTGTGAGTTTTAGATGAGGACTGGAGGTGTATGCCACTGAAGAATAAGCTCCATCATGCTTTGACTATATAACCCATGCTCACTAATAGGATCAGTCTTCTTGGTTTAGGTCTTTTTTTCCTTTTCCTTATGATCCTCAGGAGGGCACGTGCGGATTATTTACCTTGTTCTGAAAAGTACGCATTTCTTCAGGTGTATATTGTACATAGTTGAATCTCTTCATATCTTCGGCGCTGTACTGACACGTTTCCAAGTGCGACTTAACAATACTCTGAGTGATGTGCTCTGTAAGACAAAACAGGTATATACACACACAATCAGTGCTGTTTATTTGCGGTAGCACCGATTTTGCGCTTTGGAAAGACAGCATTGAGCTCAGCAGAGTTACAGTGTAACACTGGTATTGTTTACACATCTACAGACCATGGCCATGTGACCTTGAATTACTAGATGCTTTGCACCACTCTGCTGTTACTGCTGACTGACCCTGACAGGAGTGTTAATGGCTCATTTCCTCACCTTATTTCCACAGCCGTTTGTCATTTTACCACCTCCTGCATTTATTATTCACAAGTGGTTTTTTTGGTTGATTTAAAAGTTCAAAAACCAAAACCCCATTCAATTCCTCACAGTCTGTTGTTGCAACACCTGTAAAGTGAAATGTGTTCACGCTCAAGATCTCCAGAGACCCGAAACACACCCATCCCTTCATCTGTTGCCGTTTTTGGAGAGATGATGTACTATATAGTTTGACTATTATTATTTTTTTGTGTTCTTTATAAAACTTGCCAACGTTCTTTGCTTTTAGATTTAGCATGTATGACTCAGATTCCTTTTATTAAATCAACCTTTTGATGAACCATGTCCTTGTCCTTGAATTGAATATGATTTCTTTTTTTGCTGTTAACTCTTTTTTCATGTAGTATATTATACTTATTGCTCAACCCTTTTGCTTGTTGACAAAGAAATACTTTTAGCATTTCACTGTAAATTCTCAAAGCAAAGCCTGCATATTTTACTTGAAATAATGATCCAGACTGACTCTGCTTTGCTTAACCAGAATCAGTCATAAGCTTCACGAACCATTAAGAGTGACTATGTCAAACGGCTGAAAGAAATATTAACGTTGCATGAAAAGCATGCACTAGGAAAATACGGACTTCTAAATCACTCTTCTCTTTTATTATATCCTGTCAAATAAAGTCCTGTTACACATCAGCCACCGCTATTTGACATTTTGAGGTACTCCTGTACACACGGGTTTACGGGTGAAGAACAAGAACTTTTTTTTTGTTGTTTATTATATTAAGCACTCACCAAGGTCTGTTATTGAGCAGTCATCAGGCAGCTGGTCCAGCAGTGCATGTGTGTGTCCCAGAAGCGAATGTGTGTGAGAGTGCAGGAGCTGGATGCCATTACTGTCCGCGCCATCCAGCATGGTCTGCTGTGGGGAATTCTGATTGGACATAGACGAGGAAGTGGAAGAAGAAGACGATGAGTTAGAGGTGTTCCCGGCACTGGCTCCTCCGCCTCCGAGCAGCTCCAGGCTGCAGTATTCGCTGGCCTCCTCGGGTGTCAACGGCAGGTCAAACAGATCAGGCAGCGCGGCGATGTCATCCAGGTCACTGAGGGTGGAGCTGGAGCCGCCGCTGCTGTAGGACCTGCTCAAACCCTCTTCGCCATCTTCCCCACCGCTGCCACAGACTCCATCTTCCCTGGGTAAGGACAGAGTGGCAGAGCCCCCGCTTCCAGACCCCACACACTCTTGGGACTTCTGGTGCTTCTGAACCTCAGCGTAGAGGCTGTCGCGCTGCTTCTTTGACATACGGCCAAACTTCACCGCTGCAAAACAGAAATACTTTCATTATAGTAGACAAACAAATACATTTTATTTATTAAATGTACAGTATGTGATTGACTGTCACGTTTAAGCTAAGATACAGATAAAGATTATTTTATGTTGCTGCACAGTGAAAATGGAGTTCAACCCATTCATTCCACAGAATAAAATAAGTATAATATAAAATAGCAAATATAAAAGCTTAAATAAAGTTCTGCTGAAAAGATAAAAGGATATTGCACTTTCAAATTTTTTTTTAGGTTAATTCAAGAGCTTGTGTAAACATTTCTTCCTCAGTCTAATTGTAGGATATCTTACCTCACTTTGAATCCCCTATTTCTATATATGAGCACTGTATTACCCAGCCCTGGGTAGCAGACACATAATATTTGTCTTCTTTCTGCAGCCCACAGAACAGGTCTATATGTGACCAACCCTCTTACAACAGCTGATCTCGATCTTTACTGGTGAGGTCTTCAAATTCCTCTGGCATCAGCTTTGAAACCGATGACACCCACACGCCTTACGTGTCACTGAATACACACATATCTCTTTACTTCCCTTATTTAAGCAAGTCTCAGATTAACCAAATAGGTTGTGATAACTGTTAAAAGTTTAAAGACTGAGGAAGTTGGTAAGGTGGATAAAGTGCATGGTTTTTGCGTGTATTTTGTTTTTTACCATCTCGGCTCATGCCCAAAGCCAGACATTTCTGTAGGCGGCAGTGCTGGCAGCGGTTACGGTTGGTTCGGTCAATCAGGCAGTTCCTCTGACGGGAACAAGAGTACATGGCATTGTTCTGCTGGCTGCGACGGAAGAAACCCTAAACACACACAAGAAGACAAAATACAGACACTGCGAATGAGATGCAAACGTTCGATAAAACAGCTCGGTTAAAGTGAGATTTGATACCAAGGCGTTACTCTGGGCTCACCTTGCAGCCTTCACAGGTGATGACTCCGTAGTGGATTCCTGAGGACTTGTCCCCGCAGATCTTACAGGGGATGACCTCGATCTGAGCTGCATTGATGAAAAGAAACATGGAGGAGAGGTCAGAAAACTGCTCCTTAATGTGTCTCAAAATTAAGAGGAAAGCCGTGCTTCACATTAGGCTTTCAGACTACATATTCAGTCATACTTTGGCTTTAACATCCAAACACACAACACAAAAACAGGAAGAAAAATATTTAGTAAGACTTGCAAAAATAGTTTCATACAAGTCCATATTTGGCAAAGAAATGCTGTTTTGCGCTGGCTTTCCTTTCTCCTAAATAAGGAGTCCAACATCTGTTGTCTACACAGCCCTACAACTGTTCAAAATCTGGAAAAGTTTTAGTTTCACTCCCAAATTCAATCAGCTTAATACAATTAAAGCTATTCCTACATCTCTGTTCCCTGAGCCAGGCACAAATTTAGCCTTTAGACCGCGCTATCCCGATTTCTCTCCCAAACGCACCACTTTTACGCCTTCTGATCTCTGAACTTCTTTGTGTTGTAAACTGCTCGGTACACCATATGATTAACTGAAAACAATGCACCTCAGGCCTTTTCATTGGTATTGGTAAGAAATTATTACCGTATTTTGACGTTGACCCAGACCACTCAAAAACACATCTTGTAATTAGTCCACTGAGTGATCTCCACTATGTAGCACTGGCATCGATTATTTGTTTAATGTCAACAACCCCATAAACAAACCGTCCCGCAATTAGCACACAGTGTATATGAGAACTTGCCATAAACTGTGTTTGTCTGCGCCCTGTAAATGGCCCCCATGAGGCAACAGAGTTCACAACCACATATGAAATCACATGACACTTGCACATATGACACATACACAAAGACTCGTTCTCTTTAGGTCGCGGTAGAGACGACAAGCTCTATATCATATGATAGTTACAGCAGAGGTTTTCTGCCTGTACTATCCTAGATTGATTTACAAAATCACCCTTTGTGCCGTGAGGATCACGTATGGAAAAGCACTTAGGGATTGAGAAGGAATTGTTGCACTCTTAGGTACTGGAAAACACAACTTTCCACTTCTTTTTCTAATGACACAGTCGGCTGTCTCTTCTCTAAAACTGTTGACTGAAATACTCCAACTGATCAAGGCAGCTGCAGACATGCAATGGAAAAATATCACCCTCCCTCCCTCCCTTCCTTCTTCTCTTTCTCTCAGGTTCCCCTCCACCCCTCCCTCATCTCACGATTATATAACTCCTGTCTGTGAGCATTCCTAACAACACTCATTCAGCACGCTCACTCTAGCAACACTGACAACCCGCCCTGCTCAGCCTCTCTTTCTCCCACTGGCTGAGCTGCATTAGCAGCTTCTTGGTATTGGCTGAGTCATACGTCACTCGGGCGATGTAGCCTGTCAGCCCATGTGGACGGTCTGTCCTACTGACACACTTTCCCACTGCAGGGGGAGAGGGAGGCGAGCGCGATCCCGGCGCTGCGGAGCAGTTTTAAGGTGGAGCTGAACAATGCTCAGACTTCACCATAAAACATTTCCCTGAAGGCTTGTGGCCTGCATTAGCAAACTGGCTTGGTTACATAACAGCCAAATTTAACAAGAAAGGCAACGATAGCAGGCCTAGACAAACTGCACATTACCTAATATCCAACACAGGCCTTCACAGTTTTCTCCTACTTCTGTATAGATTAATTAGGGCTTCACCTTGCTTTTATATTAAAGATAAACTACATTTGCTAGAACTGTGACTGCCCTCTCTTCCTGTCCCTGGCTGCTGTCCATGCAAACCATACCATTTCTGAACTTGAATGTCAGTTATTCAGCCCCCACTCCTCTCCCAGGTCTTTGACATTGAGCTTCTGCTTCTATTCCTGTCCTGTGCTGAGAGCCAGAATAACACAGATGCCCAGCCAGCCACCCCTGTTGCTACAACCACACATACATACTTTCATGGGCCTCTTTTCTGAATCTGTGCAGACATCCAAGAAAAACCAGAGACAGAAACAGATGCATCTACTCTGTTCCCCTGTTTTAAAGTCGCTCTGAATAAGGAACAGCCATGCAGTTAAACTGATTAGATAGAAAACAAAATCTATACAGAAAATTAAGAGGTATGCCTTAAAAAAGAAGCAGTCAGTGGCAAAATAGATTTTCAAATAGCAGCTATTTTAATTACCGGTTAACTTTCTTCTGATTGGCTGGTTAATGTTTGACGTAAAAACACCACTAGTGATAGGATGGTGAAAAATGCCCCCTCAAATTGATGCATTTAGATTTTGGACCAACACTGTAAAAGTATTATTTTAACCATTATTAAAGACTATGAAGCCCATGCATGTATTAGAAGCCATTTTGTCCTAATTTTTGCAGACTTTTGTGCCTTTAGTGATTAAGGGATATTCAGATGTCAGATATTTGGCTAATCTTTACAGAATTATTGCTGTTAGCTAACTACCTGATAAAAATTCAGCTGCTTGAAATGCTGATAGCGACACAGCAACAGTGGCCACACTAAACTGCAAAAAAACCCAAACATGTACCTTTAACCCTGAAAACTAGTCTGAAGTATGTGACCTTTAGCACTCTTCAGACAGCCAGCTCTCCAAAAGGATCAAGGTAGTTCTTCTTCTCGCTAACATAGCTCATATATCCTGTAGCTTTATTACTGGGTGACACATTAACTTAGTAACAAATGATGAGAAATGACGCAAATGGCAAACGCAGAGTATTGTTTGAGTACGGCAGGTGTTTCGTCTGTAGGACTTTGGCGCACCCAAACCTTTTGCACAAAATAAACAGGGAACAGGCTCTTTAACGGTTCAGGCAAACACGTTGGCCTCACAGTGTTTATCAGGCAGCTAAATGTGTAACCTTGTTATCTCTAAAGAGGCTAATTCACTAGGGGTGGGGTATGGAGAGGCAAAGACAGAAACAGGAAATAAAATCACTGACTTTGAGCTTCCAGCAGTTCACTTCTCTGCATCTAACGAGGAACAAACAGTCAGTAATTCACCCAGGAGCCACCTGCCTTATGGGTCAAATGGTCAGTATGTCAGTGTGTCAGTAGCTTAATAAAAGAGAAAGCTGAATTTTTACCTTCCACATGTTCCCTGAGACATACGTGCAAGAACACACGCACACATGCCACTTCTCGATGATATAATCATAAAAACTAAATTATAAGGAGGACAATTTGTTTGTGTCGGTTTATTAAAAGGGTTAAAATAACAAGTGATACACTAAGATTGATCCTAGTCTTTATAAAAGGCGGCGTGCCTTTAATTCTTTGCTACCTACTCATAATGACTGGCAGAAAATACCTTCAACAAAAGGTGGAGGCCTTGTGCTGGAGCTCTATACTGTACATACTGGAAACACTGAAGTGCTTGTTGTATCATGCTTTCTAATTGGGTGTAGGCTTACAGTGTTTCACAGAGCTGTATAACAACAGTCCACTGTGACTGTTCCTTGTTGCATTGGAACTACATTACATTGGAACCGTCTTAAACAACCTATGTGCTCAATTATATCCCTGATATATATTTATATTTATTAACTCTCTTAGAATAATACAACTTAAAACACAAGAACTTGAGACTGCAGCATGCATTAAATTAACATATACAATCTGGCCACCCGTGCATTTAGCTTACTTTATTTAAAAAGATGCAAAAACAAGCAAGTGGAGGCCCAAGTTGAGGCCCCACTTGGGAGAGATTAGAACAGAGCTAAGAAAGTCACGGACTTCCTACACTGGCTGTCAGCTTATGACACGAGTCTTGTGATCTTTCACTGTCTGCTAGGTTATAAATAAGTGGAACACATTTTGTAGAAGTGCTGTCTAGTGCAGCAAACGAGGGGAAGTGTCAGAAGCCCAGACATCACAACAGGCCAGAGCCCATCTGCATGCCTAAACATTTGGAATGACTCAACACTCTGAAATCAAAACGATTCAAGATGGGATAAAATAGCAAAAAATGCTGATGTGCTTTTCCAGTGAGGACACGACAGGTTGTGTGACTAAACTACATTTTGAGTGCAGCCAACTAAGAAAGGGCTGTGGATTGTTTACATTTGAATATCCTGCCAGAAAGGGAAACTCCCTCCACCAGATACCCCCCTTCCCTACCTCCCCACCTCTCTATCTTTTAAGTACAAGAGAAAAAAAAAGATCTTTCTTCCCCTGCCAAAAAACCCCCAAACTCCTTGCAGGTAATCTCCTTTCCTGTACATGATAGATAGTAATCCTTGCTCTGGCCAAAACTCCCAAATTGCCAAACAAACAGATCCAACCATCAGAACACTATCAGCCTCTTTAAAACCGCTGTAATTGGAGGGGGTTGTCTTATATGCTGCCTCTTTCCAACAAGTAAAAAGATTTCATATGAAAGTGATTTGCATTTTTTGCAAATCTGAGGACTAGTTTGATTTCATGTGAAATCGTATCTATCTTTAGTATTTCATTATAAAAGCCCCTTCCCTTTATCACTTGGAGCTGCCCTCTTCCCAGGCCAAGTTCAAGTTCAGCCTGTGTCAGGGAGCGACACCGTGAACATCGAGCCTGTAATCGCACATGAAGCCGCACGTCCGGGCGGCACGACGCTTCCCGGAGCCGCTTCCCCTCCTTCCGCTGTGTGTGCTGTATAACGTTGGGTGACATAACTAGGTCAGTGGAACAGCCAGGTCCGTCTCCCTCTGTAGACTCACACAGTCGGCCATGCTGCCACAGCCACCGCATCACAACAATAACACAACTACACAAACTGCTGCTCAGATCCGTGTTGTAACATCAGCTGCAAAAAAAACAACAAAAAAAAAAAAACCCCACGAAAACACGCGCATTTGAAGGGCTCTTTTATTTTTCAAATATATGGAAATATTAACAAAATATATGGTTATAAGTTTACAAATTCAAGATTATGTCTTAATTTATAATTATTATGATGTTCGATTGCGTGATTATTGCTAAATGTGGCCTATTTAAGCTTTAGTTTAGCCGATTAGACACCTGATAAGGTCAAATAACATCTCGATTACATAATTTTAGTTTTGGTTAACAACATCCTCCTTCCACGCCCCTCCCTCTCCTCATTGCATAACCCCAACATGGACGCCCTGGCAAAATTTACAGGAGTCTCAGGTGAGATCGCGCTCACACTTCTAAGTTTTCTTATTTATTTATTTAAAAAGGTAGGTTTGTAAGGTCTGTCACTGCACAAGTTACAAAGCACAAATGCGCATGTGTGCATTTAGGACTTGGTCTGATGTTATCATAATAAGCAGATGCATAGGAAAAAAGAAAGAAAGAAAAGTAAACATGTATAACATTTAGCATTTGTCACGAGTGAACGCCATGCCTCCAGCGCTGCGTCCTTTAGCGTTTGGCGTGCAGCTCTGTGCGCCTATAATCCAGTCATGAGGGATTAACGCGAACTGAGAGGAAAACAGGCGCACTCCTAAATCCCTGTGTGCACACATGTGGCTGTTCCAGCCCGTACATAACCACAAAATACAAAGTTCACCCCAAAAAAAACACACGCATTTATTGTGACATTTAAAAAAAAAAAGTAAACTTACCTCTCATTTTGGTGTTTTCTTATTTCTGGAAAGAACGACGAAGACTGGACTACATGGGTTTACTGTAAGTGACAGTGGGGAGAGAGGGGAATACGGCGCTGGAGCCAGAGTCAATTTACTCTGTAAATATTAACTTCGTCCCAGCTGCAGGCAGCTTTCGCAAACCACGGCAGGGGAAAGAAAAAAAAAGCTATCCGAAACTCTTCTTTTTTATCGCTCGGTAAAGTCCGGGGAAAATAAAAGAGTGTACGAAGTCGCTTTGGTTCGCATCGTAACTGTCTCCGCGCACTGGTGAATAGATTTGGATCAACTTTTTTTTTTTCCTCCTTCTTCTTGACAGAATAGTCCCACGGTGGAAGAGCGGTGCTCGGACCCCCCCTTTTTGCCTCTGTGACTTCTCCGCCTGCTTTCCTCTCAGTCTACCCTGCTAACCTACTTTCTCCAAGCGTGGACTCTCACATGATCTCACTGCCGACAGCTCCTCTCTCAGCTCTCGCGGGGACGCGCAGTCGGGAGCGCGTTTAAGGTGGCTTGGCGTTTGATTCACTAGTTGTTTCCCCCCCCCACCCCGACTCCTGACAGCACACAGTTATAGTGTGAGAAATAAATATTATTACCATCCAGCAGGGAAAAGGAAGGCAATTAAACCTGCAGTCAGTTCTGCTTTAACACACTGTTTCCCCTCATTTAAGACATAATTTACTGTAACAGCACAGGTTGGGACCTATAAATCAATGTAAATTTAATACCTGTCTAATCAGGCTCTTGCTGAAGATGTAAACAAGCGTCATGATGCTATCAAAAGGCTGTTGTTTACCAGAGAGTACTCCCCCCCCTACACACACACACCATTTGTTGCATATTTTCCAGATTTGCATTAATGGTGTATGGAAATGTGGCCTCAATGAAATGCAAAAATGAAAGGCTCAAAATGAATATTTCTCCTGGAAACAAGCTTGACATTCAAGCTGATAAACTAATAATCAGTTGGGTGCTCATTGAAGAATAAAGTAAGTGACTCCAGCTCCTCAAATATTGGTTTCACGGTTTAAAGCATGAATAAAATCGCGCTATTTCTCCACTGACTCAACTTTTCCTAATTGTACAATGCCTCTTCTATTCAGCCTCTGTGCTTATGTCACCTTTTGCAGTTCTCGTCCCATTCCTGAACATTTATGAGCGACCTTTCTCCTCAAAGAGAGGGGGGGAGAGGGGGGGGGGGGGGACAGAGGGGTAAAGTGGATTTAGATTATTGTGACAAGGACTGATAGACTTTGTGGGTCTGTAAAGTATTTATTTCAGCTTGTGCACTCAGATGAGCTTTGTTCCTCAGTGGTGTTCATCTGGATTTGGAAGAATAGATGGGAAAATATTCCTGGCTGTTTTCCCGGTGATTGCTCACCATCTCTCAGTGTATTCTCGGTGGAACTGAGCAAAGTTTAGACTCAGTAACCTCAGGTTTGCTTTGCAAAAGTCTGGTTCCTGTTTCGTGTTCATATTTCTGCACTGCACATGCAAGGGCATGCAATAGAAACCCTGTTATCGCATTTGCGTCTCATTTATTTAATCTCACTATCATGTCTCAACATCGCAACAATTTTTGTTGCAGATGCATGTGTTATTCTGTTGCTCTTGTGAATTGTTTGTTTTCATGGATTCTTTGTGTGGTTGTTATAGCAAATCTCTGTCTTTAACTGATTAATAACAATAAAAGGGATTTGAACTCTGATGAATATGTGTGCTTGGGAAAGTATGAGCCTGTGGGTGTTAATGAGGATCTGGGAGGGTAGAGGGGCAGGAGGAGTGTGTGTGTGTTGCCGTAGCGGGTGGCATGATGCAATGCGCTGGCATCACTGTTATGAAACAGCATGAAGGCAGAGATTACTCAAACTAGGTTAGTGGAGCAGCTGAGCACAGAACACCTACAGCAACAGATTTTTTTTATTTTGTTTCCTTGCTTTCCTCTATACACAGACACACACGCACAAACACACACATACAGATGTCCAGAGTCATTTATTTTTTCCTCCAGAGATCCTTTTCCTCTTCCCCTTCCTTGTTTTTCGTATGTTATCTTTTTTATTTATACACTTCCTTGTACTCATCGGTATCAGCCAGCGTGAAATAAATTCAAACTCCTCAGTATTTTTAATCCTTCACTCACGATAAATATCCTCTTCTTTGTGGCACAGTTTTTCTTTTTTCGTGTTTTTCATCGTGCGTGCATCTCCTCCGAAGCCCCCCTGTTCTGTGTTTCCCTTGACAACCGCAGCAACACTTTGACCTTAGCTCTTACGTAACGGCTGTGCTGCTCAGTTAGACAGCAGAGGAAGCAGAAAGAGAGACAAAAAGAGGGAGAGAGAGGGAGTTAGTGGGAGGCGAAGGGGGGCTTCGGCATTGGCTCTTATGTGGCAGACATTTTGTTGATAAAGTAAGAGGTGAAGAGGGAAGAGGCACGGAAGAAGAAGAAGAGCTTAGAGCTGGAGAAGACTTTGGAAGGTTGCCAGGAGAAGCATAACAGGATGAGGGAGCAGATGGGGAGGCCGGCAGAAGTCATATATAAATGGATGGATATTTATATCAGAGAGGTATAGAAAGGAGGTATGCAGAAAAATTGGCTCTCTGAGATGAAACAGGCTGTGAAAGAGCCCTTTGAATAATGTGTATAAGAACGTGTAGGATGGGGAACTGTAGCTAAACACATGGAAAAGCACAGTGTAGCTGCTTTTAGTTCAGAGTAATTGATTTTTCACATTTTTCCACCACCTACTGAATCTGCGCTTGCCACTGAATCTTTGAATCTCAGGCAAGCAAGCCTTTTTTGTCATACACAAGGTCTTGTTGTGAGGAATGGAATAAGGTTTCTCCTGACTGCCATCAAAGCCGGTATAACCTCGTGCCTGCCCAGGGTTGAATTTAAAGTCCTCTCACATCAAAGAGTCTTTGTAGGGACGAGGGACCAACTGTAACTGATTGGCTGCACATGGTTTCAATGGGGCCCCATGGGCGATCTCGCTCTCTTTCTCTCTCCTTGTGTTAGCGGCATCACCTCCCGTCGTTCGCGTCTAGCTCCTCATACACATTTATATGCAAACAGGGGTCAGTTTAACCAACATTTTTCATGCACCACATTCACCGTTTCATGCCCTTTCATTTCCTAATTTGTACAGAAATGCTTTCACCCTCAAGAAGGTTGAAATTTAAACACACACACATGCACACACTCAGTGTGTGCTGGGCTGTGCCAGTCAGTTGGCTGGGATTGTTTCAGGTTCTGAGCTGTAATCCCTACTTCCCTCATTCAGTTAAGCTCCCTGTTTTCTTCTGTTTCGAGGCTCCGTTAATCCCCCCTCCCCTCCGCTCTAAAAAGCCACAGCTCTGTAATCTGGACTGTGAGCTTTGCTGCGTCACTAGGTCAATGTGTCAGAGAGAGTGCAAGCGCTGTTCTCTCCTGTCACAATCTACTTTTTTCTCCATGTTTCATACATATCATTCTCAGTTCTTTTTTTTCATCCTTTCAGCTCCTGTTACAGCTTTACACGTGTGCACCTGCTTCGTTACGCTTGATAGACCAAGATAATGGATGGGTAGGCTGGTGGTCTGCTTTGGCGTAGCTTTCTCTTCATATCTGTCTGTGGCTGGTTCTAAGTAGAGGCCCTCTTCGCTGCACTTTCCTGTGGTGTGCTGCAAGGTTTACTGTTTCTGTTATGTCTGTCCCCCCTTCAAAACATTTTGAGCCCTTTTAATGCCATTTCATGCCATCTTATTTGCAGATGACATTCCGTTATATCTATCTATCTATCTATCTATCTATCTATCTATCTATCTATCTATCTATCTATCTATCTATCTATCTATCTATCTATCTATCTATCTATCTATCTATCTATCTATCTATCTATCTATCTATCTATCTATCTATCTATCTATCTATCTATCTATCTATCTATCTAGCTATGTATGTCTTGTAAGCTGTCTTGTAAGCATCAGGATGTTTCAGAGTTAAAGATCTTGTGTGTGTGAGACTCTAATAAACGTTAATAATGAAAACACAGAAGTCTTTGTTCATGCCCTCGATAAATTTGTCGCTTGCGTAATAGAAACTCGAGCCTTTTGCTAAATCCACCATCACCTCGGGGTAACTTTCGATTCAGCTTTTACTTTGGATGCTCATGGTTAATCTCTGGTTTATTCTTCTTTTTAATCATTTACGAAATATTGCCAAACTGAGTTTCACTGTGTCACATAGTGAAGTGGAAATTGTTATTCATGCTTCAAGCTTCTTCTTGCTGGTAATTTGATCAGTTGATGCTTTTTTTGTGTGCCTTCATAATTATTCATAAAATAAAGAAAAGACCAAGAAAAACCAAAGTGTTTTACTTGAAGCATTCATGCAACAAGTGTGGAGTAAGGGGGCACAGTGGTGCAGTGGTTAGCAGCACTGGTTTGAGTGCAGCAGCTGGGTGCGGCCTTTCTGTATGGAGTCTGTATCTATATCCATGTTGGTCCTTTCCAGGTACTCCGGCTTACGCCAGAGTCCAAAGGCCTGCGTGTTAGGTAAACTGGTGATTTGCTTGTGTAAATGGTTATCTGTCTATCTGTGTTAGGCCTGTAATAAACTGGAGACCTGAACAGGGTGAACCTAGCCCCTCACCAGATGACAGCTGTGATAGACTCCAGCCTATCCAAGAAAGGCTCCAAGAAAATCGATGGATGGATGAACAGACATTTGCAATACATTATGATCTCATTTGTTGGAACATTTGGTCACTTCCAATGAAACGTGCTGTCACCTAGAGGGGAAAAAAAGCAGACTTAATATAGAAGAGATTAGATGAGGTTATGCCGAGTATATTTCCTCAAGAAAAACAAACAAATAACAACAACATAATAGCCTAGCTTATTTAGTTGTAAATATCTTATGTTCTAATATTAAATTGCATTTCCTGGTGACTCTAAACAAGCAAATCCAAACTTGTTTACTGTACTTTCACAGGCATTTGTCTTATTTTCCACATATCTATTCAGTTACTGGATTTCTAGATATTGTCCCAGCAGTTTTCATCTTTCTAAAAAAAAACATCCTGAGATTTTCTCAGTGGATCAGAATTTCATTATTGACCCACATAAACACTCACCAGCAAACGTGGCATGTGCAGCATACCAGCGTGTTTGCTAAACAGGACGCGTCTTTCTTTCGTGTTGCTAAATTCAGACATGTCTTCATGGAGAGGTTCTCTATCGTTATTTGAGTTTGTAAACGATTTAACCACACACGCACACACACGCGCGCACAAGCCTATGTTTAAATTTCTCCAGTATGTCTGAACTTGTCTTGACAAACACAATCAGCAGCAAAGCTCTCGTTCTGTCACTCACTGCCTTTTCCTCCACCCTTCCACGTTTCTCTCCTCTTTGTTCTTCACGTCCACACCCACGAATGCTTGAATAGAGCGAGAACTCTGTGGTGTTGACGCACTCGGACTACTCATGGAACCTCTGATTTAGAGAAGACATCATCCAAACAGTCGACAGCCGTGATTGATTGCATTCGTTCAGAGCCACAACTGATAACAGTGGGATTTGGTGGGACGTCACACACTGTCCTGAATCTGTAGCTTGTGTATGTGTTAACAATACAGCTGAGCTCTGATGCAAATACAAATGTATAGCATGCAAAGTTGTGGGAAGAGGGAAGACATGTTACTATGGCAACAAGGTTGTGTTTATCTCCAGCATGAAACAACGTGCTTTGCCATGTGAACTTGACCCAGTTACACCCAGCTCATTGTGACTGCGCACACACTGAGACACACACCAAATGCACCTGGATTAGCACATGTAATAGCACATGGACGCTGACAACAGTGTGATATTTCCACCCATGCTAATTAAGGCCAGGGAGTTCAGTGAATAGAAAGAAGCTACTTCTTTTCTCTTCTCTGTTTTCTTTTCCACCTCACAGTGATGTGTTTCCTCAATCACCGATGACCTAAATCTGCTGTGTGCCAACAGGCAGGGCACTACTGGACAACCGCACTCTGCTGCTTTATCTCAGTGTTGTCCTCCCATTTTCTTTCATCATCCCATACTCCCATCAGGTCCTTGCTTCCTTTTCTCTTAAATCCAGCTTCTCTAAGCGCCTCAAATGATCTAATCAGGGGAGAGCGATGCTTTTGTCACTCCATATTATGGCTAAAAAAAAATCTGTGAATTAATCTTTTTTTTTATTTTGCAGCTCATTTATGGTTGTTGGCTGGAGTTTGTGATATTTTCTTGCTTGTGAGATCAGCTCTACACCTACAGATAGCAGGATCTATTTCCTGGTTGTTGTTTACCAAAATACATTTAGGAATCAGGCATGAGTGACATTGATAATTCAGTTCATATATAACCTCCCAGATGACTCATCGCAGCACAGCAAGCAGAAACGGAGACATCCAGTGTCGGGATTGTGCCATAACAGGCTGGACTTATGTAACACATGGAGTTAGCACTTGTGCTTATTTTGTGATTTCCAGTCCAAACTGTTCGAAGAACGTGTCAGACACATCGCAAGTAACAGGCCGAATATGTTATGGGTTTCACAAGTTGCAGATAAATGCATTCATTTCTATCTGCTATATCACTGGTGTGCACCAGCTGACTTTCTATAAGAGGATGTTGTTCCCAAAGCAAACAACCCTTTATGGCGGCCGCACTGTTCCTCCAAATGTGCAAAAGGCTGATCACAGATTGACAACCCCCACAAACATTATGCAATGCCGGACCATTATGTAATCTGTAATCACAACAAGAAGCCGGGCGAAATCATTGAAACTTTGGCCGATTAGAAGGTCCACATGGTGCAGCTGATTCATCTTGCCCGGGTTGGCATCTATGAAAGTTGTTTTTTGTGTGGCTGTTTTGTTGGATGTGTCAGTCAGTTAATGAAATGGAAGACTGTGCTGTGTTTTTCAGCTTCGGGAGGTTTGCAGAAAGTCTGCATTGCGTCACAGCAGGGAGCAGAGGAAAAAGGAAAGGAGACAAGCAGGAGGGGGAGAGGAACAGGGGCACAGCCAGGGTAGAAAGGGGTGTGTCTTCATTGACCTAGTTAGAGCTGTGGAAACCCCCACCTCCCTGCACCACCCGCCTCACTACTGACGTGTAAAGGGCACTTTCAAACAGTACCAGACAGACAGAAACGAATGCAGGGAGTCAGAGCGAGAGAGACAGGTAGGAGCGGATCAACAGACAGGCCCGTGTGAGTCAAGCAAAATGAGACTAGTGGAGCAAATATATCCACAAAATATATCAGATCAAAGTAGATCTGGGAAATATCTTTGTGAAAACAGGATAGGCCTTAAAGGGATTTCAAACGAATTAATGTGAACAACAGACAGCATCTGAAATATCAAACCCCTTCATATCCTGTGCAATATTAGATTTCTCCCGTTGTTCTAGAGAATAATATCTTTAAGGCATAAAGTAGCTTTTAATAAAATCACAAGATTGCCCCCTCCCCCCAAAAAATGTAATAACTGCAAAATGCATACTGTAATTACTGATAAACTACATCTAATCCAACATTTCCTCCGCTTTATAGAGTTCCTCATCTTGTTATGAATGTTAAAGGGTGTTATAATGGGAAATCGTGTGGCTGCACTACATTGATTTGCAGGTATTTTACTTACTTAAGCCACTCTATTTAAAAGAGAGGCCCACAGTCAATGCTCATTTAATTCTGACCTTCAGGCTTTCCCCTAGGATCACAGTTTAGTTCACAGAGGACCCAGACGGATGGAGCCGATTACTCTTTTTTTTTTTTAAAGCGACTGTAAAACTTTCCTGAAACCAAGCTGCAGGGCCTAAAATAGCTTTAACTAGTAAAAGGACAAGCTCACACTTTGAGCCTCTCTGCTCTGTCATCTGTTTTCTCATTATTTCCATTAAGCCCGTCAAAAAAAACCCTTTCCAGATTACATTTTCAGTCACTCCATATAAAATCAGTTGATCACTTTCAGTAGTTTTCGTCAGTAATTCCCTTACGTTGGATGAACTTTCAGCCCGCTCCAACTTTTTTTTGTGGAAGTCCAAGTCTAACGCAAAAAATCTAACATTCTTCTAGTTCTAGTTTTCTAGTATTTCGTGCTTTGTCATCATAGTCCCTGAAAAATCATTGACAGGAAGTATAAGCTTAAAACCCACATTATGAATCAGTCACTCACACCATGACGGTTTTGTATAAAATGTTGCCAGGAGCCAGAATGACTAACATCCTGGCTCTTGCGTGTGTTGCCTGCTGCTAACTAGCACTTCACTGCCCATCGCTGTCTGGGCTTGTGCACTAAAACTTGAACTCACTGTGGGACCACAGCTGTATAAAGAATTATAATGATGATTATTACATGCATTATTATGGTTACGGTGACAAAAACACAAACACAAGCACACATATTCTGTGACCAATCTGTGGCCCTGTCTAGTTAAATTCCCATTGACTGTGCGGAGTCTGGCTTACATGAGTGTCACCCTCAGAAACATGTCCTCATCATAGAAACACTTTGATGAGGACGTGTTAACAAAATAACTCATGAGCTTGAAGCTGTTTCATCAGGCAGAATAAAGGTAGAAAAAGTCCCGCAGATGTCTTGGTGAGCTCTCAGTCTGTTTCAATGATCTGTGCATGCTCATAAACAGATGTTGAATCCTGGAGTCTTCGGCTGTTGTGCTGTGACTGTCTGCTTTTGACAGCATTTGGAGAAATCATAGGTGGTTTCTGGTTCATCTGCTGACAACAGAAAATGACTTAAACATTTTCACAATCAGGGCTGACACACTGACACATATTTTCCAAGGATCGTCGCTTTCCTGTTTGCGCTTGGTGAAATTTGCTGCCTCCTCTGGTGCATTTTATCTTTACAATCTACTGTCAAGTGAAAAGGAAAGTTTACACCCCGTGATTCAATAGCTTGTAGAAACACTACTAGCAGCAATAATGGGAATTAACTTTTTTCTGTATGATTTCATCACTCTTCTCTAAAATGTTGCTACAGTTCATTGAGGTTTGTGGGTATTTGTTTATGCAGAGCTTTCTCAAGGTCTTGACACAGCATTTCGGCGGAGTTGAAGTCTTGACTTTTACCAGGTAATTGCAACACTCCAAGTTTTTTCTTTTTCAGGCATTCTTTGTTAAATTTGCTGCTGTGCTTTGGATATTTTTTGGGTTGCACAACCCAGTTTATCTGTCAGACAGATGGTCTCACATTTGACTCTAGAATACTTCAGTATACAGAGGATTTCACTACCAGTTCAATTACTGCAAAACAAGCCCAAATCATCAACCCTCCTGTCATGAACTTTTAACATGCTGACTGAGGCCTGGACAGTTCTCTTTGAGAAATGAGCGGTTTGACCTTGGGGTGAAATTGTTCACACGTCCACTTCTGGGAAGATTGGACACTGTTTTAAATGTTTTCAAGTTGTGATTAATTTCTCACGCTGCAGTCAAGAGAGTGGAATACTGAGTCGGGACTTTAAAGTAGGGAATATAACTGGCGAAGAGAGCGAGCTTTCTGAAATAATGCACAAAATGAAGGTAGATTTATCATTTTTGCAGGAGACAAGGTGGAAGGGGAGCAAGAGCTCAGCATTAGAGGGGGATTCAGTGTGTTCTACCATCGTGTAGATGGGGAGAGAAATGGAGTAAAGATAATTTTGAAGGAAAAGCATGTAAATAGTGTTGTGGAGGTGCAGAAAGTCTCATACCGTATCATGAGTTTGAAACTGGAAATTGAAGGGGTGATTTTAAATGTCTGTAGGGCATATACCCCACAGCCTGGATGTCAGGCAGAAGACAAAGAGGAATTTTGGAATAAACTGGAATAGAGTGTTCTCAGGGGAGAGCGACCAGTGATTGGAACATTTTGAGTTCAGTGGACACACTGGTGAAGCGAACAGAGGTCTTGAGGAGGTGTTGGTAGATGTGGTGTTAAGAAGGGAAATGCAGAAGGACAGATGGTAGTGGATTTGGGGGAAAAAAGGATGGAAGTAGCCATAGCCATCAAGATATATTTCACAAGGTGACATAGTATTGGGTGGACTACATCGTATCCAGGAAGTGCAACCGGAAAGAGAAAGGAGATGTCAGGGGAGAATGTAGTTAGGTAGCACTGGATGGTAGTATGTATGATTTTAGAAATCAAGAAGAGAAAGCCAGTGAAGTAGACGCTAGGACAAAATGGTGGAAGTTGAAGTAGGACGAATGTTGCACAGAGTTCAGGGAGGGGTTGAGACAATCTCTGAAAGCTGAAGTGGAAAGGAAAACGGCCAAGAAGGTTTTTGGTTTATCCTCCAGACAGAGGAAAAAGGAGACTTGATGGCTAGGTGTACAGCTAGAAAGAGAGGTTACAAAAGCAAATGCAAAGGCTTATAGTGAGCTGTATGTGAGGCTAAACACTAAGGTGGAGAACAGGAGTTGTGTTGATTAGCTAGTTAAACAGACAAACTGAGGTGGAGTGGACGTGCAGTAGTGTGGGGTGATTAAGGATAGATATGAAAATGTGCTAATATGTAAAGAGAGTGAGTTGAGAAGTTGAAAGGAGCCCTTTAAGGAGCTCATGCTTAAAGAAAATGAGTGAGAGAGGAGGATGGGTGGAGGGCAGTTAGTGAATCAGGAAGTGGAGAGGAAGTGAGGGCAGCCAAGAAGAGAATGAAAGCATGCTGGTCCTTAGGCTGCTACCCCTGCGACCTGGCCCCACATAAGCAGAAGAGGATGGATGGATGGATGGATGTTTAACACAATCTTGTAGAGTGAGAGGATGCTTGAGGAATGATTAAGAAGCGTGTTGTTACAGAACAGAACTACGGAGGGATGAAGTTCATCAGCTATACCATGAAGATATGGAAAAGGGCTGTTAAAGCTAGGAGCCCTACAGATGCAATGTCTGTGTGAAGAGTGTTGATGGAGAAGGTCAGAAGAAGTTGACCTGTAGATGTAGAGAAAGCATATAAAGGTGGAACTATGGTGCTGTACGACAGGAGTGGCAGAGAAGTATGTGAAGGTGATGCAGAACATGCATGACAGGAAGACAATGGTGAGGTTTGCAGTAGGAGTGACTGAGGATGGGGGTAGCATTACATCAGGGATCAGCTCTGAGCCTCTTCTTGTTTGCAATCATGATGAATGGGTTGATAGATGAGGTCTGGCAAGTCTCTGTGAAGTTTGCAGACGACATTGCTATCTGTAGTGAGAATAGGCAGCAAATGGAAAAGTGCTTGGAAAGGTGGAGGTATGCTCTGGAGAGAAACCTGTAGAAACAAGACAGAATATGTGTGTGGATGGATGGGAGGCAGGTGTAGCAGTGAAAGTGCAAGGTGTAGTGGCAGTTAAAGTAGATGATTTTGAATTCCTGTGGTCAACCATTTAAAGTAAAAGATGGCGCAAAAGAAAGTTGAAGAAGAGAGTGAAGAGAGGATAGCAGAAAGAGCCATGCAGGAGGAGAACAAAAGACCACAATGAGGGAGGAGATGCAGACGGTTGGTGTGACAGAGGATTATAGCAGAAATAGGATGAGACAGAAGCAAATGATCTACAACGGTGATCCCTAAAGAGAGCAGTTGAAAGAAGAAGACTGTGGAATAATGGACTTATAATCTTTGCCCAGACTGATCAGCAGCAATAATTGCTTAAGTAAGATCAGTGCCGATGTCTTTTATCCACTGCTTTGTGTTAACATACACCAGCAAACTGGAAAAACTTCTACATAACTAGAACTCCTGCACAAGGACAAAACTACACCTTTTTAAAAATGTCTTTGAAATGTTACTATACTGCCCTGACTTGGTTCTCTGGTTCCAACCTGTTTTAGATCTTTCTTGGATTGCAATGTATTGATTAAAAAATGTAAGAACTTTACAAACATTTTCTCGTATTGCATGCGAACAGCAAGTACTACAGATTCAAAGTGTAGTCATAAAAATCTGCACCAGTTTCATTTTCTCACCACACATCTTTCTGTGTGGCAGGTAGTCTGAAAATAGATACTGTTAGCCTGCCATGAAACCGCCATGATGTGGTGTATCACCATATAGCTCGTGGCTCGTGCTGCTGGACGTTTCTCATGAAATTTATAAACCGAAATGAACAAAGAAGGAAATGAGGCAACCTAACAGCAGATTTGAATTCCGGGCGTTTGTTACTGACACAGAAACATGCTGGTGCAGCAGTACGATAAATCACTTCAGCGAGCTTTATGAAGAAGAGTGCATCTCAGCCGGTGAGTTTTGGTTTCTGATGGTTGACTTTAATCAGGAACTCAAAGTTTATCAGATTTTCTTCTAGTTTTGACAAATTTCAGCGCTATCAGGAAGTCAGACACGTTACTTTGTTACAGTTACTGTTTCTCACAGTTTTTCTTAGCTGATACTTTACTGGCTGATGTCACTTGGCTGTGAATTGAGTTTCTCTCTTGGGGATGAAGAAGACAGACAGAAGCTCGTGTTGCATGTTTGGAAATGATTAGCTGAAAAGGCAGACTTAATTTCATTTTTTTGTTCTGTTGAACACAATATTGTGAGGCAGTCCTGTAGTTATTGGTGTGCAATAGTTGTCTTTGTTATGTATTGCCTGCTTGATAGTTTATACACTTGTTTCACTGTTTAAAAAGGGGAAGATTTTGAATAATGGTTACATCTGATTTTATTTATATACGACCATTTCACTGGAATTTATATTGCAAGGTATTTATATTTAGTCTTACCAGACAGTTATTTTCAAATAATGATGAAACTTGTTAACTGCTGCGCTAATATTTCTGAGTACATATGCAGAGGACATGACTGTAGCAACTCTAAGCAAAGTCAAGCGAGTGCCTTCTACGTTTTCACTTCTTCTAATCACTTCACTGTTTCCCACACTTGCTGAACTCCAGGGTAGATACAGTAACACGTGAGGACCTTTTGTGCTAAAAAGTAAGAGTTAACAGTTACTCCAAGGCAGCATTGTACACTTTAATGTACATATGTCATGAAAATATTCCCTGAAGAGTTGAAAATATATACAGTACACACGCTTTAATGAGTAACATGTGGATTATTATGACTGATTTGCTCGCTTATCTAGACAAGTAATTAACGTATTACTCTGTTTGATTCTAACGCAGGGCCGCAGATACTGAACAATATGTCTGCAAATGAGACCGTTTGCAACATTACCACCAACTGTGCCACGAATTGCACAGTGGATTATCTTCAGGGTCTGGGTTATGCAACTTTGTTTCTTCTGGGTTTCCTGATAAATGCTGCTGCTCTGTATGCCTTCATTACCGTACGGCGCTCGTGGACAGACACGCACATCTATATGTTGAACCTGAACATTTCAGATTTTTCCCTCATCCTTTTCCTGAGCTTCAGGATTTACGATGCCTTCTCCTGCCTGCCTGTAACTTACTTTTGTACCTTTCTCATGTATGTACATTATATCAACATGTATGCCAGCATCTTCACAACAGCAGCCATCAGTGTCCAACGCTACCTGAGTATAAGATTCCCACTGCGTGCCAGATCGTGGAGATGGAAGAAACAGATAGCTTTTGCAGTGTGTTTGGTCATTTGGGTAGTTGTGATAACAGCATGCATTATAGTCCGCAAGGACAACTATCCTGAAAAACTCTGGACATGTTTTGAACGATGTAAAAATATTCCACATCGTACATGGAGTATGACGTCAGTGATATTTATAGGTTTTCTCATCCCACTTCTGATCATCGTTTTCTGCTCCACTCGGATCATCCGTATGTTTTTAAAGGAGGCCGACAAGTCAGAGGAGAAGAAAAACATTGTTGGCATAGTCACAGCCAATATGATTGTGTTTATCGTCTGTTACACGCCGATCCATATCGCCTTTGTTGCTGGCCTCTTTGACGAGCCACAGGAAGACTGGATATGCAAAAGCACTACTGTGCACAAGTATTTACTCTGGTCTGAATGGATTGCTGGCACAAATTGCTGTTTCGATTCCATCAGCTATTGTTTTTTATTGAAAGGCTTTTATTCAAAAGCACGTAACTCTTAAGGCAGCATTTGAGTGTGTTATTTAAAGAGGCAAAATACCGTAAAGTTCAGTTATATTTGAAGTCAAAAGTTAAACTAGAAGAAGATCTTAAAGCCTGAGGCTTTGATAAATATGTAGAACACATGGGCAAAAATACAGGTCAAATGACCACAATGAGTCAGAGCTGCTGTTTAACTTAGGTAAATGTTTGTTCAGTCACAGATATCAGACAACAAGATGTATGCTAACTTAAATGTATTTCATTTAGGTGCTGTTTTGTCATCTCCACACACATTTTTAAGAAAATCTAATAGACCATAAAAACAAGAAAAGACAAATACTTTAGAAATCTGTCAAAAACATCCATCCCTCATGCATAATTTAAGTGAATAATCTGTGACTCGTATGGATGATTTTTTCTGACAGCTTAGATATATCTGACTGTTCCCTTGGTTGCCACGAACTGTTTGTAGTCTGCAACAGCAAAAGCTGATTACCATGCCTACCAATGCTTAACAAAACCAATCTAAGGACTTAAAGAATATTAACGTAAAACTCACATTTACTGCACATGTAGGCATGCTGGGAGTGGGTGTCCCATTCTCCACACTGATGGCACAATGCATGAAGGGGCTTTCTAGTAAATTTCACCTGCTCTGATTGACATTTGCTGAAGACAAGTACCTGAAATCTCTGAGAATTAAAGTGAAGAAGCTGTGGTACACTGTGAGAATCACAGGAATCCACTTGATACATTTGGTTTTCACAAAAAGTTGGAATACCGCTGCTACTCTTTGACCATTTTAAAAATGTCTCTTGCTCTCTCAAGACATTTTTTGACTTTTGAAACATTGGTTCCATTTGAGTTACTTAGCAATGGAGCAGCTGATTGACTTATTGCATTAAAATAAATATTTGACTGTTTTTTGTGATTTGTTCTTTTTTATGTATTATGACATATGATTCCTTTTTCGCAGAGGCAATTTTATAGTCTATGAAGTACACAAATATTCCTGGTTAGCTATGGAAATTTGTATTAGTTGCACAGCAAGATTAGTAGTGTTGACGCAAAGCAAGAAGGTCCTGGGTTTGAATCAACTGTCTGTGTGGAGTTTGCATGTTGTCTGTGGGTACTCTGGCTTCCTTCCTTCTAGTCCATGGTGATTTAAATTGCCCATAAGTGTGAATGGTTGTCTGTTTCTCTTTTAGGCCTGTGACAGGTTGTTGGCCTGTCCAGGCAGCTCATATGGTAAATGGCATCAACCCCTGTAAACCTGAATTGGATAAGTGGAAGAGAATGGATTTCTTTTTTTCCTTTTTTTTATTATCTGTGTTTATTTCCCAGTGACTCATTGGTATATATCAGTTGTCTTTAACACCTGGCTTGGACTGACTCAATAAATTGCTGTATTAAGTCTTAGTTAATGTGTGTTATGTATGTTTTATATTTGTCTTAAGCTATAAATATCTGTATTTTTTTAAAACCCATTATGTCTTCTGTGCTGTCTGTGTGATGTTCATAGCAAAACAGGAAAGGAGATAACAAAGGCTTTGCTTTGCCAGCTTTGCTACACACCTCTCATCAAAACATCAGTCTGTCTCAGGCGTATAGCAGCACAGACAGACAATGTGCACTTAACAGAAGCGGGCCCATGGGAGTTTGTGTCCTTCACTCCTTCCTGTGTGAAACCCAGGAGCACATGAATGCAGGCCAGTGTCCAGCTCCCTCTAGTGGCAAGAAAAGCACATGCTTGAAAGATTTTCCACTTCCTCTGCTCTGAATCTGTCTGCTCTGAAGCCTAAAGCTGCCAGTTTCGAGACAAATATGTCTCATTTAAAGAAAATAAACTGCGATAATGATATACACATCACTCTAGACGGCAGTGAAGCAATCATGCTGCATTAGTGACTGTGCATTTGTGTGTGCACTGTGTGCGTGGGCACGTGTATAATGACATGCATTTATTTTAATGAGTGCATTCAAAACCACACGCGACAACATTAGCAGTCAATTATATAATGCCATTTAATAGCAGTACTCCAAAGATTGATGATTATTATATCAGCAGTGGCTTAGCGACTGCAAAACTTGGCAGGCATCAGTCAAATGAGACGGCTCAGCTCAGACTGAGGTCAGGCCTGCGACTCTACTCTAACGACAGGAAGGAAACTGCTGAAGTCTGCGTTCAGCCAATAGTCACGTAAATACTGTACATACGTCTTATTCACAGTATCGTCACCAAAAAAATAGCCTCGCACTTCAGCAACCGCGCTGCCTTAGAAGAGCACGGATCCCCCCCTCCCAATTTCCACACCCCCATCCCTGAAACCACACAGGTACACAATACATTCAGGATGGTTATTTACATTATTCACAAATGTTATAGAGAACAGCTCCCTTTTAGAAAGAAAAGGAAAGAAACCCCCACACAGTTTGTGCTTTTCCTTATTTCTGCACATTGTAATGGTGCCAAACAAAAGTGATTACATTCATTCACTCGGGATGCTGACGAGCGGTTTTCAAGATCCTCCAGTATGGCAGTTGGTTGACGATGACAGACAGACAATCACCAGACTACAGACTACACAACGAAACGTCCATAATCAGGAAATGAGCTACACAGTGTTCCCTCAATGCACTTCAGTCCATTTGAGGGTTTGCTTATGAACTACTTATAAAACATTATTATTATTGTTAGATATCTGCTATTCAGTTCATGTCACGGCACCAGCGAAAACATTAATAGTGTTGAAAGGGCATGACAGAGTATGTAATGTATGCTTACATATGTACAGTATATGGCGTGATGTATTAAACCTAAGATCAGGGTTTTTTTTCCCGGTCTGCTGCGCTTTCTATCTAAAACGTGTTGGAGATACATCAGCTGTAGAAAAGTCAGCCTTCTCTTGAATATAATGGAAGCACATTGCAGTTGCCTTGTGGCGCACAAAGTGCTGAAACACTACATTTGAAAGATTCAGCTGCAATATTTCTACAAAAAGTGTTACTTGGATAAAAAAAAAAACAGCCCACAAACCTTGATGTAGGCAGTTTCATGGAGGAACCAAACTACATCAGCCACATATGTCACTATGCAGAAGGAAGCATCAGGCTCCTTCTCACCAATGATTAAACGTTACGGAGAAAATAGTTCCAATGACAAGCTGCTTACAGCAAGCTTTGTTGTTTTTCCGGGTTTTTTTGAGCAACTGCATCATGATGTGTGGAAAGGGACAAAACTGCTGAGTTTTTATTTTTATTTTTGAAAAGCACAAGGAAATGGTCATCTCTTTCCATTATATTCAAGAGCGGACAAGTATTTCTACAGCTGATGTCTCTAAAGGAGCAACTCACACTATGGATAAAATAAAATAAAGCAAAGCAGACCAGAGGAAGAATACATACATTTCATTTCAGAGGTGAACCGTCCCTTTAAGTAAAAGTAATTTACAAACAGACCCTCAAATAGTGTTTTTAACATTCAGCATCAGGAGCGTCACATGAAGAGAGCTGAAAAAAGTGTATTTTAACAGCAGTACAAGTCGGCATCTCAATGAAAAAAAGAAGAAACATTCATCGCGTTACGTCAAAGGCAGAATTATAAGAAGTATACTGCAATAAGTGAGTTCTTCAACACCACAGTACGTGAGGAAGGTGCACTGCTGACCTAAACTATGTTTTCATGGCACTTTTAAAGTTTCTCCCACTCTTTTTTTTTGCTTCATTAATCAGGCATCAGTAAATCATTCTTCATTTGGGTTTGGCACATTGAAGTAAAGAAAAGAAAAAAAAAGACACCGGCGATGCGTAGTGTCTTGGACATTTCCATCTTGGAGCAGGTCACTGTGAGAATTTTCCACGTTACTCTTATAATGAGACAGTAAAATGCATATTTTTGTTTCCAAGCTGATGCCTGTCTATATTTTTTCTAAGTTACTGTTTGTCTAACATTATGGTCTCACCTAAATTAAAGTTTACTATGTACATATAAACCATATATTGCTGCTCGCTTCGGATTCAGCGCAAACCAGCGTTCATTTGTCGTCTAGTAGACCGGAGGGTTGACCGTCAAGTCACCCAGTCAGCTGTAACAGATTCTCATTGTTTCCCACAGTAGTTTTAGTTCTTGCACCTTCATATGATCGTGTTTTTATTTCCTTTTTTCCATCTGCCCTCTTTATCTGGTCTCTGTTTTACTGCTGCAACACGTTTAAACCGTGTTGTGTTGATCTAAAGGCCGACCATTTCGTGGCACCGCGGACACTTTGATGGGCTGAATATATAGTCCCATTTGCCAGCTGAGAACATTTCCCCTCACCCCTGTTGGCTCTAAGATGAGCCAGAGGTTTCAATCATCCCCACTGTAACTGCCACTGTGCTCTGTATTACATCTGTGGGACCTTGACCCACTGTGAGCCTAAGGGGAAATCTTCCCCCGTAAAACTGGACTGCGTTCTATAATGCAGACCTAATGAATGTGTGTGTGTGTGTGTGTGTGTGTGTGTGTAAGCAGAAAAAACCATAAGGTGACAGTGAAGGACAAGGTGTTCTTACACTGCAGTTCTTGTACGTTATATTCTCCATAACGCCTCCTGCCTTTCTGTCTATCTTTCTGTCATTTGTGATTTTTCTGTCAGTCCAGTGCTGTGGTACAATCCCACCTGATGTCCTTGTGGAATTATTGGTTGTTAAAGAGTACATAGAGTGGAAGCAAGAAACGAATTGAGTGATGGACAGCTGAGATGCCGTCATTACAGAGAGCATGCATTTGGCAGGAATAGTGCTGACGTTCCAGTCCTGCGCCCTGCACTCCAAAGACGTGAGTTATGGTCCCATATCCCCACGAGACAGGTTAGAGGCATCTGGCACACAAGTCATGCTCCTTCGTATACACAGAATACTAAATACCCACCTGTACAAATACATGTACTTGTATGTGTGCAGCAAGGAGAAAGAGTGGGGAAAAAACTGAAGGACTTATAGGTTCAATATCTGTCTTGAGAGAATGACCTTTTTTTTTTCACCTGGAGCTTCAGATACTTTAAAGATGTTCAGAATTTCCAATTTCACTTCAAGTACCCAGTTGGCAATCACACCAACAGGTAATGCAGTGGGGAACAGATGGCTAGCAGTCTTGTTAATGCTATCCATGAAGGGAAAAGCATCCCACTATTGCAGGAGCATTCGACTGGCTCTGCAGTCAATCTGCACAGTGAACGCAGTATCTAAGTGCCACGTCCATTTTCATCCTCGTCCTCTCTGCTCCCCCCCTTCTGCTCTCTTTCCATCTTCTTTGCTCCCCTCTAGTCTCTCTCTCTCTCCCTGCTGCCACTAAGATCAGGAGAGGGAGGCAACTCTGCAATGCAGACACAGCAACAACCTCAGTCCATCTGACCAATTAATGTGAGCCAGGATATGAGCGGCAGACCCAGCAGCCAGTCATAAGGAGAGGCTCATCACGGGGTGAAAGAGGGGTTGCCCGAGAGACTGACAGAGAAGATTATGGAGTGGGGTAGTGGGCCGAAATGACAATGAAATAAAGATGTGGGGAAAAGAGAAGGGAGAGAGTGACAGGCAGAATAAAGAGTAAGGACATTTATGTAAACAAAACAAAGAGCCCTGGAAACAGAATTGGTTTCCTCCACAGTCACTGGCCAGCCTGAGTCCTGTCACTGCAGTTCTTCTTACCCATCAGCTGGCTGAGATCCACCAGCTCACCCAGCTCCCCTCGCTCCAGGGCCCCTCTCAGGAGAGCCCTGCTCAGCCCGGGGGTGTGTTGCTGGGACACATAAGCTTGGCTGCTGGGAGCGGGCATTGATGGGGGAGGCAGGGGGACGGGAACCATCCCGTGGCTGCTGAGGATGTATCCTTCCTGGGCTGGCCAACGCAAAGGCAGTGGCTCGCTGTACTCCATTGGTGCGCTGGGTGCTGAGACCACCCTCCGACGCTCAGGTGAGTCCTGGGGGGTCATGGGGTAAACATATTCTACTGCAGACTTCCTGAGGGGGGCTTTGGGCGTCCCCTTCGCTTTTTCTTGCTTGCTCAGACAGACATAGTGCTGGCGTGGCGTGTCATTCCCTCGGCTGTCGCCGCTGTGTCTTCCACCTCCGCCTTGCTGGAAGAGTCTGGTGGTCAGGTAAACAGAGGGGGGCATGCGACAGGGTGAACCCAGACCTACAGAACCTCCCCCGAGGTAGGTCTGACTTGTGTCCCACCCTCCAGAGTTGGAGTCGGACAGCCGCAGGCCTCTGCGTTTCTGCTGGGGTGTGTGCTCCGGAGTGGGCAGGAAACCGGGGTCTAGCTCTCCCGACTTCACCCAGCCGTTGGGCATGACAAACAAGGTCTCCCCGCCCTGAGAGCAGGGGCGCTCCCCTCCTCCCTGCCGTGTCACGCTCAACACAGAGCCTTCCATCCCTCCGCCGCTACTCAGCAGGCCTCTTTCACGCCGCTGGATGGAGGCCTGGGAAGTGGTGCCATGGCGACGGTTTGCAGGCTTGTGGGCCATGATCCAACACACAGCAAGGCCCGAGAGCGCCGCCCCTATGGTGAATGCAGAGACTGCAGATGCCACGAGCAGGTTGAGCGAGACCAGGCTCTCCGGTTCAATGAGCAAACTCTGTTGGAGAATTCCTGAAGATTAAAAGACACAGTTACAAAGATGACATTCAGTAGAACTCTCCAATGACCGTCCTGTCTCAATGTGTGACCGGAGGCTGTAGTTTAAAATGATTATTATTACATATAGTCCTATTCTGTTACTTAGCACTTTCCCGTCTCGTATCATGATAGATCAAAAACTACAATACACTCCTAAGTGGTGATCATCATCTGCAGCATTATAGGATTTTCTTTCTGTGATGATTATGTTTCAGAGTAACTTCTCTCCAGTTTGGCCTTGAGGCTCCACGAGCTCTGTTTCAGAGAGGCCTGCACTTGTCATCAGCACAGCTAAGACTACAGCAGCTCCCTTTCTCCCTCTCCTCACACTTTCCATCCTGCTGCCTGGCCAGAGAGTTGCCCCTTTGCAGCAAGGCCTTACCTCAGTGTTTCCACCCAGCTCTAATAGCTCCCATCTGCAGACACAGCACCACATGCCTGTCTCTGGCTCAGCCTCTCCGACGTTTTCACCGCTTGGATTACAGTCTGACAGATGTGCAGCTGGGTATCACTGACTTCCGGTGCTATCTGTTGTCATATGTTATTTCAAGACAAATGAGTGTGGTGAGGGCTTGGAATGTGCTGCGTATCCCTTTTCTGTTGTTTTGTTGGAAATTCCGAACCAGCTAAATGGATTTTATGATGCTGAATCTGGGTTACAGCAAACGGAACACCTCGTAAAAAAAGAAAATGCTGTAGAGGAAATGCCTTTTTTTGGTGTTTTCCACTGACTCTGTGGATTTCAAAGCACGGTTCAAAGAGGGCCTCTGTGGTACTGCTGCAGTGACATCTGAGCCTCTCAACAGAAGCGGGATGTAGTGACATTATGCTCAGCCGTTTCCTGCTCGCGTACCAGCCGAACCCATTCCTCGCTATCAGATATATGACAAAACAAAACCTCATATGCTGAATGATAGTGCATTTCCAGTATTATCTACACACAGTTGCACAACTTTCACAACTTTCACAACCTCCCTAATTAAAATGTCACTCTGGGATATGTTTTGACCTGAAGGAAGTGAGACCGAAACCAGAATCTCACTTCTTCTTCTTCCAGCTCTCACAAAAATACTAAAGTATTCAGTTTCCATGCTGAATGGATCTTGCTGAGCTGCGGAGTAAATCACGTTACATCCTTGATAATTAAAATTAACTTAATTCCAGAAATGACTGTCTGTACTCTCTCACTTGGTACTATCAGAACATAATGTTCAGTGACAAATAGGCAGGTGTAATGAGCGATTGAGCCACTAGGTGGAGCCTGCCCTCACTCGACTGCACACAACCAGCAGCATCCATGTCATAGTGCTGCAACCTACCATCACAGTCTCCGAGGTGGGAGGTGGTGTTTCCATACTCCACATCTTGCTGAAAAGGGAGTCTACGAGACAGAGAGATCACAGACAAAATAATCAGAGATTTGTTTTTAATAAAGACAGCACACAGCAGGAAACATGTTTCCTTAATTGTTATATAGACACATGAATACTCATGGAAGAGCGCATTGAATGAATTTTGATGCTTGACTTCACAAATAAATCATTTACAGCTAATCAATGAAAATCCGACCCTTTTCATGCTCACTTTTGTGCAGAAAGTTGTTTGTGAATGATGATGTTTGTTAGTGGGGATCAATAAAAACTGATATTGCACATATGGATCTAAGATTCGGTGTTATGACATTTTTGATCCCTTTATGGATTTTCTTTCTTTTTCTTTTCCACCCCTAAGAGGATCAAAGGGTGGGGAGCGTGTGTTGTGATTTACAAGCTGGTGGAAAAAGAGGGGAGAGGGGGAGGGGGGTCGTAACGTGTCCTAATAGCAGTGCTGGACCTCCATATGCTGTCAGAACAGCTTTGATGCCTCTTGGTATTGATTCTACTAGAGAAGACCATCATTCTCCCAAAAGATGCTCCCTAACTTAGTGTTTTGATTATGACGGTGGAGGCTGCTGCCTAACAGTATCTCCTATAGATATTTATTTAGGTCAGGCATACGATCTTCATCATCATCAAACTGTTCGGTGACCCCGGTTACCCTATGGATTGAGACATTGTTACGCTGGAAGTGGTCACTGACATCAGGATAGAAATGTTTCACCATATAATAAAGGTAATCGTACTTCGTATTGATTTGCTGGGTCCCATCCCTCTAGCGGGAGGAGTGGACCCAAACTATGTTGGCAAAATGACCCCCATAGTGTAATAAAGCCAATGGAGTCCCTCTGATCACGGGTTTCAAAGACTTCATCAGTCTGCAGGTTCTGCATTTGATTCAGACACCTGTATTTTTAGTAAGAAATAATAAAAAATAAGCACTGTCTACTGGTCATTACAAAGAAATAACAAAATTAACTTAAACATTTAGAAAGGAAAGCAAACTGTTCACTGGTTTTCCTTTATCAACATGTGTATTGGCACAAACTTGCTAAGGGGTGACAGCCCAGACTTGGAGGTGGGGACAGCGGTTAGCACTGCTGCCTCACAGGAAGTAGGTTTTGGGTTCAAATCTGGGCTGTGGGCCTCTTTCTGTGGAATTTGCATGTTTTCCCTTCCATTTGTGTTAATGGTTGCATCTCCTAGTTTCAGTTGTGTGACCCACTGGTGGTTTATTCATGCTAACATATATATACACACATACATATACATACATAGAGAGAGAGAGAGACCATTTAGGTCAAGTAGCCTGTGTAGCTCATACTGATTTTGCAATTACATCATCTTCATTTGGAGGAAGTAAACATTCAGTGTTGTGTGCATGTTTGTTGTCCTCACCGTGTACCGGGTCTTAGAAAGGAGCAAGTGCTGCCTCTGGTCCAGCCACAGTATGGATCCCTGGAGGCCAGACAGCTTCTACTCACACAACAAGCAAACAATCAAAACAACATCATTAAACATCATTAAAATCCTCAAATGTGAAACGTGTCTGTTTTGAAATATGCGGACAACTACTGAGATAATAAATCCTTGCGAGGGATTCATTTTTATACGCCGCAGACACACATATTCTATCAAATGGTTGCTTGTTCACACTATCTAAGTGTGATTTATCTGCTGTGGGAATCAGGTCCATGGCACAGTGTTCAAAACACCTTCCTCATATAGACAGATAAAATACAGGTGCCTCCTTTGTTTTCACAGTCAATCAGCCTCTTGTGTCAATTTAAATATCATTTGCTAGCAAAACAAATTTTCTCAAAATAAATATTAAACCAAAGTAGCCAGCTGTGACATGCATATCCAAAATACAAACATGCAAAAAATGAAAATAGAACTGTACATTTTAATTGGATGATAGCAGTACCAGGAAGTGAGAAAGCAGAGGAGAAATAAAAGTTGGCCAGAAAATAAAGCCTTGGCATATGGCAGCTGCTAAAGTGACCTAATTATTGGCCAAAGAAAGATTGAAGAAAAGGAAAATACTCTGAAAGGCAAAAGTGCCACTCACTTCATGCAGCGTGAGTGAAGGTGGCAGCGAGATGTGGGGACTCGGACCAGGCACGAGGGAAAGGCCAGCAGCAGAGTGTGGCTTGTTCGGTCCAGCGACAGAGACAGGAGCTGACGGGCCTGAGGAGAGTCCTCACCACATCTGGACACAGGGACAGAAAGTCAAGTCAGATGTAACACCTCTGCACTCCTCTTTTGGCTTCACATACAGTGGGATGCAAAAGTTTGGGCAACCTTGTTAATCGCCGTTATTTTCCTGTATAAATCGTTGGTTGTTACAATAAAAAATGTCAGTTAAAAATATCATATAGGAGACACACACAGTGTTATTTGAGAAGTGAAATGAAGTTTATTGGATTTACAGAAAGTGTGCAATAATTGTTTAAATAAAATCAGGCAGGTGCATAAATTTGGGCACCACAAAAAAAGAAATGAAATCAATATTTAGTAGATCCGCCTTTTGCAGAAATTACAGCCTCTAAACGCTTCCTGTAGGTTCCAATGAGAGTCTGGATTGTGGTTGAAGGTATTTTGGACCATTCCTCTTTACAAAACATCTCTAGTTCATTCAGGTTTGATGGCTTCCGAGCATGGACAGCTCTCTTTAACTCACACCACAGATTTCAATAATATTCAGGTCTGGGGACTGAGATGGTCATTCCAGAACGTTGTACTTGTTCCTCTGCATGAATGCCTTAGTGGATTTTGAGCAGTGTTTCGGGCCGTTGTCTTGTTGAAAGATCCAGCACGGCGCAGCTTCAGCTTTGTCACTGATTCCTGGACATTGAGTGGAATCCATGTGTCCCTCAACTTTGACAAGATTCCCAGTCCCTGCACTGGCCACACAGCCCCACAGCATGATGGAACCACCATATTTTACTGTAGGTAGCAGGTGTTTTTCTTGGAATGCTGTGTTCTTTTTCCTCCATGCATAACGCCCCTTGTTATGCCCAAATAGCTCAATTTTAGTTTCATCAGTCCACAGCACCTTATTCCAGAATGAAGCTGGCTTGTCCAAATGTGTTTTAGCAAACCTCAAGCAGCTCTGTTTGTGCTGTGGGCGGAGAAAAGGCTTCCTCTGCATCACTCTCGCATACAGCATCTCCTTGTGTAAAGTGCACCGAATGGTTGAACAGTGACTCCATCTGCTGCAAGATGATGTTGTAGGTCTTTGGTGCTGGTCTGTGGGTTGACTCTGACTCTTCTCACCATTCGTCGCTTCTGTCTGTCTGAGATTTTTGTTCGTCTGCCACTTCGAGCCTTAACTTGAACTGAGCCTGTGGTCTTCCATTTTCTCAATATGTTCCTAACTGTGGAAACAGACAGCTTAAATCTCTGAGACAGCTTTCTGTATCCTTCCCCTAAACAATGATGGTGAACAATCTTTGACTTCAGGTCATTTGAGAGTTGTTTTGAGACCCCCATGTTGCTACTCTTCAGAGAAATTTAAAAGAGGAGGGAAACTTACAATTGACCCCCTTAAATACTCTTTCTCATTATTGGATTCACCTGTGTATGTAGGTCAGGGGTCACTGAGCTTACCGAGCCAATTTGAGTTCCAATAATTAGTTCTAAAGGTTTTGGAATCAATAAAATGACAACAGTGCCCAAATTTATGCACCTGCCTGATTTTGTTTAAACAATTATTGCACACTTTCTGTAAATCCAATAAGCTTCATTTCACTTCTCAAATATCACTGTGTGTGTCTCCTATATGATATATTTAACTGACATTTTTTATTGTAACAGCCAACGATTTATACAGGAAAAACAAGGTTACCCAAACTTTTGCATCCCACTGTAAACACTTAACTATAAAGCTCTGTGCCCTTGCCATCATATAAAGGGTCTCAGCCGAATTTTGCTGTCAACATGAAACAATAGTTAATTTGATTATTTTGGTGCTTCCAAAACAGAACTGGCACATGCACTCACCTGCCACTTTGAGATTCTCATCACGGACCTGCAGCCAACATAACTGCAGCAACCGTGTGATACCATCATGTCAAAATGGACTGAAATCTCTGAGGAATGTCTCAGGCACCTTGTTGAATCTATGCCATGAGTAATTACTGCAGCCGTGAAGGCAAAAGTAGATCCACCCTGAGACCAGCAAGGTGTACCTAATAAAGTGGCCAGTGAGTGTACCTATAAATCACTGGTTCAGCAACGAAACATCATAACATCAAATATCCCTGATACGTTTGGCTGAATGATTTGTTGCTGTCAACCATTTCCATTGTTATTTTTTAATAATAATTTGAAGGTGCAAAAAAAATGTTTTTTTTAATTAACATGTCATATTGGGCATTTTACACAATGCACCAACATTTTTTGGGACAACTAAAACTTAACTGATTAATCGATTGAATAACCTGCAAATCACCTGAAGTCTGTCCTAAATAAACAAATAAACAAACAGTTGAATATTAGATACCTAGGCAATAAAAGTTTTGGCAGCTGAAAACATTTTCTAGTCACCAACTCCCTGTTGCAGCTACATTTTCACACGTAACTGCTGTGGGCAGAGTTGTTTTCAGTCACAGTAATCAGATTAACCAGGTGCTGAGTTGACATGCGTGGACAGTGAGATTATTGGTTTGTTGCATGAGAGATTGATAGGCTGTGTTCCAGTATCCTTCAGCCCAACCGAATTTAATGAGCTGGCGTTGTGAAAGTACCACGGCTAAGACTGCTGTCACTGCTGCTAAGAAAAAAAATGTCACCACACTGCTTTAATTATATAGTCTATATGACTATACCTGTGATAGATACGGTCAAAGGCATGAAAGAATAGGCTTTTACTGTAAAATGGACTTCAGAAATGTAGAAAATCTAATATTTAATTAAGTATAAATGATGAAAGTTATTGGGTGAAAAGCACTGCTGCTCTGCAGTTATCAGCCAGAAGCAGTTACAGTGACTCGATATATGCCAAGGACAAAGATATCCTGCCTCATACTCACTTATCTGGGTTGAATCCCTCCACCTCCTCCAGAAAGACACTGCTATGAGAGACAGAATCTCCACTGGGAATCATTAGGAACTTGAGAATGGTCCCACGGGTTGAACCCAGGAACAAGACTGTACGGTTCTTATGGGGGCCAGCTTCTGTGTCCACCACCATAGACGTCAACTGGTACCTAGAAACAGAGATCATTAAAAAGAAAAAAGGTGAATCGACTACATTTCCTATCCTATCCTGGCTGTTATTTTTCAGTTTATCCTTCCCTTTTTTTTTTTTTTTTTTTTAGTTCTATAGAGCTACATGGATGCTGTTAAACAACTGAGTCACTCTGTGTACCGTCCCATAGTCTTGACCACCCAGGGTCTATGTCCCAGCAGCGGAACTGTCTCATCCATGAGCGGGTGGGTCTTGACAAAATTCAGCACCTCATCTGGCAGTGTGGTCGAGGAGCTAAATCTGGATCCCTGCACTGCACATCCTCCTGGCCTGCAGACAGAGGGAGAAGTTGAAAAGCAGTCCGAGAGAAAAGCCAGAGGAGATTCTTTTTTTTTCATTTTCTGGAGGCAGTATTAGAATATTTGGTGAATAGTTGTGAAATAGAAGTAAAACTGACAGTTGGAGCTTATAGGAGGACTTTACTGAATGTGAGACAGATGCTTAGACAGCAGCACTGCAGTACTCTGCTTACAAGTCCTGCTTACATACACTTTGCATAATAATACCTTGGTTTAGGCACGGCTTCATCTGGTACAGGTGTCCAAATAGACTCGGGGGATTTTTGCTCCTTAAAGCGTCCCTCAAAGACATGAGCGAGCTGCTGCATGTCAAACACACACACCGCAGATCCCGGGATGCTACCAAACACAGGGGGAGAGGACGGTGATGAGAAAACAAGAGCAACATTACATTTATTTGGGTATTATGTGTCCCGTGGTACCTGTTGGGTGGCGTGGAGAAGAGACCCAGAATGACATCTCGTCCCTGCATGCGGATGATGCCACTCGTGGCGTGCAGGAGGTTGAAGTAAAAGTGCGAGTCTCCGGGGACGGAGCAGTTGAGCCGCGCCTTTAGAAACGTGGTCCACTGTTTCTCCAGGACGCGCTGGGAGCCACCCAGGTCTGATTTACACACACGGGCCACGCGGGACACCATCACCTAGAATAAGAAGGGAAAGTTTAACAAAAACCCTTCAGACTAAGCAAGAAGAAGGAAGGAGAAAAAGGGAAGGAGAGCACCTTCTCCAGATGATGAAACTCCATGGCCATCTCTCTGAAGAAGAAGTAAATATGAGGCCCCCACTCCATGGCACTCACAAAGTAGGGCTCTGAGAAATTCAAATGAGAAAAACACCACAATCACAGTTACAGCACAGTCCCTGGAGTCAAACAAGGCTCCGCAACCCCTGATATGGGGCTGCAGTGAGAGTCGCATCAACATGGACCGCTGCTGTCCACCAGCCTCACTCATTAAATATACATGTCCTCTTTAATTTATCGTTGTGGGTTAAGATTATACACATTACCTATCATTTATTCATCCAGCACTGTGCCAGCTTTGACCTGCCCCGGCTTGTTTTCTTCTCCATGGAAAACAGGCGCTTCGCTGCTTGGTCCAAGGCTTGTTAAAACCTCGAATCTGTGGAGTCTGACTAACCTCAATACATCACTCTGCCCGGACATGTTCCACTTATGATAAAAATCGATAAAACGAGAGCCTAATCGTGTCTGGTTTTGCCAAATTTAGCTTGCTATTTAACTCGCCCAAACTGTCTTGTGCACCTGCGAGCCACTTACAAAAAGATAGCAATGACAGTTTTTCAAATCTCTCTTATTTGTTTTGTGATTGTCTCTTTGTCTGGCTCTGGAGGGACATTTTCAATATGTCTGTTTCTAAAAGTACCTCGGAACCATTTGGAGTCGTGCTTGACTGTGCGGAGGGCAGGGCTGTCGCCGAGGCTGCGATAGATCACTGCGTCGATGGCCAGGAAGTCTGTCACGGTGCCGGTAAAGAGACTTCCATCTGACGGAGAAACGCAGGGAGAGAGAGAAGGAGGAGAAGAAGAAAAGAAGGTGAAGATACAGATAGAGCGATAGCACAAGGTCGGGAAGATTAAAACCAAACAAGCAATGCAGCGAGAGGTCTGACTATAAATCATTTGCAAAGGTAAACACAAGGGCACAGACGTTTCACTGTCTGGAGCTGGAAACTGAGTCTGATGTCGGCAACAAAAGCGACATTTTTCATCTTTACAGAGCAAAGCCGAGATGCTACCTGCAAATAAAGCCACATTGGCATGTCGTGGATCATATGGGCACCGTGCCATCCCACTGATAGGCTCTCCCACCATTTCTAGACTGTCTCTCTGCAGGAGGAATAAAAAAAAAAAAAGATAAACCAACTGGCAGATACACAAAGAAAGGGTGGATGACAGATAGACGGATACTAACAGTGTAGTTGGCACACAGAGGGTTGAAGGCATTTGTTCCGCATACAAACAGTCCACCGTCCTGCTTGAGTAAAACCTTGATGAAATTACGACACTCTCCCTGTAGAAAAAACAAACAGACCAAACAAAAGGAAATTATTATTACAGAAGGAAGGGGGGTAAACCTACAGGGCACTCAAGGTGACAAAGAGGGTTTTGAACAAAGCCGCTACAAGACTGTCAGCGTGAAGTATGAAGAATGCAGCTTAAAAACAGCCCTGAGAGGAAATAACACTCTCAACCCCACTCCATCTGGAAAAACAACAGGATGGGCACTTTATAGTAGTCTTCAAAGTGGAGGCTGCTGATTGAAGTTTAAAGATGCTACCAGAGAGTCGGAAACTTGATGATCCTTTCCTCCCTCTGTGATAGTATTTTACCACAATGTCTGATGGCGTGAACTTGAAAACACAGAAAAAATACCTGTGCAGGTAGACGATTAACACTTGTGCTTTTCGGCAGCTCCGTATTTATTCGTCAGATTGGAAATAATTGACAGGATCGCTTCCCTTGAAATCACTTTCTTGTCAAGAGTCTCATGCCAGCTACATTGGATTGGATTGGCTTAAAGACTGAGAACAGGAGAGCACAGCTATTCCAGCACTGTCCAAGATCAGTTGCATCCACCTACCACCACCACCTCTATAACACCGTTCATATACCTCATTTGCTTAATCTCAAAACTCAGAACTACCAGAGATAGATAGATAGATAGATAGATAGATAGATAGATAGATAGATAGATGTTTCAGTGAATTGTTGAGGCTTTTACCCATTTTCCTAGAAAATACAAAGAAATGAAAGTTGGCACAAGAGTTTTACACAAGCCCGTAAAAAGAAAAAAAAGAAGCTTTATCCAGAAAATGATTTAATTCCTTCTTTTGTAATTACAAAAATATTACCAGGAGCAAACTACAGTAATTGCTGTTAAATTGTCCATAAAGATTATGTGTGTGTCACAAATTATAGCTAATCTGCAAGGATGCATTTGTGTGTAAGATAGGAAGAGGACAGATGGTAATGAATTATTTAAATTAAACTTCTAAAGGGAAAGGAGAGAAGTTTAATACTTATCAAGAGCTACCCCTTTATATAAATAGAAACAAAAAATACAACCTAAACTTTATACAGGCTGTCTACATTGGCATAGCTGTAGATATGTGTACAAAACAATGATAAAGGAAAATAGCTGCACCCAGACAACCCGAGTGAGTCAAGAAAACAGAAAAGCCTAAGCCACTTATTTACTGAGCCAATTTTTTCTCACATTCACATCGTTTCTTGTTTTTATACAGCCGTGTGAACTTCTGCAGTGACAAACAGGCTTTCATTGCCTCTGTGCAGTTATTCCACAGCGTTACTCCCTTGACTGTAATTCTGTGATATTTACTCTTGGTTCTTATTGCCGGTTTATTAAACATATAGCTCCTCTCAGTGCATGATGTTTTTGTCTTCCTTCAAACAAATATTCGAAAGACTTGGGGATAATGTATGTTGTCTTGCTTGCTTTGTACATAATTTGGACTCAAGCTTAAGCTCAGCTGGGCAATTACATTTCTGTGAAAACTGCTGGCATAATGCAAATGAATGTAAAGTCCAAAACATCAAACTGGTTCTTTTAATACAGCTGCTTCATTAGTGCCTGCTTACTATTAATGTTCAAAGAGCATTGAAGGTTTTATTAAATGTAATGAAAGTGGGGCAATGCTGCACACTTACCTACTGCTTCAGTGTTGATGGGGGTTTAAAATCCAATCTTATAACATGAATTAAAGAATTTTAATTAACGCAGTTCACTTGTCTGTCCTTTGTCTCACATTCTCACCACTCTCCAGTGTTTATCCTCTTGACTTTCTTTGTTTCTCCTTTTATCACAGCGTTACTTCTTGTTTTTTTTTCCTCACTCCTACATCATCTCCTCTTTCATCTGTGGTGTTTGAAGCAACACCTTTTCCCTTTTCTCATCCCTCCACCTCATTCTTACTACCTGGTGGCTGCACTGTGCTCCTAATGTCTTTCCTCCTCAGTTCTCCTCCACCTACATGCGTCCCATTGCCATCTATACATGCCTTCCTCAACTCATTTCAATTACCGTTTCCTCCCTGAGGCTGTGTCACTCTCCCTGCTCACTTTGCTCTATAATGTCTCCCCCTGCCTTTTTGGCTTAGATTGTATTTTGCTGGTGGCATTGCTACCCCCCCCCCCCCCCCCCCCCCCCATCAGATACTTATCCTAAATTTGATCAGGTTCCCTTCATACTTCACAGAACTGTCACCTTTCACTTTATATATACACTTAAAATTGTCCCACTTTCTCTGTCTTACCCCACAGGCTGAAAATGATATATGACTAGAAAACTAGCACAATGCAGATGCTGAAGAAAAAAAAAACCCCAACAGCTTTGAAGCTCCATGAACATCTCTTGGCCCGGGTAATGTGTCACCGAGCTTGTGTGATTAAGCGATGTGCTGATTCTGTATCAACAAGATCAAATTTGTGTAAATACCGTATGCAGGTGCGCCCAAAGGGAATAAGGTTTCTGTAACAGCTGTTGTGTCTGTCCATGCGTGTGATGGTGTAGATAGCGCTGGTGCGTGCACTAGTGGATCTCAAAGTCAGTCAAAGTGCTGTGAGCGATTATTTTACCTCGTGCTTGCCCTTCATCCGACACACTCGAATATCGTTCTTATTGGATTCCCAAGTCCTTTTCTGGAAGGGGATAAACCACAGTCAGACCTCCCTGCACGCTTGTTATGTGTGTATGCGCACATGATTATGTTTTTTTGTTTTAGTGCATGTGTGAGTCTTACCTTGCTGTAAAACATCTCATCGCCTGCCATGTTATCCAGCTCCACTCTGTACAAGTCATCTCTGGAAACACACAGCAAGACAATCGAAAGCATCAGTTAAGCAATATGATGCAAATTGACACAGTGAACCCGCGTTTTTTTTTTCTTCAACAGATTTGAAATCATTTTCAGTTCGCTTAGGAAACTGTGAGTCTTCCCGTGCTCCGTTGTCTCATGGAGTACCACAGGGTTCCATTCTGGGCCCTATCCTGTTTTCACTTTATTTACTTCCATTGGGCTCAATTCTTAGAAAGCACAGACTCTCTTTTCACTGTTATGCAAATGACTGCCAGATTTATGTTCCTCTTAAAAAGAAAGATGGGTCATCTGTAAATTGTTTGCAAACATGTCTGGAGGACGTCAAGTCGTGGTTGGCGCTAAACTTTCTTTGTTTTAATGATTCTAAAACTGAAATAATGGTGTTTAGACCTGCCTCCACTGCTGTTCCGTGTGTTGATCTGCAATCCCTGAAATCATTCTGTAAACCAGAGATTGTTAATCTGGGTTTTAAAATGGATCCTGAACTTAAGCTTGAAAGCCACATCGGGTTGGTTGTAAGGTCTAGTTTCTTTCATCTGAGGCAACTGGCCAAAATTAAGCACTTTCTTACGAGACAGCAATTTGAAACAGTAATCCACGCTTTTGTAACCGTTCGGCTGGATTACTGTAATTCTCTTTATTATGGGGTGAGTCGATCTTCTGTTTTTCGACTGCAGCTAGTCCAGAATGCTGCTGCACGCCTTTTAACTGGCACTCGTAGATACGAGCACATCACCCCAGTTTTATATTCACTTCATTGGCTGCCCGTGCATTTTAGGATCCATTTTAAACTGCTTTTATTTGTTTTTAAATGTTTGTCCAATGCTGCCCCTCTGTACCTCTCTGAGCTTCTTCATCCATACATACCTTCCTGGTCCCTCAGGTCGGCAGACCAGCTCCTCCTGAGTGTGCCCAGGACTAATCGTAAGCTCAGAGGGGATCAGGTGTTTGCTGTGGCAGCACCAAAATTGTGGAATGAGTTGCCTTTACATGTTAGACAGGCACCTTCCTTATCTGTTTTTAAATCGCGTCTTAAAACATATTTATTTACCTTGGCTTTTAGCACAGCAGGACTTGTTGATGTCTCTTAATATATTTTCTTATTAATTATATTATTTTTAATTTTAAAATATTTTATATGTAATTTAAACTGTTTCCTCTCTGTTTTATATTTGTAGCACTTTGGTCAACATTGTTGGATGTAAAGTGCGTTATAAATAAAGATGCTATGCTATGCTAATTCATGATTGTTAATCAATACGCCGATGGTGGGTCAAAGCACTGATGCATTCAGAGTGAGAAGTGTTTGGACTGCCGCTGGAGTAAGGCGATTCATATTTTTCCATCTGTAAGTGTAATGTGAATGAGCAGCTTTTCACTTGACATTTAACAGCAAAGCTGAATACATCGCCACTCCAGCAAACTGCTGAAAACGTCCTCCACAAAGTGACAGCAGATGGAAGCCGTGGCATCAAAGCGAAAGCAGAAAAACATATCAGTGCGAACGCATCAGTAACGCACAGTCGGAGGTGGTTGCTGTTGGTTACCTGGCTCCTATGTACAGCGTGCGGTTGACTTGGAGGACCGTCTGGATGTGCAGCTCCTGTCTTTGTGCTGAACGATGAGCTCGGCCCAGGAACACTGGATACCTCCTCACCACTGGCGTGAACGCACAGACAAAAAGACACAGACTAAAAAACTGAGAATTAAAATCCTTGCTCAATGATTCTCTGACAGCTGAGGACAGAGTGGCTACTTTTCCCATCTATATATACCCAAAGTACTCAGGCAAGCCATCAAACAGCTTCTCTAACCTTCACTTTAATAGTGTCCTCACTCATTCTTGATGTTTTTGTTTCCAAAAACAAAGATAATGGGCAGAGACGAATTATGCAGCGGTTCAAGCGTGCTGAAACGCTGTTATCCTCTAAGTGGGGTTTTTTGTGCTTTTTTGCGCTGTTGTTGATGCGTGCAGCTCCACAATGAGAAAAACTGTGTTTAATCACTCTTGCTGTTATTTTATGATGATAAAAGGCGCTTCTTCCCTGTCTCCTCTTACCTTTGAGACAAATGAGGGAGTAAAAGATGAGGTTGAGAGAGAAGGTGGGAGTATCAGGCTACAAGAAAGTTTGGGAGAGGTCTCCATAGGGAGCCCTCATCATCAGGAGACAGATTGGGAAAGCGCGTCTCTCGCTGTCCTTGACTGCAGGGGAGGGAAAGAGGACGTAGCGATCCATCTCCACCTGTCTCCTCCCCCTCTCTCCCATCTACATCACCTCATCCAATCCAACTACCCCCCCACCTTTTCATCTTTCTCCACCTTTCAAGCTCTATTATGATCATTTCTCACACGCCACTGTGTTTATTTCGTGCCCTCTCTCATGCTTATTAATCTATTGCTGCCATGGAAAGATGAGGTGAGGCTTCTTTGTATTTGTATGCCTGGGTAGTTCGAAAGTAGCTTCACGCCAAGGCTTTGACCCTTGACCTCCAATTTCCACATCCACCGCAGAGCCATTCATCAGTGCTGCACTTATACTGGTGCACAACACGTACACAAAGGCGAAGGACACGTACCCTCCACAGGGACGTAGCTGAGTGGACTGGGTTCCTCTGGGAATGAGCCATCAGCCAGTTGAAGCAGCAGGAGAAGAAATGCGAGGGGTGGAGCCACAGTTGCCATGGCAGCAACACAGATGCACTGTTAACAAAGCGAAAAGGAGAGAGAAAAATTTCATTGCGCACTGTCTGTGTGTGTGTGTTCATGCCTGGGAGTGCACACGGGTATGCGTATTGGTATTCTGACAATATTTCTCAGTGCAGAGGAACAGGTGTGTGTGTGTGTGTGTGTGTGTGTGTGTGTGAGAGAGACAGGGTCAGAAGTGCAGCGGGGTGACTGCTGCTGCAAACCTGGATTCAGCAGGGAGCAAATGTGTTTCTATTGTCTGCCTTAGAGGTGTAACAGGGACCTATTGTCAGAAATGTCACTCCATTGTCGAAGAGTCTGAATGGAAGGGGATTCTCACAAAACGTTCACACAGAGACAAAACACTCTTGGGTGGCAATGCTTTTCTGACTAATTGTGTTTCTCTATGTACATATAAAGGCAATAAAATGGGTAATTAGCCACAAAACAGAAAAGACTAGATGGCCTTTAGAAGTAGAATGAAGAGAGCAGAAGGTAGCGACCAGGGTAAGCTGGACATTGTCTTTCTGGTTGAAAAGACGCCCTAAATCAAAGTGGAGGAAACAGATTTTGGCCTTTAAAAAGTTAAGAGGCCACATAAGGATCACACTGGTGCTAGATGCATGAAATACAGATGCAAAAATTAGTGACCAGCTTACTGCTTTAGCATGTTAGCTTTCAAACATTTGTTGATTTGCTGAGAAGAAAGTGCAGATCTTCTGCAGGAATTTGGTCACCAGCCAAAGTAAAGATCATATATAAACTCTGACCTGTTTATGTCTCTATAACATCTCGGGCTGTTCATCATCTGTGAATTAACCAGTTGGTTCATTAAATGTGAGCGTCTTCAGAACAGACCAGGACTTAAGGTACTAAAGGGAAAGAGGAATATTAAGAATTAAATTGTTTATCGTGCTATGGTTTTACTGGTCTGGCCCACTTAAGACCCACTTCAGAGTAATGTGGATGTCTCTAATCAGATTTCAGGACAATTCATTTATTATTATTGAGAGATTTCACATGCAACCATACCAGTAAATGCTAACCTCCCGGCACCCGAGGTAGCATCAGGAGATCACTAAAATTGTTAGCATTCATCCCTTTGGATCCAGAAATGACTGCTTAAAGTTTAATTTCCATTAAATACTTGGATATTTTAATTTGAATGGCAACAATGGACCAACAGACACACTGGAATTTATACAGCCTGAAGGGTGGGTTACAACAAAGAGTTCAAACTCTTGCAGAGACAGTGGAACAATACTGCTGCACATAAAATGTTAGGGATAAAATGTGGTAGCCAAACCATCCAGCACATGTTTGAATTCAAAAGCTTTATTAGTACGCCTTTACTCAAAATGTCTATGGCTCACACTGTTAAAAAAAACATCTTAAAAAAACGGTAATATTCCGGCAGCTTGGGCACCAACATACTACCTTAAAATAACAGAAAATAACTTCCTCATAAAAATACTGTTATTTCCAGTAATGACAATACAGTTTGTTGCGCTAATTTTACATGGGATTCTGCCTTTTCCAAGTGCTTTTAAACGTTAAATTAGAAACATTTTAACGTGATCAAACAATGAAATTAACGATAAACAAGGTGAATGTGGCAATATGAATCGTAATACGTAAATATGCAGTTAACAGTTGGTTAACAATCGATTGCATGCCCTGGGACAGACTGACAAAGGTGAGGCTGCCATATCGCACCATCGGCCCCTCTGGCCATCACTAGTAGCTGAAGACACGGACACAATACCGAGAGTGTCCGAGCCGGGGCTCGAACCGGCAACCCTCTGATCACAAGGCGAACTGCCAACTCTTGAGCCAAGATCGCCCTAAATAGCAATGATAATAATACTTATGTGATGTAACCAGAGATGGGCATCCGATTACTTTTTTCAAGTAACGAGTAAAGTAAGGGATTACTATTGCAAAAACGGTCATTAGATTACCGTTACTTTCCTGTAGGAACGCTGCGTTACTGCGTTACTAAAACCGTGATTTTTTTTGTGAGAATGTCTCATGACAGTGACGTTCGTGACAACAGCTGTCTGCAGATCAACAGTGCATCATATATCGAGTGCGGGAGAGAGTATGAGCGTGCAGCGTTTAAAGCGTGGAAGTACTGACCTTACTTTGAGTTTGATTCCATAAAAAGCGACAAAAACATTAGTGTCCGTTCTTACAGCGAAAAATCCCCCCCTAAACTTCCAAGCAAGCACCGAGTGCGCTATGACGTAATGGGAAACTCACAGAGAAACTCGCAGATTCTTCCACTGACCGCAGCGGCACATCTGCACCAGAGCAAACCTCCGCCTACCCCACTCCTGCTTTACAGGTGAAAATAGAGCAACAGGGCCGCTAGTCTTTGACTTTATTTATTTTCTGCTGTGTTTTACTTGCATCTATTTGAAAGAGTGAGTGTAAACACCCACAAAAAAAAAAAAAAAAAAAAGTGCTGGAATGTGCAGAAAATAGGTTTAAATATTAAACAAATTTCTTCCAGTCAGAGAATGTTGCATATAATAAAATTTTTGCTTGATGCATAAAGTTAAAAGATTAAAACTAATAAAACAAGTTTTAAAAAGGGATCTTTCCATTTGATTACATTTTGTATGATGGATTATGTAGAAAAAGTAGAATTGGGCTGAAAGATCTATCGCTTTATCACCTATTCGGGTTGTAAATCGTGTTTTTAAAAAGTAACTAAGTAATGAATTACTTTTGAAAATAAGTAATCAGTAAAGTAACGGGATTACTTTTTGGGGAAGTAATCAGTAACTAGTTACTGATTACTTTTTTCAAGTAACTTGACCAACACTAGACAAAGGAGCTTGCAAAGAAAACACTAGATGTAACACAAGCTTATAGAATAGAATAGAATAGAATAGAATTCAACTTTATTGTCATTGCACATGCACATGCACAGGGCAACGAAATGCAGTTTGCATCCATCCAGAATTGCTTTAGTGATATAGATATATTACAATAAATATTAGCAATAATATAGATATGTAAATATATTACAGAAATGGGTCTATTATGGTATGTTATAATGTACACGGTATGAAGTATGTTGTGAATATTCTATAACTATAGGTATGTACAGGCTGTAGTGAGTACAAGCTATGTACAGGCTATGAACAGGATATAAATATGAAAAACTATACAGAATATGAAATAAATAAATTTACAGAATCTGAGATATACAGCTATACAGAAATGGGAACTGTGCAAGTTGTAAACAGTTGTAGGGTTAAAAATTATCGTATGTACAGAATGATTATTACAGAGCTGTACAGTAGTGCAGTTAAGATAAGTGAGATATGTGGATAATTCTACAGAGGCTATATAAAGTGCTGGTGGTTGTGGTGGTTATAGGAATCATGTTATATGCTTTTCCATAGCATTACATTTGAATTCAACAGTTTGATCTTTCAAATAACGGACAGATATTTGTGAAATCATGATGCATTTGTGAATGTATTTTAACAATCTAAATATGCATGTGTACAGACAGATACATTTAATAATCATGAAAATTATGTTTTATTACATTACAGTGATTTAACGTTCATTTACATTTGAAATGTCTATCACAGTCTATTTACGTAACGTTAATGATATTCTCGAAGAACAGAACAAAACTGTAAAATGCAGTAAAATACTTTTATATTAGGATTTTTTCCTACAGTGCAGCCATACCCGCAACCTTGTGGTTGTTAGTTCACATTCATTGGCCGATGCTTAGCGTCATGTTATTATGTCTCCCAACATCCAATGGCATGTCACATTGTTTTCATGGCCACACCCCAGGTGCAGAGACCTATTTCTGTTCAGGAATGTTGTGAATACTTCGAGATTTATATTAATTGCAATTCCTACCTTTACATTTATTTTTTAAAATATATAATTAGCACAACGTGGCCGTGCAATGTTTTATATGGGGTTTTTTTGTTTTTATTCCTATTAATTATATTTTCACTTGTTACCTCTGAATTATTGAGTCAGACCTAGATGACATGAAATTTTCAGCAAAATTATAATTCAAATACTCCTTTAATTATTGATTATTCTCATTAATTTTCGATCATTTTATATACTTTTCCATAGTATTACATTTAAATTTAACAGATCATTCTCTCACATAACAGACAAATATTTGTGAGATTATGATACATTTCTGAATGTATTTTTACAATCTAAATATGCACATGTACAAAAAAATATATTTAAAAAACAAGTAAATTGTGTTTTACTATATTTACAGTGATGTTATGTTATTTTACCTTTGACATGTAAAATCACAGTCTACTTATGTAAATGTAATGATATTCTAGAAAGACAGTACAAAACTGTAAAATATACAGTAAGATACTTTGACATTACTATTTTTTGGAACAGTGCAGCTGTAGCCGCCTGCGAGGTAGCACAAACTGTCTTTGATGTGGAAAATACTTTGAAAGAGGAGAGGCGATATAACGAGGAGAGAAGAAAAAAGACAAACTGGGGAGAGCATAAAGGGCGGAGTACTTGGGCTTTGTCTTGGGTTTCTAACAGAGCTGCTGTAATACTGGGAAATGTGAAGAATGACACAATGTAAATGAAAAGAGAGGTTGGAAACGGAAGAAGAGATCTGAGCAATATCAATGCTGCTCCCATCAAATCAACCCGAATACCATGTTCCATGTTTCCCCAACCCCGAGCCGCTTATTTCCTTTCTTCCTCCATCTCTCTTCCTCCATTGCACACCACCTCCCTTCGTTTCTCTACCTCTCATCTAGTCTGTACCCACTTAAAAAAAACCTCTTACAGTTGTTTTCGGTGATAGAAAACCAGTTTGAGAGGTAAATGTGTTCGTTTCTAAGGAGATGACAACTGCTATTTGAGGCGCACAGATGTAGGGCACATATATTCGTACATACTTAAGTACACAGTAACCTGCAGAGGTGGGACCAAGTCATTGTTTTGCAATAATAATAATAATAATAATGGATTGGATTTATATAGCGCTTTTCAAGGCACCCAAAGCGCTTTACAATGCCACTATTCATTCACTCTCACATTCACACACTGGTGGAGGCAAGCTACGGTTGTAGCCACAGCTGCCCTGGGGCAGACTGACAGAAGCGAGGCTGCCATATCGCGCCATCGGCCCCTCTGGCCAACACCAGTAGGCAAGTAAGGTAAAGTGTCTTGCCCAAGGACACAACGACCAGGACAGAGAGCCCAGGGATCGAACCGGCGACCTTCCGGTTACAGATACGCTTCCCAACCCCCTGAGCCACGGTCGACCTTAGTAAGTCTCAAGTAAGTCTCAAGTCTTTATCCTCAAGTCTCAAGTCAAGTCTCAAGTAATGTCAGGCAAGTCAGAGTCGAGTCTCAAGTCACTGGTGTAAAAGTCCGAGTCAAGTCACAAGTCTGAAATTTTGAATTTCAAGTCCTTTCGAGTCTTTAAAAAAAAAAAAAACGAAAAAAGAATGTTGCAGTTATGCTAAATGTAAATATTAGACCATGTAATTTTTAAATCTGTGTTTTTCTCAACACATGACAAAATAGTGAACTTAGAAAATATACACAAATTGTGAAATTGCACCTCTTTAAAATGCAGCTCAATTAAACCGAGCTCCAAGAATAATTTTCACCGACAGTTCTGAGATAAGCTGCATGTTATTCTTGGATGCAGTTTGGCACGACATAGTAACTTCAGGTCACTGCAACAAGCCCAGGTACAGTTTACCGACGGATGGGTACAGGACCTTGAAATGCACCGTGTAGAACGAAAGACCATCGTACGTATCATAAGTTTACCAGTCTCACAAATCGTCTTCATAAATACACAATCGTTAACCGTTTATTAATAGGACCTTTAAGCTCAACGGTAATTAATTAGCAGTGGAAATAATTTCTGGTACGGGTTACAGAAATGTAGCAGTGACAATAATACTGTATGCTGTAATCGTACTGGGCAATTAGTGATACAAAAAACCTGTTTTATCCTGTGAATAAAAGTATATGTTTTTGTCACTGTACCATAATAACAGAAGCGAAACGCAATATTGTGTCAGGACAATTCACTATTTATGCACAATAAACAAAGGAGCATAGCGCGACAATTTCTGTTCAGCGCCAGACTTGCTTGTAACCTATATCACCAATTATGTTATGAAAATGACGCATTAACTACAACAGAAGATTTGCCTTTGTGTAAATGCTTGGAGCAGACTAACCTGTGAGCTGGAGTGTTCTGGGACGTTATATTTGGTCTTTGAATGGCTGCAATCCAGGCCACCCGTCGCGTCTTTGTTACTTCGGAAACATGGCTCGAACAATTTCTCTTCAACGACGTAATCCGATAACAACCGATCTCTTTACCCGTCGGCTTCCCGTGGCTGTCATGCGACCGGCTATTGCAGTTAATAATACAACAGCTTCTTGCCATTTTTGTGTTTCTTTTTTATCGCTGTGATTTCAATTGAAAGCCTGCGTACGCTAGTACCTCTTGCCACGAGTTCCCAGAATCCTTTGCGGTTTTACCCCTGAATGACGTCACATTTTCAATCTCTATATAATATGCATGTTAAATTTTATATTTGGGGTGAAATATCAAGTCTTTTCAAGTAAACCGGTTCAAGTCCAATTCAAGTCCCAGGTCATTGGTGTAAAAGTCCAAGTCAAGTCACAAGTCTTAGAACATTTTTTCAAGTCAAGTCTAAAGTCATAAAATTAATGACTCGAGTCTGACTCGAGTCCAAGTCATGTGACTCGAGTCCACACCTCTGGTAACCTGTGTTGCCAGTACTTCAGACTTTGTGTAAGATTGAGAGACATGCTGTTTGAAGACATCTGTGAGCTGATGTGGGCTAGAGGCTATACTCTGGGGCCACTTCAAATGTAATTCTAACCCAGAGATTGTAGGTTTGACATCTCTAAGCCTGCTGCTCATCAGATGCATTGGATGAGGCCTGAGGGGGAGTGGAGGGTTTGTTTCATCTGAAACTCCTTTGGGATACCCTAGACTAAAACAGATGGAGTCAGGTTTAGGGTCAGCCTCGTTTCATTATGACCACAACACGAGGAGGGTCCACACGTGATGCTTAAGTCTACGATGAAATTCTGTTGTTGTCCGTGGATTTGAAAGATGGATAGATGGAATTAAATGAAGTGTGTGTTCCAGTGAGATTAGCTATCATACGCCTGAACACACTGCCGCTAAACAATTGTGCTCCTTCTGTTTATCTTAAGTTTGGTGACTTACACTGCGTTTCTAAATAGACGTGCATAAATCGTAATATATATCACTGAAAGGACACGCTTTGTTTCACTCTGAGCCTGCTTGAGAATCGTCATGTTTTTTTCGCTGTGAATAAATTCACTTATAGGTTTTTGTATATTTATGAGCTCATTACGAACAGGAAGCAGTAACCACTCTCAAGTGTTAGATGTTGCTAAATATCCAAAAATAAAAACAAATACAAACTTGAACTACTCTAGTGGTGTTTGCTTTATGTGGTTATGATTCCTGTTTACATCAAAAGTTCAACTGGATTTGCGTTCAAGAAATACAAAATGAAACAAATAACTACGCGCGTCAAAATATCTTTTGCATAAAGAATTGACAAACACATTTGAATACTTTTAATAGTATTACAAATCTGAAAGCCCCATCGACAATGATCTTATATTTCTGAACCACAGGAGCTTTTTCCTTTCAAATACACCAGCAGTAGTGATTCCCAGTGGGGTAAAAAAAATACCCCAGGGGCTACTTCTGCAATTGCCAGGGGGTGCCATGACAGATCAGCTCAGTGACATCTAAGAACAGGTTTGTGCAGAAAAGTTAACAGTTCAGCAATAAACAGATACATAAATAAACTGATGATTCAAGCGGACAATTGATGATCGAGAGGTGAAAACAATAGTTACATCTATAATAAAAACTAAGACTACTAAGCAATGTGAGTCATCAAGTAAAATCAAACCAGCTAAACCCCGTATCTCTCTGGTGTACGGCGATGTTGGTTCAGCTGTGGCGCCTTTAAAATATCAGCCTATAAGACCATTTAACAATGTGACTGAGTTTCTGTTCTTTACAGATATGTTTCCAAACCATGACACAGAGAAAAAGGATACGAAAAGATTCAATCAAAGCATGATCAAATAAAATCATCCTGGTTTTATCACTATGGAAATGCGAGCATTTTAGACACCAATACCTTTTTTTTTGCCTCACAGTTGCTTCTAAGTTCAGCTTTTAATCAATAATTATTTCAAGACATTTATGAGACTGAAGATGCTCCACTGTCCGATCCTTAATGGACATGACCTCTTGTGTATGAATACATTTTCTAAAATCAATGATCATATCTTTTGTCTTAGACATGTTTAATGATGAATGCGGTTGTTGGTGCCAGACGGATAGCCTGGGTATTTCAGAAACTGCTGATCTACTGGGATTTTCCCACACAACCATCTCTAGTGTTTACAGAGAATACGCCAAAACAGAGAAAACATCACGTGAGCTGCAGTTCAAATGGCTTGTTTATGTTAGAGGAGAATGGCCAGACTGCTTTGAACTGATGAGAAGGAAACAGTAAGTCAAACAAATATTCATTTCAGCCAAAGTATGCAGAGGAGCCTCTCTGAACACACATATCAGACCTTGAAGCAGATGGGCTGCAGCAGCAGAAGACCACACTTGGACCCACTCCTGTCAGCTAAGAACAGGAAACTAAGGTAAAACAGCTAAAACAAAATTGGACAGAAGAAGATTTTGGCTGCATCATTCTAATGGTACAACAACGCAAAAGCATGGATCCATCCTGCCTTATATTAACGACTCAGGCTTCTGGTAGTTGTGTTCTGGTTTGAAGGATATTCCCTTGACTCCATCTCTTTATAACCATTGTGTATCCATCATCTTATGGCTGCTTCCAGCAGGCTAACATACTCTGTCACAAAGCTCAGATCCTCTCAAACTGGTTTCTTGAACATGACAATAAGTTCATTGCACTCAAATGTCCTCCACAGTCACCAGATCTCAATCCAATAGAGCAGCTTTGCGGTGTGGTGGAATGGTAGAGTCATATCATTTATGTGCAGCTTACAGATCTGCAGCCATTGTGTGTTAATATAATCATGTCAATATGGACTAAAATCTCCCAGGAATGTTTCCAGCACCTTGTTGAATCACTGCCATGAAGAATTAAAGCAGCTCTGAAGGCAAAAACCAAAATAATTTTAACTTGCACAAAAATCTTGTGCTGCATAAAGGTGTTCTATATAATGATTGTTCTGAAAGCCTGTAAAGGCTAAAAACACACACTCCCAAACATACTAAAACCCTCTGGTAAAAGATTAATTAAGCCTGCTCATTAGAGAGTGTATTGATTACGGTTATTGATCCATAAGATAAGCAATACGATCTGGGCCAAGCCAACTTATTAAACCTTTGCCGCTATCCAGTGCAAAGACAAAGGTACTGTTTTTTTAATGATCTGAGTTATAAAAAAAAGAGGTTTGGGGCAACTCTTTGATTATCAAGGGCTCTGAGTTTTCCCAGCTGAGCCAAAATCCTGAATAAAGAAGTGAAAGATGAAAGACAAAAAGGGAGGAAGAGCGATGCCACTTGCGACTGCCTTCCAGCTCATCAAGCTATAAAAACCAGACTGGTGACAGGATGAGTATCAGGAAATCAGGAGAGGAGAGGTGAGCAAGTGGAGCAGAAGAAAGGATGTTATGCTATTTGTGTCAGATCATGTTGGTGTGATAGGATTAAATGGTGTGACACTGACACTCGTATCATGGGACGCATGTAATGACGACGACAGCCGCACGGTGCAATCTAGCCTCATCAGGCAGCTCATTAGCAAATCACCTGCTAACACCCACATAATTAGCAAATCAGCGGGTCATCTAAAGGAGCGCACACACCGGCTTTCACTTCTTATCAGTTTGACCATATGTTTGGTACTCGTCACTTGTGACTGAGCTTCATTTGACAGTGAGTCTTCTTCTCTGAGGTCTCGCCTGCCACAGCTGATCTGACAGGAACCAGAGGGGGTGAGCAGCATGCTGGGGACTTCTATACAACCTCCAGTATGTCAACAAGCTACTTGAAGGACATCTAGTTTGAGGATCAACTATTCAATATTTACCAATGATCCTGTCCCTAAATGCCTCATTGGCCTTGAATACACGCTGCACATGCTCATATTTGCATGACATCTCAGCTATTAAAGCTACCGAGTGAGATCAATACACTCTCATCCTGCTAAATAGGGAGTAAAGAGCACCATCCCTATTCACACTGATGAGCTTTGGCCATGAGCAAAGCCTGAGCAACACCCTCTAGCCCCCCCACCCAGGCACACGAGGCCGCCAACGCACACCCACACATCTACACATACAGGCAGACATCAACTCAATGCTATGACCTGTGCTGCACCCAGCTACACTACAGCCATTAATTAATCCTTTGACACACACACAGACACACACACACACAGACACACAGACACACATATATATAAAGATATTATGGATGAATAAAATCCAAACCTATCTTTTCATGGTGTTGACATTTTACTCATGACTGTTACCAAGCTGTGTTTTATGGTGCGATGCACCGAATCTGTTGTTGTGATTAGGTCTTACAGGCAGAATCTTTTTTTTTTTTTCCTCTCAGTCTCTCGCTCACTGTTTGGCTGCGGCAACCACTCCACTCTGTGCCTTTGTTACCGTAGCAACCAATAGCAAAGCTAGGGAGAGATGTTTTATTGCAGTAGATGTAAACGTGAGGAGGGCGGGTCTGTCCTCTAACTCATACGTTACCCACATATGTGTGCGCAGTCAAACAAACAACACACACTGATGCGTACACACTTAAGCAGGAACACAAGTACACGCGCAGTCGTGTACATGGACACAGATGTAAGGAGGTGTGGGTCCCCGCATGGAGGGGGATGGGAGACAAGCAATTTGGTCTCTAAATTTATATATATATATATATATATATATATATATATATATATATATATATATATATATATATGCTGGACATAGTTTAAACTCTGAGTCCACAATTTTGGCCTTAAAGAGCTATGTGTAGTGCTTTCAAAGCTTTTCCCCAGTGAGCTTCTGAGACCTCCTCTGCTGTATTATTATGACAGACTGACTTTCACTAATATGCGATATACAATATACTTACAAGGATAACTGGACTGTAGAGTTTTCATGCTGGCTATGGCAGTATTAAAGACTCAGCTGAGAGAGAATCCTTTAGACCTTGTTCTCATTTGTAACACACTTGCTCCTTGAGGACAGTATGCAGGTTAAAGCCCGGAATAAAGCAAGATGGCCTAAGGGTAGAAACACAGACACGGGCTAAAATGGGAGAAGTGGGTCACCTTCAGACTTCAGTTTTCCGCGCTACAATCAGTATCGTTTCAGTAATAGGATTCAATCAGATATGAGCTGAAAATGAAAAGGGTGCACTGGAAGGGTAAAAAATAGTGAAAAAAATCCAGAATCCTTCTTTGGTATGTGCTGCTACTGTACAGTAGACTCAATTCAGGCAAAATGTGATGAGCTGTGTTTGTAGCTGACCAGGGTGTTTGTCATGATGAATTTTAATTTTGTCCATTAATAGAGTGATACCAGTTAAATAGTTAGATCAAACTGTGATGTGGTAGCCTTCATGCACAAATCTGTTTCGACACTAAAAACAGAATCAACATGAGCTTTATATTTCAAAAGAGAAGCTGAGAATTCTTGGAGTCATCGCTCCAAGATCCAAAGACTCTGAAGGTGGGTTACAGCTCCTGTCTTTATCGTACACGTTGAGGATGCCATCTCTGTTAATGGGCAGTTCAACATTTTGTTTCCTCTTTTCTGCTCTGGAAATTAAATGTAAAGAGCTGAAAGTTAGCTCTTTGCAGAGACTGGAAAAAGCAAAAACAAGGTGTTTTATCACTGTTTTACATGTGTTATGTACAAGACTCTTTCTATGGCTGGGAGCTTCATGGAGAAGTCTTTAAAAACTTCCTGTAAAAGTGTGAATGAATGTTTTTACACTTCGGTTATAAGGTGTAATATGGGATTTTTCTTTCAATTTTTTGACAGAGCTAAGTTTCACCTGCTTTCGGGTTTGGTATTTAGCTAAATGAACTTGTCTTTTAATCCCAGAAGGAAAGTAAATGAGCATGGATCCCTAAAATGTTAATTTGACATGGCTCATTGGGTAAATTCCCACACATTGCTCTATAGATAACTCGGATTTTATGAATGACATGTGTCTTTGTTGTAAATCCGGGACTGGGTCTGTGACGCAAGTTCAGAATGGTTAATGTGAAAATCTCTCAAAACAGGTGGCTAGACTACATGGTGTCAAAGGAAGCAGGTTGGGAAGAAGCTAAATTAAAACACAGATATTTGATGTGTTTACATGCGCTCATATTCAATGACAGGACAGAGCAAATGTCTATGACGGACACAGTCACGCGCTCCTCAGAAGTGGAAGTGTCGCGGTCTTTATCTTTATTGAGGTGGAGGCGATATTCCCTCAAGTGGCTGCTTGTCTCCTTAGAACGGGTCTAATCAGAGTTAAAGGAATCTGTCTCCTGCTGTTAAATATCCTAAAATACTATTCAATCTATAGGGTCATTTATATGCTAATGCAAAGGTTACCTCTGCGTATAGCTCTGACGCAGCTGTGTGCTGTTAGTTTATGGGTGAAAGCGGAAAAAGGTAAAAACTGCGAAAGAGATAATGAGGCTCAAGGAGATGAAAAGAGACGGTGCTAGCAAAAAAAGAAAAAAGAGACAGAAGGGAGATGAGGAAAAGGGTGGAGAAGACACAGAGAGGAAGCGATGTTCCCCTGGGTGAGTGCCATAGGTAATTAAAATAGGATGGACAGAGCTGGAGTCTAGCCAGAGAGGGTTTCATCTCCCCTCAGACATCTTCTCCAACAGGCCCTTTGCCTAAAGCTAAATTGCTGGTAGTGACAGACACACAGCATGCAGGGAGCTATCAGTGTCTGGGTGACAGGCAGGTTTGTGCAGAAAAGTAGAGAGGATGCATCTAAACATGCAAATAACAACAATTTGTGGGCTAAAAAACAGGCAAATGTATGTACTTTTTATTGCTACTGTGGGATAGAAATGCATATGAAAACGTCTGAAACAGCACACGCACACACGCAGACAGACACACACATAGACTTGCACGCACAGAAAACATTTACCGTGCTGTACAAAGCTGCAGCAAGGGCAAACGTTGCTAACCAGAGTTTGACTGCAGTAAGCACATATACATTCACTGCACAGCTCCGAGCTGGAGGCAGGCACATGAGTATGCAGTGCACACACTCAGACACACACTATGAGCACAGAGTCAAGCGCACGCACACCCCTGTGCGTACGACGCCAGTGAAGATGCAGTCTAATTACACAACAGCGACAGGGGTTTTTCGCCTATGAATTTGACCTGGTTTTATACAGTCATTATCCTGTTTAGTCACACAGTCTTAATGGTGTCCATGACATCTGTCTCCAGGCAGAATCTTTTTTTTTACTCCCTTCTTATCAATTTCTGAAGCAAAGCCTCGTTATTTTTTAACATTCATTACAAGGAAAGAAATCATCTTACTGCTTGGTAACTGGTTCTCTTTTGACAAAAATAAACTGTGGATTTTGCAGCCAAAAATAATCGTTGCATTTGTTGTATTTTTTCTTTCTTTTTTTACCTTGTGTTTTTCACTGACCAGCACTCGTCATCCACCTGCCTATTCATTTTTCTACCTCAACAAAGACTATGCTAAATAGGCTGTGCTAATGTCCCTGCGCGGCATCCATTACCATACATCTCACACTCTGTTAGTGGCTTCTCTTATGCCGGTGTAGAAGGGGCTGAAAGGTAGCTCATTTTCATGACATGCTGTTCTTTGTGTGCTGTGATCACCGGCAGCAGTAAATATAGCTCTTTTGGCAGAGGCCTGCTAAGAGGATCATAGCCCACAATAGGTGGTCTTCTCACTGCAGATATCAAAAATGCCAAAGAATCTGCTTGTACACATGTACATGATGCATGCTTGCACAGACACACACTCCCACAGCAGCAGCAGCAGCAGCAGCAGCAGCAGCAGCAGCAGCAGCAGCAGCAGCGTATAAACACCCATACACTGACACCTCCCCTGAGAAAGTTCTCTCCTCCTCGCAGGTATAATTGTGTTTCTGCTATGCTTTGCTCCTCTCCGTTCAGTTGTGACTGGGTCCCCAGAAGAAAAGCCATAATTAAAAGAGAAAAGTTGTGTTTGCCGCGAAGATGGGATGGGTGCAGGCGAGGACAGAGAGGGGAGAGAAAGATTAGCCACAACAAAGCTTCACCAGGCCACAAAACAGTCTCAAGTAGCTGGAAAGACAAAGGACTCCAATGCTTTTATCTCCCAATAAAAAAAAAAAAAGTCCTCCAAATCCCTCCGGCTAAGCTGCCATAACTAAAGCTTGCTTTTTGGCATAGGTGCTCACTGAATGTGTTGGACAACAAAAGCAGCAAAATATGAGAAGATAGACCAAGCTCCCAAGAAATATATATATATATATAAAGCCCCATTCATTTTGTGCAGAGAAGTAAAAAGTCAAGTGCCTTAGTGGTGGCATTTGAGAAAAGGTTACTGGTTATTTGCTTATCTTGTTTGTGTGCGCGCGTAGATGTGTGCGAGTGCTTCAGTGAAAGCATGGAGTGGATGGTCATTTTCTCCCTTTTGCAATTTTGCGATGTAAATGAGATCACAGAATGAAGGAGATTAGGCGGTCTCTATCTGTCTGAGTTGAAACAGCTGTGATAACGCTCCAAACCCAATTTCTAGCCACTTAAACGGGAATACGAGTTACGTGCAAAGGAGAGGGTTGATTTGCGAGACATACTTCCTTTTTTCAAGCTCATGTGCGACACACGCACGTGTAGTACGCGCACATGAAATATGTGCGTACACCTTCCCACTCCTCACCTCTGGGTGAGGGAGTAATGGGAGGTGCTGATGAGGTAAGACAGTGGATAGAACAATACAATAAGAACACATGTATTTGAGTAATCTAACATGCTCATGTATCAAGTTATCCAAAACTACTCAGATTATGTTTGATGTCATTTACTATTTCAAAAGCTTGCAGGTAGCTTGTATTTGGCAGCTGATTACATTTCATAATAGTATGATCCATCCCTGCATGCGAGGCCTTTATAGCGTGTGAACAATGTGCACAGGCATACATAAAAAGAGCAGCACCCTCAGGGAGGAATCACTGAAAGAAGAGTCATAAAACTGAAGATGTATGGCCACTCTGAAGGGATTTTAACATGGAAATAACTGCACGGTATTATTACACGGCGCATGTGGCTGATGCAACAACTAAATCCACATGCTTCAGCCACCTTGGCCACCTGAACATCATTTATCTTGCAGTGTGCACTTTATGGTGTTGTGGACAATTTACAGCAGTTTTCCACAGGTAACGCTCCTCTGTTTGCAGGGGTACTTGCTATCTTGCTTCTTTCCGTCTAAAACATCTGGAGGGGCTTGCTGGGGGGGGGGGGGGGGGGGGGGGGGCAGTAAAACTCCTGAAAGCCTCTCACATCAACACAGAGAAGCTTTGCGTAAAGGAGTATATTTTAAACACCTATCTCAGCATAGGGAACAAAGTTCTGCCAAGGAAAGAAAGCACGCCTGCATGACTCCTGACCCTCTGGCCCCCTTTAATCCTGCAGAATGACTCCCTGAGGTCCATGCACCGAGGGCCCAGCGGGAATAGGTCACCCAGCAGATGCCTGCCTGCTTAAACTCTTCTGATTTCATTGCCCCGAGGTCTGAGAACTCCATCGCCCCTTTGAAGTGTCAATTTTGTTCTGAAGAATCCCACCAAACCCTGCCACCCGATAAATATGGCTCCCTGTATGAAACTGGAGCCTCGTAATATGCTGGCTCCTTTTGAGGAAAATAAGCATTTCTTCAAATCTCTTGATACTAGACGCAGCTTTGTTTTGTTTTACAATCAGATTAGTGGATAATCCTGTCTCCGCTTTGACACAGAAATTACTGTTAGGGCAGGTGGGAGTTCATTCATCAAGTCTGGAAAGTAAAGTTCATCCAAACACTGTAAGAGCGTATGTTACCATTACTTGAGTGGGTGGTAGGCATGTCCAGGCTGTGTGAGAACAAGGCAATCTACAGTGAGCAACTTACGGGTTAAATGTAATGAGAAAATTAGAAAAGGACAAAAAACAAACAAAAAACCCCCAGAAAGCATTAACTTATTTCACAAAAATCTGCTCACCCAACCGAGTTTATTGAGTATAAAAGATCTTCGGGGCTGGCAAATAAAGAAACAAGTAAATCTGATAAGAAAGCGACTGGTTTTGCAGCAGCTTGCAGCCTCCCAGTGTTAAACCAGGGGTGTCTGACTGTTCCTTTCTGTGTACCAGAGGTAAAGAGGAGCAATTTGTCGCCAATTGCTTGACGTATTCTCTTGGCAATAGGAACAGAGAAGCTGTTAGGTAACATCTCTTTCCTTCCAACATCTTCTGTCTGTTTCATCTCACTCTGCTTAACACACAGGATCTGAGACTGTCATTCTACACATTTTTAGAAATGTGGTACTTAACAACCCCATCACAGTAATCTGCCTTTGATTTACTCTCTTTGTGTTGGGCTGTATTACTCTGGAATCCAATCTCTTTCTCTGTTTTTTCCCTCCAAGACTGAATTTCTCCGTTTGTGGCTTAGCATATGTGATTGAATAGAGTCCTATGTGATCAATAGAGTTCATTAAATGTCCCTATGGGAAGCTATCTCAACCTGAAGCTTTCTACATTGTGTTTACCTGCAGCTTGCTTTGCTTTATCAATTCAAGTAGTTTCACTTTTGCTTATGGCATAATAGATTTTATAATTAAATTCCTCATTCCTGGCCATCCTCTGCTATTTTCCTAAATGTACACTGAAGTATCCATTTGGTTCCCTTCAGTATGGGCTGTGGGCTTTGGGGTGGGGATGTTAGAAAGGTTTGGTGTAGCTGTATGTTTTTGATGGGTAGGTGTTAGATGGATTTCCAAAGGAAGGCTGAAGGAAAGAGTGGCTGCACCTGTTGTTCCCTGCGGTTGCTGTGTGGTGGGGTTAGCACCTGCTCGCACGGCTGCTGTGTGGATGTCTGTGTGGGCAGCAGGGATAACAGGGAAACCATTCACACCCGCTCCAAGTGCTGTCTGCAGCCCCTCTCCCTCAACACTTGTGCTTTCTGCTCCATCATTTCTTTTTCTGTGTTTTTTTTTTACCCCCCCTGTAGTTTATGCCAGGACTGCTTCATCCTTTGCATTGTTAGCCTGTCTGTCTTTTTCTGTCTGTCACCAACCATCTCTTTTTGCCTTTCAGCTCGCACAGAAAAACAAACACAAATTACAGCAGCTGGAAGCTGTAATAGTCCTTCTGTGGAACTTGATAGCTTTTAGTATGAAGGGTGAAGTTGTAAACAGTGAACTACATGTAACTGTTAAATCACTTCAGTAGAAGCTGGGACAGCGGTGACTGAGCACTTAACTTTGGCTATAGAGGTTGTGAGTGCGCAGGCTGGTTATGGACTATTCGGGTGTCAGTTCTTGTAACTGTAAAAGGCACATTTAGGAGAAAAGACATAAAGTGACTTCAGTTTGTGTCACTCTGTGACTGAACCTATGCGATGAAAATATTGAGGCACATGTGTCTATGTGTAAATTCACAACAATTTTCCATTTCTTCAATTTCATTTCATTTATCAACTGTTTTCTTTGCGCATTCACCCTGTAACCACACAAGTGAGTAATGACATAATCAATCGACTTTATGGCTTCTAAATGATCACATCTGACCTTTTCTCTTGTTAAAGAAATAAAAAAAAAAAACACTTGCAAACACTAAAGAAAACCATCATAAATGTACACAGAGGGGCAGTAAAATATGTCACCGGGGAGCAATGGGCACAAATCACGACCTATGATCCAATCCAAATGAAAATGTTAATTAAGCCGTATCCGTCGTTTTAATGTTACATGGTAATGTGCATTGTGAGTCTTTATTTATTTAAATATTTAGTTATTTTGCTGAGACATCACTCAAGCCTATAAAGAATAAGCATTTCAAAACCATATGCAACACGTGAAAGCAAAATGATGAAGATTTGCACGTCATACGCAAATAACACCAAACTTGCACAGCAGACACAAAGAGCAGCTCGTGCCCACAAAGGTCCAGACGGTACCACATCCAAGCCGGAGGACTGTAATAATGCAGCATGGCGTTTAGTGGCAGTAATAAAATTGCACACTTATACACTACCTGTTCACCCCAACCACCCTCCGTTTCCCTCAAAGCATCTGTTCATCTATCCATCTCCAAACCCCACCATCATTTGGCATACTCACCGCGCCAGATGGCCAGGTATTGGAGGGTGAGGCAGGTGCCAATCGCCAACTCGCCCTCGCCGGTCGATCTTCTTCTTTTCTATGATGAAACCGGGGTTGGGTAGCACAGCTCGGGGGTATTCAAAGCCTCTCTAAAATTGCGCTCCTCAGCCGCACCTCACCTGTCCCTTCCCTCTGTTGTGCGTCGCCGTAGCATCACTGCGCGTCCAAAACGCCCAGTCAACTAAACGTTTGGTTTTTTTTCTCCTCCCTGAAGGAAAAGAGTCCGTAGTGTAATTGCGTAAAATCTACTGAGGTTTCTGTGATCTCGAATGCGTTTTGCGTCCCGTTAGGTTTGTTCCGATCCTTGCAAATTCCCCAAATCCTGCAATTGCGGGGCAGTATGAAGTCTTCTTTCAAGAGGTACCGTGCAGTTTTCTGCACTTGGTCGAGCTGCGGCTTTGAAATCAGTTGTCAGCAAAATCTAATCCCCTTTTTAAATTTACAGTGGCGAGGTGAAACGTCCAACGCAGAGCAGGCACAGTGACAACAGGGGCCCATAATTCACACCCCCATGAAACACAGTCCTGCAGTGGATCAATGATGAATGGAGGACCTCTCTCTCTCTCTCTCTCTCTCTCTCTCTCACACACACACGCGCGCGCGCGCGCACAAACACATACAGGTCTATACGTACTGCATGTTGTGAGTTACAGAACATAAACATAAAGCTGCAGAGTGAACTAGCACATTAACAATATTTTGCCAAATAATAAAAATACCCGAATAAAGCTTATGACTAAATACATAACTGGCAGACGCCTTCACCTTAATGAATACAAAGAGGGTTTAAAGACAAAGACATGCACCTCTACTTCTTATTTAGGAAAATGGTGAAATAATAAGTAGACAGATGTAGGGCCGGATCTATACCAAAATATCACCAAATAACACTTGTTTTAATTGTAAACGACATCAGCAAAAAGACATGAAAATATATGGATATATATCTGTTATTCATTGCATAAAAGCAAACTCAAACAAACAAACACACAAACAAGCAAAAAGTGTTAATCAGATAAAATAAAATAATTAATAAAAATATCCTTGCTCTCAAATTCATTATAAGGTTAGTTTAGCATACTGTATTTATATTATTTCTTTTTCTTTTTCCTGCCATGTTCTTTTACTAACCTTATTTGAGGTATTGTATTATTACATTTATCTCTCTTTTATAGTTCTCTGTCTCATATTACCTACAGACATATGCATTTCATCACATATAGGTATCAGGACATTGGTTGTCCACCCTGTTTCCCACCACATAGTTATACAAATAGTTTTACATATGCATATACACAGATATGTCTGGATCAATGCAAACTAAGTCAGTAAGGAATTTTGAAGGGCTGCTATGCCACATTGGTCTCTGTTTTTAAGTCCTTCATCACATAATTGGGCATAATGCGAAGAGTGGGTTGAGAGGGTTATTAGTGTGAGTGGTGAGTGCTAAGAATGCAGTGGATCTGAGAGCTTGGGATGGGGGTGCAAATAATTGTGGAGGCAGTAAACAAAGACAAGATTTTGCATTCAGAAAGCTAGGACTTCCTAAAAACTAAGAATAAATAAAATAACTGATATCTAGTTGGTCTCATTTTGTTTTGTTTTTACTCCATGTTATTGAAATAATAGAGCGTGCACACACACACGCACATAAATCCATTCTGCTGCATAATAAGCACCTTCAAGCTCTGAGGTCCTTACACTGGCTGCCTGTCCGTCAGAGGATAGACTTTAAAGTTCTGATGCTGGCCTATAAAGCTCTGAATGGTTTAGGACCAAAATAGGACCAAAATACATCAATGACCTCCTGACCCAGTATGAACCATCCAGATCCCTCAGGTCATCTGGATCCGGTCTTTTATCAGTTCCCAGAGTCAGAACCAGACACGGAGAAGCTGCATTCAGCTTTTATGCTCCTTATATCTGGAACAAACTCCCAGAAAGCCTCAGATCAGCTGAAACACTCAGTTTATTTAAATCCAGGTTGAAGACTCACCTGTTCTCAGCTGCATTTGAATAAAGCACCAAATCCACACTTTAAGCTTAAATTTCAAAACTTACATTTAACTACTGATTTTATCTACTGTTCTGATTTTATCTGTTTTGATTTTATATACTGTTGTTTGTTTGTTTGTTAATTAGTTAGTTAGTTTATTTGCTTGTTTTAATCAATTTTAAATCATGTTTTTATTTGTTCTTGTTTCTAATGTCTCTGTAAAGCACTTTGAATCACCTTGTTGTTGAATTGTGCTATACAAATAAACTTGCCTTGCCTTGCCTTGCCTTGCCTTGCCTTGCCTTCAAGCTCGACACAGCTGCATTTTGCAGTACTTCTGGGCTTATAATTAAGATTTTAAATGCAGCATATTTACTACTGATTGAGTATTTTCTGCACTGTGGCATTGGCTCATCCTCACTGCTGTTCCAACAAATAGCACATTTTCAAATACATTTTGTCTCCAGTGAATATGAAAAAAAAAACAAACCCTTACTTCTGTGACCTGCTGTTCGAGCTATTTTAATTTAATCTCCCAGATTCACGGATTTGATTAAATATGCTCTATTATTATTATTATTATTATTACTATTATTATTATTACTATTATTATTAGTAGTAGTATTAGCATTAGTACTAGTATTATTATTTTGTTAAAATTTTGAAGAACTTTGTAAACCCCTCCACCTATTTTGTCCTTTGTAATTACACTGGTGTTACCCATATAACTGACACTATATAGAAAAGATTGACAGTGTGCAATAATAAACAATGATAAATAAAATGATAACTGAATGTCACTGTTTAAATTTACTTGCGGACAATATCTATTAAAAAATAAATTTCAAGATAATAAATTATTGCTGTCACATTATAATAAAGCTTTAAAAGGGATTACGTTCTTACGTCACTTCCGGTTGTCGTAAGACAGTAGTAGAAAAAAAATCTGTTTGCCATGAATATCAGCTAGCTAGCCACCGACAGCTGTTAGTACACTTGAGTAAAATCATCCATGTCAAGGCAAAAGAGGGAATATCGAAGTCTTGTGCTGCTTCTGTGTACAAATAGGGGCACACCTTCCTGCCTCCAAGCCTACTGTGAATCGGTAAGCAGCTCGCATTTAGGATACCTTGCTAACGAGCTAGCCGCCGCTAGCTGCTTGCCTCGCTAACGCTAAGTGATGATCTATTCGACTCGGAGCTGATATTAACGTGTGCACCGGCTAGTGTGCAGCAGCAGCGTGGCCCTTATCTAGCTCATCGGTCGCATGCATTGCTATGCCAGCAGTCTGCTGCAGTTATACAGCCAACATCGATGGCTAACACTAGAGGTTATTATCGTTAACCATGTAGCTACCGTTAGCATATCGCTCTGTGTGACTGTCTGCTGAGGGGGTGTTGAATTTAAGCACTCTTGTCCACCCGTTTCAAGGGTATCTAAATAACCTTAATCTCCCCCTGAGAGGTTAGGAGCTACAGTCCACACCTGAAGTTAAATATTTCATATTTACTTAAGATTATGGGTCGTGTGCAATGATGTCAACAACAGCAGACAAATAATGGGTTGTCACATACTTTCCACAAAGCTGATCTCATCCTCATACGATTCCAGGATGCTATTGACTTTTATAATTGTATATGACCTAAATGTAATCCAAAGCAGCGGCGACTGTTTTAGACTGAGACTCATAAAGCGGCCACGCCTTTGTAACTGTATATTGCCATGTATAATTTTGTCGTGTTGCGCGACGCAAAACCATTTTAAACATTTCTTTCTTTCTTCATCTTCTTCTTTTTCTTCCTAAAAAAAAAAAAGATCCAGCTGGCTCAGTGACAAGACCAGAGGACGTTGGCACCATTGTGTGCCAGTAGATTTCAAGATACTGGGATTTTTGAATCCAGGTACGTCCATAACAGGACATAGCAGGGTTTCCCCAAGGCAGCTGGTTAGCAGAGGTGGTTAAACTATTTGTGTGTAGCCATCCACCCAAAACCGAATTTTTTATTCACTTTGAAAAACACTCTTCACCAATCAGTCTGTTTAAATTAACTTATAGTTCTTTTGGCATCACATCTCATCTTCAGTGTAGTTAGCAGATGGCAGTTTAAATCTTTGCCTCACTGATTAAATATTTTTCCTTTGCTGAATGATGTGATACCACTACTCTTCTCATAAGCTAAATCATCTTTCCATCCATCTTTTACTTATCCAAATTAAGGTTGGTGGGGTGTGGGTGGCTGGAGCTAGTCCAGATAAGAGGCAGGGTACACCCTGGACAGGTTACCAATTTTTGCAGGGTTATTGCATAGAGACAGAACAACCATTCGCTAATCACTAATTAATCTGACCCCATTCATGACTTTGGCATGTGGGAGGAAGCTGGAGTACCTGGAGAACCCACAAAGACATAGAAATAACATGTAAAGGAAAGACAACAGTTCTATCAACTGCACCATTGTAGCGTTGTAAGCTTAATCAGCCAAACAATAATAAATATGTAAAAAAAAAAAAAAAATTTAAACAAAGAAAGAAACTGTGGGAAACCCTGTTGTGAACTAGTGGTTAAAGGCTTTGCTTGTAGCATGTTGTTTTTGTTCTGTTTTTCCTGACTCCTAATTATTCTGTCTGCTATATCTGTATTTCCACCAGAAGATGAACGGTCTGTCCATACGAGAGCTATGCTGCCTCTTCTGCTGCCCCCCATGCCCAAGCCGCATTGCAGCCAAACTGGCTTTCCTCCCCCCAGAGCCCACCTATGCTCTTCTCCCTGACCCAGATCCAGTTTCTGGGGCTGGAGCGGCATCTGGGTCCACGTCTGCGACTGGTCTCCCTTCTCTCGGAGCCCCTGGACTTCGCTCTCGACTCAGCACTGCTAGCGGAGGTGACAGAGGAGGCGGCGGCGGTGGTGTTGGAGGTGGTGGCGGTGGTGGAGGAGGAGGTGGTGGTAGCAGCAGTGGCAGTGGTGGTGGCAGCAGTGTTGGGAGTGAGGGCAGGTGGAAGCTGCATCTCACAGAGAGAGCAGAGTTCCAGTATTCACAGAGAGAGCTGGACGTGACGGATGTATTCCTGACCAGATCTAGCCGAGGAAACAGGGTTGGATGCATGTACATTCGCTGTGCCCCAAATGCCAGGTGAGAGGCACAGCAGCACCTGGAAACCATGAGACATTTTTTGGATAAGTGGATCACAACCTTGTGTGTCTGTATTTAGAATGCAGTTGTTTGTGGGATTTCACACCAACCCTGGGCCGCACAACTCGCTGCCTAACTTCCTTTTTTCCAATTTTTCTGCTTTGTCCCTCAGGTTCACTGTTCTGTTTTCCCACGGCAATGCAGTAGACCTGGGCCAGATGAGCAGTTTCTACATCGGATTAGGGACCCGCATCAACTGCAACATCTTCTCTTATGATTACTCAGGCTACGGCGTTAGCACTGGCAAGCCTTCTGAGAAGAACTTATATGCTGACATTGATGCTGCCTGGCACGCCCTGCGCTCAAGGTAAGAAGGCCCAAATTCAGTCCTTGGTGGGTCCAAACCTAATGGGCAGCAAGCATGAAATGCCATTTAAGTTTTTAAGGGCCACTTACATCACTGATTGGTAACTTTTTGAAAAAAACAAAACCCAAATAAACAAAAAAAACATTTGGTTGGCTCATGAAAGCTTTTTCCCTGCTGACCACAGTGGCTTCTCTCTGTCGTTCAGCCAGTGTAGTCACAGCTAAACAGTGGCTCGCAGTCAAACAGTAGGATGACATACTGTGCTCTACGTGAAGTGGTGCATCTAATATTCTTCTTTCTTACTTGTCCCTCTTGTTTATCTGCTGCCATCATAGTTAATGAGCCTAATGTTGGTAGAAAATTAACATTTCCAGATGGCACCGCAGAGGACGCTGAACAAATAAAACAAGATTCTGGTTTATTTCAACATTTTATTTTTATGCTTTTCATTGTGGCTTATGCCACGTATGTTTGTGCTTTTCAACAAGTTTTCCCCCAAACTTTTTTACATGCATGAATCCCTTTTGTTTTTATTTATTTTTTTCTTGTTCACGCGAATCATTTTCTTTTCTTTCCCCATCCTGCCAGCTGGCCTAATCACCCTGCCAACTGTGCAAACTGTGAGTGTAACTAGCAATTACAGCAAACAGTAAACAGATTAACTACTGTAACTCAAGCTTATGTGTGCAAGCATAAAAAAAACGCTTTAACTTTGCACAGCGTGTTCTCTCTTTAATATTCAGGGGTGGAAGAAAACCGTTCAGAGCACGAGTCTGAAAATTAGCGTTTATCTGGACATGAGAAGTTTCACACTTGTACACTGTGCTCAACATATTTCTGTGTTCAGTGTTTGCACTTGCATAGCATTTGTTAACCTGAGGTAATGTGGTTCCTCTTCACCCACTCTCACACCTGATGGCGACTGTGTGGGATCAGGACAAACTTGCAGTCAGTGTTTTGTCTTGTGGAGGAGCTGGGAATAAAACCACCAACTCTCTGATTAGGGGACAGGCTGTGTCACTTATTGCCAAAATTTATTGTGAAACGTGAATTTTTGTGTCTCAGGTACGGCATCAGCCCTGAGAATATCATCCTGTACGGACAGAGCATCGGCACGGTGCCTACAGTCGATTTGGCATCGCGGTTTGAGTGTGCTGCTGTGGTCCTCCACTCTCCTCTCACCTCCGGCATGAGGGTTGCCTTCCCCGACACTAAGAAAACATATTGCTTTGATGCTTTTCCAAAGTAAGTTCACTTCCCAAGACTGCAAACCTGAAGACTGTCGATTTGATTACTTGGAAGTCATTTAGAATTAAGTGAATTATTACAGTTTAATTAAGTGAAAAGGAAACATGACTAGCGTCTCAGTTCTTTTCTGAAGCAGAATTAGTCCATCTGTATGTTCTAACTTCTTAACAGTGTTGATTGTTGCAATAGAGCGATAGTTTGAGACATCATATTTTAAATTCAGTTCATTTAAAAGGTACAGAGCATGTGTTAATGAACATATCGATATAAATATGCCTGGATTAGCCACAAAGCTACTTTTATATATAGTCCCTTGCAGGATATTAATACTTTATTTCTAAATGGTGATGTATAGCAGTGTGATGTGGTCTGTTGAAGATATTTTCATAGACTTGATAGGACTGCTTGGAAAAAGCAGATGCACAGGGGGTTTTATTTATTATTTTGTTAATGTTCATTTTAAATCCTCGTACTTGCTCATTGCTCTGTAAATGTTTTTTTTTTAATGAAAGATTGGAAAATTGTACTGTTTTACAACCAAATCGAATGATACAGAGTTTAACCATGTTTCGATTGTTGCTGAAATTATTAGCATTTAGATAGATTGCAGAGAAACCTTCAGAATGACCACATGCTGTTCTTTGTTACAGAAGAAATTAAAAATCTTATAGAACCACCGGTTTCAAATGCAGATCCTCAAAAAAGAAAAAGAGATTAGATGTAAAATCAATCTGCATGCCATAAGACGTGCTGAGACAAATGCATTACAATGGGACAGAGAAATTGATTCCGTTCTCTGCATTTTCTGTAAATATTCTTCCAGCATCGAGAAGGTGTCAAAGATCCCATCTCCAGTGCTTATCATTCACGGTACAGAGGACGAGGTGATCGACTTCTCCCACGGCCTGGCTCTGTTCGAGCGCTGTCCCAAGGCCGTGGAGCCGCTCTGGGTGGAGGGAGCGGGCCACAACGACATTGAGCTTTACAGTCAGTACCTGGAGAGGCTACGACGCTTTATTAACCAGGACCTGGCTGCACAGCATGCCTGAGAAACACACAGCCTCTCTGTGTTTGTATGAATGAGACTGTGTGTGTGTATTTGTGAATACGTGGGGGGGTGGGTGGATATAGGCATGTTTGCATAGAAATATGGGTGAAGGGAGGGGGGGGGGCTCTAAAGGGGTTGTGTGATTTTTGGTCACATCTGTGTGTCTTGAAGCAGCACACCTTCAGGTTAAACACAAACACAAACTATGTTCTGTTTCCTGTTTTAAAGGTTAGAACATTTTTAATAAGGATAGATGACACTACAGTAGATAAAGAAACAACCTCACAGGTGCAGTTTTTAATGAGGGAAGAGTTTGATTTGCAGCTTTAAAATGTCTTCACCTGGTTCACGGTGTGCGTTGTCGCAAAAAAAGGCATACAGATGTAATGGTGAAGTGTCTGGTGGTGAATGTGTGTGCTAACACTGTGAGTGTTGCTTGTATAGTCATACCCCCATGGACCTATGACACCTGAATAATGTGTTCACACGTTTGTGTGTGGGTGAGCGCTGATAGAAATGAAGGACATCCTGATGACTTGGACATCTGAGAGTGGAGGAGGCTTATGGAGATTTATCAGATATTGGTGTTTTTTTGTTTGTTTTGTTTTCTGTGTCTGTATGTATGAAGAATACCTCCACAGCTTGACCAGTTCTCTCTCCTGTGGACAAACACTGGTCAAGCACGTGCACCCTTCCTCCTCCCCTCCTTGTTTACTGTTAATGAACATCCATCTGACTGCCAGGGCATTTACCAAGTTGTCCAGCAAACACTACCCTCCTCCTTTTTTGTGTGGTTTTGGGGGTCCATCTCCTGTCCTTTGGTGTCAGTTATGGTGGAAATGCAAGGGACAAGCCTGGAGTACTGTCACAGTGTTATGGCTCTTAGGTGTCTCATACATTTCTTTTCTTATTTTGTCTCCAAAAAGATCAAAGAATGGTGAGCCTCCCTGTTATTTCCCGGCTGTTACATTTGACTGTCTGCAGAATTGCAGCTACATGCCACAGGGAACTATTTTAATTTCTTTTTTTTCATGTATAGTTTGACATTTTTCATACTCATTAATAAGTGGTTGAAATGGAAATAAGCCTGTCAGAAGGCACATTAACAATACTGCTATAGAAAAGCAGGTCTACTCAGTATTTCTCACCTCGCATTTTAACAGAAATCTGTTGCCCATCAGGTACTAATGAATGACGTTAAGAGGTTGGAGTGCATGGGTTTGGCAAGATTTAAGGAAAGGTTTGGCAATTTGGGACACACATACAATTGTCCCAGAAGGTGACTGCACCCAGAAAAGAAGTTGTCCAGCCTGTAACACCCCATAAAACAACTGCATGTCACATACAAAGGGTTATATAGTAAGGTTTATAGTGGCTGCTGAGTGGATTTTGTCACCTTTGCTTAGAGCCAGGCTGGCTTCCCCTCCACTTTTCCAGTCTTACTTGTAAGCTGGTAATTGCTGGTTGTCGCTTCACATATATATACACAGGTGTGTCATTCATCTCATGTGACTTCCAGCAACAACAACGACAAAAAAAGAAGCAAATATGCACATTTAGCAGATGTCAGATTGTACATTTTAAGCCTGGAGTGCAGCTGTTGAGAAGGTTGTGAATAATTGTAGTTTCTTCTGGTGAATTGTGGAGATTGATGCTCTGGTTGGATTCAGAGGCTCTAAAGGAATAAGGAGACAAAATAGCTGCTCATTTCCCCCTAAACCATAAGATGTTATGTTCATTTTATTCTGAATTACCGTGCTTCATTAGAAGTGTACTGAGAATTTGTAGTCTTACAGCACAAGTTGATTTCGATGTCTTGTTACCGTAGCACTCATCACCAGGGTTAGTCAGCCTCCGCACATTTTTAAAAAAAATTTTTGTAGCGTGTTTTTGTTGTTGTTTTATTTCTCGTCATGATTGTAATGTGTTTGTTTTAGAATGGGCCATGGGTTGTTTCAGAACCACGCATGTTAATGGTAAAGGCTAACAGTGCGATTCGGATCAGGTTGCCGTGAAGGGAGATCATGTCTACTAGCTCTGGTTTAACCTCCGTGGCCCTAAATGTACAGGAGCTCTTTTATGGGTGGCAGCACGCTTCATGTGTGACACAAGCCATATTTGAGCCTCTCACTGTTGGTGTGGTGCAGGTTCCACCACACACACAGACACACACACACATACACACACCTTTGCACATCATCACACACATACACACACCCGCACACACACACATACTGTCTCATACAGTATATTTACACATTTATATATATCAGATCAAGCATGACGAAAGCAGGTCTTAAGTTCAGCACTATTGTACAAAGTATCCAAAGTGTAATAAGGGTATAAAATGTAAGTTTCTGTGTCTTCTTCATTACTATAGAGTGTGTTCTAAAGGCCAGCATCAAAGATACAAGAGTCCTGTTTGGACTAACAGGCCCTGAAAAAAAAGCATGAGAAGGTGCCTACTGCACAGCAGACCCGCCGGTGTCAGTGATAGCAGCTGCGTTTTGTCAAAGGGAACATTTACTGAACTAGCACTGATCTGATTACTTCATTTTGGGAGTACCAGTGGGGCTTGGTAAGCAGCGGAGCAGAATTACTGAACACCACTCAACTTCCTGTTAATTGTTCTTAAACTGGGGAATATTCCCGGTTTCATCTTGTGGCTTTTTTTTTTTTTTTTTTTCTGTCTGATATTTGAATAACGGAAAACTGCTACCTTCTCGAACCAGGGATCTGAACTGTCGGATGAATTTGAGAGTTATTTATTTCCTCTCTCTCTCTCTAGAAGTAAACAGTGTCTTTGAGTTTTTCGTTGACAGGTCGAGTTATCAGGGAATCCTCTGTATCCACATCTCACTCATGGGGTCAAAGAAACTGTGTGGAAACCTACCGTTTTATTGATGCACCACTATAGTTGATGTACATTGTATCCTCTGGCCTTGAATGTTTATTGATGTGGTGGGGGTTCGCGGGTGGGGTGGGGCGGGGGTAACAGTGGGGAAAAAACCGAAACTGTATGCATGTCTGTTGTGTTTTGCGGAGCAAATGAGGGGGTGGTTCATTATCTATCGTGTAGTCTGCGGGAGGGTAAAGCTGAACTCACGGCATTGAAACATTGAAGCGCTTTTTAAAAATGAAAAAAAAAAATGGGACATTTGAATTTTTTTATCGCTGATACTAACTGATGTGTTGTTGAGTTTTGTGCTAGAGTGGGGCAGTGGCAGGCGGGCGGGCGGGTGGGGCTAGATAATATTAGTGGACTGTTTATATGGTTACTGTACTTACCTATTCTATTCTTTGTATTATGATTTGTAATTTTATGTTGCTTTTTTTGAACTGAGAATATGATGTAATGAAATTAATTCATGGGACTGAATCTTGACCTTTTTATGGACAACAAAATAAAATCACTTATTTACAAAAAGATACAATTGGTAGGGTTGATTTTAGACAGTCATTGCATTTTTCCAAAGTCAATAAGTTAATAGGTTGGAGTACAAGACCTGAGAGGCAGCGTTTGAAAAATTACAGTACATATTGACATAAAGATTTGAAAGACATGTAGAGCTTTAAATAAAAATAGCATGTAATATAATTTATATTGCATTTGCACTTTATCTAAAACTTATGTACCTAAATATAGTTTGACACATATAAGGTACTGCGCAAGAGTCTCGAGCTGTCCCTCAGTTCTTTATATTTTGCTTCCAAGCAGTCAGACTCTCATTGAACCTTTTCTTGAGAAATAATTCTCCAGGCTTTCTCAAAGTCTTTGGACGTTTTCAGTCTGGCCCTTGTCCCTGGCCATTTTCAATTTGTTCTTATCTCTAAGAAAATGCCAACAATAACACAGTTTAACTAGCATAAAATAGTTTTTTGGGGGATACAAGGTGATTCTCAAAGAACTATTAGCCAAAAATCACAGCATATCTCTGCATGGTGTGCAGTGTGCTTTTAAAGATTTGTAGGAAACTGACAAGTGTCAGGCCTAAAAAAAAACTATTGATGAGCAGTTGAAACTCTGCCCTTAATAAACAGCAGAGAGCTGACCTGGACCTGATCAGAAATGGTCTCAGTGGAAGGATGGCTGTCAAGAAGCTGTTCTTAATGAAGAGAAATGGAGAAAAGGCTGAGTTATGGCAAATTACATGCAGAAAAATGCATTTTAGAAAGTGTCTGATTGCTACAGCATCGTTTTTCAGCCCGACAATGATCCCAAACACACTACCATTGCAGGAAAAGCAAACCTGTACAGAAAAACTAACAATGAAACACTATCAGTCATGGATTGGCCTCAACATTATTGAAGCAGTGCAGGAACATCTTGACAGAACAAAACACAAGGCAGCCAATATCCAAAGAAGAGCTTTGAATGTCCTTCAAGAAGCCTGGAGAACTATTCCTGAAGACTACTTAAATTAATTACAAGAAAGCTGCCTGTGTTGAAGAATAAAGGTGATCATAACAAATATTGATTTTAACCCTTGTTAGAATTCTGTCGTTGCCTTTCCATTTATATTAGCAAATTCAAATAAATTGCATAAACTTTCCATTTTCCTGCCAAAATAGAAAGAAACAAAAGGTGGTTGGAGACTTTTGCACAGTACTGTTTGCTACATACAATTTATGAAGGGTTGGGCATGAGTCATGGAGCAGTCAAGGAAAACACTGGCCAAAATGTGCACAAGCCCTGTATGAAATAAGTTTAATGATGGGACTAATGAACCACTCACTGACTGTGTTTAAATATCAGAGCCTCAAGTCGGTGTGAAAGTGCAGTGAGTGCAACTGAAACAAATCTCATCTCTCGTCTGCGTTTAATGGAAGCGACTGCCCTCTGCTGGCTAATTCTTGTCATTACCAGCCTTCTTCTAAAGCATGCCTACGGATTCCAGCAGTTCATGAGCGCAATATGGGGCCCTAAATTAATTCTTTAACATCAATTTAAATCAAGTAACAAATTGCTTCATTTATACTCTTCTTCATCTTCAGTTTGTTGTCAATGTTGCAGATTGTGTTGATTCCAGGAAAAAAAAAAGAAAAAAAGAAAAAGGACAGCCAACTACTGCTAGCTGAGCTCAGCCGTTTATCAGCCAGCAAATAAACATGGCTTCAGCAGACTGCCTCCATATGGCTCCATGCAGGAGAGCCTCCCCTCACTTTCTGATCAGTCAGCAGAGAATCAATGTGCTCCTAACAGAAAATATTGTCCTCCATCGGTCATCCACGTCGTTCACCACATGTGGCCTCGATTCAGACACACCAACGCTGACCTCCGCCCTCTGTAGAACATCGTGCTACCACAGGAGCTCCATGTCTACTCAGTTTGTGTGCAATACTGAACATTTCTTTGGACAAACAACAGCAGAACAATGGTACAGTATGTACAAAAAGGATCATAGCAGTCAAAGATCTCAGCCAACAGCTATGTTTCCTGGTACCTGGTTAAAATAAAACAAGGAGCAAGCATGAGACAGAGAGCAGTGGTGGGGCATGTACTAATCTTTTAATAAAGTAAAGTGGCAATCTTACTATATGAAAATGCAAATGAAACTCCCATGTGCTTGAAATGGTATGTAATAAAAAAATACTGAAAATGTAAAAACAAAGTCTTTAACTGCTTCAGGTTGACTCTAATTATAGATGCAAGCCGGTTAAAGTGGAGATAATTTGAACTTAAAATGCGAGGTAGCTCAGCATCTAATTATGCCTCGTACGGCGTAATGACATGTTTTCCATGAACAAATCGACATCTAAACACAGCCTCACAAAATCAGAGCAAAAATAAAAAAGCTGAATATTTTCCTCTAAAACTAGAGGACAGTATCGATACATTTTGAGTATTTTGCCCATGTAACTTATTACATCCATTCCCATTACTAAAACAATTTAACTACAATGAGATTCAGGCGTATTTTCCAGCCTGTTGCAAAGCATCATTTCACTGCCTACAGTTTAAAATGCATAATCCCGAGTGGGTGTGATTCTCCTTGGAAGCCTATTCTTTTCCTTGTGTTATTGTTAAGAACCAGTAAAACTGGTCTCCAAAAAAAAAGTCTCCAAAAACCGGTTTGAGACACCCCCCCCCCTTCCTCAACAGATTTCTTTTTGTGGCTTCCCCTTTGCGTGCATGTGTCAACTCACTCTCTGTGATGTGAAGACCAGTCAGTCAAAGCTCCCAAAGAGTTCAGCTGCTCCTGCAGCGCTAAAATCCTTAGCCCGATGTATCCGGACACCAACAGGAGCAACACCAGCCTACAAACACCCACAGTAAAGTCTTGAATGTGTGTTGTGCAGGAAGAACTACAGCCTGAGAGTCTAGGATGAGTACATGTTGTACAGGACTAACAGCAGGATATCAGAGACTTGGATCTGTGTGCAGCCTTGATAACATTTCCACAACCAAGGTTTAGATATTTGTCTTTCCTGGAGAGTTTGCAGCCATTCCAGTAAATCAGTATGAGAAAAAAAAGCATGCCAAGATCCAGTAGATGTGTGAGTGCTTTTGCAGTTTTATACCTCAAAAATATGAATTTTGGTCTGCTGAAAAATTCTACATAAAGCAATAGCTCATGGTCCTTTTTTCCCTTCAAACCTTCAGTGTTTTAGGATGTACAGTCAGTTTCAGTCAAACTCACAGCTGTGACTAGAATCGTGTTGTCATGGACCCTGGGTTTTGTGTTTTTATGTGATTTCTTCTGATTTGAGAAGTGATTCATGTTTAATTATTTATAGTTTCCTGCTTTTACCCCCTGAAAGTTGATTCTGTTTATCTGGACGTAACGTTTTCAGTGGGAGAAACGTTTCATCACTCATCCAAGTGACGTCTACAGTCTCTGCTGACTGCAGGTTTCCCCAACCCCAACCACTGATCAAAGACCTTGAGCAGTGGTTGCTGATCAGTGGTCATGACAATTTGCATATTAATGATCAAGAAGCTGACCTCACAGCCTAATGTTCCTTCAGTGGTGCTAGTTTCAGTCATTGTGCAAATGTACTGTTTATAAGATTGGGGAAACCTGCTGAGAGTACAGAAGTCACTTGGATGAGCGACGAAATGTTTCTCCCACCAAAAATGTTACGTCCAGATGAACAGAATCAACTTTTTTTGGATTTCCTTACCTGGATGATTGAGCATGCATCAAGAAAACTTTTCCCTTTAGTTCCTAGTTAACCTAGATGACCTAGTTGACCTAGATGACCTAGATGACCTAGATGACCTAGATGACCTAGATGACCTAGATGACCTCGGACTAATTAGTTCCTTTTTTGTGTTCCCATCATGTTCCTTCAGTCTTGTCTGTATGTTTGTCTTTTTGTTTCACTTTAATCTGATCTCCCTGTACAGTTTTGTCTCTTGTTTCCTGTTGTATTTTGCTCATCTTATTTCTCTGTGTCATGTTTCACGTTTTACTTCCTTTGTCTTGTTTTGTTGATTAGTTTCAGCTGCCCTCCCACCTGTTTCCGCTCCCCTCATTATTATAGTTAACTAAATATAGAGGAAATATCCTGGGTTTTATTATCTGTTAGTTCGGTAAAAATTTTAATACGGCTTTCCTGATGAGACGTTGATTGATGCCTTTATTGAGACAAGACCGTGAGGGAATTGCTTTTAAAACGTTCCGTGTCTTTATTGTAATACCTACACTGATTTTCCTAAATCTCCCCTCTGACATATGTCACTCATACAAGATAAAACTAAGACTGAAATGGATAAAAACTACACTAAGGGTAAACATTTAAAAAGAATAAAAGAAATAACTGAAAGGTGAAAATCTACGCTGGAAACTAAACTGAAATAAAAACAAAAAGTCAAAATCAAAGAAAAATAAAAGCTAATTAGAAAATGTGAACTTATAATAACTCTGGTCGGAGTCCCTGGATGTTGTGTTTCCTTACCCTGTGTTGTCCCTAAAGATCTTTTTGCACTCTTGTGTATTACCAGCGATAAAGCCGATTTTTGAATTTATTCCTGTTTCCCTGAGTCCTGCGTTCAGGTCCACAATCTGCCTTCCACATAGCTGGTCTATAACACAGAAGCTGGGTGAAGGCGCCGTCTTTAAATTTCTAATCTCCTTCCACATCGTTACTGTTGAGATGACCCTAATGGTACATCATGTTTTCTTCCTTCTACAAAGAAACTGCTCACTACAGATTTCAAGCAGTATTTATCTATGAATCTGAAAACTATACTCACAGCACCATGTAGATGTGGAAGACAACACTGAGAGTCTTAAGTTCTGGCAGTTGTGCAATGAACCTCCAAATCCACAGTCCAGCTGACATAGACCAAAAAAACAAATAAAAAAAATTAATACTTGTTCTACAATCACACGACTCTGTATGGCCGCAACATGTGTGTGTTTGTATTTGAATACACACCGCTGTCTTCTTCATCTATTATGCTGTTTTGACGAGTGGAGTTGGCTGTGCTGGGGCCTGAAAAGACATTAAGACAAGTAAGCTCAGCAATTAAACCCCTTAATGTAATTTTTTCAAATAGAAAAGTGAACTTTAACAGTTAAAGTCAAAACCATTAAGCGGTGATGATCACCCATCAGTGCTCTTTAGTGTCTTTCCTTTACCTTCACTGGACGTCTGAAGAAAGCTGGTATCAAGAGAGTCACTGCTCGGAAAATCTACACGGTCGTCCAAACTGGAAAAACTGGAGAATTGCTGACAAAGAGAGAGATGCCATAAGATAATTTATCACTACGCAGTATGGCAAGATAGTCGCTAAGCTGCTACAAGATTCCTGCAGCTGCTGAGCGTCAAACCTACCGGATTGTGAGCTTCGTTCTCTGCAACGGCCAGATGAGGGCTGCTGTTTACAGCCTCCGCCTGTTCGAAACAAATGAAAAACAAGTTCAGAAAAAAACAACAGCTCGTGTTAGCCTGAGAAATGATGCCTGCACCTGCATGTGTGTCCGGGGAGCAGCAGCAGTACCTGCGCATATGAGCACACACTTTGGAGGAGTTTGTAACACTTCTCACGGTTTCTCAAAGACACAAACGAGTACTGAGGGAGAGAAAACAAACAAGCAGAGGAAAGGCTTAAATCTCAGTGTTTCCCCGGAAAGTTAATCTGCAATGTTAGCTCGACAAGCTGTCAGGCTCACTGCAGGAGGCCCGATCACAGTTAACACACTGTCCATCATTTCCTTTTACCAGCTGCTAAACCAACCGGTACATTTGTGTCAAGTCAAGAATGAACACTTATTTTTGGAGATCTCGTCATTTGTAAATAAATGAATGCTACCAGATGCTACATTGTGCTGCTGGTTTCTAAATGAATTTTGCGCGTACACAGTAGACAAAGTAAAACACATATTAAGGAACACATAATACACATTATAAAAGGTAAAAACTACACAACAAGCAGTCTGAGAAAACAAATGTCCACCAAGGCAGCTCACTCACTGAGCAGCGTTTACTTCTAAGGGAATAATATAGATTTTTCTGTACATTCATCTTGTTTTCTTTGTTCTTTTTAAACATACTTTAAGAATTTTGTAGTGCAGACTTCTGTTAATTGGCCTGTTTCAACCTATTTTAATTATTTTCATTGTTTTTTTTTATTTATTTGGAAACACTACATGTGTAATATTTGTTTTATTGTTTAGTAAAAAAAAATTACCCATTAATTACCAAATATAAAGTGAAAAAAGTTTTGTATTTAAACGGTTATAACCTGTTATTCTAATGTACGTAAGAAAGTCATAATAAAATTATGTCCTTGGTGGATGTAAGCCAAATTTTAAATGACTGTTAGCATGACCTCAGTCTACACCTCTACAGAGTTTGATCAGAATTAATTCAGAATTTTTTGAGCTATCGTGTTTACAGACAGAATGACATGCACGCATGCAAAATGCTAACACAAGCATAACCTGTGTGGTGGAGGTAACCAAAACCTCCCGATCATCCATGCTTACACGAATCAACTTAGCTGAACTCAAAAGTATCCAGTTAAAAAATTATGTTTTCAGTTTTTTGAGGCCCTGCGATAAACTGGCGACCTGTTTGAGGTGTACCCCGCCTCTCGCCCTGTGGTAGCTGGGCGACCCTGATAAGGATAAGTGGAAGAAAAGTGCTGGATGGAGTTCTTTGAGTTGTAGGTAAGAAGTTCAACAATAAAGAAAGGTTTCTGCTTTCACAACTATAATTCCCTTTAGATGTAAACTTCGTCATTGAGGCCAGAAACCCTGACAGGGTTCCCCGTGATACTGAGCACCAAAGCAGCCAGCTTATTAGAGAGCAACTTAAGTTTCTGATAGCTTTTGATTTAAATACTTAACCGCAGAACTACACTTTACATCTGTAATGCAAAGACTCAACTGCTACTTTTAAAGGTGTGTGCTGACCTTCTCTTCAGCAGTCTGTATAGAAAGCATAGACAGGGCTGAGCCATGTTTCTTCACATCCTTTATGCTGGAAACAGGAATCACCACCTGCAATGTATGAATGGTAATGAGTGTGGTTTTCTTTAGAAACTTACAGAGCTCATTACAGTAAAATGACATGCCAAACGTTCACAAAGTGAAACAAGCAGAAACAAACCCCAGAGCAAGTTGCTGTGTCGTTCTCTCTTCAGGTATGATAAATGCTAAAAATCCTAGTGAAATACCAGGATTTGGACTTGTAATGCTGACTGCTCCTCTGTATCTTTATCTAGAAAATCCAAATGATCTCCCTTTGATTGTAATTTTGCAGCTGGGAAAGTCCAAGTACTGCAGCTCCTGCCATCACATTTCAGTGTGTGGCGTAAGTTTGAGTTACCTTGGTGTCTTTGAGCAGCACAGATGAGTAGAAACACACATGGTTCTGAGAAACAAAGAGTTTTCCGTGATACAGCACTTCCTTCTGCAGGGAACACGTGAAAGCTGCAACAGATACACACAGTTCGAAGGCATTAGGTCACTGTTTCTAAGGTGATACCCACACAACACCAGAGCCATGACTGCTGAAACATTTACTGAAGCGTTTCGGCCGTGCAGTCACCCCAGACCGCTTGGAAAACAAAGCATTAAGTGGCACTTCATCTGGCAGCAAAGACATCGGGGACACTCTGCGAAGCCATTTCCATAATCAATATTCGCAAATGAGTTACAACCTCTGGACCTCAGCTCAGCTCACCGTGTGCCAGGCTGTCCCACACAGGAATCTCTGGAAACAGCTTGTTGAAGCTTTTATTGTGCTTGAAGTACTGCAGGGAATAAAGAAACAAAAGGTTTTCATTCAGACTTGTTTCAGATACAGAAGAAGAAGAATCAGGTTTGTTAACTGACTTCGAGACCTGCACTCAGCATCAGTATACAAACTTTTGAGCTGCCAAGCTTGTCATCAAACATTTACTTATTTAAACCCTCCAGCAGTTAGAATTTGCTTTGTCTCTGAATACCTGGTAAATGGCCAATAACCAGCCTGCATTGAACTCTAGTTTAGATCACTCGTGGCTCTAAATTGTCTACTTCCTCATTCATGTAGTTGATAACCATGTGTATCTGATGTTACATTGTAAAGCTTTCCCACCTGGGATGTCCGAAAATGCTACGAGAAACTAGCTTGAAACTCAGCCCTGAAGCAAGAAGATAAATAACAACCTAAAGGTAACCACAAAGCCCCTTAAATCCAAGTAGAGCGTCATATTCAGGTAGGTTTCTTGCATTCACTTTGTCACATTGCTTTCATGTTGGAACATAATGCATTGCCACTGTGAAAACATGATTCATGGCCGCCTCAGTTCCTGTGCTGTGAATAAAAGGGAACAAGAAGGAGCAGGGTAAAGGGAAGCAGGCTTACGTGATCATCTGATCGCTGAAGATTCTGCTCTGCTATGGTCTGCTCTCTGATGACACAAAGGCACAATAGTAACACAAATGAGATAAGGATGTTTTCAGGGAGATATCTGACAGTCTGTGCAGCTTTAACATTTTAAACCATCCAATACTTAGTAAATACCCCCCCAACCCTGTGTAGTGATGAAGGAAGACTCTACCTCAGGGCCATGTTGGAGTCAAGGCTGTGATTTAGTTGGCCCTCCAGTTGTACTGCGTCCAGCATCGTGCTCTGTTTATTTTTCTTTGTACTAGATCTAAAACTGCTTCTTCTCGTGCCAAAAATATCACTTCCTTCCACGATACTGTCCCAAGAGACCAGGATATAAATGTCAGACTGATGATCCAGCTTTTATATTACCCACAGACACACGCTATCAATATAGAACACCAAAAAGGTAATGAAATCACAGCAAAATAGAAATTAATGCATTTCTCCCTGATGGATGGGTGCCAGCTCCTGCGTGGCGATGGGGAAAATGTTACAATCTTCAGCTATTTTGTTTGCATCAGTCACAGAATGACTTTTCACAACGATGAATGGAGCTCATCAACAGGTACAAGAAAGATCTGTTCGCCATCAAAGCACTCTTGAACATTAACAAGGTACAAGAAAATAATATGCTGTTCCTACACTCTCTTCCAAGTCCTTGAGCAGCCTTTTAAGCACCAGCTGTGCCAACTTTCTGACTGTCTGCCTCGCAGACCGGTGGTTAGTCTGCTGTCTCCGGGCAACTGACTTGGCTCTCCGGAGGATGGTTTTACTTTTGCAAAAGCAGCCGCCACAAAGCCCGAGCACAATGAAAAACTGTACTCTACAGCTGGTATTTAGAGTGGCTTTTTGTTTTTACACTGCACGCTTAAAAAGTCAATATCACTGTCAACCGATAAAACATGTACATTAGGCACAAAGGAGGAAATGTGATAAGATAAACACTCACCCAGAGCTGTCCAGTGAGAATTTCCTGTTTTTCAGAGTCATGATGGAACATAAACAATTCCGGCTCACGCACACACAAAGTCATACACTCGAATACATAGTGTAACTGTATAACTTTATGTCTGTAATCCACGTTTACTGGCTCTGTGCAGGGCTTTGCTTCTCTTGTATTTCCTGGAAATGACTCTAAATCACCAAGGGCCAGGTGAACACAGATGAGAGAAAAAACAAAGGACGGCTGCCTTTTAATGTTAACCAATTAGCTGTGAGAGGTGGAGCTTTGCATAACAAAACCAATCAGTGAAGGAAGGAGGAAAATCTACACTGATGCAGAGTTTGCTCCTCATAGGAAGATCTTTCTATGGGCGGCACTGTCTATGTTCACCCTTTGACTTAGAGACACACCTTCTAGACCCACACGCATCAGCACACACAATGAGAAGGTATGCAGAGACAACCGTCATGAGATTTAGATATGACAGTAACATTGTTGTCTGTCATGCAAAACCTTCAGCCTGCATAGATTAATATCACATGGAAAGAATGACGGACACACAGCAGAGGATAGCGTGACATGACATATTTTTATGTAAATATTGCATCACTGTACAGACAGTAGCTTAAAAAAGATACTGCCAACCGCCAGTGCTACCACTTTTGAAATCCTACGATGCTTACTTTTTGTGTTATTACATTTACAGGATTTTCCCAAAAAATGGACTTCTGAACTTTAGGACACTGAGATTCAAACTTGTCTGAGATTTTAGTAGATACGCCTATGGTATCAATTTGAAAATCTTACACCGCCACGTTCTCCAGTTATTGCATTCACAAGATTTTCTGAAAACCTGCCCTTTAACCTTAAGGCCAAGGTGTGCAAGGTGTCCAAAACTTGTCCAAGATTTTTGGTAAGAGAATTTTGAAAAATGTGAAAATCCTAGGTAACTTTCTTTTTAAATTATTGCATTCAGACGATTTTCAGAAAAGAGATTTGAAGATTTTTAGTCGATCCAGTCGATCCACCCATCGTATAAATACCGCAAAAAATTTCCAGGCCTATCTACATTAAAATGTTATTGGCCTTACTTTTTTGTTTTTCTTTCTCAAACTCGATTCAAACATAATCTTCAGAAAGTCATGTCTCCTTTCCTATAACATACCTGCAGCTTAGGCAAAGTTAAGGAAAATCCATAATATGATCCAAAAAGGCCCAAAAAGCACAGTGTACTATATGTAACATGAAGAAATACTGTTTGATTTTCCACAAAATTACACAGTGCTCAAAATGACTATATTACTTTGTATAATTAGTGTCTCCTTTCCTGTAAAATACCCAGTTTAGATACAACTTAAAATTAGTTATGCACAACTTAAATTTACTTACTGCATAATTATTTCCTTGTTTCTTGTAAAAATCTGACTTGTTCCAGTGTACCCACCTTTTAAATATAAGGCACATATAATTACCAGGGAGTTATACCAGGTAGTTAAATGGAAGACATGATTATAAAGTGTTACCAAATCATTTGGTCTTGAAGTAATGAAAAAGTAGAATTGCTGATGCTTGCTAACTTTTCCTTAAGAGTCTAAAAGAAAAAGCTCAACACTTTAATTAGTAATTTACAGCACAGGACTGTGGGTGATTTATGAATGTTGTTGCTGAAGGTGATTTAAAGACTGCAAAAGCTGAAGCTAGCGCCTTTTTCCTGATGTACATGATTCATTTGCTGTGTGTTTAATTTATATCGTTGTGTTTAGTTCATTAGTTACTGCACACTGTTCTTCCAATGGCACAGTTGATTTCACTGCACATTATCTAATAGGATGACAAATAATTTTTTGATAAAAGTCATTTTATACAGTTGTAAATAAAGTCCCTTTCTACCACCGTAACAGGTGACATTACACGTCTCCATTAATTTTCTTAATAGCATATCCAAGTTAGGGTGCAGGGGGTCCTGGGGCCAGAGGCAGACATATTGTATTTAAGTTGAATTTTCTTGAAATTAGCATTTATTTGAGTTTTATTTTATAATAAATTTGTACTTTCAATGGCGTGTCCAGTGGGGTGGCCTGGGGGGGCACAGGCCACCCCCCCAACCAGACTGGCCACCCCAGGTGCCACCCCGAAGATAAAACAATAAAATTTAATGAAATATCAAATGTACGATTATGGTTTCACAGTGAAGCTCAGATATCCGAGTGTAAGTGAATGTAGCATCGGCTTCTGCACTATGCGCATCATGTTAGCAAAGGTAGGAGAGCCAAGCACGAAAGACGGCACCGCAGAAAACATTTTTTCGGCGAAAGATTAACTAGTTAACATAGCTGGACTGGCCATCGGACGTTTGCATGGTGGGCTGATGACTTATTTTTTTTTTTTTGTAACGGCATGAACAATGAGAGGTGGTGGATTGGCCAGATGCTGGCCGATGTGTAAAAATAACTCAGTTGTTTGGTGGTGGCTATGGCGGAGCTTCCACAGAGGCAACAGGTGGATGAGGGAAGGTGAGGCAGGAGGAGAGACCCGAGGCAGCCACCAGTCCGAGTGTCAGGTGAACTGAACTTCAGGTAAGAAGTTATGACCTGCAGTCTCTCTGGGTCAAATATAAACCAAGTTTAGGTGCAGTTTATTTTCGTTGTGCTGACTTTTTACAGTCAGTTACAATACCTCATACTGCGTGAGCTAGCATGACGAGTTTATACAGCTGTTCGGTTGCTATGATGTTACTGATAGTGAACTTTATTTTATTCATAAGGTTAGTTAGTAGAGTTGCCAACAGCTCCTTAAAAAAATGGAATGGTCCCAATGGCGTGTCCAGCGGGGTGGCCTGGGGGGGCACAGGCCACCCCCCAAACCAGACTGGCCACCCCAGGTGCCACCCCAAAGGCAAAACAATAAAATTCAATCAAATATCAAATGTCCGATTATGTTTTCACGGTGACGCTCAGATATCCGAGTGTAAGTGAATGCAGCATCGCTTCTGCGCTATGCGCATCACGTTAGCAAAGGTAGGAGAGCCAAGCCCGAAAGATGGCACTGCAGGAAACAATTTTTCGGTGAAAGAAAATGAGGACAGAATAAATGTCCCGGTAAGTAATATCAAGTTTGTTGAGTTTAGTAAACTTCGGTGAAATTAGAATACCAAGGAAAAAAATAACACTTAAAGAATTATTGCAGCTGTGGAATATTTCAGACAGTATGCTACTGAGGGGAGCTAACATAAGAGTTATGAGTTATAAGATATAATCTAAGTCGTAACATTGCTGTATGGAGCTGCAAATTTGGTTGCAGGTTAACATAGCTGGACTGGCCATCGGGCATACCGGGCATATCCCCAGTGACTTATTTTTTTATTTTTTTTAATGGCATGAACAATGAGAGGTGGTGGATTGGCCAGATGCAGGTCGATGTGTAGAAATAACTCCGTTGTTTGGTGGTGGCTATGACGGGGCTTCCACAGAGGCAACAGGTGGATGAGGGAAGGGGAGGCAGGAGGAGAGACCCGAAGCAGCCGCCAGTCCGAGTGTCAGGTGAACTGAACTTCAGGTAAGAAGTTATGACCTGCAGTCTATCTGGGTCAGATATAAATCAAGTTTAGGTGGAGTTTATTTTCATGTTGCTGACTTTTTACTGTCAGTTGCAATAACTCATACTGCGTTCTAGCCAGTTTGACTGAGTTTTTATACAGCTGGTGGGTGCTATGATGTTACTGATAGTGAACTTTATTTTATTCATAAGGTTAGTTAGTAGAGTTGCCAACGGCTCCTTAAAAAAATGGAATGGTCCCTCATTCAGAGAAAATATTACACGTTTCGTATTGAGCTGAGAAGAGACGCAGTTTGTCCCGGACTTTAGCTAGAATGGAAAAAAGACACAAAACTGGATTTATTCTGTCTTTATGCTGCACAGCTGCCTCTTCTCTCATTCTCTCCCCTGCCTCTCCTGTTTCTACTTCAATCATGAAACTGATCAATGATCAGCTGATCGGCTTTTCTCTCTTGTTTGTTTATCGCCCACTTTGCGCCAGAAAGAGGAAACCAGCAGATATTGCGCTAAACAACAGCAGCACATTTAAGCTTGATCAGCTGTTGTTAGAATGTATTTAATATTAATTTCTAGTATCAGCTGATGTTTGCTGGAGCCACAGCTGTAAAGCTGCTGGTCATGATGTCTGTTTAGATATGTGGTGAGAGGGAAACATGAAGATGAAACCAGGAGATGTCCTTACTGAACCATCAGAGCTGAACAGGTGATGGAGAAACAGGTTTACCTTTTAGGTGACATGAATGAGTTGAAGTTATCAACTGTTTCTGAGAGATAAATAACACCAGGATCCTTTTTTATGTAGCTGACAGCTGGTAACTGTGCAGGGGCGGGTCTAGCAAAGTTTTGCCAGGGGGCCAGGTAGGGCATTAACAGGGAAAGGTGGGCACAAAGAAATACTTTTCTTTCTTATTCTCATTTAAAATGTCTAGATTTTATTAAATAATTATCTAAATCTTACAACCAAAGTTTTTATCTGACGTAAAATGTATAGAAATCATACATATACCAACAAGACTGTACATCACTGTCACAACAGCATTTGTTTTCATTCAAAGTCTTTATGGCTTTACTACCTGGTGGGTCGGTCTGTAGTAAAAATGCCCAATTTTTTTGTCCCAGTCCAGCCCTGCAGGTTAATACTGGCAGTGTCACCATGCCAGCTGACTGGATTTCATCATCAGCCAGTGCTGTTCTTGATCAATATTACCAAAGTTTACCATAAGGCAGCATAGCAAGTATTTACTTGCTTTCAGGTTTTATTCAAATGTTAGTCTTTTCATTTGTTTCCCCACTTTTTTCCTGTTTCAAAATCAAACACCAGTTTGTGAGAAGATTATCTTCTTTTTTTAACAGGCAGATAAAGTTTTGCATTGGCTAATTTGTCAATTGTTTGTTACAAATGTTCGTATTTTAATTTTCAAAAATGTTTTTTCCCAAAACATATGTGCACTATATGTCAGTAAAAATACTATGCAAATATTGCTGTCCTTGAATGCTGAGTAAACACTGACAAAGCACTGATTGTATCTCTTGTACTTTATCAACGCAGTATCTAAAAACTTTGCACTGTAGTGGTTAAAATCTCATTCTAATAAGAGTTAAAAGTGCATTTGGTTATTAGGTTTATAGGATTATTGAATTATGGTTAATGGTTGGTAGAATTTTTTTTTTAAACATTATCTGCCAATTAAATCTGCCACCCTTCTCCAAATCTGTGCCCCTACCTGCCCCCCCCAACAAAAATTTTCTAGACACGCCACTGAATGGTCCCTCATTCAGAGAAAATATTACACGTTTCGTATTGAGCTGAGAAGAGACGCAGTTTGTCCCGGACTTCAGCTAGGATGGAAAAAGACACAAAGCTGGAGTTATTCTGTATTTACAGCTGCCTCTTCTATTGCTACTTCAATCATGAAACTGATCAATGATCAGCTGATCGTCTCTCTTGTTTGTTTATCGCCCACTTTGCGCCAGAAAGAGGAAACCAGCAGATGTCACGCTAAACAACAGCAGCACGTTTAAGCTTGATCAGCTGTTGTTAGAATTTATTTAATATTAATTTCTAGTATCAGCTGACGTTTGCTGGAGCCACAGCTGTAAAGCTGCTGGTCATGATGTCGGTTTGTATATCTGTTTGTATATCAGTAAGATGTCCTTACTGAATCATCAGAGCTGAACAGGTGATGGAGAAACAGGTTTACCTTTTAGGTGACATGAATGAGTTGAAGGGAAGTTATGAACTGTTTCTGAGAGACAAATAACCCCAGGATCCTTTTTTAGGTAGCTGACAGCTGGTAACTGTGCAGGGGCGGGTCTAGCAAAGTGTTTCCAGGGTGCCAAGTAGGGCATTAACAGGGAGAGGGGGGCACAAAGAAATACTTTTTTTTTTTATTCTCATTTAAAACATCTAGCTTTTATTAAATAATTATCTGAATCTTGCGAACAAAGTTTTTATCTGACGTAAAATGTATAGAAATCATACATATACCAAAAAGACTGTACATCACTGTCACAACAGCGTTTGTTTTCATTCAAAGGCTTTATGGCTTTACTACCTGGTGGGCCGGTCTGTAGTCAAAATGCCCGATTTTCTGTCCCAGTCCAGCCCTGCAGCTTAATACTGGCAGTGTCACCATGCCAGCTGAATGTATTTCATCATCAGCCAGTGTTGTTCTTTATCAATATTACCAAAGTTTACCATAAGGCAGCATAGAAAGTATTTACTTGCTTTCAGGTTTTATTCAAATATTAGTCTTTTCAGTTGTTTCCCCACTTTTTTCCTGCTTCAAAATCAGACACCAGTTTGTGAGAAGATTATCTTCTTTTTTTTTAACAGGCAGATAAAGTTTTGCATTGGAACTGGCTAATTTGTCAATTGTTTGTTACAAATGTTCGTATTTTAATATTCAAAAATGTTTTTGCCCAAAACATATGTGCACTATATGTCAGTAAAAATACTATGCAAATATTGATGTCCTTGAATGCTGAATAAACACTGACTGATTGTATCTCTTGTACTTTATCAACGCAGTATCTAAAAACTTTGCACCGTAGTGGTTAAAATCTCATTCTAATAAGAGTTAAAAGTTCATTCGGTTATTAGGTTTACAGGGTTATTGAATTATGGTTAACGGTTGGTAGAATTGTTTTTAACATTATCTGCCAATTACATCTGCCACCCTTCTCCAAATCTGTGCCCCTACCTGGCCCCCCCAACAAAAATTTTCTAGACACGCCACTGTGTACTTTTACTCCCTACATTTTATCAGAAATGTCGGGTTCGTTTTTCCACAATAAATAAATAAATGCGAACAAATTATATATATGTATGTAAAAGAAGCAAGGTTGCAGGTAATTTTTCTAATAGCTCAGCAAATGTGGGCAAACCTGTTTGTGTACAAAGGTGAAGTTAAAAGTAAAGGTTGCGCTCCTGTAGTTCCCAGACAGAGAAAAGAATGTGAGATAAAATCACTCCAAGATACAGAAAGATATCAGAAAGACAAAAGAGGAAGATACGAGATTATTTTTTAAACGTAAGCACTACTCATTTAGATTTGATAAACCAGTAATTTCAGTTGTTTTTTTTGTTTTTTTTGTACGGATATCGAAGCTACACAAGATTTGTTGCTGAAGTTATGTTGTTTATACAGTGAAACATCCTGCAAAACAAATTGAAGTATACTAACGTATTATTTTTTAAAGACTGCATGAAATTTCCAGGCAGTTTAACACAGGCGGAGGTATTGTGGCAAAGTTTACACTTATGCATTGTGTGAGACTTGTGCAGAGTGTCTGTGGTGTTCATGGTCAGAGTTAGGTTACGTTTAGATTCACTCACTGAATTCCACCTGTATATTAGCTTTATACTGTCTGGAGGCTAAAAATCAGCCGTGTTAGCTCATGCAACATCTTTCTTTCTTTTTTAAATGAATGTTATTCAAAAAGGGGCTGTCAGTATTGCCATTTGATGCATTGTACCAGAGTTAGCTGATAGCTAATTTCCATGCATGATTACACGTACAATAGATCACCATAATAAAATATCATAAAAAAAAATCGGCTTTGTTCACATTGGAAATTACTGTAGCTGTTTCTAACTGTTTTTCTCCACCTGCCAAACCCCACTTTAACCTCTGGGTCTATTCATTTTTCTATTTTAGCTTTGAAGGGAAGGTCACCCATCTACAATGCAGGCAACAGCAAAAATAGTTCCTTTTTTAAGTTTCTCTGCTTGTGTTCTACGCAACAGATGTTCAAGCTGGGTGCATTCATTAGAATTGGATCTAAGTTGCATTAATATTAATGTGACATGAGGTTCAGATGGCTTGGCAAATAAATAAAGATCTACTTTTTCTTGTATACTTTCAGTACTTCTTTACTTTGACTCGAGTGAACAAGTCGAATCAGTTTGACCATTTTTTAGAATTTTTAAGTCCATCTCACAGGGCTAATACCACACACACCTAAAGCCAATTTAAAATACCAAATTAAAGCAGCATGTCTCTGGAATATGGGACAAAAGTGGTGCAGACACAAAGAGAACTCACACAGAGAGGAGCCAAGCAGGAGGCTTCAGCTGCTGTTGGGAAATCGCACTAACCTCTGCACCCCGGTGCCATCTGCAGACCACCTTGCAAATTAATGAAATATTAGATTGTCAAAGCAACTGTGCTCTTCTGCATCGCGGCATATTTTGATATGCGAGAGGGGGAAAGCACAGGTGTAAATAATGAAGCAATGTTTTCTTAATGAGATGTTGTAATGAAACAGAGCCACAACCTCTGAGAACTGAAACAAAAGTGTCTGCTCTGACAGAGGATCTTAGGAAATCTCTTTGTTTTTGTATACAAGTTCAAGAATGAAAATAAAGTTTATACAGTTGCATTTTCTAGTAATATGCAACACACTTTAGTATTTATTTCGCCCACTTATGTACTGCATGTACATGCAGAGTAATACTGCGTATTATGGAAGCAGTGAAGAAGTTCTTGCGGTAGAAGACTGTTTCTGTTATGAAGTATAAAATCAACTCAGGTTAAGGATCTTTCTTTGGTTTTCTTTTCCTTCCTCCTCCACTGAGCAGCCAGTTTGTTTTTTTGATGATCAGATTTTCCTTAGTGATAACTGCTATAAAAAGAAAGGTAATCAAAGAAATTGTGTAAACATAAAAGTTTTAATTTAACTGAGTGTTTTTTTTTAACCTGTACAGTTTATGAGTTTTTAAAATGTACCGACAGAAAAACGCTATGTACAATTAATGTCAATCAGAGTGAAATTAAATTCAAGCATATGTGTTTAAATAATTCACATAATAGGAATTTTTCAGCCCTAACGCTGACACCATCACGGGTGCTTCACACTGACTGCTGTGACTTGTCTGTAGGTGTGGAACCAACTGGGGCACAAAACCGTGTACAGGCAAATAATGTTGATTTTGTAACATACCTGACGTGTTTTAACACATCTCATTAAGGACGTGCACCAGCATGGAGTCATGAAAGCGCATGTAAACGTGCCTTTCATGGACAGAACAATGCATTTCTTGACTTTCCCTTTCTGTTCCTCTGTGCAACATTTAACAGCAGTGAGGGGTTGGCTTTTAGAGAGATTTCAAAGAAATAGTAAGTTAACATTTGGCCCCGTCTGATAAGAAACAGTGTAAGATGCAGCAGATGTTCATATCAGACCGATAACAGTCAGGAACAATGAGGATGGCAGGCAGATTTTTCAGATTTAGTCCAGACGTCAGACACGTGTAGAGCTCTGCCTAGGACAGGCAAGTTCGTGAGCATTAGTGAACAGCAGTTGATAATCTCTTTGTGCATGGCATGTGCTTTGAAAACAGATCCTATCACTAATCCGAGGAGCAACATTCCTGATGAAAGGAAAGTAGTCTGTCCAGTCCTGGTTTCCGTCACTATCTGCCATAAATTCTGGTTTGTTCAATCCATATTTTTGACGGGTGGCTTTAAATGGATGGGGTGAGGGATGAAAGACATTTTTGTAATGTGAAATTTTTTTACTTTTGACTATTTAGAAGAAGTGGAGGTATCTTAAATATAATTTTTATGTTAAAAGTTTAATTTTAACTGAATAAAATTCCATTTAAAATACCTGAAATGGAGTTCTGTTCATTATTAGGCTGGTTTAAATTCCCAACAGACACATCAAAATCTCTATTTTTAACAATTTAATTGTTTGTGTTTAAATGGTCTTGTTACTGCACGTGACAGATTTGTGGCATCCATGTATTGTTTAAAATCATTAAGATCTGATTCTCAAACACTCCTGATCATCCTGAGGTCGGGGCTTGTGCCTTTGCAGTCGTTACACTGAAACTCTGGAAAAACAAACATTTCTGTCAAACTTTTAGAAACTGCTGATTTCTGGAATGGTGATTGGATGATTGGTTGTTGTTAAGTTATTCCATGTAAACATTGTGAATGTGTGTGGCATACATTTTTCACGAACCTGAATATTCTTTGTTATGTTAGTATAAGGCACTTTGGTTTTACATGTGCTATAGGAATAAAATTTACTTGCCTACTTAATTTTATCAAGTAAGGAACCTGTGATGTGACAACAGTTATAGATTTTTATAATGAACATCGTCACTACTGTGCTATAGAGATGATATATTAGATATAATGTATTAGAACTGTATAGAGTCAAAGCCTTATGGATACGTGAACTTGGGATTATAACATTTTAAACTTGTCGCTGAGCTTAAATAGTCAAAAGTCAAAGTTTAAAAAAAAATTATTGTTAATATTTAGAGTTAATCCTTTGAAAAAACTCATTAATAAACCTCGATACTGAAGATGTAGAGGTGGCCGAGGCTCAGGAACGAGGTAGGTAGACTAAAACAAAGAATATTGGTCAACGTCAAATTGTGCCTCATGCATTCATTATTATAGGTAAGATAAAGAGCTACATGAATATGTATCTGAATGCATGAATATTCTTTGTTTTGCTGAAAACCCTCTGAGTGGTTAGTAAGACTAGAAAGTGCATACACGTTCACCGGCCACTTTATTGGGTTTACCTGCTCTTTAACACAAACATCTAATCAGCCAATCACATGGCAGCAATTTGATGCATTTCGGTGTGCATACGGGATCATGAAGCTCAGACTGAGCAACAGAATGGGGAAGTGAGCTGATTTTAAGTGGCGGACCAGTCTGTCTGGCACCAGTGCAGAACAACTGTTGATCTGCTGGGATTTTCCCACAAAAACACCAAGAGTACCGAGTAAGGGAGCTCCAGTTCTCTGAGCCAAAATCCCTTGTTGATGTCAGAAGTCAGAGAAGAATCAGTACATTGTTTGGAGCTGATAGGAAGGCAACAGTACTTTAGCCCTTTGTACCAACTGATCATCGTTTAAACAACCACAAGGAAGGTGGAACTAATGAAGTGACCAATCAGTGTAAATGGTCGTCTCTTTCTCTCAGTTTGGATAGGGCAACATTTTCAGTCAACCATCTGCACTTTTTACATTCAGGCAGGGCTTTTTGCTTGATTAGCACAAGAAGTACCTGCAAGACCAAGAACTCACCTGCAATTTTTCAAGATTTTAGTAAAAGCTGAAGCTAAAGAATTTTGTACATTTTGAGTGGAAAAAGGAGGCTAAACCGAATCCAAACAGATTCTGTTTGTGTGCGCACTACTGAAGAGTAGGTGCAGCGACTTTGGCCCCATCTAGTGATCGAAGAGTGAATCACACCAAAGAGCTACCCCCCCCCCCCCCACAAGAATCAAGCAGCTCATTGTGCTGTATATCCAATCATCCTGCTTTTAATACAAAGTCGAGATACAATATCTACATCTATGGTTCGAAAGGAAAGAACAGGTACATAAGTGAGGGGTATGGCATCACCAGAGCTTTTCCCTCAACACATTTCATATAATGTTTCGCGTGTGCCTTTTATATTTCTCTTGACACAATAATCATTAGAAATCGAAGGAATAACATATTTCATATATGTCAAACATTGTCAAGACTTATGGACCACACATAGAGTTCATATGAGAATAATTTCAGGTTCAAACAATAACTTTTCAGGGTGTGTAAAGTGTGTAGCTAGGCAATTCTTATCCATTCTCTGTCAAAAATACACTTGCTACCATGTGCTTTCAAGCAAACTAAACACCAACAGCTTGCCAGGAGGTCTTCACCGATCTGCCCTGTAGTCTGCTCTATATATCTAATTTCTCTGATGCCCTTACACCTATCACGGTGGGGTGAAACGTACCTCCAGCTATGGAGGTTGAACGAGGGAGAGCATCGAAAGGGCATCTCTGTAAACTGAAGCTAGTCCTGCCTCTATTGTACGTACATCTCTAGCTGACTAGTTGGACATCAGTAATCAGTATCAAATAGCACCCTACACTGAGGGCATACGTTATAACAATAAAGCAATTTTCTTTTAAAAAAAAGGAGAAAAAAAAAGCACCAAAATGGACGGTTAAAGACAAAATAAAAAAAGTGACAATATCATACTTTAACAATGGCTCGCCAAAGAAGCAAATAAACATCGTCTTATTGGATAGAACTGCTAGAAATCCCAAATAAATAAAAACAAACTTAAAAAATAACAAAACAGTCATAATAAATATCCTTTAAAAAAAATCATACGAAATAAATATGACGAAGTGAACAATAACAATAAGGCTTTTTTCTTTTTTTTTTCTTTTTTCGCGACAATAAGTACTACATCACATCCAATCCCACGTTATATTTTGTGCTCAGACGTTATGCAACTGTACTGTATAGGACTCCAATGATAGACTGTATGTACACAATCGGTGATTTCGGTCGAGATGTCTGCTATATTGGAACATCGCTGTGCTGTTTAATCACCACGTGGGACCAATCATGACTACATTTCAAATTCAGAAAAAGATAAACAACCATATCGAGGAGTTGTGCAGTCATACTTAATTGGAAGGGGAGGGCGGGGATCTATCAGTCGGTAAAGCTGAGCATGTTCTGTACAACAAGGGTTTAAGGAAAAGAGAAACTTTTAATAGGGTTAACAGGAGGATGGGATAGAGGCAGAGGACTGTTGAAAGTGAGCGGTTCACTACTAGCTTTGAATGTAATTTGAATTTTTTCCTGTAATCGTTCACTGACGGTAGCCTTAGCAAGGAAAAGCAATTAACACAAGGGTTCAACTGCAGAAGCGGCAAAATTCAAGTAGGAGAACTTCAGTGGAGGAAGATGATCGGGACAAAACCAACCAAACAAAAAATTTTCATCCTCGAGTGAAGACAATGCACGGCAATAAAAGCTTTAACACGGTTTGCGCGAGCATGAAGCAGCATGTGAAGGACGCAAGAAAAAAAATAAAGTCAACGTAAGGCAAAGACATACAGTGAAAACAGAAAAATCTACAGAAAGATGGCTCTCTGAACTCAAGAGAGAGAAAGACACTGACTGGAGCTCAGTTCTTTCTTTCATTAAGCCTCTCTTCAGTAAGCCACTGCTGAACTGAACCGATAGGACTGACATCAAGAGGAGCCGAGCTGGAAGATGAACAAGGACTACAGCAAATAGCGAGCAAGCTTTGTTGAGTGAAGAAAGCAGTAGGTTTTAATCGCTGTTTCGAGGTCAGCTGTTTGGGGCTGCCAACTCATCCTTGTTATTGTGTTGTGGTTTTTTTTAAGGAGCGGTCTCTAGTCTGATTATGTTATGCTGGATGAAAGAAGGAGTCACCTCTCCTTTTAGGCCACAGTTTATGTTCACGCTGCATGGTTTCTCTTGGCACTGTGCATCAGGTAAATGATCATCCACATGCTTCTCCAACAGTCCTCGGGGTGGTGAGTCCATACTGAAGGCTTCTGCTGAGCCACGACCTAGTCAAACTACAGGCAGGACTACTGATGGTAGCAGTAGACACCTTAGAAATAGACTCACAGACACATAGAAACGTTCACCTTTGCACTTTGTAACCCCTTTAGTAGATCAAACCAATAGATACAAAGTTGAGGATAAAAAGCCCATTTAGGGTGCAGCAAATATCCAGGCTCTTGTGTTTTTTTTGTTTAGTTTTTTTAAAATCTTTTTTTGTTTGTTTGTTTTATACACATAGAGTATCATAATTCCTGTTCAGAAGCCATTTGTATTTCACTGGTTCATATTGGAGATAGCTGACCACAACACACATGTATTATACGTCCTTCACACTGGAACACTGAGGTAAGTATATGGATTACACATGGATAGTCTCCACACCCAGCAGCTCCTCAGGGAAACTCCTGCTGAGACGCTGTTAGACAGAGATTTTCTTGTTGCTGTTTTTGTTGCTTTTTGTCCTCGTTGGTGCAGAATTTGAATCTCGCTCCCGGAAAAGGTTCAATGTTCACGTTTATCTCACGCCGTCTTTCTGTTGGCTCACTCGGTTGGTTTTGTTTGTGGACCTCAAAGCAGAAAGATGGATGGATGGTTGTCTGTTCTCTTACGTTGCATAGTGGTCAAAGCTACCCAGGTACTCGAGAGCAGCCTGGTAGCAGAACTGGTACTCGTCCTGTGTGAAAAACACAAGTACAAATAAGGGAAAAATATATTTCCCATAAACAAGAGTGTCATATATTTGGAAGAAATACAGTTCCAAACCAAGCCTGTGGCTTTACAACAAGCTGCTAGTAACAAAGTGCTTACAGATACTTTAAAACTGGCTCTTAGCTAAGGTTTCTGTTATGTATAGACACAACAGTGGCTTCTCCCTTGAGGTATATGCTTTTTTTCATTCATGTTTCTCAAATGATTCATAGGTCAGTGTTGAGTGGCTTAGGAACAAATGAAAAACACTGCTCAGTTCAGGTAAAAAGACTGGCCTGAAAATGAGTGAAAAAGCAGCAAATGTCCAAAGAAAATCTTTAAAAGATCAGCAGAAAGCCAGGAGAACTGTTGCTCATAGAGAAATCAGGTGGTTCAAGACCTTTGCACAATGCTGTATACTTATGAATATGCATTTAGCACTCGAGCACACTTAGAAATATATTTTCATTAATTCCTTACAATTAACATGAAAAAGTCAGATTTTTACTAGAGATAAACCGATCTGATATTACGTATCGGCATCGGTCCGATACTGACCTAAATTACTAGATCGGATATCGGAGAGAAATAAAAAAATGTAATCCGATCCATTAAATATCAAAAAAGCACCTCACAAAACGTAACTCGGCTCATAACCGTAGCACGTTGGAGCAGTATGCGTCAGGTGATAGAGTGGCTGTGGCGCGAGACCTGTCGACGGTCTGGTTGAGCATTTGGAGCCTCATCTCATCTCCGAGAGAAGTAAAACAAGTGTGTAAGTTCATCTCTGAATGTTTGTAAAGCATTCCAGCGTTAAGCTTAACCACCGATATATGGAGCGACTGCCTCTCTCTCCCTCCCTCTCCTGTTGCTACTTCAATCCTGAAACTGATCAATGATCAGCTGATCGGCTTTTCTCACTTGTTTGTTTATTGCCCACTTTGCGCCAGAAAGAGGAAACCAGCGGCTGAACAACAGCAGCACGTTTAAGCTTGATAATCTGTTGTTAGAATGTATTTAATATTACTTTCTACACCAGGATCCTTTTCTACGCAGCTGACGGCTGGTAACTGTGCAGGGGCCCCCCTGGCAAAGTTTAGCCAGGGGCATTAACAGGGAAAAGGGGGCACAAAGACATACTTTTCTTTCTTATTCTCATTTAAAATGTCTAGCTTTTAATAAATAATTATCTGAATCTTACACCCAAAGTTTTAATCTGATGTGAAATATATAGAAGTCCATTACTGTATATAGTGACTATTAAGTCTAATATATATACCCTAGTAAGCTATACTACTTTTTCCTTTGGGAAGATACCATCTGTGCAGTCTGCAATTCTGTTGAAGAAAGATGTTGAATCTATTTAAATACTGTAGAAAAATAATTGATTTCTGTGCATTTTTCTTCACACTGCATCAAATTAAAGTTGATTATGCATCATTAAGCATCATGAGGTGGAGGGTGGAGGGTTCCCTTTCTCTTTTTCTTTTTTTTTTTTGCTGGGAGTTTTCAACCCTGTTAGTTAGGTTGCTTACTCTTTAAAATACCAGAATAGGAAGGATGGAGCAGGTTTAAGTTCATTAGATTGATCAGTTTTGCTGAACTATGAAATATTTTGGTTGCAGTGTATTTTTTGCATACAGGTATAACAGAATAGCTTCAGTCTCTTGTTTTTTAAAACTTGAGTATGAACTTATACAAAATGCAGCAAGATATAAAAAAAAAAAACAGTTTTATTGATTAAAAACACTATATCGGATTCATATCATATCGGCAGATATCCAAATTTATGATATCGGTATCGGACATAAAAAAGTGGTATCGTGCCATCTCTAATTTTTACATATAGTAAAACAGTGCACTAGTGCATAGTGTAAAGCACAGCACTTTATCAAATATGCGTTCACATGTTTATGCAAATAAAACTATGAATTAAACCATGTGCATACCTTGCTTCTGTATATAGAATATAACATGACACTGTTACAAAGTGCTCCACCAGCTTGTGTGTGTTGCTGTTACAGTTTACAATGAAAAATTCACACTCTGGGGGCTATTTCCTCCTTTCAGTGTCCTACTTATGCTAATGCAAATGTATATTGATGTGGGTGGGACTGCTCATCAATAGCTAGCGCTGCCTAAATGACATTAAGGCTTTGCCTGTGTTATTGTAGCATGGATTAAAAATATGCAGTACAGTTCAGCATGCCAAGCTGCGAAGCACTTTAGCTTCTTGGGCAGATAATGAATATAATTCTAAACTCTTATGCTAGTGACATTTCTGTTCTTTTCCCAGATCTGACTGCAAATACATACACAACCAGTGGAATTATGATCTCGTTTATGTGGTTAACATTTCCATCTCTGATACTTTGGGTGAATTTTAAACGCTTGGTGATAATATGAATCTAATGGTTTCTTAATCCACATTATTCTTTACAAAAAGACTTTAATAGAGAGATTTTCCTTTAATCACCAAATAGTTAAAATAAACACTAAGCTAAATGTCAAATACCACCATTCTCATTAATGCAGCGCTCTACTTCACTGTCTCTGCCCTGGTTAATGAGTGTGTGTTTACCTCAGTCTGCACCATGGCTGGTCTCTGTGTCCGCAGCATTTTGACAGTTTGGAAGATGTCTACCGCCCCTTCGTAACGCATCCGCTCCAAGACAATGCTCAGAGTGATAAAGACACCTGTCCGCCCCACGCCGGCACTGCAGCCACAAAGGAAAACAATTTTACTAGAGTATGTAGTGTGTCAGATCAACAGTGTGCTGGATTCTCACACACACTACTGTTATTACAAAGGCGAGAGTCACATTAAACTGTGATTTAATTACCAATGACGAGTTGTCTAATATAAAGTCCGGTGCTTACCTGCAGTGAACGCAGATTGGTCCATCCTGGCCAAACTGCTCCTTGGTTTTGTGCACTTGGCCAATGAAATCGATGAAGCCCTCCCCAGATTTGGGCACACCTTGCTCTGGCCAATCAGTGAACTGGAACTGACGCACTGTTCGTGACTGGCCGTCCTGGGGGAGCGAAGAATCAGTTAAAACAATAACCTGCACACTATATGGATGTGAACATCTATCTGATGTCTTTCTCACATATTCAGACGCTTGTCCTTGAATGTGCAGTTGGTCTTCATGCAAGGTGATTATTTCGAAATGATTATTTACAAAGCTTCCTCTCGCTGTATTGACCGAGGAGTGAGACTGCCAGGCAATATCCTCTCTTCCTTCTAATGATTACTGTTATCTGATCCTGGATCAGTGGTTGTGGTTAACTTAAAGCTGTAACGTCAGTGCGTCTGCTATTGTCAGCCTCTCAGAAGGCAATTACATCTTTTCTCTTCTGCTCAGCCTTTCTGACTCCCCTTTAATGGAGATCAATAGAGCATCTGTCAATGTGGCGTCGGGGCAGGACAGGCTTAACTGGATTTATGTATGACTGACACGTGTGTGTGTGTGTGTGTGTGTGTGTGTGTGTGTGTGTGTGTGTGTGTGTGAATACACACACACACACACACACACACACACACACACACACACACACACACACACACACACACACACACACAATGTCAAGGTAATCTGGAGACAGCATGGTTGAATGAGTGATCCATAGGAGTCTGTCAATATCTTGAACCTGCTGTGTTACACACATTCACATAGAAAACACACACTAACCAGCACACACTACAGGTCGATAGTGCGCCACTGCCTGCTAACAGCACTGACAAAATACTCCTGAATAACCTCAGAGTGTGATGTTACACCGTTTTCTGAATGCAACATGCAAGAGGACACTTTAAGCAAAGCATGAACCAACCCTGGCATCTGTAACTTTGAACTCTCGGAGGATGTACTGAGGCATGTTGTACTCCGCCATGGGGTCCACCACAAAGTACTGATACCTTGCTGAGCGCTCAGCGGGCCAGTACTGGTGACACTTCTCCTGTCAGAGCAGAACACATAAGAAGTCTTCAGTAATCATATGCAAGAGGGCTGCAATGTTACAAGACCTGTTGTTTATTTAGCTTTGTGTATTTTGTCCATACCCGTCCCATTTCTCTCAGCTTAGTGAGCATAACTACTATAGTGGAGTTGTGTTCCCACAGCATTCTCCAGAAGTCCTCTGTAGTCTCAGCCAGTGGACCCTGGGTGGCAATGTAGCCTCTCTGCTGCCTACACACAAACGCACACAAACACACATTATGTTGTCACCTCCTTTTCCCTCCTTGTTTCTTCATCTGTCAAGAATCAGACTTAAAAGGGGGTCAGGCTGCAGGCAAGAAAAGCAACAGTCACAACATGTGTGTACAATGACTCTGAATGCCTGAATCATCAGAAAGTCTTCACTGGACCAAAATGAGTGCCATGCAGCAAGACAAATAGTGGCAACATGTACACAGTAATGACAGATCTGACAGGAAGTGACAGGTGAGAGCAATGTGGTGAAAAGCTATCCAGTCCATTCACTCATCAAACCATCATAAGAGGACCGCAGCGGAGGGAGGAGGTCAGGTCATATTAGCGTTTGCAGGACGAAAACATACCTGTAACCGTCTATGTAGCTGGCGTTGATGTAGTCGGACCCCTCCAGTCCTCTGATGGGCTGGAGGCACACGCGAGTGGTTTCATAGGGCATGATGTTAACTAGTCGGTTCTTGAATTTGTTGCAAGGCAGGTTGGCTGTGACGAACCTGGACGTGTGGGCTTTGGTGTTAGCCAGGCGCTGGGTGGAGAGAAAATGAAGGAAAGTGTTTATATTCTTTTAAATGCGCAGTCAGTAATTTTTTTCCTACTGTGGGCATCATGGATAGAATCATGCACTTGAATTGAGAGGGGTAAGAAATCTACCCTCTACTGACATCTGCTGGTGACATTTTCCACACTGTATCTTTAAGTATATGAATCAAGTAAATGTTTTTCAAATCACTCTTAAATCATCTTTCTGATTATTTAATTGATTATTTAATCCAATAACTGTTTAACAACAGCCCAAACACACAAAACAATCAGTTTGCTGCCAAAAAGTAAAACAACAGCATAAATTCATGTAGTCATAGCTGAGAAACTGGAACAAGCCAAGAGTTATCTTAACTACTTAATAAATTGAAAATAGTACAGGCTCTAATTATCTTTTTTATTTTTATCACAAAGATATGGGTGTTATATCATCATTGGGCCTCTAACAATATTTTCTATACTAAACCAACCTGTGAGGCAAAGATCACGTCTAGCTTAAAGGTTTACAACTCACAGACACACTATCAAACCAATTATTTCAAATGGGCACTTCTTTTTTGAAATTTGGAGACAATGTTGCCAATATTTTCTACATCTCAAACAAATATCAGACGTCAAATCTGCTTGCCTTCCATTTCATTTAAATGGTTTCCAGCTCCACTGCCTCCACTCTCACCTTAAACTCCAGCTCCATGCCAATCACATGCTCTCCGCTCTCCACCTTGGACAGCTTCTGCATGTAGGAGTAGAGACTCCTGGCAGCCACTTCAGTGTTTCCGCATGCCACAGCCTCCAGAAGGGCCTCGTGGATGAAGCTGTACTGGTCCTCCGTTTGCACCATGTAGTTCCTCTGTGAGCGCATCAGGGTCACGTGACCGTAGATGTCCACAGTGCGCTCGTGTCGGATGCGCTCTAGCATGGCGTCGATGACAATGAAACAGCCAGTGCGACCAACACCGGCACTGACATAGGAGGAGGAAAGACGTCTTATATACTGATATTTTCTTCAGTAAGATTTCTTTAAAGATTACAATGTTTTTATGGGTCTTTTCAGAAGTTCAGGTCAAATGTAAAAATAGCTGATGCTTGGCCCAAAGACTGGGAATAAAAAATTAGCCGAAATGATATAATCTACTAAAAATATAAAGAATGAACAGGACAAACTGTATTTTTCCAGTGGCTACATTGCATCCTACGCAATGATAGCAAGTCCTCTCACACTATTTCTGTTGACCACTGGAGAGTTAAGGAATTTTCTGTACTCAGCCAAGAAACAGTTCCCAGCATAACCAACCAGTGAAAATGCAATTTTCAATCTCTTCAGTTTTTTGCAGATCAAACAGCTGTGAAATTTAGTGAGCTCCGCAAGGGTCGGATATTGTTACCTTCAGATGAAATTAGCGTAGCAAATCAGCCACTTTCCCAGTCATTTTTCCAAGTTAAACGCTCCCTCAATAAAGCTTCACAGTCATGATGAAAGCCGCATTGATCCTATTTATCTCCAAGATAGATTAAATGTGGGTGTGAGCATACCTGCAGTGAGCAATGATAGGTCCAGCATCAGGGGGGTTGCAGGCTTTGACTCTGCGTAGGAAGTTGAGGAAGGGGGTGGGATACTCTGGCACGCCGTGATCGGGCCAGGCTGTGAACTGGAACTGACGCACCTCTCGCCTTTCGCTGCTTCCACTCTGATGTGAGAAACATGTGAGAAAAACTGAGGTTAGTGTCACTTAAGCCAAAACAACTTGTATGGCGACATTTGTAAGCTTCATTAGCACAGACTCTTATAAAAAAAGTTGATTAAACAAAAGAGGTGGAAGTTGTTAAATTTAACCATCTTTGACAAGATTAATTATCTATTATTGCAAGTGTGTGTTCCAAAAACCATCTTGAGCTTAGGAATGAAATGGTTCAATAATTTCCTTTGGGAATAAAATGAGTGTGTCAATAGTACAGTTAAAACCTGGAGGAGGATTTGTAGAGCAATGCAGAAAGAAAAGTGGAATGATTTTATTTGAGAGAAATCTCACAGGATACAGAATTTAAACCAAATAGGAAAGATAATGTTTTTAACTTAGTGGCTATAACGGGACTAGTCAGACTTTCAGCAAATATACCAAATAATCAGTTTTAAGACAGATAGAATATTTGATGTGTTAGAAAAAGTGGAAACTGAGTAAGGTGTGTACACACATTAAACTATGACTATAATAAGATGCAATAGATACAAAGCCGAATGCAAATGAAGCAAAGAAATCAGATGCTTAATAAAATTCATAAACCTACCAGTTTCTTATTTTGGTAGGAATGTAATTTAAAAACAAACACGGATTAAATCTTGATCCCAGAAATTTCCTCTAAAATTAATGTAAATTTATACATGTTTTTATTCATGCAAATTATTTAATGCGTAATCAAAGTTCACAGGGATCTGCATTTAAAAACACAAAACTGACCACTGGTCTTAAGACGAAAAGAATTTACTCAAAATAATTGAACTGAAAACAAGAAACAAAGGGTTATTTTGATATGTAGGAGTTAGCATGTTTGCTAACTTTTTTATGTATGGATAGCTACAAAACATCACAAAATGTCTTTAGCTCACAGGGGAAAGAGAAAAGCACAACCCCAATATCAAAAAGAGGACTGCTAGTGTACACACAATCTGATAACCCAGTATTGGTGTTATTCCTACATCATCACAACAATATTGTATGAGTATTCAGTTAGCATTAGCCAAGACATTAGCTAATGCTATTAAAAACTATCACTACCAAACCAAGATTAGTAAGCTAAATGTGGCTAACAACAAACCTCAGTTTAATCATACGTTTACCATGTTGTATAGAAAGCTATTGAAATACCGACTATTTGATCCAAAAGAGTTTTATATTAAGAGAGTGGGTTTTTTTCGACTCCACATTGCAAAGCTATGACATCACAACAATGCGATTTGTCAGCTGCAATGCTGATGCTGGACCAACATTATTATGATGATGCAGGATACACATCTATTGCTCCCACTGTTGGTCCCCAGCCTAACATAAGGGGGCTGGCTGGGTAAGGACATCCGCTGTAAAAAAGGTGAGCAGCTGAAAGAAGCTATTCGTACATAAAAGTACTTCAGCCTACTATTATTATTCTCTTCGTCATTTGTTAATCTAACGCAACATTTTACAACACATAAACAAATATTTCGAGAGGTGGAGTATTACTTGGAAACTACAGCTGGCCTAGTTTCTGTTTGTAAGTAGGCCAGAGAGAGACGCGCCAGTCTGACGGTCCTAGATTAGCCCTGTGCCACAAGAAATTGCTCTGCCTCCAACAGAGATCAAATCACAGTCCCTGACACAGGGAGGCTGGCCTGGTTTGAACACTCCACGAAGCCCAGACTAATCTATTATCCTCTGTGTCCACACGCGCTGCTCGCTCATGATTACTTCAGTTGCTCCTGCTTCCAAATTGTAAGTTCAAGAGATCAAAGCTGTTCTCTGTGGATATGTCCGTAAACTTAAGGGAGGTGAGGGCAGAGAAGTGAATCGAGGGGCACACAGGTGGAACAGGAGGCGTGAAATAATGTACCTTATGGAGGGAGAAGGTGCGAACACAGAAAGTGGCCAGCTCCATTGTGTCCAGCAGCGTGGCCTGGATCATCCCGTATGTCTCCGTGCCACGACTCGGCCAGTACTGATCGCACTTGATCTGCGAGGATCGAAGAAAAGCATTAGCCTCATCGGTACTGCAGTTCTCAGAAGAAAAGCGACGTTCTTCTTCAGTTTCATGTATGCAGTATGACTCTGGATAATTGAAATTGCAGATGTGGGTCAGTGGGTAAGGTCTTGCTTTCTTACCCGTGACTTCTCCTCCAGGCGTGTCATCATGACGACAGAAGCAGCCCGTTGCTCCCACACCATCCTCCAAAAGTCCCCGAACGTCTCTGGCAGCGGCCCCTGCGTCGCGATGTAGGCATTCTGCTTCCTGTAGCCATCAATGTAGTTGGCGTTGATGTAGTCGCTCCCCAGGATACCTGCAAGCGAGACACTTCTGAGTCTCTTGCTAAACTGCAATCTGCACAAGTGGCACAATAAATTAACCCCCGTGTATGACATCCAACAGCCTAACGAACTGTTTGTTTCTGACAGCCGTGGCTTCCAGCAGACAGGCTGCTGGATGACTAGTGGACGACAGCAAACAAACAAGAATCTGTCGGTGTAAATTCATGAGCTCCAGATCAAAACCATTCCCCTCCTCCTTGTTCTGGAGGAGAGCGGGCTGCACTTGGATGCACTCACGCTGTTTGTCAGTCTCATGCCACTGCACACAGTTGGTCTCAGCACTGTTCGCAAATTCAGATTTCATCTATCATGTAGCTCTCGCATCACTCTCCCCATACCAACTCTTTGTGTGCTATGCACCCACCCGTCAGCTCAAACATGCCCCGCCCCCTCCATTAGGAACTCTCACAATCTTCTTTAATTGACATTCATTTCCAGCAAATCCTCACCATCTATGGGAGACAGGATGACTCTGGTGTGGTCGTACGCTATGACGTTGGCGTAGCGGTTTTTGGGCTTGTTAACTTCCAGATTGGAGTGTTCCCAGGTGAACTGCTGACTCGGGTCGATTGACTGCGAGAGAGCAACAAAATACGTGCATTAATAGCGTGTGCTGGCATATATTTAGTGGTGCATTTGAGGATAATGGAAAGAGAGCACTCTGTAATGTAGACGAGTTACAGCAATAAATTGCGCTGCTGAATAAATCATGAACAAGCAGCCTGCACGCAGGTAAACAAATGTTAAGTAACACTTGTTTTATGAAGGCTTAACAGGCTTAACATCGCCAAATAACAGGATGGTATCTATTTATTATATGGAATGATAATATACAGTATTTCTCACCTCGTACTCCTGGGAGAGTCTCAGGTTGTCGTTGGCTTTCAGCAGCTCTATGTGCTCAGCCAGCTCGCTGATGGGGATGGGAGGATGGCTCATCATTCCTGCGTTACAATGAGGGTCAGAGGTCACGCAGACTTCAGCTCAGCGACCTAAATTGCCGCCGCTCGACATCACTCATATGCAAAGATGCGACGATAATTATACAATCAGACAACATCACATATCATTAAGGAACACGCTGAGGCAGAAAATCAATTTTGATCCATGTGCGCGGACAAAGTGAGGCGAGGTTTGTTTGTTTGTAAATTGTTTTTCTTTGATAAATTGCTTTCTCTGTGATCAGAGGAGCAGCGACTCAGAGAAAACAAACACAGACAGAACACTAATTAGGAGGGCGGTGCACGCACGCACGCACGCACGCACACACACACACACACACACACACACACGCGCGCGCGCACGGATGCACACAAAGGAAGCAACCTCTGCCTCGTACAGTCGTTAGAGAAGCTATAGCAATCTATTCCCCATTCAAAAGGCAAACACTTTCAACAATAAATCAAACTAACACAAACTCTGTGTGCAATAAACAGATTTCACAATGCCAGATTCCAGAACGCATTTTCGATGTTTGGGTGATTTATAATGCACGCAGATGCACTATGAAAAGCATTTGACACGCTGTGCTGCTACAGCCGTCAAACACGTGCTCACATCAACGCTGATTTTTCTCTAAAGGCAGGCACTGCAGCACCCGCAGGTAAGCACGACAAAACGTTCAAGTCGGGACCGGAATGACCTCAGATAGGATCGGCCGGTTTTGTTGGAAACAAATTTCAGCGTCTCAAAAGCACAAATCTCAGGGGAGAAGAAGTGGGCGAGGAGGGAGCGTCAAGGTTGCTGCCACGCGAGCATGAAAAATTCTCATGATGAAAGAAGCTCTGAAGTGCTTTCTTCTGTATGTGTGAGAGTGTGTGTGTGTGGGGAGGGGGATTCTTTGCTTCCCAGGAACATGTGGGGAAAAAAAGAAACTTTAGACCTTTATCTATTGATTAAATAAAAATCTTTCTCATTTGCCCTTTAATATCCTGGCAGGTGACCTTTCTCTGTGGTGACACATCTCGCCACCTTTTTCAACAAGGACCCCGAAACGCTTCTATAAATTGCAACCACAAAAAATACACAGAGAGCGGTGATTAAATTCCTTCAGGTCATGTGTTATTAGGATGGTGCTAACTGAACGGGAAGAAGTGAAAGCGAAGCCTCATTGGCCCGTTGCCTCGACCGAAGCAGCTGTGTTGTTAGATCTCGCTCGGTAGGGGGTGGGAAGCAGCAAAATCTGTGTATTTACTTCAAAGTGAGGCTTTGGTTGGTTATGCTGGCGAGAAGAGAGCCAATTGCTTTACAAATGATCACTGTTAACCCACAGCATAACTTCTGAGAATCCGCTCTGAGCTCTAAACATTCAAGATTGATAAGGCAGATTTCTGTCATTTCTGTTTGTTCTGATGCTACTTTCTGCAGCTTGGCATGTGGATTGTGGGCGAGCGGAGATAATCAGATTTTGTCACACCGTGATGACTCAGCCGTGACTAAGCAGTGACTGTACTACCTGGGTAGAAGCCATTTTGATCTCAGAAACGACTAGAAGCTGCCAGGTATGTGTTGGCTGTGATGAGGAGGAAAACTTTCTCAATCTCGTCTGTGGGTTTCTACCAGGAATAAAACTGCCGGCATGAATATTTCATTTTCAAACGATGAGCAATCAAAAGTAGATTTTATCGTTCAGAACAAAAAGTGTTTCTTCAGGTGCCCGTGGAGGCGCACGCTGCCTACCGGGAGTCTGGAAGTTGATGCGTCTCATCTCCACGGGATCGGTCGGGTGATGGGCCATCATCTCGGCGTTGCTCAAAAGGCTCTTGGTTCCAGGTTCAGAGTCTTTGCGCTTACTGCTGAAACACCAGTGAGTCAAAAGAGCAATTAGCACATGCAAACAAACCGGGGACAGGAAAGCAGGCTCGGTACTGACACGTCATTAGCATGGCCGCTTGATTCGCGTAAACACAGCATTAACAGATACAGTGTTTAAGTCCTTGTACAAGTTCTTTGTACAGCATCTGGTATCTTGTAATTACTGTGGGTTAAAATGTACAAAGAGCTTGACATTGGTTTAATCTTACCTGTCAGGTTTGCTGCTTCCAGTGAAACGGGAGCATGGGCAGGAATAATTAGAGGAAGAAAGGGAAGGAAATGGACAGATTGTTAGAGAGGAAAATCAATATTTTGCATTAGCATTCAAATGCTTGAAGGCTTGCAGCAGATATCACAGGCTTACAGCAGGGTCAGACTGCTTGATGGCTGTCTGAGGAATGAACAAAATTTCCAAATTCATAGAGAATTTGGTGAATGTTGAGCTGTCGTGGAAGAGTATAACAGCAGGAGGTGCAACAAGGATATAAGCATAGTACCTGAGTGTGTATGCTTAATGTTGCTGCACTGTCTAAAACCCATCAGTGAGCCACACGGGCGCAGCTGGAACATGGATGATAAGTAATGGCACCGTCGTTTATCTTGACTCGAGTTTTGACACATAATCGCGCTGCTGTAAATACTCACTAGCAACCACAAATGTATTTTACTCTAGTTGCTGTAAATAGTCGCTGACACATATTTGTTTGCCAAAAAATACAGTCCCTAAATATTAGGGGTGCAATGATATTCGTATCGATATTGAACCGTTCGATACAGTGCTTTCGGTTCGGTACGCATATGTATCGAACAATACAACATTTGTAATTTATTTTATCAACTTTCCTTCTGACGATGCTGTCTGTGTGGAGCGCTCAGTGAATCTGCGTTCGACTACTCCGCCTAGGCTGCACTGTCAAGCGCAGAGCCACTGAGCGCTCCACACAGACAGCATAGTCAGAAGGAAGAGCGCAGGGCAAGCTAGCGAGACAGAAGTTAAGCTCTCCTTGCAACAGGCAAATTGAACGTCATTCAGATCTGGCGTTTGGAATTATTTTGGTTTTCATGTGATGTATGACCCTGAAGGTAAGCGAGTCATGGACTAAAACAGTATGTTGGATGTGCCATGCAATGCTCAATTACATTGGTGTGAACTAGTGTGTTAGCGCAGTTAGCTCGTTAACGTGTTGGCCGTCTAGCCCCATGCACGGGCTATCAGGGGTAGCTCGTTAACGGAGATTTGCCGTGTTGTGGCGTTAAGGTCATTTTAACGAGGTTAACCTGAAAGCACTAGTGGGAACACAACGAATATGACTGCACATTTATGCCAACATCATCCTAGTGCAAAGACAAAAACAACAAGCATGCTACAAACTTTACCCGAGTCATTTAGACAGCTGTTAGCACATGATTCTCCTTATGGGGACCTGATATGTTTAATATGCTGCTGAGAATATAGCCCAGAAGAAGCGGATAGTATAGCTGTTATTTTGGAAAGAGCCATTTCTCTGTAATAAACTCTCTTTTCCAAAGATGAGTGATTCCTCAATCAGATACAGGGCTTGCAATATCGCTAGCCTGATGTCCTGGGGCTAGAGATTTTTCCAGTCGGGCTACCAAAATCTATCTCTTCCCTGCCCGTCGGGCTATTGTAGGAAAAATATATGTCAATGCTTTTGCATTCTTTCAGAAATGTAGCTGGGTAATTATGTCATTGGCATCGGTGAGCCACTGTCAATATGTGACATATTGAAATCGCATTTGAATTTGCGCTTGTTTTTTTGCTTTCACTTTGCAATCGCGTGAACTGTGTATAGAGAGCGACAGCACTGATCTGTGAGTGATGATAATTTGTGCACCAATTCCTCTGACATTGTCTTATTAATCGTTAGCTTACTATGCAAACATGACAAGTGAAATCTCCCGCAGCAAGCTTAAACATGTGAGAGGTTGATCGTGCAGAGAATCGCTGAGCTTATGTGAGTGCGTGTGTAAAAGCAGCAGGATATATATTTTAGTTCTGCTGAGCCAAATAAGACAGGTCAGGGTGAAGAAGTGACAGCCAAAGAAAAGCTTACCACAAAACAGAGAAGTTATGACAAATGAGACTATAAGGCAAAAAGAAAGTGCAGCTTTATGGTTTCATGGACAAAATAATTTCTGTGGCTGCGATATGATGAGCTAAATAACCAGGGCTGCACATAAGTGGTCCACAGGTACGCATTCGCTGTCAAAATAAAAAACACGCACAAGGGTTAGGGTTAAATTTAAAAACTTACTTTTGAGTTAAAATATATATTTATAATTTTAATAAATGACAAATTAAAAAGGCATGAACATTTTATTTTGTATCGAGAAAATATCGAACCGTGACACCAAAGTATCGAACCGAACCGTGAATTTTGTGTATCGTTGCACCCCTACTAAATATATAATGTATTATATGTGTGGGACATCTTCAAAGATTGACATATTCAGTTAGAATGAATATTCACAAACAGCGAGGCTGAAACACATGAAAAGATTTCTGCGCATTTCATGGAGTTTGATGTCATTGTGAAAAGTTTTGACTAAAGTCAGTCTTATCCTTGAAGAGTCATAATCAAAGCTGCTGTGGCATTTACCCAGTGTGACCAAGAGTGTGAGTTAGCGTCATGGTTGGAAAATTTGACATTTTATTTTTATGAAGTCCATCCCACTCACTTTTTGTACAGGAGGATGGCGATAACGATGCAGATGATGAAGACTACAGCCAGGACTGGTCCAACCACCCAGATCAGACCGTCACCTGCATCGAATGGCTGCGGGTCTGAGTCCGGGGCAATCACGCGGTCTGTGTACGGGCTGGCCACGTACATCTTCTGTAAAAAAAAACGTAAACGAAAAAACACCACAGAAGAAGATGATCACAAAATTGTGGACAGGCAGTGACAAAAAAGGGCATTTTATTTTTTTGTGTTTTACTTTGGTCTACCGTGAACACCTGAGACTAAATTCCAATTTGATGCACTCTCTATCTCTGTGGATTACTGCAGCAGGTGTGGATTAGGATCACCAGGAAAACTGGAGAGAACCTGAAAACCTGAGCCTGGTGTTTCCTCACAACAAATCCCCACATTCTTCAGGCTGAGTGAGATCTTCACTCCAATGCATCTCTGTTTGATTTGTGCCATTCAAAATACTGCTTCTCATCCATCCTGCTCCCGTAGTGAAAATACCGATGATAAGACTGGTTATTTTTAAAATTTATTTAACACTCTTTTGATGTATTTTGGCAAATATTTATTTATCGGCCTTCATTCTCTTGCTCTTTTTGTCATGTCATTCTAAAGACTATGACACAGAGAAGTAAGTGTAGAGTCGAATCGTTTGTTTTCTCCCTCAGGTTTTTCATTTTTTTTTGCAAAAGTAAAACAGGGTCAGTGTTTGCATTATTGCTGAGCTGTTGCAGTGGATTGCATTAGACTGAAAACATGTCCGTATAATTGTGATCAGTCATATAATGTGCAGGCATTTGTGCCTTTATTTTTCCTCAGCATTTTAGACAGTAGCTCAAAAAAATGTACCTAACCTTACTGTTGCTCGAACTGTTGCTTTTTATTAGTTCTGCAGAAGTTTGGAAGAGCATCCCCTGAGCTAGAAGGGATCCAATAATGAAAAAAATCTAATATAAAGACCCTAGTCTAATTTTAAGTTGTATATTTATGTCTATTCCAGTTTGAATGCACATACATAGCAGGGGTGCATGAGGCAATATTTCTTCCACTGCCACAGCGGGTACACTCACTCTTTATTAGCAGTGGTGATGGAAGTATGTGAGGGTTATTGCCTTTTGCTTACAACACTTTGACTGATGGGCATTTTATTGTTTTAGCAGCTCGGCCGTATTGATTACAGTGTATAGTGACAGCCTGCAGGAGAGAAACGCGGACAGCCTGGAATGTGGGAGCAGTTTAAAAAAAACAAACAGGGAAAAGACATGTAAAGTAGTGTCTTTCATACCCCGGATGTGGAGTTCAGCTCAGCCAGAATGAAGAAGACGTACTCCTGCCCTGGCTCTAGAGCTCGGTTCTCAAAGCCGCCATAGTCCAGCTGGTCCCCCAGGGTGAAGAAAGCCGGCAGGATGGCAGGTGTGAAACGGGCTGTGATGTAAGCCCGGCGCAAGTCCACCTGCTTCTGCTGTCGAGTATCCTTCTGCCTTTGACTGATGTCTTTTAACAGCTAAAAGAAAGAAAGAGAAAGAGAGAAAAGACACAGACAAGCAAAATAAGCCTCTCCAATAACTGTGACTAATGTTTAAAGACTGATATTGAATTAAAAAGGGTAAGCGTTGCCAGGAGTTCTCAGAGATAGGATTGTGTGTGTTTATAGGTCTTTTCCTCCTCGCAGGCTCAGACATCAGTGGGTGCTGTTATTGTTGTGGTTCTCACCTCCTCTAGGTCCATTTCGTCTGGACTCTTGAGGTGTCTGATGACGCCGCGGGGCCTTCGCAGCGGAACCACAACAACATAAATATTCCTGTAGGAGTGCAAGAGGACAAACAACATAACAACAGCTGCAGTTGCACAATAGCAAACTGTCTGTAACTATTTTCACTTTAGAGCAGTCATGTACTGTTATCATCAGTGCCCCATACTGTTACCGTGACTGTAATCACCAGACTTGAACACAGCAAGTCAGATGACTGTCACCCCTATATGACATGACGTTTTCAAGGCCTGTAAGAGCATCTAAGGCTCAGTCTTTCAGCCTTACTTGATGGGACTGCGATTCTCCAGTGATGGCAAGATAAGCGTCACGGTGGTCTCGGAGTCACGAGTGCGGTCGATCTCAGGGCGGCGGATGGTGATCGTTGGGGATGTCTTAGCAGAGATGCGATGGCGAAGGCCTCCAGGGTTCCCCTCAGGAGCAGTGATTTTAAAGTCGTAGCTCGTGTTAGGCTGAAGGTTTGGGATGACTGCCTTTCTCAAGCGAGCGTCCACCTCCATTTTCTGACGGTTATATTCAACCTGAAGGGTGGGAAAGAGTTGGTGAAGCTAATCTTTATGTTGTGTGCTGTTTAAATAGTCATTTAATGCTATAGAACTAAATTAAGGAACATTTGTAAAATGCCCTGAATAAAGTTTTTTGATGGGTTTGTTTGAGAGTTTGAACTAAAATTGCGTTCAGCTGCTCCCAAGGGGTCATCACAGCGGGGGGCTCTGCACATTCACTTCGGCAGATTTAGTTTTTGTTTTTGTTTTTTTTATACCAGATGCCCTTTCTGACGTTTTATTGGAGGAATGTGTGCTAAACTATTCTTAGCCAGGACCAGTGTAAACTAGGAGTTAGTAAACCTAGTCAGTTATTAGCAAGGGATATAATCCCAGTAAACCTCTTTTCTGGATTCAATAAATGAGATAATAAGTGCACTTTAAAGTGCTGGTAGATGGATTTTGCTATATTCAGTAAATGCTCAGTTTAATTGAACTTCTCATAGTCCAGAGAAATTCCACATGAATGCCTGTGGGTAGATCTGTGGGTGTATTATTGTGTCGGGGTCATGCATGCTAAAAATATTTTAAAAATGAGTCAGCAGCTCATAAGTGTTTTTAAATTTCACATTTTTTATTTGATCAATCTTGGATTTAAAAAAATATTGCCTGTTTTGCTTTTTATTTGTGTTCTTTTTATATATTAATTTTATACATTTTTATTAGATCTGTGTTACTCAGTATTTCACGCTTTATTTAAATAGTTTCTATCCTCTTTCCTGTCATACATTTTTTCTGCATGTCTGAGATGTTGTTTGTCCTACAATGTGCTGATCTGTAATTAACTCTTGCTATTTAAAATGCACTCTATAATTTCCAAAAACTTGACCCAAATAAAGCTGAGTATTATAATCTTAAGGATCCCACAGATGTTAAAACATTAGAGTTTTACGTAACACAATGAGGCACTGCACGTGCCATTCAACATACAGTAAAGCGATAGGGGTTGCTAGTCTCTGGAAACTCCCAGGTAAGAAGAACGCTGGTCTCAGTGGCCAGATTGACCGAAAAATTCCTCGGCACATCTGGGAAGTGAAGAAACAAACAGGTAGAAAGTCACTCGTGATGAAGCGTTTTATTAAAATCGCGGCGTCCTCTGCTTTTCTCGACCTGTAAAAATGGAGAACAGCCCGGTCAGTTGATGAGGAGGGGGAAAGACATGATGGTTAGGAGGATAGGCAGGTGATGAGGAAAGTGGATGGCAAGAGTAATAAGTACAAGTAAGAGACAGACTGGCTGCAGAAATGTGACATGCCACGTTGTTAGAGTGTAAGGTTGTGTTTGTTAGACTCAGACTTCAGCAAAGCCTTTGGAAAAGGTGGTAGTGAAGGTCTATCAGATAAAAAAAGCTTACCTGCAGATACAGCGCCAGACGCCGGTTTTCGCTTCAAATCAGACCGAACACTTACCTTCGCTATTAGATACTGTATATCCGAGCCCTGTATTGACTTTTACCTGAGGGTTTGTGATAAGCAGTGCTCTTGAAGCAAACATCCATTAACATTCAGCCTGCTTCCATTGGTGGTGAAGGGTAGGTGATGAAGGTATAAGTGAGTGAGTGGAGGAGATTGGGGAGAGTAGTTGTGTCCCGCACTTTGCAGTTCTCATCCTCTCTGAGGTGCACTGGTGAGAGGCAGACCTGTAAGAACTGGCCCAGACTTCATTAAGTTTAGTGTTTTTGGAGTGAAATCCACAGTAAGGGGAGATGTGAAGTTGAACCAGCGCTTAGAAAGGTGTTCCTGAGGCCGGAGGCCAGCCCTACCTGTTTCCAAGGACAGGGTGAGGTGCACCAGTAGTGGGCTGAAGGGGCCCGGCCCTGCCTTGTTGTGGGCTCTGAGCTGCACCTCGTAAGCTTTGCTGTGATTGAGGCCCAGGATGGTGTAGCTCGACTCACTTGCTGGTAGCGCTATCAGCCGTGGACGAGCAAAGGGGGTTGGAAAAGCGGAGGGGCCAGGGTCAGCAGAGGGTTGGGTGTGTGCAGCCTCTTTGTAGGCTAGAGTGTACTCTGTAATCACACCGTTGCTCTCCTCTGGGGTTGGGGGCAGCCAGGACAACTGCAGGGAGCAGCAAGTGACATTAACAAAGTCAGATATTTTGGGGTATCCCACGGGAGGAAAAATAGGGACTGTTATTTCCTGCTGGACTACATCTCCATAGCCTGCTCGGCTCTTTGCGGCGAGCACAAAGATGTAGGAGGAGCCTGGGGAGAGGTCTCTCGCAGTGAAGTTTCTCACACGATTTGTGAAATCCACCGTGGTGTCTAAAGAGCTATTCTTCAGGCCAAACTGTAGGCGGTAGCCCTGGATTTCTACCGGGGCCCCCCGGCTATCAGAGCATTCCAGCGGAGGAGCCCACCGCACCACAACTGACGGGCTCGATCCCAGACGCACCCAAAGGGAGGGGGGACCAGGCACTGCAGACAACAGCGTAGGCAGCAGAAAAAAAGAAAATGAATAGAGATAAACATATATCACGCAAATACAGAAGAATTAGAATTGATTGTCGGCTTATTTATTGCCATCTCCTGGCGCAGCTTACTGTACGATCAATTCTTGAGTATGCTACTAAATCTGGGGCACTGAAATGTATACTTGACATATGCTTACCAATCCCCGGGGTCTGCACCAGCTTGGCTTTGCTGTGTGCTCCATCCCCTTTGGTGGTGTATGCTGCCACAGAGACAGAGTACAAAGTCTCTGCTTTCAGATCTCCTAAAATCAGCTCCTGTGGGAGAAAACACAAAATACCACCATCAAATACTGCAAACTCACTCCTTTCAATCTTAGAAAAAAAAAGACACTATTTATTGATTTATTCCCCTTTTTTGGGGAAGAACTGTGCATCAGCAAAAAAAAAAAAAGAAAAGAAGAAAACTTACATAAGAGTTGATAATTAAATCTGTGGTCTATTAGCAGCATAGCGCTGTATGCATTAATAATTGGTTCATTTATAATGAGAAGAGGACGGGTAGTCTGCACTCACATATTGAGTCGCGTCATCCTCCTCCATCTTATCCCACAGACGAGACACACCCCACAGGCAGCCGAGACGGATGAGAGAAGGAGTGAGTCAAAGGAGCGGAGGAGAAAGGGAGGATGAATATAACAAATGAACACCATTTAATCATTTATATATTTAGCTATGCTGTCACCTGAGACTCGTCCAATAAGAGGTCTTTGATCCGGGGAAGGTTGCGTGATTCACCGCTCTCTGCCTGGCTGAAATGCACCTGGTAGCCACGGATCTGGCCTTGCCGTAACCGTGGCAACACTGGGCGCCACGTGACTCGGAGAGCCGAGGAGTTCAGCGGCTGGACATCCACCTGACGAGGGGCTGCGCCGGGAACTGAGCACACGTGTGGAATTAATTAAGTGACCAAAGTTCTAGCCAGTAAATAATCAACTTAGCAGTCAATAACGTTTAGGTCTGATCTGCGGCTCTCACGCTCACCATCCTCGTCTGTTCTGCAGAGCACAGCAGGGCTGCTGGGTCCAGTCCCCTCTGCGGTGGAGGCTGCAATAGTGATGTTGTACCAACTCCATTTCTCCAGCCCCTCTACCACTGTCTGCCCCTGCTGGGCCGGGATAGGAAGGTCTTTCACCTCCGGACCCAGACCTCCACCTCCTGCCCCAGAAACTTTCTGGTATCTCAGCTCATAACCTGCCAACTCGCCATTCTGGCCCTCCATTGGAGGAGGCCCCCAACTTACTCTCAGCGAGGTGGAGCTGGCACTCTCGCAGGACACACCCTCTGGTGCGGCTGAGGGCTCTGATTGGACAAAGGGCAAGCAGGGCAATTGGCAAAGAGTTTAGGAGAGATGACCCGGGAGAAGGGAAAATACAAGCAAAAGGACAGGAGATAAGGATAAAAAAGGAAACAATGAGAAACTAAGGTAAACTGAACTGAAAGAGATAACACTGGGACAAACCTGAATTGGGCAAAAAGAGGGGGAGCAACCACATAATGTAAAAGCATAATGTTAGCCTGAGAGCCTAATGAAATAAACCAAAGACAAGAGTATCGACCCTAAGTGGACAACTTAATTATACCCAAGGAGAATGTGCATCCAGCAGTCAATGATTATATCTTATCCCCTGACTATAGGTAGTGCCAAAAAAGGCTCGAGATTTATGAATGAAAAACAGATAAATGTCTGTTCTCTTTCAAAAAAATGGGGATGCACAGCTAGCTGCACGACAGCACAGACACATGTATACATTTCACATGACCAGCCGGCTAATCCTCGAGTCCTCAAGACGGTAGGGTGGTGTGAGATTTTTCACTGTGGCTGACTAGAGAAAGGTCTTACACATCGCAGCAGGAGATAAAAAAAAACAAAAAACCCACTAAACCAGATCTCATACGGTGCTGAAAGGATTTAGGAGGCAGGTAAAGGAGAAAAAAACAAAAGAAAAAAAAAACACAAAACAAAATCTGAGATCCCGGAGGGGAAAAAAGGAGCTAAGACAGGAAATTGAAAGTCAAGCTAGAATGATGAATTGCAGACACTGAATCAGACAGAGGCTTGGATATTTACTGTCACAGACATGAGTGCAGAAACAGAAATCACGAAAAGACACCACAGATTTACGAATCACAGATATAGCTCAACCAATATAATGTCATTTAAGTAAGACACACACACACAAACAAAGGCGGGCATGTCCGAGGTCCAGGCTTGTGCGTGTGTGTGTGGGAGTGTAATAGTCATGGCTGACAGGTTCAAGTATCTATCCACTCAGCCATACAGCCACTGTTCTGTTGGCCTCGGGGGACAATCTAGATGTGCACCAAAGCTTGGCGATAAGAAAGCGCACATAACCTCCCTGGGAAATTAATGCATGAAATAGTCTGCTTATCTAGCACCTTCCCTTTTTCCAAATATCACCCCCCCCCAACATCCTCTGGTACACAACCTTGGTTACTCTTTCCGTTTGGGAGTAAAGAGAGAAGAGAACCTCACTAAACGCAGTCTGATGGGTGACTGCAAGTACTTACCACTTAAAGGAAAACGGCGCGGTGAACTGCGGGGCTTTTCATATCGACTTTATAAATTCTTTTCCTTGTACCATTTTTCTGTTATCCTTTCTTGAGAGCAGATATGAAATAACTTGGTGTCAGAACAAAATGGTGGAACTCATTTAACTCTTATTGGCTAAGAGTGATTGCACAAAAATAGAAAAAAACCCAAAGAAATCAGAGAAAAGGAGACAAGGGAGAGAATCTAAGCTCAGCGTGGGTAAAATACAGACTGGCCAGCACTTACCTGTCAACATAGCAGGCTACCCGCCATCCTTTAATGCTCCTGACCACTGGCTGCTAGCCAATAAGTGGCAGACAGTTGCACCCTTTCAAAGACATTAGACACTGATAGAGTGGAAAGAGTGAAAAGAGGGCAAAGGAAAGGAAGAGTGAAACATTAATCGGTGCTCCATCTCCATCTGTCATGATGTTTTGGCTGTGCGAGAAAGAGAGAGGCTGAGGGGTGGAAGAAAGGCACGGTCAAACAGAGATGGATGGGTTGGAGGAGGGGGTGGGGCTGGACGTATGGGTTGATAAACGAGACACATGGAGAGATGCAGAGACGGCTTCCAGGTTTTACCAGGCCGGGAGCTGAGGGAAATGTACCGCTACGAGCTGTGTGTGAGAGCGTTTGGAGGACAAAATGTTTCCAAGATATTCGCGGCACAATACATTAAATAAATAAACACAATAGAATTTGAATTTGTGGGATATGCGTTGGTGTGTGCAGGAACACTGTGTGAATCCGGCTCAGTCGAGACGTACTGGCTTGTGATGTCCTCTGCACCAGTTCGTTAGTGAAAGCGCCGATGCCTTTGCTTGAGATGGCAGCCAGGGAGAAGGAGTACTCGGTGTTCGCTTTGAGACCCTCCACAGTGTAAGAATTCCTGGGCCCGAAGGTCAGCTTCTCCTGTGAGAGAGAAGAGAGGGGAGCAGAGAGGTGCGACGATGAGGGAGGGGGGGAGATGAGAAGAGTAAAAAGAGAGACATTAGAGAAGAGCTGGAGAAGAGAAGTTGACCGAGAGTGCGACCACTAGACACAAGGGTGCAGGACTTTGGGGTTAATCTTTTAAAAAATCTTCTTTTATCTCCCTTTCAAGCCTTTGTCTTGATAAGAAATCCACTCAGCAGGTGGATTTATTAAAAAAACAGACTAAGAGGTCTTACCAAGCTGCCAAACTTGACAGGTTTGTAGAGGAGCTCATAGTTGACGATTTTCTCTTTGTTGTGGACAGGCTCCCAGGTCAGCTCTATGCTCGTGTCTGTCACTTTACCCACTTTAAACTTGCTTGGCTGGCCAGGGACTGCAGGGAACAGGACAAAACACACTCAAATAAGACCTTGGCTTACAGCAGTGCTAATACTTGGCTTTGCACTATTCATAAAGATTATTTATTATATGTATAACTCTGTTTCATTGAGTCATTCAAATGCAATGAATATTTTTTTGATAATGTATTCATCATTATTATTGGTAATTGTGCTAGAAAGACTTCAATTTAGACAAAGGTTTTAAAAAATGTACTTAAACCCAACCTAATTACTAATCATTTAAGTACTAACCCTTAAACATCTAATCATAAATCAGATTCTTACATATACTTTCATTTCTTTATGTGTCAGAAACTGTTAGAGACTAAAAGTGGAGCAGAAGTAAAAGTGCCACAGAAATTTAACCAGCAATACCGTCGCAGTTTTTTTTATTTTGTCATCTCTTTTCACCTCCCATCATATAAACCTAGCAGCTTCTCAGGAGCTGTCACGGTGACACAATCAGCACCGGGGCATGAGGGATATTTCTCGCTGTTAATCCCTGTTTCCTTCACATAAATCTCCACACTTCGGTCCCGGCTGGTAGAATTTATTCACTTTGAAGAAGTCATATGTTCTGACAGGTCAAACTTTCACAGTGGCTTGCTACTCAAACTTTACATAAGCTCCTCGAATAAGCTCCTGAGCGGTTTGTATACTTGCACATAATCACGAGTACTTACTCATTTGTGCTCTGCTGCACATGCTCGTCTGAAAAAATAACCATTACTCATCCACACATAAGTAAATGCAAATGGCTACTTAGCCGTTATCAATGCACTAGCATGCGGGCTAAATTTATTCTCTTTCACGAACGTCTACCGATGATTATGTCGATGCACGGTCGCGCACTAACCTCCACGCAAGACTTTAACGTGGACGGGGTCTGAGAAGGGTCCGTCCCCAACGGAGGTGAAGGCGAGGACCTGGATGGTGTAGGTCTCTGAGGTTACCAGGTTCTGAATGGTAGTGAGCACACTATCCTGGACGTTATGAATCTGCCACTCGTTTATAGGCCGGGACGGATCCATGGTGTAGTACACACGATAGCCTTTCACCTACAAAACATAGCAAAAGGAAAGCCACCCAGTGAATCGTGCGGACAAGTTTGTTTTGATTGGGACTGGATTTTAAGGTCATCGGGGACTGGGATGCATTACGTGACTTTCACCTAATCCCACTGTCCTACAACCGGGGTAATCCATAATGCCATCTTTTAACACAACAAGAATTTACGGCAGCCAAGGTCATCGTGTCTGAATTATTGTTTGACTTCAGGCCAGATGGTCCAACAGATTACTGTTTCCTAGAGGTCACTGTCATAAGGTGCAGTTTTACATTTCGTCCTGATAAAGCTTCAATAAAATAAATAAATAATACTGTGGATGCCATCAGATTGTAGCATTTAAAATGTGATCACGATATTCCTCGTCTGTGGGATTAGTTTATGGGTAGTACAAAGTATAGCTCTCCTGTTATTACTCTTTAATATCCATAATCCTCATATGCACTCAGTTTCAGTCTTGTACTTTTATGGACCTACGGTGCAGGTTGGTAGGCTTGAAAAAGGAAACAGGCCTCTGGAGGGAGCGCTCTGTACTTAGAGAGGACTGTCCAATTACCCTTTCCTTCTTTAGAGAGAAGAGCACAGGGAGACATCTATCTATCTATCTATCTATCTATCTATCTATCTATCTATCTATCTATCTATCTATCTATCTATCTATCTGTCTCTCTGTCTGTCCATCGGTCCGTCCTCTCTGTTACAGAACACAAAGCACAAAAATGAAGGACTTTTTCTGCTGGGTATCTGAGGTCTCGGTGCAGGCATTCACCACCCTTTTGAGAGCATTTTTCAGGTTGACAGCTGGAGAAGCATGCCAGCAGATAAAAGGAAATGTAAAAATGTGTGTTTTCCTCTACTGATAACAGATCAAACAGGGCTGTTCCAATCCTCATCTCACCTGTCCATTGGGCTCTTCCGGTTCTTCCCAGCGGACCATCACAGTGTTCTCAGAGATAATGTGAGCTTGGACGTTTCGCGGCGGGCTGGCGGGGGCTTGCTCTCCCGTACGAGCCTCCACGCGAGCGGACGGGGGCCCCTGGCCGATGGTATTATAGGCTGAAACTCTGATTTCGTACTCTGTGTTGGGGTAGAGCCCCCCGATGCTGTAGCGGGTGGTGGTGATGCTGTCCACTGTCTCATACTTGCTGTCGGGCCCTTTGGCTCGGTACTGAATGATGTAGTAGGAGACGGGGTCGGGGTTGCCAGAGTCCCATGTGATGGTCACACTGGTGGCTGTGGTCTCGGTGACAATGGGCGTGCCGGGAGGCTTTGGTAAAGCTGGGGATTAGAGTGGCAGCAGGTGATTTAAACGTTTGAAAAAAGAAAAATACTCTCTTGGTCTCAGTGTTGAAATTACATTTTATATTTAGTGGAAATACTTGATTCTTTTACAGTATAAATGTTGCTTTGTTTAACATATATTACATTTAGATTCAACCTGCTAAACTGCATTTCTTTAGTGGTACTTGCAGTGTCCAGTGACAGTAACATTTAACCTGAAATACACTGATTAATAAATTAAGGATGCTACGTTATACTATTTAAATTGCTACACTTTCACCTACAAGGGATGCCAGAACCCTGCTGAGTACATATGAGAAGACAGCTGAACTTTTCTACTTTCTCAGGCTAAAATTAAAAACATTCTTAGGCATCTAAAGGTTGCCGGGGCCCTTACTCTTCACTAAGACCTGAGCGCTGGCCTCAATGATACCCAGGCTACTCATTGCCACACAGGTGTAGTTTGCAGACTCGCGGACACTATTGAGCTCCAGCACGTTCCGTCCAATCGGCATTTCATCCTCGGGAGTCAGGTCCTCGTTACCCAGCATCCACTTGACATAAGGCATGGGTGAACCCACAGCCACGCAGGTGATGTTGATGCTCCCTCCTGGCATGATCTCGTGGTTGGAAGGGAGGATGGAGAAACGAGGGGGCACGCGGCGCACTGGGAAAGGAGGAGAGTCGGGAGGGGAGAAAGGAAGTGGGACGGGGGTGGGGGAGAGGGGTTAAGGAAAGGGAAGGAGAAAAGTGGGGAAGGGAGTGAGAAGGAGAAAGGTGGAGAGAAAGAAGGAGGAGGGGGCAAGGGAGTAAAGGGGGGAGAGAATGAGAAGAAAAAGAGCGAGGCAGAGAGCGAGATAGAGATTGAGAGAGAGAAAGAGAGAGAGAGGGCGAGAAAGATAAAAAAGAAAGAGAGAGAGAAGGAGAGGAGAGGTAACAGGAAAGGGGAGAATGAACTTCAGGGTTTTTACAGAAAATTACATAGGGATATTTCAAGTTTAGTCCCAATTACTTTATGGCACTGATGAATCCAACAAAAAGACACAAATCTTGTGCTGAGCTCAACCACTCAGAGTGAGCTGCCTTCTCAAAATAATAAAGTGACAAACTCTTGAGTATCATTTCATCCAGGACATGACACCTATAGTCAGTTTCTCTTTCGTAAAAAACCAAAACCCAAAAAACGACAACAGCGGGTTTTTTTTTTTTTTTTTTACGGGTTATCAATTTATGCAGGAAGCAGATTTATGCAGAATTATTAATAAAACACCACCTCGAAGCAGTGACTAAGCAGGCTAAACTTTAGCAGTAACTTATGAGGGAAAAAACTTTTCTTCATTCAGATTGCCGTGCCTTGAGGTGCCTGTGCGGTAGATGGGCTCCTTTTAGAGAGTATATGCATCATGGGGGCCAATCAATAGGCCCTGCCTGCTATTTGTGTCCCCATGAGAAGAACAAGCAAAGTGGCAAGTTATATCCAATACTGCATCTGTCAGAGCTCGGTTGACTACACATTAGGGGAGAGATGCATCGAGAGACTGAACTCATAGGTCACTTGCATGCCTGGGCGACTCAAGAGGGATAAAATGGTGGAGAAACACAAAGAAGAGAACGAAGAACTGTGGACTGAGAGGGGGGACAGAGAGAAGCAAGATAAGAGCAGAGACACGGGAGGGACAGATCGAAGGACAGAAAAGAAAAAGACAGAGAGACAAAGAAAAAGAGCGAGAGGGAGGGAGAGAGAGAGAGAGAGAGAGAGAGAGGCAGCTCTGCTTCTCTTCCAGACAATGAAACGCAATGTAGCAAAGGACAGCCACATTGTACAACAACATACTGTACAATACATAGGATTCAAAACTGATACAGTGTGTAGTCAAATGAATAGGAAATGTGGACAGGAGTGGATCAAGGGTTCTAAAAAGGTGTTGTGGCATTTACAAAGTGATCATCGGACACATTTAAGTAAAGAACACCAAGACAGCATGAGAGAACGAGGCAGAACGGGAAAGAACGAGTGCGAGCAAAAAGAGAGATATGTGAGGTAGTATGTGCATGTTTATAAGTTAATAAACTTATGTACATGTGTCTGTCGCTCCTACACATCAGGGTGCAGACAGAATGCAGAAGGAGAAGAAGGAGAAGAGAAAAAAGGAGGGGGTGGGAAAGGAGGGGAAAAGACAGGGGAGAGAGGATTAGAAGAGGGTTCGTGGGGAAGGAGGGAAAAGGGGGAAGAAAAGAGGAGCGAGGAAGAAGAAAACACATGGATCTATTTTAAAACACGGCTGTATACCAGAGTCAGGCCCATTCAGAAAGAAGGTGCTTCAAAAGTAAGAGAAGAGGGAGAGAGAGAGAAAGAGAGAGAGACAGAGAGAAAAGGGCTTGAAGAGAACGGATGTTGAAAGAACAGAGAAGAAGAGGATACCCGTGGGTCAAAAACACAGGAAACAGAAAGAGACAAAAAGAGTAACGGACAAACATCTCTGGATGAAAGGAGAGAATGAAAGGGAAGGCAGACAAAGAGCAGAAACATTGTTGAAACTAAACTCAAAACTAGAAAGCTTATATGTGCGATAAACAACACAAGCCCTAAAAATAGACAGTTTAAAAAAGATTACGAATAAAAGAAGATATCCCTACAGTAGCAAAACAATAAGAGTCTAGTCTTTTTTTTCTCAATTACTTGCAAATCCAGCAATAAATCTAACGCTATATGAAAGAAAATGTCAAATTAAATACTTGAATGAATACATAAATATTGATAAATTTGCTGCATAACCTCCACTCCTTAATGAGTGACATCATTACTGGGAATCTTCGTGGGCCACATCCCCCCTACTCAAAGCATCTAGAGACAATTGGATAGAAGTTAACATTTTTGCATGATTTCAAGAAATTAAAAAAAAAAGTAAATAGTTGTGGTCATTTCACGAATAACAAAGTTCAAAGCAACTTGGAAAAACAAACCAAAGCAATAAAAAAAAATCAAACTTAAAAATATACCCAGAATTGGATACAGAAGTTAAAGACAAGAAAGAGACAAAGAGACAAAAACAGGTAGATCTGTTAGAAAACAGACATGATTGGGCAGGCATCTCCTCATCTGAGCATGCTGGAGAGACACGCACACAGACTGCATCCATGACAGCTCCATGCACAAGACAAAGCAGGTGCAATGCAGCAGGACCAAAACGTCAGTTTAAGCCACACGGGCATGTATCTGTCAACACAGCAAGAATAAATAAAAGATGTCAATGTAAGCATGTGGGCTAATTTGATAATGCTTTAAGTTTAAGGATGAAAGTAAAGACTCAAGATGACTGTTCGGTAATCTCCTACATCAAGCGGTGGAGTAGTTCTAAAAATACCGGTCGTGAACACAGACGACGACTGAAGAATCCACTGGGGAGCCAAAGGTGAGTACTTTACAATAAAGTGAGCTCATAACAAGGGATAATCCTTTTTGTGCTCACAGAGCCTCTAGCTTAAAGTTAATCGAGCCAGGACGCATGATTCCCCACCATTTTCTATACAGTTTGTACGAGCCAGGAGCTTCGCTCTTTATTAGTGGAGCTATCATTAGTCCTGTTCTCTGCAGGGAGTCTGGAGGCTACGGGCTGGGGAGACCTTGGCACAGCCATAAGGATTACCGCTGAATCTCAGCATCGCTATATAGCTGACATTTACTCAGCACCATCTTGTCTGTCTCAAGGACACAGCTTTCATTAACCACTGTAATAAGAGAGAATCATTAATACCCCTCTCAATATCTAAGATTGAGAATGGATATAATTAATTTCAAATGTCAGTCAACAAAGACGTATCACAGTGTTTGGTGGGGAGTCAAGCAAGGTAAGACATGGCCAAGACTGTATAACAGTCCATTAAAGAGAGCTTGTTTTACTTATTACTGTATAATAAACCTTCAGAGGCTACCTGTAGAAAATGTGCAGCATTAGTATGAATATTTAAAGCACACAGGTGGAAAAGGGGAAAAAATAAACAAATAAACAAATAAATAAAACCTGTAACCTTGTAAACTTTATGTCTTTTGTCTCATAGCTGTGGAAAATACAAATCAAATGAACTTGGTTGAGGTGTAGCTAATTTAAGTATTCTATAATGTCTAAAGCAAGGCATCCTATTTTTCATATTATGCTTGAGTATGTAACACAAGCAGCAATGCTGGGTGTTATTATTAGGAGTGGGGCAGACAGACGTGTGTGCCAGCAGAGGAGGCTCTGCGGCTAGCTGTCTTGAAGTGTCTCTAATGTTATGGCTTATGGACATGATATTAATGCAATTGTCTGACAAATAAAATGGCTTTCTGAATGGTTAACACAGTATCCTAAAGAGATGCATCTCTGTGGATGCATCTTGCTAATCGGTCTTGCTAATGCGCATCCACCTTTTCATCTAAACATGGTAACTTCTGGCTCCAAAGAAAAAAAAAGAAAGCAAACAAAAAATTATTGCTCACAATCCATCCTGTCCCCTCTCCCCTCAACCGACCCTGCTCCGGTCCTGAGCACTCATGAGCTGAGGCGTGTGTTCCGGAGCATTAACACCAGGAAGGCGGCCGGGCCGGATGGAGTGCTGGGCCGGGTGCTAAAAGACTGTGCTGCGGACCTGGCGGACGTCTTCACCTCTATATATAACACCTCGTTGTCCTGTTCACTGGTACCATCCTGTTTCAAAGCAGCAACCATCGTTCCCATCCCAAAACAGTCAAATGTCACATGTCTGAACGATTTCAGACCTGTGGCACTCACCCCCATTCCCGCCAAATGCCTGGAGAGACTGGTCATTAAACACATCAGAGCTGCTTTTCCACCATCCCTGGACTCGCACCAGTTTGCATACAGGGAGAACCGGTCAACCGAGGATGCGATCGCCACAGTGCTGCACACATTACTGAAGCACTTGGAACACAGGAACACCTATGCACGGCTCCTCTTTGTAGACTACAGCTCGGCTTTTAATACCATCCGGCCATACAAACTCCGTCCCAAACTCCACCAACTGGGACTTAACTCCTCTCTGTGCAACTGGATTGTGGACTTCCTCACTAACCGTAGACAGAGTGTCAGAGTGGGTAAGAACACCTCTTCCACCCTTGTGGTCAACACCGGTGCCCCTCAGGGGTGTGTTCTGAGCCCTCTGCTATACACTCTCTTCACCCATGACTGTATTTCCTCCTGCGCGTCCAATCTCATTGTTAAGTTTGCAGATGACACTACAGTGCTCGGACTTATATCCAACAATGATGAGACAAACTATAGGACAGAGGTGCAACAACTAGAGTCATGGTGCCACGACAATAACTTGGTCTTAAACACCAAAAAGACCAAGGAGATCATTGTAGATTTCCGGAAGAGGGGTCATAACAACCATCTGCCTCTCTTCATTGGCAGTGAGGCGGTGGAGAGGGTGAGCAGTTTTAAATTCTTGGGGGTAACTGTGACCGAGGACCTGTCCTGGGGCAACCATATCACCTCAGTTGCACGGAAGGCCCAACAGCGCCTCTACTACCTGAGGAGACTGCGGAGCGCACACATTCCCAGATCTCTGATGTTGAACTTCTACAACTGTGCCATCAGCAGCGTTCTGACGTATGGATTTCTAGTGTGGTTCCCCAGCTGCACCAAGGCCGATCAGCAAGCACTCCAGCGGGTGGTGAAAGAAGCTGGCAGAATTATTGGAACAAGTCTGCCAGAGATCAGTAATATCTTCCCCACTCGCTGTCTGAGGAGGGTGCACAGTATCCTGCGGGACCAACATCACCCTGCGCGCCACCTTTTCCATCTGCTGCCCTCAGGGAGAAGGTACAGGTCTATACAGGCCAGAACATCCAGACTGGCCAACAGCCTGTATCCACAGGCTGTGAGGCTCCTGAACTCTCTGCCCCCCTCTCACGGACAATAACCATATCCAACTTCTTAATAGCAATGAACTGGTCTGCATTGGTGCATCATATCTTTATTCTCTTCCCCCTCCTGCCCCCCCCCCTCTTTCTTAAATAGATAACTATCATATCTGATATCATATCTCACAGTACAATAATATTGAATGGGTTGCATTGTTGTATTTTGTCATGTTTCTCAGGTCTTTGTCTGAATTTCTACGAACATTATTGCTAAGGATTGTCTTATTGCATTGGAGTCACACTGGGTTAAATATGTACACTTGGGTTTTAAGGGGTATTTATTATTTTCTTCTTTTTTTGGGGTTGTATGGAAGCCCCAAACGCAATTTCATTGTTCTTGACAATGACAATAAATAAATAAATACTAAATACTAAATACTTTTATGTACAGTCTATGATGCTCCATCGTAACACGTGTATTCTGAACTGTAGTGCAGTGGTTCCGGATAATTTAGCCAACGTTAATGTTAGTTTCAACACTAGTGTCCATCATCAGTCACGTGACCCGTCCTCTTGCCATTTTGAGTTTGCGTCATGAATTTATACCAGTGAGTGATTCTCGTCTGACAAACCGAACGTAAAACTGCAGAACAAGGGGGCATACACAAGCAAGTGCAAGACTTCCACTCAACAAGTGCAGCACTGGAGCAGATGTGATGACATGGGAACAAAGACAAACCGCCAAACAAGATGGTACAAAGGGGAAAAGAATTAAAAAAAAACACACACACACACAAAAAAACAGTAGCAAGACATGACAAGACAGCAAGTTCAATCAGATCACAATCTGAGCATATCAATAAGCGTGATAACACACTGTGCCATGCTCTGGTGTCAGTCCGTCAGTCAACACACATGCAAGCGGTGCTCCTTTCTCTTTCTCTCTCACTCCTTCCATGCAAACATTGCCTCTTTTTAATCTTCCAATTCTTGGGTCTCCATGACAACAAGATCATACCATGCAGAAAACATTGATCGGGGAGTGAAGGCAATACCAAGGGTTCTGCACACAAGGCCTCACAATGCAGTCAATGCACTCTGCTGCGTAGGCAGACCGCTTCATCATCGCAGCAGCTTTACTCTCATCATTTTGGATACAGGTTTGAATCATTTCACTTCAAATCTACTCCGCTGTCCTTTAACTCATACTGTGGTTTTTTTTTTTTGTCGTCTTTTTTTGTTTCCCTCTGTTTCAATAAGTGAAGCTTTCTGAAACAAAGGAGTAACAAAAGAAAAGAAAGAGCGCACCAACCTTCTCGAAGCTCTGAGGGATGGAAGGGGGTTGATGCAGAACACAATGACGTGAGAGGGGAGAGAGAGAACGGGGAAACACAGAGAGAATAAAAACGGCCAGCGCAAAGCCACTCGCTTCACTGCACCACACACACACGCACGCACACACACACACACACGCGCGCACACACACACGCACGCACCAGTCAAACTGCATTCACGCTTCTCTGTTATCCCACGTAAAATAGAAACTAGAACTTGCAATACTGGACATTGGTTGTGGCCTTTGAGCCATAAGCCAGTGTTACAACAGCACCCACAGATTTATTTAAGCATGTGGGGTCCACAGTGATCCCATTAATGTGAAACACTGTAAAGCCAAAATTACATCTTGACTCTCACTCCCAATTTTGTTCAAATCTCTCAACCAATTAATCTGCCTCTAGTACAGAAACCACTTTAGCAGACAGATCAGTGATGTTTCCATGCAGTTAAACCAAGGTGTGGTCCCCACTTTATCCTTGCTTTGATTCAACCGTCGGAGCTCGCACCAAGGTTTAAGGTGGACTTGTTAAAGGTGGTTGTGAGAAATACCAAACAACAGAGTCAACATATATTGTAGACAATGGATGGGTTAGTAATACTTGTTAAAGAGCACAGTAATACAGAAGAGGTAGTTTTACTAGTAATACCTAAGGCACCTTCGTCACAGTGATTTTTCGGTGTCTGTGTCTTGTTCGTGCGTGTACGTGCATGTGTGTTCTGCGTTTCAGGTCCTACCTCGCACGTATAAGTTGGCGGGAGAAGAGTAGCGCACGCCTTGGGAGTTGGTGGCCACACACTCGTACTTCCCTTGGTCTGTTTCCTCGCTGTTCTCAATCTGTAACGCTCCTGCAAGAGAAAAAAAAGAAAACCCCAGATAAATATGTTTGCAGAAAATGCTTCTGCCACTGTCCGCCATCCTTTTGCATCCTCTCCTTTTCATCCTGCAATATCTGCTATAGTTTGACCCTGGGGTATCTCTTTGTCTGTTGCTTCAACATCCAATAAAGTCAGCTCAGTTGTTATTTCTGCAAGGCAGAAATGAATGGTCCGCACAACACTCTCTCTGTATCAGGAGTTGGATTTTCCACAAAGAACTGCGTCTCCTCTAACCATCCCCGTCTCCCATCCTGCTACCGAAAGGGGGAAAGGAAGCGGCAACATATTCACAAATTCAGAATTCCCTTTCGAAAAGTTTGGAAGTCAAAAACAAGTCTCAAACTCACTTTTTACAAACTTAGATGACACTTAAAGCGCCTTTAGTTTATACTTCTGTACTAGCTGGTGATTCCTCTCCAGCAGCAGGCACACTGCTGAATGAAGAAAGCCTGTTTCTATCTTTGCAGTTAACTGGCAGCAGCTACACAGCTTTACCCCAGGGCAACGACCCAACGACCTCAGTTTTTATCCTAGTCTCCCTAAACGTGCTATAATTACACACGGCACTCGTCAGGTGTTCTTTTGCTTCACGTGGTACTATTCTTATTGCTGTGTTTCTTAGCTAACGGCCTTTTGAATTACCAGCAGAGATGTTCTTTCTCTGGTTTTGTTTTTTTCCCCCCCTCTTTCAGTCTGCTCTGTCACATCCGTCTCATTTGAAACTGACTTTGACACGGAGCCCGAGGAGGAGGCACAAAACCATGCATCACTCTCTGCTGCACTGCACAGAGTAGAAAGTGACACAAATCTAAATGCACATGGCACACACACACACTTTTTAAGGAAAGGATGGAAACACATACGGGAGTGTGTAGATAAACAGCCACACAAAAAGAGCAAGTTTTAGTCTCATACAAAGCACTGTGTTTTATATCAGATCTTCTGTGAGACTGATAAAAGGCATCTGGCTTTTAAGAGAAGCACAGGGATATTTAGAGAAAAGCAAGATATACTGTGCATCGCTCTGCACAGATTTTTTATTTTCCATACACAATACACAAGATAAAATACAAAAATAAAAGCCAAAATACTTAAAAACAATCCCTCCGTTTATATTGATATTAAAAGGAAGTAATAGCGAAATAACCCCTGTGCATTACACCAATATGCACAACCATTCAATCTAAATATTATTTAATTTTAAAAGATAAGTAACAGAGTACTACTTACAAGTACTTTGTTCATTTGTCTCTTTTAATTCTATTTTTTATTTTTATTTTTTATTTTTATACTTTTTCAACATGTTCAAAATAAAGATTCAATCAATCAATCAAAACCGTAACCCTGTAAAAGTGATGTAAACCTAAAGGAGGAAACCATATAACATAAACGCTAATCCTGTTGGTCTATCTATCACCAGTGCTTATCACACAAAGATAAGAAAGAGGCAAAGAGAAGCATATAACTAATGCATCAGCTCTATAGTCAGAGGTTAAAGTGAGCCGAATCAGTTAAACACAACGACTTCTTTTTAAGGAACAAATGTGTGTACTTTTGCCATCTCTGAAGATAACTGCACATGTCATTGTTGTATGTTGTAACTCTTGAGCTGCTAAATTTAGTGGGTTTATTAATTCATGTGGACCAGAAACAAATTATTTATAGACATTTTCTTTTCACTTTAAGTAAGCTGACCTTAAGGAAAGACTCTGTAAAAGATCTTTAATGGGGAAAACTGAGGTCACCTTGGGAAGAGCAGCAGATGTGGAATACCTCTTCCACGAGAGATAGACATTGTCATTGATATAATAGGCAGAGGTGCACGGCAGTGACAGACAATATGAGCCAAAAGATGGCACATGTTAAATACCTCAACCATCTGCTCCAGTGCTGGATGGTTGACTGATGCCTTTTACTGTATTCATCATTATGTACAAATGTTCTTTTGAATATTATCTGTTGTATATCTTAAAAATGGTAAAGAAAATAAAATGCACAGTAATAATATTTAGAAAGAATACACTAAATAGATGCTTCATTAGGTGCATTGGTTAATTGGACCCTTATTTGGCATAAACTGCTTTAATAAAAAAAAGAGAGATTTTGGTTCATATTGACATGATAGCATCACACAATTGCTGCAGCTTTGTTGGCTGCACATCCCAAAGGTGCTCTACTGGGTTTAGACATATTGGCTGTGGAGGTCACTTGAGTACAGTGAATTCATTGTCATATTAAAGAAACCAGTATGAGGTGATCTGATTTTTGTGACATGGTACGTTTTCCTGCTGGAAAGAGCCATCAGAAGATGGATATACTGAACTCATACTAAAGTCATTTCCCATTACACCATTATTACTGATACTAGGCAGGATGGATCCATGTTTTCATGATCCTTACACTAAATCCCAACCATAACGTTGTCACAGCAGGCAGAATCTTCTGTTGTCCATGAAGATAGGAAAAAACTGCAGAAGAGCTTTCAGAGATGCTCTTAATAATAATAATAATAATAATAATAATAATAATAATAAATTTTATTTATGAGCGCCTTTCAAGTCACCCAAGGACACTTTACAATAAGATAAAACACTTAGTAAAACAATGGCAGAATAAGAACAATAAAAGCAGAGTTCTGAACCAGTTGAAGCTTATGGAGGGATTTTTGGGGGAGACCATGCAAAAGAGAATTGCATTAGTCAATACGGGAGGTAACAAGACTATGTACAAGAATGGACGTAGACTGGGTGGAAAGAGAAGGAAGCAATCTGTTAATGTTACGTAGATGGAAGTAGGCAGAACGGGTGAGATTATTGATGTGAGATTTATAGGAAAGTGAACTGTCTAGGATGACACCAAGGCTCTTAACCTGAGGAGAGGGGAAAACTGTGGAGTTATCGATGGTGAGTGAGAAATGGTTCGCCTTCAAAAGGTTGGATTTGGTGCCAATAAGGAGGATCTCAGTTTTATCCTCATTGAGCTTTAGAAAATTAGAGGCAAACCAGGATTTTAACTCGGATAGACATTCTGTAAGGGAAGAAGGTGGGAGGGAGGAATCAGGTTTGCAAGAGAGATATAACTGGGTGTCATCAGCAAAACAGTGAAACTGAAGATCAAATTTGCGGAAGATGGTACCTAGAGGGAGGATGTATATTATAAAGAGAAGAGGGCCTAAAACTGAGCCTTGGGGTACACCAGAGGTGACGGGGAATAGACGAGAGCGGAATGATCTTAGTTGAATAAACTGGGAACGGTCGAGGAGATATGATTGAAACCAGGCGAGGGGTGTGTCAGAGATGCCGAGAGAGGAAAGTCTGCTTAGAAGGACAGAGTGAGAAATGGTGTCAAAGGCTGAGCTCAGCTCTTCTGCATGGCTTGGTAAGAATGAGTGGTTATTTGAGTTACTGTTGCTTTCCTCTCAGCTCAAAGCAGCCTTGCCATTCTCCGTTCACCTCTGACATCGACAAGGCATTTGAACCGCTGCTCACTGGATATTTTTTCTTTTTTCTACCATTCTTCCTGGAGACAGCGGTGTGGGAAAATCCCAGTGGATCAACACCAAACACTTAATAAGGTGGTTGTTACACCAAAATAAAACCTCATATTTGAGGTTATGTACACACATACAGACAGATTTTGTGTGTCTTAGTATACGTAGATTTTGCACACGCACACATACACAGACACACTTGCAGGTCAGCTTATGAAGAAGTTTGAATGCTGTGATTTCAGAGGGTTAAAGGAGGGAACGTGTTAGGTGAGCTGAGACGCTGCTCGCTGAAGCTGTCATCCATTTATTTCTGTCTTCTGCAGTTACATGACAGCAGAACAGCTCGTGCCCTGCTCTTTCTCCCTATTTTCCATCTCTCATTTCCCTGTGGTTCAGGGCAGAGTTGGGAAACAAACAGGAATAAATTATCCGCTCTACAAGAAGAGCCTTCTTCTCAACCAGAAAGCAGAGGAAGAAAGGAGCAGTGGGAGGAAAGATGGCGAGGAGGTGGAGAGGTAGAAATGGACCGGTTTAGATCTGCAAACGAGAACTTGTGCGACAGCTGGAAGCAGCTCGTGTGGCTAACAAGCAGCGAAAATTTGAAATTGCCAGTTGTAATCTACTGCTGTAAAACATGACATTACATTACACTGGGGTGGACAGGTGTTCTGAATATATACATAGAAAGGTCAGCAGGTCAAAACTTATGTACACAAGCACATAGCGCAGACAGAAAACGGGCGTCAAAACGACGTGATGATGGTTTGTGGGACGGCAAAGCAAAAGGTCGAAAAAGTAAAAGAAGAGAGACGAGGAGAGAGAGCAGTTTTGGGATGCTGACAGGCCCAGAATAAGATGTGACTTAAGTAAATTGAGCTACTGTGAAATCGTGGATGGTGTATTATTTCTGTGGGCTGAGACTCAGCTGATCAGATGACAGCGGATACTGTTAATCTGATAGCTCTGATGGGACACTGAGGTAAAACAGATCACTTGGGCTCCAGTCTCCCACAAGTTGAGACATTAAATTAACCGGAGGCACATGTTAACAAGCGTCGACACAAAGGACAGTTACTACGAACGCAACACAGTTACGAATAAACTGCTGGTAATTTTTAAAACCGAAACTGTTGTTTCCAAACCATTATCAACCTGCTCTTTAATTTCACATTTCACTAAAACATGAACAGAAAAGCCTCAAAGCAAAGTGTTACGCAGCAATTTAGGTATGGTTTAACGCAGCAGTTACTTAATAAATCGATAATGAATATAGACGCAAAAACGCTCAAAATTTCCAGGTTCTGACTTAGTTCTGGTTTTTATTCTCGCACACAGAGACAGAAACGATTCCTAATTGTCAGTCTGCAGATTTATCCGTGTCACAAGTTCCACTTTTTCTGTCAGCCTGAAAGCACGTTCTGTCAAAGGATTTGTACTGCTCACCATTTTTAGATTTTTCTTTTCTTAGAAACAGACTGTTACCAAAAATGAATGATTTACTTTGGCTAAAGTCCCAATTTCAAATTCTCTTAAAATCTGGTTGTGAAATATTCTGCTGAGTAACAGCCAACCAAATATAAACTCTGTGAAAATAGCATTTCACGATGATGCGCGATTTTGGGTCAGTCTCTTTGACGCAACCCTATATAGGTGTTAAAAATGAATAACCAATTTTGTTTGGTGCATGCAAAAATTTACTTTAAAAAAGTGTTCTGTATTGATGTCAACAGATAAACTGACATACACCATTAACCTTCATCACGTCTTAGTCCTTACCAAAGAGTCTGCATATGTAATCCTGGAGTCAACCTCAGGGTCCGTACTGAATGCCATCTGTTAAGAGTGTGGGTCTACATAAGCTGTTAAGTGCTTAGGTTAACTTTCCAGCTCTAAGTCCCAAATGTCAGGGGCAGACAGATAGCTTGTCATGGTTCTCCTCATGCACATACAAACTGGTGCAGCAGATGGCATGGAAAAAAGATAGATACCTGATCGAGGCATACAGATGCCAGCAAAAGTTCATCTCTATACCACCCCATATGTTTCTGTCACCGAGGACTGATGGGGTGAGTATGTGTGCATTTGAGGTGGGTAAACACAGAGTTCACGGCTGTCAAAGGCCACCGTGGACAGTTATCTGCAGTGATAAGCCCCCACACATGATGGATACTTATGAGCTATGAAATGGCTAAGATGAGACATCCTTTGTGGGATTCTACTGCAGTCATTCTCTATCTCATTTTTCTTCCTGACCCATATGGCTCATAAAAGTATTTCCAAGAGCCAACAGAAGAAGAAAAGAGACAGAGAGAACAGAATGACTGTGGCCAAAACACATTCCTGGCTGCAGTCCAATAAGAGCTGGCAGCTATCCACTAAATCAGAAGCATTGCTCGGAAAGTGCCTCCATTAAACAAATCTTAAAGGAGTGTTTTATCCATAACGCATTTCTTGCCCAGCTCAGGTGTAATTGATTTCCTCCAAGTCATTTCGCTGCACTGTTCGGTTCATTATACAGCACATTTTGTTGTTTGGCTTTGTGATGGTTTTGGTGATTTCAAATCCTATTAAAGCCTGGGGTGAATCTCAGTAGGCCATTCGTCTTGCTACTGTTTCATTGATGTGATATGTGTCCTAACATACTGTACCACTGAATCATTGTCATGTCTGCATGACACACAAGCAGGGAGCAAACGTCTCAGAGCAGATCAAGTAAATGTACAATTTTAGGTGGCTACAATTTAGCAGTTGTTATAGTTTAGTTAAAAAAAGGACAACTAAAATAAAAAAAATAAAAATAAAAGCATGGCCAGTGATGATCAGGTGTGGTATAAGCTGCAACCATTACCGAGGTGGCACAGATACTGATGTTTTGTAATTTTTTATTTCTGCACATTCTGATGTAATAACAGTGATAGTCTTTGTTTTCTGGTCACTCACTCTTATTGTGTGCTTTGTGTGGATTTTGAGGTTCAAATTCTTAGTCTATACATGTACGTTTGGTACTTTGATTTTTGTTAGGTGGAGTTTTAGATTCCTACCTTGACTTCATTATCATTCTAGTAATTTTCAGCATTAGTTCTTTTTGTTTTATTTGATTTTCGGTGTTTCATTTCTGGGGAGGTTTGGGTACCAGTTTAGACTGCCTTACTGTTCTTAAATTTGAATTATTTGTTTGTGTTAAGCCTCAGGTCCTATTTTGAGTTTGTTATTTTTTGACTGTGTTCGGTTGCTTCAGCGTTTCATTATCTATTCCTTCCTCGACTTTGTCTTTTTGTGTTTATGCATTTTCCCCTCAGTACTCCCCGTCTCTGTTTTCATGTTTATTGGGAGTCTTCTTGCCTCCATGTTTTGCATTGGTACTTTGGTTGCTTCCTGTTTTACTTTGAAGTAAATGTCTTCTAAGTCTTCTTACTTGGTTGACTCATTCTATCTTTCTATCTATCTTTCTATGTATATCCCCACTGCCATGTAGAAGTACACAATGTGAAAAGGAAACAGTAAATAACAACATTTGTTGTTTTTTTATTGTTCATGAAGGTCATAAGATAATTGCAATTGCAGTTCTAGTATATGTGCAGCTCCCCTAATGGGCTTCCCCACTGGTTGTATGTGCCAGACTAGTCAGTAGTGGTCGTGGCCGTCCTTTGCCATCCCTTTGCTCTGCGTGCGTGACCAGGGGAGGCTCTGTACTTGGTGTTGCACCAAGGGGACCAAAATGAATAAAAAGAAATGAATATAATTTATTGTGAATAATAAAATACTGTTCTGCTGAATATGCAGGTTTAAAAGTCCTATTTTTCTTTAGAGAACTCAATTTAGGGTTTCTCTTCATAATTATGGCTACTTGAAACAGCCGGTGTATTTCTGCAGGTGCTGGAGCAGCGTGCACTGGACGATAAGCTGTGTTTGAAGAATACGAATGAGCGAGGAAAAAAGAAACGAAACTGGCTGGATTACACATGCGTTTATTTATCTTTCAATAAGCCGCAATCATTAGCTTTCCTGCTAGCTGGTTCACTACCTATAGGAAACTAAACTCATCTTTAGTTAATATTCATCTATTTCCAGGATTCAAGGTGTATCAAAGTGTTGTACTAACACATCTTAGCTGGTTGTGCATGCCATCTAAGATTAGGCAGACATTATGGCTTTGTCCAGTGGTTTATTGCAGTTCCACTCCAGTCCAGTCTTAGCCAAACATGGTAGCCAAATGAGAAGTACAACTGCCAGACCTACTAATTAGTCTTCAACTAAAAAGCCTTGTCTTAAAATTTGAAATACAAAGAAACTGTATAATTCTGTAGTTTAACTACAGTTGTCTGTGTAAAGTATCCACACTGTCAAGCTCCTGGGTTTTTTCTGAGAATCATGTCTGTTTTAAATTTTGTTCCGTGTTTCATAGGTAAATGGGGTTGTCAGCACTGCTTATATTCTTTACTGCTGCACATATTCAGCTCTTGACGAGCTGAATCAGGAACCACGCTTCCACCCTAGAAGAGAAAGCGTGGTTCCTGATGCCGGAATTGGCAGCCCCAGCCCTCTGATGCTGTGTGCCCTGCAGAGCCGCAGTTTGAGCCTGCATTTCCGCCACACCTGCCAATGCCCGGTCCCTGCCAGAGCCTGTTTCTCCGGCCACATCTACTGATGCTGGGTTTCCTGAAGCTGTGAGTAAAACATATTTATTTCCTTGTGTGCTCTTCAAATGTCCAAATATAGTAAGAGCACACAAGGGAACAAAGAGACTGTAACTCCAGAATGTTTCCCATGCCCTAAAGCATGGTTTGTTTTATTGCTGTTAACCAGTCCTAAACAGTGATATAAAACACTGTATAGGAGCTCTCATTAGGATTTCTTTGACATGGATCACAAGCCATTAAGAAAGGTAACTTGTTGCTTGGGACAACATGGTAAATGTATTTAAACATTATAAATTCGGCAAATGGAAATGCAAAGACACAGCTAACGGAGGGCACTGGTGATCAGTAAAGGATATTGGCTGACAGGAGGGATATATCAGAGCTGGCAGGCCGGAGCAGCACAGAGAATATGGATGAAACAACAACAAAATGGTTTCGCTTCACCATCACTTTCATTCCCCCTGAGGACAGCTGAGTGGGAAAGGCTGAGAAAAAAAATGTTTCTGCCTTCTCCTGGAGACACTGTACTCATCTATACAGAAGAGCATAAACAAAGCTGAATAAACTGTCTTAAGCGCACAATGTGATTCTTTGGTATGCAGACACATCGTCTTTGCTCTCTTTTTGTGTCTCTGGTAAAGTGAGCTTACCTTCACATTTTGGGACACTGAGCTATGTCGCGCACATTTAGGCAGTGGGTCAAAATAAAAGCATCACCAGTTAAATGCTTAATTTTAAGAAGCGCCAAACACATTTGACATCAGAAAAGAGGATATTGTGGTTGCTTTGGGATAAATTGAGGAAGACAGTTTCATTCTATGTGAAATTTCTGAACCCATTTGAAATGACTATACAATTATATGCTGCTATTTTTTTCTTATAATTATGATACTTAATGGAAAGCAAATTTTGCCTTTTAAGTGATATATATTTTTTATAATCCGTTCTCCCAAATGCTAATAAACAGCACATTTTTTTCATGGCTTAAGGATGGCACAATTATCCTTTTTTATGAAATTGGCTTTAAAAAGGTTTTATACCCCCAAAGGAGAGAGATAAACTTAGAGAACAGCATGTAATCCCTCAATCATAATTAAAATAATCACCAAATTTAGAGCAACAGGGATTTAACCTGATCGCAAAAAAGTGCAAAGCTGTAAATGCACTGTTGGTTCCGTTGGTGGAAAATACAAACAGTCTGACTAAAAGTCACCTGTCTCACCTGATCTGAGCTGTTTGATGCGACCCTGGCTGGTGCTGGGGTCGACAGGCAGGAAGTCTTTGAACCAGGAGATCTCGGGGTCCGGGATGCCACTGGCAGCGCACAGCATGGTGGCCGTCCTTGTCCGCTCCACCACTTTCAACTGAGGGCCCATGTCTATACTAGGGAAGCCAAATGGCAACAGGTCCTCTGAAAGCATCAAGAGAAAGAAAAGAGTATGAAATGTGCAGCATTTAAAACATGAAATATAAATGTCTAATTGCACTACTTGCGCATGTCTGCTGGTAACATATGATAACAGGAGCTAACATGTATATTTAGCACATATAATGACTTGTGTTTTGACCATTAGTTTAGCATGTAAGCATGCTACGATCTGCTAATTAGTGCTAGAGGCAAACAGGAAGACGTCATACACTGAACAGTGATCATCCCCATATAGTACAGTGCAGTGCTAGGAAACATGACAACGCATGTGCATGCTGTTTTCACACATACCACCCTTCAACACTGTTGCTAACCAATCACATCAACCCATAGCAACAGGAGCACCAGCCTCCCCTAGCAAGACGCCTCACCATGTTGCAAAAATCTTTTCCTAAACAACCCAAGGTACAAGACAAAGAGCCTATGGTGCTAACCACGTCTCCAAATTCCTCAGAAATCCTTTAGTATGCCTGAAAAACACGATTCTACTGAAGCCCCACCGGCAACCACCACAGCACCCAAAGGATTTGCTGCCAAAGTCCCAAAGTCCCTGTGCCAGACACCATAGGACATCCTCTGAGGTCCATGACTTTGTAAGTGCGCATGCGCCATTAGCGTGCTGCCTGCTGTAACCCTAATTTCCTTCGGGATTAATAAAGTATTCTGATTCTGAATCTGTGTAAATCAAAGTACAGGGTTAGATTGGGGCGAAGTGCAGTATGTGTACTTATTTCATGAGGACAGTGAAGGCTCAGTTTTTCTAAAACAAATAACGGATGTATCAGCTTCTACTGCCATGCATTCAGTCCTTCCTTTCCCACACATGCAGTGATGTGAAAGCTCCCCCCTCATAGCAGAGCCACTATAGCCTTGGTGATCAAAGTTGTGTGTTCATTCCTACAGCTAGCTAGTCATTAGGTGATATAGCAGGCGGGCAGAAACACAGCTAGGATTTTTCTGTGTGTTTGACAGGCCATTTCTGGAAGAGTATAAACATACCGCCCAGTCAGCAGGAGTTACTTAAGTGCTTACACACACGCACACACACACACACAAATACACACACACAGGCTTTGCAGTACATTACTAACCTAGAATTACAGGTGTTTGGTGGCAGTGGCGATGAACTACGAGTTTTCAAAGGTGTGGTTCTGTGTTATGTGGTGCTAACGATTCCTGTCTAATAACTATTCAGAAAGCTGCTCAGAAACAGCAGCGGCAATTAGAAGCTGGGACCAGAGGAGGGGCAGGGCACTGGGGGTAATAAGGACTTGTTAGCAGTAATTGTTAAAATGTACCAACGATTAGAGAGGCCGATCTGGGATGTGTCTGAATGCGTCTGGATATGTCTTATTACGTTGTAGGAGCTGAGGACAAGTGTGTGTGTGTTTGTGTGTTGGCTGTGTGTACATATTTGCTTCTATGGCTATGTTCTCATTAGCATCTTCACAGATTTCTGCAAAGTGTCGAATAATGTTGAGCGGCACGATCGCACATATCCAGGAAAATAAGTGTGTGCACGCAAAAAAGCAGTTGCTTTCTATTTCGCACACACACATACACAAACACGTTCACATACACTTTCTCTGGTGAATGGGATTAAGAGTCTCAGTGACAACAGTCCAGATGGCCAGACACGTAATCAAGCATCCATCAGCCCTCCTGCTTCCTTTCCTCCTTACCCTTTAAACCACTCTCTCTTTCTCACACATGCACACAGACACCTCCTCCATACCTGGAACTATAATTATAAATCCACATTCCCGCAGCAGCGAAGCAACGAGATGGCAATTTCCTTGGCTAATAAATCAAACCCATCGGAACATCTTGATTGTCAGACAAAACAAAACCTGCTAAAGTTTGCTTTGCTTGAGCCCAGAATCACAGACATATCTGGAGCTGAACGCAGTCCAAGATGCAGACCGTGGCCACGTCAACTGTCTGTGTGTTTTTCCTCTCCTCCACTCCTCCTCCGGGCCCCCTGCTACCTAACCACATGACAGACATATACCATCTGTTCCCACACACTCTGTGATGGGGATGAGAGGCTGAGTTGAGATAGGATCTATCGCTCTCTTTCTCTCTTTCTACAGTCATCAGCGCTAGAGAGACCTCGTCAGATAGGAATGTCAAGCTGTTGCTGATGCTGCGCCTGAGAAGAGAAAGTGGAGAAATGCCACAAAAAAGCAAGAGAGGAATCAAAACTTGATGATCAAGATGTTTAGTGCAACAATTAGGCCTCGTGAAGACAGGAGAGACTGGAGTGGGCAGAGTGGACCACGCTAACACTTCTGAGACCCCCCCCCACCCCAACCCTTCAGCATCCCTGACAGATCAATACTAATGATCTACCTGAATGGAGGCTAGTGGTATGGCCACTGATGAAATAGACAGGAAGAGAAAGGAAAGAGAAGAGGGAGATCGATGGGCAGGTCAGAAGGTGAACTCCCAAAGGCGAGGAATATGCTAGGCCTACATTTGCTCCCCTCTACCCTCCCCGAATCCTACCCCTCTCTTGAGAGGGTTCAGATGGTCTTTTTATCACTCTGCCAGCTACCACAACATGGACTCCCTGGCTGTTAATTAGAGCACACCACAGCACTGGGCTCAAGGCATGTGCATATACAATGCATGCGTGTGTGTGTCTGTAGGGCGTGTGGCTCTATATTCCACTCAGGTCTTTATTAATGCTGCAAATACATGGTGTGGGTGGACCTTGGACTGAACACTTGGAGAGAATTAGAAGAAATGGAGAGAGTCGGACAGATAAACAGAGAGAGTGAATCTTTGCAAGCATCCAGAACCCAACGATGCTTTTCAGATAGCTAAGGATATTCAGCAGTGTAGAAAACAAACAAGGGTTAAGTTAGTCATTTTAACTTTAAAATTCTGCTCATTTCAAGCTTGAGTAGAATTGTTTTGCATCATTAACTGTTTAAAATAATCCGAGTTTATCTTCTACTGCAGCACCCAGTTCATCCAATTCATCCTCTGTATAAAATGAACATTTTTAACTCCATTCCCTTTAAAGCTAGCTCCCCATTTAAGTTAAATCCATACTGTCTGTGAAGGTTCTCAGTCATCCAGGTCATCGTAGTCAAAGGAGCTTGCAAAGAAAAGCGTCTGGACTTCTTTAAGTTACTTGAAGACGTTTCACCTCTCATCCGAGAAGCCATTTGACCTTAGAACTGAAGAAGCTTCTCGGATGAGAGGTGAAACGTCTTCAAGTAACTTAAAGAAGTCCAGACGCTTTTCTTTGCAAGCTCCTTTAAATCCATACTGATTTGTTGTCCTTTGTAAAAAGAACATCATACCAACAGTCAAACATAGTGGTGGTAGTGTGATGGTCTGGGGCTGCTTTGATGCTTCAGGGCGACACTGTGATTGATGGAACCATGAATTCTGCTCTCCACCAGAAAATCCTGGAGGAGTATGTGTGGGCAACAGTTTGTGTCTGGAAGCTCAAGTAGCAGGACAATGATCCGAAACACACCAGCAAGTCCACCTCTGAATAGCTCAAAAAAAGAAAAAGAAGCTTTGGAGACACCTAATCAAAACCTGGCCTTCAATCAGATTGAGATGTTTTGGCGTAACCTTTTTCACGCTCAGAAACCCTCCACTGTGGCTGCATTAAAATAATTCTGAGGAGTGGGCCAAATCTCCTCCACAGCGAAATGAAAGACTCGTTGCACAAATGCTTGATTGCAGTTCCTTGGGCTAAGGGTAGCACTATCAGGTATTAGGTTCAGAGACAATTAATTTTTTCCTTTTTTTTTTTTTTTACACAGGATTTGTGTTAGGGGTTAGGGGGTTTGGAAATGAAATGAAAAGATTTTCTCTTTACATTTTCTCAGGTTATCTTTGTGTAATATTACAATTTGACAAAGATGTTTGATGATCTAAAACCTCAAAAGGATGGCACAATCCTTATGATGTTATGATATATACAAAGCTGTGTTAGAAAAACAGCTTTAATTATCTAAAATATCCTGCTTGCCCTTACCTGGGCTCTCATATTTCTTAGATACAGACGGAAAGTGAGTGCCTGTTAAAGAATGGCCTTTTTAACCCTCATCTGTTGCTTTATTTGATTAACGTTTCATGATAGTTAATGTTTCATGGTTGTTTTAAACGTCTATGAATTATCTTATATTAAATCCTCGTGTTTAATACCCTAACACTAATGCCAAGATGGTAGCTGCATTAATGAGGTAAGTTAAAAAAATGTCCTAATTTCTTTAATTCATTCAGTTTGTTAACACTGACATTTTCATTTGTAATTGTAATTAATTTAACTTTTTTATATCATCACTCATAAATAAGAAAATTATCCGTCTATGGACCTGATCATCATCAATGTATAATATAATATAATATAATATAATATAATATAATATAATATAATATAATATAATATAATATAATATAATATAATATAATATAATAGTAATTAGAAGGCATCAGTTTGCAAGGTCTCTAATGCCTTTTCCACTGAACTGTAGAGCAACATAAGATAACAAAACCCTTCTTTAAAGGGCAAAATGTAGGAAACAGCTTTGTTAAAACCAAAGCCAGCTGTTTTAATAGACTGGCTCAATTAAAAGGACACAAACACAGCAGCAACAGCACTGCCCCGCAGATGCAGATAACCCATTCCACAGTACAGGACACTAAAGTACAGTTCACCAGAGAGGAGAATATGGAGCTACAGGTATTCAGCCAGGCTCCTGGATGAGTCAGCGACCGCTTGAAATAGATACTGCGGGCATGGCCTTGATCACACTTTCCTCTAAAATGAATCATTTATCAAGAGCAAACACTGCTGCACAAAAGTGCCGCTTATTTTTCATCTCCTGGTTAAATTGATAAGATAGCCTATGGAAAAATGTGGCATGTGTATACAAACACTCTGTGTGTCAACAGCGTTTGGGGGAACATTGGCAAGGGTCGAGCAGCATTGTTCCCCGGAGCTTTGTATTTGTGTGTATCAAGAGGTTGAGCGCGTACATTTTGGCCTGGTTATGTTTGCAGAAGGGCAATCAGGCCTAGTGCCCAAAACCAGTCAGTAGAGCCAACCAGTTCTGGGCAAATATGCAATTTGTGTGTCCGTGCATGCACACACGCATGCGGCAGTAGAACGGAAAGACACAAACACCCAAAGGGTCAAACACATAATGCATATGATGCAAACAAACAAACATGAATCCAGGTTTTCTTTCCCCGTGCCTCTTTGTATTTCCGTCTCACGCGCACAGAAACCCAAACAGATACTCTCTCTCTCTCCCACATTCACACACAAACACGCCCGCTTCCCCACGGAAAAAAATCATTATTTCTCCCAGTTAAGAAACAGGTTGCCTATTCATCTCTCAGTTCATTTCAGTGGGAAATGGCCATGTGCATGAATGAAGTCTGAATAAAAGCCGATCTCGGGGAGCCTGATTCAGGATTAATCTGCTCGCACTCAGCAGTCTTCAGAGGCTCTAATGCTTTGACTCCTATTGACTGCAGGAGGGCTGAAGGGGAGCACTTTAAATGCTAATAGACCTTTATGATAATAGATCACAATGCAATGCAAATGCAGACTTTGTAGACCAATCACATGAAAAACCCATGTGTCTTCACCATTGTGTGCCCTACTTTAGGGGGCCAGGACTAAACAGGATCCCACATGTAAGGCTGATTCCCGAACCACATATAAACATTCAAGAAGAATTTAAAAAATGAAAGAAGGACCAAATATAAACAGCAAAGACGAGGGGTTAAAAATGATGAAACAGCCAGTTCTCCACTCGAGGAGTGTAATCCTCCTGCAGGCTGAGTAGATACTCTTAGTTGTTTCCAGACCGAAATGCTGCTTGAGCCGCCGGCCTGCCAATGCAGCAGACGCCTAGGGGGAATCACTGATCTGACTCTGTTGTTCATATGAAGGGTGTTTGCCGTGGTGGCAGAACATCTCTCTTCCCTCTTCTCTCTCTCTCTCTCTCACCCTGTTTCTCCCCCATCCCCCGCCTGCCTTTCTCCTAAAATGGGACACTGGGAGGTGAGTATAATCAGGATTACTTTGCACAAAACCAGACATACACACGCACACAAATGTATGCACTCACGCACACACCCGTGCGCACGCTTACCAGCGCACACACATACAGCGCTGCGGTGATGAGAATCTCTCGCCCACAAGAGGCTTTCAAACATGCAGAGCTGCAGATATTCATGTCTCCTGAAGGGAGAGCAACACAACTGCAGTGTCCATAGAAAAGAGCAGCTGGGATGGAAAGGGGAAGGGGTGGAGCAGCGGAGGACATGTAGCAATGCAACGGGAGGAGTTAAAAACAGAGTCAGACAGACAGAATAGATGGCTAAGAAAATGAAAGCATGAATAAAACAGAAGAGAAGAAATTAGAAACGGATATTGCTGTAGGGCCAAAGTACGGCTCCTGGAGTTAAAGAAAGAAAGATATAAGGAGGAAAAAAGGTCATTTTACAGGTAATGTGTGAGGATGATAAAGATGATGATGATGTTGGTGAAAGCCCATAACCTACCACATCTCCACCCATTAGGCAGCCAACAGTGCAGCAGTAAATATCCTGTGGCCAACTGCAAGCCCCTCACTCTGTACGAAACTGCTATTAGTCTTAGTCCACCATTATACAGAACGATGAGATAAAGCACATCAGTGGATGAAAAAGACTTTTCAGTGGAAGTGGAAGGGTTTTGGCCAATAATGGAAAGCCTTTTTTCTACTTCAGTGGTGGACCTTTTCTACGATGGACTGGTTCTTTTTTAAAGACTGACCCAAGCACAATTTCTGCAGACATTTGTGCACTTAACAGCATTCTTGGATGGCATGATCTATTCTGCAGAATATCACTGAGCCTACAGTAGGCTGCATGGGTGCAAGACACTGGGAGTATCCTGTCATGTTTGAAGTAGGAGGAGGTGCCGTCACTGTGTAAAGTTGAAGTAAAACTGCGCAGTAACTTGCAGGTAATTTAAATCCCTCTCCTCGTGTTTATGTATATATAGAGCAAAGAAGCTTTAGATTTACTTTTGAATATAAATTTAAAAACACTTAGAAACATCTTGGCAACAAACTTTTATTTTATTTTATATCTTTACTTTAAAATTTTCTGAAAAGTTTGATTTAAAATACACAGGCATTAATCATCTAAAAATAAATTGTTCATCATGTTAAAATTTTAACCTCAGCTCACGCAAATCAAGGTTTTCAACAGGAATCACTAGCAACTGTGGGTTTAGTGTATTGTCCGAGGGTAATGGCCAGGGATTAAAACACCAACCCCGGGATTAGTGGACAACCTTGACAACCAGCCTACACCGTTGTTTGATGTGCAGCACTTTCCAGAATGACTTCATGCGCCCTGATACGTTAAAGGGACAGCTTACAAAAAATGGCTGATGTGCAACAAATTTCTAAGCAGCATAAAACTCTCAAAAAAAATAATATATACACAAAATTATTGCCTTTATTGCCAACTGAATGCCAGAGACGTGCCTGTGCATGATCATTCAGGCCAAATCTAACTATTACAGCTACAGTCAGCTCTGATTCTGATTGGTACTCTCGGTGAAATATTATCTTATTCATTGCTACCCTTCACTCTGCTCTCAAAGACTGAAGATTGTAATGTCACTGAAGGGATGGGGACATCACCGCACACAGAACGGGTTGAGAGAATAGGTTATGGCACCAGGAACACACTACCACCCACACACGAACACGACCACACACATACACACACACACTGGGAAGCTCGCCCTCGAGGTGTAGTTTATGTGGTAATGTGCTTTAGATTGGGGCTGTGTGTGCAGAGAGGATGGGCTGGGTAACAGATGGACAGGAGTCTATTCCCTGGGCTACCAGCCTTCTGCTTACCACACCGCCCTGCCAGCTCCACAATCCTCATCCATCTCCTTCACTCCTACACCCCCACCTCCCACCAAACCCCATCTCCTATGACATCCCATTCAATCTCTTTTGTTTCACAGCATCCTGCTGTGTTACGCAACTTACTGCCATCTTTTCATCTTCCATCATCTCCATTTGACCTCTTCCATCCCCCCTTTCCCTTTTTCCTCCTTATTTACTCCTAGCGAGCAAAGGTTCTTTGCCAAACCAGGGCGTAATCCCTTGATTTTCCTTCATGTATTAACAGCCTGAGCAGTCATGCCTCTGTTTCTTCTTTCATTTCTGCTGTGCTGGGTAGATGGTAGGTGCTCTCATGCCAAGCTATCAGCCACATGCTGCAATTTTAGTCCATAACATGTTGGAGCTCCACATTAGATAAGTTTTCCTTCAAGGGGCCAGTGTACATTCGATTAACACCCTTGCTCTGGACGGGAAGTGCAACGTTTAGAGCAAGCCCGTACAGTTTGCTAAAATGCCCCTTAGCTAGCATGCTAGCTGGCCCTCTCTGTGGCCAGATCACGCTCGCTGCACTCAGAGGGACTATAAAAAGAGCAGCTCCCTGCAGCCTCCTGTGCTGGCAGGGTGCGGCCCTGCTTCGCTGTTACATCTACGACTGACAGCTCAGTGAAGCAGGGATGCCGGTTGAAGGCGAGCGTGCAAAAGAAAGCACCTCTTGAGTAGACACAGTGTGTGTGCGTGTGTGTGTACAGTATATGTGAGGGTTTTTTGTTTGTCTTACCTCTGATAATGGACAGCTTTGCAGTGACAGACTTCTCATCTACGCTGTTACGTGCCACACACTCGTAGGTGTTCTCATCTCGGGGACCTCTAAGTGGTTGGATCCTCAGCACAGCACCTGCACCATCATCAAACTCTATGGTCTGGACAGCCACAGAACAAGACATATTAGTCACAGCAGAGGAGGCACATAAACCCTACTATTAGAGCAGCTGACTATAATGTTGCATGTCAGCACCTCGGCCCAGTGTGTGTTGTGTTAATATCACAACAATTACAGCTAAGCACTTCATCATGCCCCACCAGAAAAAAAGAAATACAAATAATAATAATAAATACAAATAATGATTTTGTTTGCTCTTCTCTACGGAAATGCTAGAGGTCAGGCACAGATACAAAACATTTACCTGTGCTCACACATTTACCTGGAGCGGGTAAAGAAGGAGGCAGTTTCTTGCACAAATACACTTCATCTGGGTTGATACTTACTGAGATGGGGGGGTTGAATGAGGTCCTCTGGTAGAAACTGAGTATTTCTAACCATTAGGTCACAGGATCAATACACAGTCAGGCCTCTACTGAGCCACAAGAATTTACTCTCTGGACTAGGCTGCTGTATAGCTCCATGACAGCAATATGTGAATTCAATAGGAAGTAAAGTCAGTAATACTTAAGGGTCCATTGATTAGTTTTATTTTAGGTTTGTAAAATGATCGGACGTTTAATGGAACCTTGTGATCTACTGTATATTGGAAACATGTATTTTTAAACAATTATTTTTCACTAATAGTTTAAATGTTGGGTCTCTTTATCTTCTTGATAATACTGATACCGCCTGTTTAACTTTGGAGCTGCAGCCAAGAGGTCAGTTAACTTAGATCAGCATTAAAGAAGGTGTGCGCTACACTTAGCTTCAGCATAGACAAGCTAGCTGGCTAATTGCATGCGTAGAGTACTGATTTAGCATGTAAAAACAATAATAATAAACCCTTTAATACGTTTGGCATATTATACTTATTGTACAGATTAAACAAACAATGAATTACCTTTATATTTTTATTTTCAGAGACTTAAAAAGAACGAATAGCTGCTTCACCCAGCTACCATTCTGTATGCTAAGCTAAGCTAATCAGCGCACTGGTGTAGCCTCTTATTTAATCAGACACATCAAAGATACCAGTCTGTGTATTTCAAAAATTTGTGAACATACCTTGATTCCAAAACATATTTTAGTATTTTATATTAAAATAAAAAAAAAAAATAACTGGAAAAAAAACTATTTCTCACATACATAACAAAGTTTTATCTTAACAGTTTTTCGCCTATCCACTCTCTGTATAAATTTATTTACAGTGTAACGTCAAGGTTGTAATTAATGTATACATTCAAATAATATGTATGTTTTTTAAATGGATTTGCATATTCATATCTGTCATGCAGTTACAGTAGGAGTTGAACATTGAGCACTGTGACAACCACCTCGATACGCTGGGAGTTGACCTTCTTGCCCTTCTTGTTCCAGTAGACAGAGGGCTTGGGATTGCCTGTGGCTTGGCACACAAATGATGCTACACCTCCTGATACTCCGATCTGGTCTGTGGGAGTCTTGGTGAACTTTGGGGGAGCTAAGAGAGAGAGAGAAAAGGAGGGAGAAAAGTGAGTGAGGGATGGGGGAAAATTAAAACAAGACACCAGAGGGCTACAAATGAACTCCACAACCAGCAACAACCGTCCCCGCTGACCACGCCCCATTTCACTGTCAGTGACTGGTCAGGCCGACTTGTGTTCTGATGGCTATGTGTTGTGCTTACTTCCTGGGTATCATCTAGAGGACAAACTGAAGGACTTCCTGTGGGCCATAAATAAAAGATGGGGCTGGGCTTCACAGGAACATCTCTTTCTCTCTCTCCGTCTCTCTGCTTTCTCGAGGGCAGGCTGCCATTGTATTTCATGCAGCACAGGCTGTCATGACACATGAGTGTTTCACAGGTAGGTGAAGTGTTGGCTGCAAATTCACAGCATATAATTGGTTTAAATGTATTAATATCAGAGGTGTCATTTTATGCCTGTGCATGCCAAAGAACTGCACAGAGATCCTGATGATGTTAGCAAACACAATGAACACAGCAGCACAGGCTTTTGTTAATTTTCAGAGTCGACTCAAGGAGACAATTTCATCTTGGAGGCCGAAAGCATCTTAGGTGGGACGTATGAGCGCTGCGGTCGCCCTCTAAGACGAAAACAGCAATTTCCAAGTGTGATATTGAGCCAGGCGTAGCGAACCTACACTTCTCACAGCGGCTGAGTCAGATCAGTCAAACAACCTCATGCATCCACCCTTTGCTATCTGTCTGTGGCCTGTTTCCATGGTGCCCAGCTTAACTCCTCCTCAGCTACAGAAACACCGCTATCCATCAGGGTGAAATCAGGATGACCCTTACCATGGCAACCTGGATGCCTCCTCCCCTACATCTGGGTGGGTGAGGTCTGCCTGTGTTGATTCACTTCTGCTCTGAAGACCACACAGGAGCAAAAAAAAAAGAAGCCATGCCTATCAAGAAATCACCAGCAGATTCTAAAGCCTTTTTGCACGTCTTCCCACTCCTACTCACTTCGTTGGTTAACAGCCATGCAGAACACTTCCCAGTGCCTTGACAGTAACTGGAATAACATTATGTCAAAAGACTGCTCCTGTCCCGACTGCCCCGTGTTGTCTCTTAAAGACCCACTCTGAATGTCAGAAATAAAGTGGTTTGCCATAATCCGCACAGGAAGAAGCAAAAAGCTGGTACAGTAGAGTCAATCAGAACAAATTTATGCCCACCATTTTGGGATTCAAGAGCAGGGTAGTTTTTTCTGAGGACTCTTAGAAAAGCACAGACTATTGAGCAGGCTGCTGGTTTTTTCTGACAACAATATAAGAACTATCAAAAAAAAAAAAAATCAAAAAAGACTAAATGCCATGGCTGAAACTGCTTTCTCCATCCTATAGGGTTATGAATGAATTTCATGTTCTTCTTAGGGATTGAGCATGGTTTTCGGTGGCTTTACTTTGAGTCCAAAACGTTTTCTATGTTCTTTTTAATGTACTTCAACACCAATCCGCGTGCAAAACCTACCCCACTGGCAGTGTTACCACTTAAGCCTCTTCTGAAAGCCAGAGAAAAGCCCTACAAGCTACTGGCTCTGGATGGATGTGGACTGAACAGCAACTAGTTATGAGAGGAAGATTCCAGAAAGCTGCCCCGAAAAAAGAGGCACTAATGAGAAACCGTGGCTCTTTAATACCAAGTCCCACTCTGTTTCCACGGAACAGGATGGTCTACCACTGAAATACCTATTGTCTGTTTTTAAGGGAGCACCTTTGTAACCGGTAATCATTTGACTGAAAGACTGACTGCTGCTGAGCTGAGATACAGCTGGCACCTGCAGGCGTAGTGCCATGAGTTCGGAGCTTGTTTCAAGTAACGCTGTGGGCTAAAGAGGAATAAGTTTGGGTTGGAAATTTTCTTTTGGGGGAATTAGAGTAACCTCTTGTGAAATGTACAGCTCTAAAAGACGCTACTTATGGCAAAGGTATTAGTGCAACCAGCTGTGGTCTGACAAGCCCTTAAGCCACTTTAATAATGCATCTCTTCCTGATTGTGTGTTTTTTGTTGTCAACTTTGTTTGCATTTCCTGGCTAAATGCGTGACAAAAATGAAAGGAAATTTAAAAATAAAACCTCCTGTGATACAAAGATGATGACTGCAGAGTACGATGTGTTGCTGGGCACATAAGAGACGAAAATAAAAGGAACACTGTCTCGGAAGAGGATCGCTGTCAGGGAAACGCTAACCATGTTTTGCATAAAATTCGACAAAGTGATGGTGAAGCATAATATCTGAAATTAATTTTCAATAATTTGGAAAAGAGCTGAGTTGAACCAGTAAATACTCAGAGGCACTGAGGGCCTACTAGCAAATCTCTCGTTTTTAGAAGTACTTATTGTCCATTATATGGTGTAATCTGTTTACCTAGGCTAATTTGGTCATTGTTCTGCTATACATATTGTTAATGGAAGAATTCCAGTTATGATTTTATCTCCTTCGTTACTCAGAAAGCTAGAGAGATTTGGATCTACAGGGAAAGAAAGATTATTTTCCCCTCCACAATACTATCTGCTCTGCTGAGCAACACTGTAGGTGGTCAAAAAGCAGCAATATTCAGTCCCACAACATTTCAGCTGAAAGTTGGCTGGTGTGTAATTTTTTTTCTCTTCACTGAATATAAAAAGATTTCAGATATGATGTCAGTCTTATAAAAGAACCGTGGACGCAAATTGGTTACGCAAATGGGAGATGAAAAAAAAAATGCACGAGGCAACTGCCGTATCTAATGGTGAGAGGTGCCATCTCTGTCTTTAACCTATCTTACCTTCTTATCCAAGAAAATCTAAATATATCAGTTTAGTAACATTTTCAGAGCTCTGACAGCTGTGTGTGTGTGTGCATTTGTGTATCTTATGTGTGTGGCCAACTGAGGCAGGAAATTTGTGGAAATGTTGTAATCAAGGAGATGATGAGGAACATGCTGATGGAACCTCCTGGCTTATCACAACACATTAACAACGCTACAGCCCTAAGATGATGTGCTGACGGGCCTGGATCCACTCCTCTCATACACACACACACACACACACACACACACACACACACACACACACACACACATATACAACACACACCGCACACATAGACTCACATACACACACACACACAGAATCAAAGACGCACACACACACACAGCCACATATATATACACGTCTGTGCCTCGCATTCATTGCTGACAATATACCAGCTGCCATTCAACTGAGAAAAAGACAAAAAGACAAAAAAAGACTACCAACACATAAATAGACACAGACAGACAGACAGACAGACAGACAGACAGACAGACAGACAGACAGACAGACAGATAGACAGATAGACAGATAGATAGACAGATAGACAGATAGACAGATAGATAGATAGATGTACCTAGTGCTTCACCCACGCTGCTCAAAGGTCTGGTTAGCAGGATAATCAAAGGCAACAGCAGACACAGGGGAGATAGGCTAATCCACAGCCCCAGGATTGGCCTTCTGGCCTGGGCCAGGACTCCACCAGTCTTGGGCCGAGGCATGGCACCACCGTGGATTGGTTAGAGATGACGGAGATTTGAGTAGGGCTTCACTCAACAGGGATAGGCACTCTGCAGACACAAGAGAAAAAAAAAAGAAGGAAGGTCAGGCATATTTCCGTCACCTCTGATTCATCATTCTGCTTTTAGAGCAGCATCTGAAATGTCAACGCACCATGAAGGAAGAGGGAAAACATACAATACTTTATACTAATGTAGAAAAAATAATAAAAACACGAAGAAAATTAAAGACATATTCATGCTAATGCAGGATTAGGTCTTTTGATTTAGTCAGAGCACTTCTGACTTGGGATTAACAGCTCAAGCAGGCCAGCTCTGGCTGAAGTAATACCAGAACAATAGAGCCACTGCTCAATAACTATGACAAGAAACAGACCGAAATAGTTTCCAGCATACTGCTTCTGTATTAATAAGTCTTCTTTTCTAGTGAGCCGTGAAATGAGCTGCAATGATACAGTTTTAAGTTCTTTTTTTTTCTAAGACGTCCTAATAATTTCATTTTGCTCTGGCCTAATTCCTTCTTAGCGTTCAGTATTTTAGTTTTCTGGTGCCACATAAAAGTGTTAATGGAATAATACATCCAGAGTGTACCACCGTAATGGAAAACACTCAAACAAAGAAGAGTGGGGGGGGGGGGGGGGGGGTCAGTAGGAATGCGGCAAAATTCAATAACGGCAAACGTATCAGAAGCTGCTGCTTTAATAGATGTACCCCCTTCTTGTTAATCCCTAGCCTTGGGGGGGGATCTCCATCAGCATTTCTTTTTTTTCTTTTTTTCACTCTCTTTCTTCACACAAACACAAGCGCACATGGGCACACAAATCTGTAAGACTGAACATAATTCAGCTCTGTCTGCTTACAGAGATTTAGACAAGCTGTGCAGAAGCTCCCCGTCTGGGAGTCAATAACTCCTCAGTCCTATCGAGCTCTTCCGACCCCCACCCCTCTCACCCGATGTGTCAGAACGCAGGTGGGGAGGCCAAATGAGAAAGGAGCCTTTGTTAACCTGTCATAAATCACGCACATACATGTTCTCCTTTCAAGCAGCAGTACGGGATAACATATACGCTCCCAGGGAGACATAATAAGCATTAACAGGTGACAGGGCAGGCTGTGATTGGCACATAAATATGCGCAAACACCCATAAGCACACTTTCACCCTGACATCCGCCGATACGCTGCCAGAAATGGAGGAGCAGCGATCAGGCCGACACTTAGTCGCCTTTCCTAAGCGAAAGCGGCATTTCTGGTGAGTTACATATTCAAAGTCTCCTCCAACCACTTATTGAGCTAATGACCTGCTCATAAACATTACTGTCTGCCAGTTCCTACACTAAAAATAGCTCGACTGAAAACATGGCCGTCTATCTGATAGAGACTCTTCTCGCCGCTCTGCCCTCGCCTTATCTAACGCCGTGTAATAGCCGCTGAATAGAAAAGCTTTCAGCGTCCCCTTTTCAATTGAACAATGTGATAAGAAAAATCAGATCAGAGCTCATTCGAGCACCATTGGTAGCATGTTAAGTAAATTCCCCTCTTACGGAAACTCAATTTGCCAGCGTTAATCTAACCAGGGTTACCGTTCTGCGTAGAGCCACATGGCCACTGAAACATTAGGCACTCCTTGCATGATGCAGCGTCTGCTACCACTGTCCTGTGTGCTGGATTTGCTGTGGCACTAATATCTCTCTGTGACCTCAGTCCAACCCTTTCTATCATTTCGTTTATCCCCTCCTCCCTGTTGTCTTTTCACCTACTGACAAAAACCCCTCTCTACCTCTACCTTCACTATAGACGCACAGCCTCTAATCCTTAATCTTACTCTCGTCACACTCCTGCATTAGTCTCAGTATTCCAGAAATCTCCTCTTCTCCCATTTCCTTTCATCCGCTTCCGCCCCTCTCCTCCCCGTTTTTCTCTTTTCCTTCCTCGATGCCATCTTCTCTGTGATACCCGATCATTCATCTCCTTTACTCGTTTTTGTTTTTTTTATACGCACTCTAACCCCTGCTTGTATACAAATCCTCTTCCTCCGCCCCAGCTGCCCTGCACCGGCTGCTCCAGCTGTTGTTGGTCCATTGACACAGTTCAAACAAAAGAGCTTAGAGCATCCTACAGCTGTGAAAGTTGAGGGAAGAAGCCAAAACAGATACACAGAAGCCCCAGCAGGAGCAGACCCAGCAGACCAGGCCCATCTAAGCATATCTGAGCTCGTGCTTATGGTAACTAACAATCGTCTTCACCTCTCAGCATACAAACAGTCAACAACCAGGCACGTTGCTCATTGCCGAAGCAGAATTAAAAGGTGCGAGCACAAAAATTCTCATGACTCAGGCCAATAACCCCTCAGAGATACTGCAACTCCCCCCACCCCGATCATCCGAGCTCAGCATCCGGAAAGAGAGAGGACAGCAGGGGTTGTGCTTATTACCTTTTCAGTGACAACACAGATGGTCAGCCAGACAGATAGATTGATGGGGATGCGTGTGCTATTTATTGCGGGGAAGCCGATAATGACACCAAAGCTCAGGTGGTGAAACGTACACCGGTTATTGTGCCCCATCAGGCTGATGAAATAACATTGTTTAGGTGGCATCCAACCTGGCCCTGCTCCGCTGGGGCCCCTCGGAAAGATGACATGTTTTGTTTTCCTCACCTTCCTTCCCTCCACCCTCCTCACTCCCTCCCTTCCCACCGTACCCGCGATGCCTTGCACCACAAGTGGGTTGAGATGGTCTCCCAAGGCCCGTCTCCATGACAACGAGCCACGAGCACTCATGGAAGGACCAGATCTGTTTCCTGCTGCACCACGTTAGCTGTGAGTGAGCACACCTGATAAGGAGGCTCGTGTTGATTCCTTTTACCTTTAATTTGGATCCAGTTCTGGGAGTAAGCATCAAAGGAGTCTTGTAGAGGAGGAATCAGTCCAACTATACATATGTATATACGTAGTCTGGCATTTATAATTACAGGGAACACAACTGAAATAAACAGAAATAAACACATGGCTGTGCACCACTGAGTTATTTTTGGATTTTAATGAGAATGCATGCACTGCAGTTAGCCTTCTCTCACATTTTTATCAGTGATTCTGAAATCATGTACACAAATATGGGCACTTAAACTTTTTCGGCACAAATATAACCATGTCTTGAATTATGCACGTTTTAGTGCCAGCTTGGAGTGGAGGCATTTGGAGTAGAAATCCTGTATCACTAACATACATGGCCAGACTAGAAGCGATATTACTTCATGTTTCTACGACCCTGGACCCTGTAGGCAAACGACACTCGCAAATGCTTGCACACCCACAGGGCCGTGCGCACACAACACGAACGCACACACATAAACATGGCAGATGGCAAAGCATCATGGGGGAGATTGGCACTCGCTCGCTCACACTTCCCTTCACTTTCTCTCTTAAACACACAGCCCACAGACACACACACGTTTATGAACACACACACATGCTCACACGCTGAGGATCAGAAGCACAGGATGAAGTACGGCTTACTGCAGGCATGAGCTACACCGCCCTGGTTACATTTTTAGCAGTGGAAATAAAATATCTGAGGCTCCTCTCTAACAAGAAAAAAAACAGCTGTCACTCAAACACGGAGATGCCCCCCACCCCCTACCCCTCCCTGGAATTTAAATGCATATGTAGACCTGCGTACTCCAACTAAACCTCCATCGGTCTTGCTTAATGCTGCAGGATGCTGAAGCAGGGGCTGCCTCATACAACGCGCATCCAAACAGCGTTATCAGGGGACATTTTGACAAACACCAATAAAATTCCCAACCCGCAGCTACCATTTTCATCACGGGTCTGAGCCTATAAACAAGGCTGCTGCTGGAGTTTCAAATCACACCTCTGAGAGCAAACATGACTCACAGAAATAGCCTAAGAAACATGTAGGCATGGAAGGAAAACCCATATATGTCGCGTGCGCTGCCTTCTTTTCTAATCGTCACGTAGCACATAACCGAGGGGAAATGCGGATCATCAATTCATTGATGAGATTGTGACTTTTCTGTCATCCATTCATTTAAGCCTTATCCCAATTACTGTTATTCTCTATCTTCACTAAGTGACTATTTTGCTTTAAATCATGTCACACTGAGCTGAGTAATTAGGGGGCTTGATGGTTGGTCAGGGGAAAAAAGGCAATTTAAAGGCACCACTCTGGTCTCAGTTAAATTGTGACTTGCATTTTTCTTCGACTTAGTTAATAATTACTAAAGTGAACTATGAATGAAAGCACTAATTGCACACAAAATGATTACTTGTCCAAGAGAGAATAACAGCTTTGCTCATAAAGAAAATAAGATTGGAGGATTAGAGTGGTAGTACTTAGTAGTGGTAGTACCGCAGTACGGTTTACACATTTGCTTAGCAAGTGAAAGCTCCCAGGTTCAATCCTAGGAGAAAACACAAACCTGTTTGGGTTACGTCAGGAAGGGCATCTGGTATTTAAAAAAAAACATCTGCCAAATTAAGCACGGAGCGCTACCTGCTGTGGCGAGCCCGTGTGAAAAAGGGAGCAGCTCAAAGTATCTTGTTGTAAAATTATAAATAACTATCCTTAACTCTGCCAGATCTGACTTACAACATCTCAACAATTTTAAAAAGTACATTTAAAAACAAATCACTAGAAATTATCTGTCGTCTTTTTTTATTTGAAAATTCTGCATTTTCATTTTCCTATTTGGATTAGTAGACGGAGAACAGCATACATTATTAATACATGTGTCTTTGTTCATCAGTTCTTCTGTTTGTTTAATTTGTTTCTGGGTCATACTGTGTGACAGGTGAGTGCTGACTTTAATTCCTCATTTGTTTCGACACCTTGATGTAGCTGACGGTTTGCTTTACTTGAATGTTTTAGAGAGATTTCTGTTTGCACAGTTTTGATGTGAACATACACAGGTATTCAGGGGTGGGTTTGGTGTGGGTGCTACTGTGGGTGCTTTCAAATCTTTCTGTCTCCAGCAGGAAGTTTCCTTTTATACCTTATTATAAGCTCTTCAGAAAGAAAAAGCAGCATGGCTTTCTCATTATGATGAAATAAGCTTTTACAGATTAAATACACTTTCTCGGGATGATAACAAAACAAAATTCAAAACTGAATCTACCCACATACTCTCTCAGGCTTTCTCTGGTGGGGAGCGTGAATTTAGCTTTAGGTCACAGTTTAATTAACTGATCACCCACAGCTAAAAAGAGAAGAGCTTTCCTGGACTCTACGCTTTGACTTTCCTCATTTTAGCCAGATTTGCAGCAACGTCCTGGGTGTCTGACCCCTCTTTCTAATCCCAGAATTAAGAGAAGATGCCAGTACAGCCTTTCTCTCTGCACATCAGCACATCAATAAAATTATAGAGCAGCACGAGCATCATGTGACTATTTAAGCATTAAAATCGCTGTTCCCCATTATAAAGAAAAATCTGGACGCGCTTCAGTTTTTCCCCATCAAAACTACGTTTCCGAGCCAAGACGACACACTGATTCGTGATGATGAACAAAGGGAGGGGTGGAGAGGAGAGACAGAAGCGTGACTAACCAAACTAACTTTCACTTTGACCTCAATCGCTGCATACCCGGGACGGACTAAAGCTGCCGTATCCCAACAATGGTGAGGCAAATGTACACCCACGCGTCTTAAAAGGGGCTCCAAGGTCAGACTGACCAACACAACTAGAAAGAGGCATCTCTTTCTGATGGATAAAACAGCCTCAGATAAGCCTAGCAACAGATGGACTAGATCCTGCTAAGCAGGAAATGCCTGTAAAATGCTATAAAAGTGTACACAGGCCTGATTATCTTACGGGAGGTCAGAGGGTTGACACGCATTTACTGGCTAAGGAAGTCCTTGTCACCTCCTCGCAAGAAGTTAGATTTGATCCTTCTGGTGTCCTTAACATTTCAATGAGAAAAAGATCCTTTCCTAATGTCACACATCTGTTAAACACATTCATTGCACTGGTATTAGATTACATTTAATTAAAAAAATTAAATTACTCTCTGACCTTTATTTTAACAGCTAAGGGTTCTTTAATACCCTGCCACCTGTTTTCTGAGGTGGTAGTTTTACCCATTAGCTGCTTACACCGAGTTTAAGTATGTTACTGTCTGACAAGGCTCCAAGTCGAATGAGTGATTTTGAAAAAATATGATAGTAATATAATTATGAAGCCAGTACACACAAGGGCCAGATGGATCTGATTCTCAGCTGAACGTTGTGTGTAATCTTTATACTTGTTAAGATTGGTAGGAAAGCCAGGATATTTAAGAGTCAGCCCAGAATCCATAGGCCCTGACAACAGGTCCCATATTCATGATCTATGCATCACGGAACTGTGTGAAAACCTTGCAGCTTCAATTTGACAATTTTTCACGCTTTCAAATAAGTTCAAGGATTATTTGCTCCTCCGTGAGCTCAGTCAATTTTTCAACCCCTTAGGCTCATAAACCTCTTTCAAATCCCTTAGGGTAATGCCAAAATGCATTGTCATCCAGCTAAAACATGGCTCTTTCCTCCCTAAAAAAAAAAAAAGAAAAGAAAAAAAAAACAATTGACATTTTAGCAGATGCGTTTTCACCTGACAGATGAAGGTTTTTATCTGACAAAAGCAGAGGAAGAGGATGCGCGCGTGTCCACATGCAGACACCTACGCAATGCTCACTCAGCTGAAACGGCAACACTGAGCTCGCAAACACCCAAACATAATTCGTAATTTTCTTTCAGCGACCCAATCCCCCCCCGCACCCCCTTGTTTTTTTGCCTCCTCTGTTGCCGCTTCTTCAGAGGCAGCCGATCTTCTGTGCAGCGGCTCATTACGCAGGCTGATGGTTGAGCCCTTGTCAACTCACTGTCCAATTAGCATATCCAAGGCTGGCACAGACTCTTATCCCAGCGGGAGAAAGAACTGTATATACATACTGATGTCCACATAGTTATGCACTTGCATGTACGTCCCTAATTGTTAAACAGCTCTGACATATGAGAAAAGATGCAGAGTGTAAATTGTCCGCTCCTGATTCAGATGTAAGCAGGGCGATTGCTTCTTTACATAAATCCTAAACACTGGTAATAAATGTGTTTTAGATGAATTATCAAGCAAAACACACACACACACACACACGCACACACAAAACACACACTGACAACCAATTAGTGAGCTTCTCCTGCAGCAGGACTGAGGCTCCCTGACAACACAGAGCACCTTCATCTTCCTGGACGTCATTGTCATCGTCCTGACCATCATCATATTTCACTTGCGCTTCATTAATGGGACATGCCACACATTTTTACCTCCACGTTTCAGCTCTTTCTCGAAACCTACACATCAGCTAGGAGACAAAGCCACGCTGTGTGAAGCGGATTTCAGAGCCCGTTAAAAGCCTCGAGAGTAATAACAGCAGCCTTGAGAAAGACAGCGCCTTTCTGATTTACCATTCATACATAACCCAACAACGAGGATGTCATTAATGTAAGCTTCACGGAGAGTCTTCAAACCGATTCATCTTCTTATTGATTTATAAAAATGAAAATCACTGTCTGCAAACACACAGCAGATGGTTTAAAGTCCAACACGCCCCGGGCATAACCTTACAAGTGTTTAAAGGCAGCTTTTGTGCTGCGATTTTGAAGCGACCCTCCTTTTAATATTTGCTCAGGTAAACGATGTGCAACAGCTTCGGCAGGTCCTTATTCATTTCCTGTCGACACATTGTTTGTTTGCCCAAGAAGCCACTCTCTCCAGAGTATTTTCGCTGCCATGGTATCACCTGTCTCCTGTGGTCACATGACACGCCGTCCACTGAGAGCTCATTAACTCACAACTGCAGCACTTTTCTCCAGCAACACTGAGATCATCTGTAGAGCATCAGCATTCATTTCACACGCCACACTGTTTGGTATGCAGTTAAGGTCAATGTAAAACATATAAAATAAGGCAAAACACTGAAAACTTGCAATGTTTTTGCCGCATACGCCGGTGAACGAATCCTATTTACGTGCTACACAGGCGCTACTCTTAAAAGGTCTGTCACTAACCAGCCATTGCATGACTTCCTGATGGAGATGAGATTTGTGACGCCAAATGAATTTCTCCTTGAGGGACAATAAAGTTGTGAATAGAATTGAAAAGCGAAGTAATGGGGTAGAAAAACTGCATTTGTCCTCTGCCTCAGAACTGAAATCAGTCGGGGAGTCTGTCTCGGTAAGTGAAGAGATGAAATGCTTGTCAAGGGTAACAGACTTGTGCACGGACGCCTTTCACCAATGACTAGCCATTACTCTCACCCCTGTCAAGCAAACACTTCATCCAAACTGGCATCCTTCAGTGCTGCGGAGACAGAGTAATCATGAAATGCCACAGACAAATGTGGAGGTGCATTCAAGAGCCATGTCAACCAGGCAGGCCCGGCACCTGCACACACACACACATTAAAGACTGCAGAATGCTCCTGCTGAATCAGGCCTAATCCTCCGGCTTTTAAATTTCCCCTCTGTGATTTGTGACGATGGAATAGAGCCACAAGTTTCCTGGACATCGTCCCTTTACCATCCTGCATGGTAAAGGTCTTCATAGCAAAGCTGTTTCACTAAAGCAATAAAGATGTTCTTTCAAAGGCAACTGGCATATGGAGGCACGCCAAAACCTTTTCTTTTATTGGACGACTAGCGCTGACAGCAGGGTTTAAATAGGTGGCACAAGCACCGGGCTTATTTGCAGGGAAATTTAAAATCATTAAGTCTGCTGTAATGCGGAATTACTCACATAAAGACTATTTTAAGTTTACTAGCTGCCGGTGAGGTTGTAATTAACAGCAGTGCTTGGAGTTGAACACACAAGAACGCAGGGGTAATGTTTGCATTGTGAACCTAGTTTGTTGTTTAGTTTTAAACACAGTGTATCCAAATAAAGCCTTGGGGGGTTGGGACTGCTATTAGCGTTGTGGGTATTTGATCAGCAATCATGCTGCTGAACAGTAGGATTCATCCTCTATGCAACATGAACTAAAGTGTATGAGTTTACATCTAATAGCTATAGACTGACAGTGCTATCCTTAAAGCCACAATCGGCTAAGAAACCTGAGCTAACTTTATCAAATCCAGTCTTCTGCCACACAGCGTGTACCATAATGACATAATGGTACTAAAAAAGGGATTGCAGTATATGACAGCTATGCAATTTTTCTGCCTCCATGAGCATTCGCATTGGCTTTATTACACCAATTAAACCAAAGCCATATGATTTTATGCTTTACAAGACCTCCAATCAGAATGATTTTGGCATCACTTCATCCAAAATTAACTGATGGAAACTTACACTTTCTTCAAAGAGAAGGGTTTTTTGTTTGCTTGTTTTACTCCACGAGTTGAAAATACCTCAGAGAGCAGCCAAGTGCTGCTGTGGAGGAGCATGGATTATTCTGTCAAACATTTAATGACATCTAACTGGACGCTTCAAAACAAATGGTATCCCCTCTTTCACCAAGTCCTGATTAGTCAGTTTGTCTCCTGCTTTATCAGCCCTCTTGTCAGTCAACCTTATCCTCCTAATGACTCCTGTCAGTCAGGGATGTAACTGTCAACCCATGTCAATGGCTGCATGTCGTCCTCCCGTGACTTGATAACGAGCTGTGCACGTCAAAGCACTTGGCCATTTTCAGCGCAAATGTTTGCACGCGCCTCATCTTGAAATGCGCCGAAATTTCAACAGGAGAAACTTCTGCAACGCCCGATGATAAGAACGAGTTAGCTGTTCGGAAGGAGAACAGGGCTGACCCAGGGGAGAGCGAGGTGGCGGCGGCGGCAGCAAAACCTCGTTTGCATAAGGGAGGAGGCCGGGGGGGGAGGGCTGAAAATGAAGGTGAAGATCTCTTCAGATGTGGCAGTTGTGATGAAAAGAGAAGCAAATGACTGAAGACAAGAGGTGGAGAAGAGAGGTAGTGGAGCAGCGTGCATTATTCATCCCTGCTGACACATCAGAATCTTTGATTCAACTGGAGAAGGGCATCAGTCAAGTCAAAACCTATCTCTGAGCCTTCACTCATGTGTACGCACGGGAACACAGACCCATGAAGAAAAGACACACTCACATAACCGCAAGTGACCCTTGTGGTCGAAGAAAGGATCATAATGGGTCTGGTTTAAGAGACGCATCTTTACATAACTAGATTATAGTGCAGGTTTCAACTGTTAAAGCAGCTACCTAATACTTTTTTGTGTACTTTAATTATTTGTACACATCATCAATTTTAAAGTAGGGCAGCTGTGGCTCAGGAGGTACAGCAGGTCATGTACTGACTGGAAGGTTGGTGGTTTAATCCCTGGGTGCTCCAGTCTGCAAGATGCTGTTTGAAGTGTGAATGCTACATAAAAAAAGGTCCTGATGTATAAAGAGCTCTGAATGTTTGACTCGAGTAGAAAAGCACTATATAAGAACCAGTCCATTACACAATAAGCATGTCTCGACGCACTCTTGGAGCCAGTTTTGAACTTTTATCATTAGATGTGGTGATGAAGCCATAAAGTGGTCATTTAGTATGTGATTGTTGATAATTGTGTGTGTGTTTCTTTGCAACTAATGTCGTCATATGAATAATCTGATGGCTGGACGATTACCAAAATGAACATATAAAATACCACAGAATATACTTCCTACATGCTATAGAAAGGCTCAGCCACCTCATTTAACCATTTATGAATTAGATTAGCTCAGAAATACTAATTCGACCACCAGAATTTTGAAAAGCATTAATGCTATGCTACGATGATATGATAATAAGGAAAGCTGGTTTAATGCCCAGCCATACTAAAGATAAGGGTTAGATTTGGATATAAAACAATATAGTTTTAGTGTGCATCCTGATAGTCCCTCGTTCAAGTTTCATTCCAGTTATTAGGTCAAAAAATAGATGTTTTGATTTTTAAAGGGTATTGTTTTGAGTAATGCGGTGCCTCCAACCACATTACACAGGCGTATCGGCTTCATTCTGCATGCTGTATATGAATTGCTTTCAGGAGCATATAAATAAACAGAGGCAAAGCAGACAAAAGCTCACTGTTTGGAAGGCTTTGAAAAGGTCAATTAATATCTATTCCTAGACAACAACAAGTTGTTTTTTCCCTCCTTCTTGTAATACAGGTGGCTACGCTCCCAGCATCAAAGTCGCACGCCTTTATGTTCTCCTTCCTTCCTTCCTTCCTTCCTGGTAATGGAGGGTAGGCACAGAGCCTGGCAAAATCCAAAGATGGGCATAGCATGTAACACAGGGGAAGAACGTAAGAGAGCAGAGCAGTTAGGGTGACGCTGCAGCGAGAATGTGGGATTGAGACTTCAATGAAGCCTTTGACTTGGAAACCAAAGCTGCTCCAGTGGGAGCACACGTCACCCGGCATATTAAAGTCTGGATGGATCTTACAGTGGTATCTGTTCAGAGGGAGCAGAAAACCATTGAGGCCCATGGTTGAACCCTTAGAAATGCTATTTAAAGAGTACATGCCATCACTGATTTCATAAGCTACCACTCCTAACAGCGCGTAGATGAATACCTATGGGGCCAAGAATCTCTTGACTCTTGGAAGAGAAAATCTGATCTATTTCCAGCACACAGAGGTAATCAACCAGTCCAGTTATTCTGCTTCCACCATAATGACTTCCTTGTCATAATGATGCAAATATACACATTGCTTGCCATCTTATGAAGGTGCATAGTGTAGCCTTCTGTTAAACACAGAGTGGAGCTGAAAAGACGAGAGGGAAAAAATCGGGAGGGGATCTGCTAAAGAGAGGAATCCATGCATAAAAACGACTGATTAAAATAATTAGGGATGTGGAAATGGTCTGGAACAATAACCAGCAAACACAAGGTGCCCCAGGGAACATTTCCCATCTGTGTGTGAGGAGGAAGACCTCCCTCAAATTCACCACGACAGCGTGATTTTCTAGTTTACAGAGGCCACACAACGGAAACCCAGAAAAACTAAACAGGCCCTTGAAGTTTACATGATTAAATCCCAAACGGGCAATAGCCATCGGAAAATGTGTCAGGATGAATCGACGTATCATTAAATTACATTCTGCCTGCACGCGTGACTGGCTGTGTTAACAGTCAAAACCTTGTGTTTATAATTATAGACATCTGAGAGGTCTATGGACTAGAAACACTGCCTATATGTGCAGATGGGCTTGTTTTAAGTAATGTTGGAGAGTAGCAGATGCAGCAGCAGCAGAACCACTCTATTGTCTAGGAACCAGTCCTGCTAAATAAGTCCATCCGCTTTGCCACCTGGTGCCTTCCATACCATAAATGATTCACAAATACTGGTATAATAGCCTGTATGGATTCATAATGTGTCTGCGAGGGCCCCTTTGAGCATGCTGACATAATGACATTATCATAGTGTTATATTTACTTTGGCGTGGCATCAGTGAAATTTAGACACAATAGAAACAGAACTAAGAGTTTTCTTCCTTTTTTCTTTCTTTTAAAAAATATCCTTGGCAGATATACAAGATGCCTGTGTTACATAGATTTGATCATAAAGATGAGCTCTTTCTTGTCTGAGTCTACTGTTTATATTTTTCTTTCTTTTTCTTTTCTTCTTCTTTTTTTTAATAGTCTTTAAAAAAAACGGACTCAACATAGACTCGTCGCGCCTGGAGAGCGCTTTAAAGGGCCATCAAAATAAAAGCCACTTTTAATGACAGTTGATGAGGAACAAAGGCTTTGCCAGTCTGCCCGGGTCCCTCATGCTGCCCAGCCAACAATAAGGAGGAGGGGGTGATGAAGAGGGACGCGCACTCACAGCGTTGTTGCCAACCAGCCTGATCTGCACAACCTCGTTTTTTTGTGTGTGTGTTTTTTTTTTTTTTGTTTTGTTTTTTTTTTTACCCAAACGCTTGAAACAAAATCTGAAGTGATGCTGCAGCTGCTGAGTAAAAGAGAAACACCACAAAGAAACACCCCGGGAAAGACTGAGCGGTGAAATTCCATCCGGGCTGGGATCTACTCTTGCCGCTTTAGTTTCCAAAAGGCTAATCGACAAGTAAAAATGTAACCAGCCTGGGTGGGGTGCACGACTGCAAACATTAATTGTTAAAATAAATATACATATGTATAAATGGATGGTGCGGGTTACCTCGGTAGGAAGTGCTCCGTCTTCCTTACTGTCTGGTAGATTCATGTGGGTGGATTTGCAGCTGGAAGCTTCCTTAGAAACAGCAAGGATAAATGTAATCCAGTGGCAGCTCCACTCAGATGAAGGTCTTCCTTTGTGGAGGGTGCATGCACACATCGCCGGCGTTTCCCCCCCCACACACCGTCCTGGCTGTCCACCGACCTCTCGGAGCGCAGCGGGTCACGGCTGCTCCTCAGCCCTTTTGTCGGGAGAGCATTGCTGATCGGGCGGCCTCAGATACTGCTGGTTGATGTCATTGATACTCCCTGCCTTCTTCCTTAATGCCCTCCTCCTTCCCTCTCCTCGCCTACCCCTCCCAGCTCTCTCTCTCTCTCTCTTTCATGCACACACCGGAGCACTCCCCCCACCCCTCCCTCTTACACATGACGTGATGCAGGCAAGATCTCCAATAGCAACCGTATCCCCCATCACCTCTATTACCCCCATTACTTCCCCACTTCAACCCCCACCTCCTCCAGCTCTCTCTGGTATCGCTGACTGGTGCAAAAGAGGCAGCAGCTGTGGCAGGTTGGTCTTGTGTATTAGTGACTGATTTATTTATTTATTTATTTGCCCCCACTTTGCACCCCAAGGAGCTAAAATGAAGAGAAGCACCCTAGACCTCTTAGATTCCCATAACATAGCATCTAATTATAGCTGCTGGCAGGAATAAAGAGTGAGAGGCTCATAACGGCTCCCACTGAGCAGAACTCCCACACTAAATTACAGCTGGACTCTAAAATATTGGAGGGAAATACAAGTCCTGGTGAGATGTTATGGAAATGCATTAATAATTCCACAGGAGGTAAATAACGCAGTAGCATCTGAGGACAACAGATGGAAGGAGTTTAAAAGTATTATTTATTGTTCTGGAGACAGACTCAGTAGCAAGTTTATAGGTTCACTTGCCTAAAATGAACAACTATTAAAGCCAACAACAGTGCAACAAATCCACGTTCATCAAGGTTATGGTCAGCTTTCATTTAAGCTGCTGATTTAGTTTTACCTTTACTTTAGGGTTACATCACTGGCTGAGCATCAGTATCAACCAATATTAATGAGAAGGAGTGTTCTGGTAGCAGCGGCTGATGTTTATCTCTTGATGCATACGTATACATCATATATACCAGTACTGATATTCTTGGCTATTTTAGGCTGGAGTTAGCAGTAGTCTATTATAAATGAGCTGTTCCTTATAATTTATTCAGTCCTGTTATATTAACAAAGGTGGATTCATTGATCATTTATATCAGTGGGGTCAAATGTGTGCACTTTTATCATTGGTTTTCTTAATCTACAGTACATATATATCAAAAATGGTTTTCAGGGGATTTAATCAATATCACAGTAGCAAAGGGTCGGTAAAAATATATGGAAGTGACTGCCGAACAGGTTCATGTAAGAAATGAATCAAATGAAATATAATTATCAGGATAAATGCCTGCAGTTAAACAATGTGTGTGTGTAATGTAACCAATTTGGTGTATTAGCTTATCTTCGTTTCTGGCGTTGCCCACAAATTTGATTTAAAATATCAATAAAAAAAAAAAAAAAAAGAAAAACAGGGCAACAAAGCACTATTCTTTAACCTGAAGCAAATTGAAATAGTTCAACATAGGACTTTGTTATATCTAGTTTAATGATCTGGTGCTATTTGGGTCACGCAGCATGACAAAAGCAACAGCCACAAGGGCAGATCGTGAGGTGTTGGAGTGTGGTGCTGGACGTTGGCATGGCACCTGAGGATGTCACGAAGGAGGTTTTATATTAACCTTTCTGCTGACCCCCATAGAAAACCCTGCAAAAAGACTCAGCGCCTCCCATCTACCAAGATTTCTTTTCCTCTTTACCTAAAAATGCACATTTAGTGCTTACATTTTCTTTCTTTTTTTTTCAAATAAATGCCATCCTCAACAGCTCATTCTGTTTCTCTATCGGTACAAAGACTTCTTTGTCAGAGTCAGACTCTCTGCTGAAAGAGACACAAAGAAAAAGAAAATCAACCCACCACCACCATTTCTGCCTGAGAGCTACATTTCTGAGCATTTCACATGATCTTAAAGGAACAAAAGACTTCTTGTCTGATTGATTTTCTTTGTTGCTAGTGACATCTAGTGGGAAGTTACTATTATATGATGTTACATTTACTTGAGGATGGAAATATGAACAAAGAAAATTCATGACTCCAGGTTTAGGTATGTCAGTATTTCTATGCCAAGTCTCTTCAGTTTGCAGAAGATAAGTTCCTAAAAGGAAGCCCAGCTTTGGGATTTCCTTTTTTTTTTTGCCTTCAAGTACCAAAAATACACTTTCCTCTTCTATTTATCCCAATATTACCACTTGTAAATATCTTATATGAAGAAGGGCTACTTCCACAGTTATTATCTAACACAATAAGTTAATGACCATTTTTCCCTTTAACAGAGGGGTCAGGTCAGCCATGGGAGACCATGTGGATTACGTCAGTGTTCACAGTTTCTTATTTCATGACTGTTATGCAGGGTAGACGCTACATTTACCACCTGGTGTTTCTCGACTAGCTGCCACCACACTGCCCGACTTAATGTAGTTAGGTTAAGCTTTTATCGATGGATAGCTAATATTGTGTCTGTTACTATAAGAATAATGCCGTCTCTGTTGTCCGTGCGCCGTCTCTGCCAGTCACTCTGTGACCTGCCTGTCTGACTGTATAGCATTACAGTATTCCCATTTTCAGAGTGGAAGCTAGGGCAAAAGATCCCTAAAATTAGCAGAGTAAGTGGCCTGTCTCTAGCACTACCCTGCAGCAGTGACGTTAATTGCACTCTATTTATATTTTAAGAGTGCAGGACTCTGAAAGATCAAGTTTCTGTTATGCTTTATTTCAGGGTGCTGGAGTTTATGTGAGCTGTGGAAAGCCTGCGTAATGAGAGCTCGCAGATTTTGTTTTTGATACGTGTGCACTCCAAGATAATGTCACTTCCAGTGTCCAAATTAGATCATTTCATGGACCTGGCTGTCACAATGGCATGGTAAGGCTGTTATGTCCTGCTGCTATCACAATGCAAACGCTGCTGCCATGTGAGCAACAGCGCTCAGACTGAATAATTAAAATCAAGACATCGAAAACTGGGATTCATTTCCAGCTTTTCAGCCTAAGTCAAGAACAACTCTCATTCACATTTTTGCACACAGACAAGAGCCACAGGAACGCTGAGCCGACATACAGGGATTCTGTTGTGATACTGAATTTTATTCAGGCATCTCCAACACACTTTTAATCTTGAGTTATCGCAAATCTGCTGGGAAAGACAAAGGCAGCGACAGTTTAGAGCCTGAATATAAGGTGTTTAGGATCTTCCAGAGCCTCTTCAGTGTGTATTTCAACTTTTTAGTGGTGCTTAACACAGACTGACAAATAAAATATTGCTGAAAACACAAGAAAAACAACTAAATATAAGACTGAGATGCAGGAATGGCCAAAGAGCCATCTGTTCCTTTTTGTTTTCTGTGAACTGCATCTGATGTTAAAGGGAAAATTCACTGCAAGGCAAAAACCAACACATGATCCTCGACAGTTGATTTGTGCCTTTTTTTATAGCGACGAGAGCGCGCTCAAAGGTCCGTCGTTGTCCCCGCAAACGTCATGAGGCTGCTTCTTTTGCATTAACTTGGATGTCTTTCTTGTGGATTTCATAATCCTGGGAGGAGGCACGCAGGTACGCGTCAGGCTCTGTTAGAAACTGTTCATTCAGAAATAAGTAGAAATTAACAAAACATTCTTAGATTTAAATATTCAGAAGATACCAAATTATTGTTAAAGAAGCAGCCCCAATCATTTAAGTCATCATATTAGGATGAACATGTACAACAGAGGGGAAAAAACCCCCAAAAAACAAAAACAACATGTAAATCGTGTTCATGCAGCGACTTTTAGCTTCACAATTTTTGGAATAATATTAACAACTGCATAGGTTATCTTGTTTGGAGACTGGGGAGTGTTAAATAATGGCACCTGTCTCTCTTTTTTTTTTTTTTTTACTAAGTCAGACGGTGCAGCAGGCTGACAAAATACTGTCACAGTCCAGTCAATGTTCTCCTCAAGCTCAGAGGTTCATGTCTGTAACTTCATATTATTACTTTTGCTTGTAATCAGGAAGAAAACATTCATTGCTTTTGCCATTTTGCCACCGGTTTACAGTTTGTAACGGAACATTTGGCACAGTACTTTCCACACCTTCCCAGCGTCAGAGAAACATAACAGATGGTACACCGAATGCGAACAAGTAGAACCAGGCACAAAGAAAAGAAAAAAAAATGCCAGCGACTCGTTGAGTTTGTTCAAATATTTCCTTTCTGAATGAATCTGCTAAACAACAAGTGAGCTACCACAGTCACACTTCATTTTCATGCATGTTATCTGGCTACTTTGATCAGATGCTTTGTGTCAGTAAAAACGAGCCCATTTCTCATACACTTCAGCCACTAGCAAACCCACACAAACCCCCATCAGCTTGTACCGCTCCCTTTTTGCTTGTTTGTTTTAGAAGGAGACACTGAGAGGAGACGCAATAGAGTCTATATGATGTTAACGTTTCACCCGGCATTAAGTAGCAGTGGAAACCAACAATCACCTTAAAAGTCTGTGTTAGAATAAAGCAACAACTGACCAGACCTCTGGCAGACACTTAAGCCCAGAGGTTGGATGTTTATTGCTATTGGTTTGGTCTGATAAAAACGTTGGTTACAGTCAGCAGTGGAGCAGAAGTCAAGAGGAGACTTGTGTCGAGCAAAAAAACCCCCAAAAGAATAGTTTGTGTCAGGTCACAGTAAAGAATAGGCGAGAACGGGAAGAGTAGTTGCTGGGATGCCTCTTCATTAGAAGCGGGCGGTTGATGCAGAAGTGGAAGTCAGTGCAGCTCAATGAAAGCCTCCATCTCTTCAGAGATGAGTCCCCTGTAGGGCAGTCTGTGCTTTTCGATTGCACGTGCTGCCAGGCACTGAAGGGTGACGTAGTTTAGCGGGTAGAGGGCCGGGTGCCCGCTGCTGTGCTCATCCAACAGCTCGTAGGCCGTCTTCCTCTGTGCATTTGTGGCATCGAAGTGAGCTCCAGCCTTCATGAGGAGCGCTATAATCTCCGGACAACCGTTGTTAGCAGCAATGTGCAGCGGTGTGTTGTTCTCACAGTCCCGCGAATCAACGTCCGCGCCGCACTCTAGGAGCAGTGCAGCCACCGCCTGGGAGGGGAAGCGGCCTACCGGGTAGCGGCCGACAGATGTCGTTTCCTTGTCTACGGCCATGTGCAGGGGGGTGAAGCCGCTCCGCCCTCGGGGGTTCAGCTTTAGAAGTCGGTACACCGTGTGCTTCTTCTGGTGCTCCTGCTCCGGGCTGCACTCGAGCTTCTCCAGTAGAAAGATGAGGTGGAGGATGATGGAGAGGGCTTTGGTGAACTGAGGAGCTTCTGGGGGATTATCCCTCTGTGCCACAGCTCTCTCTACCTCCCTCACGCTTTTGCCCAACACAGTCATGAGATCATGGAAGGTGATGCGTGTTGACAGCGAGCCTTTTGCCCGGTCTTGAAGAACAAACGAGAAGAGCTCTGCAAAAGACAGGAAACTTGAGGCTGTCATGGGACTGAGAGGGTCCAGGTTGCTTTGCTGCATGTCTAAAGCGTACTTCCACAGACTTATGCAGCGCTCAAAGTTGCCCGAGTCAGCGTACACAGCTCCCCTATAGCGGATGTAATAAGACGTGTCTGGATGGGACGGGCCCAGGATGCGCTCGCGAATCAACAGGGCCTGCATCCTCATTTCGTCCGGGTCGGTGATCAAAGCCTCGAGTTCCTCTGCAGTGCACACCTCCTGTGCGCAGCCATAGGCGGGGATCGGGGGACCGGGTGGGGGCTTGGCAAGAGAACCGGTCTTTTCCCCTGGCTGCCTCAGCTCCATCGCCCTCCTCCAGTACCTCATGGCGCCCAACAGATCACGCTTTTTGTCCACAAAAGTAGCCCCTAGGAGTTCAAGTGCATCAATGCGCTCCTCTCTGGAGGTACGAGGCTGGTGGGCGAGGTACTCCACTATGTTGGTGTGACCCGTCACGCTTGCGGCCAGGAGCGGGGTCATCCCGTATCCGTCTCTCTCCATGCGGGCACTGCACTTCAGCAGCATCTTCATGATGTCCAGACTACCTGACTCGGCACAGTCGTGTAGGGCAGTGTTTCCTTTCACACTCTTGCGGTTAACATCCGCACCGCGATCCAGGAGGAACTTGGCTATCTCCTTGTGGCCCTTATAGCAGGAGATCATGAGGCAGGTGTGGCCGTGGCGGTTGGCGACCTCCATGTCGGCTCTGTGCTCCACCAGGTAGCGGACGATCTCCAGGTGACCGTCGAAGCAGGCAGCTCGGAGCGGCGTTGAGTTAGTTAGTGTTGCATTGTTTACTGAGGCACCGTGTTTCAGTAGCGTCTTCACCACAAGGAGGTGACCGGCTGCCGAAGCCGCCCAGAGCGGCGGAGCCCCCTCGATGGTCTCGCCGTCAAAGTTCACCGAACCCCCGAGTTCAACATTCGCTTTACAATGTTCAAGGAGGTAGTCCACCACCTCTAAATGTCCGTATCGAGAGGCTATCAGCAAAGGGGTTCCCCCCTGTGTTTTCTCCTCAGCCAAAGCCTCCAGCTCCTCTGGACTTTTGTTGCTCAGCAACTTCTGGATAAGTTTCAGCTTACCATCTCTGGCCGCGTTGAAAACCGCCGTCGATATATCCATGTTACAGGCTCTGTGCTGCCTCGCTGGGCTCCAACTCCATAACCACCCGCGGTTGGGGAAAAACGGCGCCGACTGGTTTTAAATAGCAGAGCGCTGAGATCTTAGTTTGGACTCGGTTTCTAGCTCACATCTTTCTGCCATTTTGAGGGTGCTGTCAAGATGGCGTCTATGTTGTTTGACAGGTCTATGTTTACGATGACGGTGAGGCATTGTGGGTGATGTAGTGTTGGGGGAATTTCCAGTTCTCAAGAGCAGGAGGCGTTTCCTGGAAGATAAACTACATTTCCCGTGATGTGTGTCAGTTAAAGAGCTGCCAGCTGATGGGTTCGTTTGTTGTGGCGATCGCACCAACAAAGCGCAGTGTTTCCAGCTGATTCCGCGCTTACAAAGCAAGTATACCCGAAAAGAGTTGTAATGAAAACGGTAGCGGCTACTTATAATAAAAGTCGGTGTAATCCACCCGCTGGTAGAACATATGCTGTGTTTGATATATAGTTTAGTCTCACAAAACTGTACACCGTTATTATACAGTACTGTGCAGAAGCCTCGAGCCGCCCTTCATTTCTTTATATTTTGCGAGGAAAAAGTATATATACAAAAACAAACAAAACTTCGAACAGAATCAATATTTGTTTTGCTTTTCAACTCAGCCTTAATTGAGCTTTCTTTCAATTTCTTTAAGTAGTATTCAGGAATAGGACAATCAAAGCTCTTATCCGGATGTTTTGGTTCGTTGTCACGCTAAAAAATAAAATTGGCACCAATCAGTTTCTTTCCATGTGGTATTACATGGTGGATGAAAATCGTTCTCCATGTTTTATTGATGTCTTCTTCATACATATTAATGATGATTTGAACAAAAAAAAAAATAAAGAAGGGAAATTTGGATGCAAATATGCATTCATCACTCCATCAGACCTGTTGCCACTGATTTTCAGTCCAGGTGCGATCTGGCGTACGTCAGCCTTCCCCCTGTTTCCCTTCCTTAAGAATGGCTTCTTGACAGCCAACCACTGAGTCCTCGTGATGATGTGTCATTGAACAGCAGGTGGATGAACCAAAGGATCAGACGCATCTCTCAGGTTCTGTGTCAGGTCATTGCTGGATTTTCTTTCTGCTTCTTAAGAATATGACTTTCAGATACTGTTCATTTGCTGTAAATAGTTCTTTCGTCCTCCACTTGGTCTGGTTTCCTCAAACATTTTAAGGACACCCTGCACATCCTGCCCAGATGTCACATTTGTGCCTGAAAGTTCCCTGGGGCTCACCTTGTTACCTCTGTGAGATCTTCTTATGCATTTTTCATAGAGTCAGTCAAAGTAGTTGTTGTTTTTGTGACAGTCTGAGAGCAACAAAGCACCAAAAGAGACCATTTAAAATTTGTTCTCTAGTTCATCCCTTAAGATATGTATCTTAGGTCAGTTTTGAGAAAAAACGATGAAAAATAAATAAATAACAATAAAAATAAACAAAACAGATAAACAAAAAACTCCTGTTGCAGGCAGCTGAAATGTTGGATTCTCCTCCTTTAGACAGCTGCGTCGTGCCAAACTGTGACTGTCTGCATGCACATTTTGAATGTGCATGAATCCTACCAGCTCTTAATTCAAATCAGGAGTTTCAGTCAGTCTGAATTAAATAGCATAATATTCTAAATCTAATGATTATCACCGAATAATCAAATGACAGAATCCTATCTCACAGGCAGCGAGGCCTCCTGCACTGTGAGCAAACAGTCACCATCATCCCCTACTTGCCATATGACTACATATTACTTTGGAAGATTATTACTTAGGTTAATGTTATGGGGATAACACAGTTTTAAATTTGACAGCAGGGATGAGATTCATTTTTAGTTAAAAAAAAAAATCCAAATGAAAACAGTAAGGAGCTGGAAACCTACACCACTGATCCCAACAGTTGTTAGGTCACATCCCTCTGTCCTCCTACTCAACGCCAGGGGCCAGAATATTGACTTAAATGTTCAGTGCCAAAATCTGTAGCCTACGTGCTTCATATGACTTTATCTTATTTGTAAAGTGGAAACTGGAAACATATAACATATGTATAAATACACTGTGGCATGGAGAGTTGCTATAGCTGATGGTTAAAACATTAAATGAATTCAGAGGATAAATGCTGCTACACGGCAGTCATTTTCAGTCCTTGCATACAGTAAAACATGAAGAGGAAACACAGTCTGAATGCAAATAAAAGCTTCCACTGTGCTTCTCTTTTAAAGCCTCTTAAAAATATCATTTCCAGTCTGTCTCATGAAATCATAAAAGTAAAATTTGGGGGGGGGGAGACATTATTTGGTCAAATTAATTAAAGCTTTTATGCTTACATAAGTGTTTGTTTGTTTTTTAAGTCGTCAGAGCTGAATATTTTTTTTAAAAACCATCTGACTGTGCTGCAAACAGTCTGTTAATGAATAAGGAGATTTTTGATGGACCCTGGTTGCTGTGTGGAAATGTCTTTATGCATGTGTGAGAAGATTTTCCAGCGAGACCCGCAAACCTCAAACCAACAACTGCACTCACAGAAACAATCAGGACTTTTAATTTCTGCTTTTGATTACCTCAAGTTAAAAACAAAAAAACTCTTCATCTTCATTTGATTGTGTAGGCTGTTGTTGAGCTCTGGATTTTTTTTTCCAGTTAGGAGGTTATTAGATGGTTCAAGTTTCATAATTTCCCTTCTTGAGTATTACCACTACGGCAGCTAACACACTTAATTTTCTTTCAGTTTTATCGCTCTGCTCTTGAGTTTGTAGGAAATGCATCTCCTTTTAGCTTACAGATGAATGTTTCCCACAGGCTTATATCAGTGAAGAAATAGGGGTCATCACTCTTGTGCACAAACTTGAGCGTCGTCTCCCAAGTTTTTACATTTTTAATGAAATCCTGGATTATTTTCTGCTCTGGGTCACCAAACTGTCTGCCTGATATATCGGGGGGCAGGTGGTGATTGAAACAAAGGCTGTCTCAGCACTTATTTTATAAAAATGAAGTGACGATTTGATGATTTAGCTCACTTGCATGTCATTCTGCTGTTGCACCAGCAGAGGAGGCAAAAGTCCACGTTTAATATTTTTTCTTTTTCTTTTTTAGTAGTGGGACTTCTGCCATGTATGTCTGCCAAATGTACAAGTGTGGATTGCAGTGTGTCTTCTACATTTTTTTTTATTATCCTATAGTAGCACAAATACATTTCCACTTGTCAACCCAAATGTTGAACTCATAAATCGAGACCTAACCTCCCTGTGCAGACGGATTATTTCCAGAGAAAGACAGTGTGTGCCAGTAACTGTGATTAACACCAGCCTTCTTAATAACTATTTGAAACTCACTGGAGGACTGAATAGGAAACATGCTTTTAAAATTAAACAGGGATTTTGAATGCACACAGAAACAATATTGGGGTTGGGGGGGTATTTGGAATCAAAAGGCTCACAAATGACACCCAGCTTGTGCCTGGCTCAGAAGACCCCACCTGAGGGTTGTTTGCAATAATTTAAAACTCGAGTGAGAAAATGAGAGGTTTATTATCATTTCTGGGGATTTCATGTGATCCTGGGGATTAATTCAAAGACAAAAACCACAGACAAAAAGTGCAAGGCGAGACAAAAGCCCTAGCATGGTTTTTATTCGTGAGTTCAAAAGCATATCACAAAACAACACTCATATCAACATTACATTTACTAGCAATTAAAATCGAATATCTTCCCTATATATAAATTCTCTCAAGCACACAGAGCCATTATTAATTTCCACAGTGACGTGCAAATGCTTACAGATAATATCACCGCATTCATTACGAAACAATAAGCAGCTCCAACTTAAACAAGATTGCATACCAACTGATATGACACTGAGCCACAATACAACGCTCATCGGTGAGAGTAAAACTGTTTGTAACTCAATACTCAAAGAGAAATACGCACAAACGAGGATCACAGCCCCACTGTTCACATAGTCACTTCACTGATAAGCCTATAGGTTATTGTGGGCTGCCCCTAATTTTGAATTTGAAGAATTGGCAAAGCGAGACTTTAACAGAGACCTTCATTTTTTTCTGTGCGCATATATAACCCAGTGTGGAAGAAACATCTTCCTTGTCATCTGTGTGCTTGCTCCTGTCCAGTATTTGTCAGAAGGGCGAGGTGGGATAAAAAGACTGGGGGCCCTCAAGGTGTGGACCAGCTCGTGTCCGCCAGTCTTGACAGGGGCTCCCTAGAGGCCTGCGAGCAGCTCACTGAGCAGCACTTCTCTTTCTCCAAGAAGCACATCTCTCTTCAGGCTGGTTCCTTTGTTCACTACCTTTACTTTCAAGGCCAGAGTCTTTACCTGTGCCTGAGGCAGAGCATCGAAAAAAAAGTCTTCATTGAACACCGGATTCCTGCTGTTCTTAATGATGGTGCTCCTTTGTTTCTGCTTCTTACCAGGATTCAGGTAGAGTGCTACGCAGCAGTTGATGCTTTTAAGGTCTGTCTGCCTGTCGTAAAGGGCCTCAGCTGCGAGCACGCGCACCCTCAGCCGGGCTGCCTCCCTGTCATAGTGAGTGCTCAGCCTCAGTTTCCCCCCCTTGTTGAGGTTTATAGTGTGCTCGCGCTGACAGAGGTCCGATGCCGCTGCTCCCCTCAAGCCACCGCTTTTACATCCACGGAAGGCGGGAGAGGGAGGGCAGCGCATTCGGCGGCGCTGCATGTTGGGGCTGTTGTCTGCTGAGCTGCATTCATCAGTGGAGAGGGAACTGTGGCGTGCCAGGGAGCGTTTGGCACGAGACACCTTGGGGGAGAGAGGAAAAGCTACTGTAAACATACAGAAATAAGCCACTAGCTGAATCAAACTAGGAGGAAAAAACTGTTACACACTCACTGATGATTTTGAATTATACATCGTGGCCATACATGAGCATATAGAGCACAAGTCCTCACCTTGGCTTGTGTCTCCTGTGTAATAGAGCGCAGGAGAGAGGCAGATCGGGAAAGGAGAGGTGAGTTAAAGGGAGATGACTCGGCTGAGGAACAGGTGTCACTCTCACCACCGCTGAAATAGCGGTAGGGGTTGGGGTCAGCCGGGGCCAGTAGGGTTCCCCCTTGGGAGCGCCTCTGGGAGTTTGGGGAGGTGAGAGGGCTGCTGGGGTCGCTGTGGAAAAGGCTCTCCTTGCGTCGGGTATGAGGAGACTCCATCAGGGTGGAAAAGCCATAGGAGGTCTGAGCCTTTGGGACATATGGCAGAGACATTGCAGTCTGTGACTGTGGGTCAGCATTAGTGTTTACATCAATACCGACCCTGTCCATAGATCCAGCACCAGGCTCATCAGCGCTCTCTATCTGGATGATGTGGCGGTTGGCTGATTTCTGGAGATTGCGGGAAAAGAGGCGAGGGCTGCAGGGGTTCTTGCCGCTCCTAGCTCTGGGGCTCTGGCTGCAGATGGCATGGTCAGAGGCTGAGGGTCTGATTTTGGAGCAGTGCTGAGTTTCTGGGGTGACAGATTCTTCTGGGGGGCAGCAGATAAGTTTGGGTGGGATGAAGAAATCGGGAATCTTCTCTGGAGTGAGTACATTGGCATACACAGAAACAGGAATGGCCTCTATTGTCTGCGGAGGCTGGGATTGAGTCCCACTGCGGAGCTTCTCCAGTAGCCACATGCCTACTCAGACGCCCCAGCTAACAGTTTTTCTATTAAGAGAAGAGTGATGCACAGAAAAGGCAGATAGAATCAAAAGAAACGCATCCATTGATCGGAGTTCAAACGTGGGTTCCCAGAAGACATTAACCCTAGATCAAATTTGTTTTGCCCTTTACACCTCAGTAGAAAAATACGCTTCAGATTCAGCGGGTGAGTGAAATGATGACTAAACCTTTAAACCAGAAGTAGCATTAAAACAAAACAATTTAAAAAAAACGCTTATCTAACCAGCTACAAAGAAGACTTTAATGAATGTGGAATTAGTGAGAACACGAGCTAAAATTAAATTTCATCTAGATAATTTAAACGAACAATGCGAAAAAAAACGTTTTCATTAAGTTTAACTATTTTTTCATCACTCCGCAGTCATTTAAATCACCGAAAACGCAAATATTCAAAGTAATATTAAAAATGCATGCGCAAAGACGAGTCTAAATAACTTTTCTCCACCAGATAAAGCCAAGTTAAGTCCCGCTGCGCTGCACAGCTGCAGCCGAGTAAACCCACCTGTTGGCTGTATGACTCTTTCGCTTCAAAAATTCTGATCGCTGGCGCGCGGACTCGCTCAACCTTTCCAGACACTCTGTGCGTAAAAGGTATTTTCCCGACAGTTGGAGCCCAAGTGTGATCCACTACCCTCGCCAGTGGGAAAGGGCTGTTAGACCAGTCGCTCTCGTTTTATATGATGGGGTCTCTGACTTCTGAGCCAATGAGATGATCGTGAAGCCTTCCCATGATATTTACCATGAAACTGTTCCCAGCGCAGGCATGGAAGGGGAGGGTGGCGGTGGGGGTACTCATTTTGAAAGCTGTTGCTTCATCACCCACAAAGTGTTGCAAATTATGTGGGTTTTATATCTCACTGCTTCGTTGGATTTTAGAGAGAACACTGTGATTGCATTTGGCACTCACGTGAGAGCTAGTCTCTAATGGACTGTGAGATAGTGCACCGTGTATTACATGGGTCTAATGCATGCAAACAGGGGACCTTAATTGGACTTCCTGATGGCAAACTGAGCGTTATATGGTCTGACAATATGCTGCATTTATACCAACCATCTGAAACTCATTTCCCAGTGATGATGCAGGGGAAAGCTCGCGCAGAGAAACTGAAGTAATATATATTTTAAAAAGAGAGAAAGAAAACATAATGAAAAACAATTTTAATGACCATCAGAAAGCAAGTTAAACTGAGGCAAATGACCACTTAGCTCCTCCTTTCTATGCATCACATTCAACTAATGAAAAAGACCTCACAGTATTACATTTTGAAGCTTAGGCATTGAATATTTCTCTAAAATCCCACTGTTTAACCATGGACTGAGTCTGATATACTGCCAGAGAACAAGAGCTCGGATCCAATGACTCTCTGCTCTCTGTACCAAAAACTCTGACATAGACCTGTGACAAAGCTGTCTTCTGTTTCTCTCGAGATGGAACTCCTGTTGATCTGAGGAAGGCAAATCAAAGGAGAACATCAGATGAATGAAGCACAGGATACTTAGAGCTGAAACAACATGTTGAAAATATTGGCTGACAAAACCCCCAAAAAGAAAATAACAAAACAAACAAGCTTTATTATTATTAATAATAATAATAATAATAATAAACGTACAGGTACAAATATTCACTGCTTTACTTTCTAACCTGCCAAGATGTTTGGCCTCTCTTCATCTCCTCTAATAGCAGCATCTTCACTTTGTTGGACTTAAGTTGTAGAAATTTTCAAACCAATTAACCAATCACCAAATCAGGAACGAATCAGGAATCAAGGACGATCATCAAATTACTTTAGTATGTTTGAGTTAAGTAAAATTTTATTTCGATTTTATTTCTTATTTCTGTAGCACTTTTAAAGACAAATATCACAAAGTGCTTCATAACAAAATACCAGACCTTTAAAAAAAACACTGTAAAAACAGTATTGCTAGTAGTACTTTTCAACATTCATCCCCCCAGTTTTTTTGACTGTGTCAGTTCACGATTTTCTCTATTTTTTCTCACTGTTTTGGATTTTATTTATATTTTCAAATTGCCACAGTTTATAAAGCTTTCAAATAACTCACAGTCTCTTCTTTTCTTAATGTAGTTGATTTAAATTTTCATTATTGAATGGCAAAAATATCTCCTCTGCTATGTGTGAGCTGGGGTATGAATGCAAATGAATGGACTATAGTAAAACAACAACCGAATTATACATTTATTTCGTGCTCTTGAAAGCTAAAAATAAAGGCATCTCCTGTGTGAAACAGAGCCAGTCACTTGCTGAGTTTTCCAAACAACATAAGGCATCTGAAATATGCCAAGCCTGGATAGTAGATCTGATCACAAAACTACAAAATTACATAATTTGAAATAGGGGAAGTCTAAGAAAACAAAACAAAAAAGAAAGACAACTCTGAAAGCCTGAAAGTGGTCAAGACACTTTTCCTGAAAACATTGCATTTGTTCAATTGTAACCATGTACTGCTCAATAGATCTACAATATTTAATGGTAAAACAAATAAATAAATAAAAAAAACCCCTGAACAATGCAAAAGTAACATTAATTGACAATTTGCCTTTGTCTTCTATCTGGGCCTGTTTTTGTTTGGAGACAGCCAAATAAAAAAAATAAAAAAATAATAACTCAACCCACAGTGTCTTTTGCCAGGTGTTAAACATGGAGGTGGATCTGTCATGGTATGAGCAGCCATCTCGTAGGAGTCATTTGGACCAGTCGGTGTTCTGCAGGGTTTTAAAAACGGCCAATAAATACAAAGCCATTTTAGAGAATCAGCTGAATACCTTGGAGATATAAATATTAAAGCAAAAATCCACAATCTAGCCAGACCTTGCCAAACATTTCTAATGTGTGTATGACTTGTTGTTTTCACTATTTGGAAAGTCTGCCCATCATTATACATTAAGTCTATCAGCAAAAGCAGATATAAGACTATATGTGTGTTTGTGGCCTTACGTGACTGGATCATTAAACTACTGTTGCAGTTAAAGGCGCCGTAGGGTCTGATACATGCATCCTTAAATCTTCTTGTGGTCAGAATCGGATCTGCTTGGCTTGATTCACAGTGAAAGTGGGCAATCCTGTCTCCAACAGCAAACCTTTGTCTTTACGTCATTAAACCACTGAATTTATTTCCATGTCATTTGCCTTTAAAAGACTATTTCTTTTCATCACAGTTTAGTCAAAACCTCAATCTGCACAATTGTGAACAACAGGTCTTACCAGTTGGACACATGAGCGCTGTTCCTGGGAGATAAAAGCCAATTAGTTTTTAACATTTATTTCAATGTATATACTTTCAAGTCATTTGATTTTTATAGTTATTAACCATTTTTCTCATAAAAAACTGCATTCAGAAAATGTGAATTAGCAGAGTAGAGAGTAGGAGAAGACATTTGAGCCTTGGTATAAGTTTTGACCTGATCTAATTATGATGAAACTCAATAAGTATTTTCAGACATATATTAATAGATGATATTTGATATTTTTACTGCCTGACAGCAGACAGAGGGGGTTCACACGGAAAGCAGAGGAAGAAGGCGTGTGAGAACAATCTGCATTCACCATTTTTCTGGATGTACAGCAAGAACATTTTTACTTTAATGCTTAAAAAAAAGGAAAATATAGTCTCACATGACCCACCAATGCAGATGTGTGAACTTACTCAACAATACTCAAGAGTCTCAGCTGTAATTTGTGCCAATGGGACAAAGAACTAAATATAGGTCTGAAATAATTATGTAAATGAGAGCCATTCATGCTATTTTTTTTTCTGAAAGTAGACCGTTGTCAATTATAGATAAATGATGAGCCATTAGATTTGTATGAATTATCCACTGGTCTAGCTGTGAACGCAGACATTAAGCCAGGCAACTATTTACTGATCCCATTTGGAAATGCATGTTTTATCCCTGCACGGAGTACACACATGTACTGCAATCGAGCAGTCCAGTGAGGTTTTCAATTTATTGCATAAAAAACACAAAATAATAATAAGAACAAAAAAAATATGATGATAGTGGATAAAAAGCATTGCAACTGTTTAACCATACATTCAATTCAATTCAATTCAATTCAATTCAATTCAATTCAATTCAATTCAATTCAATTCAACTTTATTTATATATCACCAAATCACAAGAATCTTTATATTGTATGGTAAAGACAGTACAATAATACAGGTAAACCCCAGCAAACAGATGATCCCCTATGAGCAATAACTTGGCAGCAGTGGGAAGGAAAACCTCCCTTTTAACAGGAAGAAACCTCCAGCACAGCCAGCTTCACAGAGGAGCAGCCGTCTGCCGTGACTGGTTAGGGATGAAGGGACAAAGAAGCACTGTGGAAGAGTGTATCTCAGAGAATAGCAGAGCAAACACCTCTAAATGAACTACTACTATTATTTTGAAAATTTTAAACTTGTACAGTATCACTGCAGTCATGATATTCTCAAAGTATGTCAAAGTGAACATGATTTAACTGGGTTGTGTGATATTATATGATTTTATTTCTAAAAAGTTTATAAATAATAAAACTATAGAAACCATTAAAACTAGCACAAACGTTAGAAAATAAAGATACCTCAGAAGCAGTCAGACAAACACATTCAATCCAGCTCTGAACTATGTGTAATGCAGAGGAATAAAGATTCAATCTGCACTGTTATGTTGTTTAAAAGGAAAACATGTGCGTTACCTCACATTATTTATATAAATACATATTGAATAAAAACATTAGATTAGCTGCAGTTTAAAATTATTCACAACTGTCAAAATACAGTATTTGATATAGGTTGATAAATACTGGCACTGTTGCACACACACACACACACACACACACACACACACACACACACACACACACACACACACACACACGAATTTAGAATAAAGTGAGAAAAGATAAATGCTGGGCTCTTTTGATTTCTAATATTGGCAGTTAAAATATACGAAACTCGACCTACTTTATAATCCTCTCTCTCTCTCTCTCTCTCTCTCTCTCTCTCTCTGTCTCTCTCTCCATATATACATATTATTCTCTAAAACTCTTCTCTCACAAATCATACCAACACAGTAAACAGACATTTGTGTACGCAGACACAAACAAGCGAGCAGGATCGTGTACCTCTGTCAGTTTTAATTGGACCGATGCTTTTGTGCTTCTGTTTATAACGAACCCTTCCTCACTTAACCGATTCTTCCTTGCCTCTGCAACCAACCTACAGGATCGAACTCAGCATTGTTTTTTTTTTTTTTGCTCCAATTAAGCGTCAGCTGTTGACTGTCTTCAGCTACTCATGTCACTTCAGCTAAGCATGAGCTCATCCAGATAATCACCAATCATGTTTCAGAGTGGAATCAATGTGGGCTTTTTCTTTACTGTCAATGTATTGTTATTGTGAGCCGTTCTTATGAGCAGTGGGATTTTGTTTATCTGTTTTGGCTTTTAGTTCTACCTATTGCAACATTTGTTTGATGTGTCCTCCATCATTTCGGCTTTTTTCTTTTATTATTTTTTTGTTCTGTTATTATTTTTCTTTCACATTAGCACTTATGGATGTCAGTGCTTGTATAACAATCCACCAATTAGGTCCAGACTGGACTATCTCTACAACCATTGTATGATCAAGACATTTAGTATGCGTACCTGCAGGAGGAATCCAGCTGATTTTAGTGACCTTTCACTAAAAGCAGCTTTCTTTTGGGTCAGACTCTTCATTTATCCTGTTATAGAGGCTATTTTAACAACTATTGAATAAAATTGTTTAAAATTTGCTGCAAAAACCCTCTAGAGCAGGGTTTGTCAAACTCTATTGGCCCTGATGTAAAACTGTGTTTTATACTATATTACATCAGACTCTCTTTGAGCAAACCTTTGGCCATGGTGTGAAGGAAAAGGTGATTTTTAACTGGAAGAGAAATCCATCAGAACCATCCGTCCATCATGGAGTGTGTAACCAAGTGGGGAGTAAAAGGAATGAGGAGACTGAAAAGAGGAGCACGGAGAGAGTACGAAACACAAACTATGGGAGCGAGAAGGCAACACGCAGTAGAACAACACGCGGCATATAAACACATGGGAAATGAAAGTAGGGGAGTGAAATAGAGCTCTGCATCACTGGAAATCCCCCAGCAGCCAGAAGGCTTTTTCATGCTTTTACATTGGTCTTACGCAGCGCTGACAGATAGCTTTGTAGACTGATATCTACATGTCACTAACAAGAGCCTGTGGGCCACACTTTCTAGTTTATTTCTTGGCCTTCCAGCTAATGTAAACAGAGCTGAAATGAAGTCTTAAAAGCAAACAAAGAAAACTGTCGACTTCAGCCTGTCTGTGCTTCTCAAGCAGTTTTTGATGATTTTGAGCAGTTTTTGATTTTCTTTGATGCCTTTTGTCATGTTTCTCCCATTCATGCTGAACTCCACTGTCACCCCTTTTCCTGTTCCAACACAATTCAAACCAGTCAGCATCTGACTTACACATAACATTACCTATGCTGAGGTACCTGCTATTCATTTTTTGGAGGGCTGAATGTTAGCACATATCCAGTTTTACAATAAAAACAGACTTGAGCCTTAAGCAGCACAACTAATAGATGGTTTAGGGTGATCTGATCCAGCCCTAAATATAAAACCTTTCACCAAAAAATGAAACTTTTAAGCCCTTAGAGCCTTTAGGTAGAGCAGATTCTGTCTCCTGAATCCAAACGTCCACCGGAGAGCAGCCTGACAGCTAAAAGCCCTGCCTCTCTTTCTATTTTTGGAACCACAAGTAAGGCTGCACTTTGAGAGCAAAGTACTCCAATAGGTTAATATGGTACTGTGAGGACTTTGCCATATGATGAGGCCTGCTCATTCATGACTGTGTGTTAAAAGATTTTGAAATAAATTCTTCATTTAAGAGGAAATTATTAAAAATGCAAAATATGACCTCTCTTTCCAGTCTCACCTGGTCCAAAGATGAGGATGGAAGACACAGTAACAGAGTCATTATGCTATTTTATTTGCATAATGGTCCCCATGTGTACAAATTCACTTTTAATGGATATTGAATTATTTTGTGATTTTATTGTACATTATTTTCAGAAGACTTTGGCTTTGGATGCTGTACAGAAATGTGATTCTGACTTGGGGATCATGTATATGTATGATCCATTATAATCCCTTTTAGTAGACTCTTTTATTTTGCATCACAATCAGATATTTCATGTTCAGTCTACCAGGATTCTAACACACTAAAGTGACCTTGTGAACATGGTAAACATGCTTCCTAATTATTACCACATACCATGGTTGTGAGTAAGATGTCAATGTTAACATTTAACTCAAAGCACTATTTGCCCAATATTAAAATGCTTTATAGTATTTTTATGCATAACTTTTTTCAAACTATTGATTTTGGATGCTTTACACAGGCTGAACGCAGTTACTATGATCTCTGATGTGTTATACATCTAAAAAAATATCGCCCCAATAACTTTATAAAGCTGTCAGTGGATTTTCATAAGGTGATTCTTTTACAATACAGGTTGATGAATGAAATCCAATGATTTAAAAAGAAAAAGAAAAAGAAAAAGAGAGCACCTATCTCAGAACAAATGTGGTCTAAAAACAGGAGACCGTAGACAATAGCTGAAATGCAAAAGTCCACCCACACGTTTTGGCAGCATTACCTTCATTAGGGTATATTCACCACTGGATGTTATTTGGCTGTCATTATTATTGGCCTGATAGGCAAAAATTGGTCCCCCATCAGAGGGAAAATAGCATCTCCGTCTCTTCCTTTTCATTCATCTTTGCACAAGATGTGCCAGAAGTATAACGGGAACGGAAGATTGATTTCTCATTACTGGCATAGTCAATGTTGAGGGTTGAATTTTTCTCAGAGAAACAGTACTGAAAACTTAAAGTAAATGTCAAAGTAAATGTCACAGGGATTATTGCTGCATGCATTACTATGTTTCTGTAAGGCATTTTAAAACATTTCTATTTCAGAATTTCACGAGATGAATAAATACTTTTGCTTTTGCATTTTCCACTCTTTCTTGTCCCAGAACAACTTATAATTGCATTTTATTCATTCAGAGCAATGATTCCAAGCATTTTCCTCCACACTAAATTTGTCCCAAATCAAACTCTAGCTTGTTTAGTCTATTTTCTAAGCCTATTTTGAATAATTATAGTTTCATTAAATGAACATTTCTGTGTTTCTGGCAGGTGGATGCACGTACATGTACAGTATAAGGAACAAAATAAAATGATCTGGTCCTTTAAAGATTAGAAAATTGCAGGTGCCACTGGGTGATTGACAGCTGATGTGAATGTTTTCTACTTAAGATTGAAATTGTTTTTGGGAATGGCTTGGTGACCCTTCTTTAACGTCACTGCAGATGACCCCTAAAAGGAACAGCCGAAACAAGAGGAAGATTTAAGATTTAATTTTCGCTGAAGTTATGTTTGCAAGTTAAAAACTTTTTTCAGATACTTTTACTGTACTTTGTGCTAATCTCTTTTTATTCCTATATTTGTTCATCATTGTTCCAAGTATATTTTTAGTGACTCAGTATTAAAAAAGTTAACAAAAACCTGTCACGTCTTCCATCTTGATTTTGCTTCGCTGGATGGAAGCTGCAGATGCCTCAGTGCTAGACTATAGTAATTATGGCCTGTAATATAGAATATTGAATTATATATAATGTGAGCACATAAGATAATAGCCCTTAATAAAGTCAGAAGCTTTCAGTGTGAGTCATGGCCCCACTGAGGCTGAGATGAGAGGATGGTAGTGAGCTGAGTCATGTTCATATAGTAGGATTTTACTTTGTTTGGAAAGAATCCAAACATTTATTGTTACACAGCGATATTCAACATATTTATTAAAATCAAGGATACAGTGATTGATATTACTTTGTATCTAAACTATCCAAACATAAAAAAATAATCATTTTCACAGTGATTTGCAGTGCAGACAAAATATGATAACTGACAGGAGATGTTGAGAATCTAACATTTCTTTAACAAAAATATCCGCTGTCATTAATGCGATATCTCTGTCATCACATGTAAAAGATCCCAGTGTAAACTACTACTACCACGTCGTAAGTTACTGTGTCACTGAGCAGAAAATACACATTATTAGATAACAGCATGTTGGCTGGCGCAAGACTCGTTCCGTTGCTGTACTGATATCTTCTTCATGGCTTGGAGACAAACAGCCCATCTGGTTAGGGGCTGCACGGAGGTAAACAAACACCAAGCGCAGGCAGCTGAAGACAGAGTGGATCTGGAGCTGCTTAGTGTTGGTATTCGAAGTTATGATGATAAATTTGTTAGAGGATTATCACATATACAGACCAACCGACCAGAAGCCATGAGTGTGCACAACAAGTAAACAAGAAGGAAAAAAAAGGAAAGGAAGAAGACGGGAAAAAAAGAGAAGACAGATGGAGAGGGGGTGAAGACAGTACAAGATGAAGCATGTAAAAAGTGAAAAGTGGACCAACACCATCTGTAAAACATTTGGGAGAAATAGAGTGCACGAGAAAGGAATAAGAAAACCAGAATGCATCAATGTTTCACAAGTAGCACACGAGCATAAAAGCACACGAGAAATAAGGCGTCCTTAGTTCTTAAAGCAGCGATAGACACAAATTATTCTGTTTAAAATCATTTGAACAGCAAAGGTTTATTTACTGCTCATAGAACAGAACAGAAAGAAAAAAAATGGTCAGAACATGTCTGAAGTGCAAATTCCCACCCTTTTAATGAGGCTTCACACAAATAAGGAGCATGTCCACAATCTGCACACACACACACATTCTGACACTAATTAATACACCCAAACACAAACAGCTCATCCATGAACACAACTTTTCACACAATTTGGTAGTTAATGAATTACATCATCATTCATTTTTTTAGTGAGATGCTTGGTTATCTACTAAAGTTTTAAATGGAAGGATACATTTCCAACTTTTCTTCTGTAGATGTTTTGAGTCCATCCATCCATCCATCCATCCATCCATCCATCCATCCATCCATCCACTTCTGTTTGTAGAACTCTTTCCTCACTTCCCTCATCCTTAACCACAGTCTGTAATATGGCTGCATCGTGGTTATAATGACCACAAATTATGAACAATCCAAAGTTTTAATTTGAAAGAAAAGTTTCAAAACACACACACACATGTAACTCCTGAGAGCACTCTTGATAAAAAAGTGCCATGACCACTGTTTAGTCACATCAAATTCTCTACCACTGCACAGGAAATAGGAACCAACAGCTATAACATACCTCCTGTTTCTATTTTTACAGCATACATTTTCTCTGCTACATAAAAAGCCCACACCTACATATAACCTACACAAGTAACGCTCCCATGTTAATGCATCGGTGCATGTTCCACCTTTAAATGTGATACCGCAGACAGTTACATGCTTATTTGTACTTACTTACTGATTACTCAATAAAATGCATCATTAATGCGGCATGTGTGTAAAATTCTTCAGATGTCTTTATATTGTTTCTTCTGCATTCTCCAGCTGCTTTATAGGCACTAAAGAAAGGCCAGTAGAGCGATGAGGATATGCAGCACGTCAACCTCTGAGTGTGCAGCAAAGATATTATCAGCGCCATACATATCCGAGTCTCCTGAGCACTCTAGCTCGTAAAAGAAACAAAGAAGGTACTTTTTCTTACAATATCTGTCCTTTTCAAGTCACATCTGAATTCTTGTGCGGCTCTGACATTTACCAACATGTATCAGTACAGGTATTGAGAATTCATCAACAGGCAAAAGAAGATCAAATACATTCATATAAGGCTATCAAATTACCCCTGAAGGCAACATGACTTCAACTGTTTGTGCAGTTTGTGCATCAAATTTCTGCCACGTTTAAGTCAAGACTTGTTGACAATTTTACACGTGGTTTGACTTTTCAAATAAAGTACAATGTATCTTACAGGTCTAGCCCAATACCATTTAAGTGTACTATAATGTACTTTTAAATGTCAAAAGGTATTTTTGTCTATTTGAGCTTTCTCCCCTTCCCCTCCACCCCCCAACTCCTCTTTGAAAGACAGCATGAACTCCTTCAGTTACTTGGCTACTTTTGGATCTCCTCCTCTTTGCATTTATACTTTTGTGTTTATGTGTGAGCTCTCTCCATCCCTTGCAACTGCTTGGCATTTTGACAAGTGTGTGACAGTTAAATCTGTTGACAACGACAGCATGATGAATCCTTACACAATATGCTGGCAACGAACAGTGTCTCTCAAACAGACAGAGAGAAAAGAAGATCGACCAAATGGTACACTGCATATTTTTGACAAGAAGATAAACACAACAGCCTGGGTTCATCACCAGTATAAATAAATCGATGAATGAATCATGGCAGACGCCGACTGGCCGAGGGACAAGAGAAGCTTGATTTTGTTCCACCATCAACAGTTGTCAATACTTCTCGAAACTACTGATCGATGTTCACGACGCTCGTTTATTCCAGGAGTTAATCATCTAATTCGAGTCAAAGGAGATAAGCAGGATTTGTTTTCTTGCTCAGTTTTTTTTAGAAGACTGCATAAGTGTAAGACATGTTCGCAATCACCCAGAGCATCGTTAGGACTTTGGCAAAGTGAAAAATAAAAATAGTGGCACTTTAACATGATTCTCACACTTCCAGCACATTGCCATTGAACACGAGGTGATCACAGGTCTGCTGTGTCTCTGCACACTTTATTTCCTGTTGCTTTTCACAGGGAAAAAATGTTTCCATTTATAATGCCTATTTTTAATTAATTCACAGTCTGCAGAAGCAAAAAAAAACAGAAAAAACTTCCCGCTGTCTTCGAATTAACTACTCAGCATCAACTCAGAGCTTGAGGGGAACAAAAGGAAATGGCAAGGACTGAAGTACATTTCTGATAGGAAGAATTAAATGAATCGTGGACCCTTAAGGCTCCTTTAGTATATAACATCCTGAACAGTGCTTTTGCCGACCTTTTATAAGGGCAACATGTGGATGACTCATTGCCTTACTTCACAGAGTAAATGTGAATGATTGCTGGTATTTATTGTATAGGGCGAAGCAGCAGCAGGAAAAGGGGAAAGGTAACAGCAGGGCAGTGAGACTGGAGATGTTCAGCGTGACTCTCAGGAGCACTTCGCAATCCATAATTGGGATCGCAGTAAAGAGTCATAGCTGTTTCACAGTTTCAGTCTGTCTTTTTAGTACACCTTATAAGTACTGGATTAGACCTCCTTTTATGCCTTCAGAGTTCCTTTAATTCTTCATGGCACAGATTCAACAAAATGCCAGCATCACAGAGTTGCTGCAGATTTTTCAGCTGCTCTATTAGAGGCTATTTGCCTATGGTGAACTCATTCTCATGTTAAAAAAAACAAGTTGGTGTGATCTGAGCTTTGTGACATGGTGCGTTATGCTCCTGGAAGAAGTCATCTGATGACTGGTACTCTGTGGTCAAAAAGAGAGGGAGATGGTGAGCAACAATAGTCAGGTAGGCTGTGACATTTAAACAATGATCAGTTGTAACTAAGGGACCCAAAGTGTGCCAAGAAAATATCTCCCACACCATTACCAAAGAACCTGATCTGGTGATACAAGGCAGGATAGATTCATGCTTTCATGTTATTTATAACAGTCTGACTCAACCATCTGACTGTAACAGGAGAAATTAAAACTCATCAGACCAGGCAGTGTTTTTCCAGTTCACTGTTGTCCAATTTTGGTGAGCCCAGTTTCCTTTTCTTAACTGACAGGCATGACCTCCCCCTCCAGTGTGGTCTTCTGCTCCAGGTTTTACATCTTGAGCTCTTCTGTATACCTTGGACGTAATGAGTGGTTATTTGAGTTACTGCTGCCTTCCTCTGACTGCTGGCATCAACAAGGAATTGTTACCCAGAGATTTGCCACCCACTGGATATTTTCTCCTGTTCAGATCATTCTCTGTAAACCCTAGAGATGACAGTGTGGGAAAATCCCAGCAGATCAACAGTTTTTGAAATACACAGTCCCATCTGGCACCAACAAACATGTCACATTTAACATTCACTTAAATCACTTTTTGTCTAAATCCTGATTCTCTGGTTTTACTTCGGCAAGTCTTTTTGATCATGTCTACATAGTTTAATCCACCGAGTTGCTGCCATGTGTTTAGATGTTTTTGTTATCAAGTGCTGAACACAGGTACTTTATAAAGTGGGTGGTTAATGTACATACGACAAATTCGCCCAACTTGCTCAACCAAATGTCCTCAAGATCAGTGCCGAGAAGACCAAAGTCCTTACTACTGACAGGTGACCAGCTACTGTGCATCTCAAAGGCGTGCTAATTGAACTAGTGTGGGAATTCAAATACCTCAGTATCTGGTGCAAGAAAAGAAAGTGGCATCAATGGCAGAAATACACTCAAGAATCGGTCAAGCGGTGGCAGCTTTCGCCTCTCTCCAGTGGTGCATCTGAAAGCAGACAAACGTTACCCTCTTCACCAAAATCCGCCTGTACGGCACACTGGTATTGCCCATTCTTCTCTATGGATCTGAAACCTGGGTCATCCTCAAGCACGACCTCAACAAGCTTGAGGTCTTCCAAATGTGCTGTTCGCGTCAGATTCTCCAAGTATCCCTCCGTGTCTCAGCAACAGCGCGATACGTAGTCAATGTCACCATCAACCCTCGATGGAAGAGCTGATCCAGAAGTGACGACTGCAATGGTTTGGTCACATTTGCCGCATGAACAAACATCCCCTGCCGCATCACCTTCTGCTGCAGCAGCACCCCGCCCACTGGACAATCAAGGGTCACGCACCCAAGAAGACTTTGATAAAGCAAACTGAAGACTATCTTAAGCAACAACATCTAACCCTCAAGCAAGTGTATTGGCTTTGTGGACGACCTCCCCTGCCCACCGCCAGCTAGGGACAAAAGAAAGAAAGAAGAATGCACATACTGTGATCCACTGCACACTTCACATGCAACACACCAATGGACAAAATTCTGTAAAAGACTGTTTAATGAGGTTTTATTTAGTTGAAAATATCCTAAATCGATTGATCTTAACATTAAAATATCACAAAATGTACAATATGTTACGAAGTAGTAAAATGAACTATATTAATTAGATGGCACTCAACGTGTGGGACTAAAAATTTATCAGGAATGTCAGACTAATCAGATTGTTCCAATATTTGCTTTTTTCTCTCTTTGTTTTCAAAGTTACGACAAAACAAGAGGTAAATCTTTCACAATTAACTGTATAAAATGTTTTGAAGAGCTTGAGAACGGAAACTAGGAGGACTTGGTCAGTTGTTGAAGCGTGACCATCGCTCCATCATTTCACCACTTGGAACATCCAACATGAATTTCCAGTTTCAGGTGATGTGGGGAAGCCTGCTTGTCAGAATCCTTTAAATCATCTCTCTCGACAGGCCCTGTCAAAACCCTCAGAAGTCGTCTTGTTACAGTGTGCGTGATGTAACCGTGAGAAATGCGGCACCTGTCATATTATAAGATAAGCTTGAAGAATCAACAAAGGTAAAAAGCTTTACAGAGGGATGATTTTTTTTAAAAAGCCTATACGCACTGACTCATTCATGTGCAGAGCTGTTATTTGTGACTTAAGACAAGCCTACACGTTTGGTGAATGTGACCAGCAGGGCTTTTGCTATCTTATTAACAATCTTTCGTGTAAAGGTTCAGTGTCCTTGCTGTCGCCTTTTCTCTGTTAAGGTGCTCACACTGCCGGCCTGGCTTTAAGAGTGTTGGAAATGGAGGTGGTGAGACAATAACAGGCCACACTTAGCACAACAGACCCTGTGTTTATTTATATTGTTCGCACTCCCACAAACTACAGTTGGAGACTTATCAGGTGCCAGCTAACTTGGATGTCATCAGTATTATGATTTTAATGGATTACATTTTCCCCTGCCAAAATTTGACCAAAAGCAGCATCTGTAACTCGGTTGCCTTTATACAGGTTCATTACTGGGATTTCAAAAACCGTGGAAAACCATGGAAAAATTATTGCGGCTGTTATGCAAGCGACTGTTGATACAGGATGGACATGCCTACACATCTCCCTCCGTGGGTTGTGTGCACAGACAGATGACAACCTGAAAGATAAATATGAATAAATGAGTGAGGGAATGCAGTGAATGCAGATGTTTCGGCACAAGTACAGATGTTTCCACACAGCAATTAGCAACCAGTCATGCTCTGTGGAACACATGACACGTGCTCTGTGGCTGAGCTCAGATTACTCTGATTGAGGATGAAAGGGGAAAAGAGCTAAGTGACTTTAAAAGATGGTTATTGTTGAGGAGCCACAGTCAGAAAGACTGTTTACTCGTGCATTTCTGAACACTGATAAAAATGACATCAGTCAATAGGGTAGGAATTTGTAGTCAGTAGCCCAACATTTAATGATTGTGGTTCATTTGTGTGACTAATCCAATATATTAGGAAAATGTGACAAACCAATCTTCGGTGACTGAGGATTTCATTTCAGACATAATCAGGCTGCTGATGATACCATGCCATATGAGTGAAACGGTAAGGTTACGATACAAAGCTGCATGGACATTGAAAGGTTAGTAATGCAAAAAACACTGATGTGTGAAGAAAACTGGGGGAGGGGGGGGGGGGGGTGTATATTTTGTACTGTACATGTTTAGGTGACTCATTGATCACAGTTTAATTAAAAAGAAATTGAGATGTGATTGAAGTGCAAACTTTCAGCTTTAATTCAGGAGTTTAAGCTACTAAAGTTCAAACCAAGGATCAGAACGGGGAAAAAGCTGTTTTTAAGCCTTGTTGTTGCCTAATGTCAGAGGTCAAAGGCTGTAATAACACAATAGCCACTTGTTGCAGCCAAGGTATGTAGAAGGACATCTTTGAATACACAATATGGTGAACCTTGAAGCAGTTGGGCTACAGCAGCCCAACCACACCAGGTACCCTCCTGTCAGCTGGCAACAGGAAACTAACTGAGGCTAAACTGTATAATTTACAGGGGCTCACTATGATTGGGCAACAGGAAATTGGACAACAGTTAGTGACTGTGGTGGTGTGGGGGATATTTTCTTGGCACACTTTTGGCTCTATACAGCTAACTGAGAATTGGTTAAATGCCACAGCCTTCTTGAGTTGCCGATCATGTCACAGTCACAGTATACTCATCCTCTGATGGTAACTCGCCATGTCAGAAAGCTCAAACTGGTTTCTTAAACATCCCGCTGAGTTCACTGTGTATAAATGGACTCCACAGTCACCAGAACTCCATCAAATAAAGCAAATCTGGGATGTAGTGGAACAAGGGATTTGCATCGTGCATGTGCAGCTGATAAATCTGCAGCAGCTCCATGATGCTATTGTGTCAAAATCTCAGAGAATTGTTTCCAGTATGTCCATGTGTGTGTTTGAGAAAGAGGGAAATAACATTTCCTGAAATTGTATGCACTGCGTCTGTGTCAAGTCCACCAGACCATCCCCACCTGTCAAAGCCTTCCATCGTCCACTCTTTAAACCATGTCAGCTGTGGACAATTACAGAGAAGAGGGTGGTAAAAAAAAGAAATCATTTTGACTAGTACCCTTCAAGCATTTGAAAGTGTGACAATACAAGGGAGGGTCTGTTTTAATCCATGTTCTGTCTTCCAAATAATTATCCTTTCAATCAAGTTTTATTTATAGCATGGCAAATATATGCCTCCTCACTAGGTTATGCTTCATAACCACAGGAGTGTGTAATTACTCATGTCTCTGGTGGTATGGGTCTAACAGCTTCTGCAGAATTCCTCGCTGCAATCCAACCCATGCTGATGACAGCTCCCACAAACAGCTATTTAATTCCATATGTAGAAGCAGAAAACAGACAATAAAACTTAGAGCCTGAGTAATGGCAGTGATGCTCTGTGCTGCATATGTAATAACATCTTCGATGTACTTAAGTACCTCGTAAAGACGCATCTGTTCTGCGGTTAAGTTATATATAAGCATATAAGATTTTAAATAAACTCAGTGGCTTGTGTAATTATTATATTAACAAAAACTATTGCACAGTGAAAAGGCCCTACAGCTTACTTGTTCCCCCCTCCTTTGTCCTCCTGTTTCCCTTCCAGCGAGGAGTTAAACAGTTTGATGGCGTGTGGGACAAAGGAGTTTTTAAGTCTGCTGGTCCTTGACTTTGGGAGAAGCAACCTGTCACTGAACAGACTCCTCTGGTTGTTTATGGCCGTGTGCAGAGGATGCCCAGCATGGTCCATAATGTCCATATTGCACCTTAATTTGTTTTTACATAAGTGTGTGGAATGAGTCTTCAGTTTAATGTTTTTTAATAGGCAAAAAATACTTAAATAAGTAAATGGCGAGTCGAATTTTTGTCTTTTTTTTTCTATTTTTGCTGATCCGAAAATTGATCTGATCCGTGACTTAAAATTTTTGATCCGTTGCACCACTAGTCGTAACTGTGTAGTTTCTCATATACAGTATTTCAGTTCATGTAGTAAATCATGATGCAGTTTAGAGTAAAACATGTGATAAAGCAGGTTACGTGTCCGTTATGTCACGAGCAAAACTGATTTTAAAACAATCAAGATACAGTGTTTAAAATCCTGAACTTATGGCTTTGCAAACCAGTGGGTGACATAACAGTTGCTACATCCATTTTTTTGTGACGATATTTTTAATCAGCTTATTCCACTCATTCATCTCAACAATCGTGTCAGCTGTAATGAAATTCCCTCAAGATGCCTTTGTAAGAATTGACATTAGTTTATGACGTGAGGTTACGGTGACCTTGACTAGATCTTAGATCTTTGCCCACAAACTTCCAAACAATTTCCCGATTATATCCATGTGAAAGTTCAAGACCAATTAAAAGAAATCCTCTCAAGCTTTCAACACCAGTGAACATGAAAACACAATGCCTCTAGTCCCAGTAATGCAAGACATAAAAGTCACTGGACAATTTTGTTAATTCACAAAATATCATATGTAATATTTATTATTATATAGTAAATATAATAACTATGCAACATATATAACAATACATGGTTGCATCCATCCATCCATCTATCCATCCATTCGCTTCCGCTTATCCTTTTCAGGGTCGCGGGGGGTGCTGGAGCCTATCCCAGCTGTCATAGGGTGAGAGGCGGGGTACACCCTGGACAGGTCGCCAGTCTGTCGCTGGGCCAACACACAGGGACAGACAACCTTTCACACTCACATTCACTCGCACATTCCCACCTAGTGGCAATTTGGATTATCCAATTAACCTATCCCCACAAGCTGCATGTGTTTGGACGGTGGGAGGAAGGGAACCCACGCAAACACGGGGAGAACATTATTTTCTTAATGAAGCTGGTTTGCATACATTGTTTTTAGATGTGCTTTTTTCTGTATTTATCTTCCCATGATAGCAAAGAAACCCTTTCTGTGAAGCAGAGTTTGAATACCTTTAAAACACAAAATAATAAATCTGCTCAAATAGCTCCATGGGGTCTTTTTTGATATTCACCAAGTTAATTCCTGTGTGAATATCTGGAGGGGTCTTACAGAGGTGGTTAGGGGTGGAACGTAGAGATATTACTTTCTTCCGATGTTCCATCACATCATTTTCTTCAGTTTCATCTAAGCAGGTGGTTGAGACACACTACATGAATTTCACAAGAATAAGTGAAAGTTCGGCTTGTTAAAACAATTTGCTTTCTTTAAAACTGAACAATGTTGAGTCTGTGCAGCAATAAGTTTGACTGTATGTTTTTTTTTTCATTTGAAGAAAATAACTGTCATAGATAAACATGTTGTACATTGTTACAAAATGTTTTTATTAATTGCTAAAAAACTGAGAAGAAATCGCCTTATATCTCATTTTTACTCTGCGATATCACAGGAAAAACACACACTGCCACGTAAAAACACACATCAGGGACATCGTGACACATAGTGACACAAGGAAAGACTAATGCTGAGGATTTTTTTTTTAAAGCAGAGGGGCAGTAGTAAAGGATGCAAAAGAAATACAACAAACAGACATGAAAGAGAAAGACCTCATTTAAAGACAGCTGCTGAGGTAAGTCATGCTGTGAGGCAGCAGGTGAACACTGGTGTATTACGCTCCCTTTTGTGACATTGCTGACACACTCATCCGCCTTTTAAAAGAGCAGAGTTGTGGTGCTGTGATAGCCAGCAGCACATCAGGCAGCTTAATAGTATAAAATGGCACAAATTCGAACGAGTACATTTCCAACCGAGGCGCTTTCTCTGTAGTCTATCACATGAATCGTGTTCAGTTTCTCTTTTTGAGTCATAGTGAAGCTACAAAAATAAATAAATAAGTATCCGTTTTCATTGATTCATTGACTTTTAGGGGGGGAAAAAAATCTGTTCCTTCAAGTCATTTATCTCACAACAGGCTGCGATTGAGCTTCTACTCTTCTGCAGCTTGTTTCAAACATATCGGTGTCACTCTGAGAGAAATGGAGCCCATAAACCCACCAGTCAGGTGAGATTCTAAATTAGCATGCGGCCTTTCTTCACCTCTGAGAGCGGTAATGATGAAAATGAAGGAATTCCTTTCCCTCTGTTTTAATAAGAAAGAAACTGGCTTATCCGACTTGTTCCACAAAAGTGCAGTTTGACACCTGCTTTAAATTAGAAACGATCCTCATGAACACAAAAGGGGAAGCTGAACAATACAAGGAAAAGTAAAATGCTTTAGTCAAATCTTTAAAGGTGTCACAAATTTGCCAATTTTACTGCAAAGTCTTCACCTTACCAGGTTTTAAGACTTTAAGACTTACTTGGCTTGTGTTGGAAAATGGTCAGCACCAGTGTGCATATATGAAATGTTTCTCATTTCATGTCCACTGTACCTCGCATTCAAACGGCCTTGCCACTCAGCAACACTGCGGTCGCCTCATTGCCTCACTGTGGGGTAATGTTAAATGCTTAATGAGCTGTGCCTGGATTCCAGACATAGCACTTTCAGTTACAGCCAAACAGTTCATTTCTGGTTTCATTAGACCACAATTCTTTTTTTATCTGATGGCGGAGCATTTGTTTGTTTTTTAACTATATTAGCTGTATGTTTTGTCATCTCTAGGCATGCTTTTGTTAAGTGTCTTTTACTGCAGTTCTGAACAAATATGTTTATGTAATAATGACAACACATGAAATGTGAGAAGAAGATTTTATTTGTTGTTGCTGTTACCTTCTTTAGCAGGTAAACAGAGTGTCCCCAAACTGTGGAAACAAATGAGACTGCTGGAAACCTGAAGTGGCCGCCAGCAAATACGTTACACCTTATATTTTCTTAATGAGGCTTGAGATGTTCTGTAATAGTGTCTTTGCCCAGTTATTTTAAAAAGGCATTTAGGAAAATAAAATCCCTTGAAGTTTTATGTTTACGACATGTGAAGTCATAATATGCTGAAGTCAGATTGAGGTTTCTGATAGAATGTCAGGCAGTGGCTTCTGAAACTATAGGTGTCGATCCTGAGGAAAAATTTAAGAGCTATTGAAGTGAAATGCAGTGAGCTGGCTGCCAGTTGCTTATCAGCATAACGTCGAACATTTCAACACAGGGCATGCCTGCCTGGTCTTACTACTATTCTCTCCAGGAAGATAGATGGATAAGCAGGCTGATCTGGACTGTTGAGATGCAGTCGTGGGAAACAGATTGCAGAACATGTTGCCTTGCCAACCAAACCCCTCAGAGCATGAGGGTTAAATGTAAAAAGATTCTCTGCCAATGCAAATATAGGTTGCCATCTGTTTCCATTACACTCCTTTTGTTCTGTATTCCAAAATGTAAGAATGTAGCATGGTGGTGTAGGTGTTCTGGTGAGTGGTCCCTTCTCAGCATGATCCTTTTTTTTTTTCTTTTGCTGTGAGAGTAATGTGCATATTCAGATAGTAATTACAACACCATCCTATGCCTTACAAGGAACTGGGGTATGATAGCAGGCACACGTGGGGCCCTCATAACACATCCGCCATACTCCAAATTAATAGCAACGGCCAATGTGGGAATGTTAGCTGACCTGCACATTTGGGGTAAAAAATTTAAACCCAGTAAATACCAGAACATTTGATGTAAAATGATGTGATCGAGCCGTCCCTCTAACTCTCAGCGGTCCAAGTGAGGTGATGCGTGGTTTTACTGTGCCAATAAAAATAAAGTCAACTTCTGAGAAATTCATAAGGTTTGGTGGTCAACTTAATTTATATCTGACTATTAATCTCCAGCGGAGCCGACGGAGGGTGAAGGCAAGAAAACTGCAAACTTGTTGCTTAGGAACAGTGAGAAATAACCCTAACTTTTCTTGAAGCATCTGATCTTATCTCCCATGGTGCACATAGCTCTGCGTGTAAGTGTGTGCGCGTGTGCGCATGTGGCTGTGTGCGTGTGTGTGTATTGCGGGGGGTGGGGGAGTCAGGTTTAGCAGAGGTTGTTTCTAGGCAACTGTTTTTTGTTTTTTTTATGTGAAACGTGTTTGTTCTTCTGTGTTCTCTGTCGTTTCCTATTCATTATCTCTCATTTTTTCACAAATACGACTTTTCATCATTAGGGCAGGGTTGTCTGGTTCTGTGGCGTATGAGCCAACATAACTCTGTGATGATTAAATGACAACAAATAACCGCAAAGTTGTTTTTATAAATACTTTTAATTACATTATACATGTTTGGACAGCTATTTTCAAGGGGTAACTATCTGCAGTACAGACTTTGATGGAGTGGAAATATTCTCACACTTTCAGTCCAAGCTTCTTCTCTTTTTTTTTACATGCTTGTATTTATTAGCCTCTTTAGTTGACACAGAGACATATGCAGTTTTCACCTTCACTTTTTCCATCCAAACTTCAGCTGAAAACGTGCTGTAATTGGTTTGCCTCAATGCTATGTTGTTCACTTGCACACAGATTTTCCATACGCATGCCTAGTTATTTGTGAATATCTGACCTATAACAAACAGCTGTTGGCTGGCTGCTTAGTTCTGCCTCAGATGAGAGCAACCTCTTTGCCACAGTCGACATACAAATAAATAAACCGTTTATTTATCAGGCTTTTAAACAACATCGAGCTCGTTATACAGTCGTTAGGATGACTTGTGTCATGCATCAGTTTGAAATGTCATCTTGTGACCTTATTATCCCCCGTTGTTGTGATTAAACCTGTATTTGTGACTCTCTTTGCTTGTGTGTGCGCTTGTCTGCAACAGGTGTTGATACATATTAACAATATTTCAGGATATTTGTCCAGCCTGGCGCGATGCATTGTGCATAATATTGTCTCAGCTTGACACTGTATTATAAATGAACACAGTTCATGTGACACAGTTACACACTAATTTGTTTCAGCTGTGCTACACGGAGGAAACAAAACCCCAAACCACCTGCACACCAGAAAACTGTATCATTTCATAAACATTCACTTCGGCAGTACACGCAGAGCAGCTAATTACAGCGTCCACACACACACACACACGCACACACCACATTGATGCTACTGATTCCTTTTACAGAAGAACCCCTTTGATTCAAGTTTTAATTGGCTATATGTGAGGTGCTTAATTATGGTCTTCAAATGAATCAGGTGGAAACCTGTGGTGGATTCTGCGTTTTGTCATATCCTAATTAAAAGCTTTTTTCCTCTGAAGGCATCCACATCAGCCAAACTCACTGAGCGTTACGCCATGCAGGAATATTAACGGCAGGTTTGCATGGGAATCCTTGCAATTATGCAAGGCCGTCCTTTGCCCTCATTATCAAACCAATTTGGACGAATCAAAATTCTAAGCTACGAGGCTCCATTTGTGCCAGAAATTATGCCCACATGCACGCTATGTGTCAAATCTTAATTATTCAGTGTCTTATAAAATGTGAATTTTTAGTCCATATCATCAGCTCATTAAACATATTGCAGAAAAAAGTAACTAACTGGAAATGTTACAGATTTTCTCTGCTCAGGTGACTCAGTTATATCGCTGTGATGTGACACAATCCAGCTTATCAGTCCATGTTCACATTTCCACACTTGTAGCTTTTACTTTTTCTTTGCATTAAATAAGATCTCATGAATACAGTGGAAATATAGTAAATCCAGGTCTTTATGTTTGTAACAGATAACTCTAATATGTCGCATTTTATTAAAAAACAGAAATCACAAGTGGTAATAAGCAAGTAAATTTAAAAAATCTTTTATTAATCCAATAAAATGACACACAACATTTTATTTGAAAAAGAAATTACAGGCCAACTTTTCTGTAAACAATAACCTCTTGATTTACACTTTTAAGTTATTCCTTTGTGTTTTAAAGCCAACTCCAGTAACTAGTTTGAGGAAGGATTGCATCCAAATTAAAGGTGCAAAACTTTGTCTTAAGGGGTCTGACATTAGACCACTGCAGAGTCCCAGATCAAAGGTATAAAGGAATAAGCCACCAGCCTAAAAATAAAAATGAGTTTCATAAACCACAGTCTTGTTTTTCTTTCTCAACTTAAATCTCATCATTCTTTCCAGGACTTAAAAGTTGTCAACTGAACATAGTAAACTTTTCTACAATGGCGTAGTGCCCTCTGTTGGAAGAATAATGAAACTATGGTGCTTTTTTTTTTTTCTTCTTTTGCTTTTCTGGACATCATGAATTATAGGCTCACGTGGTTTTAAAAAGTCAAGTATCACATTAGATTAGTGTATATCTGCTAAGTGAGTGTAGGTATCCAGTGGTCCTTGAGATCTTCACTTCATTATATATAAAATATGATACTTCTTTAATATTTTCATGTGTTTACATACAGTAAAATAGGCTGTATTATGAATTATCCTATATAGTGTGCTCATGATAGAGAATAAACACATTCAGTCCAGTGTTTTATCCATTTCTCACAGTCTCGTTTACAAAAATAAGCAGTCAGGAGTGACAGCACCTCAGGCCTCAATGGCATCTGTTAAGCCAGCACTACTCACAGTCTCGCCCATCTTTTAGGCTCTACATCTCCGTGTTTATACACACACACACACATATATATATATATATATATAAATGCCAATGTCATGACTTAAACTTGACTTCTCCCATCTCCTTGTCATATGGCAGTAGTGAAAAAAGACAACATGACAGCAATTAATAAAATATATATGTAATCTCTGGATGAGGTGAGCCTGCATTATTATAGTTTTTCTAATGGACAATCAGTGTGTCTCTGTTGCTGTGACAAGGCTGTGCATCCAAGACATCTGTCTCTTTCTGATTTCACAAGCATATTTAGACACAAACTTAAATGAGGTATTCCCTGAGTTGTCCTACTGCAAGTTGTTACCCAGTGAGTGAGTAAGCACAAATCTCAGCCTTTAACGCTACTGTAGGAAGGAACAAAGTCTGTCCTTGTTTTGAGCTCTGAATCAGTTTTTTAGCACATTCTCTTTGTGGGTGTTTGTTACAACTTGAATCTAAGGCTCTCGCTCGCAGAAACTGATTGAGAATGTCGAGCTTCAGGTGGTCACTAATGGCTCTTACTGTAAGAGTAAATAGGCCACATATACACATAATCACACACTCACTTTTTTGGTTGATGACGATGGCGTATCATCATCTATCTTTGTGAACATGAGAACTCAAGAATAAGGCAATGTTGATGCCATCAGTGCAGAGTTTGAATCTTAGTGAGTGTGACCTCATGGTCAAGATAGAGATCATATTTTCTGAAATAGTATCAAATGGATACTATATTCAAAATGTCAAAGTCAAGGTCAGAGGTCAATTCCTCTGAAACTCTGAAAATGAATGTGGTAACTCAAGAAAGAGTTCACCCATGCTGACAAATTAATACCATAGATGTGTCTACAAAAATGCTGAGGGGGAGCATTGGCAGTTGCCAGTATTTCTTTTAGAAACAAACTCCAGTCGAGGAAAACTGGGGATGATGCAATTTCAATTAATTTGTTCAAGGGAATACTAAAATGACAATCTTAAGATGAAAATGTTCAATTTTATTTTATTTATATAGCGCCAAAATACAACAGCAGTCGACTCTACACACTTTATATAGTAAGGTAAAGACCCTACATTAATACAGAAATGTAAAACTGAAACTTTTGATTTAATTTACAAAAGGACGAAAAAAAGAAGAGGAAGAAAAAGGGTGAGGATTATTATGGATGTTGTTCTAAATATCAGGTCCATTTGAGTAATGTTGCCCTGTAAGACTTAATTAACTTTGATTAATTTAAAAAAAAAGTCTACTTTACAAGCCATAACGCTGTAATGGGATGCAATGGGGTGCAATGCACTCAAAGACGCATCGAGAAGGAAGCTGCTGCAGTCGCTTGTTAGGGCTCTGTTTTTGGATGATTTTACGCAGAATATTCTGTGTTTACAAAATCACAGTTGATCCCATGGAACACCAACCCCTTTGCTAGGCTCTTTGTGGGCGGAGCCGGAGGGCCGAAAAGGTAACGTGATCAGTGTGCCCATCATGTGGCTGTGGAGATCGTCCGCAGTCTTGAGTGTGGTAGGGAGCAGAGGAGTATTGAGAAGTATGGTAAGTGGACATAGCACAGATAAAACCTGTCCCCTGCTTTATATTGCCAGGAGTCTAAAAAACGCGAATATGTCTTCTTATATCCGCTGTAAAACATTAAGTGTGGCTATTTTTAGACCGCAGTGCAACAGATAAATGGATCCGATGTTTGTGTTGCTTCAGCTGCTAACGCTAGCTTAAACCCGTTTATAGCGGACCAGGCCAGGGGCGCTATTTAACAGTTCAGCCTCAGTCGCTGCACACAGCGGACTCTGTTCGAGCTTATAATATATGTATTTTGTGATGCTACAATGCTTGGGTTGTCTGTATGAAGATTAAAAACACCTCTAAAATTGCTAGTCATTCCCGGTGATAAGAGAGCTAGGTGATGTAAGCTAACGTCAGAGAGAGCCCGTGTTTTTGTGTAATCGCTTTATTTCCTCATTTAGACCGATTAAAGCTGCTATTGGGAATTAAAACGAAGGCTGACTGGAGACATTTGTTTTAATCAGCTTCCCACCCCTCACCCCCTCCTCTGCTTATTAGTGGCAGGCTTGTGTAAAGGTACGAAATGTTGCCTTTACAGATTAAACTTGTTATGTGTAGAAACTGATGGGCGGAGACGTGAATGGTGACACAGATGGGCCAAAGGGCACCTATCATTGAGAACACTGACTAACTTGGTTTCTCTTAGGCCCTATAATAAACCCATCCTCCGCTGTTACTTAACCACACAGCCTCACTCATGCACGCTTTCCTTTCTTCACCTCTGTGCAGTGTGCTCAGGTGGGAGACTGGCACAGTGCCAAGTCCATCTATGAGTTTTCTGCCAAGGACATAGACGGGGATGAGGTGTCTCTGGAGAAATACAGGTAAAAGTAATATTAACACAATCAACCACTTGGCACCAGTAGTTAATGCTTGAAATTAGCATTTTAACCTCACTTTGTGCTCTATTTCGCCAGAGGGTATGTGTGCATAATCGTAAACGTAGCCTCTAAATGAGGGAAGACCAGGGTAAACTACACTCAGCTAGCGGGAATGCACGCCTCCTATGCTGAGAAAGGTTTACGCATCCTGGGATTCCCATGCAACCAGTTTGGAGGACAGGTAAGGTGGATAAACTCCAGCTGCCTTTATTTTGTGCTTTCTCAAACAAATTATTTATGTGGCCATAAATGCAACATGAGTTAATTTCACTGTTCTGTGTGAATAAAGTGGGCTGGCAGAGAGGAGACCGTACTAATTGATTTGCACTCTGTACCAAACATGCGTGCTAGACTGTTGCATACTTCGGATCTATTTTCCAATTGGTTATATTTATATCTGTGCATGCTAACATTTTCTAGCTTAATTTAGTAGTTGTTTGTTGTTTTTGTGGCATTCAGGAACCAGGGACAGAAGCAGAAATTAAAGAGTTTGCCAAAGGTTACAATGCTGAGTTTGATCTCTTCAGTAAGATTGAGGTGAATGGAGACAACGCTCACCCTCTGTGGAAGTGGATGAAGGCTCAGCCCAAAGGCAAGGGAACCCTGGGAAAGTAAGTTATTCTATGTTTCTGTTTTCTTGGCAATATGTCTGTCTTTTAATAGTGTACAGTGACAATGTTAATGTCGTATCATTCATGTCCTCCTGCAACAAAACCTTCCTGTGTCACCTGTAATCTCATAAGTGAAGTCTGTGACTGAAATTCTGGTCATGGATAAATACAAATTCTGTGTTTCTACACAGTTTCAAGTGTGGTAGCTTAAAATTGTAGCCATGGAACAGACTGAGTTTAAAGTATTTTGTAACTATTATAATGTTCCACGCGGTGTTGAAACAGCAGGCAGGCATGACGTCATTTTACCCTGAAATGGGAGTTGCTCTTAATCCCACTGCCTTCATCCTCCCTGCTTCTTGTCGTTTTCTGCTGAGTTTGTAGAAAGACGTTTACATGATTTCATTTCTTGCACTGTCTACACTTTGCTGCGTTGTAGATGAACTCAACAAGGGACGTCAAAACCCTGTTTTTTTTTTGTTTTGTTTTTTTTGTTTTTTTTTTGTTTGTTTTCTTTTGACTGAGTTTTGTACATTTTCCTTCCAATAAAGAACACAATTCACATAACAGCAGGCAAAGAAATCATACAGTAAAATGCATAAAGTATCAGGGGCAAAATAAGGATCGTGGATCGTGTTGCTATGCGAAATGTCAAGTATTGTTTGTTATATGCAGAATATCCTCATTACTCACATCTGCGGGTAGGAATCTAATTGTCATATACAGGGATTTGCATAATTATTGATTTTTTTTTTTTGTATGTTTTAACTGGGAGTAGGATAAAAGGTGGTGTAGCCAAAAAAACAGCAAAATCTGCACATCAGTGTAAACCCACAGAATTCCAGTTTAAATAAACAACAGACTTTTAATGTTTGCAGTATGGTTTTCATTTGTACTTTATTTTTTTTCCAACAGCAACATCAAATGGAACTTCACAAAGGTAACTAAGCTAATACAGTCAGAACTCAGAACTGCAATGCTCTTCAGTACTTAATGCTGTTTTTTTTTTTGGGGGGGTTTTTTTGTGGGTTTTTTTTGGGGGGGGGGTTGTTGTTTTTAACTACAACTGCATTTGAAAATTAATGCTTTTCATTGCTCTCTTATTTCTCACCAGTTTCTTATAAATAGAGAAGGACAAGTAGTGAAGAGATATGGCCCAACCGATGATCCCAGTGTAAGCCGCAACCACACTTTTTCTCCAGTATATACTTGTGCATTCTCTAGAATACAGCACCTTTTGAATGATGTGGGGTATAAGACGCTTTCAACCTCTGTGTGCATATTCTAGTAATTTCTGTTAATATATGGGCAAAGAGGCCCTGTGCAGTTTCTATGCTGATGTTAATGTCAGAGGACGACTGAAACTCTTCAGATTTTGAGACAGTAGGTTGTTTGTGACTTTTGCACAGTGCGTCTCATCACTCAGCATCCCAGCTCTGTAACCATCTGGTCTGCCCAGTACACTTATCTGTGTGTTATATGTAGTATTTGCTGTTATTCTTCAACTCTGCCGTAGTAACATTTGCATTTGTTTCTCTGTGCAGGTGGTGGAGAAAGACCTGCCCACGTACCTGTAATAATACAGTCTCATCTCCCATGTGTTTATTTCACCTTTGACCTCTCTTATGGACTTCAGGGTTGTGTCTGTGTGCCTGAACCAGTGACGGCCTGCCTGTAAACCCAGCACTGGGTGGGGCACGGCCTGATAATCCCTTGCGTGCAACTTATCTCCAGAGCCCACTCACACTAAACCTCGTATGACCATAAGAGAGAACATCCACTGGTTAACCAAAGTAGAGCCACTTCACAGCATACTTCAAACAGCCATTACTTTTTTTAGTCCAATACAAATACCCTCTGTTCTGAATGTTACTTTGACAAGTTTGTTTATGTGTCTTTGTCAGTTTTATGTGAAAACACTGAAGGCAATAAATTTAATAGATTTCTGCATAGCTACTGATATTATTGTTTGCACTTAAAACGACAAAGGGCCAAATGTTGAACCTGAAAATCATGGCTTATATAATGAAATTAGAAAATAAATGTAGTTGTGAATATTGTGTTGATGTGTTGCTTATGCACCTGCACAACAGAAGTAAATGATGGTAATTCTAAATTGCTAGAAGTGTCTGTTTATTTCTGATAGAGTATGTAAAAGCTTTGAACCACACAGCATTCTTATAACACATATTTTTCCATATAGTTCTCAAGGCCTTGTTTTTGTTTGTTTGTTTTGGGTTTTTGTTTTGTTCTGTCATTTTCAGTCCAGTCCTTGACCATTTTTAGAGGAATGCTTGTTTGTTAAGCAACTTCACACTGATCTATGAATTATTTAAGTATGATTCATCAACCTGTGTTGTCTACACATAACAGAAAACTAAACAAAGATCCAGTTTTGTTTTTTTATTTTTTTGGTTGAATCTATGCAAAATCCCAGAGCTTGAAATACATGAAATAGTTTTTTGTTTTTCACCAGTGAGGTCATTCCTAAAAATTAAAAAACAGGTTTACTGGCATGGTGTTCAGTGTAAGAAATTTGTGGAAACTGGTCAAGTGGAAGCCAAAAGAAGTGGCAGACCTTAAAAGTGCTCTACAGCAGATAAACAGTATAACAGAGTGTTAGGGCCACATTAAGAAAGAAAAACTAGTATTCATTTTGAGAATAAAGTCAATCCACCCCCCAACTTGCATGTCTCTAAAATACTTGTGAAAACGAATTGTTTATTTTGGGGAACTTTGTCTCATTTATACCTAAAAAAAAATATTTTTTTTTTCTTAGAAGCAATAATGAATGAATAAATAGGTTGTGTTATTGTGGATATTTTGTTGGCCACTGGTGTCTTAACACAACATACATCCTCTTTATTGCATAACAGTGTAACCACTGGCATCCTTGCATCATACCAGCCCTTTAATATGCACCAATACATCCAACTCTTTATAGTTCGTGTGTTGTTGTTTTTTCCCTTGTGACCAAATGCAGCTTTCTGCGCCATTGTTTCAACGTCCTTATATTTACAGAAGCTTCTTACTTTTCTAAGTTTGAAGCAGCACCTTCTTACTCACACGTACAGGCCTATCGTTGCCCTCCAGTGTATCCCGGCCTGCTGTTACTTTGCTGAGAGCTGCGGGCTCACGCTGTAGTGGCACGCGCCCTACCCGGTGCGTGATAATGACGATGACGCAGAACAGCGGCAGAGATGATCGGCACCGCTGGCACTGAGCATGTCCGCGCCGCTACACTTCCACAGCGATAAAACCTGCATCCGTGGAGTTATGTGGTGGGCATTTATAGCAATAAACATCGGACCGGGGTTCTGCATCCAGCAACATCTGGTTCCCGCTGAGGAAGGACGCGGCTGCGCATCGTGATCAGGAACCGTCCGGGAGATGGAAGCGGGGACTGCGGGAACCGGGGATGACGGCAGCCCGAGCGAGGCAGCGGCCGCTGGCCCATCTATGCAGCTTGAATTCGGGGACCCTGGTTCGTATGTTTTAGTGAAATTGTCAAACGGCCATCATTTTTGGTGGCGGTTTTATTAATAGCCGCCGCCTATGAAAGCTGATCTAACCCGGGAAGTTGGGCATAGCTGGGCTGCATCCTACCCTGCAAACAGTGCGTGGACACAGCTAGGCACAGACGAGAAAATCACACCAAAACAGATCCACAGAGTAGTAGCCCAGGGTAATCCCACTAAAGTGTGGGACTAAACAATAGATTGGTGGGTTGAATAACTCAAGATTGAAGTCACTGTGTTTTTTTAAATGCCACTGACTCACCGCAGGCTGGCACCAGCACAAGGTGCACATTAGGGATGTGTCCACACATTCCCACAAGACCAAATAAAGCTGAGCTGAGATGAAAGTTAATTTTCCCAAATGAGTACGTGGAAGTGTTTACTTGCATGGCAAACACACGACAGCAGTCATTTGTATGTGCATCATCATTAACAGGCTGACAAACACACCGTGAGCTGTTGAGCATCCATTGGTAAACGTTGTGTGCTCTCTCGGTCTCTGTCAGGTGTCATTTTATTCTCCTCCGCTTCTCTCCGTCCTCATAATTCTTGCCATCTGTCTGGTCCTCTTCCGAGCTATATCTGGAGAGTGGCTCATGTAATCTCTTGTGGAATTAAAACATAAATCACACAGTAATCTCTTAAATGCATATCATTTTCAGGCATTGCTGTGGACACCACTGCTTCACATACCACAGAGCATGCCATGGCATTTTAATTTTGTTATTTAATTTTGCAGCAAATTTCCTTTCTGTGCATGCTCAGGCGTAAGCGGTTCACAAAATATATCTGAATGCAAAGAGCTTCAAAATCTACCCCCATGTCTAGTTTCACATTAATGTCACAGCAACAGGCCACCATTTCTTCCCCCCAGCTGATAAGGAAAAGCTATAATCCTCTTTGCCATCAAACGCACAGCCCTTAAGGCATATTTCTCTCAACACTGACACAAAATATGTCATAACAAGAATACCTCAGTGAGCTCTCAGTTACTGCACATGTCCTTTAAACTCTTTTATTACACATTCAAAGTAAATTCATCTTACAGGTGGCCTGTCACCCACATACTAATCTCAGATGACCCAGTGGGGTTTGTCCTGTTTATTGCTTGCAGCTCAGTGACACGTTATTCTAGCCTGACCCTAATCCCACAGAGACTCTTTGTGTGCACGTCCACCCCAGGATACTCCTTCTCATTGTTTTGCCTGAGAGGCTTTGTTGCAGTACTAATCTGCAGTCTACAGGTGGATACATCCTGACAAAAGGCAGAACTTTTTGCCCCATTGCCACTCAAAACAGTCCACTTAACCCCTCAAAGAAATCATTTAATTCTTCATCATCCACTTATTTTTGTTTGTGCAATCGTGCGCATCATGTGTTCAAATACTGGTTTTTGTGTGTGTGTGTGCAAAATAGTGATTGAGCATTTTCGATTTTACCTATGGTGATGTCAAGTTGTAATCAGTCAGTTTGTCTAACACATATTGGATTGATTGTAATGACCAATAATTGTTTCCGGAGGATGAACACCTTTGGTGATCCCCTCACATTTTCACTGACACTACACAGTTCACCTTTTAGGCTTTGAACTTAGTGCCTGACCAATATATTTGTGGGGCGATGGACCAGCCGATATGAGCTATTCTTCAATATATTGATCCTGGTATTTATTATATCAGAAAAATACACATTTTAAAAGTGTCACGGTCGTGGTAGTGTCCTCCAATCTCTTTGGCTGTTGCTGTGGGTTTATGGCAGGCTTTAGTTTCTCTTAAAAATATCTTCTATAGTAAATACCAACAGAACAGTGTGTACTCCAATTTTTTCTCTGTTGTCTCCCTGACACACAAAATCTTGCACTTTAAAAACAATCCCACCACAAACACTGCAAGGTAGGAACCAAAATTACTTTGCAATAGGTATGTTGAGATAAATAGTAATTAATAAACTTAATAATGAAAAACCATAAAATTGTATTATAAAACCTGATGTGCATTATAAATCAACAGCAAAAGTTACACAAATGGCATGTGACCAAAAATAAATGCTAGCGGAGTAACTATGGTTACAAAGGCAAAGAAGAGAGGGAAGAAACACCGCTCATCTGTGTTATGAGTGGTTATGTTGCATAGTTTGTCCACCAGAGGGCACTTTGCACTTTCCTGTTGGTACCTGAGCTGAGCATAAACAAGTAATACACTAACAAGATTATTTTTACACTGTGTTGTCATATCATCTTAACAAGAACTCATAAGTAACTGCACATAATAAATGTTGGAGAGATCTATTTATGTTTCATGTGTTGGAAAGAAGAAAATAATTGCTGATATATTGGATTTCTAAACTGTCAAATATTGGTGTCAGTTTTAAAAATCTTTCTCTAGCTCTGGTCCTAACAATTGCCATTAAAAGATGAACTCCATTAACTGTTAGCATCCTGTAACTGTAACCTAGGAACATTGTACTCATGAGCAAACACATGCAAAACTAATGACACTCCTGGGAGCCTCAGCTGTGCATTGTCTTTAGAGCTACTCAGCAAACGCCCCACTGAGATAGTGAACAGCTGCTATTTTGAAGCAAAGAGTCGGTAAGAGGAGAATACACTTGTATTAATGGCCTTGGAGGACTGTGTGCTACCCATACTTTTGTTAAATCAAATATTCTGCATGTTAGTTTAAGTTTATGACAGTTGAGATCATACTTGCAAATTATGTGATCAGCAAACTGCTCTGTTATGATTAACTGACAGCAACATCTGCTACAGTGTCTGCTGTGTACTTTAACATGGCTTTCTCATGCATTATCTCAGCAATGTTTTGTTAACCTTGACTCTCATACAACATGAAAGTTACCATGAAGTTGCTTCCTGCTCTCTCATCCTATTAAATACATACAAACACAGCCTAGTTGCGTCCTTCCTGCCGCTTGGAAAGATTTTTTCCTAATCCTTGCATGTGATTGGTCGGTGATGTGATCTGGACACCTCGGCCAATGGCAGCACTCAGATTAAGAAGGAAGTCAATCCAATAGAGTTTTTACCTTCTCTCTACAAATCTCACTGATCCAGGAATAGAAAACACAGACGGTACGCTGCAGCAGCCTGACTGTTGGATGTCAGTTTCACTGCATCCAGTATCTTGTTTTTCTTTCTGGATTATCAAACAATTTTTAACTTGTAGAGACTAAACTCTTCTGCGGTGAGTTTAAACACCAATTTACTTGGCAAGATTAATAAATGCTGCAGAAGTAGCGTTTGAACATTTCCATTTTTAAATGAACTAAAATGAAATGACCCTGAGCCAAGGAATGTGGAACAGAATGCTAATGACAATGCTGCTATACTGGCTTTTTCAAGCTCTGCAGATAAAGTTTTTCGAGTTAAAACCTACAAAATTAAGAAAGTTTGAGCTGATGTTGCATACTATCATGTAGTGCTCATAATCTATGTTGCTACTCTGAACTAGGATCCTGAGCATCCACAGAATGAGTCTGGTTGTTTCTTTCACTTTGGGATATTTGACGTGTGCTTTCAGTCTAATTTGGGGCTAATTATTTAGCTTGATATTAAAGCTACATCTGCACACTCACTCATGCTGAGTAATGTACAGATGTGGGCACTGAGTGAGTGAAGTGTGAAGAGTTTACAGCTAAACATTTTTCTCCTTCTTTCTGTCCACAGATTCAAGCAGGAAGGCTCAAATAACAGAGGTGCCATTGTTGCTTCACATTCTACACCCCTCACCTGTCTCTGTGTCTTGCATCTGCTCGATCTGTTCTCTCATCTATTTGTTGCTTGAATAGTTCATTTCATTGTAACTTTCATGGGAATAATACACATTATCTGTGACAGATGCCGTCCCCATTCGGATCAAGCCAAGGGCATGAGAAGAAGATTGGCCACAGGAGGGTCGATGCCTCTGGAGAGACGACTTACAAGAAGGTTTTTCTTTTATTGTTCTTTTTTTCTTTTTTTTTTGCCTGTTTGCCTCTTAATACTGTTTGTAGGTTTTCGTGGCATCACGATTTCAACTGTTTGCCACCCACACCTTGGTCTGTTGCTCTTTTCTTTGTTGTCCGCCTCCAGACAACCTCCTCTGCTTTGAAAGGTGCCATCCAGTTGGGTATCGGATATACTGTTGGCAACCTCAGCTCCAAGCCCGAGAGAGATGTGCTCATGCAGGACTTCTACGTGGTTGAAAGCATCTTCTTCCCCAGGTACATTCATATCAGTAAATGTGCATACAATTTCCATGAGATATTGCTTCTTATCCTCTTTCTGTTGTTGCACTTTACTCCATACAGCGAAGGCAGTAACCTCACACCAGCCCACCACTTCCCAGACTTCAGGTTTAAAACCTACGCCCCTGTGGCCTTCCGCTACTTCAGAGAGCTTTTTGGGATCCGACCGGATGATTACCTGGTGAGATACTTATTTTCTCTGATGACTCACAATGCACTCAGTGTATTTAAGTATCATCTAAATTACAGTGTAACTAAACTGTTATTCCTTTACACATGGGATGAGCAGTGAAGATTTTCATAAACTAAAGATAGCATAGCATAGCTTAGCCATCAGTCTCAATTCATCAGCTAATATCCTTCTATACATCCTAGTGGAAAATCTCATATAAAGCACATTATTTAAGTTGCATTAGCCTTCCTACAATTGTCACTGTCTCTGCAAGCCACTTTGTAACCCACCTCCAAAGTCATCCTGACTGAAATGTGTGACTTGATTCCGAGTATTTCGCTGTAATTTAACTGTTCTCTCTCAAACTATATAATCCTGCCCAAGACCTCCTATTTGTCAATATTTAGCTTGAATTGTATTTGCATAGTAGGAACATTGTGGGAAAAGCAGTATGTCAATATCATTTCCACCAGTTATTAGACATGACGCAATATTTTTAACTCAGATGATCATGTGACACGGCAAGGCGCCCATCATGTGTCCATCCACAATTTAAATATCAGTCCTCATCCTGGAGTATTAGTCAGAGTATATTAAAACTTACACATAATGATCTTCACCCGTGTTGTGCTCAAGGTTAAAGTAATAGTTGCTGTGCTGTGAGCACCTTTACATTTTTACAAGAATTACCCTTCTCCCTAAAGCATTGGTCAGATTTCAGTGAAACTTGCACACAATGATAACCTAATGAGTTTCCACTCAAATCATGCCCAAGGTCAAGGTCAAGATCAAGGTCCCAGTTCTCAGTTGCACGACCATTCACACACTGTGCATGTGCACATGAGGTGACATAGCGTGTTCTCAGCAGCACATTTAAGCTCACACTCTACCTGTGCCAGAGGGAGATTAGCTGACTAAAGCCTTCCTTTTAAAATTCCAAGTAGTGGCAGCAGACGGTTAGAGCGGTTTGTTTTTGTGTCTGCATGTGTTTGTGCTGCCGGTGGAGGGGTGGAGTAATGAGATAATTGCATTTTGTCAGCTAAGCCATAGAAAATTGCCTTCCTATGTGAGGCAAATTAGCTACAATCAAAGGGTACGCGCTTACCTCTCAGCTCATTTCTCCAGCCTCCAACCAGAGAATTACCTCAAATACCTCAGATGTCAGATATAGTGAGAAGTTTGCTGATGCTACTGGAATGCCTCCATTAGGCTAAAGCTTAACGAGCTTTGGTAAAACATCATCCCTGCTTTCTGTACACTTTCATAAGATAAATGAATGCAACAGTAAAGATAGTAAGTTCATTTGAGTGACTAATACAGCATTAATTTGTAGTAATCTCAACAGTCTATACACACATAGTTTCTTTTTTGTGCTGATGAGTAATGTCGAGTGAGTGGGTAGATGCATTAGTCCTTTGGTTGGATGGTGGAAAGCTCTAGTGGCTCAAACATGAGCAAAGCTATGCAGCCACCCAAAAAAGACATAATAAATATTGTACGAACTTCTGACTATCTAATTATTCTGTCAAAACAGGTGACACAAGCATAATATGAAATTAATGAATTAGTTTGCTTTTGTAGCATTTGCATGTTAAAAACATGTTTCCAGAGATCGTAAAGTCAGACTGTTTGAATTGAGGTTAAATTGTACTCTGTGTTTTATCTGTGCTTCTGTCTAGTATTCTCTGTGTAATGAGCCACTGATTGAGCTGTCAAATCCAGGAGCTAGTGGCTCAATTTTCTACGTGACCCGTGATGATGAGTTTATCATCAAAACTGTGCTGCACAAAGAGGCTGAGTTTCTGCAGAAATTGCTCCCTGGATACTACATGGTAAGTATCTCATCCATTAGAATCATTTTGGGAAAGTAAAATGAATGATTTCCATAAGTGTGATAATATGTTAGGAGTTGGAGAATGAAATCTTGCTTTGGGTTTGAACTGCACATGCCACAGAAACTTCGAGTCACCTTTATCCTCTTAATCCAAACCTCCGCGGTTGGCCCAGGTTAGCAGTGATGTCAGCAGGTGGTGGTGTTGTGATAGGTGAGAGCACGGAGTTAGGCTGGGTACTCCTTAATTGGTGAAGCACGGACACGGTGGAGAAACACAAGCATGAGCTGAGGCCTGGTGTTGAGTCACGCTGTTTCGCATGTGCATGGTACTGAAATGGGGTGGAAGCCACAGATTGCAACCAAAATGAACCACTAATGTGCCACATTTTCTTCCCTGCGCCTCTCTCCCTCCCTCTATAAATCCCTCTCCAGAACTTGAACCAGAACCCCCGGACTTTACTGCCAAAGTTTTTTGGCCTCTACTGTGTCCAGTGTGGAGGAAAGAACATCAGAGTGGTTGTGATGAACAATATTCTACCACGCTCCGTGCGCATGCACCTCAAGTTCGACTTAAAGGGCTCAACATACAAGCGGCGAGCATCCAAGAAGGAAAGAGAGAAGTCCAAACCCACTTTTAAAGACCTGGACTTTCTGAGTGATATTCCTGAAGGCCTCACACTGGACCAGGACACATACGGCGCTCTGGTCAAAACGCTGCAAAGAGACTGCCTGGTAAGAGGGCAAATAGAAAGGAGCTGGATAAACTGGTCTTTGTAAAAGTAGATTAACACTGTGCATCTAGCAGCCAAGCCAACCACACATCTTCCTGGTAGTTCATGAAAGAATTTGAGGAAAGCAGAAAAAAAAAAAGCTTAAAAGGCTCTAACATTAATTCCATACTCAAATATTCATAGTTTTCCTCAAAGATTTCACAAATATTTATTGCATTTTATGTGTTTTACATCAGGTTCTGGAGAGTTTTAAGATTATGGACTACAGTTTGCTGCTTGGGGTCCACAACAAGACCCAAGCAGAGAGAGAGCGTCAGTCTCAGGGCTCACCCATCAAAGGAGGGGATGAAAAGAGGCCCGCAGGGCAGAGATCCTTGTATTCCAGTGCCATGGAGTCAATACAGGGAGGCTCCACATGCAGGGACACTCTGGAGCAGGATGACACGTAAGACAGCACTTCAAAAAGCCTCTCCTCATCCTCACCTCAAATATGCACACGGTAACTTTTCTGCTCTCTTTAGTATGGGTGGCATTCCAGCTATGGGTGCTAAAGGGGAGCGCCTCCTGCTGTTCATTGGAATCATTGACATTCTGCAGTCCTACAGGTAGGTGATCAGTGTGTGCTACTTGTGAGACAGTGTGCCACTGAAGAAAACGCAACAACTAAGGCTTAGTTGGGTGCAGAAGTAGCACCGTTCTGGGAAGATTATTAAGAAAAAATGCACTGTTAATACTCAAACCCTTAGTTTTTTACTGGGAACTACTTATGTCATCAAGCATGTCATATTTTAAATAGCTGCAAAATCATTTAATAATAATATGCAGGTGGAAGGAATGAGGATCTACATAAAGGTTGATTTCTATTTTTCTTTTTATTTGGGAAGATTGCTTTATGTCGGCAATATTAGCCACTGATTTAGCAGTAAACTGCTAGATATGTGCGGCACCTAATAAATAATTGAATTTTTCCATCTGGCAGGCTGATCAAGAAACTGGAGCATTCCTGGAAGTCCCTCATCCATGATGGAGTGAGTATCTTTATGTAACTGTTATGTAATAGTTTGAATCCAAGCCCAACAGACCAGTCTAAACCATATCTTGTTTTTTGTTTTACGGCATATATTAAGGATAGAAAATGTTTATATATTTTATCTTCACTCTTTCTTTATTGGGACCTGTATTCTCCCACAGGACACTGTGTCGGTTCACAGACCGAGCTTCTATGCTGAGAGGTTCTACAAGTTCTGTAGCACAGTTGTGTTCAAGAAGAGTTGCTGTGAGTTCGTGCACAGGTCGCAGTTTGTAGTGTTTCCTCTGGTCCTAATAAAGGGAACGAGTCCAAGTAATCCGTCTGCTGAATTTACAGCACTGCGATCGTCTCCATCCAAGAGAGGACGAGGGGTTCTAATGTCCAAGTCCAGTGCAGGAGCCAGCTCGACGGGGCAGCGTCCTTCACTGACTGATGACAGGCCAGAAAACTTGGACAACTTGGAGAACCTAAGAGGAGCTCGCAGTTTCCCCATGCTGGAGGACAATGGTATGACCTTTTCTAAGCTTTAATGGAAAAAAATGACTTGATAAGAACAGAGAAATATTTCCCACAGGGTGCACAAAGGTTTCCTTTAAGGGTTTTCTTTCTTTCTGGTAGAAGGGAGTTTTTCCTTCCCATTGTCGCTAAACCGCTTGCTCATTAGGGGCTTTACCTTTACCTTACAGTCTAAAGCACCTTGACGGAACTACTGTTGTGATTTGTGTGTTAGGAAGTTCCTTAAGAAAGCTTACGTCTCCTTTGTTGTTGTTGTTTTTACACCAAGTTAAAAGCTAATACAGCAACACGATTTCTAACCTTGACACTGACGTCCTCTATTTTCTGCAGCTGAGTGCTCCTTTTCCCTTTAAGTAAAATAAATCAAACATTGTTTATTATTAACGTGCAGTGATGAAGCAGCAGCAGCATAGCAGCATCAGAAACAAAGTATAAGTAAAAGTAACAAATCAATACTAGATGACACAGGAAGGGAATAATATGAGGTGTGCACAACAATACCAGATGGATATTACTTCAGTAAAAAAGGGAGCATTTGTAAACTTTCTAAGACCTGTAAGAGCAAGAATGTAAGAAGACAATTAAATTTGAATTTTGCACAGGTAACTGAGTTTAAGGACCACTGCAAGCATATGGCAGAGTTCAGATATCAGAGGTTCAGAGAAGAGTGCAGTGCAGTGTCGTACACTCAGATAGATCTTTGTTCTGTGGTACAGCCTCCTGAGATGCACCTTTAATGTTAGTGTGCTCTGTTTCTTAAAGAATTTATGTCCTGTTCATTTTTTCATCTCTCTTGCGCACACAGCTCATGATCTCTTACTTAACTATGCCCCTCAGGGAAGGAACCGCCCTGCACCCCTCCTTCATTTGAAGATGCCACCACAGCATCTATCGCTACCACTCTGTCATCAAACAACTCCCTACCCACCACCCCATTCGATACACCTGAGCACCCTCGCTACAGGAGGCAAATGCTTTCACCAAACATTTCCAGGTGAGAATATCTGATGAATATAAAATGTTATATCTAATCTGCTCTTATGATATTGTTCTTCCACAGTCATGCTTGCTCTGTGCTTCTGTCTGTTTTCAGGTCACAAAAAGAGATAGTTGAGGTTCACGGTGAACGCCAGGACACCATAACAGTGGAGGTGGAGCTCAGGTAGATGCATATGCAGTGCAAAAATCCCAGGATGGTTTCCATTTATTCATATGTGGTATTCTAACATTGTTCTATGTCTTGGTTAATGCAGTAAAATCCCAAAGAGCACGGAGCTCACACAGATGACAGAAATCCCCACATCCAGCCATCCAGCAGCTGATCCTCTGCTTCCTGTCACTGCATCATCTATGTCATCCACTCCTCCTTCTGTTAACCCCTGCTCTCAGTATTCATCACCCAGCCTTCCTCCTTCCTTTGTGTCCTCCTCCTCCACCACCTCTCAGTGCAGCGGGTATTCATCCTCCACACTTACTTCATCAATCCGTCCGTCCACCAAGCCACTCACATCTCCTGCTTCTGCTCAGTCTTTAAGCCTTTCTTCTCCAGTCTGTCATTCTGCTGCACGATCCACAGGTCCAAACAGCTCCACCCTTCCTCCTGCATCAGCATTCACCCCCATCTGTCCGGCATCCTCTCACTCCTACTCCCACAACTCCTCTCACCACCTGCCATCGACGCCCCCCTCCTCTGTCCCTCAAAGCCCCCAGGTGTGTCAGCAGTCACCACGTACGTCGCGCAATCAGCTGTCTGTCTCCAGCAGCCACGACTCACTGGATGGAGAGGTGCAGGTTTCCGACATATACTTTGTAAGTTCCCCTGTTTTCGCACTCCAATTCTTCTGGTTCTTGTTTTGCAGAAAATATTCCACACTAGATACTAACCAGTTTAAAGTAGGTAAAACAAACCACAATGATCATACAGCTGATTTATGAGAAAATCCATTTTCAGGGAGTAAAGATGATTTTATCTGATGTTTGTCTTTGATCTGCTGGGTCTTTTGCAGTGGCCCAGTCAGGACAGCGTGGTAGAGTTGTGATGGTGAGGGGGGGAGAGGGGGCTCTATCTGTTTGCACGCACTATAGGAAATGCTCCTGCTTTTCAAAATGCTTTATTTCAACTGAAGCATGAGGCTGCCAGGAGCCACCGTCCATGCTTTTTGATTGTTGCCTTTTCTGCACAGCATGATTCTTAGCTGCTGATCTGCAGTCATTCCTCCTCTCAGCTTCACTCACAGCTCTCCACAGCTCTATCCTTTGTGGGATTTTGTTTGTCTTTGCTGCATTCTTCCATTTATTCCACATTTTCTGCTTTATGTTTCTCTTATAACTCCTTCTATATTCTCATGCATATTATTTTTCCATATAATTTTATGCTCAGATCACTTCATTTTCATGTGTGTGTCCGTGTGTGTGTGTGTGTGTCCATCCATCAGTATGCAGATGGCAGATATTGGGTGTACTCTCCAGTTCTTGGCCGTCGTAAGCTAAACTCTAGTTCAAGTTACAATGTAAGTCACCATCAAAGTAGTTAGCTGTGCATTAGTCCAGGTGATGTTTGTACATACTAGACTACACTGGTAGTAACTGTTCCATTGGGCCTGTTGCACACATAGCTACTTAATGATCTTTGAAGGTAAAATAAAGTCTGTTTCCTATGATTTATTTCATGCGGATGTCACAAGAAAGGGCGCTGCATATAAAACTGCATGTCATGTAGCTTGTTGACAGTAAAGATTAGTTGGAACGTGTAGGTTTCTGGACCTCTAAATGAACGTAGTACAATAGGTAAGGATAAATGTGTGTTTGGTTGATGATTTGATTGTTGTAACAATGCTTTTTGGCAGTAAATCTTATTCCATTGGAAAGCCAGTTTTTCCCCTTAAAATGTCCCACATTTATAGGGCAAAGGCATGCCTACGGTTCCTAAGTGCTGACAGGGTGAGAATCTATATTGCCGTGGTAACAATGAAACATTGGACAATGAAAGTGAGGTCTCTAGATGAAGAATAAAATAAAAATACAAATTAAAAAAAATTGGTGTTGATGTAAATACCAATGTTAACTGCAGTTGTTAATATGTAAACATGATATTGTGTTGTATTAATGTAAACATTGTACATCAAAGTGGTATTGGATCTGATTGTCTAAAATCTGGCAGCATTCAGCGTGGTGATGGCTGAGGGATCAAAGCTGTTCCTTAGTCTGTTTTTGTCATTGTGGATCTGAAACATCTGCCTGAAGCGAGATGTTTCAGATCCAGAAATGACCAAGGTGAGATGGGTCTTAAAGGATTTTATTAATTTTCTTGGGACAGTGGGAACTGTGCAGATATCGGCTGTATCCTTCAATTTAGAGATCGCACTTGGGTTCACTCCAAATAATAATGCAGCTTAGTTTTGTGGAACATACAATCAAGTAGCTCATCCAGACCAGTAAAATGTGGCACGCTGGGGGAAGACGCCAACTGACCATTGCAACAGGGTCCATGCTCACAGGTGCTGCTAATCAGGCACAAATCAGCCAATTGATTGTCAGCACCTGGGGTACCAGAGGCTCGAAACAAGAGTCAACAGCAGAATAAGCTGTTTGGCATTAGCAGAGAAGATTTGGCAAGTTTTTCATGGCCTCGACCCACAAATGTATTTTCCTTACAAGTGTGGCAGCAGAAACAGGATTTCCACCAGGAAATCCTTGGCAAGAAGCAGTTCTTTGTTACAACAAAGAAATAATCAACCAAACACAAATGTCCTTACTTTTTGTGCTACATTTAATTGACTGTAACTTGTACTTGCTTTGTGCTTTTAGTGATGTTCAAGCTTCTTTGAACCTCTTTGAATGTAATCATCCTTTCTGAGGCAGTAAATGACCATGGCGCTAACGTTTTAAGTTTCCATATTACATTAATTATTTGTGACTTTAAAAAGCAGCAGCGAAATAATTTACAAGCAACAAAGAGGGGAAGTAACATCTAGTTCACACAGACCTAGTTTCCCTTTTGAAATGATAGAGAAGTTGGAGAAGTCGCCCTTAAAGCTGATCTGCATGATTTGGACAGAGTGGCTATGGCTTGATCTGATGATGAGGCTTTTATTTCAGATTCTGATTTTAATATTTATACATGCATCACCTTCAGAAGCCACAACATGCAAAACTGCACATTGCAGCTTTAAACTGTTCCGGGAATAGGGATTGTCTCTGCAGAGCTCTGTTTCCCAAATCAGTGTTAAGTCCTCTGCTCTTCTTTCTTCTTGCGCTTCCCTCTGCCGGCTGTGTTTGGTAACAGCAGACTCAGGAGGATCGGAGCTGGGCGTACTCTCCTCTGCACTGCAGCTCAGAGTCCAGACGGGGCTCAGATGGGGAGAGTGAACCAGTAGGTGCACGGTTCATTCATGAGTCAAAGTTAAATCACAGAACAGACACGAGTGGACGCATTTGCTTTGCCAGCCTCTCTAATGTTAATCTTCTCGTTCTCCAGTAACTCACAGAGGAGGCAGCATCGGTGGGTGCAGCCAGAGGTCATCTGTGAGACTTTAATGATGAAACCACCAGGACGCTACGAAGAGTTCACGCTGATTGGCCAAGCTGCATGTGAGAGCTTGCTTTGCCAATAAAAACCAAAGGAGTGAACTTTTTTGGAAGTATTTAGCTGAGCTGAAGAAACAATCAAAAACCTTACAGTATTATAGGCAACATTTTAAAGCATCAGCTCCAGGACAATCTTACTGATATCAAGTGGAGGTATCACGCTGGCACTGTGAATGCTTTCAGTGTTATAAAAACGGGGCTCTCTGTGCAACAAACACAACATGATAAATTTTAGAGTTGATCCCAAAGTTTCCAGAGATACCAAACCTTCACGTGCTTATTTTCTGCCTCTTATCCAGAATCAGGTTGCCGGCTGGAGGCAGGCGAAGCAACATAGTCCAGATATCACTCTCTCCAGCTCTGGCTATGCAATATGGACATACTGTACGTGGTACTTCTTTGTTTTTGACTCTACCTGACTTTACAACTTCATGCTTTATTTGTGTGTCCATTTGTCTTTTTCACTAGAGGCATGTCAAAGCTGTGTGTAACTTTATTCCTAGCACTTTATCGGTGTACCAGTGGCTAAGGTCTTTTTATTATAATTATGTGTTTTATTATCTTGTCGTCAGCTGTTGGTCGAAAACACACTCAAACACAGTTGATGTTGTGGGAGTCGTGCGTGCAGTGTTCTCTCTCTTTCAGTCCACTCGACAAACTCTGATCTCACGATGAAAGCTTTGTTTACATTGCCTTACTGATTTTAACTAAGGTATAATCGTAACAGTTGTTTATTCATATTTTCTGATAATATGTAACGAACACAAACTCTTAAATCCATATGCGACTGTGAGAAACTGCGTTTTATAGCAGTTTAAACAAGAAATCGGCCAAGCACTTACTCGTTTTCCATATTCAAAGAGGTCAAGAGAGGGGAAAAAATGAGAAAAAAGGTCTTTTGTAAATTGTTGATAATCTGTGTGTGCTGTACCACATGCATCTGTGCCCTTATGTCTCTGTCTGTGCATGTGTTTGCATGCGTATAACATGTGACTGGGAAACGAATATTTTTTGTTTGTCAAAAAGTTGCTATCGCTGTTCAAGGCCATGAAAGTCCGAAGCAGCTGCACGCCTGCTGGCTACGCCAGAAGAGTTGAATCGGCCGAGTCTTCAGCCACCCCAGATTAATCAAGATTTACCAAATTAAACAAAGTACGAACTGAAGCATCCAAGAAAAGGCATGCCATACTATCCTTCTTCCACACACTGTGATGCTGGCTAAAGCAAGTTTGTCCCCCTGACTGTGTCCATAAGCAGCACTGCACCACATCACTGTATTATTTGAAGTTAACCTGCCTCGTTGTAGGTGACGGTGTTTGTAGCTGATCACTGTGTAAAATATAATTAAATTATATTGTGTAATTTGTTGTTGTTGTTGTTTTCTAAATCACGGTCACAAACCAGTTGTCCACTAGATGGCACCAGAGTGTCTCAGAAAAGGAATTCTCAGTGCCTGAAACGTCGCACAGTGTTTCTCACCCCTTTTAGTTGAACCGTAGAATTAAATTGCATAAAGACATATACCAGAATATCATCTGCTTATAGGTCATTTTATTGTGTTTCTAATGGATGATAAAAGGGGGGCTTGTATTTAAAGCCACGCATCCCACTCCTCCACATCACACTGACATTTCAAGGCATGCAAACATAATGATATGACATCTCGACTGCTTTTCTGGAGATTGTATTTATGTATTTATTTTCATAAATCGCCAGAGGACTTACTGCTATAAATGCAGCGCCATTCGAAAGAGATAGGGCTTCAACCAAAACAGCTCACCAGAAATTTTAGCTGATAGTCTGCATAAAGTGATGCTGGTCATAGTGGTTTCTATTATAATGAACAGAGAACAGAGGAAAGACAGAGTGATGCTAATTATAAGCAATAAAAAGTACTGAGGAAATATACTGAACTACAGCACGCACTTGGGTGTAGCCTATACACAGATGGGGGACAAATTAAAGGATAAAACAGCATAAAGGTGTTTTAATAATGGTTCTCTAAATGTCTGTAACACAACTGGAGAGATGACACAGCACCCTTACAAAATATACTCAGTCATTTGGTGTTTCGATGATAGCGGTGGAGAGATCCAGAAATCTGCCAAAGTTGTTCTGGTGACTGTGAATGCTGAAGCATATGATTCACATCATTTTTACACTCGTCAAGCCACCCCTCGTGCCTCATGAATGGGAGCGTCGTCATCTCGGAAGAGACTGCTGTCACTGGAAAGAAATGTTTCGCTGCAGGATAAAGCTTATCGCTGGATTCAGCAGTCTCTCTCCTCGAAGGGGAAACGTGGACCTAAATCATGCCAGCAAAAGGGCCTCAGAGTTCAAGTTTTCCTTTAATTTGTAAGCATGTGAACACATTTGCTTTGAGGAAAAGTAAAATACAAATAAAGTGCAGAGTAAATCTAATCAAGTGTGCAGTGAATTTGCTGACTGCTGGTGCAGGTACACTTGTATTGCTGCGTGCTTGTGTGGGCCAGAGTTGTGAATGTCAGTCAGGGTGACAAGTCAGGCATGTCGGGCACTGATGGAATGTGTGATGGACAAGGATCAGCAGCCACCTGCCCAATTGTCCAAGAATGAAATTGTCCCTCTCTTGATTTTCCACTTTTTTGTCCTTCTACCTTTCAGTGCACATGCATATACACACACACAGACACGCACCCTTTCCCCCCCCTCTCCATCCTATTTAATGCCTACTTCCTGAATTTCAGCCAAAAGGATTTTCTTTAACAAACCCAGAAGTGCAACTAACTCCATGTTTAAAGCCATGTTTTTGTAGCTACATTTCACAACTGTCCACTCAGGCAATCATCGAGATACTTTTTTCAAAAGAGGACAGCTGCAAGGATACACTTGCTCAACGTGTGTGTGATTGTGCCTGTTAAAAAAAAACTGTTTGTTCAGGCTGTGGGTTGCAGCTTTCTCAAGCACTGCTCAGCTAGGTGTGTGATTGTAGTCATTTCTTAACAGAAACCAAAGACAAAAATACATTTTAGAAAATGAAAACATTTGCAGCTATCTTAGCGAGAAGCGATTTGAGTGCCCAGAGCGATGAAGTTTTGTGAAAGGTAGAACATTTTGGCTGGCTCAAATTTTTTCACACTTTAAGCAAATGCAGCCGTTTTAGAGTTAAGACCTGGTTTTAGAGCTAAAGTTAGAATAAGGTTTAAATTAAGGTTGCGGTGTGACTGGGCATTTTTTTGTAATAGTTAAACTTGCGAGTAAAAAAAGCCTCTGTGTGTGCGTTTGTGGGTGTGTGTGTATATATACACATTTACTGGTCACTTCATTAGGTGCACTTGTTCAGTGCCTCATTAATACAAATATCTAATGAGCCAAGTCTGAGTAAAGTGAGAAACCACTGATCTACTGGGATTTTCCCACACAACCATCTCTAGGGTTTACAGAGAATGTTCTGAAAAGAGAAAATATCCAGTGAGCGGCGCTTCTCCGTGCCAAAAAGCCTTGCTGATGCCAGAGGTCAGGGGCGAATGGCCAGATTGCTTTGAGCTGACAGGAAAGCAAGAGCAAGTTAAATAACCACTTGTTCCAACTAAGGTATTCAGAAAAGCATCTCAGTATCCACTACATGTCAAACCTTGAAGCACCTGGGCTACAGCAGCAGGAAAGTATACAGGGCACCATTACTGTTAGGTAAGAACAGGAAGCTAAGGCATTGCTCGGCCTGACGAGTCTCAAGCTCATTCAGATGATAGGGTCAGAATTCAGCGTAAACAACACGAAAGCATGGATCCATCCTGCCTGGTATCAATGGTTCAGGCTGCTGATGGTGCTGTAATGGTTTAGGGAATATTTTCTTGGCATGCTTTGGGCCTCTTAGTGCCAACTGAGCATCATTTAAATAAAAAAATAAAAGATACATGCTGAATCTATCGAAACGCAGGTCAACATGATAGCATCATCGTACTATTGTCTGTTTGTTTTCCCAGTTTTATTTTCACATGTTGAGAACCTCTGCTTTGGGGTTACTTTGGTGAAAGTGACCAACTTTTAACCACCAAACGGAGTGAAGACCAGATGTACAGAGGGGCAGGCAGACTTTAAAAAAAAAAAAAAAATTATAAGTGAGAACAAATAACATAAAAAAAAAATCTGTGTAGCCAAAGTTTGATAGAACAGTGAACAGTACTTTATTCCACTTTGCCATAGAGCACCATAACAGTCAAACATGTACTGGTAAAACATTACTAATCCACACAGTAACACAAGCAGGCATGTTATCCAGTTTTAACGAATATGGCATGGGTACCGTTTACTGTGCACTGATCCAGTACGTACACTGTACCACTGCTGTACATTCACCTGCAATGGAAAAAGAGTCCTCATTAAAATTCACTACATTTATCTTCTCTTCAAGTGATTATTTTACATCTTACATCACTCTCACCCCCCACTGGTTGTGGCAGATGGCTGTACCTGGTTCTGCTTCAGGTTTGCTCTTGTTAAAAGGGAGTTTGTCCTTCCCACTGTCACCAAGTGCTTTCTTGATTGGTGGGGTTTTCTTGAATCTTAAACCCCAGGTCTATATTTTTGACCATTTGTAGAAACGTGTCTTCATTAGATAAAAAATGGGCTCGCTTGTTGAGCCCTAAAACGAAAAAAAATATTCTTTAGTGTGAAATAGTTGCATCAGACCTGCATGATGTTTCCTAGCATGGAGTTTGCATGTTCTCCTAACGTCCGCTTGAGGCTGTTTTGTAAGCTCCAAAGCCAATCACATGCATATTAGATGCACTGGAAACTCTATGACTATCTTTCCTTTCCAATCTATTTCTGCTCCTCCCCTTGCTTTCTGCTCGCATGCAGGCTGGGATAGACATCAGACACCTGTGACTTTGAAAAGTAATATTATCATGGTGATTATCACAAAAAGAAGAAACAAAGAGGTTGGGGAATGAAACATAGACCATAGACGAGGAATAATAAACTAAAAATATTTCGAAATAATTCGTGGATTTAAAGAAACACGGTGGAGCGGCAGCATCTGTACCTGGGGTGAATGGGCCATCACAAAGCTGAGCTTTCATCTGCAGGAAACATAAACAAATGGCTTTGTTCTTTCAAAGCAGAGAGGGGCGAAAGCCAGAACAAACAGGGTGAGTGTGCAGTGTGTGTGTGCGTCTGCACATGCACGTGAAAAGAAGAGAGAAGAAGAGGAGCAGAGAGAGAAAGCAGAGAAAGAGAGATCAAAGCAGGGGGTATGTTTTTGAATCTCTGTGTGGGAGGTGGAGCCTCACCTACCCAGAATGCCTTGCCTCACTCCTTGCAGCCCACTCAGGTTTTTAGGAGCATCACTTTTCTTTGCAGCCAGCAAATTATGATACTACCTCTTCATCAGTCATCTCCAGCTATTCTGAGAGAGTCTTGAAATGGTGACTTGATGTGAAGCCAGTCTCTGATCTGTGATGCATAACCTGTATCTCCCACTCACAGTTCAACACTGCTGACAATGGAGTGATGAAGTGCGCTGGAAGAAAAGTCTACTAAAATCCCAGCTAGAGCCTTGGTTGAATCTTACCATAGAAGATTCCCGCTAAGTTGGATCAGAGCCCATCTCCCCCTTTTTCCAGTCTCATGGCAGGGATCGAAACATCTCTTTTTAACTTGGCGTGAGAAGCTGCTAACAGATGTCTGCGCATCCACGCGGAGGGAATGCTGTGCCCTCTCACACACACATGAAAAGCCTTGAAAGACTCTCCACTGCGTTGACAGTGTCTTAAGGCAGTGTTTATCTTTGGCAGGCTGAAGAAAACAAAGCCATCGATTTCTAATCCTAATCCCCTTCTACTGCTTCTCTCCTATTGATCATCTAGCCATCCTTAATGAGATGGATGAATAAAGGGATGGAGGGCTGATGAAGGACAAAACTTTCCCTGACAGCGTGCTGCCGTGCATCGCCTCTGCCCATGTCTTCTTAATCTGTCTCTTTTGCTCGTGGGGTTCCCGTCAATTTAAGGTGGTTTGCGGTGGAACATAAAACAAATCCAGCTTGGTACCTTTGTGGAGCTTTATCAGAACTAGAAGCAGCAGAGCTGTCAAGGTTTTGCCTGTATATTAAAATGGACTAATGTGGACGAATGCACTGCACACATAGAGGCACAAAGATGCATGCAGAGCAAGATTGGATTGACCACTTATCACTTATTACATTTCTCCTCTGCCCTGCTTAAACAGAGTCAGATAAGCATTCCCCCAACTACCTGATCTTGAATCAGATATTGCTGAAGCTCTGGACTGGATGCTTGACTAGTCCTGTATGTTTCTGTGTGCCAGCTCTCATTGGTTATTTCTCTCTAGAGGTGCATGGGTAGCAGATAAAGGAGAGTGACGTGGATTTGTTCCATACTTATTCCAAATAAGACAAATGTTATATGTTATGTTAGGTTTCAGATTTATTCAAATTATTCAAACAATTTCCTCCTTCAGTTCAATTCAATTCAATTGAATTCAATTGAATTCAATTGGCACCAAATCACAACAACAGTAATCGCAGGGTGTTTTATATTGACAGGTAAAGATCCTACAATAATACAGAGAAGACCTCAGGAATTAGATGAGTCTCTATGAGCAAGCAGTTAGCGGCAGCGGGAGGGGAAAACTCCCTTTTAACAGGAAGATACCTCAGATAGAAAAAAGCTCAGTGAGACACTGTGGGAGTAATGTGAGGAAACAATGATTTGGTCTCCAGCTGAATTTCTAAGTTTGTTGAGTCGAGCACAGAGGAGGGAACATTATGCTTTGGGCTGTTTTTCTGCTAAGGGTACAGGATGATTTCAACATGTTGAGGAGACAATGAATCTGTCCGTGCGCCGCACTGTCGAACCTGGACTAGAACCTCCTTCCCTTAAGCACACTGTAGATCATTTGTGACTGAGTCTTCCAGCATTGCAATAGTCCAAAACATCCTGCCAAGGAAACAAAGGAGCAGATAAGGAAGAAGCACACTAAGGTCATGGAGTGGCCTAGCCAGTCCCCAGAACTTAGTCCTATAGAAAATCTGCAGAGGGAGCTGAAACTTCAAGTTGCCAAGCAGCAGCCAAGAAATCTTAAGGATTTAGAGAATTTATGAGGAACTCCTGAGATTTATGCAAACCCAGTGATCATCTACAAGAAACACCTCTCTGCTATGGGTAAGAACAAGGATTTCTCCAGAAAGTCATGTTAGCTTGTTGATGAAATACTTATTTCACTCAGTAACATGCAAATCAATATGTAACTTTTACGTAATATATTTTTTTTATTGACTTTAGCATAGCTACTAGTCTCTGAGGGGCTATTTTGAAGATATTAAAGGCTTTTTGAAAAACTATAATAAACAGAATTTTGCTCCTGTGATCATAGGTTCGGTCGCCAATAAAGTAAGTTACTACCAAAAGCAACAACGGTATTACAGTCAAATCCATCTAAGACCCCAGTTCACTGTATATGTTTCTATACACTCACAAAGGCTTATTGCACCAAGGGTTGAATCCTTGACCTCCTGCCAATCCTGGAGGCATCATTTATAAGAAGGGTAAACATATAGGCTAACCTAACACACCATGATCCTTGTAAGAAATATTGTTCCATGACCCAATAAAGCCTTTATTTGAACAGACACAATGTCAACACTGAATCAGGTTGTAAAGAACCCAAGAAAGAGCACCACAGGATATTGATGGTGGAGATCCTGTGATGGTATTTGTGTTGATTGTCCGAACCTGTAGGATTAATCTTAATCACTGTGGTATTCCCTTTCTATTGGGTGAGGTCCATGGACGACACCCACACACATTCCTTAGGATTTACTTCTGAGCTCACAGACATCCTGGATTAATCCTAAAGTGTCTACTATCTTCATTAAAAAGGCATAAATTTTTTTAAAAAAGACACAAAGGGGTAATCGAATCATTGCACTGCAACTGACAAGAGTTTCCATCTAAGCAAAACTGAATCTTGTCTTACAAAACGGTTGCTTTGCTTGCAGAACTTCAGAGAAAATCGGGTGGTTTTGGATATTTAATGCATGTCTCTGCAAAAATGGCACCCTGGGGATCGTTTTCCCTAAGTGTGTGATAATGGCTGCAACAGAAGTTATTAATAGCAGGCTAATGTGTGTCAGATGCTACCTGTCCAGCAGCAGCAGCAGGGGAGAGAGAGCGCCAGGACACGAGTGACTGGCCAGCATAATGAGAGGGACATGGGCTGCCAATTTAGGCAGCTGCTTCTCCAGTGGTACTGAATGCTGCGAGTTTGTGTGTCTGGATGTGAGTGTGTACATAAATTTGTCTCCGCTCATTTCTTTTTTTTCTCTGATTTTTATATATACATATATAACACTCAACAGCAGCAGATAGAAATACAGCCACATTCACGCATACGCTCACGGCCTCACATGCACATGTGCACACAGAGGCAACCTCATTGGGCTTACCGTGGGAATGCTTGTGGCACTATGTCAGTTACTGAGGTGATGCTTTTAATCCTGAAACAAATCTAGACTTTGTGTTGTGCGTCTCCAGCTGAGTGTGAGCGAGCGTGCCCGTGTACAAAGCACGATCTCGCTCCCATTAGATTACGGCTGGCTGCACAGCAAAGATACCCCACTGCCACTCCCACATGGAAGAGCGGGTAGGATTAGCTGGCTCTGTACCCACCCTAATCTAGGGACAAAAACCCACAATCGCCTCCCACTGAGACACGTAGACAGAAAGATTCAATTTGATCTGCCCTTCTCGATATAACAAGAGTGTCTTTTAGGGTTAAAATATCTACTGCTCACTCTACCATCAGTCAATGTGGATTCAGCACTAAACTGTGTCCTTTTTATCCCCGTGATTGATCAATTTGACGACAACTCGGAACGCCTACAGGCGACTTTATAGTAATAAATGCAATGAAAATGTAACCTTAAAGTGGTGCATGAAATATCTTTGCTAAAAAAAACTGTCATAGACTTCTGGATATGCAAAGGTGAATCTTTTCAAGGTTTTACAGCGATTAGAGCTAAATAAGCTAACGCTAACGTATTGATGGTTCACATCTTAGTGTTTTGAAATGCTAACAGTTTGTGCTTGACACTGAACACAACACAACAAAAGTTAATTGGTCAAAGCCAGAGAGGGAAAGGATCAACATGCTGACACTGGAGCAAAAACCAAAAGATAACATCGTCTTTGAATTACAAATGTTTGCATTAAATTTCATTACTGTCCATTCAACAGCTGCTGACATTTCACAAACCAAGAAGACTCAAACTCCTGAACCTGTGACTAATAAACACCTGCCCTACTGGCGGTAAAGTTTTGACTTTACTGATGCTAATTTATCATGACCTTTCCATAGTGGCGATGAAAGTGTCTGAAAAGATGCTCCTTAAAAGTAGGGTGCTACACTTTAAAAGTAGCGTTTGACACAGAAAAACGACGTCTGGCTAATAACACGACGATTTCAAATTAAAAGCAACACAGTGAAGCGAGGAACAAGTCGGACTGTGTTGTTTTAGCGATGATGTCCTAAGAGTGGACTGGAACGACTGAAGCTGAGATACAGTGTTTTCATTACTTAAAAAAAAGTGAGATAAGGGAGAGAAACGGGAACGACTGATGAGAGAGGCTCTTTCCCGTGCTTTTGCCTGATGGCACCACTATAGGAAATATCAGGTAATCACCAAAATCAGCAGGATTCAAATTTCTAAGTGACGACAAAACCAACAGAGTCACCTGCAGAGCACATCTACCAGCTTAGTCACACACGCTACATCCATACAGCCAAGTTTGAAACAGTGGATAGTGAGTTTATTCAACCTTTGAAGAGTTTTTCTTAATAAGACAGCTGCTACTCTGTTTCTTTTTTTTCCAGGTAGAGTTCAGTGCATTGATGCATCATTCCAAAAGGCTACCTGCTAAATGTGGTGTCAGTGTCTCATTATTTGACGAAAGCTGCCTGTTTCATTGCTCCGAGCCAACACAACTCTTTCCCTCTGTCTCTCTCTTCCTCTTTCTGTCTCTTACTCAGAGGCTTCCGCCTCATTAACCACCATCAGCATTTTGCTTGCTGTGTGTGATTTGGACGTACTGAGAGGGAGGCAGGGGGTCGTGTGTGTGTATTCGCTTCTTGGTGCGCAGGCAACTCTCATTAGGACGGAAAAACATTGACATTTTTTGCCAGAATGAAACCCAATCATATCTTCGCCTTTTTTATATATATATCAAAGGGTTCCTCCAATCAACTCGCTGGTGTGTGTTTGCGTGTGTCGCAGTATACACATATATATGCAGTGTATGTTTGTGTGGCGGTGTAGCGGGAGACAGATGTTTGCTGATTTGACATGTTTGCACTGCAGGCTCAGCCCAATTTAGTGAGAAAAAAACTGAAGAAGAAAGAAAGAAACCAAAAAAATTTTAAAAAAGCACGAGGCCACACAGATGCTCTTGGTGACAGCCCACTCTTAATTTTCTCTTCTTTTAATTTAAGTTTGTTTTCTCCTCACAGCTTTTCCTTTCTCCCACTCTGTCTCCTTCTTTTCTCTTCTTCTGTGTCTCTTTTCTCTTTCGTACCCACTCAAACGCAACACTGTGTGCGATAACACCAGCAGACTTTCAGCTGGGTGTTCTTCTGGAGTTGTTTTCCTTGTTACAGGCACCTCTGACTAAGTCTCGACTTTCACAGAGGACACTTTCTTCTGCCAAAACGGAGAAATTATAAACATAAAGAGCCCGGAGAGTGCATTACAGTGAACTTTAAATATATTACAGTTCCAAACTTCTGTTAAAACACAATTAAAAACCTACATACACTGATGGTTTGGCATTTATTGCAATGCAATATGGCACTCATTACAACATTTCTCAGTGTTTCTATTTTACTATGCACAAACTAGATTTTTTAAAAAAAAAAGCTCATAAATAAACAAACTGCTTCATGTATCTATTTCTTAGCATCAAACAAGTGACAAGTACACGGACACCGATGGACAACATCCTAATCTAAATGTTTACTTCAACAGAATCAAAAGTTCATACAGTTTAAAATAAAAACATGAATATAAAAAAGAAAAACACAAGCGAAATCATACAATTGGTTAGCATCATCCTCCTGTATGAAACTAGTAAGAGCTCGTAATGATACATTCTTTCCGGCTTCTCCTGCTCCCTCTTTAACGTTGCATATTAAGGTTATTCAATGATAGCTGACATCTTGACGAGGGAGAATTCATGTAGGATGCACTCACGCTACGCACGCCGCACAAACACACGCACAAACACAGACACACGAGCAAACAAAATACATTTTGTTCAAGTCGAGCACAAAAGCAGCCAAAGGGACAAACTAGGTTGGAAGCCATTCTGCTTATGCACATGTCAGCCTTCAGAAAACAGATGAGAAAAGAGGAGAAGAAGTGAAACTGGATAAGATGATGAGGCTTCAGTCTAAGCTGCCGGTAGCTCAACGCTATCGGCGACCACGTCCAGATCACGGTTTATAGAAAACTCCACAGGATGGAAGTTCACAAAAAGTGCTGCTTTTCAATCTTCCTTTCTTCTGTCTCGCTTTGCGTTTCTACTGTACGACGCTCCTTTATATTTCCACTGGTGAAAAGTCCCTCTAAAGTGCACAGATGAGGTAAATGAAACAGGTTTGTATCCATTCGCCAGCTCAGACTGGAACCATAGTGTGCTGCATGTGTTGCATTTGAGAGAATATTTCTTGCTGCACACTAGCAATTAGTATGTCCCGATGTGACGGTGTGATTATTCCAAGTCTGTCCATCTCCCTGTGGGTGCACAGACAGAGATAAATGTTCAGACACACAAAGGCACAATATGCAGTATTTAAGGGATAAGGCTGGCTGTTATTTTCTTTTGATCACGAGCCTACTTATTTTAAATTGACCCACACTTTGACTTTCACCACACACAAACATTTGGAGATATTTAGGGTTTTGCATCTGCTCAACTATGCATTTAAATCACTGGGTAATAACAGGCCAGCGGTCTATCAATTAAACTACAGCCGTAATATGAAGAGTTTAATATACTTCATGCCTTTGCACCGCAAACACCATTGTCTCCCAGCACTAAAAGAGTAAAGCAACAAAACGAAGCAACGTAATCAAGAAACCACATGCTAATAAAACAAAGACTGTATATAAAAGATGGCAACTGCAGCTAATGTGATGTCTAACGTGAATTGGTCTGTGGGTTCCCATCTTCGGGGCTTGAAATATTGAAATGATCGCCTACTTGCTTTAAGAAAAAAAAAAAAAAAAAAGCAGACATGATGAGTGAGGAGTGGGTGTGGCTTAGAAGTCGAGGACACTGCATACTCACATGTCAATGCAACACGTTCTCATTCCCAAAGCGTAACATTTTATGCTAGGTGACAAATCGTCAGTTTAATACGCTTCCTGCCACCCAACACATCCTTATATTACGAGGTCAGAAAAAGGAGGAAACATGAGAGCCTTTTGGAATGAATCTACACATATATGTTCGTTTAACTTAAATCGCTTTGGAAAACATTAGCTAACGTCATTAAAGTGCTGGTTAAAGTTAGGGATAAGGTTAGAGTTAGGGCTCGAATACATGGCTGGAATGTGTATTACCGTGTAGCATAAGAACGCAGTAGGTCACCTTTCGCGTTACTCAGAAATGCCTCGCCTATATTATGCCTCGGGAGTGAGAACGAGCTAGTCAATGATTTCTCAGTTGGAGTGTAGCCACGTACAAAACATTTCTGCCTTTTACATTTAAATGGGACTAAAATTTACAAAATAAACATTACTCTTTGTTAAAAAAAGGTCTTCGTAATAGTGGTTCAGTTTACAGGTTTATAAATCTAGAAAAAAGATTTGGACCTTTGCTTGTCTGCAACTGGAGTGATTGAACCCTGCTGACTATTAGAAAGAATCCAGCATTTCAGAGCTAAACCTGAAGTGAGGAAGCAGAGGACGATGGATGGATGGATGTGTCACAGTCCCATGTTTTTGAGAAGTTTGTGACATTTTTAGTTTTTAACTTCCTTTGGTTTTGGGTTGTTTTGATTTTGTGTTCTGGTTCTTGAGTTAATTTATTACCTTTATAATCCCCCCAGCGTTTCCCTCTTCCTTCTCTCTTCCTAGTAACTCATGCCTTACACGAGTTGTGTATCGTCGTCTTTCTACTTTTATCAGTGTTATTTGTCGTTTGGTTAATCCCTAGTTAACATTGAAGGTTAGTTTTTATTTCTTTTGTTTCCATCTTTGTGATTCTCTATTTATTCCTGCTTTGTTTCACCTGGGATTCATTATTTCCACCTCTATCCTGCTCCCTCCTGTGTTTTGCTGTGTAATTAGCTCACAGCGTATTTATAGTCATTGTCTTCTTCTCCGTTATGACGCATTTTTATAATCTCAGCTGTTTCTGCTTGGTTCTAGTTTTATGCTTAATTTTTACCCTTTAGACTCTCTGCCAACAAAGGCTCTTTTGCTTTTTACCTCTTTGCTTTTTACCAAACCCAGCGTGAGGCACAGAGGCAGGCCTCTGTGCCTCACGCTGGGTTTGTCTCATCACCATTCACCACAGAAGGTTGCATCCTTCTTTTATATACAGTCTACAAATGCAAAACGGGTCTGTTTTAATGCCATTAAGAGTGAGTGCGAGCTAAACTCGCTGCTAATGAGAACACCCAATTAACACAAAAAGAAGCATTTGTAAGATTATGAGGTGACACTAGCTTTTTAAATGATGTAATGTTATAGTCATGAGTAGCTTTTATCACTCACTTTCCCCCCTAATTATGTTTCTGGTTAAACTAAACAAGGCTTACAAACAGAGGGTACTTTAAAAAGACTGTAATATGGATCATCACTGACGTTTTTCAGTTAATAAGCATTGAGATCATTAAAGTGTTAAATATTACAGGACAGAATGAAAGCTGCGATTATACAGAATAAATAAATTTCTTACACCCTGTTTCAGCTTTTCATGACACTGAATTTTGATTCAGAAATACGAGTGGGTTTCTGTTGCTAGTTTTAACTCGATTATGCCCAATGCTTAAAAAAATCACAGATTCCATTTTTAAGACATTTTTAATGCCAGAGTGGCTCCTATTTCAATCCATTTTCACATGAAGGTACACTTACTGGTGTGTGAGAGCCAGAAGACTGTCAAGGCTGGTGTAACCCGCTGCTGCAAGGGTGTCTCTGTACCTCTCCAACCCAATGGACTGCAGCCACTCACACAGCGACCACTCGGGCACACACATCTCCGGTATGACCGCCACACACACCTCTGAACCCACCCCTGACTCCAGTATTGTGCCTGTGGGTCTATATGTGCAGAAAAAAACAGCAGGTTGGTGGTGGCAAGGGACTGAAATAGGAGTGTGAAGTCATAACTGAAGAAAAAAAATCATAAAGATGTGGGAGTGGGTGTGAGCACAATATGAATGTGGATATGTGTGGATGTGCATGTAATTGCTACTTTGCTTGAGGAAATTTCTGTCTTTGCTTTCGTGCACTGTAAGTACCTTTCCCCTCCTGTCCGGCGCAAAGTCCCAGGGTTGCGTATGAGTTTATCCAACATGTTGAGGATCTGGCTGAACGTGGGTCTCTCTGCTCGATCCCTCTCCCAACAGTCCAACATGAGCTGGTGCAGCACCACAGGGCAGTCCATGGGCGCAGGCAGTCGGTAGCCCTCTTCTATTGCTTTGATCACCTAAAAAAGGTTTCACATTGTTATCAGAAAACCCAAAACCCAAGATGTTCCAAAAATTTGGTCACGTGAAAATTGTTAAACGCAGACCAAACACAAGAAAATGTGAAACTGCACCTGTTTATGTTTAAATGGTCATTTGAAGCTATAAGATGAGCTTTCCTGATTACTTAGCAGCTGACTTGGTTAGCATTGGTAATTATCCTCATGCAGAGCACAGTTCATGTGTTGCTTTTTAAGAAGCATAAAACGTCCATTTACTAATTGTCCTTCTTTTCAAAGCAGTAGCATCAGCTGCTTATCTGTTAGCTTTTATGTAAATTCTAGCCAAATAACCCGGGTTACACTCTCACTGAATGGGTGCTACACTAATCTACCTAATGACAATGTGTAATGTTCACCATGTTCATCATCTTAAATTTGGATGATAGCTTTCAAACATTTAGTGACCAACTTTGACCCGCTCTTGCTTTTCTGCAGCTCCAGAAAAAATAAGGATGACAAATATTATTATGATTCATTCTCTGTGAACCACAAATATTTGGGTAAAATATTATGGCAACCCATCTAAAACTTGTACAGTCACTTAGCTAAAAAAAATGCTGTGGTGTATACTTACTGTCAGAAAACACTTTTTTTTAGACTTTTAAATAAATCTGTGGTTTTTGTAAGGAAATGATGAAAATCGTGCGACTGCCGTTTAAACTTCACCAATAGCAAAGCAAATTCTTCTCCCTGAAGATTTATTACTCGCTTGTTGTTTTCCAAACGGTTCCCAAAGTCGTCTCACCACTAACTGCGATTGATTTTAATTTCCTGCAGATGTGTGCAGCTCTGCATTTTCCTGTGTGCAGTGCAGATATCAAGCAGCACATGTCTGCAACACAATCTGTAAACCTTTGCGATACTAAAATGCTACTCAAAACCCGTCTCGGTATGAAAAGTATAGCCGGGATATTCATAAAGAAAGAAAACAAAGTTCACTTGTTTCTGTTAGTGAAGTAAGTTTATAATATAAATCTATGCACTACAAAAAATAAGCTAATAAAGTGCATAGTGCACCTCTGCTTGTGCAAATTTCCCCTTTTAATACTTGGACAAAATAAAAATCAACTAAATATCCAAACAGTGCTGCAGATGAAATCCATCACATTGCAGACATGTCCACAAGTCATCTTAGTTGTTTCAACTACTCCAAATGAACTCTGTAACACCATTTTTCTTCATATGTCGATAAAAGTTTACAAAGTACAGCCGACTCGGTCGGTATCTCCTCGAACAGATCAAGTAATATTTTACATCCATTTCCCCTTCTATTACTGGCTTACAACACTGAAAGCACATTTGCAGCGCATGATGATATATAATTTAATCACTTCATCTCTTTACCCTCTCCAGTGTAATTAGCGTATGAATTCTTGAGCTATGTCCAAAAATCTTGTTCTATGAGGTCACAGTGACGTTTATCCAGAAAATCAGTCTAATCCAAGTAAACATATGTAATGAAATCCTTTCCCGCCATAGTGACCTTCACCTTTGAACGTTTGTGCCAGACTTGAAAAAAATTCCCCTGAGGGCATTCCTGAGATATCATGTTAACAAGTAAGAGAGAGACTAATGATGGATGGAAAAGCAGAAAACATAGTGCCTCCAGCTGCATCTGTCGCTGGTGCAGAGTCCTAAAAACACAATTACTGCCTGGCTTGGCTGAGGAATGACTCTAAGCAGCCAATTCATATATGTCTCAATATTTATCTTCAATAAAACGTCCTCTGATTGCTTTCAACTTACCCAAGGATCTCAAACCCAAATTTTGCACTTTTTTTTGCATTTTACAAACAGCACAGAGGTCAAAGACACTGCTCAGAGAGAAGTGCACAGAGGACAGTTTATTTTTGTCTGAAATATGCAAAAGAAGTGGGGTGTGTTGTGTAGTCGGGGTTAATTTAAGTCCCATTTCCTGTGTGAACATTAGCAAAAGTTTAATTTGACTTCTAGAGAAAGTCACAGCTCACAACTTGTTTGCGAAAATTCTAATTAATGTTAATGCTTGTGGCTCAGAAGCTGTAGTATATGTGTATATGTCATTTTAGCTTCAGAGCTGATCACATGTCCAAAAACACAGCTTTGTGTTACATCACATAAGCCATTGTTTTTACTTTCACTCTTTCTTCGAGGATAAAGATCATTCACACACATCAAGAATTCCAGCATTCTTTTTCTTTTTTTCTACAAGGCATCGCATGGATTCAATAATTATTAATTATTAAAATTACTCACATCTTGGTTGTTCATGTCCCAGTAGGGTCTCTCTCCATATGAAACCACCTCCCACATAACGATACCATAACTCCACACATCGCTGGCTGTGGTGAACTTCCTGTAGGCTATAGCTTCTGGAGCAGTCCATCTGATGGGGATTTTCCCCCCAGGAGAAAGATAAGTCCCAGTGGCCTCCTAAAACAGCAGTAAAAGTCACACTGGTTAATTGAATAATTTATGTTTTTTATGATTTCATTTAATCAGTCGGGGGCGAAAAAACCTCCTCACTGCTAATGTTTATTGCTCTAAGCGTCGCTCTTTCAGCGGCGTCTATTCATTTGATGAATTCTACAGCTTTTTGGCCGCCTTTAACAACAAATGTGTGAACTGAAGATGTGATAGCACATATATATATGAAATATGTAAGTGATAAAGAATAATGAATTTGCAATCATTAAAAGCAAAGCATTGTTTTAACATGAGGAAAATAACAGTGTGTCTTACCCTTGCAGTGTAGGCGGCCTCTGGGTCGTCCTCCAGAACTCGGCTCAGGCCAAAGTCGGACACCTTACACACCAGGTTGCTGTTCACCAGGATGTTTCGTGCTGCCAGGTCTCTGTGCACGTAGTTCATGTCTGACAGGTACTTCATACCTGAGGCGATGCCGCGCAGCATGCCGACCAGCTGGATCACTGTAAACTGGCCGTCATGTTTCTGAAATGGTACAATTGCAGAGACAGGAAGGCAAGTTAACACAGACACCCACAGCTAGCAGTACAGTCATGACTGACTGCATTTCATCTGTGATTTAAATCTTTTTTACCACATTTTTTTAAATACAACTCAGAACCAAAATTTATATTCATTTCATAACAGGAGATGACAGCGTAATAAAAGGGCCCATACCCGAAGAAATGCATCCAGAGATCCATTTTCCATATATTCTGTGATGATCATCAATGGTTTACCTGAAGAGGTAAAGAGTTTTATAAATATCAAGCAAAATCTCCACACTGAGTTCTAAGCTGAGCACTACTCACATCTCGTGACGACACCCTCCAGCCTGATGATGTTCGGGTGGTCAAACTGTCCCATGATGGATGCCTCAGACAGGAAGTCCCGCCTCTGTTTGTCAGAGTATCCTGCCTTCAGACTCTTGATGGCCACATAGATCTCCCTCTTCCCCTGCACACGCAGCCGACCGCTGCACACCTCCCCAAACTCTCCTACACACACACAGAGATAGCAAAAACAGCAGCGTCAGCGCCAAGTAAGCATGTGTGTGTGGGTTTGTGAGTGTGCGCGAGCACCGATGCCAGGCTTACCCATGCCAATAACCTTCTCAATGTGAATACTGCTGACATCAATCTCTTTGGCAAACTCGTGGATGGCCTGATCGGGGTCTTCATAGGTGAACGGGTCCACATAGATTTTCACTCCTGCAAAGGTAGGAGAGGCGGGAGAGGAGACGAGATGAAGGAGGAGAAGGAGGGATGCAGAGGAGGGTGAGAAATTGTTGTATAACTGCATATGTTATGTAAATATCTTTTGGCGGTATGCATATAAGATGTGCAGGTGGATCTGAAGGAATAGTTGGAGAAACAGCATCCACGAGACCTTATGCAGTACCTGGGTTAAGATGTTTCTCTTCCTCCGAGTCCTGCTTTGTTTTACTGTACTTGCTCCTCCTGATGAGACATAAATGAGGGACAGACAATGAAGATAAGTGAGCTCGTAGCCATCTTTTTCATTTATTGGGTCTTTTGTGCTGTGATTTTTAGTCATTTGACCTGACAAAAGGCCACGTGTGTCACACTGCTTTTAACTTTGTGTGCTTTCTCTTCTAGCAGGGCTGTGCCTTTCGCTGGATTTTCAAGGATTTGCCGCAACAGAAAGCAGTGACAATGAGGAAGGCAGAGCAACGGGCTGCAGGAAAGCATAGAACGACCAGATCAAAGCATTTAAGCGAGAGAGGGAGGAGGCACAACGCCTCAGGTAGCGCAAGATAAAAGGTGTTTTCCATTAAACAAAGAGACTGTCAAAAACACCTTTGTGTCTGAGCAGGTGTGTGCGTGAGTGTGTGTGTGTGGGCATCTGCGCATGCTGGTGAGGGTGCACGCCAGCGGAAGCTGACACACATGCTATGTTGCTGAAGAGACTGTAATGACAAGTCAGGGACAAAGGGATTATCACTGTCTCCACTTTAATCCCTTTTAAAAGCTTCAGGTAACACACACACATTATTTAGGCCCACAATAGCAGGGGAACTGTGGCTGTTGTTTGTGTGCGCTGAAGCAGTTTGGTCAGAAGCAGTAGTTAACAGAAAGGCTGCACTCGTGTTGACGTCAGCTTTGCACTGATGAGAACTTTCTAGCCGGCCTAACAAGTCTATAGGTGTGTATGGCTACTGGATCTTTTGTGTTTGTATGTCTGTGTTGCTGTGTGTGTGTCTGTGTGTGTGTGTATATATACCTGCGACTAATGATGAAGACAGCTGCCGATATCAGCAGTAAAATTCCAACCCCGCTGACAGACAGCAGCAGGAAGGCAGAGTTGACTCCTTCTCCAATCAGAGGGAAGGGATCTAAGGAGGAAGGACACAGAAGTCACCAACCAAAAAGTGATAGCTGCTTCTTTTAAAACTCCCACTACTGAACGGCGCTGTTTGAATACCTGAATTTGTGGAGAATTCGAAGGGAGTGCTGAACTCTCCATATCCAGCAGCTGTGCGAGCGCGCACATGAAACACGTAAACAGTGAGGGGGTTGAGACCCGTGACATCGACACTCCGAGAGAAGGTCCTCATTATGCGGTACGACCTCTCTCTCTGATCCTGATTAGCCGGGACAAAAAGAAGGGTATCTATTCAGTGTCTGAATGCAAATCCATCCTCACCATCAGTGCAATGCGAACAGCGAGCCGGCATATTGACATTCCAAACAGCTGCCTGAGCTGAATTAACCTGCGGGCAGCTCACCTTTTCATAGAACTTGACCTCGTACTCCAGGATGACCCCGTTGGGTCGATCCGGCTGTTGCCACGACAACGACAAACTGTGCCTGGTGACATCAGTGGCTTGGATAGACGACACTGGAGAGGGTGCTGAGAGGAGAGAAACATGATGAGAACTAATACAAAGACAATAGTCTAACCCACTGTTTCTCAAATGGTACTCATACCCCTAGGGGCACTTCAGAGTACTGCAGGAGGTACTTTTTTTTCCCTAAATGGTAATTTAATGATATATGAGCCAAACATATTTTAGCAACAATTATTTCAATAACAAAAGCTCGCTGAACTACATTTCATTTTCCATATTCCTATTTTCATCCAGCTGCCGCAATACCTCACAGAAGGAAAAAGCACCAAGTACAATCCCGTCTACTGTGAGCACAGAACCACATCCAGATATTTAATGACAGACGAAAATCGTGAAAATGGTACAGAGTTTCAAGCGTAGCACAAGTACAGACACCACAGAAAAAGAGGTGATCCATATATTTGTGCTAAGCTTCTCTTTGTGTAATGACTCTGATCAAAACAAAGCAAAGACACCGACTGTGCCTGGAAAAGAGTTTGATCGCTGCAGTTGCCTCTCTGGCACAGAAAATGACAAAAATCCTCAGTGATGCACGAGTCCCTGTTTGTTACTAAATCTGAGGTGCAACCCACAAGAAAGACTCGGTTCAGTGAAATTCCGTCTGTCTTTGGTGGATTTCCACCACTTTTGCAATCGGTAAATGCAAAATGTAACGGTTTGTATTTTTATTAACTGACACTGACACTTTTACATCATATTGGCCTTGAAATATTTTAAATAGTTTACATTATTTAAAGAAAGTTTGAGGAGCATCAGTATAACATATGCAGAATGACAAGCTGAATATGCTCTAATGCTGATTCTAAGGTGAACCATATGATAGTTTGGCGTCACTGAACACAGCTCAGAATGGCTGTTTATCAACAGTCCCATTGACCCAGTGCACCTGAGAACTGACCTACATCTCGTTCCTTCCTATTCCACAGAGACAAGCTCCATTCTGCACTCTCTCCCCTTAAATCCCTCCACATTTCCCTCCTTTTAACTCTCTCTTTGTCCTCCTTTGTGGCTGCTCATACGATATCGAGCCATATGGTAGTGCAGGTTGGGCTTGACAGATCCCAGGCACACTCTCATGCTGTGCACACGCTGCTAAGTTATTTCCCCGGGGCACCTGGAACCAGGCAGGTGCGCTGCTTTCTAAATGCCACCATAAAGACTTACAGCAATGACAGTTGAGATGTAACAGCATCAAAAAAAGAAAGAAAGAAAAGCAAACGCTGAAAACTAATGGAGAGCATGTGCGAGGAACGCCACACACCAGCTGACACCTTCACAACTAAAATGAAACACTTCATAAAATGTGAGTGACTTTTCAAATAGTTTTGCGGTTAAGCATTTTAGGGCAAAAAAAAAGAGGAAAATCCCACCCTTTGGTACGCCGGCGCTGTTGAGTGTCGACACGATTCTGCTCAGTTATTTAAGTGTGGCGATTTACTTTTTATTGCATCCGTTTCCCCCTTTAACCAACTCTCTCTATTTGTTTTTAAGTCTGTGATTTACATTTTCCAGAATGCTTTCTGACATCCTCTTGAAAACACCCCTATAATTAATTCAGCTGTTGTTAGGTGTAGGAGGACAGAGTAATAACTATGGCAACTGTGACAGTGATAGTAAGAGAACAAGTTTCCGGCTGGAAGAGAGCACGACACGGGCCTTGTCGTGTGTTTCTCCATTAACAACTTAACCAGTTTTCACACATGAAGCCTGAACAACGTGGAGACAATGAAGCCAGGATGACATTAAAAGTAGTAGTCTGCTTTTAGATGTGATCTCACTACCAGGATACTGTTTAACCAAGGAGCTAAACAAAGTATTCCTAAGTAAAGCATGCAGGAGGCAGAGGGGCAGGAGACAGGACCGCTGGCTCACTGTGAATCCACCAGATCATTACCTGCTAAATTCTTGCAAGTAGCTAAATTAAAATATCCCATTGTGTGGTACATTTGCGTTCTCACATACAGAAAGGTTTAGCCCCACTGGCCGTCATGTTTCTGCTTCTCACATGTTATCCAGAACCTTCTCAATTTTCAAATGAAACTGTGTTTTCCATTCATTGCAAACCAATATGTACCTTTACTTCCTATCACAAGTGGGAAAATTGCCATTGTTTTACAGCTTTAAAGTGCTTACAGCAGATGCTACTTTCAATACACACAGATGCAGTATACCTACATGCAGAGCATGTGCATATCTGCTTGTGCAATCTACAGTTTTGAGCTTTACTCATGCGACCGAACTTCCCGTAGGCCTTCGCACGCACTGAGTAGCGGCTTGTATTCTGCTGACCCACTTACGGACAACATCTATAAGCAGATTTTGTGTTACAGTCAACAATCTGACAAACAGATTTATCACAAACAAACACTTCTCTTTCTCACCAGCTTGGTTGGTGGTGACGCTCACAGACACGCTCTGTGCTGCCCCTGCACCACTGGCCTGGGAAACCCCATTGCGCGCATGGACAATGAAGGTGTAGTGCGTGTGGGCCCTGAGCTCGCTCACCACCACCCTGGTGGTCGTGAGGCCCGTCTGACCGGGAGAGAAGAGCACATCTGAGCCGCAGGGCGCGCAGAACTGAGAGCTGGAGACGGAGCCGCCGCCAGAGCCAGGCCGGGGAAAATCTCCAGGCCTGCTCTGGAAGACACCTCTGCCTAGATGAGAAGCTTCGGGTCCCACAATCCCCTGGTCTGACTGCATTCCCAGCCCACTATGCTGAGCCTCAGGCTGAGAGATGCTGCGATTCCTAGGAATGGCTCTACCACCAGTGTGGCTGTGGCTCCCAGTCTGACAGATGAGACACTCCAGACTGTAGCTTGTGTCACTTCTTCCTCCCAAACGATGAGGGGGGGTCCATTCCAAGACCACTGAGGTCTTATTCACCACCGAAATGAGCTGCTGTGGGGCTGATGGTGGCTCTGAAAGAAGAGCGTAAGGGGTGGGGGGAGGGCATAAACATAAATGAAATCAACCATATACTGTGAATGTGTGGGGCTTCTGGCACAGCCTAAAATGCAGACATCTGGCATTAGACTGAAAATCATACGGCTGTGAGATGTTTTTGATGGGGTTGATGTTTTCGTCTGTGGCCTTTATTTTTTTGTACGTGTGCCTGAGAGATTGTGTGTATGTGTTTTTGCTTTTCCCAGGCCAAGAAAACCATGTGCTGTATATAGGCATAATTACGCTAACCAAAGCCACCAAGTCTGTCACACAGAACCTACTCATAGACTTACACAGCGACAGAGAAAGGGGGGGAGCATTTATTCACTTCCTGATGTCTTTAGTTATCACTCCCTAACAGAATGTAGATGGTGGCTTAGTCATAAGGAATGGGATTGTGAAACAGGAGTGGCATTCAGACACATTTGTGTGCCCCTCTGTTTGTTAGAGATATAGACTTTGGGTAAAGACGGCTGTGCTTATTGCTTTTGTTTGTGCAAATGCATACACGTATCGTTTGTGTCTGCGTGTGTACTCTTACGGGTACAGGCCATGGAGGGAGGGTCAGTATCAGCACGGAAGAATCCAGCATGGCAATCACAGATAGTTGCTCCATCTCTGAGTGAGTGGCTATGTGGAGGACACTTGGCACATCCTGGATCTGTAGACTTGGCCTTGTAGAAACCAGCACGACAGGCTGCAGAGACACAGAGAAAGAAAGATTCCATTTGAAACATCTGCATTAAAAAAAACAATGATAAAAACAGGCCACACTGTCTCAAACATGAACATTATTTTTTGGAGAGCACAAAAAACTGCATTTGCATTGCTCCAGGTGCACTGCTGTGCTGGTCCACTACTTCGTAACATAAAAACGCTGACCTCATGCATCACACCTTCCTCCCACCCTTGCTTTGTGAATGAGTATTTTCAGAGGTGAAACATGTCTGAACCTCACTATTTTTAGCTCACTATGTGCTACAAAGAATAAAGGACAACTTCAGATGAAATTAAATTCATTTTTTAAAGTGTTCTTGAGGAATTATTCTCCAGGCTTTTTGAAGGTGTCTCAGGATTTCCACATTGGCAACTTCTTCACTCATTTTCAGTCCAGTCTTTCTACCTGACCATTTTCAGGGAAATAATCTTCTGCTTGCTAAGTCAACACTGACCTATCATTCAAGAATAAAAGGCACCTAACTCAAAGGACAAACCAGTGTTGTGTCTAGACATAACAGACAACCTGGCAAAGCACCAATTTCATATTCTATCATTAGCACGTTGTTACTAGCAACCTAGATGCAAAAACACATTGTTTTTTCCCATTTCTTTAGTTGAATCTATGAAGACATTATCACAATTTGAGAAGCATAACATAGAATCTTTCCACCAACAAGGTGACTCCCAAAGAGCTGTTAGCTGAAAAAACCTGATATGGCTGGACTGAAAATCAGTGGCAACAGGTTCGAATTTAAAATTGTGCTCTCCGATGCATCCATCAGAGTGTAAATGTTATATGGAAAGCACTTAAGCAAAAAAATGTATTTGTATAAACGAGGTATGTTGTGTAAAACAGAGGTTGCAGAACGAGTAGAAAAGCACTATCTCTTAGTATTTACCATGTACCCAGCAAAATATAGAGAAATAAAGGGTGCTTCAAACTTTTGCACAGGGCTGTATATCTAAGTGGTGTTAAGGTTCAAAAATATTGGGGATGGACACCAGAGGAAAAACCACAATAACAACACTGGTCCGGCCGGGTTGAGTCAAACGATGATTTTAATGAACACACGCGTGGGAGATGGACACTGATGCAGACAGCCTCAAAATCTCAAAATGGTGGAGCATTGCTCAAACTTTTATAGCCTCTGGTGCCTCCACCTTATCATACAAAGCCTAAACATTCACATGCTTTCTCTCACACAGCGCCTAAGCTACGACCTTGGCTCCCTGTTTATCTGCTCCTGCTGAAATGGGGCAGAAAACTCCAGCACACTCTGTTCTCTTCTACTCAGACAAATTAGATTTCTTATAACTCAGCAGTATAATGCATCATAAAACAATATCATTCATTCACAACAAGTCAGCAGTTTAATGTAATGCAAATCAGTTTAACTAATGCAATAGTTATCAGCTTCTTCTAATTCAGGAGAATAATGCAAACTAAAACTACATAATAATTCACAATCTTTAATTCGGGGTATAACATGGCATAAAATAATATTATAATCTAACAGTGGAGAAAATAATTGTGTTGTTTTAGTGTTAACCTGTCTGGGATTTATGCAGTTCGCTCTGATGTTGGCTCCGACTGTGCGCCCAGTCACACAGGTGGCATTATGCAGTTTTCTACATTTATTACATGCCAAACACATCTAGTTTAAAAATCAGTTCATGAATTCAATTCATAACTTCTAATAAATTTGAAATGAAATGTATAAATTCTTTATAGGCAGTGAAATACATTCTGAGCGTATTAGATTCCAAATATACACCCAATAATTTTTGGTGTGAAACGTTGTGCAAGATATCTTTACAAACATATTAATAAATAATGAGATTATAGGAGTTAAAGTCCACCCCGCGGCAGGCTGCAATTAGTGCTGTCAACATTTACTTCCAAGGTCCTAACCCTTGATACAGTTCTTTGTTTTTGCCTGTATTGAATGCTTAGAGAGCCTTTGCAAAATTCAAACTGACAAGCGGAGTAGGTTTTTCCTTGGACAGCGTTTTGATCCGAAGACAAACAACTGCTAAAGAAAAATCTGGAGAGAGAAACAGATCCAGCGCGAGGGGGGAGGGGCACGTTGACTTCTTTTATCTTTAACTTTGATGAGCAAAGAAAGGAACACCTAAAAGAACACTTACTGATCAGCTCCCACTCACACGCAGAAACCAGAAACACTAGAACTGAATACATCAAAACTCCTCAGCGCCGGCAGCCCACACAAATATAATTGACATTTAAATATATGAAAGAGGAGAAACAGAGAAGGAGAGGGGCTGAGAGAGAGACAGAGGAAGAGTGGAGGGAGATACATCTTCTCTCTGTATACCAGGGAGTTCATGCATTGACAGAACAACAATACAATAAATGAGTGCATAATTATACTGCTTGACATCCACTGGTGAAGCAAAAGAGATGGCAAGGCATGGCTGCTTAGAGCAATTTCTTCTCTCTCTTTACTGTCAGAAGGAAATCCTTTATTTGTTTCCACTGCAATCATTTTTTCAACACCTTCTTTTTTCATCATCACACCCTATTCACTCTCCTTCCTCGATCCCACCGTCTTTCCCAATTCTCCGCTTTTTTCCCCCCCAGCCCTTTTCACATTTGCACAGGGAGATGAAGACATCCCAGTGAGAGTGGATAGGAATCTGGGAATGATGTGTGTGTGTGCGTGTTTGTGTTTAAGTGCGTTAGTATGCTTTATGACACTCTCGTCGGTAGATGAGAGGGAGGAAGTCTCCTCTGTAATCTACTCAGACCAACCATCCTGCCCCATCTGTGTGAGCCTCCACAGATTTGCTCTTTCACACACTCATTTGCCCTCCCTTTCACATTTCACAGTCTCCCTCCTTCGCTCCCCATGCACTTCCTCCTCGACCTCCACTTATCTGTCTTTCTCCGATAACTCTTCTCCATACATCGCTCTCCTCTCGCAGTATCACGCCACGAGAAACCTTTGAAGCGTTGGCTGGCATTCTTTATACCCCCATATCGATACCAGGGGTGCCGCGCACAAGTACACACAGCTGAAAACTACTCGGTCGAAACCTGTAAATTCATAAAACGGCTGATAAGAACGGCTTTCATGTGGCGAGTGACTCATCGTGTTGTGGCAGTTTAGACAATAAAGTGCAAGATAAAAATACAGTCATTCTCCAGCTGTTCTCCGCATTCCTTTATCAACAGTGTAGGTAAGACAGAAAATTATCTGAACCTCTGAGGAGGACTTAGAGGTTGATTACAAGGCTCAACAAGAATCTGCCAGGGGGGTAGCACACTGCTTTTTGTTTCTGTCCCATCTAATCCTCCATCCTCCTCACAAACAAAGACGACACGCTGAAGGGGGGAGAGAAAGAAGCAAGCAAGTATTTGAAGCCATAAACTTCCTTCAGCGCCCTCTTATGTCTCTATTCTCTCTTTTCTCTGTAGTCTTTTGTGTCTCCTTTAGCACCGGTTACTGGAGGAGGGTGGGTTTTTGGTGACCTGGAATGAGAGCCCATGAGGGTGTCATTAACCCGACATTAACCCTACGCTACCGAAGGCCGCGCGAGAGCTTGGGTTTGACCGGTAAAGCAGCAGCGATAGGGAAGCACGCTTACTGATAAGGTGGAAATTTGAAAAAAAAAAACAAAGACGCGCGTGTGTGTGTGTGTGTGTGTGTGTGTGTCTGTGGGCACATTAACATTCTGCCTGTTAGACAGGACGATAATTACAAAGCAATCAGCTGTTCGGCTGCTTGAGACAAGCGAGACAAAGTGACAGAGTGTAAAGGATTGGGAAGGTTGACTGGGAGAGGCAGCACGAGAAAAACACTGACAAGAAGCGAAAGATAAAGAGATGAAGAGAGGGGAGACGAAGTGAGAGGGAGAAGGGAGAGACATGCAGGAGAAGGTGCCCTTTGATTACTATCAGCATTGTCTTCATTTGCATATGCATTCTTCTGCTACCCAAAATGCAAATGCAGCTCATTCCAAATCCAACTAAAAGCCTCGTCGGCACACTGCGTGCATGCATGTGTGTGTGTGAGGGTGGGTGTGTGTGCGTTTGCGTGAATTCTCCTTGACCCCGTGTTAGCTGTCATCGTCCCTTGGTTCTTCCCAGCAGAGGGGTGGAGATGGAGGAAGTACCCCTCACTGCTCCGGTCTGACACCTGTCTGTGTGATGGATGGAGGGAGGGATGGATTGACGGATTGATAGACCGTCACGCGAGAAGGAGGGACGCTGTTAATCGCAGGGGTCATGCCCCATTTTAATTAATGCCCAAGGAAACGCTGGGGGAAAGGCTGGAGATGAGGCTGAAGATAGGATCGGATCCTTACCCTTTTCAAGTGTAGGACTTCCTAGAATGGACCGCCTGGCTCCAAAATCAAAGTTCCCCTGTAGCCAATTTTAGCTTGTATTTCACAGGGTCAATGGAGTCTTGCATTTAAAACGTCAAACGAGGCTGCAGCTTTAAGTTTGTCTAAATTTAAATATTCACATAAACTGGTGGTCTGAAGCGAGAAGTGTGTGGATTTGTGAGTGTGTGTGTCTGCCTAAAGCCAACAGTGTTGAACATTAGCATGTGAAAGGGACTCTGCAACAATAACCCCCCCTCCCTATCAGACACACATCACCCCCTGCCACCACCACCACCATAGCAGCAGCAACACCCCCACCCCCTGACTGTGGATCGGGGAGAGGAGTTGGAGAAGGAGGGATAATAGGAGCAAGACAGAGAGGGAGAGCGGAGCTTGTGCCCATGCCAGGGAGCTACAACACAGCCTGGTGAAGCTGGCAAACCTCCTGTACATTAAGAACAACCTGGGAGAGGCAGACAATAGCACACACGCAGACAGACACACACACGCACTCTGATTGTTATGGAGGAATGCAAAGCATTTCCCCCACCTGAGTTTGGCTCACTTCAAACAATCACTCGTGCTATTCCAGTGTCTTTGCTTGCCTCGTCACCTGCCATACGCGCACATATACACAAACACACATGCACACACAGAGACATAAACTCCTCCCTCTCTGTTTGCCCCATCACACTCTTCTCTAGGCATTCCTGTGAGTATATTGGAAGGAGGGCTTTGTTAGGCAGAAAATCAGAGATACAGTACACAGACAGACACAGTCACACACACACGTGCACTTGTTCACACTCGCACATACACACACTCTAAGTCAGCAGTCCAACATGTCCGGAGTCCAGAAATGCGATGCAATAATTAGAGGGACTGAATACAGCGATTACGCACTCATTCTATCATCCGCTTGCTCTTTCTATCATCTCTCTTTCAGTGTTGCCGTCTCTCCCTCTGCCTCTTTCTGTCCAACTGCTTTCTGCTGTTGACGAGACACTGCAGGTGCGTTGGAAAGAAGCACAACCATGAAATCTCTCTGGATGGAGGGAACACACATGCAAACACGCTCGCACACAGAAACATTCCAACCCTCCCAGGCACTGAGCAGAATTGAGGAGATTCGGACGACAGAGAAAAAGGAGGCCAGCAGAGAGAGAGAAAACCAGGAGGCTCCGCTTTCATTCCACCTCTTCAGCCGTTCACATTTCACATTCTCTCTGTTGTCTCTCCTCCCTCGTTTCCGATCCTCCCAGACGGATCGCAGCTGTCAAACTTTTGACGTCTTCATCCACCTCGGTCGTGACCCCGCTCTGTGCGACTAAACTCTTTCTGCAAGTGTGTGTGTGTGTGTGTGTGTGTGTGTGTGTGTGTGTGTGTGTGTGTGTGTGTGTGTGTGGCTGTCAGCCAAAGTTTTTGACGTCTTCATAAGGCTCAGTCATGACCTCGGTCTTAACCAAGGGTTTAGAAAGAGGGGGAGTTCCCTCTCTCTTGTGTTTCTCCACTCGCCCCCTTTGCACCAAGTGACAAACCCCCAGCAGGGGAGGGGGAGCTCTGTATTGATGCCTTCTGCTGTCAGTGGCCTTCTTTCAACCCCTCTCTCACCCCATTCATGATCTAATCCCTTCTTCCTCTCCAGAGCTTCTCCGCTCATCCTCTCCATCCTCATTATTTTGCGTCAACACTGAAAATGAACTTCTCACATTTTACTCCTTTAAATCTACACTTGTTTCAGTTTAAATTAACCGCAACTGTCGCAGAAGCTTAAATGCATTACCAGTGCAAAAGTGCACATGCAGATAATATTAATGTGGGTAACAATCCATTGAACCAGGAGACATATAACTATGAAACATTTCCAGCAGACAAGCATAGATTTTTCATTTAAAATTAAATGTACTTGTTTGGTGTTTTACTATCAGACTAGATTTTTCTCCTGTGTCTTTATAAACACCTTAAAAACTCATGCAAAAAGAGAAAGTGGGAGTTATTTAGGAGGTAATCAAACTAATCCTTGCGTGTGTGAATTATTTTTCTCTTACTGCGTCACAGAACTCATACTTCCACACTGACAGTTGCCATTTCAGTGCACTCACACTGACATTTAGTGCACTACAAGAACCTAGATTGTCTAGTGATAACTCTCAAACCTGAGTGTGACCCATCAACGGTCGCTTGAGCTTGTATAGCAGGAGGGATGAATCACCAAAATCTTTTAAAGCATTAAGAGGAATGTTGTTAATGCTAATCCTTGCTAGCTAGCTAAGAGCACATTTTTAAGATGCTGACAGCTGATGTTGATGTTCAACGTGAGATAACGCTGCACAGGCCTAGAAACAGGTCACCAACCCCCGGTAATCTCTGGTTTTTGTGGCAAATTTTCTATTCCTTGACAAGTGGGTGAGTGGTTTCTACCAGGTGAAATTGGTTGCAAAAAGAGTGCTGCACCAAAAACCTCCTTGTGATCGCTTTGGTTGATAGCAGATTGCCACTCTTGGCTGTAATTAGCATGGAAGATGCTGACTTGTCTTCCAAATACACCCAATTCCCTCTCCAAGTTGTACTGAAAGTTGGAAAAAGTGCAATGCAAACTTGTGCAAAGTTGTGTCTTATCAGTGTAACAACAAATTACAGGGAGTGCAGAATTATTAGGCAAATGAGTATTTTGTCCACATCATCCTCTTCATGCATGTTGTCTTACTCCAAGCTGTATAGGCTCGAAAGCCTACTACCAATTAAGCATATTAGGTGATGTGCATCTCTGTAATGAGAAGGGGTGTGGTCTAATGACATCACCACCACTGAACAAGACACACAAGCTGAAACGCAATCAATTTCATAGTAAATATACATTTTTCCTTCCAACTGGTGGCTGATAGATAATCTTAGACAGGTCTCTAGGTCTGTGCATCACAGGTCTAACATTACTACATTAGATGACAACTCTAACTTACAAGCATGACAACTGTAAGTTGCACTGCTAAGAGAAGACTCCAAACTGAGACATACGATTGTCTTTCAAGTGCAAAATGAGCCCAGCTTCTAATGACGTATTGCCAGCCAAGGTTAGTTTGCCTGGTTTTGTCTTCACCTGAACGCGTTGTGCCGACTCAGAGATGGCACATGAGTCTACATGATCCAGAAATCTCTTAGTGTGTGTGACATGTTGAGAGACAGATCATCTTAATCTCTTCCGAAATCTATTTCTCTTCCCTCCATCCCGCTACGCCCTCCTGTTCTGTTTCTCGCTGCAAATTTTAAACTTAAAATAGGAGAAGAGTTAAGGTGTCCGTCTAATTCAGTCGGGTCAGAGGTTTTGGAGAGATACATTCTGTATTCATTCAGACTTTGATGAATTTCCACTGAGGCAGCTGCGCCCAGCCAACAACCTGACAGGCAGAGAGAGTAGGGAGATGAAGAAGAGAGCAGCAGATAGATAGATGGCACTTCACATCTGCTGGAGGTTCAACAGAGTCAAGGGTCTCTCCTAAATCTAGTTGAGGAGGAACATCTTTCAGGCTTCAGGGACCACCCCACAAACCTCCCCCTCCTTTCAGATGAAACAAATGAGCTAAGCCGGGTGACGGTTTCAGAGAACATCTGAGACACATACTATTCATATTCATACAGAATTTTGGCAACTGCATCTCTCATTGCAAAGAAAAAAGTCATGTTTTTTTCTCTCTTAATCACCAACTGGCCAACTGGCAATGCATCGCTCTTTTTTATGTCCATCTCTGTATATTTCTCTTTCTCAGTGTCCCCTCTTTTCTCTTTGAATTATGGGTCTGTTTGTTATACAATTAGCCTGCTGGGATGGGCTTCATAAATAAAACCGAGGGAGCACATCAGTGAATCGTTCACCCCCACCCCCACAGCTCTTCTTCTATTGGTCTCTGTCCATCTGTGTATGTGTGTTGTGTGTTTGAGTGAACATGAATGGAGAGAGTCGAGCCATGTTGTAAAAGTGTCTCCACTAAGTCTGTCCAACCCCGTTCACCCCACTTTGTCACATAAGCGCGGACATTTGCAGTCTTCACTATCACAACAGTCGTTTCCAAATATTACACGTCATCCGAGCCACATGTGAGTCGGTGAAAGGTGTGAACAGCTTGCATATTTGTTACAGTAAAGTTCAGACCAAATTTGTAAGCGACAGAAAGACATTTTTGTCCAGATGGCTGTGGTTATGCGAGCACACCTCATATGGAGACCTTAGCGCTCAGTACACAAAGCAGAACTTCAACTTGCAACAAAAAGATCGGTCTTAATTTAACCCACTCTAAATGATGGCTGGGCATGTGTCCATACAGATAAATGCTCCCAGTGCATGCCACCCTGTTGATCTGAGCAGGCCAATATGGACTGCACCACTAAAGGTCACTGATTTTAAAAGTTGTTGAATTTTTACTAAAAATCAAGTGAAAATTACACTTTTACACATTGCTTTTTGACTTTGCCGTGCAGTTGCTAAGTATCCAGCGGAAACACCAGAAAAAGAAAACCCATTAATTTGATTAAAGACGTTCATAAATGGATTTTATCACCTTCAGAATGACCCATCTTATCTCTTTTCTCTGTTCTCAGCTTGTAACCTGCAATCTGAATATTATTAGAGTTTGAATTAGGTCAATTTTCTTTTGTGTTCTTTTGTGTAATTTGCAATTTCAGTTGGATACCTTACAAAACACTAAAAAAGTGCCACTATCTACTGTTTCTGCAACAGAATAAAATTTGTTATGGTGTCCTCTCTAAACCACATTTGCCAAGCTAGCGAGTGCCCCTTTAAAAACGAAAAGAACCAAATATCAATATTATCAGAGTAGCTTGTTAAGCTGAGCACATTTGTGATTGTTGTTCACAGAGATGCTAAACTTCAAAGTGACAACACATTAATTCAGGAGTGCACAAAAGAGAAGTAGCTCTGCTGTAGCCAGCACCACTTACCTTTACATGCACCTCCCCTCTCCTCATATCCGGGGTTACAGAGACATCCACCAATAGGAACCAACCACTCTCCATCAGCACCGCAGTACATTTTAGGTTCCTCTCTTTCTTCCGATTGGTTGACACAGGACCCCCGGACCTCCACTAAGGAGGACGTGTCGGCCCCGGTAATGGTGTCGGGAAATGTTGCCAGGTTACGAACGGTTAGCGGGCAGGTTTTGTAGAAAACTCTGACAGAAACCAAAGCAATGCAGGCGCCCACATCCTGGAAGGCTAGATAGAAGCCCTTCCGGGTCGTGACTTTTACATCTCGCACCTCTGTGTTCAGTTTCATGATGCGGTCTCCAACATCCACCTGGATTGAGAGGAAACAGCATTGCATTAATAAACAGTGCAGTAAACCGTGTCACCCCTTATTAATTCAATTTGCTTGTTCAACTTAAAGTGGGCGTTTCAATTGAACCGCCGCTGATCTCCACATCTTCAGCACTTGGCTCCGATTCAGAATAACTTTTATTGATTGCTAAGGCAAAACAAGCTTTACGGCCTGCAAGATTAGAATGTAAGTTACTTTAGCAAAGACTGAGCAAAAGCACCTTGCCAACATTCCCGGGACAGCAAAACAGACATCTAAGATAAAAGTGCTTGTAAAACAAATAAAAACATTACAGCTAAGTGCTTTTGGGGGGGTTTATTTTCCACATAGGAGCAAATTACACTGAGTGGCGGAGGGAACTCAAAGCCTGACTCAGTTGTTCGGTGTTACCTGGGTGAAGCTTTCGTCTGCTGCCACCGTATCCACCTTAATGAAGCTGCTCTCTTTGATGTAGCTCTCTCTGTCTTCGTTTGACTCATGGTAGTACAGATTGAATGTCTCCTACAAGACAAAAGGGGAATTTAAAAAAAAGGGACAGACTGAGGCACCTATTTATCGTCAGCACCAGCACTCATCTTTTCTCTTAATATGATAATGAGTCAAAGTGGGGTTTGTGCTTGAATAAACAGCAGCTGTAATATAAAATAAAGGTCCATTAGCGGCAGTCTGTCCATTAAGTAATTATCATGAGAGTTAACATATTAAAAAAGGTCAGACCCTTTATCAGAATTCTTTGCTGTTTTGTTAAAACTTTTTACCGCAGTCAGGCCATACATTCACCAGCACGCTACACATCCTGAGCACGCTTTCACGTACCTTACAGGTGCCGGTGACCCCTGGGAGGCTGTTACAGTCTCTCAGGGTGAACTTGACTTCGACGTAGACCCGCTGAGCTCCAGACCGAGGGATCCAGTCTGTCCTGAGCCAGTTGTTTTGATTGGGCTCCAGGACATTGCACACCTGGTACGTCCTGATGGGGATGTTTTTCTCATCCATAATGCTCACCTCTTCCCACTTCAAACAAGCACATTTGTATAACTGCGTTAGTTAGAGCAATGATTGTGCATGTAAGACATATGTTGCTGCCTACAGGCGTTAGACTACATTCGAAAAATGCATTTAGTTCAGGCCAACATCACGAAGACCAACTTTGAAGTGACTGGAATTGAACTGAAGCAGATGTTCCATCAAAGTTGCCTTGATGAATGACTTGATATTAATGAAATGTAACTGTCATGTGGAGAACAGCTTTCCCAAACTTCTCTTAATTCAAAATAGTCTGATTTTTTTAAAATTAAAAAAGTCATTTGCCAAGCAGCAGTCATTTAAAAAGGCTGCTGGCACTCAAATTTCAGATGACACGCCAGTTTAATTTCCCACAATGCACCAACAGAGAAGGGTTTTCAAAACCCTTCCATGCTGGCAGCTGCAGACTGTTATATAATTTTGACAAAAGCATCTAAATAGCCGCTGTGATGGCAGCAATGTTAAAGTGTCTGAAAGTTGATTTTCATACTGTGCTGGCGTGAACTGAAAATGACTGCATACGCCGCATAAAGTTGAACTCTTCAGCGTAGGCACAAGCTTTAAACACACACATAAGCAGCCGTGGCTGTCAAAAAAGTGCACACTGTAAAAAACTTAGGTTGCCTGTCCACTGGGGGGTACTTCTAGTCATCATATATACAAAATAAATTTCAGATGCCGGTGTCCACCCTCTGATTCACCGCTGCTGCGTGAAGCCTCACGGGCTAATGCTCATTCTTGCATCAATATTCTGCAGTGGACGGTGGTTCAGATTTGTTGCGACTCCAAGGTTTTTGCAGGCACATTTCCATACGAGTGAAGCAGGCTCAACCTTCACCGCACCATCCATCTCAATAGAGCCGATTATTTGCCTTGTACTGTGACCCTTCAAATGACCGCTGAGCCTCCCAATTCCAAATTGGCTTTTTATTGCCACTGAATAATAATCTGCTCTCTCCCTGCTAGTGAGAGCTGTATACACACTAAATGCACCGTGTCCAAAGAGAGAAAAAGAGAGCGAGAGGAATGACAGAAGAATGTGTGTGTGTGTGTGTGCTTGAAGGACATGCTTGTGTGTCAGTGTGTGTCTTTAGACTGATCGATATGCCATCAAAGTCGCTTTCGTTGTCTAATGTGGGGTTATTGCCTATATGCTATCAGCTAATAATAATATTATGTATATGTTGGGTGATTTGTAAGCGGTGCAGTAAATATGTTAGTCTTTACAGTTTTATGTACATTTTAAGCCCATTCTTTATTGATTTAATACTCAAAATGTATCAGCACTGCTATTGGCCTGGAATATCTAATCGAGACTGATCTTTTGTAAGCCACGCATTTCTTTATGTACAGTGTGTTAAAATGTGTGTGAGTGTGAGGGTGTGCACATGCCCACATAGTGTCAGCGTTTGTGTGCTGTTGTAGTGTCTTTGCGGGTTGAGGAAGTTAGCTGTATAAAAGCTGACATGGGGTATGATGTCTCTGTGTCTAGTCTCCTTCAGAGTTTTTGTCAGCCTACGCAGCTGTCAAGGGAGAAGGAAAAAAACATACAGAAATGGAGTTTTGTATGTATGTGTGTAGCTAAGGGGTGAGGAAGGTGGGGGGAGTGCCTGTAATCAAAAGCTCAGTGCGTGCAGACCAGGACCCTGTCAATCAAGCAGCATGTGAGAGTATAAGGGCAATGGCAAGTGAAGAAATAACAGGCAAGTTCACCACTAACTCTTAAACCAACAAAAGAGGTAAGAGAGACACTGAACGACAAAGAAAGAGAGAGAGAGAGAGAGAGAAAGAGAGGAAGAACTATGGATGGCAGATCACGACAATGACAAAAAAACACAAAGAGAAGATCAAATCTGAAACAGATATCACCAGGATTCATTCTGGCAACTGTACGGTAGTAAAAATTCCTAAAAAATGACACCCACCACCAAGCTGGTTTATGCCTTTACTTGTGCCAAACGCAATGGCAGCAGTCTCATATTAGCACTTAGGCTTGGTGAACAACAGCACATTTCAAAATCTGTGGGATGATTATTTACAGTTTCCAGACCGCGCGTGTGCATGTGCGCGTGTGAGGAACGAGAGAGGGTGTGTGAGTGTGTTTTCCAAAGAGAGAACAGGTTGTAAACAGTGTATTCATAAAGAAAAAAAAAAGAAAAAAGAACAGGCAGATCCCACTCACCCCTCCCTCTGCAGGACTGGCTGCCCATTTCAGCTCTCCTGGCACTGTCCTGGTATCCAGCAGGGTCACTAAAATTGCATACACACACACATGCAGGTGTACTCAGGACAACCAGTCTGGAATATTTTTTTTTAATTGCTCTTAAGCAGAGAAAATTAATTTGACAGACTTCTCACAAGAAGTAAGTGATGGTTAAGCTGTGAACAGTTATGGAAGTAAAAGCAGGCGTCCATTGGCACTGTTAGGTTTAAAAATTTTATCTTATTTCCACTGCACAGAGTCATATATGTACATTTAATATCACATACATTTATATTTTTCACAGAATTTTAAACTGTTGATTTAAGACCTCGGAGCTTTATTCATATACAAAACCCCAAACCCCAAACTATGAATTCAACGGTTTAACTGTTTATAACAAAAACACAGAGGTGCTCAGTGTTCTCCACCATGACCAAACCCACAAACATAAAGAAACGAACAAAAAAGAAGAAAGGGGAAACATATTTAAAGGAAGAAAAAGCTCACAGCTGGACTGCACAAATATTACAAGGATATCTAAGAATTCAACTTTTTTTCCTCTTCTAGATGTTTGCAAATTTTTCCCTGTTCTTTGCTATCCTAGGACGCGCCTTGAGCGCACGCAGGATCTCTCCCAGCTCGCAACAGCGGAAAAAAAGACCCGACTGTGCCACACAAGCAACACGGATTCGAGTCCCTCCTTCCTTACCTTCATTTGGCGGATAAATCCTTGTTCTCGAACTTGAAACTAATGTTAATATCCAGATAGTAGAAGAAAACGTTCGCCACAGATTTGCAGCCATGTGTGCAGCGTGGAAGCGTGTGCGTTCCCCGTCGGCTCCGCGCACTCGCTCTAGCAGCTCCATCCCGGTGGGAAAAAAGTGTTTGAATGAAACCAAGTGTGAACGCGAGTTGGATGCAGCAGTGGGTACTGGGGCGGTCTCCTACACTTCCTATGCTTCCAGTAATGATAAATGACACGAGGCAAATGACTGTTCTAGACTATACGAGCGTCGGTGTGTTATCCTTCAGCATCTTTGTTAACGTTTCTAAGAAGGCAAATGCAGATCTGCAGCTTCTGCGTTTAAAAACGGGTGACATTAGTTGAAAAGAATAACTTCGCTCTGGCTGTAAATTTAAACTGCATAAAATTGTTTAAAAAAATAATAATAATTGAGACGTTTTTCACTGATTCGACCACAAAACTTAGTCAGCCCACTTTAAAACACCTAATCTGGGAAACATAATGATGGAGTAAATGAATGCTGTAGTCAGTAGACGCTATCTGGCGCACGTCAGAAGTGGCATTTAGCAGTGATAACCCAAAGGAGGGCCAGCTGGGGTACAGGAGGCCATAAACGTCACAATGCTGCACTTAAAAAATAATCACATAGTCACGTGCATTTCAAAACATGAATATGTCACATTCTCCTGATAAAGGCCTGAAGTGCCTGATTGGAGTTGAGGTTGTCCTTTGTCCTGAGAAGCGAAATACCCATGAATGTGACTACAGCGCCACCTGTTGTTGATGGTTGCCGGGTGAAGGAGGAGAAACCCAAAGAATGGTCAGGATCATTTCACAGTGGGCTGTTGGTTATTTTAAGGCTGAGAACAGGAGGGTTGATGGAGCTTCAGTCATTTCTCTGCCGTCTGTCAGCTACAGTTTTTAGTATTTTTTCAAATCCCACATGGATGTAAAGAAATGAGCATGTTCTTAATTAAAGAAGAAAAACACTCGTAAACAAAAAGGCTCAAGAGCCCGGCCTTGAGTGTAAGCGTGATGGAGCGCACAAAGAGCCAGGCTCATGACCTGTCCTCCTACACGCTCCTTCTCTCAGAGACCCTGGAAAACGAATCACTGCTGAGGGGCTTGAAGCTTGAAGAAGTAAATTCTTCAATTTATATCGACCCAGTCTGGTTTTCTCTCCTCTGTCGTCCATTTTAACAACAAAAGGTGAAGCAAAGACTTGCTCCATCATGTTCAGTCCTTGTTTAACACGTACAAAGGTAAGCTGTGATGACCCCTGTTGAAGACCAGCCACAAAGAGCACTAAATGGCAGGTGTTTGTTAGGACTTTTTTGGGGACTCTCCGTATGTGAGACTTCATGTGTGAGTGTGTGCGTGCCTGCGTTTGCAAGTATGTGTTTGTGCGAGCCGGTCTCCATCTTGCTTTTGTGTCTGCACAGTTGCTACGCCGAAACCATCTCAAAGCCCTGTGTGGCATCATAATGGACCCAGGAAGAGCATCTGGCACTTTGAGGCGGCAAAAACGATCTCCCCGCATCGACCTGCCACTCTTCCCCCACCCGCCATAATAACGTTTTCACGTTTCATTCTTCGCCAGGCCCACGATAGAATGCGCAATCACAAAGGCCCAATTAGCCGAGAGGGGACCACGATTTCGCTCGGGGACCAGCGAGCCAATTGCATCGGGCGTCGTATGGCGAAGGCCAATGGGGCAGCGGCACAGGTGGGTGGGACATGGCAGCGAGGCGGAGGGGACACGGTGACATGGATGGAGAATGCTCCGTTGTTTCTGGTCATTTGTGTCACCAAAGTTTTGATTGATGACGGTCGAAATGTTTTTCCCACTCTCCCCTGAGAATCACAGCTTTCTCGAGGGGGGTTTGCACAAAGATCCCCCGGCATCGAACCCCTACTTTACGTTTGGCCCTTAGCCCTACGCCACACACAAACACACATCCTTACACGCTTTTTTGTTCCTTGCGAGGCCCCAGATGGCTCCTGCCCACACATGTGTATTGTTGACCACTAGATACAGGCGCTTGTTAGCGTATGAACGCATGAGAACCAGCATTTAAAGACATCCAGAATCGCCAAGTGTCAAACAGCGATGAGGAGAACAGAGAGAAGAGGAAGAAATTTAAGCAAAGTACATACAAAGTAGCCAAATGTAAATTTGTGCATGTGCGTGAGAGTGTTAAGAGAAAAGCCCGAGGGACGGTAGGTGTGTGGGCGGCTGAGAGAGATGAACAAAAGAAGCAGGGAAGAGAGATGAGGAGCAGCGCATTGCCAGTGAGGATTTGATTGGGTGGGTGGGTGGTGGTGGTGTATGTGTGCGTGTGGAGGGTGGGGGGTGGCTGGGTGTTGAAAAGGGATCTTCCCTCAAAGCCTCTCTAAGATATTCCTGGAGCGAGCTAAGGTTTCATTTGGCTTGCAGTCCTACACAGAGTGCTTACATCGCACTGGGAGCTAAAACCATTTAATATTCACAAAACCAGGCTGATATTCCCGGGGCTACATGACAGTTAATAATCAGATTTTCTAAATCTGTATGGTGCGAGCGTGTGTGGTTGAACTCCTTGGGTCGACAGAGCGTCATTAGCATGTCAGAGGCGTTTCGCTGGTACCCGGTTTTCTCCATGACAGCTGCTAGTCTGGCGAATTACTCAATTCGTGTGTGGATGTGCGTCCGTGTCCACGCACACGTGCGCTCAGTATCAACAAAGGAAGAAGCGAACAGAAGGTTTCATCAAAAACACCAAAACACCAAAAGTGTGTGTGTGTGTGTATGTGTGCTGTGCATCATGTGCTCACTTTGATGACTGAAGAAATCTCCATCAGCATCTTTCTATGGAGTGTATATGTGTTTGTGCGCGTGCATGCCGCGTGTGTTTGTGTGGTGTGTTTGCATGTGATTGCATAAACATGGTGTCAGAGTGATGAGATGTTCCCTCCATCCATCTGTTCTGCTGGCATTTACATCTTAAGAGGGCTACAATAGAGGAGAGACAGATAGGGGAAATGCAAGAAAGCGAGATAAGTAGTGCAGTGACGAGATTCTGCAATATTGTTGGTTTTTGTTGTACACTCTTTAGAGTAAATACACACTCCTGGGTCACCTGTAACAGCTCTCTGGTTCCATTCTGAAACCATCTTTTAACACGGTTGAGGGTTTCTAAGTATTTGCGAGAAGCCGTGTATGAGTGAAGCTATGGTGTATCTTCCTGTGGATGTGGTTGTTTTGTTTTTTGTTTTTTAGTGTGCATGTCTGTTTTTGTATGAGTGTATGCATGTACAAGAGACAGAGAAAGAACTCATTGTTCCCATCCTCCTTATCTATCGTCCCAGCCGAGAGCCCGTGCTGTTTCCCCCCTCAGCGATATGACCCGGCTCTGATACCGCACGCCCTCGTCTCCACAGATAACAGACCACCCTAAAAATACTCATCTTTCTACCAACTTACTCGCTTCCCCTCTGTTCGCTTCACCTCTTCTGGCTCACTCTATCCTCCGGAGTCTCCCCAGCCAGGAGTTAGCTTCTGCCAGACTAAAATACCTCTGGGCGCTTCCTAGAGTCACAGAGGTCTTCTAATTCTATATTTTCCCCCCTTTTCATCTTCTACTACTCATTCTATTGGAGGCCGTGGATGTTGCAGTGTTGGTTTGAACAACAAAAGTGTAACTCAGACTGTTACATCACAAGTTTTCTTATAATTTTCCACAATAATTCCTCATCTCCCCCCGCAGCTACTTCAGTCACCCACAGTCTGGACACACGGGGCAGATGGCATGTAGGAGGAAAACGATGAGGACAGAATCTGCCGGGCTCACTTAATTACACATCAAATAATTTACCATACCGCAATAAAATATTGAAGAGTGCATTGTTTTTTTCGTGCCTCACGGGTTCGACAGTCTGGAACGATACTAATTATGATGATTTTTTGAAGATCATGCCACAGCCAAGAGCTTTGGGAGATTTTTTCTTAATCTCTCTGCCGATTCTCTCTCTGGCTAAACTCATCTCTGCTGTGAAGTGCTTTTAAGGCTCCTGACAATGCCCCCTCTCCGTTGATTCGAGGAAGTTCTTTTTTGCTCATTTAAAATGCTTTTATTCCAAAGTACTTTGGTACGTTTGACATTTGGGGTTAGAAAAGCTGCCGTTTTGTTCTTTGTGTGTGTGTGCGTGTGTGCTCATGTGTGTGCTCACGCACGTGTGTGCATGCATCCTCGCCCTTCTTTCGGCCTAAACCCACGCAGGTGACCAGAGGGGGCCTTGTGTGGGTGGACAACTCAATGGTGACCCCCCCCCCCCCCCCCCCACTCCCCGTCCCCACCACCACCCCCTTACCCTCTCGTCTCTCCTCCCTTTCTCTCTTTTCTTGTCCTCCGTCCAACAGCATAAGTTCAAAACGAAGGAGAGGGGCCTATGAGGAGAAAAAGTCTACTTCACACCCACTCTAAAGCAAACAATCACCAAAGATACATCTATAAAAAGAAGATGATGCAAGAATATATATATATATATATATATATATATATATATATATATATATATAGATAGATAGATAGATAGATAGATAGATAGATAGATAGATAGATAGATAGATAGATAGATAGATAGATAAATGTGTGTGCGTGTGTGTGAATGTGTGCCCTTTGACTGTGAAGCAGTAGTTTATGTATATACAAGTGATAAAGCATGACTAATAACAAAAACTAGCTGAGCAAAAAGTTAGTCAAACTGAAAATAATCACAAACGATCTTTATCTGCATCTCATTAAATTGTTTCTGGTTTCTTTGGATCCCAATTAGCTGCTACAGAGGCAGCAACCATTTTTCCTAAGGTTCACATAACTAACCACTACTTCACAGAGTAAAATAATAACAGCACTTTAGCAAACAAACCAATAATATAAGAACCAAACAGAAAATGAAAAGGGCAATACAGGAAACAACAATATAAGGAAGGAGTTACTTTATTGAAAAAGATGGTATTTACAGTGATCCGCCCACAAGGAAATTGCTAAATCCTCTCTGTGACACAGTGTTGTTTGAATTATGTGCTAGTGTCACTTTTTCTGTTCACTGTAGCTGCAGAAACAATGCTTCAAGTCACATAAAGCAAGCATTTTCAGTGAGAAACACTCTGTACTACCTGTGCAATGGCATACAGTTGTATGCACTGCCTATCAAGTATTTATTGGAGTATTTAGAAGGTGGAGGCAGATAGTAAGAGCTGTTAAAAAGCAACAACCAGTTAGAGGTGGACTAATAGTTCGCATGGCGCCAAAACACAAATCTACTTCAATACAATGAAATACAGTAGTTAATATTTTCGAGCAAGAAAACTATTTCAAGGTGTAACATTCATCTGGATCTTTTTAGGCTTAAATAATAATCATCATCCTGGCATTTCTGCATTAACTGGTTACTTTTCTCGATAATGTGTAAAAATAAAATAAAATATAAATTTATAGATGAAAGACTATTAGAGTGATTTCAGGCAAACAGCTGACTGGGTCCTTAAAAACGATGAGTAAATTTTCTGTAATAAAGACGCAGTGCGGCTGTAACCTCACAGGAAGGTGTTTGTTTTTCTTTAAGTGAAGGAGACAGGACGGCAAGAGGCTGTGTTTTATGTCGGATTAGCAGGGATTAGGCTGTTAAACCAGACGTTGCTGAGTTAATCATGCCACCTTTCCCTTTATCAGTGCGTGCCGCAGATTTCACACGCAAACGCCTACATGTGTAGAAACAGAGAGGTTAAAATAGAAGGTGGGATGTTAATGAGTTACCTTAATTCTTGTGTTGATTTGAACCTGACTCATTTTGATTTTGATATGTAGGTGACTCCCACACGCTTTCTTTTGGTACCGTGAGAGTTTCTTCATTTCTTTTACTCAATGACACAAATAAAAATTTGCTGAGAAAAGTTGCTTGCCCCACAACATGTTTTATATAAAAAGAGAAAAGAAAAAATAAAACAAACAATTAGAATTTTACAAATACAAGGCAATTCTTGTTGGTGGTATGAAAAACAATTGTACTGCCGTGGCTAGAAAAAAAGTGGCTAGATTTGCTTTATTTCTATTTATTAAATCTTGCTGGGCATCCATCAACGGGCCATGACCACAGTGCCCCCTATGGATAAAGGGATAAAAGAAGGAAGCAAAAACTGCTGGAGGACACCAACAAGCGTGGTCCGTGCATGTGTGATGCTTTAAATTAGATGTGTGGGTCAGCCTGCCAAGTAGGAGGACAGCAAAGGTTTCAAGAAGGGCAGGAGCTGTGCAAGTCATAATGACACAAAGCTCACAAGAGTCAGAATTAATTTAGGATCACAACTTCAGGCTTCAGATGACTTCTCATCTGTCTCATCAGACTCCTTATAAAAGCTATCAGCATGCATAAACAACAATGAAAATAAATACATTTTAGGCATTTTGTTCTCGAATTACTGAATTACTTTATGCTCTAAGACACATAAATTTCAGGGGAAAGAAAATGGTTACCATGAAAATGACTCGTTAATCAAACAGCTGACAGTTGACTCAGTGAGACTCTGAAGACTTACTCAAGTAGCGGTCCTCTCTATAGATGCTGTGTCAACAAGCATTTATGCTTCTGAAGTGTCCTTGAGCAAGGCCACAGATTCCTATCAACTGCACTGGATATAAATGCGTGGCTGGCCTTCACACTTCTGATTTCCCACTGATAAAGGCCAATCACGTGGAGTATGTGGTGCAAATAAACTCATGTTGATTGCAAAACATTCATATTTGTCCCTAAATAAAATACTGTAGATATCAGTATTTTACTGTAATGGAGCTGTTTATTTTTACACGTACATGTAAACAACCTGTTTATGCTGTTTTTGAAACATATTGTATACTTATTGTATGTGCTACAACTTGAAGCTGTTGCACCTATCTAGGTCAGCTGAGCGAGATCTGAAATTGTCAGCTTTCTGCAGACTAAATAGGTCATGTTAACCAGAACCAGGGGAAGGGGGCGGGGAAGTTTGACAACCTTCACATACACTTTGAGTTTTCACCACAAAACAATCCCAAGATTGCTGATAACATCAAAAACCCAAGATAGACAACCGCTTCAAGCTACAATGTGAAACTACTGTACGACAAAGGCTATGGCAGTCATGTTTTGGTAGGACTACAACACGCTATGGGAATATCGCATGTGAGTGTCACGTGCATTCGCATGTAGCCATGTGGCCATATGCACTCACACATGAAGATGCAGCCATGAAATCAAGAGAAATCAAAGTAAAGCTAAGCTATATAACGATTCAAATCTGCTGTGCCATATATGGAGAACTTCACTGCACAACTGTTCAGAAAGAAAGTATAACATGCATATGCAGAAAGTATAAATCCATATTAGAGCCAAAGGAGATATATGAACTAACTGCATCAGAGCACCAGGCCCATATCATCCCACATAAACAAATCCTAGCATTGCGTAATAGCATGGTACATGCCTAAATTGGTAATGAAGATGCAAAGTTGCAGCATGATGCAACAGTGGGCTTCCTGTCCTCAATTTAGGAGCCACAAGATGCAAAAACATCAGTAGTGGAAAAAGTATATATATATGTGCAGAGACCATGCATTCAGTGAGTCCCCTGCCACCCTTTTTGCACTGTCAACATGGCTCCGAGAGGTACGATCACCCTGACGGCCCTTCTCCTCTGCTTCATACTGGGGATACTTTGTCCAGCTCCAGCTGAATGTAAGTTTATTTTGTTGCATTTAACTTTTGGTCAGTTAATAATGACAATATGACATAGCGACTCAAAGATGACATGTTAATGATCTGGTGCCTTTGCATCTGTGTCTGTGTGTGCATTAGGTGCCCGTGCATCCTGCTGTACCAGCTACAGTAAGACGCCCGTGTCCTTCAATCGCATCAAGGGATACAGAGAACAACGTAACTGGGAAAACTGTCGCATCGAGGCAATCATGTAAGACTCTTCTAAACCATTCAACTTTGCCTGCAACCTCTAAATTACTCATTATAATACTTGACTAGAACAATCATAGCAAACATTGCCAAACATTTGCAAGTGGATTGGTGGGGACTAATGGGGTGGATTGGATCTATTCCAAAATATTCCAAATACATTGGTAGTTTTTTGTGGCGAGACGTATTAAAGTTATTTCTGCAGATTTTTGTGGAATAAAAATAAGACTTTTATTTTTAACATTTTAATGTTGTTAAATCATAAATCAAAATTTAATTAAAGTTGAGGTTGTTCTGAATCAGTCTAATCCAACAAAACTTAACCACTTTTGATTCATATTATATTTATATTATAAAACCTAAAATCCTTAAATTGAGTTATTAAATTATTGAAGCAGAGACTCTGGCATATGTTATTATTTATCATATACCAACACATATACATGCAGCATAAATGAATACACTTACTAGTACTATGATACTCTGTGTTACTCTAATGATGTGTCTCGCTGTTATAGTTTCTACACGGTTGCAAACAGGCAGATGTGTGCCAATCCGAAAGCTGAATGGGTGAAAAAACTCCTCGAACAACTCAGGTATGACATGCTTACTCACTTTAAAATGTCAATTAGGGGCTGTTTAGATGCTCACCTGAAGATCTGTAAAAGCATAAAAAGGTTTGTTTTTGGCATTTCACATGTAAGAACTACTTATTTTTTTAGCGCAAAACTGAAGAACATGTCCAAGGGTGGCTCAGTGAAGAAAACTGGAAACGCTTCAGGTCGTGATGGAAGTGGATCTGACCTCACTGCAACAGAGGCTTTCACTGCTTATTAGCAAAAACCAGGTGTCACCTTAGACAGCTCGATGTAAAGAAATCGCCATGCAGAATTAGCCAGTGTGCCTATACATTTGTTATAAAGATACTCAAGCATTTATAATCAAGTTAATGCTGAGGGCACTGTCCCTTGAAAAACTGAAAAAATGTGTAATGCCTTTGCTTTACTTTTCGCTCTTAACTTCTTCAGCCTCAAGTCTAAATTCAGTACTCCTGTATTAAGACTGTATTAAGAACAGATTTGAGACAAATGTTGTTGATTATTTGTTCATTCTCTCAATAAATTTTTACAATAACATCTGTTTTGTTTCATTCACTGCAACAAATCTGCTGCGTAAACAAATGAATGAGGTAAAATATACATATATTGCATTTCAGACAAGTAAATGAATTTATTTCAGGGTAATGTAACGCTGTTGTCTACATTTCTTTAGTCAAATTGCAGCTAAAATCCGCCATGTCACTTTCACTGAATGGATTTTAAAGTTATTTGAGTGACTTTAGAACTTGTTAACCAGTTTCACAAAATATTTCAGGTAACCCAACCATTCATTTAGAGAATATTTTCCAATCAATTAATGAGTTAAGTTAGGAACACTTTAAGCACTTGTACTTAAGCGTTGGATGGTGAAAACTTGATGAGCAATACTGATCTCTGAGCTCATGTAAATGTATGACATGGCTGTTAGGGAGGCAGTTTCCTGTGCTATTTCAGATTAACACCCCAAGAGGTTGGTGTACCAGTCATGCAAGGTGACACACTCCTTTGACTGAATATGCACTGCAGTCACTTAAAGCACCCACTAGAGGGCAGAATGAATCTGAGAATAACACCATTGTCTGCTGCGTCATGAGATTTTGATAGTCTGGCTACAAGGACATGAACATTTTTTGAAATGCTCTATTTACAAAAAATCAAGGCTCTTCTCTTTTTCAAGGTCTATGCCTCACAAACAGAGAGAAGTCAGAGGAGTTTATATCCACAATTTCATTAAACCAGTTGTTATTAGTCATGTCTTAAAGCTACTTTGCTATGAGCTAAAAAAGGCAATTAGAATAAGAGCGATTTAAAGGAATAATTTGACTTGTTTAATGTCTCTTCAAATATCCACCTCACATAAATACTAATTCAGGGTTGCATATACACCATGAAGCTAAAAAGAAGAAGAAGAAAGCTTGCATGCTTCAGGCGCACAACAGCACTCACCTGTTTTTAGTAGATTGACAAAAATGAGACATGGGAAGACACACAGCAACATGAAAAGGAGGAAGCATCATGCTTTGTGGTTTCTTTTGCCAGAAGCTCACTAGAAGTTCGCAGTAGGAGAATGACTGTAAAGACTGAAGTTAATCCACTACAGAACAACACTTTGAGAGATCTGACAGAGCCCAGGCTTAAATGCTTTGGAATAACCTCAAGAAAGTCACTGACATCCTAAGAAGATGGCTGATAAGTCGTTCAGGAGGGAAGAATGATGTCAAATTGCTTACTTCTTCCATCAGCAGTGTAACAGCTAGTATTGCATTCAAATGTTGGGTTTGGTGTGTTCTCAAAGCATCACTTCTCTGTTTTATGGATGTGTTCAGTGAAGTCAAGTAAGGGAGTTGTAACCGAGCAAAGAAAATCAGATAACAACAAGACTGTGGATACATGATGGGATCAGTCATTTCATTTATGAAAAACACCATAAAAGTCTCAGCTGTATTACTCTTGTCATGGAGATATACGGTGTGTTTGAAAAGAGCAAGCACATACCATAAGCGGAAATTTAAATTAAAAAGGCAAAACAGAAAAAATTAACATCACTGGTTATAAATATACAATAGAGATGAAATTAGAAAGCATTTAAAAGTATTTCAAATTAAAACAAATGTCTGTAGTCCTTTCTATTCGTAATAAAGAAGGATGTTCTCTATGAGCTGGAGTTGAGAGCAGTCTTACTCCTCTGCGTGCGTGCCTGTAAAACACACATACAGTGGATAATGGTTAAAACAAGCTTGTGGTATACTTAGGCAACATTATATCCAAAGAAACCAATAACTTCTCGAAACAGGAAACAGGCTGAGATAAGGAGGCATACTCACTCTAGCTCCTTGATCTTTTCATATACCCAGTCTTGTTTCCAGTGGCTGCAGACTTCCCCTTCTGTTGTCTCAAATCCGGGTGGAGAAAAGAAAAAAACTCAAACTTGAGCCCATATTTTTCACCTGGCTTACTTTCATAAACTTGCTTTTCCAACTGCATCAAAATTATAAATGTAAAATGTTTTGATCATGTCTTTCTTTGAAATAAATAAGGAAATAAATCTTACATAACACAGGGTGGGTTCTTCCTCTGTGATGGGATTGAGACTGACCTCTTTGCTGCAGTCACTTGTCTTGATCTGTTTTTAGGAAACAATAAAGCTGTTCAATATTATGAAAAGTCCTTGCATTTTCTGACAGGTAATGACAGCCATAGCAGAGAACTGTAGTTACAACTGTAATGTAAATTGTAACAATAATAGTCTGATGAGAAACTTACCAGAGACCGCTTCTGACGCACAGCTGTATGGCTTCTGTATAAGCTGATCAGAGGATCCTGTAGGTGGAGAAAACTGATCTTCTTGAAGCAGACTTGTAGCTTTTATCTCATGAATGGAGAAAGCAGGCCATACTGACTGGGTGAATTCCGTATTAGTTTTTTCTATAGTGTCTGTTTACATCAGCGTGATGGACAGGATGACTTGGATGACACTGCATTTCCGTTTGATGTGATTTCATTATGACTTTGACAGAGGACTTCAGCACTCGTGTTTGTGACTATTACTCTTATTTTGTTTTTACATGCAGGACTCAGTTTGCTGTGGGGGATAGGGGATTTACATGGGAAAAACAAAAACATACCCCCCACCTACGCTTTTAACACAAACCACACTCTGATTACGCACATAAAGTAAATAACGAAGTGACAAACTGACTGCAAAGACATCATCCTGCCCTGTAGGAGGGGAACTGTGTTGCTTGTACTGACTTGGTAAATGGGCTGGTACTTATAAAGCAGTGCTTCCCCACTGCAAACAGGAAGGTGCTAAGAGCTGATCCCTGATGTAATCCCAACCCCGCTTTGAAACCATCCGTTATTCCTACTGTACACCTCACCACTGTTTCGCTGTCCCTATCATCTTTTTTTTTTTTACTCCTTTTACTCACATCTTAAACATATGTGAACATCTTGAGGTGTATATGTATGTGTGTGTGTTTTATTTGTATCTGTTCCATTTCGAGGTAGTGTGTAGAATTTTATTTTATATATATATATATATATATATATGTATAAAAACACCCAGCACGCCCCTGCGGGCGGTTTATCCTTCAAGCTCGGGTCCTCTACCAGAGGCCTGGGAGCTTGAGGGTCCTGCGCAGTATCTTAGCTGTTCCCAGGACTGCGCTCTTCTGGACAGAGATCTCCGATGTTGTTCCCGGGATCTGCTGGAGCCACTCGCCTAGCTTGGGAGTCACCGCACCTAGTGCTCCGATTACCACGGGGACCACCGTTACCTTCACCCTCCACATCCTCTTGAGCTCTTCTCTCTCTTTTCTCTGGTGTTGACAGTTATGTTTATTATAAGAAAACGGGAAGGAAAGCGGTCCTAAGGCTTTCCACCAAAAACCACAGATTCCTGAGTGTCCTCTAATCCAAATTTGGTCATTCCATCCTCCGTTACTTGTCTGAACTTGCTTAGTAAGCTTTTATGATTTCAATAAGTAAGAAAGATTACAAAAGAAGAGTTGAACTAGATCTTTTTCTTTTAAAAATATAGGATGATTATCGTACCTACAGCATTAATTTGCTCATATTTTGACTACGGTGTTTATACTTACTAATGAATGAATTACCTTATACTCAAAGACACATAATAGGAAAAACATTTGCCATGAAAATTACATAAATTGCTCTGTGAGGCTGGACATGAATAAGCAGTTTCTGGCAAGAGCATGTTTATTAACCAAGCAAAACCTTCAACATGTATTCGAGTAGTAGTCTTCTCTATAGCTGTCTCCACACTGTGTGAACAAGCATGTGTGCTTCTGAAGTGTCGTTGAGCAAGGCTATGAATTCCTTTCAACAAAAGTGGTAGTGATGTGTTGCTGGCCTTCACACTCCTGATTTCCCACTGAAAAGGCCACTCACATAGAGCATGTGGTGCAATTAAACTCCTGTTAATTGCAAAACATTCAGAAACTCTTGTCTAAATATTGCAGAAGTTAATGTCAGGTGTTAATTTTGCATCTATTAATTAACAACTTGTTGTTTTTCATATAAACTGTATGCTAGAAAGCATTTACCACTTGAAGATGCTGCAGTTGTGTTCTCCCCTTTTGGCACACTAAATAGGTCATGGTAACCAGGGGAAGGGGGCGGGGAGTTTTCACCACAAAACAATTTCAAAGTTACTGGTGATGTAAAACATCCTGACAGCAGCTTTATGCTACAATGTCAAAATATTGCATGAATAAGGCTATGCCAGTCTTTTTTTTCTTTTGTAGCACTGCAACACTAAAAGACATTATCATGTGTAACAAATTGCATTCAGGTGTAAATGTAGCCATACACACTGAGAGATAAAGTTGCAGCCGTGTGCTGAATTTTACTGAAATATGAACTGAATACATACATGTCTAAATTGTAACCAAGGTGCAAAATATGCAGTATTGGTTGCTGTGATACAACACTGGGCTTCCTGTCCCCAGTTTAAGAGCCACAGGCTACAAAAAAAAGCATCAGTAGTACAGTGACTCTTCATATATATGTACAGAGGTCATGTCAGTGAATGCTCTGCCACATTCGTATTTTGTATTGTCAACATTGCTCCAAGAGCTATGGTCACCCTGATGTCCCTTCTCCTATTTCATACTGAGCATGCTAAGTTCAGTTCTGCCTGTCTTTAACTTTATTTTGTCACATTTAACTTTTGGTCAGTCAATAATACCAATATGATTGATGTTTATGATGTCCTGTGGGTGCATGTGTGTGTGCATCAGATGCCCACATGAGCAAAACACACTTTGCAAGCTACAAGCTGAAGCCAGTGCGTTTGACCTGTATCAAGGGATGCAAAATATAGTGATGACTACCATATATATCATGTAATACTCTCTCTTCCAAGCCATCCAACTTTGCCTGCAACCTCTAAGTCTCACTCTATAATATTTGAATATAATGGTCATAGTATGTTATTGCAAACAAGCAGGTGTGTGCAAATCTGAAAGCTGAGTGGGTGAGGGAAACTCTGGAAATACTCCAGTATGAGATGCTAACTCACATTTAAATATCAATTAGATGTTGCTTAAGATCTCTGCAGGCATGATCAATCTAAATAAAAAGCATTTGGTTTTTGGGATATCACTTGGGAGAACTACTTATTTTTTAGTTTAAAACTGGTCATGTCCGAGGGTGGCTCAGATGGAGGTAAACATCAGTGAAGAAAACTGGAAATGCTTCAGCTGGTGATGGACGTTGTTATGAAATCAGTTTCAGCCGGTTCTTTTTATTCCTCGGGCATCCAGAGACGGCACCGGAACTCAGTAGTCATTTCACAAAACCTTTATTCATCTTCATTTAAGCATGCATCTTCTAGAAGGGAAGACATGCAAGGCCGGTGTCCCTCTGCAGATCTTCACTGCTTTGTCTGTGAAACACAGTTTTGTAGAAGTGACCCCATCATAAAACCCTCATGGTGTGCTGGAAACTCTGTGTCTGTGTGTGTATGCACGAGCATGTGAGTGCCTGTGTGTGCGCATACCCGTGTGTCTATGTGAGTGCAGGTGAGTGACTGTGCATGTAAGTGTGGGTGCGTCATAACAGTCAAAGCACTGTGTGTGTGTCTCTGTGTATGTGACTTCCTGCCGGTCATAAAAGTAATCTCCTCACCCAAGCTACACCAAATTCCTCTACACAACAGAGAAAACAGAGTTAACATATTACAAACATTGAGGCCCGCACCCAGGTCTCCCCTGGGGAATTTCCACTCAACAATAACTTCTCTTTTTCTTACTTTCACAGTTCAAAGTGGGGGAGGGCCTCCTAGAAATCTACTCCTAAATTCATGACACACTCAGGCCTTTATTGCATCCAGGGCAGTGTCAGCGTCTCTACAATAATTCTACATCCTACCTAACACATTTCTAAACTCTCAAATAAGCTACGTACGCATATCTTCAACGTGGATATTTTTTCTGTATAAAAGAGGCTTTCCTTAACAGCAATTAGCAAAAAACAGACTAAAAAATTTCAGTTTCCAAATCTTAGTCTAAAAGAATCTCAAGCTTGTGCCGTCAAGTTAACGCTGAGGATATTATCTCTTGAAACTGACTGACAAACTGTGCTTTACCTTATCTTTTACTTTATCCTTTAACTTCATCAGCCTCAGACTTAGTACTCAGTATCAAAACTGAGAAGAACAGATTTAAACAAATGATGGTGCTTATTTGATCAGTCTGTCAATAAATGTTTATATGAACATCTGTTTTGTCAATGGATTTGCTGCGTAACCAAATTAATCTCTTAAAATATACCAACTGCATTTCTCACAAATATATGAATTTATTTCACAGCAGTGAAACTCTGTCTATGTTTATCTAATCAAACAATACTCTATCACCATAATGTACATTTAACAAAGAAAATCATGTAACGTGCAATATCCTTAGTTCAGATGGAAACGCAATCATTGATTTAGGGAATATTTTCCAGTCAGTGAGTGACAGGAGATCCATAAATGATGCAGATGGTGTGTATTTTACTTGTATGACACTACATGAGCACATTGTGTACACCTGAAAGGGTTTATCTGACAAGGTAAGTCCCTCAATGAGACACTTGTTCGACTGAAAGAACATGGCTATCAATCAAAGCACCCACTAGATGGCAGGATTAATCATTAAAACAACATACCTTAGTCAGGTACATCGTACACCTTGGTAGTCATTACAATATGTTTAAGGTGCATAAAACATTTTGAAATGATCTGCTTCTATGTATCCATTTAAGTTAATCTGTTTATGCTAATCAAACGGTAATAGTTATATAGTTGTTGTCCATCTCTGTCTGTCTGTGTATCACGAGCCGTGGGGGGACTATAAGCACTATGAATGTAATAAATAGTTCCTGATTACTAATACGAACAGTAACATGCTCACATATTTGGTGTCTTCTCAATGAATATGTTCAATAAAGTCAGAAATGTTAATTATAAGCTTAGATTTAGACAAGATTACATTTTATAGATAAATAATACAAAACCAGATAATTGGCAAGAATAACAAAGACTGTGGACAGATGACAGGATCAATCCTTTTATTTATAACAAACACCATATCTCATCATGTCTCATCATAAAGATGTGTCTCTGCACAGAGCGAACAACTATCATAGGCAGAGAATCATAAAGAAAAAGAGACAACAGAAAAAATAAATACCGCTAATTATAAATATGACATACAGATAACATTAGAAAACATTTTAAATTATTTAAGATTAAAACAAATGTTTCTAGCTGTTTAGAGTGAAGAGGGATGCTCTCTATGGGCTGGAAGTTGTAGTAGTGGTAGTAGTAGTGGTAGTTTTGAGAGCAGTCTTCCTTGCTCTGCGTGCATGCCTGTAAAAAACACACACGGTGGATAATGGTTAAAACAAGCTTGTGGTATACCTCAGCAACTTCATGTGCAAAGAAACCAATAACTTCTCGAAACAGGAAACAAGCTGAGATAAGGAGGCATACTCACTCTAGCTCCTTGATCTTTTCATATACCCAGTCCTGTTTCCAGTGGCTGCAGACTTCCCCTTCTGTTGTCTCAAATCTGGGTGGAGAAAAGACAAAAACTCAAACTTGAGCCCATATTTTTCACTCGGCTTACTTTGATAAACTTGCTTTTCCAAGAAAATGTTTTAATCATGTCTTTCTTTGATAAAACAGGGAGATAAATCTTACATGACAGCGTTGACACAGGGTGGGTCCTTCTTCTGCATCCTGTAGCCAATGATTGGAGCTGTGATGGGATTGAGACTGATCACTTTGCAGCAGTCACTTGTCTTGGTCTCTGCTTTTAGGAAACAAAAACAGAATTTCAAACATTTCTTTACAAGTAATGATAGTCATAGCAGAAGACAGTAGAGTTAAAACTATAGTATAAATATAAGAACAATATTGCGGAGGAGTCTGACAGGAAACTTACCAGCGGCTGCGGCCACTAACAGAACCCCGACGAGAAAGGCCTGGCATGCGAGTCTTCTGATGCACAGCTGCATGGTTATCGCGTAAGATCTTTCTGAGGTTCTTTGCAGCAGGTGACCTGTAGATCTTGCAGATGAAGTCTGACTCCCTGCAGCAGACCTCTGGCTTTTATCCCGTTGAAAAAAGAGGAATCAGGCCATACTGACCGGATGAATTGTGTCTTTCTTTTTCTACAGTATCCATTTGCATCAGGGTGGGGGACAGGACGACTCGGGTGACACTGAGACTCTCATTTCCTTTTTTTAAATAAATTTCATCACCACTTTCGCACAGGAGTTAAGAAATCATGTTCATGACTTTTTATTTTACTTTTTTTAATATTACCTAAGTAAATAACAAAGTGATGTGCATTGCAAATATTATAACACACACCTGAAGCAATCCAGTGATAATTATTCTGATCCTATATTAAGGCACACTATGTCCACTTAAAGGACACTTGGTAATCTTTGTTTATTATTAGTATTACTGTTAACAAGGTAAGCAAGAACGCAGTGTGGATAAATTGAGTTGGTGGGCATTTGCATTTAGATAACTGTTATCTTTAACTTCAAATTAAAGTTGACAGTTTTTAATCTTTGTCTAATAATCAGGCATTAATAAGATTTTAGTTAAATCTGCTGATTTAAGCAATTACGTGTCATATCATGAACGCCACTTGACACAATCTCTATCTTCATTTTTATCCCTCTTTTTTTTCTGATGCTGACAGCTATTACAAGTACAAGGAAAAGGGAAGGAAGCATTTCCTAAGGGTTCCACCACAAACCACAGATTTCCGAGCCTCCTCCATCCAAATTTGGTCATTCCGTCATTTCTAAGTAAAGCTACATGTCTGAACTTGTTCAATGATCCTTCAAGATTTAACCAAGTAGGAAAAGTAAAAAAAAAAAATGCAAACCTATAACTATATTTTTTCTTATAAAATGATAATAACATATTCAAATTGGAGCATTTATTTACTTTTATTTGAAATACCAATTTTTTAGTTAAAAGCTTTTATTGCAAGCAAAAGAAGAACGAATGAACCTGCTCGCCGTAGCTTTTATTAATATTAAATAATACGTTGGATATTTTAAATGTTACATTTTAATTTGAAATTTCTGTTCATTAAAGATTACCTGTCTTAAAAGGGAAGTAAAAGGTCTGTGGCCACTATTTAGGCAAATCTGGTCAAATCTCTAACCATAAATTCATGGCAAAGACTTCACCCAAAGTTAAGCACTTATTTGCCTTGTGAATTAATATAAAATTGCGCTGATTGTAAACAGGCTATATTTAATAACTTTTCTAACTATGTAAGTCAGTTGACAGTGACAGGCTTTGGCCTGTGGTTCATGTGTAAGAAACAAAGATCAAACCACTAGTCTTTTAATTAGGAGATTACTTGTGAAAAAAGAATTCAGATTGTAGTATTTGTTATGTTTTGTATTTCAGAAACATTCATTAGAATCTGATATTCAGATATCCCCAAGTCTAATCTGCTCAGGGAACCACTGTCATTGTTATAAATGAAACAACTGCTTTCAAATACAGGTTTTTATCATTTCACAGAAGGTCCTCTGTCTGCACTTCCTAACCTTCAGTTACCCCCAATTCACTTTAATCTCACCAAGCTGTCATTGTAATGTAGCCTTTATTACACAAGGACTTTTAGATTGCTGCCTAATGTTCTCACTGTTTAAGGCTCAATAGATCACCGGCCCATCGCAGACCTAAAACAGAGAGACAGACAGCTACATTTAGAACAATTTAGACTCACCAGTTGACCCAACAAGCATGTCTTTGGACTGTGGGCAAAACCAGAGCAACCACAAGAAACACACAAAGATGGAAGAAGAAACGGCAAACTTCACACAGAAAGGCCCATCTGACTAATATGACACAAAGTACTAACCACTGCACCACTGTGTGGCCTGAACATATTAACCATATAACCGTGTCACTGACACGGTTATATGGTGACACGGTGTCACTAACAAGAATATTGAGGTATTTTTTAATGAAATGAATAAATGCAATGGTCTCAGTCTTGAGTTATCCTCAACAGACATAGCTGTATAAATGCTTTAAAATGCTAAAAGATATTTCCCCATTTACCTTTAACATTTAAAGTGAAATATTATGAGATCTCAAACAGCTACAGCACAAAATGCGTAGCATGTCATCTCTTCATTTACTGGGTTTGGTAGCAGACTTTTGAGATTAAGAGTTACTAAATATGTGAAAAGTTCTTGGCTCTGTAACATGCTTCACAGCACAATGACATCAAGTCACAGTAATGTCAGCTGATGGGATACTTCACTGGATCTGGTCATTTTCAATAATGTTAAAAATACTTGTCAAAGGAAAGCAGAAATGATAACTCACAATGAGGAAGGAAGCATGACCATAAGAAACTGAAAAAGACAGGTTGTATCCAACACCACGGTTCCCAATCTAACAATGAAATCCACTATTTCATTATAGGTGTCACTGCATGTGATCATTCAGGAATCCAGCCAGACTACTATCTGCTGTGCCATATCTTTATGGGCTACAACTTTTGTTGGAGCTTAAAACTTCTGTTTTAGGTTAATCATAAGGAAGCAGCCCCTGAGTGGAGTTGAGTCACCACTGACATTTCCAGAGATTTAAAAGAAACAGGAAGGACCACAGTGCACTGGCAACTTCACAACAATGCAGTCCTTGAGGCGCACTTTCCACAGCTGCTGAAAAACGCACAGAGAAGCCTGACTTCCAGAAATTACTCTCTGGACAATGTGACAAAGACACTGTGAGGCACATAAAGTTGGGGGCAGCCACACAATTATTCAAAAACTGCTTTATCAGTCCCGAAACTAACAGCACCATGTGGCACCTCATCCCACATGTGTTTCACAAGTATCTGTCGGTGAATTTACCAGCAGCATTGTAGACGGGTGGCATGACTCCCCACTGCTTGCACAGAGTGGACTGATATTATGGCAGGAAATGTCACAAATGTGTGTTTAGCCAAAAAACAAAAAGTACTTAGATAATAATTCTCATGTAAGATCAAATACATTGAGTTCAACTTCAGGGATTTCAGTTTGTCCTAAATAATAAAGCACATTCTGGAATGGTGGCCACAGACCATTACCCTTTCCTTATCCCTGCTGAGTGACGTTGCGCTTGATGCTAGTATCCTTCTCAGTACTGGTAGTAAGAGATGGCATCGGCAGCAACACAAGCAAACCAGCTCCTTCAGGATGGCCTGTTCATATGTGCCATTTACAGAGGTGGCAAAAGTACAATCTTTCTTTACTTAAGTAGAAGTTCAGACACCTGGATTTAGAAATGCTCCAGTAAAAGTTGAAGTACTGAAGCAACTCTTTACTCAAGTAAAAGTGAAAAAGTACAGGCTCTGAAATGTACTCAAAGTAAGAAAGTAAAAATGAGCTCCTTGAAGGACAATTCTAATAATCATTTTTGCAAAACAGTAACTGAACCTTGTGCTATATAATATACAACATAACATTTATAACATAATATAAAACAATATTAGTACAGGAGAATGCAAATATTATTCAAATCTAAATTTGAATTCTCGTGAAAGCTTCAATCTGTTATGTAGGTTAGTGTAGGTGCTGTAATCAGCTAACCTGCTGCTATTTGTGGATCTACACAGAAAAAAAACCCTCACTTCCTTAATGCTTCCTCCTCTTCTGTAGCGCTAGCTAGAGTCGGAAGTACCACAAACACAGCATACGGACACACCTGCTGTACTTCCGGTTTAAATCCCCCCACCCGTGTAAATGCTTTGGAAGAAGTAACGAAGTAATGCGTCTGTTTTGAAAATGCAAGGAGGAGAAAGGATATTACAGACATTGGTTTAAAAATGTTGGGAGTAAAAGTAACACTATTTGTATTTGGTTACGTCCCATCTCTGGCTACTTAGTCAGCAATGCACACAGGTGTCAGCTTCAGAATTCAGAGTTCATGTAAGCTTTGTTGCCCCATTTTGGTTATTTCTCTCTACTAGTGCATCTATAACACATATTTCAACAGCAGTCAAAATATAGCTAGCAATGTGAAGAACATGAGTCACTGACATTTTATTTGTTTCCCTCAGCCATCTGTTTTGGGTTTTTTATAGACATTAACAAATACCTGCGGTGGCAGAATGTAAGAGGTGAGAGTAATGTGTGCTAGCACAGCTGCAGTAATCTCACTGACACAGAATCAGACAGAAAGCAATTTTTCACTAAACACACAACTAAAATTATTCTAAAATGCACTTTAATGTAGGTTCTTCATGAGGGATCTCTTACATATTATGTTTGTTTTAATGTAATATATGCCATATATGCCATCACAAGAAGGTGTGCTTTGTCTTCCAGCAGAGTCTCAAGTGTATGGAGCTGATACCAGGATATGTGACACTACACAGGGAGAACTGAACAGGACTAAAGGAGAGCACCAACACAGCAGACGTACCTGTATCTGCTCCTTTTTGCAAGACAGAACAGAAGCTGCTGAAGCTGTAGCGCATTGTTTTGTCTGTACTTTGTATCAGATTTACCACAGTGTGTGGCAGGAGAATCTGCTCTGACACCATGAGACTGTGGACACAGATGAGTATGGCCTATCTTGATGGAAAGTCCCTCAAAAAAAGAGTCCACGTTCATACCAGCATAATGCCAGTATCCATGGTGCTTTTTGTGTTATAGCAGTTAAACAAATACCTATGTGTTCTTTAAAGTATAATAAGTAAAACACACATGGCTAAATTATAAAAAAAAAATATTATGAAACACATATGTACCACTAAATTGTTAGAAATGAAAAAAAAATGTTTTTGCCTGTAACTCTTTAAAGCCTGACTCATGAAATAACTATCAGAAATCCAAATATTTTGAAAATTCAATGTTATTCAATATTTAATTTGTATATTTTAGCTTTAATTTGCATCATATTTGCTATATTTTATTATTTTTTTGCAATCTATTCCTTAAAAATGTAGTGTGCTCTTTGTTTTGGTTTTTCCAGGGGGAAAACTGATGGTGTAGTAGTCTCAAAAGATCTAAAAACTGTATGTAACTGTGGTGGGGGTGTGGTCTTTGGCCTGCTGCAGAGGAGGGGTGGCGCAGTGAGCTCACAGGGCAGCACGGAGGCGGGGAGGGAACAGGTGTACAGGACTGTTTAATGAGGGAGACCTGTCTTATGTCTTTGGCAGTGAGAAGGAGCACTCACTGGGAGTGACGGAGTGGCTGCATCCGAAGCTGGTGCCGGAAACCGCTGGAGGAAAAGCTTGTAACTGTGCTTTTCAATAAAGCACAGTTACAAGCATAACCCAGACCTGTGTGTATGTGGGTCCTGTGTCACAGTAGCAAATATGATACACGAGGCATTAAGGGGTTAAACATTATGAACAACTGTTAAATAATTGCTTTATGATCTGTCACTGCAATAGGTAATATTTAGGAGTGGGAATCAGACAGTACATACAGTAACAGATACATCATAACACAATGCTATCATGAGATGTACACCAATGAAAAAGATCTCTACCATGATACAGTGTTTTGGCAATGTACAACATACTGCAGGACAATAATCTAACACATCAGTGAGTTTATATAAATTAGGAAGCAGCTGTTTCAAGCAGAGCCTTGCATATTTCTGGCTCTTTGTAATGCTTTTTAATACAACAGAATGAATGAAGTTAATGTGAAAGTAGGGCGTGAACAGTTCCTCAGTATGCCAAAGCATTCCTGTTTCAAATTTTCTTTCACTTCTACACAGATTTGAGTTTGTGTGTGTCTTTAGTCAGCAGTGTACATCAGTGTCTCAGCTTCACAAATTAAAGTTCATGTAATCTGCTTTGCCTCATTTTGGTTATTTCTCTATACTGTTGCATCTTCAACACATCATAACATCTGTAAAAATATTGCAAACCATCTTTGATGGTCTAAAGTTTAGACCATCTAAGATGGCTATATTGTTGCTAAGCTTAGTCCAAAGAGTAACAACATACCATTTAGTTGCCATTTTGAAATTCTGCAGAAAATTAGTCACTGACACCCTGTTTGTTGCCCTGAGCTGGCTGTATGTCAGTGGTTTCCTTTCTACATTAATAAATCCCTGCGGTATTTCATGTGTGCTAGCACAGCTGCACTGACCTCACTGACACAGAATCAGACAGAAACCCTTTTCACCAAACACAGACCTAAAAAGGCTCTAAAATGCTAATTAGTACATGTATTTAATGGAGTTTCTTCATGAGTGATGTGAGAAGGAAAGCTTTGATTTCAATTTTCTTCAATAAAAATGTAACATTTTTGCTTTTTTATACATGATTTGATTTTTGGAAGGTTTTCTTGTACAGTAACACCCTCTTAACATTGCACAGGTAATCGCCAACATTGTTAAATGTTCTTTAGTTCAGCAGTCCCCAACCTTTTTTGCGCCACGGACCGGTTTATGTCCGACAATATTTTCACGGACCGGCCTTTAAGGTGTTGCGGATAAATACAGAGGTTGGGGACCGCTGCTTTAGGTTACAAAGAGGTGTACAAGTTCGAGTTCATATTACATTGCTTACATTGCCACACTAACAGCACCACCATCTTTCTGACCTAGGGTAGACTGAAGCATCAAATGGTCACTGGAGCATGTTAAGTAGGGACCAATGGGCCAGAAAAGCAAAAAAAAAAAAAAAAAAAGATTTGTGCAACTTTGTTTATCAGCAAAGAATACAAAATCCAGCTAAGATTCATTTTCCAATTGCACATTAAATTATATATCTTTCTATTTCATTCTTATTTATAACCTAAACTATGTTTAAATTAGAAAACACAGCTATGATTCAACAGGCTATCAGTGTGTAAGCTAACAGCAGCATAAAAAAACATTCACAATTTATTTATTCAGATCACAACATTTTAGATTTGGATGCAAACATTTAGATCTCTTTATATGTCGTAAATGTCAGTCAAATATTTTGGGTACCTTGCATCTTGACCTCTGCTGGTTTTCTTTCCTTCTCCTCACAGATATCTTCAAGTGCCAGCGCCCTCCCATGGATAGCTTGGAAAAATGCAACAATTCCTTATATTCCTTAAACACTCTGTATGATTGGTAGGTCTAACCCTTGTAAATATACAGAGTCTCCATATATCCATGAGGATGTTAACTCTTTAGTTTAATGTTAGTATCACCTTAATTAAAGAAGTCTTTCTCTTTTTGTGAAAGAATGACTGCTCTCACATCTCCCTGATGCCAGGTGTGGGATTTTGTGACCTGCTGTAGTGATGTTACCACTTCATAACATTTATTCATATCTTCTCCAACCATGACTGCACAACAGCCATGACACAACAGAGCTAAATATAACTCCTCCTATGCTCTTCCAGAAGAATGGATGACCTTAAACCATATAGGTTAAAGTGGGATGATGTAACATTTCCAGCATCACTGCTCGAGTGCCGATTTAAGTATAACCTCACATATACTCTTAAATGCCATGACACCGACACAGGGAAATGTATTTCTGCAGTGTGGTTGCAGAAATGAGTACATCGGCACTGAGCGCACAGAGAGACGCTCGCCTCAAAAACCTAACAGTAGAAAGCTTCCGTGCTAGAAAGTGAGAGGAATTCACCATAACATATGCAGTTATATTAAATTCCTTATTTCCACATCATTTTCCAGATTCTTTTGAGTTTAATAAAGTACTTATATATTTCACCAGCTTCTTTGTCACTTAATGATGGAAATAAAACTATGTGAAGGAGTCAACAAATCACTTCTTTTAATTAAAAATTAAAAGAAACAAAGAGGAATCCCATCATATCCACTTGCCATAGTTGTTAAGATGGTGTTCTAAGATCTTCATGTTGTAGCTACAGGTATTTTCCATATAATTTTCATTATGAAAATAAATTATAATGATTGTTACAGACCACATTCAACTGCAGTGGAAAATGCCTTAACACCCTCAGACCACCGTTGATGAGAGTGGAGAAACAAAGTGCAACACTGGTGAGCTATTGTGGGAGGAAATTGTTCTACTACTTTCCAGCCGTGTGCGTATCTGTGGGTGCTTCACACCTTGCTGCAAGCGGAATAACTGAATGCTGAATGTGTCGGTGGTCTTTAAAAGGGCTTGCAGAGCAGTGCAAAAGTCAAATCTGTTTCAGCTACGGCCACACGATGAAGGGACTTACAATTATCTCGCTTTTGCTTGTCGCTATCATGGTATCTACAGCCGCTGCCCAAGGTAATGCATGGATTCTTCTATGGATGAATATCGAGTTCGTTTTTGCACGATTTCATGTTAGATTTGGATCATGCCGATGATAACACTGTAATCTTTTATCTTTATTTCAAGGTGGGATTTCAAGTTGTTGTCAGAGAACCTCGAACACCCAAATCCATCGAGACCTGCTGAAGAGTTACTACATCCAGCAGCCGCCGTCGTGTTCTATACCTGCAGTGGTGTAAGTCAGAAAAATGATCCAATATTAAAGTATCTTTAAGTTTTTCAAATGTTGAGCCCAAATTGTTCATGTATATTCTTCCCTTGCTGACTGTTAATTTTCTCTCTTTGTGATTTTCAACAGATTCACCACAATTAGTGGCAGGAGAATCTGCTCGGACAGTTTGAAAACATGGACGCAGACCAGCATGGCCTATCTCGATGGAAAAAACTGGCAAAAACGAAATATTACGGCAAAGAAATAGTGACACAAAATCTACGTTCACCCAAAATTGACATTACTATTTAAACTACAGATTTTGCCACGGACCTTGAATATTTGCTTATTTTTCTACCTTATCTAACTTTCGTGAAGTTAATATGACATTGAATGTCTTCATTGGATTTCTGCATGTAAATATGTAAATATAATGTTATTGTGTATGTCCATATATTGGAAATGATATGGATTGAGATTGGGTAATAAAAGGTGTCACACTGTAATGGCTATATTGTGGTGACTGTATTTTTTTTTTAAGATTACTATTGCATCTAGGTGCGTCCAGCGAGAAAAGCTTATATCTTGAGCATTTCTTCACCTCTTTATCTGATGTTTCTAAATGTCTCATCTTCATGAGAATATGATAAAACCAAAACGTTCCTTTAGTAAGATGGCTAAGTCGATGAGGAATGTCATCCTCAGCACTGATGTTAGAGAGTTTTAAAACGGAGAAGCGATCCAAAATACATCCCACATCTAAAAGATCTGCCAGGTCTAAAACATTTATAGTTCAAGGCCTTTACTAAAATAGAGACAGAAACCATGCTAGAAGGTTTCTAAACGTGATTTAAAATGCTGCTTAAGTAAAGGTAAGTGTGATGTCCAATGGCTTAGTAGGCTTTATCATACATTTACTAAATAGATTGTCAATGATGGAATAATAGATGATAAAATTTTTACTGTTAACATGGTTGGGGAAGTTTTAAATAAATTCTAACGGAAGGAGGCTTTGTGAAGTTGAGTCTTTGCAAACCACAAGACTCAATCTTCAACACAAGACCAAAGTGAAGATGTTCGGCCACGATGTGCAACGGGATGTTTGGCAAAAACCAAACTCAGCGCATGAACAGAAACACCTCATACCATCTGTCAAGTACAGGGGGAGGAGGGGGGATGGTTTGGGCTTGCTTTGCAGCCACAGCACCTGGGCACCTTGCAGTCACTGAGTCAACCATGAACTCCTGTGTAAACCAAAGTATTCTCAAGTCAAATGTGAGACCATCTGTCCGACAGCTAAAGCTCTGCCGAAATTTGGTCAGGTATCAGTACAACGATCCCAAGCATAGGCCCAAATGTACAAGGAATGGCTAAAAGAAGAAAGGAATCAAAGAGTTGCAGTGGCCTAGTGAAGGTCCGGACCTCAACCTGACCAAAATACTGTGGTGGGATAATTGTGCATAACTGAATACCCACAAACCTCACTGAACTGTAAAGAAGAGTGGTCCAGGATGATGTGACAGACTGGAAGTACAGAAAATGATCACCTTAAGTTATTGCTGTCAAGGGTGGCTCTGCAAGCCATAATAATGAGATGCACTTTGTGTTGTCCAAGTTTCTGTTAAACGAATAAGGACACAGTGTAACATGTCATGTGTTGTTGTTCGTCTGAGGCTGTATTTACCTAAAGTTAAGGCCTGCTTAGGACCAGACAATTTTTAAATGTTCTGATACAGAAAACTTTAGAACTGATCACTGCAGTGCTTTCTATTTTACGATGACTGTACACAGATTGAAACATAATTCACACAACTAAGCATGGACAGGCCCAAATGCTCCTTGTCCATCCTCAAGTCTGCACTGTTTAGGGACTGCAGACAGGAAGGATTCAGAGTAAAGACTTAGTAAATGTATTAAATGAGTGTCTCTTTTGGAAGAATTCAAATAAATAAAAATGAAGGTTTTCAGTGTGTTTCTCAATATGAAAGCAAGAGTGGGCATTGTCCAGCCAATGGTTTTCAATTTAGGCATATCGACCAACAAACTGACCAGATGACCTGCCAACTAGTGTAGTAGTGTTTCTAATATTTTAACTATCCTGTGATATGCAGTCATAGATAACTAGTGTAATATGTAATTTTCAAAATGACGGGGATTTAAACACATAAAAATAGACATAAGTACATGTTGTCTCTAAAGCCACTTTCATAAATCATAATTAAAACCGCAAGCAAAACATCAAAACAGACACATTTTTGTTGATCAAAAGTCTGAATCTTCTCACGATCTTGGCTGAGTCATTTGCATTGACAGCTTAATCATTTTTGCTTCTTTAGTGGTCACCGTGTTCCATGTCCCTTACTAAGACGTGGTGGGCTTCAGGCAGACCAGGTGGAAGTTTTAGGGGCTTTACTTTGCATGTTTCCTCCATTCCGGTGTTCTAACACAATGATGTGTGATTAAAAAAAAAAAAAAAGCTATTAAAAACCACGTTTACTATGTGTGGGTAGAAAGAGAAAGTACAGCTCTGTCTCAGTGTGCTAGAGCTGGGGGAGGTCTGAGGGGCTGAGAGCGTTTGAGGTCGATGAGACATTTTACTCGCGCTAAAGAGTAATGGGTTTTTCCCAGCCCTGAACCCACCTTAGTGGTCCGCCATGGTTGCTATTTGCATGACAGAGCTGTTAAACATTTAAGCAAAAACCCTAAACTACAAATTAAACCGTAGTTAAACAAAAGTGTGGCGTAAACATTGCAAAAAAAACACTGGCGCTAAGGCTTTTCTTTCAGTTGTCACATTCATGTGCCGTCGAGTCAAAAGTACTGCGCACGGTTCAGTTTACAGTAGGTTTCAGAAGAATCTCTGTGAAGTTTTATTTACTTTGTACTGTATTGCATTATTTTTCACACTTTTTCATAAAACTGCAAATGCTTGTGTGGGTGCATGCATGTGCAGTATGAAGGTGACAATGAATAACTTCCTATGCCTCAGCGACCAAATTATACTCACGTTGCACGGAGCCAAAAGAACTACGTGAGGTCACACTTTCCTCTGTGCGGGTCTACCACAAAATGCATATGTAGGGCCGAATACTAGAGGATATGTGGCAATATATACTATTGCAGGCAAAAAGACGTAAGATTATATGAAGAAAATAGTCCTACCTTTTACCTCGGCCAACTTATTTTATCAGTTTTAATAACAAATGCAGGTCAAAAGTTAATTTTTGCATCGACACGATTCCTGAGTCGCCTTTTGACCCCAACTCTATGAACAACTTCCTGAAATGCTTTTTAACCTACATTAGGTGCTAAAGTCTTAGGCCAGATCAATGCTGCTGTAAATGTGAAATCAATTTAGGATTCATTCCCCCAAAGATTTCACCTTTTATCAATGGATTTGATTCAATCCTTTTTAATGCCTCATTACATGCTTTGTGGAGGTAGATGACAAATGCAGGAATGACTCAAAACCGCAGGCTGTAGGACCAAAACAGTGAGTTAAAAGATGCTGAAATCTGTCATTTATTTATATCCACATTCATCTCTCATCTGTCACCTAGCACACAGTATTTTTTTTCTATTGTTAAGGCAAAAGTATGACAAAGTATTCAAGTATTCCTATAAATACACCTTGTACATATTTGTCTGTGTCAGCTATTTCATGTTGCACGGACTACTGAAACATGCCTAATGTTCTTAGAAGAGAGGAAATAGCCCCTATATTAGCCTTCTGCTAAATTAGACCCCGTAAGCGTAAACTCATCCCACCTGCTCAAGTGTACTCAGGATGTGGTGGTTAGCGTGGTATCACAGGCCCCCAGTTTCAGAGAAAACCAAACTCGACCCTGAAACATAAATGCAAAAATATTGCAGGAATATGACCTATATTAAAAAAAAATTGCCCCAGCACAATTAAACTTTTAAAACCTTTATGCTCATGCTGAAAGCAACAACACCTACTCTGAATTTTCTATCTCATTTTGTTCTTACTCATGGAAAAAACTAGTCTTCCATTAACAAACAGTCATTAGGGGAAAAAGTTACATGTTAACATATAATATACAACTAATATAATGCCTATTTACATCTTATAATATGTACTTGTATTTTGGGTTTCTGTGCACCACAAGGTGTTTTTGTGGCATTTTATGTGCGTCACAAATAAAGAAAAAAACCCATACAGATTGCGAAATTGATAATTCTCAAATTCAATTACTATCTATAACATTAGCTTATCTAGAATTTTTGAATGTACGTGAGTAGCAAATGTCACCAGTTATCATGGTGATCAGTCAGAGATGTGTCTGTTCTTCTGCACACCCATAACAAGTAGACTGTTTGCATGAACCTGACTTGTGCATTAAAATAGAAAGGAAAAACACTGCAGCTTTTACACCCTGATACTAACACGGTACGTGAGCCTCTCTGCTATTTTAGGCGAAAGTCAGCTTTATATCAGAACAAGCTGTTAAGCCAGACCATGTGATGTCCAGTTTTCTTTAAAATTACCATGCAATCTCCATAATGGAAATATATAACGTCATTGCATATTAATTTTAGAACTACAGTGAAAGGATAGCAACAACTTCACCTACTTCCAAGGTGCATGGAGAGGATGAGAAACTAACAATGCAGGCACTCCAGCAACACTTAAAGGTTGCTGAGGGAACAACTTTATTAACTGACCAATGCGTCATCAGGGTATTCCTCACCATCCTGACCCATCATGACCCTGATGAAGGCCACAAGCTGAAACGCATTGGTCAGTTAATAAAAATGTTCCTCTTTACCTATAACTACAGTAAAAGAAATATCAGTTATAATTTTAGGTTTTACACTGCACTTTGGCAGTTATGAAGGTGAGGCAACTGAGTTAGCTTAAGTGATTAGGACAGCGATTAGCAGCATAGTTTTGAGTGGTACTACTCTAAGCATGTTGTCGTTTGATTGGTTGAGCAGCATGTTGGAGGATACAGAGACGTGCTAGCTGGTTTAACATCTGGTTAGTTGGTTGTTAATTGTTAGCACACTGCACTGTTGGGTGATGTTATTATCTGGCAAAATTATAGCAACAAGTGAAAAGAAAAGTGAAGAGACTCCTTAGTAGAGCTGCTTTGAGGGTATTGGCAAAGGCAAAGTGATAAAGATCAAAACCACACATACCACCTTCCCTTAACCCCTAGACTGGCATTGAAACTATCACTCAACTTTTAGTACAGGTTATTGTTGCAAGGTTTGTTTGACAGCTGGCACAAGTCTGTTTACCATGCCCTAATGATGTAAATGATGCACATCTCCAGATTGCTATCAGTGTTTAGCTGCATTTCTATATTGGCTTCCTTCCTGCACATTGGTTATTTCCATTTTTGTACAAAAACAGTGAGACTTAGTAAGAACAAGAGTTCCCAGGAACATTCCTCACCCACATTTTTCATATTTTACAACAAACGCAACATTTGCTGAAAAGTAACTTTAATTGATTGTGGGAAAGCTTCAAATATATACTTTTTTTAAAACAAACATATTTATGACAATGAAACATGACAAACTGACATTTATATTTATATATATTTATATATTATATTATACTATGTAGCTATAGTATTCCTTTTTTTAACTTTAATGATGAAATATAGCAAGAGCGGTAAAGCTAAGTAGAGTGGCACTGATTTTAGTAAGCTTTAATTTGGGGGGGATTTCTCAGACACATTTTCACTGCTCCTTGTTCCTCCATCCTGCGTGTCCTCTCCCAAAGTGACATTCTTTTGAGGGATCTTTTCTGATGTTGGGGGTGCAGTGGATGTTGCTGGTGTGGATGTTGCTGGAGTGGATCCTGTTGGGGTCGTGTCACTTGTGAATCCCTTTTGCGAATTCTCCCTGTCCACCTTCTCAATTGCTTTTCTTGTCCAGTCAGCGTCTGGTTTGGCACAGATTCTCTTTCCAAGCACGGTCCGTAACCTGCAATTTTTGGTTGGCTATTAATGGCATTGTAATACATTTCTAACATTATTTGTATATACTGGTAGGTGCAAACAGATTTAGAGGCCTCACAGCAAGTCTGCATGTTCTCTCATGTTGTGGGTCCTGGGTCTAGATAGGTGGTTGGCACCTATCTAGACCCAGGACACTCTTACAAAAGAGAGTCTTGATTCTCAAATGCTTCACTTCTTGCTTTTAAAAGTTAATAAAAAAAAATATTTTCACCTCTGTTGCAGCTAGTGGCATGCAATTAGCTTGTATTGAACATCTCCATTCTCAGTACACAGTAAATTTGCTTATCAAATATTTTCCCCTGCAGCATCTCTTTACAGAGTGGTTTCTGAAACTCGAAGGCCTTCCTGTGAACATGTTTTCAAAGAATTTCCTCCAGTACAAAGAGGTTTCAGTGAGAACTGCTGACAGGTTTTTGGATCGTTAGGAATGACATGACTACTAAAGTCCCAACTGGCCAATTTAATTGGTATAGTGGTGAAAATCAAAGACAGACACTGTATTTGAATAGTCAAACATGTAGAACCAAACTTCTCAGAATGACTGGATATCACCACAGGAAAATGTGTTTTTATATTATAGGTCATTTATTTGTCATTTTAATGTTATTTTAAAATAGTTGGATGGAGTGTATAAACTTTATTAAATTATATCTATTCCTTTTTTTAAGCGGTGAAGACAGTGAGGTTAAAGTCTGTCCCAGCTGACTAAATGGAAAGCACAGTGTCAGATGTCAGCTGATCATCCCAGAGTTAACACAGAAAGAGACTGGCATCCATTCCCTCTCACATCTGCACTTACTGTAAGTTTATAGTCATTTTTAATTGAACAAGTATGGTTTTCAAAGCAATGTGGAATATAAAAAAACTCAACACAGTGCCAGCCAGGAGTTTACAACCAAGAACCTGTTGTGCCCACCTCTGTGTCACTGCCCGTTATCTATGTATTTTCAAATACAGTGTGAAGATAATAATGAAGCATCTCTTTGGAAAGGGGAAGCAAACACCTAGAAAGACCCCAGCTGGCCAACAGCTTTGAACCCAGAACCTTCATGCTACATGTGTTTATATTCATAAAATACAAGTTAAAATGCAGTGTGAGGTTTTTTATTGAACACTTACTGTACTGCTTTGATGCGACAAGTATCTTCAGTCTGAATGGAGTAATTCACAATTCGGTCAAGTGAGACTCTGGTTTTGGACCACACGACACAACAACTGCGTATGCTTATAGGGGCTGAAAATGTCACACACAGAAAAAGTCGCATTAATTTTATCCGTTAAAAACAGTCAAGCTATAAAGCAAATGAAAAATTTTTTCTTCCTTGCAGTACTCACTTGTACGGACTGAGCTCATCCAGGTAGTGAAACAGAGAAAAGCGGCTAAAACCAGGCTGGGCTGCATCTTTAGTATTCCGCTTTAGGTTTGTTCTTCAGAAGCTGAGCCTCAAAGCTGTCGGCACAAACCTTCACAGCCTGTTAAATAATCTTTGTGCCTCCCTGAGCTTTTATCAGAGTATCGAATCAAATGAGTCTTGCTCACATGGCAGACGCAGTGCATGCGTTCATGGTATTTCCTAGTGTGGTCTTTCTGAGCAATCAGGTTTTGATGTTGATTCTAATAAAAAAAAAAGGCCCCTTTGCGCTCGTTCTCATTTTACCAACACAATGGGGTAAAAAACCACTGAGTTCATCATTTATATTTAAACTGTTAACAATGCAACAAGTACAACAGCATCAGAAATACAAACTCATAAATAATCGTAACTATGTGCATGCACAGAAACAGATTAATCCACTTCCTTTATATTCAATCTGAAAGCCACAGGTGACCTGCATTTTAGGTGGCATGTGGCGTGGTAATTTAAACCATGGAAAGTTTTCACGGTGAGAAAGTGAGTTAAGATCAGTGAGTGATTGAATTTGAAAAGCATCAGTCTGAGAAGTTTTAGCAGACTGATACTAATGATTACATCACTAGGCAAACTGATGATGTAATCGAGTCAGTTTTTAAAATGAGAGAGATTGGATTAAATTAAAATCACTTTATTATAGTAAATAAAGAGTGAGTAGGTTCAGAAAGCAGAGTTTCCTCATTTGACAAACATTAGAGGTTAGTGTGCAGTTAAAGGTACGAGCAACGACAGCGACCAGAGTATGAATAATTCTAATTAAATCCTGTTTTAACTGATTATGACAAAAACACAATATTTGCTGGAAAGTGCTTTATTGGCAGTTAAAAGTGGGAAAACTTTAAAATACATTTTTGTACATGACAACAATATGAAAACAAAGAATGGTGATATATGGTAATATATAGAGAGATTAATGTTACTTTTATCAGGTACTGTTGATGAAATAAAGCAGGAAGAGTACAATAAAAAAGAGCAACATTTGCCGACTATGGTAAGTTTGAAATGTTTTGTGATTTCTCAAACACATCGTTTCTTGTTCCCTCTCATGGCCTTTTCCTCTGTCCTTTCCTTCTTCTGCACTTCGTCAGAGAGATATTTTTTGATTTTGTGGATGTTGTTGTTGTTGTGGATGTTGTTGTGGATGTTGTTGTTGTTGTGGATGTTGTTGTTGTGGATGTTGTTGGTGCGGATGCTGGTGGTGTGGATGTTGTTGATAGTGAGGATTTTGTTGTTGTAGATGTTTTAGTTGTGGATGTTGTTGTTGTGGATGTTGTTGTTGTGGATGTTGTTTTTGTAGATGTTGTTGGTGTGGATGTTGTTGGTGCGGATGCTGTTGGTGCGGATGCTGTTGGTGTGGATGTTGTTGTTGTAGATGTTGTTGGTGTGGATGTTGTTGGTGCGGATGCTGTTGTGGATGTTGTTGGTGTGGATGTTGTTTTTGTAGATGTTGTTGGTGTGGATGTTGTTGGTGTGGATGCTGTTGGTGCGGATGCTGTTGTTGTGGATGTTGTTGGTGTGGATGTTGTTGTTGTAGATGTTGTTGTTGTGGATGTTGTTGTTGTGGATGTTGTTTTAGTGGATGTTGTTTTTGTGGATGTTCTTGGTGCAGATGTTGTTGGTGTGGATGTTGTTGTTGTAGATGTTGTTGTTGTGGATGTTGCTGATGTGGATGTTGTTGGTGCGGATGTTGTTGTTGTGGATGTTGATGTAGATGTTGTTGGTGCGGATGTTGTTGGTGTGGATGTTGATAGTGAGGATGCTTCTGGTGTGGATGCTGGTTTGGATGTTGTTGTTGTGGATGTTGTTGGTGTGGATGTTGTTGTTGTGGATGTTGTTGGTGCTTTCTTCTTGTCCACCCACTCCATTGCTTTTATTGTCCAGTCAGCATTGGGATTAGCGCATATTGTGTTTCCAAGCACAGTCCGTAACCTGTAATTGTTAGTCAGTCATTAATTGCACTGAAATACAGTTTTGACATTATTTCTAAATATATTCTGGCATATTTGGTACATGTTAAGCTTAAAAAAAGAGGCTGGTTGGCTCTGTTGCCTCACTGTGTGGCGGCCCTGAGTTCAAATCTGGGCACGGTCTGTGTGGAGTTTGCATGTTCTCTCTGTGCTCTGATTTCTCCTGACTCTCAATAATATTACAAGTAATAGTCGCTTTTCTAGGCCAATGACATTCCCACAAAGAGTTTTTTGTCTAAAACGTTTCACTTCCCCTATAAAATAAAAGTTAATATTTATAGCAAAATTGTTCCCTCTCAGTTACACCTAGTGTTACGTTGTCGGAGTCCGTTCTTGGTCATCTAAGTCATGGTAGTCATAAGAACTTGAAAAGAGGGCGACTGTACTGCAGTTAAATGAAGAAGTTTCGCTTCTCATCTAAAAGGATTCTTTTTCTAACAGTTCAATATTCACTCAGTTTTTAACAAACTTTTCCTGGACCATCTCTTTGCTTAGAGGGTTAAATTATTTATTTGTTATATCATTTATGAAGACAATTTAAAAACATTCAGGTTATCTGAATTTTATTATTTTATACCCATCCATACATTTCAGGTTTAGGAAAAGTACTCTCGCCCAAAGTCAGCCTAAGGCGAGAGGCAAAGTGGACCGTGGACAGGACGCCGGTCCATCACAGGACCACATACAGTCATTCACATGTACATTTACACCTGATGTCAATTTAGAATGACTAGTTACTCAGGCCTGTCTTTGGACTGGTGAAACATCTAGAAAAGACCCCAGCTGGCCAACAGCTTTGAACCCAGAATCTTCATGTCGCACGTGTTTTATTTTTACTAAAAACTTTTTTACTAAAATACAAGTTAAAGTACAGTGTGAGGTTTTATGAACACATACCGTACTGCTTTGATGCGACAAGTATCTTCAGACTGAATGGCATAATTCACAATTCGGTCAAGTGGGACTCTGGTTTTGGACCACGAGACACAACAGCTTTCTCCAGGTCCTGAAAAAGTCACACAGACAAAGTCACATTAATTTTTACCCTGAAGAAAGACCACACAGTGAATGAAAATCCTTTTTTTTTCTTTCCTTGCAATACTCACTGGCAAAGGCCAAGCTCATCCAGGTGGTGAAGCAGAGAAGAGTGGTTACAACCAGGCTGGACTTCATCTTCAGTATTGCGCTTTGGGTTTGCTCTTCAGAAGTTGAGTCTTGATTCTGTCAGTGCAAACCTTTACAGCCTGCTAAGTAATCTTACTCCTTTCTGATCAGATAACGGAGTGTCGAATCAAAGCAGTGTTGCTCACGCAGCAGGCGTGGGGTATATGACGTTTCCAGCTTGTGAAGTTCTCTCAGTCATTCTGAGCATTAAATTTTTGATCTCGCCTCTTATAAAACATAAGCCCCTCTGCTACTCCCCCACCCCACCCAGACCTTTCATCATGGGGGGATAGTCACTATGGCCACATAGTGGGGAAAGGAAATATTGACTTCATCTGTTACAAGCTAAAAATGACAAACAGTCCTTTCACCACAGACCTGCCCACAATGCAACACAAACAGCAGCGTATAGAAATACAAACACACATAAACATAGTTACTTGTACACACACAGAGATACTCATCACTTCCCTTTGTGCTCACTCTGAAAGCCACAATTGCCTCCACTGTCACTACGAGTTTGAAAAGTTTGCTAGCTTAAAGAAACATTGAATTTGAGCGTGAATTAACACTGAATGTTAATTAGGAAAGTGGGGATTTCACACAGTCAATTAGTGAATTGAATTCAGTGAGTGTTTGAATTTGATTCATTCTTATCTAAAACATCTATGAGAGAATTAAGTCACCTCTTTCATCCTGCTGTCAACCACAGAATCATACATGAAAGGGTGGTTCTCAGCTAAGCCTTCGTCATTAGCCCTTTACGCACATGCTATACCCATATAAGAGGTTACATTTATTTTTGGCCCTTTCTCGCAATTGTATGGGTGTGTAGTGACTAACATCGCAGGACCGTTAAGCTTAATTTCCTTCTTTTAAATTAACAATTAAATCGTGAAATCAGCAGTTTTAGCATGTGGAATCCTGGGAAACTGACTTTAAACATCAACCAAATCCTCCAGCAGAACAGGACTCGTAATTCAACACTGGAAATGCAGAGGATTTAAGAGGACAATGATATTGTCCCCTTTGTAAACTACTATGAACTATAATCATGTCAACATATTGTTAGAACATCTGAAGATGTGTCACAGCTTGGAGTTACATTAGAATAAATTCCCACAAATAAACAAAACAAAGTTTCTGGGTATATTTCTGGGTTAAATACGTGTTTCTTTTATTTTCAGAATAAGTACAAACATGACTGGCGTCCCTCACAGCTGCTTGTGAGAGAGACTGCAGGCAGTCTCATACTTTCATACCAAAGTAGAACAAACCAGAAGAAAGGGTAAAAGCTGTATTGGAGAGCAGGAAGGAAGGAAGTAGCATACAGGAAAGAGTAGGCATCAATAGTGTGTGCAGGAGGCAGCACATGCCAGTCCTAGAGCATAACACCAGCATTTCACAACCAGTCATGGAGACCAATAATGAAGTTGTCTCATTTTAAAATTTAAAATGACAAAGAAATAGATGATGGGTGAAATTAAAAAAGGAAATAAGTGAGTGACTACTGTGCTGTATATAGTAGAAGAGGTCAGGGCAATGCATGCGAAGACAACAGAAAACAATGTTTACAAGACACAAAAGAGAGGCACGAATAAGAAGACAGCGTAGAATTATACCATGATGGGTTTAATTAAACAGAAGAACAGCTGATTTTGGCAAATTTGAAGTCTTTTCATGTTTTTGCCCTTTTTTCCTCTCTTTGTTTTTTCCCTGTGTTCTTTCCCCAATCTGCCAGTCTTTAAGTGTGTGTGTTTTTTAACGCTGCTGGTGTAATGTCACTTACTGTTGCTGCTGCTTAGCTAGTTAGTGGGACACAACATGTTCTTAGTCCATGGAACTACACAGCAGTGTATTTGACAAAACATAATCAGGCTCTGCCCTGTCTCCTTGTCCTTCTGAGGGATGTTTCCTGATGCTGGGGATGCAGTGGACGTTGTTGGTGTCATGTCACTTGCGAATCCCTTTTGCGAATTCTCCCTGTCCACCCACTCCATTGCTCCTATTGTCCCGTAAGCGCCTGGTTTGGCACAGATTGTCTTTCCAAGCACGGTCCGTAACTTGCAATTGTTGGTTGGCTATTAATGGCATTGTAATACATTTCTAACATTATTTGTATATACTGGTAGGTGCAAACAGATTTAGAGGCCTCACAGCAAGTCTCCATGTTCTCTCATTTTCTGTGTCCTGTGTCTAGATTGGTGCAGACCACCTATCTAGACAGAGGAACCAATCGCAAAAAAGATTCTTGATCTAAAAAGTTTCACTTCTTGCTTATGAAGGTTTTTTTCTCTTTTTCTCTTTTAAGTACTTCTTGTCGACCTTCTGAGTAGCTTTTTTTGTCCACACAGCGTCAGGTTGGTGAAAATTATCTTTCCAAGCACGGTCCATAACCTGCAATTGTTAGTCATTAATGACACCTGTAGTGCATTTTTGACATTATTTCTAATCAAACACAGAGATGTTCAGTTAAGTTTGAAGACACAGACCATATGGAAAAGAAATAGTAAAAACTTATAAAAGACTTGCATAAGATGTGGCCTACTTCATATAGTGAATCATATAAGGCTTATATGATTTACTCATGAAAGTGGCCACTTTCTCATTACTTTCATATATTGTTTTAGTAAGTATCCAAAACATACAAGTTTCATTTATATAATTTTTCAAGGGATCTTATATCTGTTTTCACTCTTGTATGCTTTTCATACAAGTTTCACACAAGACAGATACAAACTTTATAAGATTTATATATATCTTTTCCATATGGGAGAGGCTCATTGGTTACCTCTGTTGGGATGGGAATCAAGAACCAGTTCTTGTAGTTCTGCCTGCCTGTCGATCCCGCTTATCAGTTCTTGCACTTTCACTACAATTTGTGATTTGTGTATATACCTAAATACTAAGAGAAAGATCACATGTGTCCTCATTAGGAATTTAGGGATTTGATTTGGTATGTTGGGCTATAGCCTGTAGGTTTATATCGCTGTTTGGTAATTATGAGACAGTGTTCAGATCATTTTACAGAGCAACATGAAAGCAACATAACCAGTAGTATAATGAATGTCTTTCTCCTGGGGGTAATAAAGTAACGTACTGCATTACTTTTAAGAAAAGTGTTCTGTGTAATATGTGCAATAATTACTTTTTTACTTTTTTGTTGAATGACCTCAAAACTGATCACAAAAAAGACTCCCCAGGAACCTATGCCAGGATCCTGTTTGTGGACTTCAGCTCTGCCTTCAACACCATCCTTCCAGACCATCTCCGAGACAAGCTTTCCCAGATGAATGTGCCTGATCCCATCTGCCGGTGGATCACTGACTTCCTGACGGACAGGAAGCAGCATGTGAGGCTGGGAAAGAATGTCTCGGACTCCTGGACCATCAGCACTGGCTCCCCTCAGGGCTGTGTTCTTTCTCCTCTGCTCTTCTCCCTGTACACCAACTGCTGCACCTCCACCCACCAGTCTGTCAAGCTAATCAAGTTTGCAGATGACACCACCCTTATTGGACTCATCTCGGACGGGGATGAGTCTGCCTACAGGAGGGAGGTTGAACGTCTGGTGTCCTGGTACAGCCACAACAACCTGGTGCTGAATGCCCAGAAGACAGTGGAGATTATTGTGGACTTCAGGAAACACACAGCCCCACTCCCCCCCCATCATCCTGACTGACACCCTCATCACCTCTGTGGACTCATTCCGCTTCCTGGGTACCACCATCACCCAGGACTTGAAATGGGAGCCCACCATCACCTCTGTCATACAGAAAGCCCAGCAGAGGATGTACTTCCTGAGGCAGCTGAAGAAATTCAACCTGCCAACACGGACGATGATGCAATTCTACACTGCAATCATCGAGTCCATCCTCACCTCCTCCATCACCGTGTGGTACGCTGGAGCCACTATCAGGGACAAACAGAGACTGCAGCGTGTTGTGTGCTCTGCTGAGGAGGTGATTGGCTGCAGACTCCCATCTCTGCAGGACCTGTACACCTCCAGGACACTGGGGCGTGCAGCTTGGATCACAGCTGACCCTTCTCACCCTGGACACAGTCTGTTTGACCTGCTCCCCTCAGGCAGGAGGCTCCGGTCCATTCACACCAGAACCTCTCGCCACAAGAACAGTTTCTTCCCCTCTGCTGTTGGACTCATGAACAATAACCATATGACTGTTCCCACCACTAACACATGACCCTACACTGTGTTCACTGCATCATTCCATGTTTGCACTGATCACCACCTGCACTCATGTATATATCTATCTACTTAGCACTTTTAATTTTTATTTTTATGTTTATTTGAGCTTTATCTGACAGTATGTTTTGCACTAAGTACCGCAGCAATTTCCAAATGTTGTAAACCTGTTCAACATTTGGCAGTAAAACCCTTTCTGATTCTGATTTCTGATTTTGATTCTGATTCTGATTCTTATTATTTTGGATGATAATTTCTTTGATATGCTGCTTAGAGAGGGTTGTGACTCTCAAAGTGCAACCAATAACAATCGATAAGGGAATCGATAAGGAATCGAATTTGCATGTTTTCTCTGTGCTCTGCACCTATCCAAGCCCAAGGCGAAGAATCTTACTTCCTGCTTATAAATAATAATAATAATAATAATAATAATAATAATAATAATAACAGATCCTTCTCAATTGCATCTGATGGTAAATTTACAATTCCAGTATACAGTGAATTTGTAAACCTTTTCTGCAACATCATCCACTATAAACCAGAAACCCCTACAAATGATCTGCTGGAATTTCTGTGAACGATTTTCAAAGAATTTGCTTTATTACAAAATGGTGCAATGGAATACAGAGGTTTAAACCTGTATTTTTGCTTGCACTGAAAATTTGGTAAAAAATTTTTATAGTCGCTTATGACCCACATCTGTTTAGACAGTACCTCGCATTTTGTATGTGAATCAGTTATTTGTGATTATAGGTACACTGAAAGTCATTTGGATTTTTGCAGGTTAGAATAACTGCTTTTTGAAATTTCACATGATCTCATCGTAGTAGGCACTAGTTTGCGCTTGTGTTTTGTATTGCTGTATTTGCTCTTTTTTTGAGGTCTGCGTTGAGCAGGTGGCCTTACCTTTGAGTGGAGCATCTATCTTATGCTCCTCAGTTCTACATCTGTTGCTTTTACATTCCCAGTTCCATTTCTGAGATGTGCAAGTAACTCATTCTGTACAATAAAACCTTGTGAGTTTTTTTAATTAGTTTCTATTGGGTCTATTGGGTCATGCTATGAGTTTTCCTTTTACTTAATGGTTTTTTTTAACATTATGTAAAAAATCTGTAAATTCATAGCTTTCTGTAGAATTTGTTACTAGTGTTGGATATCTACAGGAAAATATTTTCACCAATAGATGATGGGGAGGCATTTTTATCAAGTAACATTAAAATGTGTGCAGTAGAGGGATACATTAATACCATGTGAAGCGATATGAACACTTACAAGCATTCAAGTTCACATCTAACCTTGCTGTCAATTTAGAATAATTAGTTAATCTATCAAGCATGTCTTCGGACTGGAGTAGGAAACTCCGCCCACAACAGCTGGCCAACACCTTTGAATGAAGAGCAAGTACATATTTTTCAATATAGTGTGAAGCTGTCTATAAACTTACTGTACTGCTTTGATGCGACAAGTATCTTCACTCTGAATGGCGTAACTCACAATTCGGTCAAGTGAGACTCTGGCTTTGGACCACGTGACACAACAACTTATAGGGGCTGAAAATGTCACACACAGAAAAAGTTGCATTAATTTTATCCATTAAAAACAGTCAGACCATAAAGTAAATGAAAAACTATTTCTTCCTTGCAGTACTCACTTGCACAGACTGAGCTCATCCAGGTTGTGAAACAGAGAAGAGCGGCTACAATCAAACTTGACTGCATCTTCAGTACTCTACTTTAGGCTTGTTCTTCAGAAGTCAAGCTTCAATTCTGTGAATGCAAATGGTCTGCACAGCCTAAAATTTAACAGAAAAGATAGGAACTGTTCTGTTCACCGCATGCCAACCCATAATACGACATATAGAGCTCAGAGGTAAAACCACATGTGCATGATCATAACTACTTGTACATATACTGCACATAGACACAGAGATACTTATCACCAAAGCTAGAAGTTGATGCAAGCCACAAATTTAGCAGATTTCATTAGAACTGTAGGGTAATTTCCAATAAACCAAGTTCAAAAAGGGGAGTCTATGGCTGACGCGTGTTCCTGGTTTCCAAAAGAAATGCTTCCAGTTGCATTATGATTTGAAGACTGTTTATTTATTACAAACTGAAGATGTAACAATGAACTCCTTCCTAAATAAGCATGAAAGTTCCAAAAAAATAGCAGTTATCCAGAACTACCTGTGCACACGGTCAGAAAACCGTGAGACTCCTAACCTCTCTGTCCATGCTCCTCCCCTTCCCTCTCACATAGGGTTTCATGCTACTATTGCACTTACATACTTAAAGTGAGAGGTACCCCCTTTTAGGTTCCAATCCCAAAACAGTGACTTAAAATTACTTTACATAAACACATATATTTTCACATTTATTAATCCTGAAAAGATGACTTATGTAATGAATCTATGAATTATAAAACAAACATGAACTCGATCGTAAATAAAAATATAAAGCAGACGTCTGGCGCTTACAAGAACTGTACACTTTTCTCACAGTCAGTTAGTGAATTAATATCAGTGACTGACTGAATTTGAATAGGTTATCAACAACACAACTACACTTTGGCTAATGGCCCTGCATTGGCAATCCCCCAACAGAAGGTTGAAATTTTTTTGGCTATTGGAATATTGGAAACCACGTCAAAACTTACAGTTACATCAGAATTATTTCCAGCATGAACACAAAAACAAAACATTTGAATCACTTTATGGGTGCCTTGCATGTTCCTGCCACTTTCACACTAAGTCAAAACACAAAGAGGGTTGCAGCTATTGATGAAAGATATTGTAGGCCGTTTTATTTTAAACTAGAATAACTAAGAAGAAAGGATAAATGCTTAATCGGGGAGATGGAAGCAAGTGGTATGGAAAAGAGTAGGCACCTGAAATGTGTGCAGCAGGATATTTAGAGATTTAAAGCAGCATTTCAGCCACAGAGACTTACAGTATAATCAACTCGGTTTAAAACTCAAACTAACAAAAAACAGGAAGAGGGATGAAATTTAAAAGGAAAAAAAGTGAATATAGTAAAAAAAAAAGGTTTGGACAGTGGATGTAGTCCACTAAAACAAGTGCTATGTTTTTTAAAAGAGATTCTCCTATTGAAACTGGTATGAAAAGAAAAAAAGACAACAAAAAAGTAAAACTTTCACTGTATACCTGGACCCTGATGCATCTCAGGAAGGACAACATTATTACTTAGCTCCACAATTATAGCAAAAATAAACACCTGATTGGCTCTCCAGCTGCTGTCAGCTGGCTTCATGCCCTTGATGACTTCACTCAACAACAGCAAATCCCAAGGCACGCAAATGTCTGACATCCCAAACATCTCGCCATTAAAATCAGTGAAGACTTGGCTGGTGCAAGCATGCATGGAGCACAAACATCTTACAAATACACATACTGAAGCGCACAGGCACACATGCAAACAAACGCAACCTGGCTGCTGATGCGCACTAATACACGTACACATTTCCCCACAGCCAATATCCCAGACTCATCATTATCGTCCCCGTAGCAACCTGTTTGTCAGAGGAGAAATGCCTCGCTGGATTATTCACTCCTCTCTTATTCATTAGCTGTTGTCCTGGGCAGCAGCCAAGGCTGTTGGTTGGCCGACAGCGTAGCTGATAGGAATTAGTCTCCTGATAAAGCAAGAGAGTGGAACGTAGTGTTGCAGGAAATTGCAATCAATACCAACTCTCATATCCTCATCCAATATCGACTGCAAATGGGAATGAGAAGCACACTGTCATGCTCCTATACGTGGACATGAGGGCCTACTTAAGAACGTATTCACACGTGAAGCAAAGTGAAGCTGCATTAATTGCAGTGGTTGTTTCAGAAACCATACAAATAAAAGACGAAGGAAGCCAAAAACCCGTGCCTCAAACCGCTGCTTTCTCATCGTACTGTGTAGACCTAATTCACACCTCGTCATGAGTCATGTACGGTCGTGCCCTCTTTGTACTTTTCTATGCCAGCTTCTTAAAGTGTGTGTGGGATCAGACCGGGGTGAAAAATAGAGTTTTCCCACATGACACAGATCAGTGGTTAGAGCACAGTTCAGAGCACCTACAGGCAAAGACACAGTTTGAGTGGCATAATGGAAATGACACCAGTAATTAAAGAAGTGTCTCATCAGATGCGTGTTTTTGGCTGTGTCTCCTCTCTTTGTTTGATGAAGAATCGACTCCAGATAGATCAAGGTTTAATTTTAATCTCCCCCACCTAACACTGAGGGCTTATATTAATCAGTTTGGGAAAGATTTTAATTTTTGCGGCATTATTGTGATCAAACAGACATCTTTCCATTTATCTCAAGCACAAATAAGAAAATACTGCCGGGGAACTCCTATAAAGGCCACGAATGTGGTAACAAAGAACTATAGGTCTGGGTTTGGAGCCTAAAAGATGATGTTGCCTCAGCTTCACAAGCTGAATGGCTGTCTGGGGACGGACGGTTGTAAAGAGCAGTGTACTTCAAGTCAGTGTTGGGAAGAGCAAAGATGTTTTTGATATGTAACAGTGGAGCCATACGCACCGATCAATACGCCGACCTTTCTCAGACTGATTGCACGATGCTCTGCTTTGGCCCCAACACCAGCGCCCACCAGAGGTCCATCAACCATCAACCATTGTTATTGTCTGGTCCAGATATACGTAAGATCAGTTCTCCTGTTGACTTTTACCTTGGGACTCGCAGTACTCTATATGTTCTTATGCTCTTTTCATTTTTCTCCCCCTCTGTCTTCTTCTTAAACACACACACATACACACGTGCAAAAAACAGAAACTATTTGACAAAACTTATTAAAAAGGAAAGAAATGTCTGAATTAAAACTAGCGACAGATTGATCCTCAGCAAATGAGGGTCTCTGACCTCTTCCCCGGGGCCTTTATACATGGATATTGTATATTTCTGTTCAGTGTCGAGGGACGAACAGAAATCCCACTTGGAATTGAGAAATGTCATTTACTTTCCAATTAATGCTCCAATTAACAAAGCAATTCGCAATTCATTTCCTGAAACCGGTGAGGTTGAAATGAGACTGACCCCATGCCCAGTATCAATCTCCTTGCTATTGACCCGTTCACATAAAGCTTCAATTGTGGATCAACCGTCCATTTAGAGAAAGCATCAATAATCGACTTAAACTGGGGGCTATATTATCATAGACATTAGCATAGACATTGCCCCTGTGGCTCTGGGGTGATTTGAATGTCTGTGAGAGTGACCGACCCGCCCCGTGCCTCTGGCTCACGGTTCAGGGGACGCAGGAGCGCAAAGTCTAATCAATAAGCGCTTTAATTATAGGAGCCCTCGGCTCGCAGTTCTTCACGGTTGGGAGACGCGCAATGCCACAACTGATCCAGCATGATCATTTCAGATGGAGTGGGGTTTCTTCGCCTGAGTAACCTGTCTCTTTTGGCCTGTGCTATTATAGACAGCAAATTGTCCACTCCTCTTCATAGATTTGGTAAAATGGGCCCATTAGTCCAGAGGGGGAGGTGCGCTTTTTTTCCCAGTGTTTTGTGGTGTTAATCAGGACTCGGTGAATACTGTGTTCCAAGTCTAAGAATATTTATTTCTTTGTTGATGTAATTGTAAAGTAATATATGAACATCCAGAAAGGATAACATCAGCATTTGCATTTATTCTTCATTTCATTTTGTGTATCTTCCAGGAGATCCCAGTGTGAAGCTGTGGAAAATAAAAATAATGTGGCATTTAAATCATCTTGGCTGTTTCCCAAGATGAGAAAAACCCAACATTAGACCAGATAACACACATTTTTATTCAATTTGAGGTACACCATTAAAATAGTGTGGGACTTAGAAAAGATTTAAAATATATTTGCACCCTAAATTCTTCACATCCTACCTTGTTGTCATCTCCACAGGATAAATATTTGTCTTTGCAGTACTCCATCTAATTTTCAACTTTTCCCAACTATGAGTAAATAAAACGTGCTATGAGCCATCATCGACACAACTTTTCTTCTCAGCTGCAACTGAACTTAAATGAGTCAGCACAGATCTTCTTCTTACTCCAGTAAAGCGTCACTTCTTCTCCATAGATGACACACACTGATGTACTGCTCTAATGCGTGATCTGCTTTTCGACTTGTGAGCTTTCATACTGGTGCACTAGATGGCGTGCTTTCTCTTCAGTGAGTAAATGAAAGCTGGCACTTGACAGGCTCTGAGAGAGTCATCCAAATTTAGCCCAGTGGACCAGAGTGGCAAAAAATACAGCCGCTGCAACCCCTAGGCTATAGCTGACATTATTCTCCTCTTCAGTATAGCGTGAGGCCAAAAAATGTCAGCGGGCCCAGAATAATTTAGACTTCCCATTCTAAACATCACAAATAAAGTCGAGCGGTTTGTTGTGCTTAAAAAAGTGATGCAGCGCGCAGACAGCTGATAAATCGACTGATTGATTTTTTTGTATCTGGTCGTCAGACATTTGTCTCCCTTTGGCAGTGGCCTCTCAGATGAGGTTGTGTCTGAGAAACATTATTAGAGGCAGATCAAAGAGCACAAGTCGCTTTTAGACCACCAAAGCTCATTCATAACTCACTGCATCAAGGTCTCCCCCGTCTCTACATCCTCTCTTTATTTGTCTGCTTTGATCATACAGTCCATTCAGTCCATATCACCCTCTTGCTTCTTCTGAAGTCTGTTAGGGAACATGCGTTAGATATCTGTCTGTCGAGCACATGCCCCTTGATTGCCATAATCCCCTTCACCGCCATATTTTGTCTTTCTGCCCACGTAGACCCCCCACCCTTAAGAACTTTCTTCCCTCAGCCCCCCTCTTCCCCTGTGACACCCCGCCATTTGTTCCGCTGTTGGGTTAAGCAGGGTCGTATCAAAGCTTTAATCCCTAAATGTGTGTGTGTGTGTGTGTGTGTGTGTGTGTGTGTGTGTGTGTGTGTGTGTGTGTGTGTGTGTGTGTGTGTCTGTAAGTCTGCGCGTGCACAAGGGAAGCCTGGTCCCTCCTGCTTGAGCTAGATTATTTCAAGTTCCTGACCTCTGGGCGGTGAGAGGGGCTGATGTTTGGAAACACAGGCACTTGTCTTTGTCTCTTGAACCCAGCGGGAGAGCTCAGCTAGGGGCCTTTCTTGTCAGGCGAGTCCACGGATGCGCTCGGCCTGTTCTGGAGCTGCCGGTCTGTCCTCTGATCCTCGCCTCTGCCATCTTAATATTAATATGCCATGAATAAGCAGACAGCTGGTTGAGCAGGCTAACACTCCCTCTACACACGCTCCAGCACACACACACACACACACACACACACAAAACAACCGGACGAGTTTGGCTTCCGAGCAAAAACATTGATCCTGAGTCCCCTCACTGTGAGTCAATCTGGCCCCAATAGCCATTCAAGTGTATCAGCTTGATCTGATGTTTCCCGATAAAAGAAATTCCTCCCAGGGCATGAGTACGTGTGGGAGTGTGTGTGTGTAAGGGATATTGATTGCTGAGCGACATGGCGGTATAGATCCCAAGCAGCTGCTAAGAGTTTAAATGAGGCCTGCAGCATATCATTAAATCACTATGATAATGCCTAAGGAGACACCAGCAAAGCATTTCTCTTTTTTAGCCTCTAAACAAGAGCCAATTTGTGTGAGTATTGCACTTCTGGTTGCATCATCACCTTTGACTCGCACTTCAAATACGTCCATACAAGGGGTTAGACGTTGTTAGGCCAGAGCTGTGGAACCTCTGCTGATTAGGATACAATAGCTTTAACCTTATAGGTGCAGAGGTTCAGATACTCTGACCTCCATGTCAGTTTCACTCCTGGATTTACCCAAAGATTAATGCACACAAACAAAAAAAAAAAAAAACTACTTTCAGAATCTTTCCTCAGAGTCTTCACCGCTCTGTGGTGGTTCAGGGGATCTTTTTCCTTCACAGGATCGATATAGACTCTTTGCTTTCTTTTGATGTTTTCCCTCTTAGCTGTTCTTTTGCTGCTTATCCAGATATGTAAATGAAGCTCACTCTCTGCACGCTACAAGGACTGTAGCCAGTGAAAACTATTGAATGAAAAAACTCTGAGAAAACTGCACCGGTGAACGAGGATACCTTGAAGAATATTTTACAAAGATGTTGTGCTGTAATCATTACAGCTTTGCCATCGTTATCACAGTTTTTAACCTTGTCATTTTGTTGCAGCTGGGTTTGCTGTTAAGCCTGCTTTATATTACATAAATCTAGTATATGTAGCAAGTTTTGTTGACAGTTTACCCAATAGTAGACACATTTCTGGCAAATGTTTTGAAAGGACCAAATTATCCGACCAACATTCCCATCGCTGTGTCCAATAAATGCAGGTTATAAATATGTTTACTGTGTGATGCACTGCTCAGTATGTATTCCACCTCTTATACCATACGGAGGGAGTGTTTTAATGCCTTAATTAGAAATAGAAACAGTGAAAAGACAGAGAGTGAGGATGACGTGTGACAAATGTACTCAGTCAGATTTAATTTTCCGTGAGGTCTAGCTGATATCTCCATAATGCTGCAGAACGTTAACACTGAAAAGCAATGACCTTCCACTTAATACAACTTTATCCGTGACTGTAGTAATTCCAGTGAAAAGATTCAAGGCCTACTACAGCACTTCCATCAATGAGAGGAAAGTCTTTGTGCTTCGCTTTTCATTAACTTTGACCATTCAGGGCACATTTTTACACAAGCTTGCATTGAGGAGTTTCCACACACCCATGCACACTTCCGGATGGCAGAGGAGCTGTGGTTATAAGCCGTGTTACCACAGGTAATGCGATCACGGCGCAGGCAGAATGATGTGTTTATGTCATCAAGGGTGAAACAAGATGGAGGGAGGATGATGAAGAGTAGCAAAAAGAAGGGAGGAGGCGAGGACAGGCACGACACTGAAAAGCAGCGTGACGATTGAAGGATTGAACGTGTAACGGGCAGGAAGAGGTGAGAACTTGTGAAAGGAACGGAGGAACGTATTCAGGAGGAAGGGTGGAAAAATGAGAAAATGGGTGATAAATGGTGAAAAAGACAGAAGACGGCGAAGGCGAGGGTGTCTCCCTGTCAATCAGATTAACAGAGAATTGCTTTGACCTGAAACCTGGCGGATCACGTTCGCTCACACATATACACATTCGCAAATGCACTCAGAATGGTTTCCACGCAGCTGTATGGAGATAAATGTGTCTCACTCGCATCCAGTCTGGTGTTAAGTGCATGTATTAGGGCGTATCAGCATTCATGTATGTGGATGTGTGTGGGTGTGTGTGTGTGCGCGTGTGTGTGTGTGTGTGTGCGCACGTGTTTCTCAGTGTAAGTAAGTGAATGAGTAATGAGTGAGTGATGGATGGACGATAATGCACATTTGCCCTCTCTCACGAGGGCTCGGAGTGCTTAGATGTCTAGCCTGGCTCACACATACACTCGCACAAAATGGTGTTAGATAAGACTTCTTTCCCACTTATTCAGCGTATAGAATACATGAATCACGTCCCCACACTCCTTCCCTTTTATGCTTACCTTTCACTACATTTATTTCCTTGCATGTCCCTTATCTTAAACCTCTCTCTCTCTCTCCCCCCTATGTGTCTGTCTCACCCTTCTCTGCTTCTTGGTAATGGAGCTAATTTGTTTAGCACACAAAGAGTGTCTGTCCATTAGTGTAGGCCTAGGGAGATGGTGACAAATCACACCAGCATGTGCCTCTGCTCTGTGTTCATTATTGTGAATGGGGAAAATGTGAAACACCTCATACTTCATTAGAAAACATGTATTTACCTTTAGTTACTTTGAAATAAATATCATTCTTTTTCGAAAGGGTATCAGCCAGTTGGAGCTCTTTGTTTTGCCGTGCACGAGTCAAACAGAGAGACTTTCTGTACGTCTGCACTTCACGTTATCGAATTAAGTCAGCACAGCAGGAAGGTTTCTGTGCTACCTGTAATACAATAATATTATGTACCCTGCTACTGTTGCTGCTTACTGCCATTAAATGGACAAAATGATTAATGTGGCTTTAACACCTGAGAGACACCAGGCTGCCGAGCATATTTACTCTTCACTTGTAGACATTTCTCCCTGCTTCATTTATTTGATTCAAGCACCATTCAGTTTGTCATGCAGTCTGAAATATTTAAATTGTATGAATGGATAAATGTAATAATATATAAAAAGGAGCACTTTGAAAACACATCAGATCTCACTGGAAAAAGAAATCATGTTTGATATCTATACTGATATGGACTGGGTAATGTGTTAGGAACCAAAGGATGTCATATCATTTAATGGAAATGAAAATGATCAACCTACAGAGGGCTGAATTCAAAGACACTCTGAAAATGAGAGTGAAAAACTGAAGTAGCTGCCTTGTCTGTTTTGCAGAAATTCAAAATGGTAGCAACTCAAAATGGTACTCAGTATTTTGTGTGATCCCCAAGTTGTTGTTTGTATGCCTGACAACATTGAGGAATGCTCCTGACGACACAATGGATGGGGTCCTTGGGCCTCTCCTCCCAGACCTGGACCAAGGTATCACTGAGCTCCTGGACACTGATGGCAGCACTGTGTGGAGTGACACATAATGTCCAGGGGTGTTCTTTTGGATTTAGGTCAGACGAGTGTGTGGTGGGGTTAAGTTAGTGGTATCAGTTCGTTCATCCTCCAGCAAATACCTGCATGCTCTCACCACAGGAGGCATTGTCGTGCACAAAGAGGATCCTAGGACACACTGCACCAGCGTAGGGTCTGACAATGTTCAAGGATTTTGTTCTAAGCCTAATGGCATTCAGGGTGCCTTTGCCTGTGTGTCCTACCATAGATATGCCTCCTCCAGACTATCACTGACCTACCACTAAACCGGTTATGGTGAACAATGTTACAGGCATAACACTCTCTATGGCTTCTCCAGACTCTTTTCACATTATGTCCTCTGGGTGAACCTGCTCTCATCAATGAAAAGCGCAGGGCACTAGTGGCAGACTTGCCAATTCTGGTATCCTATGGCAAATACTAATCGGGCTTCATGGTACTGGGCAGTGAGCACAGGGACCACTAGAGGATGTTGGGCCCTCGGGCCACCCTCATGTTTCAGATTTTTGGAGTTAGACTACCTATGCAACATCTGTAGGGTCTGTAGGCCCACATCCTCATTCTAGGTTTGGCGGCAGTTTTTAGTAGATAAAGATGAATGGATTGACCAAGAATTGAGCTGCGGTTTGGGGAAGGCCTCGATAGGGACTGGCGGCAGCTCCCAGGCCTGGCAGATGTACTAATGAGAAGTAAAGAAAGAATTGAAAAAAGGGTACGGAGAGACGGGCATGAAACCGAGAATGAGCAGTTTGTAGAACTGGAGGAGGTCATATATAGATAAGACCCAGAAGGGGCGTGTTTGGAGGTGTGATCCCACTCCTGAAATTCAAATAATTTATCTCCAAGTAGCAACCCCAGCCAAATGCAACACCAGTGAAAAAAGCTGTCAGAAACGATGATGAGTGTAAAATGTCAGTGGTCTCCGCCTCTAAAACCATCCTTGTTTTGGAGGCTGTCTCACTGCACGTGCTGGTAATTTCAGCAGAAACTGATCAACATCACTTCTCCTACACTCTAAAAAAAGATCTGCTGGCTTAACGTAAAAAAATTAAGGTAACAATTTGCATGGATCTTTTTAAGTTACTTCAGCTTAGCCACTATAGCGTAAATGCCACAAGAGTTCTCTAGTTAGGCAAACTCTATTCCTTACGTACAAACAACATGATTTGCTTTGTCCTCTACAAGCTTAATTAAGTTGAACCAACTTAATTTTAATTGTTTAAAAAATTACTCCATTTAGTTATTCAAACTTATTTTTTTACTTTTATTCTACTCAGAAATATCCATGCAAATTGTTACCTTAATTTTTTTGAGTACTAGTAACTTACAATAACTTATAACTTACAATTATACAATAAATTACACATTGAAATTCCAGTTTTATGATCAAACTGTTTATTAGAACACCAGTCCACCATTCCAGACTCATTGACATTTCAATAGCAGACAAAATTGTTGCCTCCATAAAATAAATGACATAAAACACCCCTGTAAATCTGTCTCAAAAAGACTGAACATTTTGACAGTCATGCTCTGATTCAAGTTTGTTTGTGTTAAAGTGATAGTTTAGGTTTTTTTAAGTATGAAGTACATTGTGAGTGTATTACACACAGTAGACAGCAGTCAGCACATTCCTGCCACCAACACGCACGATAGGCTCAGTTTGTTTGTGTGACTTTGGTAAATCTGAACTAACCCGAACTAACACCAAAGTCACCAAATAACACAATTACACTTACTGATCAAGGCAGCAGGAGACCAGCAACTCCTGTGTGCTGTCAGGTAAAATTGCTGTTTTTGTCCATGGACGCTGGTGGGCCAGAGCGATTGAAACAACAAGCAGTAGAACTTCTCTTTCCTCACAGAAAAGGCTGTCTGATAGCAAAATAAAGCAGTAAACATATTCTTGATATAATGTACATTTAAACTGACATCAGTTTTATTAGGATGGAGGCTCATCTTGCGTGCCGGTGGCCCCGTCTGCTTCTCCGTAGGTGGAGCTTACTGACTGCCATCTACTGTGTGTAATACACTCACAATACATATGTACCTCATATACAGCCTCACTTCAAAAGACCCGAGCTATCCTTTTAAAGTGCATTATTTTTAACTAGGTGTACTTAATGCTCAACGCTCAACTTTACACCTACTGCCTACTGTAAAGTATGTAACACAACACATTGCAAACAACAGTGGAACATTTCCCGTTTAATTTGAGGATAGCCTCACTCTTCACATTTTTTAGTACAACAGTTTACTTTTTAGTGACATTACCTTAGGACTGGCTTTCAGATCATCCAGCTCGAGGAATATCTTTTGAAACACTTCAAAAGTGTTTTTCAAAAGTGTTTTTCAGTTCTTTTGGGTAGCTGAGGTTGAGTGCATATATCAGCCCCATTAGCAAGGCACAGGCTCTGGGTACATCCAGGTCTGCTAGGACTTCTCTTCCTTCAAGTATGATCCTTGCGCTGGCTGGATCAGACGTTGTGGCACCTCTGGTTACAATCTTCATCACTTCATTGGTAATATCCCCGCCACCATCCTGGTAGATCAGAATCAATATAAATGTTTTAAGTAATCATACTTATACATGAGAGTAACACAAAATAGGGCTGCAACTAACAATTTTCTCGATTATCTGATTATGTCTGTGAAGGTTCTCTTTGCAAGCTCCTTTGACGATTATCTGATTAGTTGTTTGGTCCAGAAAATGTCAGAAAATGGTGAAAAATGTCAATGTTTCTCAGAGCCCAATATGATGACCTCAAATGTCAAACATATTCAGTTTGCTGTCATAGAGGAGTAAAGAAACCAGAAACGATTCACATTTATGAAGCTGAAACCAGAGAATTTGGACTTCTTTTTCTAAAATAATTACTTAAACCGATCAATCAATTATCAAAATAGTTGCCGATTAATTTAGAAATCAATTAATAATAGATTAGATCGTACCTCTAATACAAAGTATAGTCATGTCTGATTTACCTGCTCTTTGAAGAGATCCTCCTCCTTTTCCCTGAGATACACCACTAAGCCACGGATAGCGACCTCTCGCCTTCTCTCCACAGAATCGTCCTGTGAATAAGAAAAAGAATGTCGAACTGCTCTTCGAGGAGGATGGGTTTTTGATAATTACATCCAAAAAAAAAAAGAAAAAAGGATTGACTTTATATGGCCTGAACTGTACCAATTATAGATTTCCAGTGATAATCAAAATAATGAATTGATCATTTCAAAGAGCCATTTCTCTGAAATGATCAATTCATGAACTTGAAAAATCCAGGTAACAAATAGAAAAACTGCAAAATCTTGCAAATTACTCTGCCAATCATGATCCACATCACCTATAATTTGTTTTATTATTAAGTATTTATAGTTTTAATTGATATTTGTGCCTCAAGCTCTAAACAATAATTTGACATAGTTGAGTTGTAAACAGTTACCTTTTAAGACTCAATATCACCTATTGGAAAAAAAAGTGGATTATCCTATTTGAAATAAACTACATTTCATTCATTCATACCTCTAGCAGCATGTTCTGGATGCGCCGAATGCGCATTTTTGCAGCCCCTCCTCTTGAGGAAAGCAAGGACATTATTTTCTGAGAGTACTGGTCCAGCTTTGCCATGAATGTTGTCTCCAGGTTAACAGTGGTGATCCTTCTGAATTCTTGGTTTATCTGTATAAAAAAAAAGGCACAAATAGGCACAACATGTTAATGTATACAATTTACTTTAAAAGAATACATACTGCAAATTATCTTATGGAAAAATATTTACCTGAACTGCATCAAAAAGAGCAGGCCATCTTTCTTTCAGGTCATTGATTTTTGGTGCTTGATTGACAACTTCCTGCCTGCGAATGGAGAATGTTATGTTATGTTTCCAAATCAAAGATATTTTTTCTTAAGTGATACAACTGCGCTTATGTATCTGCAGTTAACACCCAAAAGAGCAAAATTATATTTTATGTGCTAATGCACACTCAATGTAATGTCATTAAAACAACTAGTTTATGAATGTTACTTAAGATCTTTCCTGTGGCGTTTCTACAACATGGCGTTCGCTTCCTCGCCCGCGTTTTTTGACTGAACTTTGACACAGGCTGTTCTTCAGCTAGGGCTCAATTAACAAACTTCAATCTCACATAAAAATAACTCTAGGACTTAAACATCAAAATGCATCGATGTTAAACCGAATGTATACTCAGTAACCTACATTTGTTTAGTCATGAATGTAAAATGGCCCAGCCTTTTGCTGGTCAAACCTTCATCAACGCTGCAACGATTTCAAAGTAGAAAGAAGAAAAACATGTATTACCCTGTCTTTGCAGAGTTAAAACTACTGCTACAGAAGCTCAGTGTCAATTAACACCATTTGGCTGCCACCGTAAAACAAAACTTAACAAAGACTAATGTTACGGTCGAATTACTTCACAAGTTAGCCAGAAGTGTAACGTTACTAGCTTATCACCACCACTCGCCGAGGAAGAGTTTAGTGTTGTGTAAAAAGGATTTCTTGCAGTGCGTGTTGATAGAGTTAAACTTAGAGTTATTAGCTGCTGTGAATAAAACAAGGCAAAAAATTGTACTCACCACAAAGCTTTAACGTTTGATAATGTTCCGTACAAAATGCCGCTTCTCCGCTTTCTCTCTTTGCCTCCGTTTCTTTCGATCAGTGGTCTGAGAGCACAACATGTCCGGGCAAGTCAGCCTTGTACTCAGCTTTTAAAGGACGCTTACGAGATTTTTAAGTTGTATTAACTGAATACACTTTCATGTTAAGTTAACACAGAAATGTCTGTTCAAAATCGATATATTACTGAGCTAAGACTGTTTTCTTTATTTTCATTTCGACCAACTCATTAAATTAAGTTATCAACTGATTACAATGTGTACATGCAACAAACTTAATTTTTTATGCAGAAAAAGCTATTAATTTTAAGCTTTACTTACTAACCCCATGAATCATTTTTTAGAGTGTACTCAACGGATCAAATGAATATTGCAGAAGTTTAACTGACTTGACCTTATATTCTGATTAAAAAGCCCAGTGTATAATTATCAACGCCAATCATGTGAAGCTACTTTCAAGAACAAAAATACGGAATGAGGAATAAGCATAATAAGACCAGTTACAACCTACAACAACACCCATAAACAAATGATTTCATAATTCATAATGAAAAGTGATGATGCAAAAGGTCTTTGTCACAGCAGAAATTTTTCATGCCCTGTGTTCCTCCTCAAACATGGAGTGGAACAGACTCGGGTGGGTGAAATTAAATCATTTCAGTTCACTTGACAACAGCTTGGTATCTTATCACAAGTAAAAGCCTCCCTGTTTACGTCAAAGCTGACATAGTGAAAGTGAGGGGGCAAGAAGGGAAGCTGGAAAACATAGTCAGTAATCAGTTGTTTTTAATCGCGTTACATTAACTTACCCATATCAGTTTGTTAGGTCCAAATAAATCACTATGTTTACTTGTATTTTACTTTATTTAGTTTTTGTGATAATGAAATAATAATGTGTGTTAACACACAAACTAACACATTTCTCCAACATTCCTGTCACACATTGCTGTGCCAAGGACAGTTCCTGACTGAAGAACTTCTTAATATGATTACAAGCATAGAAATGCTAACAAACAAAACAACGACTCTTCATTTACATGTTTTGTTTTTTTGCGAAAAGACCATGGAAACTTGGGCAAGAAGGTTCAGGTAATTCTACTTCATGTGATGTTTAAAAACATAATCAAAAGAGCTTGTTGCAAAAACATGATATTAAGTACACACAGTGTCTCCATGCACACAAACAACTGTGTCATAACTGTCCGAGTGGTAGCCACAAGAAAAAAAAGTGTAGCAAAACATGAGAGTGAAATACATCTGCTGTTTATGACTCCAGAATCTTTATGGTCAAGGGAATAAAATCTTACCGTCAGAGGCAGCTCTGCCCATGTCTTCACTGGTTTAAACAATAGTGTGTAAAATTGTAACTCATCAAGGGATCGGCCCCTATAAAAGTCACAGCATAGAAATCAATTGCCAGCTTTTATGAGTGATATATAACGTGAAGTCTAAATTTCTTCATATTCAGCGTGATATCAAACACTGCACTGATATCTGGCACTAAGCGAGCAAGAGGAGCTCCGAATTGGGCATCTCTACCTCTTCTCTTGCCAAGACACTGTCACTGTTTGGGGACGCTCCAATGCATCATGCTGACTCCATTCTACCTTTTATCCATTCATTTCCCTTTCCATTAGCACTATTAAAATGATGTGGCATTGGCTGAAGCCGGTAACATAAGCACTCTGGCTCATTCCCTTTTGTTTTTTGTCGTATTCAAGATAATGTAGACGACATGAAGACAGGTTTTCTTTTATTCAGTGAGAAAATGTTTTGGAGGAAACATTGTTTTGATTCCAAATGTTATTTCAATTTTTGCTCACGTCTGCTGGCAAATCTGCATGTTTTCTCATCGCTGGCTAATAGGTCAGCACCAGTGGGAATGTGATACAGGGAGGCAAGGTCAGTTTTCATTGATTGTTTAATCAGTCCTTTGTTTGAGAAGGACGCGATTAAGCTGGGAAGCCATGGACTGCTTTTCCCCAGCAGGCTTACAGTACATATACTTTCTAAGCTATATGTCAAACAGTATTCACTTTGCCTGTGACTGAGCACGACTCTATGTGTGCTCGTCGGTGTGTGTGTGTCTGTATCCCAAACAGTTGAATGCGAGCAACCCGAGTAAATCAGGTACAAATAAAGCCCAGATGACGAGACATTTGGAAGAGTGTGAACAGTATCCTCCTCGCTCTGCCCTTCTATTTGTTTGTCTGTCTGCTTGTTTGCCTCTCTGTCTGCAAAGCTGGCGTCAGTCTCAAGGAGATCCTCCTTCTCTTTCCTGCTCCCTTTTTCTGGGCAGAGCTGATGGACACCAGCAGATTTTTCTCCCTGAATAGCTGTTTTTATCTCTTTCTCTCTCCCTCTGTCCCACTGTCTTCCCCTTCCTCAATCTCTCTTGCTGAATGGCTGTCTGGCCTGAGTTAAAGGATTTTTTTTTTTCTAGATGTTGCTGAAACCTGATATTGAGATATTTTGGCACACTATCTATGAACATATATATTTAGGCTTAGTGGCCAGAATAGAAATCCCTCCTGGCTGTGTTAGTGTTAATGCCTCAACTAGGGGATACCACAGCAGAAGCAAGCTTGAGATATGGAAGTGTATATATCCTAGTTTAGGGAGATTGGATGTGTTTTTGCAGATAGGGGCCTCATGTGCTACAGGGTGGGGGATGCTGAAGGGGCTCTCAGCTTCGCGTATGCAACCGAGACAGGGCGACAGACAGGGGCAGGGAGGGCTTTGTGCACCAGCCCTTTCCCACACTCCCTTTCACCTTTTGTTGTATGGCAACACCAGGGCTCTCTGACATGACGAATTGCTTTGCCTTCTTCACTGAGATGGTGGCGGTATCAGAAAGTAAGAATGGAGTGAGATGAATTGATGTGTGCGTGCAGATATATAGGTGTGTGTGTGTGTGTGTGTGTGTGTGTGTGTGTGTGTGTGTGTGTGTGGGTGGGTTGGAGGGGTGTCCTTTAATCTCCGTACCTGAAGCTGCCAACATTTCCCATCCCTTGTCCCCCAAATCTCCCTCAGTTTGTCACCAGGGTGAGGCAGAAAACTCAATGCTTCAAGCTCTGCATGGGCAGATTCCTCAGTGCATGAGCCAGACGCAGCCACACATGCACATGCTCATATGCGCACACATGCCTCTGCCCAAATGCCAGCACCAAGCTGTTGCCCAAAAAGCGTTCAGGGTGTCACAATAGAGACATTACCACATGAGTGAGTGGCTTTGAATAAGGCTAAGGGTGTGTGTGTATATAGAGAGTGTGGAGGGTGAGCGGGGGAGCTCCTGGCAAGGCAGACGACCCTGCCATCACCTCTGCCCCCTTGTCAAACAAGCAATCGCCGCCAATGACACATGCATGCAGCACGCACTCCTGCTTCACTTCCTTTTGTGCTAGTCCGAGTCTGTAACTTCTCTCGGTTTTATTAGAAAGGGAGGGCTCCAACAATGTGTTTATTTGTTTGTAAGGAAACGGCACAGAAATAAGTTGGCTGGTTAGTGGACCACTGTAGTGAATCGCTGACCCAGTCAGGCTAATCAGGGTGAAGGGTCAGAATCTAGAGGTCAAAAGAGAAAGGAAAATGAATGAAAGAAGAATCCGTCTGCAAATAAATTACAGGTTGCAAAGAAATCCGTATTTCCTTGTGGAAATGCATGTGAAGTTAGGAGGGTGAAAAGGTGTCAGAACATGGAGATGCAGATAGAGACATGAGCATAAAGGCATAAAGAAACACATGACAACATTTCAAACATTTGTTAGACTAGTGTCAGCTCTGTCAGTGGATTGTCACCGCATGTGTTAGCGTGTGTCTATGTGTGTCTGTGTCCTCGGCGTGTCATTATGCAAAACCAGAGTCTTCCACAAAGCATGGAAAATGGGTGTGTGTTTGGGTGCATGCATGTGTGCATGTCTGTGGTGGAGGGGGTGACACGAGTTTGAGGGGCTGTGTCACTCCATCGCTGCGGGAAGTCATGACAGCACTGTTTTGTCAGCGCATGGATGGCTGCAGCATCATGGCAGCAGAAGAAGCAGGAGAAGTGGAAGAAACGCGCGGGGATGGAGTGAGTAGAAGGAAGGGAAGATTTTTTCTTCTTCTTCTTCTTCTTCTTCTTCCCACACTCAATAAGGAAATTAGGTCATCCAAGTAAAACCATTGCAAGGAACAAATCATCATCATAATTGGAGCCTTAACAAATGTGTGGAGGTGGTGGATTCACACACATACATACACACGAACGAGAGAAAAACACAAAAGCCAAAACACAAATGCAAAACGGCGCACATGGCTGGGAGGAGGTAAAGCAGAATTTCAGCATAAATCAGGGTATGTTTGACAGTTTTATAGCTCTTTCAGGAGCCTCATTTGGGATAGAAGCGTGATAGAAGAACGTTACCCGTGGCAAATATAATTGTGGTCATGGTCCTTCAATAAATCAGGGGATGGTTACATCACATTTGCCTGGAGGCTCCACAAGGGGGAAAAAATCCGAGCGCATCAGGTGACCTACAAGTCACCTGAGATTGCTTTCGTTTTTCTCACTGGGAATTCACAGAGGGAAACGTGCCAAGAATATGTACACAGATATGCTATTTAAGGAATAGTTAGTCTGTTTTGGGGGAAGTGCGGTAATCTGCTTTCTTCGTAAAAGGGTTACATGAGAATACCGATGCCACTCTCCTTTCTGAAATGTAACCAACCGCACTAGTTCAGCACAAAGCCCAAATGTAAGGAAAAACTCTAGCCTTTCTCTGTCTGACTCGAATCCATAATTATTAGGAAGTTTTATATTCTGAAAGCTCACATAACAAAGTTAGGTTGATGTAATTGAGAGTGCCATCATTCTTATACCTCTTAGCAATAAAGTAAATAAGCATTTTTCTTGGGATACTGCATTTAGTAGTTCCAATTAGGCCCTATTGCTAATAATATGAATTGAATGGCTCAGAATAATCACAGGTCTCATTTAACTGTTAGTAACTTTAGCTTTATATGTGCCATATTCTCGTGAAATGATGTCTGGTTTTCAGGGAAATAATTTAAAACCATGATTCAGATTCTGTATATGAATACAAACATAAATGGACACTCTCAGGAGGTGAAATGTCACACTTTTTTTTAACTTCAGGGGCACGTCCCACCAGCTCTGACAGTGGGACGTGCTAAAAAGTGGAAGATAGAAAGGTCGACCTTGCAGACTCTCAGCTCTTCCTCAGGTTTCATATGACAGGACAAACACATTATTTATTCATGTTTAAGGACAGCTTGCTCAAGACTTACCAACACATTTACCCAGCCCACACATACATGTAATATGGGCTGAATAAATCTCCATAAGGAGATCTGTTGTGCATGCCAATGCTGTTTACTGCTGGTTGCTTCCAAAGCAACAATACCAGGAACTGGGCAAAGGCACATGGAGAGAAAGAGGCCGAGCTGATACCTGTACAGTAATCACTGTGAGGCCACGACTCTTAACAAAATAGTTGACAGCATTTCCTACAATGTTACCCAAACAGTAATGAGATGACTGGCTTTGTAATAGTTTGCTCTGCCAAGGACTATTGTTCTGGCATTTTCCATAAGAGAATGATCTGGCATCATTTTTAATAGGCATAATTCACCCCTTAAACGAGGCCTCTTTGGGGTTTGCCAATTTGCTTCTATTTTTCAGTGCTTACAGTTCTCATTACCAACATAACCGGTGACAAATGTCAAATTATGCATTGCTATTAATATAAATGAGCTAAACAGTGAGCTAGATAAAAGTATCTTTGCTATAAATACATAATCTTTGAAATGTTCAAGATCTACGAAGTTGGATTTACAGAAATGAATGACGTTTGGTTTTGCTGTGACATTTCAGCCAATAATTATTCTTCAAGAGCAACTATGAAGGCTACTGCGCTCAGTTAGCTTTGAAATTTTACTCTGTCACTCGGCCGCTTGTAATGTTTTTTCATAAAAGTCAACATGAAGCCAAATCAGATTATCATATGTTGATTTTTTGCAGTGTAATACAGAGTCTCCACAGGCCTTTTACATCACCCAAAAAGCCAGGCGGCTGATTGACAGAACTTGGCTGACTGTGGACCCTCCTTCCCAGCGTCTCCTCCTCTCTCTCTCTGCTCTCCCGTCCTCTCCTCTGCTCTCTCTCCCTGCCTCAATTGCGAGGCTGCGCTCACCGACTCGACACGGCGAACAGGGATGCAGCGAGGGCGCAGCGCAGCCTGAAAAATGGCATCACCACGCGTACTGTGGATCTATCCGTCCCTTTCCCTCCTGTCCTCTCTGCTTCTTTTCCACGCTTTTCCGCCATGCCGAGCCTTACGGAATTACCCGGAGAATGAAGGTGGGTTTTTGCCCCCGACGTGTTTCGTGGAGCTTTAAAGTCGAGTGAGTTTAGATGACTTGGTCGTGCGCTGAGTTGTTGGATGGGGAGCCCCATCCCGCGGCTCTCCACTCGCCGGCGAAGGAGCGGAGCGCAGCGGCGGAGACTCCCGTTAAGTGCTGCTTATAAATCATGCATAAAGGAAAGCGGAGAGAGGGAGTAAGAGAGACAAAAATAGTGTTCGTCACGTTTTTTTCTTTTCCGAGCATGCTGACATGAAATTTTTATGACATATAAGCGCAGGCAAACCTGTCGTGTATCATCCAGAGAATGCTGAGGTCGACTTGTCACTTTGTGACATTTTATTAATCAGTGGACTATTTTTCCCTGCGTCAAAGAATACTAACTTATAATGATTATGCCAAAGCAGCATTGGCATCTCTGTCAAAATTCCTCTTAATTATAGATATCTTCATTATTATTACAGACTGATAAATGTTTTCTTCTCTGCCGTGGACTGTTGCCACTGCCTCAGTCTGCAAATGAGGAGCAGCAATTACATTAAATTTGTCACACGCTGCTGCTGAGCCTCTCTCGGTTATTGTATTAACATCGATGCTCAGCCTGAAATTAGCCAATGTATTTACTTACTAACTACTCCTGACTGCTTGCTGGGTTGAAACATGGGGGCTGACTTGTTTAAAGGGAAGTTGAACTTGCACTAAATGGAGAAAACAGCAGATCAATGTGCTAAAGTCATAGCCAGAAAAACAAAAAAACAAAACAATTATTAGTTTATGAAGCAGGTTATTTGGATTAAATTGGAAGTCTGTGGTGTTGTTTTGCTTGTTGGCTGTCAGACAGTCTGGCTGGAGATGATACAGCTGTGACTTGTCATCCTGTGAATCATTTTGTTCATTGTTCCCCCAAAAGCTCCACTGAGTCTTGTTTTGAAGCTCAACAAAGCTTTTCTGTCACTATGAGTTGCCTTTCATTTATAATATTTTTCTCTGTGTTTTCTCAATCACTATCACACACATACACAGATACGGAGAGACCTCAACTCCAGGCTTACATAGATTAAACAGTGAGCTCTGGGACACTCATACAATGACAGGCCCCACTGAGGTTAAATGGGATCTCCTGTCTCCGGCTGACTTAACAGTATAAGCTGCGTGTACATACATTGCTGCTAAATGTATGTCACAGCCCGGAGGAGTTCACGCAGAACAAAGGTTTTGAAGGACAGAAAGGCAGCGGACGAGAGGGAGAGTAGAGATGGAGTGGAGGAGCAGGAGGGTTTTTTAACTGCAGGAGACAATGGATGTGAAGGAGACACTAACACACTGCTGAAATATTCAGTGGAGAGAGCACGAATGATGAAACCATCTGGAAGCCAAAGGAAACTCCTGTTGATTTCGATAAATAAACACAGAAGCATGTGAGCCGCTGTGAATGTTTGCAGGCACATGTGGATCATGTTCATGTGGGGTGACTGACGGGTCAGAGGGTTTTCATTACTTCTAAATGCACTTTTTAAATAATGTGCTACAAGTTAGTCATCCTCCAGCCAGTTCCTGCTGTTTCAGACTGTTGGCCTAATTGGCACCTTTAAGCCCACTGCTCCGTGTGTGTGGTGTCTGGTCTGTGTGTGTATACATTCACCAGTGGGACAGTAATCCAACGAAGCCACTTTTGTCAGCTACTCTGTGGCTCGCTTTTACCTTTTGGCCTGCCAGTTTTCCTGCTGTGACCGCACGTGCTTAGCTAAGGGATTGTGCTTCTTTGTGCCAGTGTGTGTGTCTATGTGTGTGCGCGTGCGTGCGTGTGTGTGTACCCTGTGTTTGCCTATAAGTGTGCATACTCTCCACCCACGCCTCTCGGTAGTCGTGTTATTCCAGGAAATCTTCCCTCTGAGTCTGTCTCGTACTAGAAGCGAGGCTGTCATAAAAGGAGAGATACAGCTCTCAGGGCTCAATTAAGAACACAATCCCTTTGATAGACATGATAGCGTTAGCAGGAAAAATAGTGTTAAGCTGTCACAAAGCTTAGTTTACCACCAGAGCTATTGATCCGCTCCAAAATTGGTTGGCATTTACAAGAAACTCGGTTGTCGTAACAGAGGGCTTTGGTAAAATTGAAAGAACCGCTTGAAATTGTTGCTGTAATTGCATCTCCATGGGGCCCATAAGACTCTGCAGAAATGGGTTCATTCATAAATTGTGAGATAAAGAGTGAGAAAACTGGTCTGAAGGTCTTTGTTATCACCAGTGAACGGAGGAAAAGGACTTTGTGAGTTATTGCGCACCAGCAGAGGGAGCCCTCCATTCCCTCTGTCTGGACCCCGAGGGCATACTGATGTAACAGCAGGGTGGATGCTCACAGGTTTCCCCCCTTGGTTGCCATACCATCTCCCACCCTTCTTTGCTCTCAGTCTGTATCCTCTCTTATGCAGAGGTACAACATGTCTTGTTTCTTTTCTCTGTTGCTTTGCACCTAGTTCTCCCTGCGATTTTTTTTCTCTCTCTCATCCTTCTTGTGCCGAATCGTGCTGGGGAAAGGAGCAGACTATCACACCTTTCTATTTTTGTGTCTTTCCTCTCTGCCTCTAAATTTACCTCCTCACTCCTAGAAAATAAGGAACCCCGTGCTTCTTTCCATTCCAACTCTGGATGTTGATTTAATTTCATATTAAAGCGTAAATCCCTGTGCAAGTGGACGTACAGATGAATTAACCGAGGGGTTTTTTTTAGTCTCGAGGTTTACTGTAATCTGTAATTGCTCATGGGAACGCACTTGAATCTTTTTTTAAAAATTGAATTGACCTTAGGGTGCTGCGAGAGATTGCTGTATTGCTTCTTAAGGTTAACACGGAGGTGAGCAGTTAGTGCAGAGGCAAGCATATGTAAAGCATGCCCTCTGTTTCCACACACACACACATTCACATTATGATTCACACAAGATCCTGACTGTGGTATAATGTTGGGTCAAAGGTCTCATCTGGTTTAATTGCTTTAATCTATAATGGCTGCTTGTAGTTATCGGCAGAACCATACCTCACGATGTGCCGCCGCGCGCACGCGTATGTGTGTGTGTGTGCACGCGAGAGTCCATGAGATTGTTCTGCTCCCATGTAACAGCCATGACCTTGGACAGAAGAGGATATAGATCTCCTTTCTCATCAGAGAGCAGCAGAGGAAAGCAGCAAGTGCGAGCACCCTCCTGTTTTTCTTTTCTGCCTCCACTCCGAGCTCGCTCTAATCCCGGTCTTTTATATCTGCCCTTCTCTCCTTTCTATCAGCCTCCCTCGTGGCCTCCATCTCTTTGTCCCTGATTGTTTTTATCTTTTGTTTTCTTCTCCTCTTCCTTCTCTATTTCTCTGACCTCCAGTGTAACAGTAAGGTGGGAGCTCCCGTACGCTTTCTGTAATCAGGTGGAGCTCCTACAACTGCTTAACAAAGGCTCACACGCGAGCGCGAATGGATGTGTGCGCACTCGTGCACACACACACGCGTGCACACACTCTCCCACACTTATCCTATCTTAATGCATGGCTGGGGGGCAGTTTGGTGGTCTCGGTCCAGAGAATAGTGGCACATATTCCGGGGGCTGGCTGATAGATGGGGTTATAAATACAACTCAGTGACAGAGAATGATTCTGCTGTGCGCGCTTCACCTCATGGACTCATTGTGTGTGAGGCTGTGTGTGTTTAAGTGTGTGTGTTTAAGTGTGTACGTGAGTGAGAGAAAGGCTGAGAGACTGGGATTTTTTAAAAAGTGTGAGACAAAGCAAAATGCATAAGGAGAACAAGAAGAAAGACAGACGGGGGAATGTAGTTAAAAAAAAAAAAACAGCTGAAGAGCTCAACCATATCTCTGAGCCCTACTGAGCAGAGCATCCATAACAGCACCCACAAGAGCCTTTGTGTTGTGTTATACTTAGTCATACTTAGTCATCGGTGGCTAAGAGGGTTTGTATTACACTTAACCTAGTAGTTTTTTTAAAATATTATCGTGGAGTTTCGTGGAGTTGCTTTTTTGATGAGAGTCTGACGAGAAGACTGAAATCAGTGCCATGTCTCTGTGCCAGGCATGAAGCCCAAGCCAGAAGCTAGCCAGCTTAGCTTAACTCCACTCTGGTCTGACCCCCTAAACCCCCCAAATTAATGCATTATGTCTGTCTGTATTTATTTTGTTTATTTTGTCTGTGTGTGTAAAGTCTAAAAATGGCTATGCATGGTACAGTAGTGTCGCTGATGATCTCGGTCTCTTAGTTAGGTCACTGCCAACATGTAGTCCACCATCATTTTTATTTACTGGGATTTATGTGTGTTGTACAGATGTGACTGTGGCAGATGTTCTTCAATCTATTCCTTTAAAGACAGAAAAATAATTTTAAGTATATATTAAGTTTCCATTCATGTTACAATTCAGAACATTATCACTCCCCCCAAAACAGCCATACCTTCTTTTAGCACTCGGGTTTATTCATGTATGAGATACAAGATATAGATCTTTCAAGCAGCTCTTAAAAAAAAGACAAGATAAGGATCTAAATTATGAATGCCATATGCATATTTCCTGTGTATCCATATGTTTACTTTCACTTTTGGAAACGATATGGGCTGTTTTTGTATTTTATATTCAGAAGTGTTGTGAGACAGGAGATTATTTTTATCTCAGTTCCCACCACGGGGATGAATATGTGCAAGTCTCAACCAGCTGAGGCTTGAACATGAACAGTTTTTAGGCTTGAATGATTCCCTTCGGATGTCGAGTTCATTAATGTCAAAGGAAACCTTCCTTGGCTTGCGATGTGTGATGGCTGCAGTGAAGTTTGGCTATGTGGCCCCTCCCCCATTTTCTGCCACCACCACATCTGCTGACCCCTTCCCCCTCTCTGATATGAACAAGCCCTTAACTGCTGGTCAAATTACTGATCACTGGGCCTTGACTACCATCTACCCACCACCCTCAAGCTCTCCTTCTTTTCCCTCTAACTGTCCTTCCTCACTCACACACACAGCACACCCCTGGCGTCCTTCGTCCCGGATATGTTAGTTTTTGCTTATTTATTTATTTTTGGCTAAATTGAATTAGGTTTTTTCCGTGTCTCCTCACTCCTTTCTCTCTCTCATATTCGGTCTTTTTTGTGGTTGTTGCTGCGGCTGTGAAAGCCTACGTTAACCAGCTTTGCAAGCAAACATCTTAGCATTTGGTTCAGTCGTTGATGCAACATCTTTACTGGCCAGTGCTTCAGACTTTTCTCCTTTTTTTTTCTTTTTTGTGCAGAGGAGCGGCTGAGAGCAAAACACCTGGAATGCTTCCAGAAAATACTGACAGCTACCCTTGAATTTGAAATGGATCAAATGTAGTTACAGTGTCTTTCCCTGTTTTAAACGTCAAACAGCATTTGCTGAAGCATTTTAACTTCAGTCGTTTTTTAGCTCCATCTGATTTTTCTGTTTGTCACATGAAGGCGCTGTAACAGATACACAATGTGCTAGGCATCTACTGTGCGTGTGGTAAAGACAAACAGTGATGTGTGTGCATGTGCTGATAGTTGGCCGGGTGCAACATCAGTAGAAAACCTGGGTGAGCACGCTTTAATCTGACATGTGATTTCCTCTGTCTCGACTGCTGAGGATCACCCCAGAGATTCCGGGCCAATTTGCCCTCCTGTGACCAACCACTGTGTGACAGCTGCCTGTCTCTGTGTGTGTGAATGTGTGTGTTTGTCCTCTTGTCTGATCAACAGGAATGTCTTTAAGAACTAACAGGGCACAAAAAAAAAAGATCAACAAGAAGCAGAAAAGCAAAAAAAGGAGAGAAATAAGCATGGAAGTGTTTGCAGATGTTGTATTTTATCAACAACAAAACAGAAGAAAAAAAGCATTTTTAAATCCGTGCCACAGTGTCAGTGTGTGTGAGACACATGTGGAGGCATACAGCATGTGTGGTTGTTTCTACTGCAGGTTATTTCTGAATTTTCAGGGTCTCTGGTTTACGTTTGTTTGTGTGTGCACATCACTGTGTGTGTGTGTCTGTGTGTTTGCCGTTCCTTGCCCTTGATGAGTTGTTGGCATACTGGTGGAAGAAGCTTATTAAAGAAAACAAGTGTCTGGATCTGACTGGGTGTCACACTTCAACCCCGTAAGCATTCGACGAGCTTGCACAGACGAAGCCGTGCCCTCACGCTCGCACTCCAGAGCCTCTTCAAGCGACAAACTAGGGCAGTGCTCCTGTCATAGTCTGTCAGAATATCATTGTTTCTGTCCTGCTACTGTTTCCAGTTTGTGAAATAGCAGAGTAGGCTAATCTGCCCTCTGCTACAATGTAATTCCAAAAGTGCAAGCTGAACAAGCCGAAGTTTATCACATACTTGAATATTTTAATATTTTGGGGGGATTTTGCATGATATGCCTTTTAGGTTGCTGGAGCTTTTTTTCCCATTCAAATCTCCCCTTTTTAAAAATAAATTTAAAAAAACTTCACAAAAGTCATTGCATTGAATTGGGTTTTCTAAAACATTGTTTGACCTTATTCCTGACCTCCTCATAAAATGTATCTCATGGCTGTCATCTCAACCTGCTGACTCACTTATGTTTCCCAGAATTTTTCAAAAGTAGAACAGGAGGCAGAGCCTTCAGGTTTCAGGCCCGTCGTGTGGAACCAGCTCCTAGTTTAGATTCAGGAGACAGACACCTTCGCTACTTTTAAGATTAGGCTTACAACTTTCCTTTTCATAAAGCGTATAGTTAGTGCTGGATCGGGTGACCCTGAACCCTCCTTTGGTTATGTTGCAATAGGCTTAGGCTGCGAGGGGCTTCCCATGATGCACTAAGTGTTTCTTCTTCACTCTTTTCTTTTCATTCCTTGTGTATTTATACACTACTACTATATTTATAATTAACAGTTTGTAAAATTTGGCTCTTCCTCCCATAGTTTGCTTTTTATCCCGTCTCTCTTCTCTTTTCTCCCTCCCATCACTCCCAGCAGGTCGTGGCAGATGTTTGTCCCTTCCTGAGCCTGGTTCTGCTGGACGTTTCTTCCTGTTAAAAGAGAGTTTTTCCTTCTTACTGTCGCCAAGTGCTTGCTGATCGGAGGGTCATGTGATTGTTGGATTTTCTGTCTAATATTGTAGAGTCTTTACTTTGCAATATAAAGCACCTTGAGGCAACTGTTGTTGTGAATTGAAGCTATATAAATAAAATTACATTTAAATGAATACATTTTTACTTGGCAAAAGGTGATTCTGTATTATGAAAAGTTCTCCCTACAAATGATGTAGGTTTTCTGTCCTTTGTCAGGTTTGTTTTTGTGCAGATGGCTTGATTTGAATGCAACAAGCCTCTGTGTTTGATTTTGCTGAATCACTTTAATAGAGAAATTGTTGCAGCTTCACGATAAAGACAGAGCGAATGAATGCTTTTGACGACATGGCTTTGATTAAAGCTGACTTAATTTTGCGCCCGTTGAAGTGTAGTAAACCAACATAAGTTATTTGAACAGATGCATAGTGGGAAAGCAGCAAGAAACAGAACTGACTTAATGAAGGATCGGGATTAGAATTTAAATCAAATCAGCTGAATTATTCATAGATCCATTCGGTTTGCAGACAGTTATAAAGAAAATATAACATTCTTCTTCTTAGGATTCTTTCATAAAAGAAATAATTAAACGCCACATCCATAAAGGGCACATAATATTGCCTGAAATGTAGTAAAAACTTTTCCATATGTGACATAATGATGTTCATGTGTCTGAGTTATAAAAGGAAAACTGCTTTTAGCTCATAAGGTTAAAACAGACCATCGAAGCTATGAGGTAATCCATTAAAAATTTATAGTGAACGTCGAGTGACTTAATGTCTTGTCATTGCTGATTATATAATAGAGATATTTCGAACGGCATCCACCACAACAGAGTGCTGCCCTCACAGCTCCAACTTTTATCTTAACATGCTCTGCATCCAGGGTGCTCAGTACAAATAAACCTAAATACTTGACTCTATTCACCGTTGCCTCCGTGTGGCATTCAATGGAAACATAAAAACAGGGGAAAGGGATGTTGTGTATAACAAAATGCCGGGAAGTCACTGGAGATAAGGATACAAAGGATATACTGTATCGCTCAGTTTTAATAAAATGGCATGAGCGCAAGGATGAGAGAGCAGATGGAGAGAGAAAAGCACAGGGCTGATTGAGAACCCCTAGTGGTTGGTGAATGACTGGAGAGAGGGCTGATGAAAAGACAGCAAGGGTAGCAGTCTTGGTGTGACGCCAGTGTATTCCTAAAGTTCAGGGCTCAAGTCTTCCCACTCCTTCATCCTGCTCTCCATCAGCTCATTTGTTGCCCTGACAACGCTCTTACTCGTTGAACTGCACCCTCAGTGGAGTGGAGCGTGGATAAAGGTGTGTGTTTTGTGTGCATGCTCTTTTTTTTTTTAGCTGTTTTATGTGTTGAGAAATTTGTCCTGTATTCTTAAAGCCTATTGACATTTTGTTGAACTCAAAGGAATGGTCCTACATTCTTGGCTAGCTGTTTCCCTGTTTCCACAATTTTTGTTGCGCTAAGGTAACAGTTATTACCCCTTTATAATATAGCTACACGACTACTGATTATGGAAGTTTTCTACCTGCGAAAACACTATCATTCAGTCATGTGGGAAATAGCTAAGGCAGACTATATATAAAAGATGGAATTAGTCAGTTTACTGTTGGTGCTAGGACCATACTGTTTGTTTGATTGCTTGTTTTTTAAGCCTGTGATGATCATATTGGAACTGGCTGATTTTATGCAAAATTCTAAAAACTTCATTCAAGTGCAGCCGCTGCTTGCTTAAGCTTTGCAGCATCTCATTTATCTCCCTTTAGATTTTTTCTGAATTTGCAATTGAATTTATCAGGTATGTTTGAATTTGCAAGTTGTGATTAACATTTTTATTGTAACACAAAACAGAAGCATAAAAGCCGGGTTTTATATTTATAGAAGGAGAAGACAGTGAGATATCAGCATATTTAATGTAGTGTCAGCAGGACTCTTCAGGATCCACTAAGCCTACTAGTTTCAGTTTAATATGATGTGTTCTGAGATGAAAAGGATCTTATAAACTCATTATGTAGTCACATATTGTCCTGTAGATTGAGTCTGTGTGGTGGTCTTATTGTGCAGTCCCTCTCTTTGTGGCACTGGCACAGTCTTAAGGTATGTGTGTGTGTGTGTAAGCATCCTGGTCTCTTTGTGCACCAGTCTGGCTGTTGGCAGTGCTGTTTGATTCTTGGCAGGTGGATCACAGCTTCTTGCAGCCCAGCTGAAGCGGTGGATACCATCCAGTGAGCGAGCGGTCGAGAGACCTAAAAAGACAGCGGATAAGAAAGAGAGAGGAAGACAGAGAGAGACAGACACCACAGAGGGAGGAAGCGGGAGTGTGAAGGAAAAATAGACAGACACAGAAGGCGATGAAGAGACAAAGAAACAGAAAAAAAAAGTTTTGCACATTCTCCGCATTGTTCTATAAGTAGTTGCAGTTTCAGTGTTTTACTGCTTTTGTACAGGAATTTCTAATTCACAAATTCACACCCTCCACCCCCACCTCCTCCTCATCTTTCACTCTCAGAATGTAAACCTCACAGTCTGGTGTTGAAAATCAATACGACAGCTTGTTTCTCTGTAACAAAACAACTCTCACAGTAATCGGGTCACATGTGCACAACTACGGATCTGTGCACTTGTGTCCTCTGACAAAGGCCTCAGGCAATTAAAGTAATGTTTGGGTGTCCGTGAGCGAAATTGTTGGGTCCCCCGGAAGGCGTATTGTTAGCCAGAAAGGTTGGGAAAAACCTTCTTAGTAGATGTCTCTTTGCTTTCACATGGTCTTTCCACACATGTTTAGATGCTCACGGCCTGAAGATTGCCTGTGCATGTTTGTGTGTGTATGTTTGTGTGTGTGTGTGTGAGAGAGACCAGTCATTAGATCAAATATGAACCTGGTCTGAGTGACTGAGTGATGAGCTTTGAGTTTTTATTCTGGGCCAAGGCAGGTCTTGACCAGGCTTAGATTTCACACTCACACACAATTCAGGCAATTTCCCCTGAGAAGGGGAAGAAGAGATAAAATGAGACATGATGAAAGTGTTTAGATAGACTGAGGTGTGGCCTTGTGTTTGTTTGGGGAAGACTGGAATGTATTTACATAATTTCTCTGCATCTTTGTCTTTGACACATGTCACGTACAGATACACAGCCATGCATACAGTATAGTCTGTACATGCTGGCTGTGTCAGCAGCCAGGAAACTATACCTAATACATTATTGATGTGTCCAGTCAATGATTACAAGTGATAAGAGGTATTGACAGGTGTTGGGAGAAAAGAAAAAGTGTTGATCTGTAGGTTTATGTGGTTGTGTTTTCCCAGTGGGCTGCAAAATGGCTTTAAAGTAGGTCTATGTATTGACCTAGTAATGCTTTAGCTGACTAGACAACAATAAGACATATTTTGCTATAATGAGAAAAAAGCAGCAAGTACAAAAAACAAACAAAATTTTAAAAAAATTCACATGTTTGAGACAAAATCTAAATTGGACATAAAAAAGGATTAGTTACTTCGGATATTTACAAAGACAGAACATTTCAAGAAGTTGGATTTAATGATGTTTGCTACCTGCAATTTAATGCTAACTGCTAATACCAAAAATGCATATCATTTTTTGTGCTTGAAATAAACAGATTCTGGCTGTGTTTAGAAAATAGTGCAACTTGTTCGTTTTAAGTTGCCTGTAAAACGAACCAACACTATGAGCACTGTTTGGATATTGTGCTTATATGCTATATAAATCTGGCCCCTAAGATGTTAACTGGTAAGTTTTAGCATTTAGCTGTTTGCTAGGCTAGGCTAATTCCATACACTAGAATAATAAAAGTGTCTTAAACCTGCTGCCTTTTTCAAGGTCACCAGGTTATGGAAGTTTGCTTCAACCTTTAAAACTATTATTCAAGGGTCATTATCTCACAATTTCAAACTACATATCTCAAAAGTTTGACTTAATAATGCTAACTTTTAAGAAAAAAACTCAAAATTTGGATAATGACATGAACTTTAACTTATCTGTGGCAGAATCAAGTTTTAGACTAGGGAGCTTTTACAGGACAGTTTGGCTGTCAAATTCCACAAATTTCAGGTATATATTCCACAAAATATTATCAACGTTTTTTATTCAGACAGTTCCTTTGGTCGAAAGCAGTTGAGAAAGAAAATTAATACAAAGTGACCTGTATTTTATCCAGACAAAGTAACTTATTTATAGACAGACACGGTGATTCAGAATTTCAGCTGAGTTAATTTAAAGTTTTAATCTTCCAATCATCTGCACTGTGTTGTGGAGATGAATGGTCTTTTTTGTAATTTGGGTGAATTGACCCTTTATAACTGTCAAAGGTACTCAGTTATACTCTCTGTGAAATACATAAAACGGTACTAAAAGAAGTGAATCACAGAGAATATCACATAATTCATAATTGCTTGTATTTGAAACAGGCAATTTTGCTAAATTCCTTGTTGATAGGAAGCTTTTATCTTCGCGCAGAGATATGAGAGTGTGGGGGAAAATAACGTGTGTGTGTGTGTGCGTGGATGTGTGCCTCTTTGTTGGATTCTGAAATCATATATTATTATACTATTATGTCCCATTTCTCTGTGCCACTCCAAAGCCCATGAACTGAGCAAAGCAGTCTAAATGGTCTTTAGTTCCTCTAAATACACCATGGGCTGGAGGCTCCGTCTGACCTTTCGCTGCGCAGCACCTCTCCACCACTGTTTCTGTCTCATCCCTCTCATTTAATCTATCTCTCTCTCACCCCGGCTCCACTGTGCAGCGCCTCTCTCTGCTTCATTATACCATGCGCGCTACTTTCTTTGTGGCTGTTTTCTCACTCGCATACCGCTTTGTGCAAGTGCAAGCAGACACACGCAGATATGTGTGCTATGACACGAGCACAGTGCACATATATATACACGCATTATTACAGCATGACACGCCTCCCTGCTGTCACACAGTGTGCTGAGCTGAGGGGAATGGCTGGGTTTCAGTTAGAGCTGATGAGCAGCATGAGCACAAGAAGAAGAGAAGGGAAGGAAAAGAGGAGGCTGGACCAATTTTACAGTCCCTTTGTTATACCTACTAGCAGTATGGATACACAGAGGCCTTGTAAACAGACACGTTCAGCCCTTTTCAATTGAGCGATTAGCCTCATTTGCATTCAAGAGAGCAAACTTTACAGTAGCGGTAAATAGTTTTTCCAGGTCACTGCCCCTACCTTATAAAAATTGGAGTGAATATGAAAGTGCGCTGCTTAAGAGGGATGCTTCTTGTTTAAATTGTGTCACATCAGCGACTCACACAGCTGATCTTGGATCTGTGGATTGAAAGCATACATTCAAACCTTTTCACAAAGGAAGGATAACCTGTGAAGCACACACAATATGAGAGAGAGAGAAGAAAGAGCAAAGCAGAAGTCTCTGCAGATGGATACTGATTAAATATTGATGGTCAGCAGTGTTGAAGGCTTGATTAGGACCTGAGTGAGCCAAGAATGAACAGTGCCGCTCATCTATAAATGCACTAACAAGTACCACGACCATATATCTGTGGTATTAGCAATTTGGCGATACATTGGTATCAGCCAGTATCAGCATTTATAACAGCTGATAAATGAAAATTAAAAACATAAAGAAGAGACACCCTTCAACCATGTTATGAGCATTGATGTTGCATACTTTGCCTGCAAGAGGGCATGCTGCAACTTCTCTGCAAGTCTGGAAGAGTTTGGCACCGCATAAAAGAGCAATCCATGAAATGTTGTGCCATATTTTCTTAACAGGAACTCCTAAACAACTGCACATTACAAATGTCGGGGAAATCTGCAGGAACGTGTCTAGAAGAAACAAAGATATGATAAAAATGTATCAGACTTTGAAATAATTAAATATCAGTATGAGCCTTAAAAGTCCTATATCGCTCAGGCTCTACTAACAAGTGATAAACACACACAGGTGCAGAACCGTGCTGTGCAATCTAAACAGGTTTTCATTGTGCCTCCCATAGGTCAGCCTGCCACAGCGTCTTCTCACTTTTCACTCTCACCTTCCTGCATCCCCCCTCTACTTCCTCTTGTTATGCAGAGACCACACACTGGAAACAGCACGTTGAATTCAGAGTAAACCAGACATGCACACGTCTTCAATCAACAACAAATGTACTTAAAATAATGCATCAAAAGGCAAACAGATTATTATTGTACTATTCCTGCACTTAACAGCACAATAATCTCCTTCTAGCCACCGACTGAACTGAAGTGAGCCTTAAAAAATATATATAACATGTAACCAGCATTTTCGTCTGACTACTCACTATATTGTCTGAAGCCAATTTCAACTGTAAATACAGTCTTTCTTACGGCTTCATTGAATGACTTTGTGTCCCCTTGAACTGGAACAGCTGCAGCGCAACCACAGTAATCTTGGAGTTAAAATTATAGGTTCACCAGTGCTTCTGATTCCATTGCTGGTGTACTCCAACACAACAAAAGATGCCCTTGTGGAACACATTTTGAAAGTGTCTTTGTGGAAAACTTACAATGCGACATAATGTTATGTTATACATTCAAGAGAGAAACATGCCGCACCATGTCTGGAAAACATCAGTCGTTCTTTAAGGAGGCAGGGATCAACAAATGCCACAAAAATGTCCTGTATGTGTCTGTTAACATTTTCTCTTTTTTTTTTTTATCTTCCTTGTGTTGTCACAGTTACTTTGCTGGACTCAATGTCAGCTTTGGCCGACCTGGGCTGGGAGGCTTATCCTAATGAGGGGGTGAGTACCTGCAGTGTGCAACACACACACACATAGATATATATGATCTGGCACAAAATAAGATGTTATGTTGGCTTGCATTATTTCAGGGGAAGAGGTAAGGACTCAAAGCTAGCAGGAGGACTGGAGTGTGTGTTTTAGAGAGCACTGGGTTCATAAGCAGTCCTTGCTAAATCGGGAGTTTTCAGTGGGAATTTACAAATTATTTCTGCTACGCTGAAATTGCTGTGGTGCTGGAGCCTGCATTTATTACAGGCTGCAATTTTTGGGATGGAGTGAAGGGACACGATGGGGGGAGTAAATATTCCTACATAAGAGGAGATGGCATATGCATCCTAGTGTTTCTGCATTGTGTACATGTGCTTGCAGGGTGGGTGTGTTGCATAACTAGACTTTCTTGGTCATGGGGGACCACGGGAGTTTGGAGTGCAGCTATCATGAATCAGAGCAGTGAGAAGAGGAAGAGCATATAGAGGAAGAATGAAGACGTGCATTCAATAGAGCGGATTCTGTATGTCACTGTAGTGCAGGGGCTGTTGAATGGCACTGAATTAATTCTATTTCCTCTTGAGTCACACTTCTCTCTCGCTCGTCTTCCCTCTCCACTATTCAGCATCAGTGTGTTAAATTGCAGGATGCCACACGCGGTTTCATGGTTGTGTGAAGTGGAGAGGCAGCTGATGTGTGCAGAGCCAGGCAAAGTTGTTTTCTCAGGCAATCAAGGGTATCGAGTTCGCTTAATTGAAATGCTCTTATTGTGCGGTCATATTGTAGATGTTTGTGAATGTTTTTATTTTTTCTGCGGTCCCTGCAGAAAGAGCAGAATGTGTTCCATCTGTGGCTAAACTAAGCAGGTCAATCTAATTTAAGTTACTTTTATTGAATATGTAGTTCAGGTTGGGGTGAACACGTGTTGTTAGTTTACCCTCAAAGAAATGTGTTGGCTGGAAAGTGAAGCGTACCCCATCCTGAATATCTTTTTTTCATGGACTGTCAGATGGGGAGACGCTGGTCTCCACACAATACCTCTGTGAAATAAATACTATAAATATAGCCTCCTTTTATCCACCTGAGACTTTGCAAAAATAAAAGTGTTTAGAGTCTTTACTTTTTATCTGCTTCTTTAATCAGATCACGGAAATTAGTTTGTAAAATCTTTTGCTTTCATTGCCCATCTCATGCTGTCGTTTGATACACAGAGCCGACGTTATCTCCCACCTGGATCGCTCTTTTTCATCTGGTAATTTAAGAAAATATACAAGTTTCTACAGTGAGCTATGATGTTGCCACAAAAATAAAAATCGATTCTTTATTGACGTTTGAGGGTAATCAGGTACAGAGCAAATAAAAGGGAGTGCAACTGAAGGACTCCTCAAAAATTAAAAAACTTGAGACTTGCAAAGCGTAACCACTATAAATCACCCGAAATTCAACAGTTTAGTTGTGGCAAACTTTTATAATTGATAAAAGTAATTTTATTTGAAGCCTCTGCCTCACATTACTTTTCATCCCACTTTGTACTTATCCGCTTAAGCACTAAGCAAATGAGCTTGAAGCATAACTCATATCAGCTCTTTATGATTTTGTTTTTTGCTACTTCTTTTAATCGGTTTTCTGTTTTTTCTTAATTTGTTTGGTTGAGAAAAACTTTTAAGGCAGGCCATGGGCAAAATTACTACTTTAAACCTTTTAGTCCAAAGTTTTACAGTTGCTGAATCTTTACTTTTCTATTTCATTGTGATGGTCCTTGGAGTAAAAAATGCATTTACCTTGCCACCTATCCTCAGGGAAACCAATACGCCAGCACTGTTTAAGTCTTCACAGTAGCTCCTGGCACAGTTTGGCCTTCTACTGGAAGTTTATTCTTACAAGATCCAATAAAGCTAAAAATTTCTTGCCACAAGAGCTTACTGCTTGCAATTTCTGCACAATTCAAGTCATGGACTGTATCTCTATTTGTAAAACTGCAAACTATCTATTTAATTTTCAGCTGGTAGCATTCAACATAAAAAAAAACAGTATAGAGACCAACAAGGGCTGCCAATCGTGCTGGCAAAAGTGCTGTTTGTTTATGATGATTCTGCATATGTCTAAAAATGAATGTCGTAAAGATTTACTAACTTGTGTAGAAGAGAAGTAATAGAGCGATAAGAGACTCAGAGAGGAGAGAAAATGTGTTAGGGTGGTGAGAATGCCTTGTGTTTTATATCAGGGGGATTATCTAGTTGACCTTTAAGCTTTAAACCTGAGGATTATTCTCAGTGAGAGGCAATTCCCACCAATATCAGGCCAATGTCTACCTGAATTAGTCCAAAATCACACTTGACCCTCACGGGTCACGCTTAATCCGAGCCGTGCAGGGCCGGATGTGGCTGAGACTGAGTGGAGCGACCCATTTATGTCACCACAAAGCAGTGAGGGACACAAAACAGATATGTCTTAATGATGTTTGAAAATGGGAGGCCCAACTGCCTCTCGGCTTCCCCAGAGGCTCCCCAGCCCTCACTGGTCCCCTGACATAAATTCTCAACTTTTTATCCCCTACCCTGTCATTTGTCTTTCTTTTTTTTTTCTCCCCCTCGCTAAGCCAGAGCTTGTTCCAGAGTTTGGCGGCCAATTATGTCCTCATAGGTGTACCCATCAGATGATTGCAGAAGGAGGGATGTTATGTTAAGCCGGTGAATGCTTGAATCTAAACGCTGAGCCGACGTCTCTGCTTCACTTCAAAGCAATCAAGCTGGCTCTGCGCTGATTGGCCGAGGTGATTAAGAGTTCAGGGAGGAGGGTTTCAATTTGAGCCAACAAAGCCCTGGCAATAGTTATAAGTTGTGTGTGCATGTGTGTTTGTGTTTGTGCACTTGCGTCTTAAACAAGAAAGCTGAAGCCCTTGAGCCTATCCCAACGTTTCCTCAGTTGTATTTTTAGGAGACTTTCTCTCAGTTGTGTGACGTATCTGTATCATTAGCAAATTAGCAAAGCCCGGTTGTTCTCAACTTCCTAAGCACACCTGCGTCTCACACCCGGCAGAAGTGACAACGAGCAGACTTTGCGAGCAGGGAAATAAGTTGCTCAACAGGAAGTGGCAGCAATCCAGCCACTCCAATCTCTGCCTACAAAGAAATAAACAAAGACATTATAAAGCCCTTTTTATCCCTCAATGACTATTCCCATAAATGCTTTAATCACCCCTCCCCGGGGACTCAGCTTCGTGTATTTGTGTGGGTGGGTATGTGTGACCGTCCTGTGATGTCCGACTGGTCTCCGCTCTGCACAGATGGATCTATTTAGCTGCCAGTCGTGCCTGTTATTTACCAACATTCATTCCTCTCTCTCTCTCTTTCTCTCACTGTGTTTCTTCATTTTTTTTCCTCCCTCGGTCTTACGTTTTTGTTCTTTCAGTTGAATCGAGTGCAGCTGATCACAGCGAGTCTCAGCCGCTGCGTTTGTAAAATCGTCGAGCTGTAATACGTCCTTTATGCTGTGTATAATCTCCAACTCTTAACTGCCTGTCAGGGACATTTGTGTCAGCGGACTGTAGCATCTTATATAATCCTCTGCTTCTTCTTTTTCTTCTTATTCTCTTGTTTTCTTCTTCTTCTTCGAATTTCTCTGTCTGTTGAAGTACTGTTAAGGTCAGGATCAAGAGAGAGCTGGTTTTGTTCAAGCTCCAATTCATACACAGTAGAAGAGGCTGTGGAGATTAAAAGCATCTGAGCGCACAGGAGAGCTGGCGAGTGAGCGCAAATGTGTGTGAGAATGTGTGTTTTTATGTGGCTCTGTTTTAGTGCTCAGGACTTCGAGGTGAAATGCGTCAGGCTTTTGCCGGGTTGTTGGGCTGTCACATCAGATTAACCTCAAGAATTCAACCTCAGCTTGGACTTCGCTTGTCTGAAAGTTTCTCTCTGCATTTTTGCTGCTTACTCGGCTCTTTCCTTGCCCGTCTCTTCTTTATTTCTCTGGACTTTTGGGACATGTCAGAGATAATTGGTGTTTACCTTGGTGGGTCGTGGTCTGGGTCCACTGTTGTTTGATTTTGCACAGGTTAGCGTATTTGTGTATACTGTAGTACGGTGGGTAACGAGAACATGTAAGTAACTCTGTGCTCGTCACTCTGGAGCTTAAAGGCTTCAGCCTTAAGATGATGACAGGAGCTCAGAACAAAGATGGTGGTCTCTTCAGTCCTAGCCACAAACTAGAGCCTATCCTGTGTGTGTGTGTGTGTGTGTGTGTGTGTGTGTGTGTGTGTGTGTGTGTGTGTGTGTGTGTGTGTGTGTGTCAAAGAAAATTGAGTTAGCGTCCTCTTGAATGGATCAGATATCTTGAGACACTGAAACCTTATTTTCCTTTTCTTTAAGGAATAAAAATGTTCTTTTTCTTTGTGTGTCTGTCTGAGAGTGGTATACGCATGTGGGTGCTTGTCTATGTGTGAGTAGATAGAAATGTTTTCCTGCTCATGCGAGAAGTGTTCTCAATTACAGCCGTAGTCAGAAGTGGAAACAGATGGTAGTGGATGATGGGAGACAAAGTAGCTCTGTCCTACCTACTCCTTCTTTCTCTCCTTCTCTGTCTTTCTCTCTCTCTCTCTCTGCACGTCTCACACACACGTCTACCTCTTAAGCGTTAAATCGCCCGTTCACTTCAGGAAAAACATACCCACTTTGCGAACACGTGCAGCATAGACAAAGACAGTCCTTCAGTGATCTTGACACACATCATCACTCATAGTCACCCATACATGAAAACAGAACTTGCAGAGCAGTGTTGCTTTGCACTAAACCACAGTTCATTGAACTTAGACCCAGTTTCCCTGTAACCAGTATTTAAAACTGAGATCCTCTTTGTCCACGCGCTAACGATGAAAGGGAGTGGTGCTGTTGTCAGCCTGGGCCCAGTGCCGCTGAGCGTCACCCTGACTCAGTTTCACGTTCCCTTGCTCTTTGATTTGAAATTTATGTTTTAGTTAAAGAGATTTCCCCTTTAACACAAATACTTCTCAGCAGCCCTCATCACTTCTCTTTTCCTTCCTCCATCCCCTCATCACTCATCCACTTACTCCCCCTTTCACTCTCTCTTCCTTTTTTCTTCCCTCCCTCTTCTTTGCAGCTTCATGCAATCTTTCTCCTTTTACCCTAATTCTTTCTTTGCCCCCAAGCTAAATAATGGAATTATTTTAATATGCAATGTCCCAAATATGCTTGAAAAAGCTAAACTAGCAAATGAAAACATCATTATAAATCATCTCTATTTACCTCCTGTTTCTTATTCTCAGTGGGAGGAGATCAGTGTCATGGATGAGAGGAATACCCCGATGAGGACCTACCAGGTGTGTAACGTCATGGAAGCCAACCAAAACAACTGGCTGAGAACGCGCCACATCAGCCGGGAAGAAGCGCAGCGCGTCCACATTGAGATCAAATTCACCCTAAGAGACTGTAACAGTCTACCCGGGGTCCCTGGTACCTGCAAAGAGGTTTGCATCACACAAGCATAATGCACAAGCAAGCTTCATAAACACATGATCAGCATGTGGGCTTTTCGGTTAGATAACAAATGCCGATGCAGCTGGTGTGTGTGTTTGTGTTTAAGGCCTCCTGTTGCATTTATTCCGCTCGTTTGCCCACTCGTCCTGAGCAAAACATTGAGTGTTGATAGGCTCCGTGGCTTCTGCTGTGTAGCTGTCTGCTCTTTGAAATATTTTTGGTGTGAAGTAAGAAGAAAAAAGAATACATTTCCTTAGTGGTGTTTTTTTTTTTTTTTTTTTAGATCAATAGCACACGGGTAAGTTATATTTCAAGTTGAGTGGTTTTTTGTTTGCAGTTGTTTGCACTCCCGCAGAATATTCTCTGACTATCCACTGTGCTCGGCAGCTTTTGCAGCATCTTCTTTAACTCCTCAAATGTGTGACTTAGTAGATACATCTTAATTAGACCACTAAGTAGATCATTTACAAATTAGACACATTAAATGCAGTTTATTTATTGCTGTGCTGTGAATTGTATGAATGGAAGCACATTTAAGGCATATTTAAGACCATCGCCTCACCATTCTGTGTGTTTCCTGTTCTTATATGAAGGTTATTAACATGTGTATTATCAACAGGTCTGTCAAAAGGAGGTGTGTGTAATCTAGTTACTGTAATGTAGTTAAAAAATACAAAATAACTTATTTTTCATCCGTTTCCAGTCAGAATACTAAACACAAACAGGGAAACACAGAAAAATAACACGAAGCAATAGCTGGAGAATAAATCAAAGTTTATTCTACAGGCTTTTTTTGTTCTTTTTATTAATCTTTTTCCCGCCCTCCATTCTCTTATAACACTGCTCTGTTCTGTATACATTTCAATTCGTCTGTCCCTTATATGCCTTTCAGTCTTACTACATCTCCAGAATAAATAATGGGCTTAATGTGACAGTTTAGAGCTGCGCTCTCATGAAGCTGCAGACAGCGTTGCTGACTTTCAATCCAGACAGATGCACTGAGATACGGAGACAAGCTGCTGAAGAGCTGCAGAACAGTGGATGGCTTGTTAAAATTTCACATTGGATGGACCCGCTCATACTTTTTATCTGTCTCGGTTAACTGTGCGTCGTTCTGATGGATGCTGTTTGTTTTTGCAGACATTCAACATGTACTACTATGAGTCCAACAATGCAAACCTGTGGTTTATCAAGGAAAGTCAGTACATCAAAATTGACACTATTGCTGCAGATGAGAGCTTTACACAGGTATGGATACTCGCACAGAGAGAGCATAAGAACACTTTCAATTGCTTTCAGTTTGCTAAAGATTGCATTATCCCATTCACCAAACTCACATGTAAAATATATCTTTTGTTCACAGGTGGACGTTGGCGACCGTGTCATGAAGCTAAACACGGAAGTGCGGACCATCAACAACTTGAGTAAAAAGGGTTTCTACTTGGCCTTCCAGGACCTGGGCGCCTGCATTGCTCTGGTCTCCGTGAGGGTCTTCTACAAGAAATGTCCACTCACTGTGCTAAATTTGGCCCAGTTTCCTGACACAATAACGGGTGGAGAAACGGCACTGGTTGAGGTGCACGGTGTGTGTGTGAACGCCTCTGAGGAGTTTGAGCCTCCCAAGATGTACTGCAGTGCAGACGGCGGATGGCTGGTTCCCATCGGGAGGTGTGTGTGCAAACCAGGCTTCGAAGAGAACAAGGACATGTGCCAACGTGAGTGGGGCTGGGGTCCTCAGGCATGTAGGGGACAGAATGTAAGCGTGCAAGTGTTTGTGCATTTGTGTGGGAGAGACAGACAGAGACAGGACAAATGAGGAAAAAGTGAGGTGCTGACATGTTTTGGTGATTAATTCAATTCAGTTCAATTCAAGTAATTTTTATTTATATAGCAGCAAATCACGACAAAGTTTCCTTAGGGTGCTTTATATTGTAAAGTACAAGACCATACAATAATACAAAGAACACCCCGACACTCAGATGACCTCTATGTGCAAGCGCTTTGGCGACAGAGGGAATGAAAAAAAAACTCCCTTTTAGCAGAAAGACACTTCCAGCTGAACCAGCCTCATGGAGGGGCACCTCTGCCATTGGCTGTGAGTGGAGGAAGACAGGACAAAGACACACTGTGGAAGACAGACAGAGATTAATAATAACTAATGATTAAATGCAGAGAGATGTGTCTGTCTCCCGAATCCAAACTGGGAGCTGTTCCACAGAAGAGGAGCCTGAAAGCTGAAGGCTCTGCCTCCCGTTCTACTTTTAAATACTCTAGGAATAACAAGTAAGCCTGCAGTCTATGAGTGAAGTGCTCTGATGGGGGTGATACGGTACTATGAGGTCTTTAAGATAAAATGGGGCCTGATTATTCAAAACCTTGTAAACAATGAGAATTCTAAATTTAAAAGAGAGTCGATAAAGAAAAGCCAGTTTGGTAGAAATATGCTCTCTTTCTAGTCCCTGTCTGCACTCTCGCTGCACCATTTTGCTGCTACTTTCAGTACCAACTTTTTTGAGACACGCTGCTGCCATCAAATTCAAAATAAGCTCATGTTTTTCCCAAAACACTGAAGTATCTCACTTTCAAAGGTTGTACTGTGAGTAGTTTTAAAAGATTTACAGTTTATTTTATTGTTTTGATTCACATTTTTCACAGTGTCCCCACTTTTTTGGAAGTGGTGTTGTGTATAAAAGTGTGTACATATCTATGTGGCTGCCTCTGCGTGCAGATACACTGTAGTGAATTTTGCAGTGACACAGAGGATGGAATGACAATGACTCTATGTATTTAGGTTAGGGACACACTCTGTGTGAATGTGTTTTTTTTTTAACTGCGTGTGTGTGTGTGTCATCCCTCCCAGTACAGTGAAAACAGCTTTTGTAGAGGAAAGAGTAGAAGTTGCTTTAAGGCATCTCCTCTTTTGTGTGTGTGTGTGAGTGTGTGTGTCTGACAGAGCTGAACGTCTCATTTTCCCTTCTCAAGTAGAGGCGAGCAGTATGAGTGTGTGTGAGAAACTGCTTATTGATGTGTGTTGTGTTGCAGGAGGGGAGGAAAAGGTATGCCTTAGGAAGCAGATTATTGAGTTGTAAAACTCCCCAGATGGTGTGTGCAGCATGTGTGAGTTTGTGTGTACATACTGTGCATGCATGCGTTTGAGTGAGCAAGCTGTATTAAGCTCATGCTGTCACCTGTCCCTACGGGCTCACTTCCTCGCCGAAAAGAAAATGGAATCGTAGATATTCATCACTGCAGACTTGAAATCGGTGCGCATAATGCAATTTCAGTTGTTTGGGAGAAGCAGCAGCCAAGACGCCCAGAAAACTTGGCAGTTGGGCCTTAGAGACAAGTGAATAAGAACAAGCTGTACTCTGCAGTTTGCAGACTGGTAATGTGCGCAGATTGTGGCAGAACTCGAGCTGCATCTCAATCATGAAACGCAGACTGTTGAGCTACATGCCTGTCTTGTAAACGTACACACTGTAGTTATTTGACAGGTGAGCTAGCTGGCAGATGTTTACACTACGCAGGTCTTTGTCACAGTACTAAAAACTATTTAAAGTCAGTCTGACACAGCAGGGTGCTTGACCTCAGTGATCTCCATGACCTCGTCGGCCAGATTCTTGACTCTTCTCACTCCAGAGAGAATAAATAGAGTAATAAAGGAGCATTTAACAAGCTGGCTTAAACTCTAAAATCTAAACAGTCTAGCTTTTGTGTGCGCACGTATGTGTGTGTGCTGCAGTTGCGTGCAAAGGTAATGATAGAGTCTTATTGACAGTCTGAGGTCACATGTCAGGAATATATATACGGCCCATGTCTAATAGGTTAGGGTCACCAGAGCTGCAGGGAAAACAGGTGTCCACTGCATTCAACATGGGAAGGAAAGCCAGGTTTCTGTATTCAGTTCATATGTAATAGTTATTCTGGGAACAAAAATAAACAAATAAATAAACATTTTCAATAGATTTTAATTCCTTTGTGGTGAATTGGATCTTCCCTCCCGCAGGGATGTCTGCGCCACCTACTCGGTATTAGGAAAAACATTTTTTGTAGGATCATGGGAAGGATTTGCATAGCAATGAAATTTCCTCATACAGCAGGAGAATTCGCTGTCCCACCAGTGTCAGCCAAACATAATAATGCCAAAAATTCACTCCCTGGAAACCGTCTTTCTTTTGTTTTAAATAACTTTGTGCCTGTGCTGCGTTTGCATGAACATGCTTCTATTTTCATACTATCACCTTACCTTGTCAGAATTCACTTAGCCAGCTAATGCAGCTGCATCCGTAATCAGCCTCATTTTAGCAAGCGGATTCACAAAAGACATGAGAGGACACACAACAAAAAAAAAGTACATCAACTCAGTACGTTGCACTTTAATGTGTTCCTGAGAGAACAACAGCCAGGCTTTTAAAGGGTCCTCTCAGCGCTCTGCATCAGCTCCAAACAAAAGGTTCCTGGCCTGAAACAGTCTGGAGGTCTGGAGGTCTTCCATAGGGAAAACACACTCTGCTAATGCATTTAAATCATCCGCTCACGTTTGCTGTCACACAAAGAGATGAAGAGGTGAGGTTCGGGGGGAGAGCTTCAGGAGGGCATTTTGTAATTGTCATTGTAGCACAAGTGAGCGAGCCATTTAATGGATGTCTTCAATTCTCTCCTTCCTTCTTGTTCCTTTTCTGTGCTTGTTTTTTTTCTTTTCTACCATTTAGCACCTTTGACATTCACCGTTATCGTCCTGTGTTCTCTGTGAATCTTTTCCTTGTCTTTGGCTTCTCTTTCTCTCTCTCTGTCATTCTTTCCCTCTGCCTTCCTTTCTCTCTGTTTTTCTGTCTTTTCTTTCTCACAGTGCAAAGCGCTAATGGAATCATTACTAGCCCCTCTGTGTTAGACAACCACCAGGCACCTCCAATTACAGCTTTTTTTCACAATTTCTGTCTCTTTCCCCTCCCCTTGTCGATTTTCTAACCTTTTTTGTGATGTCTCCTTCTATTATGGGACTGTTCTCCACCTCTCGTTTTCGACAAGCCACCCATTTTGCTCCCCACCCGCCTCCTCTGCCATTGTCTTCTTTTTTTTTTCCACCTCACCATTTTTCTTTCTGTCTCACTTCTCCTCCTAGCAGCCCTTATCTCCTCTGTCTGCACTTGTTAAACATTTATAGATCATGGGTTCATCTTTCTCGTCTTCCCTTTTCCAACCCAATGCTTCCCGTTCCCTGGAGAGAGTGTGAAACTAAGTGTGTTTAAATGTATGGATATGTGTGTTTTGATCTTGTTAACCGAGGGCACTGTGCTAGATTTAATCCGGCGGGTTGTTTCATGACATATAAGGGGAAATACATTGTCCAGGATAAACAGCACACATATCAACAGACTGTGGAATAGGATACAGTGGTATTCATGAGAAATGTGGTCTTAATTTTGAATAACATAAGCAAAAACAAACCACGAGGTTGAGATGTAAACAGTCTTCTGTCATCTTGATATATTTTTACTGAGTTATTATAATTAATGCGACAGTGATGATATATGACTCCATGTTCTTCTTATTGCCTGGAAATCTCATTAAAGGACCAAAACAAATTAACGGTAATGCTTTTTGGCTTTTGCTAACTTGCCTGTGGCACTCACTCTTATCCAGTCCTATTAAAGACAGTCATTAAAATCAGGGACAAAGATTTATTTGCTTTACTTTTACAGGTCGAATAATTTCTTCTGAGATTTCTTGGAAGTAAACTGTTTAATTCGGTACCTTCACCTTCTATTTCTGAGAAAGACCCAAGAAACAATACTTTTAGAGGTATCAACCTTTCAAAGGAGTTTCTTTCAAAAGTCCCTGGAACATTTTTTGGTTCATAGACTAAAATATTCTATATTGTGATAACCAATATGATGAATTAAAGTTTATTCTTGATTGTTCATTCTTGAAGATGCTGTCTTATACCCCCTCTATTTTTTTTTTTTAATAAGAAACTTATGGGGCTTTTAATATAAAGTTTAAAAACAGAAGGGACCATCTACCAAGAAGGAACTGACTAACCTTTAGTACTGACCTGGATCACCTTCATTAAAAAATTTTGATTCAGGTTCCTGGCTATGGCAGTAGATGCACTCTGGTAATGCCATTAGTTGTGTTTTCAGCCATGCACTAAAAGCAGTGTTACTGCAATGGCCTTTAACTCCTTTGCTCAGTCTCAAGAAATCATATTCATCTGCTTTGTCACTACTGAAGTTGCATAATCACCCTCTCTCTCCTTCTCTCCCTCTGTGTAGCTTTTGCACTACCTTGTCAGTTCAACTCCGTCTCTCTCCACCCCATGCAGAAGCCTCTGTCTGCGTAGCCAAAGCCCCGCTCCTCCACTCCCTCCTCTTTCCTTCTCCTGCTTTCTTTATTCTATGTGCCTTTGTCTCTTGTGCATTCTAGTCCTGCTCGCCCTCTCTGTTTCTGTCTGCCACTGTTTTCTTCTATCCCCTCTATTTTCACTGCATACTCCCTTGCCCTCTCCTGTTGTCTCTGTCTTTCATAGCTAGTAGGGGATGTAGTGAATACTCCTCTCAAACCTCTCCTGCTTTAAGCCCTAGGGGTACATGCTGAAGGGCAGGAGCGTGTGTGGGTGTGTATGTATGTAGCTGTGTCACCTACGTGTGCGCTCGTGTGTTCTGTCCTTCTCTGTGGGTCTGACAGCACCAATTACTGCCTCAGATGTGAAGAGACGGAGGAGACGAATTGAAGGAGGGCAGACACATGTCACCTCAACACAAGTTTTCCTCCCTTCCTCTTCTCTCCTTCTTTCTGAGCTGAAAATAATATGGGTCAGCATCACACGTCTGTCCGTCCACTTGTCTGATAGTCTTTTTTCCCCTTTTTCTTATTCGTTTGCTTTTTTGATGCTGCCATGAAGTAGTTTACAAGAGGAACTTTTCAAAGTAACACCACATTCCTCATACTGATTCCACTCAGCTCTCCTGCTGTTCTTTTCACTTCTCCAATTGGATCGAAACCAAAGCGCGAAATACTGAGGAACGAGACCAATGTGCATCTGATGTGGTGTGAATTATCTGATCGCTTATCACTACAGAGACACTGGGTTGCTACACAGAATATTTTAATAGTTAGACTCATTAATAAAAGAGTATAAACTGTTTAACTTAGCATAAAGACTGAAACTTAATCAAAGTTAATAAAATCCCCCTACACGAGCTTCTCAAACTCAACAAATAACCACTTCAACGTCTAGAGAAGTGAGGTGACAGCCTTTCCCAGGTGTCCTGGGGGTTACAGTGGATGGATGGATGGATGGATGGATGGATTTCTTACAATCATTGCATAAATAAAATAGTGAAACATACAGAGTGTTATGTAGGTGGTTATATGCAAAGATGTTTGTTGTTGGGGCATTTTTGAATGGAGGTAACCATGTTTGGTATCACTGAGGATGCAAAGAGAGCAAAACCGAAATCTTTGCTCGACTGAATCCTACAAACGAAAGCTTTTTTGAAGTGCTTGTAATAAAGACAAATTGTTGTTGATCCAATGACAAATTTGTCCTTTCATACATAGTGTACAAAAGTCAGTCAACGTAGAAATAAAAATCCCCCCGACTCAGGCGTTCAGTGAATCAGACAAATCAGATGTTTGGGGAAACATGGAGATATTCCAAGACTTTTGGACATGCAAAAGTATCAGGAAAATGCATAATGCTCAGAAGCATATTTACAATAGAATTTTACACTTTATATCTCATAAGAGGATTTCAGTCCTCCCTTCATAATGAAAGGTCTAAAGAGGGAGCAGACACAGGGAAAGGCTAATCTTCACACCTATGAAAGAGACTGAGCTTTTGTGTGTGTGCGCATGTGTATGCTGAAAGCTCAGTAGGAAACCTACCTCTTTTTTTATTCCCTCTACCCTCAACAGCAGAAGAGTGGGTGTGTGTGCATGTGTGAATGGCTAATGTGGACAGTTGAAGCAGTGGGTAAAGCAAGCATTTTATTTTGATCAGATACAGACTTTTGAAGGTCAAGAGCTCCCTACTGTATGTTATGTCTCACACACATGTACACACACAAACACACACCTCTTATTTCATTGCTGTTCTCATGCTGGCAGCTCAGGGAGCTTGAGAGCATGTAGGTGTGGATAGGAAGGTAGTGGGCGGCTAACAGAAGGATTTAGACAGCTAGTCAGAAGATTTTTGTGTGCATACAGTATATGAAGTGTACGTGTGCACGCTGCTGCAGGCACGGGGGCAGCAAGCTACTGAAGTGTTAGGAAGCAGGGTGTTATTACGATCCAGATGTTCTTAATTAAAGGACAAACGGATACATGTGCCAAGTGGAGGCCAGTTTTCTGTCCTTCTACCTGTCTGTGCGAGTGCGTGCCTTTCTGCTGCACTGGCTGTCTGACTTCCCTGTTCATTTATTTGGTTAATGACAGCCACATTTTCCTTCATTACTCCTTTATTCTCCTTTATCTCCTCTCTCTCACATGTCCCTCCTTAACTCCATCCCTTTTCCCCTCTCCCTCTTTCTCATCTCCTCTCTTTTGTGTTTGAATAAATGACATGAAATCACAAAGGCTTAGGCTCTCGCTATATCCTCCATACACACGTAGTCCCCATCTACATACCCACACAACACTGACCCAGATAATGTCTATTCATGCACAGTCGCAAAGCGCTTCGTCTGCGATGGCTGATCACTCGCCACACATAAGACGAGCTGCCAAATGCCACCTTAACACCAAGGTGGCGTTTGTGCCTTTTGAAGCAACAAAACCAGAGGACACAAAGGTGGCTTTGAAGTGACGGGACATTGTATAGCTGAGTCTGGTGCAGTGGGTTGAACCGTGTGAACAAACCCTAAGAGGAAAAGAGAAAAAGCAGGCCAAGGACTGAGAAACTGTTAACGCATGTTTCACGTCCTTATTTAGCACTATTCCCCACAGACGGAAGCAGTGAGAGAGAGAGGAGAGGTATAGAGGGGAGAGTGTGTTTCCTTTGGGTACAGTTCCCATTAATTGGCATCTTCCATATGCCGTTGAGTTCCAGTTAGGGATAAACATGTGCGCACTCATGGGAAAGCTCATAATTTTCACATTTCTATGGTCTTGAATCAGTCTCCAGTTTTCTCAGTTTAAAATCAAAGGCGCCTGCATGTAGCCAGTGGGTTTGTTGAACAGGAAGCACAAGAACAGGAAGGCGGCCATTGACCCTTTCCCCTCATCCCTCCCTCTTTCTCTTTCTAGTTTATGGATTACTTCCAGATGTACGATCAGCCTGTCAGGTTGATAGGTCTGGCACTGCACAGGCCTGGTTGTTCAGCTTCATTGTACAGATGTAGTTCAATTCGCTGCTGCTTTTCTATTTATTACAGCTGTACTATTGTTTCACAGCCAGAAGGTAACATTCACAAAGATTCCAAAGGACTTTTCAGCTGCAGCATTAGACGGAACAAAGAGCAAGAACAAAGCGCATAGTTACATCATTAATTTTCTCTTTGTTATAAATATTGCTTTCCAGACCAGCTGCTGTAGTGGTATAGGTAGAAATTTTCAGCGATGCCTGTTGGCTTGAAGGACGCCTTGTCTAGGTAGTAAAAACTGTTTACTGGAAATGATTTGCCTTTTTCTGGGAAGAGATGCGAGGCAAAGAATTTGCAGACAGAGGTGAATGTCAGTGGTCTGAAAAGGAGAACTCGGTATTTTTTGCCTGCTTGTCAACATTATGAAAAAAATACTTTTTCATGGAGTCTTGGCAAAACTGGATACAAAGACATTACTGTCTTATACCATTTACTGGAGTTTCTAAAAGTCAAATAAGAAGTAGAGCCTTCAGCTATCAGGCCACCCTCCTGAAAGAGACACTTTACTTTTAAGATTAGGCATAAAACTATATTTAGTAATACATTCCTTATCGTGATAGTTAGGGCTGGATCCGGTGACCTGAACATCCCTGCAAAAGGTTTAGGCTGCACTAGAGGTGTGTGTTTATTACTGTGTTTAAACACTCCCTCCCATAGTGTGTCTATTATCCTGTCTCCTTCTGGTCACACCCAACAGCAAATGGGCGTCCGTCCCTGAGTCTGGTCCTTCCACAATCTTTTTTCTGTTAAAATGGAGTTTTTCCTTCCCTCTGTCGCCATGCACTTGCTCATAGGGGGTCATGTGATCATTGGAGTTTCTTTCTAATATTGTAATTTTCTGTGTGACTAAATGAGAACGCTACGTGATAGATCCTCCATAAACCTCTAGAACTTACCTAATAATCACACCTAAATGTTTTTGTCGATATTTTAGCTGATCTAGTTTTGAAAAACTTCAGTATATCGTGTGCACATTGCTTGCTATGCTAAACTTCTAATGGTGTCTGTTTGTCTATTTTATTTTCCAAGAGCAACAAGGACAACCCAAGGACACTGTTTCGTTGTACTCGTGAATGTATTATAGGTTATAAAGAATTGTTGTTGAAGAACAAGAGACTAACATCTCCAAACAAACAAACTGCAAACATACAATTTGAGTCTAAATCATTTAAATTAGGCTGAAAATAGCAGCATGAATGGCACAGTCCTCTCCTTATGGCTTCTTGCCACCCAGCTGCATTCCCATGCTAAAAGGACATCATTTAGGTCTACGGGTGTCATTAGCTTTTAAGGCTGCTTCATTTGTTGATCTGGCCGGAGATCTAATTGTTTTGTCGATATTTATTCAGATAAAAAGCTTCTGCAGGACTGAATTGAGCATTTTTTTAAATGTAAAACATGCATTGGTATTTTTCCCGTGACAACCTTGACTTGCTTTACCTTGAGTAAGGGGCATACATATAGTAAGGGGATGTATTTATGGAACACTTTACTCTTAACCAGGCAACTCTTTATCTCTCAGATATAGATTGAAGCACAGACACACAGAGAGAAATAGAGGTATCATAAATAAGCACACACTTAGAAACTAACAATAAAAACTTTTTTGATCCAGTGTGACCTTGAGGAAGGCAGGAAGCTTAAACATTGTTTTTCTGCTGCTTTAGTGTTAGCTCTTTCTAAATCCTAACCATGTTGCGGTCTTCAACTTTGAAAGAGATTGAAACATACAAGTGCAAATTTGTGCTATCTCAATTCGATTTGCTGCGAGTTTGGCTGACAAAGTCATCCACTGCCCACACACAGATTAAAGGCAGTGAAAATATGGCGTCCCACATGACAGGTACATCTGGCAGAGTGTGTTTATGACTGACACAGAGAAACAGCCACAGGGCTCTCCTTTCCTTGCCTGCCTCAGAAAATGAATTATTGAGAGTGATGAACTGAAAATAACGTGGATGAGTAAAGGAGGCTCACTGCCCCTCCTACACACACTCTTCTGGTCACGGGGCCGGCCGATGTGGGCACGTTTACTGCCGTGTGTGTGTGTGTGTAATGTTTTAATGAAGATATTTAAGCTGCACGTGGCTACTGAGGCAAAAAGTTGTGTGTTAATAGTAAAAGTTTGTTCTTTGCGTGTGTTTTTGTGTCGGTCTGGTGGGCTTTGTTCAAAAAGAGATGCTGTGTTCCTACAGCCTTTTATCTTGATGGCAAAACAGACAGAAGAATAAGTTATTCAGACTGTGAGTCAAACTCCCAGCAGACTTCTATTGGCCTGTCATGCTTTCTCCCTCTCTTTCTTTCCGTCCCTCGCCCATGACCCCGCTCACACAGAAACACACATGCACCTGGGATCTATTTTATCTGTTTTTAGACAGCAAGATAATCACCCAGGCTCAAAATTAGCGTGCCATCATCTTGGGTTACCACTAGAAAAGTGCGTTTCTGTGTAGATGTGGTTTGCTTTAATTGTACTGAAATTGAGCTCTCTCTGTTTCGCTCTCTTTCCCTGATTTTTTTTTCTTTTTTCTTTTTTTTTTTTTGAGCGGTTTGTGTATGTGTGTGTGCCTGTCAGCGAGAGAGTAAATATTTGTGCAAGAGCTCTGGAGAAGGTCAGGGTCAAAGTATGACAGACAGCCCACTGGGAAATAAAGACACACATACATACGCAGTCTTTCTTTTGCTCTCTCACTCTCTCTCTGACACACACACACACACACACACACACACACATATATATGCATAATGAGAATCAAATAGAGATGGTGAGAATGGAAGTAAAACATAAGTAGACAGACAGTAGGGGACACAGAAAGTTAGAGAAAAACAGAAACAAAGAAAGGCATAAAAAAGACAGATATGGAGAGAATTAGGAAGAGAGAGAGGGCTTCATCCTGTAGTTCCCCTTGGCCGCTCTCAGTAATTGGCTGATGTCCAAGGGACAGAGAGTAGATCAGAAATCAGCCTGGGTGTACTCATGTGCTTCATGTACTGGACATCACAAACCATTTCATATCCACAGTGGTCTTGTGCCTTTATGCGCACGCGTGTCAGAGAAGTTGTAAGACGCCATAAATAGAGTAAGGGTCTGTCCAGAGGCATCAATCATAGAGGTCTATGGCTTCCATGTGGTCACGGCTCATGCCCGCTCTGCAAACATGTGATCCTAACTTGCCAGAGTCTGTTAAAAGCAACTGCTGCTATACATCATGTGCTTCCAAAGAAAACATCAGACTTTCAAGAATAACCCCACTGTGAGCTTCACTCACATGTGTTGAGCAGTAGCAGCTGAACTGGGTGTCAGTAATGTAAACTCACTGTACACTAAAACCTCAAGGCCCGTGTCTTTAACAGCAGAGCATTTCCAGAACTGTCACTCACAGAGAACAGATATGCTTCTGATTAATTATGAGGTGTTTTTCTATAAGCCATATCCCTCGTAGTCCTACATTTGTAAATAAATGGATTCTATCATAAACATCTTGGCAGTGTATTTTAACACCTTTTCTATGGTGGGATGGACTGTCTATACACATAGATTTTCATCTCATATGGCATTTCTTCATTTATTGTAATTATGCAGCTAAATGCATGTACAGCAAATATCCCTTGATACTGGCAACGTCTGTTCTGTTTGTTTCCTATTTGCAATATATTGGTTTTTTTTTCAGTAGCCTTTCCTGCTAGAACAAGTAAATCTTTCTGATGTTAAAAAATCAGAGTCTACAAATATTCGAATGAGTCATTAAAATGTATTTTTTTAGCGCACTGAATCCCAGCATGCTAGTGAACAAACATTTACATTAGCATTGCTGTCAGCTTTAGTGTGTTTGCAAATGAGCCTATGCACTCTGCAATGCAACTTGTGCTTGCAGGTGACAGTTTTGCCAATAATTTCATATAGATTTGTGTCAAACTTGACTTTAAAATAAGGCACATACCTTCTTTCTTTGGGATATTTCTTAACCCAGAATGCTTCCACGGGAATTGTGTGTTTGTGTGAGCGTGCATGTGTGGGGCAGGATTAGTAGTAATGGGGAATATTATGGTGTTAAATGTTGTTATGAACTCCGATTAAGGATTAGAGGATCTCAGCAGGGGGCTGGACTCTGGATGCTGACATCTCTATCTCACACAGATCTCCTCATTACTACACACACATACACAGAGCTCCACACACACTTTACTTGGGTCTCTATAAACAGAACTCTACACCGCACACAACACCTCATACGCTACTTCCACTTATTAACGTTTGAAATCACTTACGTCACCGGCACATTTTCAGTTAATAAAGTCACATGGGTTATGCTCCTCTGCCGCTGTTAAAAGGTACACACTCTTTGCTGTGCTCCAGTTAATCAATTAATCAAAATGATGTGTTTATATAGTGAAGCACCATTAAGCGTGTAATGGAACTGTGTATTTTGTTCTGTGTATCACACGTTTGGTGTAAACCTGGCTCGATGGCCGCCATTTTTATTCATTTCTTTTTATTGCACATAATTTTTTTCACGTATGCTATTTTTGACCATCTTTCTGAGGTTTGTTTTGTGTGACAACAATGTCAGTTGGACTGAAAACACGTTTCACAGGCATGTACGCATGAACACAAACAAACCCACCTACAGATGTGACCCCGGTGGCCATAAAGGACGTCACTTTCAATCTCGTCAGATTTCTCCACTGACGCTTGATGTATCAATTTTTAAGTAGCTGGCTTCAACTCGGGGATGTGTATATATACACACGCACTTACACACAGACACACACTCTCACTCGAACACAGACTGCTCTGTGCTCCGGGAGCTGTGGCACTTGAGGGGTACTCGAAGGGTTCCATCTTGAAAGGCTGTTGCCATGGTGACAATTATGGCGCTCATCTCCCATGGGCCAGCAAGCTTTACACAACTTTCCTCCCAGCTGAACATGGCCTTTCACACACACAGTGTACCCCCCACCTATGCACAAACACACGCACAATTTTCTCCTCTTTTCTGCCCTTTATGGTAAATCCGGCCGAGAGCCAATATTTGACTTGAACCGAGCGCGACAGTAAGCAAAAGAACGGAGCAATTAGCTCTTAAACTTTTGTAAGGGAAGTGAAGAGGAGGAGAGCGCTCACCGTCATCCAGAGGAAGTGTTTGTGTCAGAATAATGCAGCGGAGGTGATTTTGCATACGTTCAGAGGCGCCTGGTTGAATGCAATTAGCGTGTAATGATTCTGACGGTGAGATATCGGGCTCGCGTTCCTGTGCGTACACTTGCGTCTAAATCTGTAAAGGCCCTATTGAACATTAATGGAACACATTTCCTGAACTATTGCAGTCAGCAGCTTCTGTTTTTCGTGTAAGCATTTAATCACTGCTGAAGCGTAGCGGTTCATAGAGAAACACAGCTAACATGTTAGAATGTATCCTGAACTGGCTCGAGGGGTCATCAAAGCTGCCAGGAATCATTAATCACGGCATAGGTCAGAGCTTTGCCCACAGACAAAGTCAACCAGCTCCATATATACGTGACCCTTGAACAGGATAATTTAAATTGACTGTAAAGGCTACGTGTGCAGAAGTGTAGGATGAGATTGTAATATATTCATCCTCGAGGGAAGGAATAAAAAGGCTGTGAACCACTGTTCTAACACAGCACGTTGGTTTTATGCCTACTGAAAGTGACTGGGAATAAACGCGCATGTAATTTGTCAGTAAAGAGGACGTTAACTGCTATTTTGGTGACGATTTGAGTCGTTTGTCAAGAAAAAAAATGGTCACAAACTGTCACAGCTTCTGGCATGTGAACATTAGCAGTTTTCCTTTTTTCTTATGAGATTCAAGGAGCGTTTGCTCAGGTTTAATCATTAAACCTCGAAAATCTGTATGAAAAGAGTCACATATGCTGAATGCAAACACAAGAAAAAATAATTCAAGAATCTGATCACCTGATGAACTCTTGTAGCCGAACATTTGCGTTTCTTTTCCCTCCAGCGATTCCTGAGGCAGGTGTTCACTATTTCATCTGCTAAATGCTTTACTGGCTTTTTTAGCTGCTAACTGTCTGTCATTTGGTGTTGAGCAATGGGTTTATAAAACCCCATTGTTATACACTACCTCGCACTACCTTTTAACTGAAAACAACTGTCTCCTTGGGCTGAAAGTAAGGCTGATGGGTGCTGGGAGTGAACCAGAACTGTCAGACTGTGAGGAAAATAAACCTAAACCATGAGTTAATAGATACTAAAAAACTCAGAGGATGAAAATTCTTTGATGATGAATATATATTTTGCTGAGTGCCTATAAACACCATATAGATGATGGACCTGTTTGTTTATTGACTCCTGCGTTTCAAGTCTGAAGTTTTGAGCTTTGGCTATAGTTTGTGAAGCTGTAAGTTAAGAGAAGAAGTGGCTCTGACTGAGAAACTGATGACACCACAAGCTCAGATGATAACGGCTTATCGATTGCAAGGTTGCCATCCCACAAAACACACCCTGTTTAATCACCTATTTTATTCTTGGGCACTTGAGGGGTACTCGAAGGGTTCCATCACTGTGTATATACAAAATGAACACTGTGTATATTCCATAAGATTTGAAACTGGGTACTGGGACCACAAAAAAAACTATAAAAGTACTAAGGTATTAAATCTGAAGACGTAAAGTCATTTTGTTATAGACTTCTCTACAACTGGAAGGGAGTCACTTCCTGTGCATAATTGCAGGTTTAGAGCACTTCAGCAGTGGCAACTCTTTTCAGACCTGGCAGCTAAGAATAGCTTTTCTATGGAGTTTGTGTACACACAGGACTTCAAAGGGCCCTGGGAAACTGCAATATGTTTATTTTATTTTCTTCTGGCATTTTGTAATAGATTTATAGAACTAATCAGTTTTTGTGGTCCTATAAAACAATAAGATGTGGAGTGGAACAGAACTCAATCATCTCTTGTGTACAGTGTTTTTCCCAAAGGAAGAAGTTGTGCTGTTCCCATCTCAATCAGTGCATGGTGACTGAGGGTGTGTCTTGAGTAGCAGTACTATATCATATCTAAGAGCTATCGATTGGCATAAATACACCGACTCTCTCTAGTGACCACATGAATAATTAATAGGACACTGGATCTGAGGCCACTCTTTATCATACGCAGAAATGCATACACAGATCTGAAAAACACGCGCACACACACACAACACCGTCAGCTGAGGAAAATGTTAATTTGGAGTTAGCTCATAGTTCTACGACATAGTTTTTGTGTCTAAACTTTTGCTCTTGTGTGTGTCTGCTTTGTGTGTATGTTTATGCGATCACTGTCTTACTGCTTCAGGCTTCTTGTCCCTTTTTTTTTTATATCTGTGGTAAATCATTAATCATAAGGGAACCAACTCAAGTACCATATTTCCCATGGGGCAGACTCTGGGAGTAGCTTGAGAAAAGTAGCGAGAGAAGCAGAGAGAGAGAGGAAGGAGAGAGAGAGAAGGAAAAGGGTTACTAAGAAAGTAAAAGAGGTGGAAAAGGGGAGTAGAAAGCAGCACATGAGGAAGCTCTACTCATACTGGCCAAGTCACCATTCTTGAACAAAGTTTTTGATCAGGCAGTTGTATGTGTGCCAAGGCTGGCATAGGGTGCCCTGTCTGTCCTTTACCGCTGAGGCCCTTTGTGCCTCTGTGGCTGGCTAGCGCCTGTAGCCAGGACTCTCCGGATGCAGCGTCCCCCCAGGAGAAAAGACGCTTTTCCACCGTGCTCCTACGGCCCAGCCAACAGGAACACACACAGTCACCAGCACAGCACATAGGCACCCATTACCTTAAAGGCTGACAGGAAGGAGGAAAGAGAGCAGAAACCCTCTGAGAATTACTACTCCCTTTATTTTCCTTTCATTTCTTTCTCGTTTTCTTTCTCTCATTTTTACACCTACACACCCACATCCCCTTTTTTTTCTCTCAGTGTTCTCTCAGGTCTTTTGGGGATTGTGCCAGTGGACTTTGCTCCCCTATGATGAATGATTTACCTAAAAATACTGTCTGTATGTGAGCACACAGCATCCAGGTGGAGGAACTTACCTGCACAGTGAGAAATCAAACTACTTTTAGGCCACTTTTCTATTCCGCTGTCTGCAGGTTAACCGCGGCATTGAATATGCGTGCGTGTGTGTGTTAGCGTGGTAATATACAGCCTTTCTGGGACAAGTGACGCGTAGCTTGATTAAATCCATGACCTTCACCAGCAGCACAAGCAATCAGCAGGCGAACACATGCGTTCGCACACACACACACGCTGCATACTTAACACCTTCTCACACAGGAGCGCTTGGTGCAATCAGCACCTGGTGGAATCGGTCGCACCATTGATCCAACCTGTTCATAGCTGCATGTATACATATCCACACAAACGTGCACATACACACGCCAGGCGCCTATCAAATTGCATTTGAGACACCCTCATTTTCCTTACATAGAGTTTTGTACACTGTAATACTATTTACCACCGTGGCAGAAAAAGCCTCACAATAACGGGAATACCAGGACTATGAATGTATAAATAAATACATGCGTAATCTATATTCAGATTACCAAAGGGAAAGTCAGGAATTCTATTTTCCTGCCTAGGATGCAAAAGGGAAATCATTCACGTCCCCAGTCTATTACAGTAGGTTGCTCCTGTTGAGCGGTATCACGGTTTTCCCTCCCCAGTTTTATGACTCCACATAATGACTAATGTGCAGCTACTGTAACAGCTCTACCAGTAGTCATATTATATTATTGTAACTATTGCTGTGACTGCGGCTGTATATATTTTTGAGCCCTCGGTTGCCCGAAGATCTAATGCTTATATAACAGGAATGACAGTTGATCTGCTGTTGAACTGTGTTATTGTATCGTACAACTCTGTTGTTACACCAGTCTTTTGGCCTCATGTGAAAGGCGCTCACGTAGACCTATTGTCACAACATATTAAATCAGACTTTGTTTTCCTGTTCTTTGCCACGAGCGCTGCATGGCACATTCTGTGACCCACCTGTATCTGTAGTATCTATCTTTTGCAAAAAACAAAGAAGAAAAGAAAAATCTTTTACTGCATTGTTTGTATTTTTTGGTACGTGTTATAGAATTGTAACCATCTTATCTGAACGAGCAATTATATTGATCTTTAAATGAGATATAAGACAATTTCTACTGCAAAAGGCCAAAAAAGTATGTATTAAGAAGTCTCAAAGAGATCGTTTTTAAGCTCCAATCGTACCATTTGCTTTTATTTTCACATGTTTTTGCACTGACACTGAAACTGCTTGGTTACATTTAGGCAAAGCAATTACTTGGTTGAGAGGAAAAAAATGTGATTTGTGTTCATTTGGTCTATGTTAGGAAGCAGAATGTAGTTTTAGTTAAGAGTGGCAACACCAGCACACATGTTACTTTGCAGTTACACACTTGACCATCCTTATGTTTAAAACATAATAACTAAGAGTCAAAATAAGAACTTAGACAAAAAATAACCATTTTTGGAGAAGGGTACACAGCAAATCCAGCATGTCCAAATTAACACTGTTGGATTTGATTTCAACACTATTAAAGTGTCTATATGGGTCCACACCAGAGAGTGTTAATTTAACTCTTTTTGGAGAGTTGGTACGTTAACTCTGATTTAGTGTTAAACACCAAATCTGTCTGGAGTTGATAATTTAACACTTGGTGTTAAGAGTTTATATATTAACTCTCAAAGAGTATTTTAGTTTAACTACGTAAGAGTTATCTTCTAATTCATTCTAAAAAGCGGGAATTTTACTGTTCTGAACTTCAAGAAATTTCTTTTGGAAATAAACATTTACTAAAAAGATGCAATGGTTTTTGAAAAACATTTATTCTGAACTGTGCACCACAATTTCAAAACATTTTCTGAAAGATGTAACAGTATACATGTTCTCACTTTCATTAGTATTTTGTTTATCAAAAGGTCTGACATGGTAAATGCAAATAACAGCATTCTCATCACTTATTTCTTTAATACAATATGCATGTCCTTCATTCATCCCTTTGTGGAACTTCAACGCACTTCTGCTCTCCCCCATATTCCATCTTCACAAGCATATCCTGTGTGGAGATTGAATAAAAATTAGTTGACACTAATTAATGGCACAAATAATCCAGTAAACAATTGCAGCACAGTAAAAAAAAAAAAGGAATCCTCTTTGAGCCATTACTTGTGTAAAGTATTTTCCCAAAAGACAAGGACTCAGGCAACAGGTAATACTGAACTAAATGTAAAACCTCAACCTTTTTCATTTTTACCTAAACCGTGTGCACAAAACTCTGGAGGGATCTATGCTAACGTAGAATCGAGTCAGGACGTCTGCTACTGCTGTTTGCTCGTTTTTTTTTGTTTTTTTTTTAATGGGAAATCGTTTTCAGGCTTCAAGTAGCACCATTATACCAACATTTCACATTCTAGACATTGTTTTAGGTGTATATTAGACCAAAAGTTTGACTGAAAATTCACATGCAAGCTTTTTTCAAGGCTGTGGTATTTGCCCGCAAACAATACCTTTCAGCTAGCTAAAACAGAATATTATGCTATCAGCGAGCAACATGGCTAATGCCTTTCACACAGCTTTGTCTCAACTCCAAAGAGCCACAGAAGTAAAAGCTCATAATAATAATTGAAACAATCTTTGAAAAAAATGACTTACCAAGCATGGCAAACAACTCAAATATGTAGAGCAAAATGTTCTGAAACGGCTTCACTTCAGCTTCGATTGGAGCCGTGCTGGGGGCGGAGTCTGTGAATTTACTCTGTTGGTGTCATAGCCCCTCTAGGAGTTCAGAGTTAAGAGGTCAAGAGTTAGTGTTTCCATTGTAACACCTCCAGATTTGACAGAGAAACACTCATTTTTAACACTCGATTTTAACTACTATCATTTTACACCTCAGAGTTACATTAAAAGAATGTGACTCTGCTTAGAGTAAAATTAACTCTACTTTTGCAAGGAGACTATTAACACCAAAAAATTTAACACTTTTGAATTTGCTGTGTAGGACACTTGTAAGTTTTTCTCTGACTTCTCTTTATTATGTGCAGGCTTCAAGTATAATTCTGTATACTTTCTGTATTATTTATGTTTTTAAATTATGATAGCAATATTAACTTAAAAGTAAGATTTGGGGACTTGACAACAGATGAGACACGTGCAGACATAAATTCAGATTGTTTGGGTTTTTTTGATCGAGAGATAAAAACAAAAGTAGTCATCTGATTGTGTGTATTTCTTGTTTCTCTAGCAACACAGCTTTGTTCTAAGAGCTCAGCAGTTTCTTTGGCCTGTACAATGTCACAGTAAGTGACAGTATTATGTCCAAATCAGCCAAATTTAGACAATCACATTGTAGCAAGGCAGGGATTTCTGCTGCAATTGCAACTACTAGCTTTTATCATCACATTACAAACAACAATATAGTAAATTGGTGTTTAAGTGTTCACAACAAAAGTGTTTGGCAACACTTTTCTTTATGGTTAATAAATGCTGACTGTGTATTGTGTTTGTTGCAATGGTACAACTTCTTATTCCATATTCATCTTCTTTCCTCGCTCCAGCATGCAGACCTGGCACCTACAAAGCTTCAGCTACAGATGCCTACTGCACCAAATGCCCCCCTCACAGCTCCTCCCCACAGGAACAAGCCACAGAGTGCATTTGTGAGAAAGGTTTCTACCGTGCTGAGAACGACCCTCGCTCAATGGCTTGCACACGTGAGTGATTCAAACACTGTCAGAAAGTTGAAGCCATCACAGTCACAATATTCACTACAGTTCACTATAGTGAAATTATTGTTGGGCTATGAAATTATTTAGTTACTTTTCATTTAATCAGTTTGCCATGGATACAATTGCTGCAAGAACAGCACACAGATACGTGGTTCAAATGCTCTCTCTTTCGGTTTCAGTTCTCTCTTACGCGTAGACACACACACACACACATACAGCCAGAGAGTTTGGGCTACATAGTCATGGAAAGACACAGAGAGGACGCAAAAAGATGGGGGATGATTGAGTGTGCAGGAGAAACAGAAACAGATAGATTAAGATAGACGGAGGGAAGTGGAGGCGGGAAAGGACATTGTCATGGCAGAGGAGAGAGACGGAACTTGAGAAATATTGAGGAACGCGTGCACACACACACACACACACACACACACACACACACACAAGCATGCACACGCATACTCAAACCCATTATCAGGTTATGGTAGATTACACTCATTAATCGTTGTAGCAGGTGAGATGTGACAGGTGTTATCAGCTGGAAATGAGTAACGGTTTGTTCAAATATGTATGGGCAGACACGCGCACGCCATCTCTCTTGAATGGTGAAGAGCACTATGGAGGATTGAGGAAGGAAAATGAGAAAATAAGGAGAAACGGTGAGAGAGTTAGTCATGGAAAGATGGAGAGTGACACTCGAGACATAAGAAAAGAATAGAACAGTGGGGGAAATCGTTGAGTATCAGAGGCATATAATCTAAGTGTCATAAAAGACCGATCAGTACCAACGGTGATGATGGACAGTTAAGTGCAGCCAAGGGAAGTGAGGATGGAGAAAAGAAAAAAAAGACAGAATTAGAATAAGTCAGCACACTCTCTTAGAAGATTTATAACCAACGGCCTCAATTATACGTAGTAGGGGCTCCGTCGCATGCTGCCGGGTCTCAGCACTGGGAGGGCCAGTCAAGAAAGTCTCAAGCTCTGCTGGTCCCCTCCTGGGGCTCACGGCTCAGCCAGGACCCTGATGAGATGTCAGCATGGAATGTGCTGCCAAATTCCATATGGTTGAAATACTGGCACCTTGCTGTGCTGTGGGTATCCACAGTCGGGGGTTTCTATATGAGTGGTTCTCATGCTACAGGAATAGCTTACCTTGATGATGTGTTTGTGTTTCAAGGATTCTTCAGATTCAGAACTGACCTTTCCACTGATATATCCGTGGTTATAAAAGAGTTTAATGAAATATAAAATATATTTTCCTAAGTTTGGTGTTCTGAATGTTAAACACTGGATATTATATTAATCTGTCTTTCAAGAAGAATGCACTGCATCTAAAGGTATATTGGAGGGCATTTGCGTGTAACTTTCTTTGGTTCCTTGAGAATGATTACTGACATAATAAATAAATTGATAAACTAATTATTTCAGCTGAAGCTCAGAGTGATTTTAACCACTTAAATCATAAAATGCAACTGACTTTTGAGAATTACTTTGGGCACTTTCCATAGATCATTGTCCTCTTACTATTTATTATCTGCAGAGCACTCTCAGGGTGTGAGTTAATTTCACATGGTAAAAAATCTTTGTGCAGTCAAGTATCGGCTATTTAATATTATATGAATTCTCTTTAAAGCTTTAAGATTGAAATTGGAAAGTGCAATATGATACAGTATTCTTCGATGTGACAATCTGCCAAACTCTTTCAATCACTGTCGATTTCAAAGCTAATTAACAGACTGGAAAAATATGCACCTCGTGGTTGAAGTCAATTATTAAATTTGTAATTTAATCAGCGTGATGTCTGTTCTTTATAGAAATCGCAATTCATTTGGTAATGAGCATGAAGACGATGCACACTGAAAGACTGGATATTTCAAAAAATAATATTTGTCTGTATTTCAAGGAGGGGCTCTGATAAAGACAGTTTTATGCCATGCTTCTCACCAATTAAAAGCTAGAATAGCTTGGATTAATTAGCAGGGTGCCACATGTATTGTAATACTATTTTATAGATGACTATATATTTGGATGTGCATTATTAAATCCAGTTGTAACCTGTGAGATTTTGGGCGTTTGTAGTCCTTTTTAAGCAACATTTGAAGGCAGTGACAATGATGGTTAACCAATGCTGTGCACAGTTTCACCAAGGTTTCCATTTAGAAACCTTTACACTAGATTTAGTGTTGTTAAAGCAGTTTAAAAGGAACTTTAAAAAAATGTAATAAATAAATAATGAATAGTAAAAAGATACAGAAACTGATCAGAGCCTTTGTATTCTCTCAGGTCCTCCATCTGCTCCTGAGAATCCCATCTCAACTGTGAATGAAACCTGCGTCACCTTGGAGTGGGCACCACCCAGAGACACCGGAGGCAGAGGAGACATCATCTACAACCTCAATTGCACAAAGTGCTCTGGTGATGGCAAGAAGTGCACAAAATGCGGTAGCAACGTCCATTTTGTTCCCAGGAACTTTGGTCTGTCATCAACAACCGTGTTGGTTACCGACTTGGAGCCAGACTCCAACTACAGCTTCACAATTGAGAGTGAGAATGGAGTGTCGGCCTTAAGTCCAACACCCAAGGGAAAAGTCGTGATAAATGTCACAACATCGCAGACAGGTGAGAACATGTGCACGTCCTAAACAAAGAGATCCCAATTTGCATATGAATGTATTTGTTGATGCCGGGAAGCTCTTTCACAGTATTATTTATTATGTTTCAAGACATTTGGGGATTTAATATGCAGTAAATACTTATAAAAAATATCTAAATATAAAAATATATATATAAAAAGCAACATATTATGTGGCCTGAACATTTTCTGTTTATAAATAGCATCATGCTTATGTGAGAACTATAAACATTGATGTGAAGCATCTCTAACACTCTGACTCTAAATGACATCTTTGCACCCTTGCCTGCATGTGCAATCATATTTGCATATGTCACATGCAGGGACTGCGTAACAGAAGTGTAGCAAGGTGACGATCTCTTTCAGGTCTCACACTACTGTGTATGAGAGGTGGGAGGAAGGTGAAAGGGGTGTGGGAGGTTGTTAACCTCATTAAAATCCCCACATGCCTTGATTGTCGCTCTCAACTATGCACACACATACACACACACACACACACACATGCACAAGCAAACACACTTTCAAACCGCACAAGCATCTGCTCCGATGTGTGAATGGATCGGAAGTCGTAGGGTTTGGGGTTTGCACTGATCACATGAGCAGATAACATGATAACATGAGTGTCACACATCTTGTAAGCTGTTTCATTAACACAATAAAATGTCTGACATATTGCAGTATGGGTCTTCTCGTGTCATGGTCCTGCACCAGCCTGTCTTGCAGAGCTCTACTTTCTCTTTTACTCACACTTTCTCCCTTTGTTTTTTCTATTTTCTATAGTCAGCGTAGTGTTGAAGGAAAGGCGGAGCAAGGACAGTGTGACTTTGGCCTGGCAGGGCCCAGAGAGACCCAACGGAGTGATCGTGGAATATGAGGTTATCTACTATGAGAAGGTGATAAAGACCTACACATACACTAAAATGCACAAGTGGGATAAACTGTCTTACCTAAATAAGTATTTCTCCCAAAAGGTCATTATGCACGGCTGAAAATATCTTGAGTACCCCGTAACACTACATATTTTCTAATCTTCTTGTTGTTTGTACTGCAGCCTTTGGGTATATCACTAATGACTTGTTCATTACAAACATCTACAATGCCTTTTTTCAGTTTCTCCCTTTCTATGTTTTCACTGCCTTATCACTAACGTCTCCTTTACTGTTCATGCCAAGCTAATTAACCAAACATCTGTTGAACAAACCTCGTAAAACCTGGATGAGATGATGAAATTGAGTGTGGGGGTTTTGAGCTTGTTTTTATATTCCGGCGGGGACTTAAGCCTAAATACTTACCAACGTATGGGGACTTGCGTCACAGTAAGGACAAGCATTCAAACAAGTCCCCATAGGTGCTTTTTTTAGGGTTAAAACTTTATTTTAGAAAAAGGGTTGAGAAATAGTTTGGGATTAGGAAAAAGCATTGAAATTTGATGTTCTAAGTCAGGGTAAGTGGCTTGGGATTGCATTAGATTAATGAGTGTCCTCGTGTGGACGATGGAACAAGATTGTGTGTCTGTGTGCGTGCACGCTATCTGATCATGAGTGTGTGTGGGCTGGCAGGCATTACCAGTAAAACAGTGTTAATCCGTGTTGTAAAGTGTCTTCCATTAGGTAGAGTATCAGCCTCTCTGCAGGGAATCAGCTTACTGACAGACACACTTATTCTTTATTCATCCTCCTGCACACATGTATATAAGTGCACGCACACCCACAAGGTAGTTGAGGAAGGAAGTGAAGCGGGACTAGTAACCGCATAATGCTTTGGAGTGTGGAGAGGAAAAGATTTGAGAGTTGACAGATGCTCATGTATAAATGCCACTCAATGGTCCAGCGATGAACAAATGAAAACTTAGTGAGGTGTATTTGGACCCTGGAGACATTTAAATTCAACAATTTGAGGTTTTTATTATTTTCAGACTATTTTTGTTTATTATATTATATATTATTATTTGCTCTGTATAAACCTCTTTAGAGGTTTTTGTATATTCAACCATTTTTTAAAATCCAGACTCATTTAATTTCTTGGACACTTAATATCATCTATTTTAAGTTTCTCTCCTTTTTCACTCACTGTTTCACTCTTTTTTTCTGCTCCAGAACCAACGAGAACAGAACTATACAGTTCTGAAGACTCGCTCCAACATGATGACAGTGGAAGGGCTCAAACCTGGGACCACTTATGTGTTCAGGGTCCGGGCTCGGACTGATGGGGGGTATGGGAGCTATGGTGGAGAGATTGAGCTAGAAACAAGTCACGAAGGTACAGTAAAACAAGGAATAATAGATTTTTTGTTTACTTATAGGGAATCGGATATTTCAGTTTTCCTCCCAGCTGTTTTGTCCCACTTTGTCCAGTTGATTTGTTTCTTTTTCATCTCTTTTCCTCCTACTAAATTTCCATGTGGTCAGCTGAAAATTGGAATAGCAGCCAGTCCATGTTTAATACATGCCTGTTCTTCAAATGCAGTATGCATTCTCAATATTAGAAATCTAAAAGTGCTGGTAAAAAAAAAAAAACGGGACAAAGATTACCTCTAGAGCAAAATGTACATCCATATTATATCAAGTGTACTAAGATTTGAAGTCATCCCTGCTGTTTAAATCAATCGACTGTATGGTTATGGAATATCTTACTTTCATCCGAACAGCTTCTTCAGTTCTGCTGTCAGACAGAGACACCTTGGCAGTCTCATAGGTTGTCATCTATGTATCTGAACCAGTGGCTCGAAAGTTTTGTGGAATACTTATCAGGTGAAAGGGAGACAAGCCAGTTTCACAAGGAAGGATGTGCCGTTGGATTGAAAATCTTGATTTGCACAGAACACTGGAGATATATATCCAGTCATCATTAAAGGCAAAAGCTTAATACATGACATACATGCCTTATACTTAGATTTTAATATACTAGGAATTTATACCAAAGGCAAATCCATGCCTGGTTAAGTTCAGCGGGGTTGTTCAGGCCTCATAAACAGCTTTGTGTTGCTTCTCTGTCATGTTGTTTCCAAATTCCCCGTGTTCATCCATTCTTTTTATTGTTGTTGTTGATGTTAAGGTTGGGGTCATTCATTTTCATTATCACCTTATTGTGCGTGCTAGGATTTTCTACTTTAGAGGTTGCGTAATGTGTTCTTCAACATGATCAATGATTCCAAGACAAAGTGGAGGAAAGTAGAGGGGGATACATGTGTAAATGGTTGGAACTGCACTATACGCTGTCTGGAAGGCATACGAATAGCATACATACGGATGACAGTTCAAGTAATTCAGTAATCATCCATCCATCCATCCATCTTCATCCGCTTTGTCCGGGGCCGGGTCGCGGGGGCAGCAGCCTAAGCAAAGAGGCCCAGCCACCTCCTCCAGCTTATCCGGGGGAATACCAAGGCGGTCCCAGGCCAGCCGAGAGATATAATCTCTCCAGCGTGTCCTGGGTCTGCCCCGGGGCCTCCTCCCGGTGGGACATGCCTGGAACACCTCACCCAAGAGGCGCCCACGGGGCATCCTTGTCAGATGCCCGAACCACCTCAGCTGGCTCCTTTCGATGTGGAGCAGCAGCTGCTCTACTCTGAGCCCCTCCCGGATGGCCGAACTTCTCACCCTATCTCTAAGGGAGAGGCCAGCCACCCTTCGGAGGAAGCTCATTTCTGCCGCTTGTATCCGCGATCTCGTTCTTTCGGTCACTACCCACAGCTCGTGGCCATAGGTGAGGGTAGGGACGTAGATCGACCGGTAAATTGAGAGCTTCGCTTTTACACTCAGCTCCCTCTTCACCACGAAGGACCGGTGCAGCGTCCGCATTACTGCAGCTGCAGCCCCAATCCGTCTGTCGATCTCCGGCTCCCTTCTCCCATCACTTGCGAACAAGACCCCGAGATACTTGAACTCCTCCACTTGGGGCAGGAACTCATCCCCGACCCGGAGTGGGCACTCCACCCTTTTCCGGCTGAGAACCATGGCCTCAGATTTCAGTAATCAATTAAAGTAATTATAAACTTGGTCCTGCAACAAATGCCTTTAAATTGCTCCTACTAATGCAACATATACATCTCAATATTTAGAGCGTTTATATAAAACACAAAAAATGAGAATAATTACGTAAGTTGTGCAAATTATGCATTCTTTAAGGTTGACAGTAGAGGGCAAAAAGAAATTAGAGTTTATACAAGTCTACAGGAAAATATACCTACAGTTAAATTAATTTGTATCCTCTTTAAATCTGTGTGCTATTGAGTTTATGGTTTCAATTCCTAGTATCAAATTTTAATGAATACAACAAGGTGTAAATTATCTTTTCTTGGCTGTCACCAAAATACTCCGTGGTTTATAGAATGTCAGCTGATGAATCCGCGGAAAATTCTGATCTCACTTCTTCTATGCTCAAAAGTATATAGAGCTGTTGCTGTGCCTTCAAATAAAGGTTCACAGTCTAGTTCAGTGTTCTAAAATACAGGATCTGCCTTATGCAGCTAATCCAATATCTCAGTAATCTAATTAGATCAATTCTATTGATTGTTAAAGAAGAGGTGAGTACGTGTGCACCACAAAATATAACAGGAGATCAATGCTTATCTGTACTTACCTTGGAGCTTTAATTTGCCTCTTCAACACAGGCACAAGCACACACATATATGCAGTGCATACACACTCAGTCGCACATGTCTGCCCATGCTTAGCTAAACCAGATAAATGAGGTATTTGTTTTGAGTAATGGCTCGATTGGTGTGGCGTAAAAATCGATGCATCTTTGCAGAAAGTTCTCGGAGGTAGCCTTGTTATGTGCAATGTTAACATATCCATTTGGACAGCACAGAAGAATGGGAATAGCTTTCATGTCTACTCTCATACCCTCGCAGGGAATATAGAGAGGGAGAGCGCTTTTCATCAAGGACCTTACTTACTATTCCATCCACCTCCCTTTCTTTCCTTTACTCGTTTGCGGCCCTCTCTTTTTTCAGTCTCCCTCAGCCTCTGTCTTTTACCTCTTTTTCTATTGCTATCATATTTCATTCTATCTCTATCCTCCTCCGCCACTTTCTCACTCTCACTTGTTATCTTTTTAACTCCCAGCCTTCCTTAGTATTTTCTTCTGTCAATTTTCCCCTGTAGAAAACATTGCTGACTTTTTTTCCCCAATCTCATTTATGCTTGCTTAAATAACAGTCTTCACTTTTTCTCTTTTGTAGATGTTTTGGCCATAGGGGACCCTAATCAGTCTACCATTCTGGCTGTGTCGATCGCAGGGGGAATTGTTCTCCTCATCTTCCTGGTGACTTGCTTCGTTGTCAGCGGAAGGTAGGGCCAGCAGTAAGAAGGGGTTGGCAATTACCTCCCTGTTAATATTATGTCATTTTGTCACCATTCTTAAATGTATTGGAAATAATCCCTGTAGCCAAAGCCTGGTACATCTTACTGTCTCGCTGGGCCACAGACCTTTATTGTTGTCCAACAACTATTAAAAAGCACAGTTATGAGCTACACTGTTGCTGTGGGTGACACGTTCTTTTGATGCACTGAATGTGGCGACTTTATTTGGAGTCAGTTTCACACAGTGCTGCTCAAAGGCGCACTTAAACGCAGCTGAAAATGGGCCACAATTTCAAGTTCTTTTCACAATATTTACTCCTTTGGAATAACAATTGTTGAAAAAAATCAGCTAGTTGTAAGAAATGCTTTTTTGTTATTTAAAAAAAATAAAATTATATAATATTTCTGACTAAACAGTTCCCATGTTCAGTATGAACCAGTGGGCTTGCCTGAGGAAAGATATAAAAAGAACCTAAAATATCAGAAATTTTACCCTTTAAATTGATGGGATACAGTTTTTTGGCCACTCTAACACAGCGAATGAGCTAAACTCCAGACAGCTATTTTCTCAGTTGTTCTACTTTATTGGGTCACCAACAAAAAAGATTTAGGCTGAAATTGACTGAGCTTAAATTCAGTGAGCCCTATGAACATGTGCATTCATGCACACGCAAGCTAAGCGCTCTTCATATCTCTCTGTCTGTCTCTGAGGGATTACGCATGGGTGTGCCAAAGCAGGCCCTCCAACTTTGACATTTACACAGGCGCCAAAGTCCAACTAAAGGCCGTGTTATTCTGTATGTGAAGAGCATGGACTTTCAATGATCACTCTCTTTGAAGGTTAGACTGCTGGTAATGCTCTGACTCACAGAAGGCCATAGAGGAGAAGGACGTGAGAGAAGAAGAAGAAAGGAAAGTAAAAGAATGCAGAGTGGTTGAGAGGCTAGAAGATGAAAGGATGTAAGTTAAAAGAAGGCTCTTTAGAGAGGTAGAAATGGATGAGGAGAGAGAAGTAGGGATGACAGGCATTTGTGACTCACTGTACCTGTAATTAAATGTTTATCCTGTATGAGTTCAAATTACAGGAGATTAGCCACATTTTAAGAACTCTGCTACTATGCATCCATGCAAACATGCACATGCACTCGCTTAAAAGATTAGTATTGATTCAGGTGATTGCTTATCAAGCTGAGTGCTCTATTCACTATTGAGTAAGAGGAAGGTAATCAGCAAAGAAACACAGACGCACACTGCACTCAAAGCACGTGAACAGGATCGCATCAACATTTTTTTAATCAAGAGCCTGTAATGGGATTGTCCGTCTGCAAAGAAAAACAACCTGTGCAACATTTTGTGCTTTGAACGCGACGCGATGACACAAACACACACTACCACTTGTCTAATCGGGTTTCACAGGCTGGCGAGGTGTTAACTAGGTTTTACAGAGGGGTCGATGCACTGCCATCAATTTAAGGTCTCCCTCTCTTCCTCTGTTATTCTCTCTCTCTGTATCTGTCTTTCTTTCATTTACTCACAGAGGTGTGGATGCCGGGGAGAAGGCAGTGTTGATTACTGCTTTCTATTAAACAACATCTGTACACCTGTCAAGAGTGTGTGCGCGTGTGTGTATTTGTGTGCATGTGTGCATAGGTGGAGTGCATTTGTAACTGGGGAAGGAAGCGAGGATCAAAGCCGCATCACTAGAGAGACAAGAGCGGGAGAGAGAGAGCTCAGGGGGGAGAGAGATGGACAGAAGCGAGGTAAAGGAGAGACACAAGTGGAGAATAAACATATTAGATTGGCAGTGAGAATGACAGGCTGCAGCAAAGGGGGGGAGAAGTACATTTGAAGTATGTTTGAGCCACAAGAGAGCTACATTTTCAGATGGTGTGAGAGATAGAGAGAAAGAGGAGGTGGGCTTTAAAGAGGAGGAGAGAAAAGTAGATGGAAGGAGAAGGAGAGCCAGGGGAAGAAGGCAGAGGTGCAAGGGGTAAAAGATGAAAAGGCAGATTACAAGCGAGTTTGAAAGAGTAGAGAGAGACGTGGAGTAAGACTAGGAGAGCTGATAGGTGGGCGATTGCACTTCTGTGTGCAATAAAAGTGTCGTCCTTGAGGTTTCTGAGGAATTGGGAGAACATTTTTATTTTTTCAAATGTCTCCTCGTGTTGTCCATTCTTCTCTCTTTTCACCCGTTCCATCATATCTGTCAATCAGTCAGATTCTCCCTTCTCTAATTTCACTCTCTCTGCTTCTGCTTTTCTCATTATTTTGAACGTCTTTTGGCTCCTCAGTTTTCATTTCCTGTTCTGTTCTTGATTGATTTTCCACGAGACGTGTGTGGTGCGTTTTTCTCCATAGCTCCCCAACCTTTACTCGCTGTGTAAAAAATTTCCCCCAGTAATCACTAAATTGAATGGAAGTGCAGTCAGATCGCAAGTGGGCGGCGCTAAGAACAAAATGTAAGCAACTGCAGATATGCATTTTGATCCAACTTCTTAACATGGTATGAATGCTAATGTGTCCATATGTGGCGGCTGTTTTTCATCTTATCCTGCGCCCTGACAAATGGCAGTCTCAGATGCTGAAATAAATCACACCTTTCTTCTCAAACCATTGTGTTGTCTTTTATAGCTCGTGCTAAACAAGCCTGGAACTTGGCTGGCAATAGACAGCAAATGAAGGGATGCACAGGGGCTCTTTGACATATACAGTAAGGAAGTCCTTGGAGGATCATGATGACACAGGTGCAAACGGCACTATTTCCTAACTGTACACTTCTAAACTTATTGCTAGCAATACATTTTAAAACCATGTGTAAAAAGGGTCTTACTAAGTCCAGAATGCTAACAACATTTTGAACAATGTGATCAGCGCTTCCTATCGCTCAACTATAATATAACTTTCACAGCCACAGAAGCACATACAGGCTTACTGTAGCCTTTCCTGGCTGCACGCTGAACAGCTCAGCCTCATAAACGGTTTGATTTGCAGCTATTCTATTCTGTCCTGCTCTCGTTTATTAAAGTGCAGTTATGTTATTGTTACCGCAGGAGGGAAAACATGGAAAAACATCGAAAGCTCCTCAGACACAGCGCTGCGCTGACAAATCACACCCGCTATTGCTGTGTGCGTGCCATTATTGCGAGGCGAGTACACGCGTTACGGTGTGTGTTTGTGTGCGAAAGCGTGCAAAATGCGAAGGTGCTTTTGTCCTCCTGAGGGTGCTTTGGCGTGCTGGCAGGTGCGAACGATGGGGAGCTAGAAAGCGACTGGCATAGCCATGGATTCAGCAGATGGCCTTTCACGCAGAAAACGCTCTCTCCGCTGTTCCTCACTTTCTCTCGTTCTTCTTGTTAAACATGTTACAGCTTCTGCCTCTCAGCATCGGTGTGCGTGTGTGTGTGTGTTTGTGCTTCTGCTTTGTTTGCAGTCTAATGATCCTTCGGCCTCACAACCGTCTCCTTTTCCAAACAGCCGTAGATTTTGGTTACATGCCAGGTTCCTGAATGCCTTTTTTTCTCTTTCTTTCTGTTTTCGTGTTTTTAAAGTAGGAGTTTTGGCGAGAAGTTTGCGTGAAGTTGTTCCATCTATGTCATGCCCGTTTTTTTTAAGTTGGTTCGTCTGTAGTCTGTCCATGCGTGGAGCACATCTGTTGTCAGAGCTGTAGATATCCGGCAGGGAGTCAAGGGTCACAATCTGTTAAAGCAAACGTCAAAAGAAATATGAAAAAAAGAAACCAACTCGAATCTTACTTCAAAATAAGACGTACTACTATTTACCAAAGCTGTGTTTTTTGTTATTTTTCCATTGAATTGGGATCTAATAGAAATCTGCTGATCGCCATCTTGCAGTGTTTCGAATCTTATCATCTTCATTGTTATGTATTATTCTTATTTCTGAGAAAGGAAACTTTTTTTTTAAAGCGGAGTACGGAATAACAAAAGGTGAAAGGCGGCGAGAAAGAAACACAAAGGAAAGTAAGCTGTCATAGTAGGAGAAAGACTTTTCAGTCTCACTAACAGAGAACGGTAACAGCTCTACCTCGCAAACACAATAGCATATCCTGTTGATGTGCAATCGTGTCTGTGCGTGTAAGCTCTTTTACCACCACAGCATCTGTTGTGGAGCCCAGGGTTATTCTTAAAAACTTAATGACACAAAAGAGGAGAGGAAGGATGAAAAAAACGTGAGGCATGTGCTAATGAAAACACGCTGCTGAGAGAGGAGAGAGCAGAGTGAAGACGCATTGAGAGAAGGAGGCTGAAGATCTACAACGCTGAGTGTAAAACAGCTCGAAAATGTATAAGCGTGTTGGGGGTGGGGGCTGTTTTTGTATTTCAAAGATGCCGTGAGAAAAAGATATTCAGTTTGTATTTCGAAAAAATGAAAAAGATTAGAACCCCCCCACCCCAGGAAATAGAAAAAAAAAAATAAGGGCATAAGCAACACACCTGCTATTTCCAAACGGTGAATTTGATTGAGGTTAAAATCAGCCAATGCAGCTTCCCCTGTGGGTGCTGTTGGTCTGTTTGCTCAATAATAACATTAATAATGGTTTGTTAGCCAGAAGGTTCTGTGTAAAAATCTAAAACAGGCCAGGTTTGGCGACACGCGTGTAGACATATGCAAGGGTGTCATTTGTACGTATTGCTTGGATGACGGCGCTGTCAGCGAATGCAGCTAAGCTGTAGGGTGTAGCCAAATACAGCTTTGTCTGCAGAATGCCTAGAAAGTAGCGTGCAAACAGTGCAATAACAGCAGCTAGTTGCCGCAGGTGCAAGAATGTATCAGGCAGGATCTATGCAAATGAGCAGATGTTGCAGTGGGACAGATCAAATGCCCTATAAACATCTGAAAAACCTCAAAAACTGTTTTCATCCAGGGTTTTATGGTGCATTTAAAAGCTTTTATCCACTACACACACACTTATATAAGCGCACATATTACGAACATGACCTAATCAAGTTGCGTCGGTGTAGTAACATCATTAGGGAAATTAGTTTCACACGGATCTCGCTGCAAATACAAAATGCACTTCACTTAATGATACAGATGACATGCTTCTCCCTCTCTTTTTGCATCCTGTACAATTTGACCTTTCACCGTGCTGTTAAAGATTCTTCTACATTACACCCATTACCAAAGCACGGCTTCAGACCACACTGCTAGGATTCCCTCACGTCCTACCTTTTCTTTCCCCTACCTTCTTTTTCCTTTCCTTCTTCGACTCCACTCTCTTTAATGAGAGACACCGGAATGAAATGTTTCCAAACAGGGTGTTAATGAAACATAGACAGATTTATTAGTCATAACTCTTCAGCTAATCATTTCCCCTTCCTAATAATTAGCCCGAGCTGAGTAAATCTTTTTACACTGTGGTCAGAGAGTGCTGAGCTGGTGCCAGACGCAGCCAAGATGGAGAGTGAAAAGAGCCAGAAGAAGAAATCGTACTCGCTCGTTCTGTTCATCGACGCTCAGTAACTTTTAAAAATCAGTCTGTCTTTGTTTGTTTGTTTTTTTGATTCCATGCTGCTTTGACTCAATTAATTATCCACAATCACCTCAGTGTTTGTCGCCGCTCAAGCTTTCAGGTTTTCGGTTTTGCTGCGAAAATAATGAGAGTGAATTTAATCCATTGATTTCATTCCCAGTAATTATTTTTTATTTAATAGCTTGATATTAAATGGAATCACCATTATCACGAGTAATGACGAGAGCAGATGCCCACAGCAGGGTGTTTTTATTTATGTGTGTGGATAGATGTGTCATTTCATTGTGTCATGCTGGAAGGGTTGACTAATGATTTACTGATTTCATTTCTCTAGTCATTCTGATTAGCAGTGGGAAAATAATGTGGAGAGACAGGAAATGAAAGAGGAGAGGAGAGGAGATGAGAGGTGACGAGAGGGAAGAGAGGAGGTGACAGGCGAGGAGATGAGGAGGAGAAGAGAGGAAAGGAAATGAATGCAGTTTTTACATGAATGATCCTCTTTGGACTCTTCCGTACCTTCGAGTGTATCCATTTTTTAGTCGACAGCCGACTTCTAACTTCTTATAAAAGATGGCTGGTCATTACCCCCCAGAACATTCAAGTTCAAGCTAAAACTAGTCGAAGGTTACATCTTTGGCTTCTTCTCTTTGCCTCACATTGCTGCTTTGTTTATGTCTTTGGACCTTCTCTTTATACTTTTTCAAAGAGTGGCCTCTGTCCTGCTCAGTTTCAAGGTTATTCCACCATCTGTATTTGCATCGCTCTCATCCCTTCGAACTCTCTCTGCCTTTTGTGAAAAATCGATCTCCTCATACTGTCCGGCCAAAGTTTCCTTTCGTTTGATCAGCCTGTTTGCGTCCCTGTCTGGTTCTTTCTCAAGTGGCACTGTTCTCCACTCTCCACTTTTTCTTTCAACCATCTCAGCCTTGAATCTTTAACTTTGTCTCCAAACTGCTCAACCTGAACTGTGCCTATGATATACTCCTTTCTTATCCTGTCCCTCCTGGTCACTTCAGATGAAAATCTTAGCATCATCGGCTCTGCCACCTCCAACTCCGCCTCCGGGCTTTTTGTTAGTGCCACCGTTTCCAAACCATACACCATAGCTCACTACCAGCTTGTAAACCTTCCCTTTCACTCTTCCCGCTATTCTGTCACAAATCACCCCTGACACTCATCTCCACCCACTCCACCCTGCCTGCATTCTCACTCTTTCGCTATAACTCGTCGCTCTCATATTTCTGCTGCTCCATGCGCTTCCAACTCCAAGCTTTCTTTTTCTTCTCTCTATGCTACACTCAGTGTTTAGCAGAGGTGGGACCAAGTCATTGTTTTGCAAGTCTCAAGTAAGTCTCAAGTCTTTATCCTCAAGTCTCAAGTCAAGTCTCAAGTAATGTCAGGCAAGTCAGAGTCGAGTCTCAAGTCACTGGTGTAAAAGTCCGAGTCAAGTCACAAGTCTGAAACTTTGAATTTCAAGTCCTTTCGAGTCATTCAAAAAAACGAAAAAAAGCATGTTGCAGTTATATGCTAAATGTAAATATTAGACCATGTAATTTTTAAATCTGTGTTTTTCTCAACACATGACAAAATAGTGAACGTAGAAAATATACACAAATTGTGAAATTGCACCTCTTTAAAATGCAGCTCAATTAAACCTAGCTCCAAGAATAATTTTCACCGACAGTTCTGAGATAAGCTGCATGTTATTCTTGGATGCGCTTGTAGGACCAGCTTTAAAATCGCATGACAAAAATATCATACACATTAAAAAAAACTGCATCACCAACGTAGCCTGGACAACATTTGCTAGTTAGATGAAGTCAGCTATCTCATCTTAGCATATTTATATGCATATTTATAATCATACGGTTCTTGGAGTGAGTGCACACACTCATGAAGTTTAGTAACTTCAGGTCACTGCAACAAGCCCAGGTACAGTTTACCGACGGATGGGTGCAGGACCTTGAAATGCACCGTGTAGAACGAAAGACCATCGTACATATCATAAGTTTACCAGTCTCACAAACTGTCGTCATAAATACACATTCCTTAACCGTTTATTAATAGGACCTTTGAGCTCAACGATAATTAATTAGTAGTGGAAATAATTTCTGGTAGCATCACAGAAATGTAGCAGTGACAATAATATTGTATGCTGTAATCATACTGGGCAATTAGTGATACAAAAAAACCCGTTTTATCCTGTGAATAAAAGTATATGTTTTTGTCAATGTACCATAATAACAGAAGCGAAACGCAATATTGTGTCAGGACAATTCACTATTTATGCACAATAAATAAAGGAGCATAGCGCGACAATTTCTGTTCAGTGCCAGACTTGCTTGTAACCTATATCACCAATTATGTTATGAAAATGACGTATTAACTACTAAAAAACACTGACCTTTGTGTAAATGCTTGGAGCAGACTAACCTGTGAGCTGGAGTGTTCTGGGACGTTATATTTGATCTTTGAATGGCTGCAATCCAGGCCATCCGTCGCGTCTTTGTTACTTCGGAAACATGGCTCGAACAATTTCTCTTCAACGACGTAATCCGATAACAACCGATCTCTTTACCCGTCGGCTTCCCGTGGCTGTCATGCGACCGGCTATTGCAGTTAATAATACAACAGCTTCTTGACATTTTTGTGTTTCTTTTTATCGCTGTATAACTGATTTCAATTGAAAGTCTGTGTGCGCTAGTACCTCTTGCCACGAGTTCCCAGAATCCTTTGCGGTTCTACCCGTGAATGACGTCACATTTTCAATCTCTATATAATATGCATGTTAAATTTTATATTTGGGGTAAAATATCAAGTATTTTCAAGTAAACAGGTTCAAGTCCAATTCAAGTCCCAAGTCATTGGTGTAAAAGTCCAAGTCAAGTCACAAGTCTTAGAACATTTTTTCAAGTCAAGTCTAAAGTCATAAAATTAATGACTCGAGTCTGACTCGAGTCCAAGTCATGTGACTCGAGTCCACACCTCTGGTGTTTAGCATAGAGAGATGTTAATGATTCTTTGACAAAATAGCTTTTTACGAGCTGCAGGCTATTGCATCCTCTGAAACAACATATTACAGACCAGAGGACACAATCAATATCTGACAGTGGTCATTGTCCTAATTCCACACTGCACTGATGAGCTTTAGCAACCTAGTCCAGCCCCGGTCTAATAAAATGACAGCAGAATCACTGACTACTTAATTCAATTATCAGAGGAAGCACAAATCAGCACAGCTCGTTGCTGTCGATGGTGTTGTCTGCCACTCGCTTTCTCTCAATAGTTTGGAGTCAGACTGAGGGGAAAATGGGAAGCAGCAATGGAACCCGAGGCTAATAGACCAAAAAATGAAGACTTGGCATAACACTGACAATATCAGAGAAAGACGGGGCTTGCTTTTTCACACTTCCTGCACTCATACACATGTGGCATCTATATTTGGGCTACTGTGAAATACTGATGAAGATTAAAAATAGTTTTTAATTTACTTTGTTTATGAACAAAACAGGACAACAACTGAAAAAAGACATATCCAGGACGAGGACAAAATGACTTATTGGAACAGGGCGCTGCAGGGGTTAGTGTAGTGTGTGTAATGTGTTAGAAACCTCTGTGTAACAACTTTTAACCATATTTTCTCAGTGATCAAGGGACGGCTAAAACAACATAAATGCTGAGATTTTATTTTATTTTATTGTAATTAAATAGCTAACTATATACAAAAATTAAATTGGTTAAAGTATAAATTAGAATGAGAAAAATTAAAATGTGCATATGTCCCACATGCAAAGCAAAATCCATGCAGGAGGCCAGATGATTTTACAGGTTTTACAATCCTGACCTCCTGAGGAGAGACGTATCACTTAAACTTTAATAGTAAATACGGATGCATGCATCGGGAGGTCTGATATTTTAGCCCACATTAGTGTCAACGTCACAGTCTGATATCGAGCATTCACCTCGTGTCCATGTGAGTTAACCTCTGTGTGCTCTGTTACCCTCCCAGAGTCAAGTGGGCCGACTACCCCAAAGTGTCTGTTTGAGTACATTTCAGTGTGGATATATCTTCTGCTTGTCTTGTAATGAACTGGAAACCTGGCCAGGTTTTTTGGTGTGTTCTTGCCATCACACACTGCAGTAATCTGCAATGATAACAATATGAAATGATCTGGCTTCCTTTAATTTAGAGCAGGAATGCATGGATGAATAAAAACTGAGTGAATATGATGTATATATATGTATGTATAAGATGAAGTAAACACATCTGTTATTTGTCCAATCGACTCCTTAATTTCTCCAGTTCTTCTGATCTTCTTTTTTCCTATTACCTTGTGGTTTAGCCAAGACACATAACATTTCTTTCTCAGGACATGTCCTGCAGCCAAACTGGTGCCTGACACTCTTCTTTTTGTCATCTGCTCTCAATCTGTCTATCAAGTCTTTTATTCTTTCTCTCTTTCTTCTCTTTCCTTAAGGGGTGAACAGCAGTTTGCTGATCCCGTTATGCTTGTCTCCTTGTATCCCCAGTTCATATATGAACTGGGGATAGCCTACACTGGATTGTTTCCAGATTTTACTTCTCCTTGCTGCTTTATCTGTTTAACTTTTCCCCCTTTTGTTTGCATCTCATCTTTCTCTTCTGCTTGTGCTTCAGCTCAGATTGCTGCAGCACAAACGCTGCCCCTGCTCTCCCGCTCTCTGTCCACATCACTTATGTTAACCTTGGAGTTTCTATTCCTACGGCTGCCTTCCTGTCTCGCCTTACTCTTCCCCTCCATCTGATTGCTTGTTAGTTGGTATGCAGGCTTGGACCCCTATTGTGCATTCTTGCCTGTCAGCACTCTCGTTCTCAATCTCCCTTTCCTTCTCCCTATATCTTTCTTTATCCCCCCCTTCCAGCTCCTAGTGGTGAATCTTGCTCTCTGACAAAGAAAGCAGCACAACTACATAAAGAGCACAAGTCAGGGCCTGTTCAGAGAGGATGAATGGATTGCAACAAAAAGAAGAAAGAGAGGACATGTTGGCAGTCAGACACTTAAAGGCAGAATTAGGGAAGAATTTAACACCTCAGAGAGATAAAGTGCAGCGGGGGAAAGGAAGAGGGAAGAAAACGGGGAGGGGCCACGACGAAAATAATATATGGATGGAGTTCTGCGAGGGTAGAAGCTTTCTCGCCGAATGACAAATGGGTCTCGAGTGACAGAGTATTATATTAAAAAGCAAATTGATATGCAAATGTGGAGTGTGTGGCTTTGGAGGACAGGGATAGCCTGTTGTCCTCACTGAAGTGGAACAGTGAGGCAGAGAGAAAGGTGAGAGCCCGGCTTTGATACTGATACAGAAGTCCATTAATGTGTGTTTTTGCGTGATTGGTGGGTGTACTTTAAATCAGACGAAGCAAAGTATAGCCCAGGACCGTTCACGTCACAGTGCAGTACAGCATGATCGAGGATCCGCTAGTGGAAATCCAGGAGGACTTCCTCATTATAAAGTCTGTTCCTGCACCAGACTCTATGAGTGTTCATAACGTATGGTAAATCCATGCGGCAAGAAACTAGTAATTGAACAAGGGTACGTCACGGGCAACACAGTGTTTTAAGCAGTTGCACTCAGTCGGTTTTTGGTCAGTGTATATATAATTATATAACATAACACAATTATATCATCTCCTTGACTCCTGTATCACTTGTAAAGAGAAAGAAGGGTATCTTAACCTACAGCACACAGTATCTGAGACTGATATTCTAAGATTTGGTTAATTAATCCTGAGTGAATGACAAGAACATGGATTCCAAAATGGAAATGAATAATTTAAGCCAGAAAGGCGGGTGGATGCAGTGTGTGGATAAATCATTGAAACTGTGCACCACTGTGTTGATGCCTGGAAGGAGAAACAAAATTATCTTAAGTTGTGAAGCCACTAAAGCACCCCAAGCTGTGCTATTCTGCGATGTCTTTCACTGCTCTGCTTATTAGCTCTTGAACTGGGACGCCAAACCCAACACGCTGAGAGCAAACAGACGGGGGGAAGGTTGTTAAAACAGATACTGTTTGGTTAAGATTTTTGTAAATCTTCTCGACTTTAACCACACCACATCACTAGCTGTGATCAATGGATGGAACAGATTAGACTGTATGGGGGAAAAAATGACCTTCGACTGGAGGAGCAGATGAACTGTTTAAACTGTTTAAACATGGCAAAGTATCGACAGTGCAAATTTTCGTTTAAAAATGAAACGTGAAAAATCACTAAAATTAGCAAGTAAAGAAATGGAAAGGTCTTATTCCAGCGTCTTTAGTCGAGCAATCACAGGTCAGCTGCATTTAATTGGAGATATTAAATATCTGTTTTAGACGCACACACATAGATACAGCTGTCAGGGGAAAACAAAAGCCACAGCCATGTCAGGTTTTGCACCGTGTTTAAAACTGCAGCGCTAATGATTCATGACACTTCTAACTGGAGAGGAGAAATGAGTTGCTCTGTAATTACTATGGAAATGTGTTCATTTCCCATCAGACACACACACACTCACAGATAAGCAGCATGCACCCATGGTTACAAACTAAAAGAGTGATCCGGAGGTGTTTCAACCATTGGTTTTGGTGTTTTGCTGATCATATACACACGTATGTGTTTGCGTGTGTGTGTGTACGCATCCCCACGAGATTATCACAGCTAGAGTCGAGGTGTGACCCATGTACCCATTCCCCATATGTTTTAAACGCATGCCCCAAAGCTCTTTGTGTGTGGGAGTGTGAGTCAAGGGGGTAATGATAGTCCCTTGGTGCTCAGCTAGCTTGAGCTCAGCTGATAACCAGGTGGGCCCCACCTCCCATTTCATAAGAACATTATGCCCCCCTCTCTTTATCCTCAAATACCAGTAACCAGTCTCTGCCGTTAAGTGTGTGTGTGTTTGTGTGTATTCCCAAAACAGCCTATTGATGTCTGGGTTATGCCATGCATTCAGCTGTGTAAAATCAACACAAGGATTAAACACCAAATGACTGAGATTTTCTGAGCCTAGTGGAACCCCACCTTTCTGCATTTCTGTTGCCGTGTGCTTCATCCTTAGTCAGAGCACATCATATTTCTTTTTCCCTCAGTAGTCCTCTCTTTTATTATTTTTGTCTTTATCTCATTTCTCCTCTCCTTTGCTTTATCAAATCTTGGCCCGCTGTTTCTTTCAGTCTCCGTTTCTCTTTCGTCCTCCTCTCCACTGCTTTCTTAAATCGCGCGCTGTCTATGCTTCAGATTTCTTACTCCTGGCCCTGAGCCCAAATCAATTTGTCTTCATGATGGACAGACATACTGGCTAAGTCCTCCTTTACCTGTACAAGACTCAAGGAGAATGTGATAAAAGGGAGGAAAGGAGGGGAGACCTATGACCTTTAGCAGTCCTCTTAGATTATAGTAATAAACTAAAGAATACAAAGCAAAGAAAAAACAAATAAATAAACATCCACAAATTCACTTATTGTAAATTACCTTGAAATGAAAGAGGAGGAGAGAAAAATAGAAACCATGTGGTATTTATGTTGTGGTTAGTGAACCATTATATGATACTGCTTTTACATTTTATGTTTTTGTCCTGAAGTTTTGATCTAAATTTAAAGGTGCGGTAAATCTCAGAGACAGTGTTATGGTTGATTATAGCTCTTAAACACTGTTTGAGGCAAACGACCAACAAAGTGGAGAGAAAATACACCGTTCTGTCAGGAACACACAAACACACACAGAAGCACAAATCCTCCCCCGCGAGGTCTGTAAGACAGAAAAAGTTAACACTTCCACACAGCTGCAGTGCAAGATTGAGCTGATCAATTTGTCAATATTTTGTCTTGATCATTGGGCTGACCCTTGCTGCAGGGTGCCCAGAGGGGGCTGGGGAAAGGGCATAAATGTGGGTGTGTGTGGCTACAGTTAAAAGCGGTGCTTGATGGCCAGAAGGGTCCAAGGGAAGGTACAGAGGAGTGCATTAGTGCATTGATCTCTGCCATATACATATACAAACACATTAATTCTCTAACCTCGGGCATAAGAGCTCAGCGAGGAGGACTGCAATGAACGCTGGAAGCAGAGAAATATAAAAATGGTTGTTTTTATTTTTTTCTCCAGCCTTCTTTTATTCAGAGGAAAGAGGTGTGTGGAGAGATTTCCCTGAAAATAACATTGATTTAAAATAGCAAACAGATATGTGCAAATTACATACATACTGCACAGTCCACTTTAGTAGGTACACCTTACTAGTACTGGATTGGACCCGCTTTTTCCTTCAAAACTGCCTCAAAATCTAGGTGTCCTCTGACATCTGTGGCACCTCCACATATTTCTTCCACGTGTTGTGCATTCGAGATGCTCTTCTGCATGGCTTGGTTGTAGTGAGTGAATATTTGAGTTACTGTTGCTTTCCAGTTAACTCAAAGCAGACCATTCTCTTCTAACCAGTGGCATTATAAGACATTTTCACCATGAGTAGTCAGTCCATTCCTGCTCAGTTCATTGTTACCTTTCTTCCCTATTTTGATGCTACATTTAAAGTACCCCAGGTCACCATGATGTTCCAAAGATGCACTGAGTTGCTGCCATGTGATTATCTTATTGCATATTTGCATTAACAAGAAGCTGAACAGGTGTACCTAACAAAGTGGCCAGTGAGTGTGCATGCCCTTCGTTGGTGTAGAACATAGGTGTCAAACTCTGGCCCGCGGGCCAAATTTGGCCCTAATTACATTTGGCCCGCGAAGCCAATACTAAATTATTATTAGAGCTGGCCTACTGGTATTATACAGCTAATATATATATATTGTTTAGTATTAAGCTTTGCTTGTTCCATATTCAGTTTTTCAGCAAAACCTGTTTGAGTCCATAAGAAGAGATTCATTCTTAAATCTGGAGGAAGATTTTTTTTTTCAGTAAATATTAATGTTAGCCCGCAACCTTGTTCCAGTTTTGAATTTTGGCCCACTGTGTATTTGAGTTTGACACCCCTGGTGTAGAAGATGGTGGCGTTACTGTGGTGGAAGAATAGTCACTACTGTGAGCTTAGAGCTGCTTATTGTACAGCATTAGAATAAAAATTATCTCTTTTTCAGGCACTGTGGATATATCAAAGCCAAGCAAGACCCCGATGAAGAAAAGATGCAGTTCCAACATGGGCGAGGTAAAGACACGAGCATGTGCAGATCCAGATAATATTATATTAGATAAATATTATCTGCATGTCATTTGTCTTAAAACCAGACTTGCCACCCACATGTTATGAATCATATCACTGCGTGTATTTATGGCTGTAAACAACAAACAGATGGTGGAATATTTTTCAGTAAATGAACAAAGGCAAGCACTAATGTGACAACGTCCTCAGAATTAACCCCTTATTTTTTCACATGCATGTAATGCAGTCGGGCTTTGTTTGTAAATGAAATGTACAATGAGAACTTTAACAGTTGGAGCCAGAACAGAAATCTTTAATTTTTTCACATCCTAACCGAATAAACCACATTGTTTCACAGTTTCTTGCATAAATGTTTGCTGGCAGAGCGAAGCGCCTTATGGGTTCCTGTTAAAATTCTGAGTCATTTTCACACCACTGCTAGCAAAGTAGATATGTGTTTATTATTATGTAATAATTTGTAATGTCACTCAGACAAAGCGCTCAAGCTCCCGTCTCAACACGAATTTACGCTGTACAAATATCTGCTTAGACACTAAGTCAGTGTTGAGGAAAGTGTTTCCAAACTACCATAAAGATTCCATGAACTTTCCTAATATTCCAGACCATATCTCCAACATGGCCGGATTTTCTTACAGTGCATGTTTTTAAGCTGTAAGCAAATTAAATTCTGTGCCCATTTCCTCGCTTTTCCACTTGTGCAGTCAAGCTTCCAGGCAGCAGGACTTACATCCATCCTCACACCTATGAAGACCCCAACCAGGCTGTCAGAGACTTTGCCAAAGAGATAGATGCTTCCAATATTCGCATAGAGAGAGTCATCGGAGCTGGTGAGTTGGCATAACAAACCCAGCAGTAGACTACTTTAATAAAGGAAAAAGGGATTAAATGATTTCTTAATTTTAAGGATTAAAAGGAGTCAATAAAAGACCATGTTAAACTCAATGTATGTGTCTGTGCACACGTGTAGGAGAGTTTGGCGAGGTGTGCAGTGGCCGGCTGCGTATGCAGGGGAAAAGAGAGATCTACGTTGCCATCAAGAGTTTGAAAGCAGGATACTCTGACAAACAGAGGCGGGACTTCCTGTCTGAGGCCTCCATTATGGGACAGTTTGACCACGCGAACATCATCAGGTTGGAGGGCGTCGTCACGAGATGTAAGTGAAGGCAACAGTGTGACGAAGCCTTTACACTACGACGATGTTTTTAAGGAGTCCTTCGCTCCCCTCTCCCTTCTCTTGTGTCGATCTCTGTGTGTCGCACACCTGTTTGAGACTTAGCAGAGCTGTCAGTGATGTAAATCGAAGCTGACCCTGGATCAGATAAAAGCTCCATTACCATGGTAACACAGCGGTGACGCATGGCAGTGTGCATGTGATGTAACCATCCTCCTCTTAAATGACCATTTGTTTACTTCACAGGATTGTTTTTAGGCAAATTAGAATGAGTGCGTGTGTTCGTGTTAGATAAGGCAGTGCTGGTACAACAGTTGATTGGTTATCACTGAGCCACGCTCTCTCGATCATTCACTCCATCTTTCTCGAAATCTATTCGGCTCTTGTCTCAGACCTCTATCTCGCGCTGCTGCTTTCTCTCTCAGTCAGTGTCCATCCCTCTCTTTCAGTGGCTCCCCTGGTTCGCTCTATTCCATTCTCGCTGTCTGTCTCATTCACTTAATCCCAGTCTCATCTCCTCACCCTCTAGCACTCTCTTTCTCTCCCTCTCTTTGTCATTCTCACTCCATGTCTGACAACGTAACTGCTACGTTTACCCAGATAAATGTGAAAATGCTACACGGACACCTCCAGCTGACTATCTCTATCGACGTAATGCCTTTGAGCCCAAAGATTGAAAGAAGTGCAAGGATTCATCAAAGCAATTCGAAGGAAATCCTGATTCTTGCTATGTCTGGATATGTCTGCCCTTATGACAGGTTCACAACCAAAATCCATAAAGGAAAATGTCAAATATACATGTGACTATGAGCAGACAGCCAACAGATAATTATTAATTTTATTGATTTTATGTCACAATTTTTAATTTTAGAAAAAAAAGGATCTTTTCTGTTTTTTTGTACTATGGTTTCAATCGCTCAGGCTTACAGGTTAAATTCCTGGAAACCACAGGCTTGGGAAAAATGCATATTCCCTAACTAGTTGGTAAGTAGTTACTGGAGGTTTCTAGCTTTCACTATGAAATCTGTTGCGCAGCCCAGTCATGCAGGCATTGCGATCAATCAGCGACCCCCTGGCAACCACAGGTTGCTAGGGAAAAATACATATTCTCTAACTGTTGGAAGTGGTTACAGTAGGTTGCTGGCGGTCACTGTGGGTAACTGGTTGCACTGGTTGGTATATGGAGCTGCACTGGACTGACAGATCAATCTCTAGACCTGTGTAACTGGGCTTTAGCCGCCGATTTTCCAGAAACTACTTGCCAAACAGTTGGGAAATGTACATTTTTCCTTGTCTCTAGCTCTTTGAGACTGTAGCCTGAGTAATCTACAATATTTTGTTTGCGTCAGTGGTCCCATCATAATTTCAACTTTTCGATTTCTGCAAAACTATTTTACAATAAGTATCATACACGCTTGTTAGTGGCTGGAGGCATTAAAGTTAAGAAGATTTTTCATTTCTCAACAATTGCACATTTATAGCTGATTCAGCTTCAGTTAATATCTGGATGTTAACAAACAATGAACTAATTCTTATTCATCGTAATCAAATTAGTTAATAATTAGTTTGTAAATCATCTATAATGAATCAGATATTATTGTAAAACTGCAACTAATGTTTAAAGCACCTTGGAAATTGTTAATAAATACAGTGTAATGCATCTATAAACAGTATTTGGATCGCTAAAGTTAAAAATAATTGTACAGCTTATTCCCTGCTTGTTTCTTTCACTTACAAAATAGGCCCATTCACAAACATGACCCTGTGGGATGAGAAATGACACTTAGGTTACCACTGTGTTAAAATGGGATTTTAAGAGCCCAAGCATCATTATATAAATGAAGATCAATGATGACTGACACCCATCTCACTATTCTCATCACATTGTCCATCTCTCTCGGATGCTGCTTGCTTGTGGCCTATTGACCCTCCTATGGGAATAAAACACTTTTTTACAACAAAATGATAATAATGACTAAAGAATATCATTTTATGTGTGCTGATGTCATCAGAATTTGATTGCTACTTAACATATAGTACAACATAAAGTTTTTAAAATAAATGATTTTTAATTACACGACAAAGTAACATGAATTACTCATGTTTAATTAACTTTATGGATTATTACATATTTAATTAACTGTTAATTTACAAATTAAGAGCTATTTACAGAAATATTTCTCTTGGCTGTGCAGCACTGCATAACAGTCACGTTATAATGGTTAAGATGCCCAGTTACAAATACTGAAAATGTGTCAACCCTAACAATTAGCTCGCCTGCATTACAGCACAGTATAGGTTCAATCTGAAAGCTTCTTCTGATCTGACAGATATTTGAGGGCGGTCTATAGACAAGCAAATAAGAGAGAGAATCGTCATATTTATAAAGATACAGGCACCAAAATAAGCCTCGGCTTTTCCCCTAATCTGACTCCCTCCTGTTCCTGCTTAGTGACACAAACAAAGATTTTCAGTCCATCACACCAAGCTGTTCAGTGCAACTCAGGCCAACAAAGAGCAAGTGCATATACACGACCTTTTATTGCAATTATTAATAATTCATAAAGTTAATTGGATGTGTATTTGGCTCCATGAATATTCAACAGCATGCATATTACAAATGAGACTTCACTGCATTTCTTATTAATTTCTTCTTGTGCTGTCACTCTCTTTGTCTCTCTCTCGCTCTGTCTGTGTCTATCTCTCTTGATCTTTCAGACATGAGAGACATGTAACATGTAAACGTGTAATTATAGCACTCTTTTTTTCCAGTAACTGCCACTATTCTGTTTTAAAAAAACAGAATTAATTGAAGAATTACTGCCAAATCCTTGACGTTTTGGGTCAGAGGACATCAGCGGGGTTGACACAGGAGACGGTTAAAGAGCTGAGCAACGACTTGACAAGTGATTTGCTTTAACATAATCAAGTACTCATTACTTCGTAATGTTCTTTGAATGTAAAAATACGTTTGTGCGCTTTGGCGTGCTTTTAGCAAGTGTATTTAATGAGCGCTCGCCTTCTTCTACACGTATTACTTTGTGTCTGCCTTCTCACCTGTCTTCACGGCACATTGAGAAGCTGATAGAGCCCCTCAGAAACAAATCTCACGAGCAAAGCAGTAATTTCACAGGTCACAGCCCCAGGTGTGCATGTGCGGGCGAGGGGGTGAGAGTTGAGAGGGGTCAATAATTCCTTCAGGCCCTTTTCTGCGGCCCCAGCTGGTCCTTTTACACCACCCTCAGTCTAATCAGACAGGCTGACTCCAGCTGATCTAGACTCAGGTGTTGGTGTAAACAGTAGCAGACTTACAAGTAGAAGGCGGAGTATTGGTTTGAGTAGGAGTAGGTAGGTAGGTGTAATTACGGAGAAGCTCAAACTTGAAGGGAGTCGTGTTGTACTGCACAATACTTTCTTATACAAATGACAGAATGCACTGCAGCAGAACTCCTGATAATAAGTATTTCCATTTTCAAGGCTAAAATCATATTTTTGCAAGTAGTCCGGAATTCAAACACTATTTTGCTATGATGTAATATTTTTCTTGAGAAGTCACTAAATTATCTTAATAACTGCAGCATAATTTTCTTTTGATCTTTAATTGGATAATGGATTACTTGTTTCAACAGTGCAGACAGGAGTAATGTTAACTGTTGGCGGCATTGGGGCTCTTGATCTTGTTGTTACATGAAGTACAATAGGAGCCTTTGTTGTACTAATTATCTAAATGGCTGTGATGTGCCAATAGTAAAAGTACTATAAGTATCTTTAGTAAAAGTGTGGCTGATTCAACCAAAGTTGTGGTAGTAGTAACAAATCTGGCACAGTTCTGGCACAATATTCTGACTATCAGTGTGAGTGTATGTGTGTCTGTGTTCACTGCTTAAAACCGCATAAGCCTTCATCCGCTCCTATGTGTCACACTAATAACCTGCTCTGCTGTCTATCACCTGATTGCTGCTATTGTCATGCTAATTAGAGGGCCACATGCAGAAAAGGAAGGGGAAAAAATGCTCTTTTTTTCTGTCTGTCTCACTGCACATCAGAAAAGTGCAGCAATCTACCCCCATCCCATCATCCCCTCCTCCCTGCCCCTCTCCATCTCCTTATCTCCTTTTTATCTCCACCGTCCCTCATTTTATCCATCCATCCTCTATGCGTTTTACAATCGCTGCAACAATTGGCCCATTTGGAAAACCCTCAATTACCGAAGTCCTTCTCATCTGACACACACACACACACGCACGCACACGCACAAACATTAAAAAGGCTGCTCTACAAAGGTGCTGTTAAACCCTGCAAAACCACATTTTCCTCTCGTCTTCTGTTTGAAGAAACTAGTGATTAGTTTTAACTGTGTACCTTTGTGCGCTGAACAATAGGTGTTTCAATATTTCCTGTCAGACTCTTTGAAAGTATTCTGAATATGCATGTAGCTTTGTAGATTGGACTGCACAGACAACGACACGGGGAAGCGGGAGGGGGACCGAAGAGAAAAGGTGACAACGGGATGTGGGGAAGCAGGGGGCATGGATGGATGAGAGAGGATACAAGAGGGAGGAAATGAAAGAGGATGGGGCTTGGGAATAAATGAGGGTGATGGGGGAAGATGTGCAAAGAGATTTGAGGAAAGGAGGGAGCAGATAGAGGAGAGGAGAGATGGAGAGGAGACAAACGTGAGGAAATGAGAGGAGATGAGAAAGCAAAGAGGGAGGAGGAGAGGTGAAGAGAGGAGATAAGGTTATTGAGTTTCTGTCTTTCTGTTGCTCCGCTCCCCCACAACCTCGCGTGGCTCTTCCCAGAACAGAGATCTGTCCTGTGTTAAAAGCATTGTATAATTTAGTTCAGACCCTTAACATTAATCAATACAGCAGTTATTTCATTTTCTCGTTTGTACCTTGGGCCGCCTCATTCAATAATGCGGTAATGCGGCCCACTGGCGCACACACAGAGTCTATCACTTTCGTTTACACTCGCACCAACACGCACAGAAACAGCCTCTCATAATGTAATTTGCCAGATAGAGTGTATATATGTTGTCTCTATCACTTTCATATATACACGGCAATTCACAGATTCACACAAACACACGCATCTACACACACACGCACATGCGTGCAACGCCTAAATGATCCCACCTTTATCCCAGAGAGAGAAGAGACAACACTTTCTTCTTTCACTTAATAAAGTGATGTAAAATAAGAGCAAACTCCTTTCTGATCCATTTCATAACACACTAAAGCACACAAAACATCAAGACCCAATCTGCAGTCTGCACTAAAATACACATACACGTACGTGCATACAGTGGGAGGCGCTTTCGGCTCTGCAAACGGATGTGTTAATTCTGAAGCCAATGAAAGGCAATAAATTCGAATGAATATGAATGTGATTAGTTAATTATGTGCTTTCAGGAGGAAATTGAGGAGCGCCTGCGAAGATTTGGCTGAGAGAGCTCCATGACGAGCTGAAGTGAAGTGTGAATGGCATGTGATGAAGTTGCTGCAAGAAGTAAAAGGGATTCATTGTACCGTTGAGTGTGTGTATGTGTGCACGTGTGTGTTTGCATGAGCACCTGACAAAAAATAGATGAAATGAGCTAATATATAACATGAGTGCGTGTGTGTGTGTGTGTGTGTGTGTGTGTGTGTGTGTGTGTGTGTGTGTGTGTGTGTATGTGTGTGTGTGTGTGTGTGTGTGTGTGGCCGTTTCATTGGTAACCTCTGTTATCTTTTAGAGTTGGAGGGGTAATTCTGTATGGCAGGTGTACAGATGATGGCTAGTGATAGCAGTGTGTGTGTGTGTGTGTGTGTGTGTGTGTGTGTGTGTGTGTGTGAGTACATGCCAGACTAACACGGCCCACAAGGCAGAGACAAAAGGATGAATGTGTTTCATTGTGCTTCACTCTTGACCGCTTCCAACACTGCAAACCTGAGGGCAGTCTTCACTTGTAGCATACATACATGCTGCTGACACCCATGTAACACACACACACTCAAACACATAATTGGTTTTTAGGGTTAGTTTTTTACAGCTCTTTTCCATTTCATGGCTGTCTGCTTTGTAGAATACCATATGCACAGATGCTTGTCGCAGAATTACATACATGCATTCACGTTTATGGAGTCCACAAAGTGCAATTAAGTATTCGCAAAAACTGAAACAAACACATCTCGTGCAGGTAAACAAAACGGTATGAAGAGTCAGCGCTTCTTTCAGTCATCATTCAGGATCAGATTATTGCCAGTGCTGCGTTTACATGCGCAGACGCACGCATACGTTCTCCACCTATGATCTGAGCTGAAATCAAACAGTCATCATTGAGTTGTCTCACCCCTGAGTTCAGTTCTCCTTTTCTCTGTCTCTCTCTCTCACACACACACCCACGCACACACACAAGCACAGCGACAGGCCACACACAACACAGGCCCCGTGTGGAGATAAATGTGACCAGCAGTCCTCACCCCCAGCAGAAGAAAATCCAATTCTCTTTCACTTTTATCCCTGAGACTAATGTTACTGTCAAAGAAGACACCACCACCAGAGACCGGCCGACTCTGTTTGTGTGTGTGTGTGTTTGCTGTGGTGAGATACTGAATTCATTTAAGGTGATGTATTGCTGTCTTTACCTACAATCTTACTGTAGGCCTCGGTGGTGTTGTTCCTGCCTTTTCACGACATGCTTTTGACCCATCCTCCCACCATCCCTCCGCCTCTCCTCTCGTCTCTTCTCCCCTGCTTTCCCTTTCTTCTTCTTTATCGTTCTCTTCTCTCGCTCATCCATACTTTCCTTTCCTCCTTTTTCCTCCTGTCTCCTCATTGCTTTCAGACCCCACCCTTCCATCATTCCCCATCTTCTCTGATCCAATGGTTTTTGTCTTTCTTGAGCTTACTTGAGCTAAGTACTTCGATGCATACAAGCAAGAAAGACTCTTTTTAAAATACTTTTTCCCTCATTTATCTTTCCCTTAGGTTTTTTTCCCAACATCTCTGAGGCCTGATTTGGGAAACGTGACCTATTCATCATGTTTACAAGCTACTCACACACCCACCTACATACACATACGCACAGTCATTTGTAACTGCACATTGTATGTTTGTTTGTGATTGGCAAAGCTCGGCTGTAGGGGGTGGTACCAAGGGAGAACCCCCTTAAAGCACGGACAACTGCAGTTTTTGGTATTCGTGTGTGCGTGCATGGGTGTGTATGTGATTGCAGGTACTTTGTTAATCATTTGTAAGCCGCACCAGATGCCATGCAGGGGACCATAGTGCACAGGGCCTGTCAGTCAACCCACACCTTCATCACACATACACACTCATGCAGGTGCAGGTGCACAGCGATCCAACAACACAACCCCCTTCCCTTGAGGCTGATTAGTATTCATGAGATCTCAGGAGGCCCCCTTAAACTCACTCACACACACACACACATATTCTGGTGGATTGGTCTATTCTAATTATCTCCTGGCGTTTATGGAGAGGGCTGATTAGAAGCTGTCAGTGTGACTGATGACGACATGCCATGCTATCCCCTAGAGAGAGACGGAGACGGAGGGAACGGCTGGTCACAGCTGTGGACTCTGCCTCCTCTCTGTCCTCGGCTCTTTATAGTTTGTGTATTTCTTCCTTGTAACTCAGCCTTACTAACAGCTGTCTTGTAATGTTCCTCTGTAGGTAAGCCAGTGATGATCATAACGGAGTTCATGGAAAATGGATCTCTGGACACTTTCCTCAAGGTGAGTCACGGCTCAGCTGGAAGGAATACATCTTTTCTTCCAAGGTCAGGGCCACGAGTCTTTACAGATGCCACAAAGAAAATGATGTCCCAGCTGAAGAGACATTGAAATTTTAAGTTGTTGTTCATCTCTTAAAGCTGAAGAATTCATTCCACCAACACTTTGGTGGAATTATTTTAAGTAGTTTTCAACAAAATATCTATAAAGGCTTTTGTTGTACAGAATCTAAAATTATTATGTTCTTTATTATCGGGTAAAAGGTGGGAAACACCTGACATTTTTTTTAATAAAAAAGACACATTTTCACTTAATGGTACAGTTAAAGGAGGATAATATCACTGTCGTCATGGTTACAATATATAGAGAATTTAAGAAGGGTTTGTAGTCATGTTATGAGCACGAACACAAACAATTTGGGGGGGAAAAGCAAAGCAAACAGAAACATTTAGATGGGTAATGTTTTCCTCACACAGTTTTTGATAATCGGTCAATGAAATGCACTTAGAGTCCATATTCCAGGGGGGAAAACTGCATCCGAATGCTGACTGGTAGGCAATAAAACAAAGAAAGTATATTGCTTTTTGTGCATTTTGCTCTGTCAGGATATATATTAAAAACAACAGCGGTGGCTTCTGTTTTAACTTTAAGTAACAGATTTCTATGTGAATATTTTTATTTAATCGACTGAATACTTTAATGAACTACTCAGACGGCAAAGATAGCATTATGAAAATGTTAAAATTGTGATATCTACAAGCACAAAATAGAAATATAGTAGAAGTAGTAAAGATTGTGTAGTAAATTAGCTGAATCACGGTTTCCATACACCGAGCTGAACAGATTTAGATTCAGTGTCGTTTGTCAGGCAGTAAATTCACTGCAGTGCTCAGAGCCATTAAGGCTGTGATGATAGACCCATTGCTTAATAGACACCAATCCTGGTAGCAAACTGAAGCAAAACACAGTAAAAGCAAAAAAAAAATGGCTCAGGCACAGTGTGACTGCCACACACAGCCACACGTTTTGTGTGAGAGCATGTACTGTAGCGAGGGTCCTAAACGTGTCCACAGGGAGCAGTATAAACATGGAGTCATCTTTATAGTTGGTTATAGTTTACGGTCCATTAAGTTCCTAATTTTTTTGTTCTGTTTTTTGAGGTAACAAAAAATATATATTATTATAAAATAACATGCCCAAATTAGCCTAATATTCCCGCTTCTTGCTTCTCTCATCTCTTTCATTCATCTCATTGTCAGCCTCTCTGGCCTGCATTTGTCTCATCTCTCTTTCCCTGTCCTCTCCACTCTTCCTCCTCTTTACTGGCAATGCAACGTGGTGGGCAGATTGATAGAGGAAGTCTGTAGGTTTGTTAGACAGTCCAATCAATCAGCATCTCACAAAACCACCAGCTAATTAACTTAGTCCACAGCTGCCGAGGGAGGGAGTGAGAGAGAGAGAGAAAAGAAACGATAGAGGAAGAGGGTGTAGGGGAGGCACAGATGCAGAAAGATGAAGGAAGATGGATGGAGAGATCGAGACTGAGTCAAAGTATTACAGAGTTTCTCCCTCTCTGAGACACAGTCTTGAGGAGAGACAAAGATGGATGGAGAGAACAAAGAGACAGAGGAAGGAGAGTTGATATAAAGGAGAGAGGGTGACTGATAACATGAATGGTTTTTTAACGGGGACCATTGGCCCAGGGCAGAAATAATTGGCACAGGAAGGTGAGCTGGACCATCATCGATCAACGGCCTCCACTCTCTGCCAAAGACAGCTCAAATCTGAAATCCAGTGAGCTCTGCATGGGCACGCGGTCAGCGTTTGAGAGGAAACTTTTGTCTCCTCTGTCAGGTCCAATCCTCTGCAAGTTGGATTTCTATGTGATCCTCCATTGATCCCCTGGAAGGCGACATCCATCTTTTGCTTGCCATGCTCCAAAGGGAGGTTAAACTGTGGGGTTAGCTGGATCTAAAAGAGATTCACAGCCTTACACCAGGACATTTGCTAAGTGTGTATTGCTGACACTGCGGAAGCTCAAATCCTGGGACTTACTGGTCATTTGGTGACCACAGAATAACATTTTACTCATATAATCTGACGGCAGACGTTTTCCACTTCAGTTGACATTTAAGCCTGTGTGGGGCTGTCATGATTTACAATGAGCAGGTAAGCAATGGAATTTACTGAACACATTGCTTGTATTATGAATACGGTGTATTATTTAAACATGAAGGGATGGATATTAAAAAGTTGCCATTTGTCAAAGTTTGACAAATTGTGTTAAATTTTACTTTTGGGAATATTATCCAAGTATTATGGATCTACCAGTTTTCTGCTGCCCCAAAACAAATGTTTCAGCAAAGCCTACCAATCAGAAGAAAGTGGGCTTTTAAAGGCATTAAGAGCTAAAACAGTGGATAAACTGATGGTTGCATAAATGGCCAGTAAAAGAAAACCAAGGATGAATAAAGATACGCTGAACTGCGACTCGTGTAAAGATTCTCTAGTGGAGTCCCAGGACAGAAATACTAGAACTGGGCACAATTCAATCAACCTTTCTCTTTGGTCTTCCTTCCAGAAACATGACGGCCAGTTCACGGTGATCCAACTCGTCGGCATGCTCCGTGGTATCGCTTCAGGTATGAAGTACCTGTCAGACATGAGCTACGTGCACAGAGACCTGGCAGCTCGAAACATCCTGGTGAACAGCAACCTGGTGTGTAAGGTGTCCGACTTTGGCCTGAGCCGAGTTCTGGAGGACGACCCAGAGGCCGCCTACACTACAAGGGTAAGACACACTCTCACAGTGGAGCCAGCTAAGGCAAAACACTGTAGACGGAAAGCTTTCATGCACTCGTCACTATTGAGATTTCCACTTTCAGGAAGTTCAAATTAGTTTTACTGCACGGTGTGCAACCGGAATACAGTCTTAGATGCAAAGTGGGCACTCTGCCTCTCCACATTCCCAGTATTCTCAGCAGTGACCTCACTGGCCCTTTTCTTCAAGGATGCAAGCTCAAGCTTTAATAAGTAAGAAAAAAGACAATGTCTTGAATGTACGGTTTCACACTAAACTGCATTGGGCAAGTGTGTTTTGAACATTGTTCTACAAAGGCTTTCACAGCCAATACCATAAACCCATGCTGTCAAGTCAAATCACAGCAGTCTTTGGCAACGAGAGCATCCTCTCACTGAGCTCGGAGAGAATGGAGAAACTTAAATGTCAGTAAGTTAAACCACTGCGTAGTAACTCATCTAAAATGTCCACAAGGAGATGACATTATTCATATTCATAGGAAGGGTTGGATGTTATTTTTAATATGGCATTAGCATTGCCCTGGGAGGAGTGTATCAGCCGCTGACTGCTCTATTGAAATCACACACAAACTCCTACTGATGTCAGGAGACGTAGATGGAGAGCTGCAGGCACTGAGGGGTGCAGGGGGGAGTAGGTGGGGGTTGTAGAGCCCGAAAACGAAGATGATTCAGGAAGAGAACAGAGAGCGAGAGAAAGGGGGGAAGGTGGCAGAAGGATGGAGTAAGCGTAGTTAGGAGGGGGGAGATAAAGGGGTGCGGTAGGTGTGTACAGAGGTGGAGGAAACAAAAGTACAGTGCAGAGTGACTTGGAAGCTTTGCCTTTTATTTGACTTTGACCGAGCAGAGATGGGGGATGCTAGGTGGTGCAGAGGCAGCTGCCGCATGTTAAAAAGCTGAACGGAGCCTATAGAGGTACAATGTGTCTGTGTGTGTGTGTGTGTGTGTCAGAGTGAAAGAGAGCGAGAGCTCTTGCTGCCTATTGTGTGTATACAGTGGGCTATATGAATCCTTTTGATCTGAGGATTGACGACAAAGGCAGGGGCAGTGGTGCAGGGAAAAAAAGATAACAGAAGAAAGACAAGTATAAGAACAAACACTGGAGCAAACATTAACCCCTGTTGTCATATTAAAGCAGAGCGCTGCTTAGTGTATAACCTCTCCTGCTCTGTTCCTAAAAACAGCACTGCACCAGGCTTCTTTGCAGCAACCATTTTATAATTTGTTTTCTCTCCTCTACAGTACTCTGCTGTATCTTGATTTATTACAGCGCTAATACAACAGCCTTGAAGTATTCACTCTATTATTGGCAGCACGATGCAGTGGGCCCAGAGCGGCTGATATTCAGTATGTGAATAAATGCTGACTGCCTCTGGGACCATTTACAGGGAGGGAAGATCCCCATCAGATGGACAGCTCCAGAGGCAATAGCCTACAGGAAGTTTACCTCAGCAAGTGATGTGTGGAGTTACGGCATTGTCATGTGGGAGGTGATTTCATATGGAGAGAGACCCTACTGGGAGATGTCCAACCAGGATGTGAGTCACACATAAACACACGGTCTCAGGTTCGATGTTAATCAAATTAGTGCACTTACACAGTGCTGCCAGCGATAAAGAGCTACTTTTTCAGTCTTCAGTAAAATTCCTATCTATAACAACAAGTTTGCACATTTTACATTTTTCCTGTATAGTACTGATCACAGAACTCGATACCTCTCTCCCTGCAGGTGATCAAAGCAATAGACGAAGGCTACCGTCTTCCTGCTCCTATGGATTGTCCTGTGGTGTTGCACCAGCTCATGCTGGATTGCTGGGAGAAGGGGCGAAGCGACAGGCCAAAGTTTGCACAGATTGTCACAATCCTGGACAAGCTCATCAGAAACCCAGCCAGTCTCAGAGAGCTGGCAAACAGCTCAGCATGGTCAGTGAGAGAAAGATGTGAATTATGACTGCAAATTTCACTGATAAATCTTGGCACGCCTGGATTAAATTGTAGAGTAGAGGTACAAAGTGCAAAGCAATAAATGAGGTGACATGAAAGAACATTATTATCTTTTATAAACAAAGCCGTATTTATGAAATGGAAATGTATTGATACAGACTCGCGTGCTTGTTTCACATTCAGTGTAGATGCCCCTAATCCCCAGTTATATTGCACTCATCCACTGAATATAATTATTTGTGCATTTGCATTTTGTAACTTCAGGCATTTAGCTAACCCTCAGAATGAAAACAGCATGCAGACGTTCCAATCCCTTTCCACTCCGACATACTCAACAGAAAAAAACAAATGCAGAACACAGCAGACTCAGAGAACTATGTAACAAGACGAAAAGACTTACACGGGCTTACACAAAAGCATATACTGCACTATGTAAGTGAATATTGTAAGTTCTTTTAGCAAAAAAGATTGTGTTACCTTTGAGTGTGCAATGACAAATAGATCATTTCTAACAATTTATAAGAAAAAAAAGCAAGCAAACAAGTCAAGGGTTTTATAAGTAATACCACACAAGCTTGCTCTGGGGTGAGGGCAGCATTAATCATACTTACCCGCTAATGGTTGGGTTTAAAGTTTATGTTTTTCTTTTCAGCGGGGATTTGAGGCTGTCGTGCTGCGGTCATTGCAGAATTATAATGATTCTGTCGGCAGAACCAAGACTGATGCGAATAGTTTTTATTTTTACGCACAAATTATTGACTTCGGCAGTGACAACAAACTGTTTTTCTAGCCATAAACCGGCCAAAGCTTCATTGAATTTGTATTTGTGTTTTTTTTTTAAATCCCAGCAGGGAGGACCCGTCCACGCCAGAGTTCAGTGTTAATACAGTGGATGAGTGGTTAGATGCTATCAAGATGGGCCACTACAAGGAGAACTTTTCCAGTGCTGGATATGTCAGCTTGGACTCTATCCTTTACATCAGTGTCAGGTGCAGACTTACAGGATTTTCAGCATGAGTAATAACACAATCTACTTTGGTGTCATTTGAATGTGAAGACAGTGAATTGGACATGAAACTTGGTATTTTAAATGTAAAACAGATGCATTTTCTTCGTAACAAAATAGCTTCGTAATACTTTGCCTGTATTTTTTTGTGTTTTCCATCTAGTGAACTGGCTAAGATGGGAGTGTCCCTGGCTGGCCACCAGAAGAAGATTTTGTCCAGTGTGCAGAGCCTGCAGACCCAGGGGACGCACGTCCAAGTATAACACTTTCAACATTAGAGAAACACGAGGAGACAAAGTCAAACTGGATGCCCCTGTTAAGAGTTTCCCCACAGCAAATGAGTTGTGATGTAAGCTCTGTGCTTGGGCCTTCTTGGATTTTGAGACACATTAAGATGGAGACGACATGGACGTTTGCCTCCTTCACCTTCTCGCAGTTTCCCCATTTGTACCATCCTTGGTGGGCACTTCTGGCTTTAGCTCTCAGAGTCCCAGCAATACGGTCACCATTATGGAGCATCAAAGAGACACATTTCCAACTGCAAGGCTGCACCTGAAGCATCCCTGATCATTTCACACCGTGTCAACTCAACAAAACAGGAGGGGAAAAGACTTTAAACAAAAGAAATGACAAAAAAACAAATTAGAATATAATATCACTGTCTGTTAGGTGTACAGTTGTTTTTTCTGTCATTTTGTTGGCTTTGAGTTTTCACCTTGAAGAGTTTAAAAAGGGTCAGATGGTATGTACATGTGTAGATACATGTTTATATGGGCTGTGTGTCTCACAACCATAGAGATGGACCTAAAGTTTGTATTGTTGGTGAGGTTTATAGGCTCAACCTTAACAGACGTAATTACTTAGTACGCGTGTGGCCCCTTGCATTGCTCTCTGTACACAGAAAGCCAGTGAATGAGCCAAGATTTTGAATGAAATGAATGTTTGGGTTTGGGGAGAGGGGAACTGAAAAACTGGACCTTTAGGGATAGAGAGGGATATAGATTTGCTAGCTCACATAGGATGGAACTATGATTCGTTTTTAAATAGTGTATTGGACCAAGACCAGGGCTTCCTTAGTGACTGCTCCCAGACACACTTCCATAAAAACTATACCCAGTGCATGTTTGCAAGTACTCTTGCATTTACAGTACAACCTAACTAACAGCAGAGAATACAGCAGAAACAGCTACGGTGCAGTTAGCACAGAGAAAATGTTACTCTTCCGTCGTCTTTTCCAAACAGCAGTCTATCACAGGTGTTATAGTATGGTGTTGTTGCAAACACTTCAGCCCAGAAGTTTGCCTTCCAGTATTTCAGGTATGTTAAGAGGTTTATAGTGTTTTGTGAAGAGCAAAGTTGATGCAGACAGATGTCAGGACAGATGTCGTGACAGACTTGACACTGTTAAGGACGTATGACTTGTTTTTCCAGTGTTGTGCCATGTACAGTAACTTTGAAATGTTCATCTAAATAACGACCCACCATTCCAACTCTATGGTTTTCTTTCATCAGTTCCCGTGGCTGGATGGTTACACAAGGCCAGTTAGAATAATTACAGTGGTTTGTGTTTTCCAAATAGTCTGCTTGATGAAAAGAAGCATTGGACCCTTTTTCAGCAAAATGAAATAGAAGCAGTGTTGACTTTCAGCGGTGCCACCACAAGAGGGTAAATTTGACTTTAAAAAAAAGAAAGATGATTTGTGCGTGTTGTATTCTATCACTTCCCTGGTATCTGTCATTTTCAACACCCTTATTTAAAAAGAAATACCCATAACCTAAAGAAGCATTTTTTTCTGTATTAGAAGGAAACTGCAGCTTATCACAATAACGATCACAATAATTATACAGTAATATATGAAGGGACCCTCTTTGTGTACACTAATAATGGCACTGAACCCGCTTTTAGTGTATTTCTGCACCCAGTTTTAATATTTGTGGTACTCCATAGGACCAACAGTGGCATAAAGTACAGAATATATGATTGTATCATAGTGTAAAATATGTACAGTGTTGATTTCCAATGTTAGAATGTTTGTAATGATAACAATGATGATGACTATGATGTACTTTTATTGTGAAAAAGAGATTTCTGAAGTTCTCGTTCAGGGGTGGGTCATACAGAGGTGAAGGTGATACGTTGGTCTGAACAAAGGAATGTAGCATGGTGCAAAGCTTCAGCTTTTATTGACAGGTGAGAGTGACTGCAGTTTCTACTATAGCGTTAGGATGAGTAGAATGGACTTTCTTTATTGATACACTGGCTTCATTTGCATATCCACCTTAAAGAGTCGTTACATGCACTTTTTTGACCTTGGACTGCATACAACACAATTTTAAAAAGATGCTTGTTCAGGAGAGGGAAGGACGAAAAGTCTAACACGAAAAATCCTCCATTTAAACTTGGATCTGATATCACAGATTGAACATTTGCTCTCTCCTTACCCTAGAAATGATAGCTGAGCTTAGCAGACTTGTCAAGCATTGCATTTCTATACATGCTGCAGTAGTTTGCATGGTATAAGAGTATTTTTAGAGGGTGAAGAGTATGAAGGGTAATGCTGCTTCCCTAAAGTCAAGAGCAAAAGAGTAAAAGTGTAAGAAATGGTTTCTGCAGCATGTTTGTCGGAACTAATGTAAGTGAGCTGTGACTGTTAGCTTATCTATTAGCTTTGTAACAAGACTTTACTTCAAAGGCTAAGAAGTACATCTTTTACTTACTAAATTTCTTTATTTTCTGGAGTTACAGGGTATTTTAAATCCAGTACATGTATATGTCCAATCAGTACATGTGGCTTTGGAAGTCACCTGGAAACTCAGTTAGCCAAGAGAGACCTTAGCTAAGGCGATAGACGGTATAAAAGATGGACGTAGCCAATGTGCTTACATACTTTTGTGCGTGAAGTTCTGCTTTGAAGCCCCAAGGTGTGTGTTTACCTCATCATCATCTTGGCATTTTTAAACTGGATTTAATGAGGGAAAACCACACTCTCATTTGCTAATGGCTTGTCAATCACATGTCATTAGCCAGTGATCATATTCTGAATAATAATAATGAATTATGCTATTCATTGTATTCAGTATGCCTTCAAATGAGTCACCGTTCCTCATACTGAGGAAACTGTCCCCTGAGGTTAGAGCAGAGTGACATTTTTCTATCAACTCCTACAAGACTGGAAGTGTTTTTGCAACCACCAGTATCAACCCCAGTGGCCAATAAATAGAATGTAGATTTAAAGTCCTTTTCGGACCCAGAAGCTATCTTCATTTTTTGTACCGCCTCTGACTAAACCTGTAAATTTAATTGATTAGTTATCTACAACAGATAAAATGTGCCCCTGGTGGTTGTAATTTAGCATATTGTTATTCTGAAGTAGAAACCTACGTTTGTCTAACGTTTCAAAAATATAATTAGTAACATGCACCATGCTAGAAGGGAAATCCAGACAGGCCTGATAGTTATAAAATCTGAGCCACTCTGCTGCCAGTGAAAAGTTGCTTTTTTAATTGTGTTGTTCGGCCCCAATGTTTTAGTACTAGTAAAATAGAGGCGTGACAAACTGTTCTGCTTTTTTCAGCATAAGCCGCAGATGCAAATTCAGAGTTTGAAACTGTTCATTCTACTCTTGCTAACTCTATTATTTCACTCTAGCGGACTACCCGTGACCGCTGGCCTTTTAGATGCCTTATTTTCTGAGCTATTTTTCTGTTTTGTTGCCCTATACAGGGGATATTGAGAGTAAAGTGTATTTATCTGTGTTCTTAAGGTAACCTCACATTAACACCCTGGTTTTATAACATCCCAGAGGCCCCCTCAAACTGTACCATCATAACTTCCATACCTTTAAGTAGATACTATTAGAACCGTCACACATGAAGACCTGTAAAAGTGGACGGGGAAAATCACAGTGTTGTTATTTATTTGCAAATTATGAATATGATTGGCTTTCAGTTCTTTTCTTTATAAGTGCCAAATTCCTCTTGCATTTTTAACATTATGTTACTGCCTGCAAAATAATGGTGAATTGTTGACATTGTCCTCTTTTTGACCCACTTATTCATCAGCACTCTCACTTTAGAAGAAACCATTTTGGTTTCTACTCTGAACTCCCTGGTTTTTATCACTTTTCACCATGTCAAGGTTAGCTATGTGGGCTGGTTTGCTTGAACTTAAATACAGTGTTTGTATCCATTCTCCACAAAGTCTGTATCGTAAATGTTAATGAGTGATTCTCATCTGAGACTTTTAGCACTCTATCTCCCTCTTTGTCCTCCTCTCTCTCTTTGTTTGGCCATCATACAAGGCTTATTTGTCCCCATGCCAATTTCCTCTGCGTTGCTTGTTGTAAAGGGTGTAGGCATTTTAATGTCTTTCATGTCGCTGTAATAAATATGCTAATATTTCTAATTTCTCACCTGAAGCCTGCAGTGTCTTTTTCTTCAACACATTCCTGCTTGTCTTGCTCCCTCAGAGAGAAGATCCCAGAGAAGATTGAAAAAAACTTACAAATATTATATATACAAAAAAAAGATAGTCCCAGCATTCATCTAACGTTTTATTTTACTTATTGAACTGAGCTACTAGGTGCTTCTGGGCAGGTGTAGATGATGGCTTTCGGTTCATTTATAGTTGTCACGTATCGCATAAAACGCATCTCATTGGGTCGGCTGGTATTCCATTAATATATCTATAAAATATCTACAACAGTGATGGCAAACAACACCAGCGCCAAGTGGCTGGTGGACCTAAGATCCAATCACAGCACCTTCCATGAGTCGGAGTGACATTAAAAAGGCAGACATCCAACAATGAGTCTCCGTAATGAAGGTCTGGACAGCACCGGGACCTAACATGATTCATGTCTACTGGCTAAAGTAGTTAACAGAAGTCAGTGGTCACCTAGCACCACAAATAAGGAAACTACTAACAGCAGCTACTCAGCCAGACTGGTTAACACAGGGCAAAACAATCCTGATCACGGCAGCCGATTACCTCCCTCACAACAACATAGAAGCTCCTCTCAGATATTGGAAATAACACCAAGCCAGATCCTGGTTGATAAAGCAGTACAACAGGGCTCTAAGATCAATTGGAACAACTTGACCCCCGTCTAGATTGACTACACAAAAGTATATGACAGACAGTATGTCTGTGAAGGGTCTCAGTCATCCAGGTCATGGTAGTCTAAGGAGCCTTGAGAGAAAAGTGTTTGGACTTCTTTAAGTTGCTTCTTTAAATTGCTTGAATCAACTTAAAGAAGTCCAGACACTTTCTCTCCAAGCTCCTTAGACTATATGACAGACATGGATATTGGAGTACTTGGCATTATACAAGGCTAATAGTGCACTAATAGCATTCATCAGAAACCCAATTAGACTCCTAAGGACTGGATGCCAATTCCAAGGCAACTGCACAAATCATCAACAAATGAAGACAAATGAAGGTGATGCACTGTCCCCACTATTACATAAACAGATTCAGGAGTGATGCGACCATCAGCCACCTTCTATACATGAATGACATCGAACTGTATGCTGGGAGTGAACAAGATATTGACTGATTCACCTCACCAGGATCTACAGCAAGGTCATCGGGATGTCATTTGGGCTCATAGGTGTGGACAAATGTTTGGCAAGATAGGGAAGGTGATCTGGACTGAAAGGGTGGAATTACCAGGAGGTACAATAGCAAACATATAAGACGACGTCAAGTACTTAGGCTTCCCACAACAGGTACCATGATAAAGATGCACAAATCTTATCCATAGCCAAATACTTCCAGAAGGGGCTGAGAAACCAGTTGAATGGTAAAAATAAGAGCCACAATCCAGGATGAAACACTGAGCATCCCCAAACACATCATTAAGATGGCCCCCTGATATGAGCGGTTTGAAGAAAGCCTCAAACAGCTGAAGACTGACGGTGAGCAACAGGAGGAGGAACTATCATGGATGACCAAGCCCCTGCATGGGATGTAGCATTGACAGACGGAAGAAGTGGCTGATGTCAAGAAATCCTACAAGTAGCTAGAAAAAGCCAATGTAAAGGATAGTACAGAGGCTCTGATCATGGCAGCACAAGAATAGGCCTTAAACATCAGACCCATAGAGGCAGGTACAAGAAAAAACCCACCACATAGTAGCAACATGTAAGAAGCTAGTTGGGAAAGCATACACTGAGAGGCACAACCAAGCAGGTGGCATAGTGTACAGGAACATTGGTGCCACATACAGACTAGATGTCCCCAAACACCCCTGGTGAGTTCCAGACAGACAAGCAACTGCTGGCCAGCCAACAAGAAATAGTGTTGGGCAATAAGAAGCAGAAAACTGCATTTGTGATAGACATGGGAATGGCAACCACAAAAGCCAGAAAAATTGTCAAAACTATAAGAGTGACTCCAACAGCTCCAGGCCAGTCAGAGGTTTCTGTCCAGAAGTGTGCAATCATAGGAAAAGCTAAGATACTGCACAGAACCCTCAAACGCTGAGGCCTCAGGTTGAGGACCCAAGCTTGAAGAACAAACATATATTACCCCAGAGGGGACGAGAGAGAGATTTTTATATAAAATGCATTCTGTGAGAACAACCAAGGCAAGCAGTGCTTGTTAGTAAAATTTCAAAACAAACATCAATTAAAAACAAACTTGAAGCAATATTTCTACTGGTATCTCATCAGTTCTCATAGTATGATTCATAAAACATTAAGTCATGTTTTATGAATCATACTAATACAAGTATGATTTATAATAATAAGTGTATTGTTTGGATAAACTAACATGGCAAAGTATGTTTTCCATATATCCATTTTAATTAAATTCTCAATTAGTAGTAAATGCACTGCGCTTATATCACGTTTTTACCATAACAGCCTGAGTGCTCTACAGTGTTTTTGCCCATTCTCTTTCTCACGCTCTCTCAAACACACACACACACACACACACACACACACACACACAGCCGCAGCGAGAGCGAGAGCAATGGTAGCTTCGAGGGAAGGTGCTTGCCTGCCACTGGGAGACACTTTGGGTTCAGTGGTTTCACTGTCTGGCCAAAAGATTTGGCTCAGGGATTAAACCTCCAGTACTGATTAGTGGACAACTCACTCTACCACCTGAGCCAAAGCCACAGTGATGAGGTGAAGTTTTTATATGTTATATTCAGATGTAACCTACAACTCATTATCTCATTATTGTTCATTTTGAATATTTGATTATTGGTTTCTAACACATGATTACTGATGATGTTGTCTTGGGGGACTTATATACATTACCTGCAGATTTTTTTTTTAACAATCTTTGCCTAAATCACATTTAATATAACAGTTTAAAATCATATATGAGGAAACTAACTTAAAGTAGCGTCCAAGTATATTATTATATTAGAAGAAATACTGAGGATTTAGTCTGTGTTTTGTCTGTCACATACTACTTACAGGTTTCAGATAAAAGAAATTCAGTCAGCTTTATTAATATATTTTTTTCCATATAAGACTTCAGTGGAACAAGAAAAAATACAAATGATGTGTAGATGAAAGTATTGTGAAGGGTTATTTTTCTGTATGTGTACCAAAGGGTGCAGTACAAAATTTTGTTTTGGTGAGTATCAGCCTACCATAAAATCCATGCATGGCTGGCAAATCCAAAGGTGTTTTATTTTGTTTTTTTTGTCCCTAGCTCTGCTCTAATGGTGATAGCGCTGGTGAAATTCCCATCATAACATTCTTGAATGGCAATATAAAGCAGCCCAGCAACCACATCTTCATTATCAATGTGTGTGTGCTGTGTGTGTGTTCCTTACTGAGAGATAATTCTGTCTCAGGGGAAAGGGAAGGTCAGTGACTTCTGGCCTTGGTTAACCCCTTAATGCACTGGCCCAGTTGCTGTCACTCTATGTTACCACCATTACACCTCATTTAGCCCATCATATTGGGCTCCATATTCCCCTATCGCTCGCTCACTCCGTCTCCCTCTTTCAACCATCGCTACACACACGGACACACACACACACACACACACACTCACACAAGGCGTGACATGCAAAAAATGCAGGCCCTGTTCGCCATTTCCTCAGTATCTATCTCCTCCCACTGCCCTCTTCTTAATCTTCCTGCTGCCCTTGTGCATCCCCATTTTTTCCTCTCCCTTCCAATCCATCCTGTGCAGACAGACGGAAAGGTTGTGGCCAGTTCTCTGACCTCGACTACCCCATTATCTTCCTCTCCTTGCTTTTTCCCTTTTCTCATAGCTTTTTAATTCCCCTCACCTCCATCCATCTATACAACCACTCATCCATCCAAAACTTTTCTCCACATGGAGCTCTCTCTTTGAGGTTCATTGCCTCTTTCTGTCTTACTGCTATCACCATGGGTTTCCTCTCACCATTGAAGACAGATCCATAACTTTGGGCTTTAGTCTCCAGGTGTCTCTGCAGGCGGAATGTCATCTCACATATTTGCTCTGGATAACAGAGGCTACCAGGAGCCAAAGGTTTACAGGATTGATTCATGCAGCTACTATTGGCATCATGTGAAAAGGTCAGATGTCCCTATGGAGAACACTTTAAAAGGCCATTGGTGACTGATGAGCCTGTCATATTTGTATCACATACATGCACAAGCACTCTATCTCTCATCTCCAGTCTTTGCCTTTGTTTCTGTCCCTCTCCCTCTCTGTCTTTTTTTTGTGATCCACAGACACACATGAACACATGGAAACACATTCCCCTGTGAATGGTAATTGGGCTCCTCTGTCATGATGTCAGGTGTGGGTTAGTGTCCCCTCATGTGCAACAGCAGCCATTAATATAACACAGAGGAGCAAACATCGATAGATCCACCACCTCGGCCAAGGGTCAGGCAAAGAGATCAATTTTATATATAATATTATCAGTTATAAGACTTTTTTGTGACTTCACCAATGGGACTAAGTCATTCTTTAACAATGCCTTGTCGAGCTTTTCTTTTCCAAAAAGCAAATTTTTTATTCTGCACATGTCAAATTCTGTGCTAACACGATTCTCATCAACCCACTGAAGTAATAGTGTCACAGCTCTGCTATAATGTGAAGTGAAATAAAGCTCAAATTGAGCAACTGAGATTCAACCATAATGGCACAAAAGCAGAACGCGTCATTATTGCAACATGAGCATAATATTTGCCACCGTCCTTAATTTGCTCCTGCAAATCTAGAACTTCCCCAATACGCCTACTCAGGATGCTACAAAAAAACAAAGGGCAAGAGCAGATTTTAGCAGACATATGGCAGAAATAAGTGGAAAAATATTATTCTGTTCCACAAAATGGGCCACATTTTTATTTTATTTTATTTTAAAAGGTGGTTAGATTAACTCAAACAATAAAAACTCTCACAGGAACTAAAAATATTCAGTATAGTTATTAGACTTTTTACGGAATTTCATTTAACATTATTTAGTTACTTTGAGTATTTGAGTTTGTGCAGCCAAAATGAGAGAAGTAGATAAAATCTGATCCACGAGGAAGATTTCATCAGTCATTGGCAAAAATCACAGAAGTTCCTGCTTTGCAGCTCTTGATTGCATTGCGTGTGTTCGCTCTAATCAAATATGGCCAAGTTCAGACAGGCTCAGTATTCCCCGGGTCTGAACACACATGCACACATCAGTGCTCTTCTGTCTCATGAGGTTTTAGTTTGCTATCAAAGCGATTTCCTGTCTCAAATTTTCATCAGTAATCAAAGTTCCTGATTGAATTTGAAAAGTGAGCCCGGCTCTATAAATCTCATTACATGCCTCACTCCCATCATGCCTGCTCTCATCAGCCACAGGAACGAGACGCCACCCCGGGTATATGTCTGCGTCATGGTCTGAGTGTGTGTACAAGTTCTTGTGAATGCAGTAGAACAAGAAAATGGATGCTGCCAGGGCTGTGATTTCAGCTTTTTTCCTTCAGCAAATAGTAGAGTTTCACTGATAAAGCAATGAAAATCATTTAACAGAGAAACACTGAGATAAAAACTACACGGAGGCAAAGGCTCTGCAGTGACAGACTTGTCGTGGCCACTCTCAGTCTTCTCCCCCTCTTTTTGTCTCCTGTCTCTGTGAATTTAGGTGTGAACAATCGATCTCTTGTAGTAGTGGGTGTGGTCTCAGGAAACCCCTGCCAGGTTCACCTGTTTTCCATCATCAGTCGATGCAGTATTTAAACCCAGTCTCCACCAGTCCACCACAGATTGTTATCCTGCTCATGTGGTAGTGTAGCTCAAGCCTTTTACTTTGCTTACCTGTTTGATCAGTGTTCATCAGCCGTGTTCTTACCTGTTTGTGTCCTTTTACTACCCAGAAAACCTCCTAGAAAAGCCTGCATCACACTTACCTGTAAAACTTAAATATTGCAATACTGTAATATAGCAAGATCTAAATGAATAAAAAGGCAAAAAGGCATAACGATGGTGACAAGGCACTACCCCCTAAGAAGAGAGACCGTGCAGTGGAGTTGACCGCCTTGTAATCTATCCATGATTATCACAAATAAAACAAAAAAACTGAAGAATTTTCTAATGCTGTTTATTTTGACTCAAGCCAAACAGCTAACAAGAAACACAAAATCAGCACGAATTCTGCCTTATTGAACCCCTTTCTCCAAATCAGTAACAGATTTCGAAATGGAGCAGAGGCAGATATAAATAAATAACATTTGAGTTTGGGAAAAGAAAAAAGGTGAAGAAAAACTTGGAGGGGTTTGGAAGGACTGAGATAATATTGACCACATAATCCTTTACAGATGTGGAAATCACTGTTTAATGCATGGCAGATCTGACATGCTGAACTGCTGTTGGCTGACTCAAATAGGAGTCGAACCAAAGGTGAGCTTGTTCTCGCTCAGACCGTGCTCTCTATCGACACAGAAAAATGATGAAAATCGCAATTTAATCCTAGTGTAGCAAGATGACATGTTCTGATCTATGAAATATAAACACACACGAACCATGGAGTGATCCAGTGACTCATGCGGGGTGATGGTGTTTCTAGAGGCCTTATTTATTTAAACATAAACATACGTCTAACATCTTCCTACTCAGAAATGCACAAGCCTGCTTCTGCCTTCCTGCAAAATCATTTCGTAAACTGTGTGTGTGTGTGTGTGTGTGTGTGTGTGTGTGTGTGTGTGTGTGTGTCTGACGGCTGATTGCAGTACATTGCATGATTTCCTACGTCTGATGCCTGCATGTGTACATGTGTTTGTGAGGTGCAGAGACATTAGAGTTCTTTTGTACACACCACGTATTTATGTGTTTCTCCTATCCCGTATAATCAAACACAGCTCTTCAAGTGCCATCAATCAAGCTTTGGTGTTACAGGGAGGAGCAACCCCCTCCTTGTGCTGGGGCTGGGCCAGGGGAAGCAGTTTTACTGCTGGAGCATCCAAAGGTATTGTTTTCTAAATTAAATGGATTTGCAGAACCTGTGGGGCCAACAAATGACTATTTGCATTTCTGTAGCCCATTAAACAAGGTTATCTGCGGCCCTCTGTAATGTCTTAACAGCAAAATAGGCATTAAAACAATATGGTTGTGTTCTGTGCATTAGCCTGGATATACACGCTGCTTTTATTTTATTGTTTCATCTTCATCAACTGCTACAATCATTTTTTTTTTCCCATCTGGAATGATTATGGAGTAACGGTGTTGCAGAAGCAGCTGTTGCAGCGTTACTGTTTTGCTTTCGATTGTGTCATAGCACACCAGAATCCCAATTAAATAAAGTATCAGAGCCAACATAAAGTACTTCTTTGTAACAGTTGTGATCCTTTGAAGAACGTTGGGTAGCTACCACAATATGATATTCCAGACATGTGGAGTGGTCTGTCAAATTTTCCAAAGTTTTAAATGGAACGCTCTCAACATTTTACTGTCAGTTTGGAAACATTTGAAGCTGAGAGACATCATTAGGTTGGGAAAGCTGCCTTTGTTACACAATTGTCTCCATGCTGTGGTATTATTCTTACTCTGTCAGGAGCTATGATTGATTACATGAAGGATTTGGTGAAGTTTTGGGATGTATGGATGAATTTTTTTCTTTATATAAATCACTACCTTGATTTGGTTGTTTTCCTCTTTCATATCTCCTCTTCTTCCTACTCCCTACAGTTTGTCATCAACATAACGGCCATCACTGACAGGTGGGCATGTCTACTTTTTGATTGATTGGTGATGGCTCTGGGAATTTGCGAAGTGTCTTAAAAGGAAAGCATGGCTGAGAGGTGCTGCTAATCAGAGCTCATCAAAATGGTGTTGGAAATGTAAATTTTGAGTATAAAAAGTACCTAAACTGACTTCCCTGCAAAAAAAAAATAAAATACATAAATAAAGGAATTTAAAAAAAAAAAAGTTTTATTCATTTATTTGTTTATATTATAACTTTTTTTAAAATGTCACTTGTCGCAAAGTAGCTATTGCAAGCATTAAACCTAAGTAGAATTTAAATCTTCAGATTCTTGCATATAAAATGATTACAGGTTGGATGAAGAAGGAAACTGTTAAAACAACATAACATCTACACACTGGCATCTTGCTGGTTTTAAGTTTTCCTGTCTCAGGTGAGAATCCTAATTTTTAGCTGGCCCCAGATCTACTGCTCTGGTTCTGCCACAGTCAGGTCAAAATTTTGAATACTTTGGTAAATACCTGCTAACCTTTATTGGAAACGACCAGAATAGACGGGATTAGAAGCCGGTATATCAAAGGGACAGCTCGGGTTGGTTGATTTAGAGACAAAGTTAGAGAGACAAGGCTGAGACGGTTTGGATATGAGCGGAGGAGGGATAGTGCACATAAAGGACAAAGGGTGTTGAAGATGGAGCTGCCAGGCAGGAGGAAAAGAGGAAGACCACAGAGAAGATTTATGGATGTTGTGAAGGAGGACATGTAGAGAAATGGTGTGACAGAAAAAGTTGCAAGGGATAGGGTGAGATGGAGGTTGATGATCCTGTGGTGACTCTTAATAGGAGCGGTCAACAGAAAAGAAGACATGCTAACCTTTTGTTTAGGGCTAATTATTAACATGGCAAACTAGCGATTAATATTACAAACATTATACCTGGTAAAAACCCGCACTCATGAACATGTTCCAACCTTAATGTTAAAATCAGTAAGATATACTAATGAATTTACCTGTACACACAGGTGGCAAAATAATTTCCTGTATCCAAAAAGTCATTTTAAAATGCACATTTTACCCCTACTATGTATTGCTCTCTGACATCCTACAACTCAGTGCTGCACCCGAAAGCTGTCTGTGTACTGCAGCTATGGCAACATGATGTTAACAGCCTTCTGGTTACGTTTTTTTTAATAGATAGTGACTAACAATGTTTAAGTTATAAACCAATGTAGCTTTCAGACAACCTATTCAGTTAAATCATCCCATTCATTTCATAGTAGTACGCACACAATCACAGAGCAGCTTGAGTAGAATTGAAGAAAATGAGGTATAAAGAAAAAAAACAGCAGGACAGTCAAATTATAAGTTTGAGAGAGGAATAACTCTCGGTGGGTTTTTGAAGTGTAAAACCACAAGCATGGGGTTTGTAAAATGTCATGGAAAACTAACAGCGACTTTGGAGGCCCACCAACATATGCGCGCACACACACACACCATCCATAACCACATGGACTGAGCTCACACGCTGGGATAGTTGATGTTTGACCACACAAGATGGGTTCCTAAAACATTGTGCAACTGCTGACTCCAACTCCTCTTGTGGTCTGCTCACAAAAACAAAAAAACATTTAAACTGTTCTCCCCGTCTGTTTCTTGCTGTTGAACTGTGTGTGACATGAATGAATGTTCATTGTTTATATCATTACAACAGTGCATTTTTTGTGCATGCATGTGTGTGTGTGTAGTAACATGGTTATACACACATGCAGCTCAAATTTTCAGCTAAGGGTAGGCAGTTGAGGCTCTAAATCTGCCACGTGCTTACTAACAGAGGTTTGACCCAAATAACAGTGTAATTTATGAAGGCTTTTAGGCTCCCAGGCAGCCATGGAAATAGAACAGAGAATAATGTGAGTCTGACCGTGGCTACATCACTTCAGTTTATGTCCTAGTCTTTTACTAGGACACACGTCTGTGGTCCTTAATGATACAGAGACAGTAAATGCAATGTTAATGGACACTGAGGTTTACAAAGATGTGTTCAGCTGCAAATGGGAGGCTGTGCACATAATTACAGACATGCTCACAAACAGGAATATTGAACAGGTGCGGCCAGCGACGGGCAGTGTTATAAACAAATGCTATGAAAAAGCAAAAACTGTACAGTATAGTATGAGGGGTAAATATGATAGATAAATAGTAATAAAGGCAGTGAGAAATAGAGGGAGTAAAACGTAGACATAAAGAAGGCATCATTAGTACTCTATTCAAAGGTGTTGGCCCCAGGCAGGGTTAGAGGCTGAAATGGACTGCTTAGCAACTGCCTGCTGGAGGAGATGACATCTCGGGGCAGACCCCAAGGATGAGTTAAGACCTCGCAAGCCCTCTTATAGTTTTATGCGCAAGTGTGCCTGCATGTGCTTGCATGCATATAATCCTCTGTCCTACCCTCCTGCCCCATAGCGGGTCATTTGCCTCAGCACTTGAAGTGGAGATGCAGCTCTGAGGATCAGGGTCCTGTCTCTGCTCCACAGATCAGAGTGCAGAGGACACCACAAAGACGGACAAATGAGTGCTTTCATACATGAAGGGCTCTTTTGCTTTCTTTTTCATGTCTGCAGTTTATCTTAAAAACAGTTTAGACCTCATGTGTCCACACATTTAAAAAAAAAAAAATTCTAGTCACCTCGATCTGCACTGAAAACTGATGATAAAAAGGTTAAGTAAACATAAACACGAGTAACAACAGCTAAACTCTTCCCCTGTCAGGATGCCCGACCACAGTGTTTATCCCAACTGAAATCTGTGTTAACGTTAACCGGTTAAGCCTCCATTGTGTCCTTTGTTACTGTTGCTACAACTACAGCCAAACTCTGATTTGGTTCTGCTGTGCGGTTTTGTTCTTGGAATACTGAACAAACATTAAAATCATGTCGTAATCCCACTTGGAGCAGCTGCACTGCATTCTCAACGTGACTTCCAGAACTGATTTCATGCACCCAAACCAATGTTTTGGGAGTTGTTTTCTTTTTTTAATTCCACCAGAAGAGGCTCTTTTCTTCACATTGTTAAAAATATGTGCTAAGCCTACTTGTGAAGAAAGGTACTGAGCAAATGAGGAGAGCAGGAAGGTATACACAGGAATGGTTTAGGGACCCTGTGCAAACTAAATGCTCTGCAGGTGTGCAAAATCTCATTAGAGATGCAACATTCAGCATATTCCCATGCTGCAACTGCTAGTTTTTAACCTTGTGCAGTTGCAGATAGACATCAGCTAAATTGCTGTTAGAAACGAAATCTTAATGCGTACAACGATAACAGCTGAATTTGATCAGTGATATTGGCATTTGCGATGACTAATCAGAGAAAGGCTGCAAGCGACATGAGCAGAATTGCTGCACAGCATCCGAAAAACTCAATTTTCTTCTCATTCGCATTAAACTCAAGAGCAGTAGCAGAGAGACAAACCAGTCCAAAGGAGTCTCTCTTTTTCTTCTCCTCTACAGAGACCCTATTGATAGAGAGCCATGAGAATCACGGAAGCATGTCAGTAATGACATTATGCTCTTCTTCTTTTTTTTTTGATACACAGTCAGATGATTTACATAATACCATCCTCATACTCAGGATGGACAGAGAGCGGAGGAAGAAAGGAGAGAAAAAGAGGGAAAACCAGGAGGGGAAAAGAGAGAGAGGGGACAGCCAATTTGTGCCTTCAGATATTTTTCTCAGACTTATCATCACACAAATTAGGTCCTGCTTTCTGCTGATAAGGTCAGCTGTCAGTTGAGATGTATTTAAAGGAGTCGATATGCACAAGCAGACACATACGCAGCTATACGCACAAACTGTTTTTTTTTTTAAACTGATGTTGCGTCATTAGGACACTTATAGCACATACCCACACACACAGACACAAAGTGCATGTTATACAGTGTTTTACTGAATTTACCAATAAAGCAAATAATGACCGCATACTCTCACTCTCTTCTCTCTCTCCCTTAGTCTGTGTTTTGTCCTGACTCCCTTTGCGATCTTTTTCTCTCTTCCATTTCTTCTTTTCTCTTTCCCCAACCAATCGAAGCAGATGGCCGCCCCTCCCTGAGCCTGCTTCTGCTAGATTCTTCCTGTTAAAAGGGAGTTTTTCCTTTCCACTGTCGCAAAGTGCTTGCTCACAGGGGATCGTTTGATGGTTGGGGTTTTATCCAGAATATTACTTGGTTTTTACCTTACAATATAACTTAACTGTTGTTGGGATTGGGCGCTAAAAGAACTGAACTGAATTGAACGCCCTGCAGACACAAAAAAACCTATTTGGATTTGCTGCATAGTAATTCATTATAAAAAAGCAAAACTATTGTAATGTAATATGCTGCTCATATGCTCATAAGTCATGAACTGTAAATGAAATTGCATGTTGCTTGCATGAATTCTGCAATGCAATAATGAAACCAACAGTCAAGTGTTGTTCTGTGAAGAAATGCTCCCATATGCAGGTGCCAGGAACTGTCATTTTGACATATTCATTCTAACTGTGGCAGGGAGGGTGCATAAAAGGTATTGCCAAAAGCTGAGCGTTTGTTAAATGAAGATGAATGGGATGGTTTGCATTGAAGGTGATATTTTATTTAGGATCAGACGCTCTCTGTTTGGTAATGCAACAGCCACTCTCGCAACAACATGACAGCCCGGGGAAATGGATATTGATTAGAAAAGGTTGATGCTTTTTTCCCCCCCACTCCTCAATTTTTTTTCCTCCACCCACCCCTCCACACACACACATTCCCTTGCTGTTTTGCTCCTTTTAATCCTCTCCCTCCCACCATAGCTGTTTCAGAATTTCCCTGCCTCTCTTAGGTGCTCCCAGATTGTTATAATGCGTGATGTGCTGTAAAGTGTGATGGATGGTAAGAGCCGATTTTAAGGCCACACAGTTGAAGCTGGAGAGGAAACCTGATCAAATTTAGGGAATGCATGTTATTTGTATGCATGATTGTTGGACGGAATGGGAATAAAGCATCAAGACAATGAATTGTGTGGAAAGATTACAGATTTGGAACAAGAAAAATTATTTAGAATAAGCTGACTCTGCTGAAAACCCATCTAACAGCCCAACCTGAAGTAAAAAAAAGCATCAACGTTCTATTTCACAAAGCAGGTAATTTAATACATTTTGAGCTTATAAGCTATGTTTCATTTGATGACAGCAAAAAAAAAAAGAAAAAGAAAGAGAGGTTTTGGTCATTGTGTTGTATCGATCCATAACAGCAAACAGCAGCTGCAAACAAATCAATGCGTTGTGTGTGCATGTTTCCTCTGACTTTTATTGTAAATGTGTGTGGCAGCAATGTACCCTTCCCACCGCCCTCGCATCGCTGATGTTATAGACTCACACAGTCAACACTCAGCAAAACTCTATGCACTAAGGCTTTACCCCGACATCATACATTAAGGCTTTATACTATATTGCATACTGCAATCTAATGATTCCACTCACCCATGATTAAGTAATTTAGCAAGAAATTAAAAGTCCTTGTGATAAGGTGATCTTCATTATTTTCTGGTTTCTCGATATAACGTAACTTATGTTAATCCAAAGTGTGCAGCTGGAGTAACAGATTTGTCTCCAAGAAGGCAAAACTGTTTGCATGACATGCAAAGACTAACCCAGCAATTCTTCAATTGACACAAGGTTGTTTTGGCTCATGATACATTTTTATTGGCTCTTAATCATTCCCTGGATTCTGACTTATCCCAATCACACCCATTGATACCAAAACTCATCACTCATGACCTGAAATAAATACTAACTCTAACCTTACCCTTAAATCTGCAATGCAATGAATTCAGAGAGGAAATAATACCACCTTGAGTATACGCAAGTCACCTCAATTTGTGGAGTTTATCTTCTCCAGATTCATTAGATTGCATTATCATCTGTGAAGTGCCATGTTCATGTTTTTCTACTGATGCTGACGACAGTCCTGAAGCCAGTGTTGGCATTATGCTTCAGTGAATACACACAGAAAGGTACGCTGCTGACCCAGTCTTGGGTTAATGAGATCTGCAGACTTTTTTCTCCATGTATTTCTCTGCATTCAACCTCCACTCTTTTTGACCAGTTTTGCTGTTCCTGCTGCTCAGAAGTCCCTCCAGAGCAAAGTTTGATCTTCCCCAGACAAGAGAATGTTTTTTCTCGTGATCTCTGAATTCTTTAATCAACTGAGAAGTCAAAAGAGACTTATCCATGGACACTGTACCATAAAGTCCTGATTGATGTCTGCTGCTGAGACGGTTGTCCTTCAAGCAGGTTCTTCAGCCTATGCACACAATCTCTGTCTTATTAATCAGTAGATTCTTGGCCACATAAAGCCCTTGCTGTTCATTCATTAAGTTTGTTCAACTCTAGAACTCATGGACCTTTGGTAATTAAAGGTACAAAATCTGTCTATTTCCAATTAATGAGTGGACTTTACAAAAGACAAAAAAAAGTTTTGCTCTTTGTGTACTCTTTGGTACACCATGGAAAGCTCCCTGGAATTTGCACCCAGTCATTTCAGTTTATCACACTCCAATCAGGCTCTAGATGTAGCTCAAGGATAAGTAAAACAAATTATGTATCTGGCCATGAACATGTAAAACATTTATTTTCAGTGTCTTCACTTAAATATTGTGGGTTGCTGATGAGCAAAAATGGGAATTTCCTGTGTACTAAAATGCACAGAAAATTAATCCACTTTTTTAAGCTTTTGTAAGCTTGAATTGATAGCAAGCAGTTACCTATTTACACATCTGGCAGATATAAATTACATCTTAAGCGTATGTTTCTTTTCAGTTAGTCTTCAGCAACTCTTGAGAAAAATTTACAGGTTTTTAGCAACTAAATCCTTCACTATGTTCAGCAGGTAGTTGTAACTACACTATTTAGCATTTGGAGCCAGACAGCATGTGTACAGTTCGTTTATCAGTGCCTTTTCACTGCAAACAGCTGGCCGATGCTCCCAGTCACATGAACAACAGCATTACACATTAATCAGTGTAAAATAGCAGGAGCTCTGTGTTTTAATCACCACGAGCTGTTTCACATATTTTACACGTAGCTGTGTATAGCTATGTTGATTAGACCAAAGAAAAAGTTGTATTTTTTGTGGAGGAGCGTTTTGCTCCCAAAGTAAGCGCTAACAATCATTAATGTGACAATGTGAACAGATTTGTGTTTCCATGATGGGATTAAAACAAATACATAAACACACTCAAAGAGGGGGAGGAAAAAGGAAAACTGAAGGGAATGTATTATGCTTGTGAACAATAGTGTACTCCGCAGTAGGTGGTGTCATCATTTAAATTCCAAACACACACACACACAGCCTCCAGTGTAACTCTGCAACACGCATGCACCCACAAAGACAACAAAACAGTCTCTCTTTCTCATACATACGTGTCTCTGGGTTTATCTCTCCTGCCCATGCAGCCTCATTACCATTCAGCTCTGATCCCTGGCGATAACCTCTCCTGGGATGCAGATGCAGGCTCACGGTGACCAAATTATGGCTTTTGACAAGTCCAATTAATACAGTCCTAACAACAGCGTTCAGTAGCATTGGTCAAACATGACAGGGCAATTCATAATTGCCTAAAGCTAAAGGTTAAATGACTTATACACAATCTTAATACAGAGTTAAACACTCGCTCTTCCTTTATGTTCACTTCAATGGATAATTGACCCTGAACACACCACCTGCAATTACTGGAGTCTTTCTTTTGATGTTTTAAGTGTAGGGCTCAAAGTTCTAGCACATTCATCAATGGCTACTGATGGCATGATTTGGTTGGTGCTGTGTGACCAGGAGATATTTTATTTTGTATTTTTATGATCACAGTTATAATTAGAAGTATCAATCATTAATCATTTACCATTGTGGAATCTGATGACAGTATAATCTTTGTTTTATATCTATGGTAATCTGAGTAAAGATTAATGTATGCAGGTTATCATCATTGTAATCAAGTTTCAAATGGTATCCACAGCATTGTATTCACCGTCCATAACTGGAGGGTCCAGCAGGACCTTGTTCTAATTCATTTGCAGGCCTACATCAGAACATGCACATAGAGAGTTATGTAAACACGCACGTTCACCCTTATTTACACAGGGAGGTCATGTCAGGACATTCTCTAGTTGGACACACAGGCTCACAGAACTGCACAACATGACATGTCACACACTTGTTTTTCTCTAAAGTATCATCTGATGTTTGTATAAGGAGAACTTTGGACTATGGGGAGACTGTTATCATTTCCAGTAAGGTCTGACTGTGTTACGTCATCATGGGTTATATAAGGACGGGGAGCTGTCCACTCTTTGGAGATCTGTGGCTGTACGCTTGTCTTCCCATGCTTCTGTCTTAGAAGCATGTAATAAAATCACTATGTTTGTCACCCAAAAAAAAAAAAGAGAATGTAGTTTTACGCAGGTTTTTCTCGCTGAACTGCTCTGGGTGCTGTGTCCCTGAATCTCACCAGTGTTAACCTCTGGCGGAAGACATGGAAAAAAGGAAATGATGTTCCTGGTAAATGACTGAAACAAATAAAACCACACACAACCAGAGACAGGTATGAGAAGTGTGAGGAACAGACACATGTGCATGTTAGAGGAATGCCCCATTTGAGAAAAAGTTAAATTAACCCATACACTGCATTTCGTTGCCCTGTACCTGTGCATGTGCAATGACAATAAAGTTGAATTCTATTCTATTCTATTCTATTCTATATACAGACGCACCCATACATGCAATGAAGAAACAGCTTACATACATGTGCACGTACATGCAAGATTAAAGTAGCGACACTTAACATACACCTGTTTTTAAATGATATAGTTTATACATTACTGACAAATAAACTCTCTGGGTTGCAAGACAACAACTTAACGTCAAAAGACAAAGGCACTGGTCTGATGATTAAGTGAGGACACGACAAATTTAGTGGTTAAAAGGGTCGAATTGGGACATGTTTTGTTGATTGTTTGAGACAAAGGACTACTGAATGGTAGAAAATTCCTTTTTAGGTTTCTAAACAGGATCTTAAGAATTTTAACACGTACCTGTGTTGTCCTGTCAACTTGGGGGGTTATGAGTTGATTATATGGTGAGAAAAAACAAAAAAAAAAGGGGGGAAGGGAGATCTCGTTGTTTCTCCCCTCTCGGGATAACACAGCAACACAGCACAGCCAACACAACATCATTTTCCTGTTCGCCTGTTTTGTTTTGTTTTTGTTTTTTCTGAAAGCCGAAGCTGACCTGGACTCCTACCCTCCCCTCTACCATCGTTGCCCTCTCCGCGACTATCTTTGACCCTTTGACCCCTGAAGGCCACAGCAGCTGGACTCACAACAACAACTTGAGGATGTCAACAGTGCTGCAAAAAGCGATCTCATGCAGTAGAGACGGAGAGCACTAAACCTAAAGCCCGTTTCACTACACGGGGGAAAATTCCCAGACTGTGTCAGCTGACAGAGCTGTGACGAGACGCGCATTAAGCCCGGAGGAAAAGGGAGGGTGAGCAAAAGAATGCTGACCTCTGAGAAGAGCCGAACAGCAGAGCTGCAGAAGGCCGTGGAGCAAAGTAAGGACAACATAAACAGACTCCAATCTGACGTGGAAGGAAAAGACTCTGAGGTTTTTGTCCTCAGTAAGAGCTCAAGGCATGAGAACAGAAATTGAGCATGGCTCCGGAGGAGCTGGCTGCTAATTGAACTCATCAGTCAGACTTGGAGTTTCACGTACAGGACTTGTAATCAGGCGGAAGCTTGCTGGAGCAGGAGGTCGTCAGACTTGACGCAAAGTTCCAACAGCAGGAGTAAACCCTGAAAGAGCTACAGAAGCAAAAGGGTCAAGTTACAAGGAGAAGATGCAGGCAGCTGCAACAATGGATGAAAACAGACCCAAAGAGGAGGGGGGGACCCCAGGGCATGCTTCAGGCCGCTGGTTTACCCAAACAACAGAGCAGGAAGGTGATGAACACAAACACACCCCAACACACAAAAAGAGAAACACACACATGAACACTTATGCACTCGTTGAGTGAGTAAAAACTGATACACACCCATGCACCAAAATCAAAATGTTGATTTAATTCACTAAGAAGTGACACACAATGCTCCAGCTGCTGCAATGAAGAATGCTTTACTGACAAAGGCTCAATGCTGCACACGACAAAGTCAAATACAGAATTTGCTATAATAATAAGCCCAGAGGGCATTTGTGTGGTCTGGGGAGCAGAGTCCGGAGCGGTTTGGTTATGAAAACGATGCCTGTGCGAGATATCTGGGGCTTAAGGCCTCGACTCAATTGTTTACTGTACACTAAAAAGAAAAGAAAACAGCCTGAGCAGTGGTGCAGAGTGAAAACGATGAATTAACAGTGTGAGTCTTATTTCAGAGCGCCACATCATTGTGATGGAGATTTAATAAAAGGAGGAACACACGGACAAAGAAGAAGAGAAAGGGGGGGGCAGCCCTTGAACACGATTGCCTGAGGTATTAAAGTTCTGTACTAAATTCTGGTTTCCAGTGTGAGAAAAGTCACGCAGTGCCAGTAGTAGAGCTAGGTTGAGTGATGATTCTAAATGACTGTAAGTAAATCATCGTACACCCGTTCAAGTTTCATGATAACGGGGATCTAGACTTTGTTGAACTCTAGGCAATTTGAACAGCTAAGATTTGAGTGACCAAGTAGCAGTTGAATAAAAGTCATTGAATAAGTGTTGAAATAAACTGGCAGAATTAAGAGAATTAAAACATTTCAAGAGTTCAAATTACTTAATATGGAAACGGTTCTATTTTGTTTCACGAACGCAAAACATATAGGTTTAGGAATATGAAAAGGTTGAGGTGGTGTTGATTTGACTCTGTGTAGGTTTAGGTGGGTATTTTTATTGATGGGAGGAATATTCAGTGACAAGTCCTAAGACCCGGGCGTTGGTATTTTTGCTTTTGTTATCTTTTATTTTATTTTGTTTTATATTTTGAACAGTGCACTGATTTTTGTTTGTGAATCTTTTCTTTAAGCAGATCTGCACATCGGAAATTACAAGCATTACACGTCGGCGAGAAAATTGTTGCAAGTGAGTTTCTCCACATTAAAATGGGCACAGGAGAAAGCCACTTATCTGGGACAATTAGAAAGTAAGTTCCTGTCCAAAAAGGATTCAGCGATGTAATCCAAGCTAAAGTTCTTCGTTTTCTTTTTGAAATGACGTCATTTTGCTGAGGGCGGAAATCTAAATGCAGCGATGGTTTCCACTATCAGCAAAGAAAGAAAAATGGATGAATGAATGAATGGATGAAAGACTGGAAATAAAACAAACGGACTGACTGGTAAAAGCTGACAAGACTTGACTACGACTTAAGGTTAACCTCCACCGAGATAGAACAAGAGGGTGGATGAATTTATGTGTGATTCTTTTACAGGAAATGTTTTTATAGCATCTATGGGATGTGGATGGCTGACTACGGTCAATATGCTGCTAATGTTTGCTTTGCTTTGGTGAGAAGGGTGCAGTAGAAAACAGACAAGTGACATGAAAACAAGTAATAATAACAAATAACTAATTTGGGGACAGTTTAACCTAGAGCCCACTAACTGGCCATTAGGGGCTCTCTCTCTCTCTCTCTCTCTCTTGGAGTAATATTGCCAAAGGGTGAATAAAGCAAATTGCGGCAATAATAGTGATTTAATGATTGGAGAAACCTGAACATGATACTTGTCTGTTGTGCTGAATCTTTTATTACTCTTATGATTTGCAGGTGGTTGTAAATAAGCTGTTTACTTTAACAGGTTTGCTTTTTAGCTGAATTGCAAAATACAATTAGAACAATTAATTGAGACTAATCGCAACTAACCTGAAACTGAGGAGGGTCTATATAAGGAAGAATTAAAACAGGTATAAAATGCATCTGATCTTTAATTGCAGGTGTGACCATGAAGATTTTTGGTTCAGATTGCAGGTTGTTGCTCATTATTGAAGTGTGCTCATAAAGGCAAAAGCTATATAGGGGGTCTATGATTTGGTCTGTGTTTTAATAATTTAGGTATGGCAAAATTAAAGGTTTTTAGACAATTTAGGGGACCAGTGAGAAGCATAATTAGATGATCAGAAACTGAGTACTACACTCAAGTTAGAATTAAGAATGCCCAATTTGTTTGAGGTCTGTTGTTCATTTTTATACACACATTGCAAATGTGCTTATAAGGAGCTGGCACTTAGTCTGTGAAGGTCAAAAGCTTCATCCGACAACGGATCGGATTGATATATTGGAGCTATTGACTTCACGTGCAGAGGGTTAAGTGCATGCACGCTTACACACATAAGCATGGCATAGGATTGGAATAAACAAAGTCAACAACATTAGGTTAGGAGAGCCAGCGCAGGAGAGGTGTTGGCTTTCTGTCTCTTGCAGAGAAGGGAACAGACACCAGACGGGGACACGGAGATATGGGGACCCTTCACAGCAACTGGGGTCAAGTGTCATGGCCTTGGGGCTCCTTGAGAAGATGGATCCCATAACCACAGCGATAACCAGGAAGGGGTTGGCAAAAGCTAGGAACACCAGAGACCAACGAGGTTCGAGAGGCTTTTGGCAAAAAGGGGGACACGGCGGTGACAACGGACAACAAACACACCGATCTTTGTTTGAAAGTGGGGCAGAATAATCCCCAGATCTGTGTAACGACTGAAGGGTGGTCTAACCCCGGAAGTCGAAGAAAGAAGAATCCGAGGGCGTTTCTTCACTCCAAGAGGAGGTGGTAAAGGGGCCTGAAGCGTGACAGGCTGAAACTCGAGTCTGAAGCTAAAAGAACAGCTGGGTTGTGGGAAAATTGGAAAACAACGGAGGTGTTGGGGTTGATAAGTGTCATAACGTGTTTGTTTGGTTTGGAGACAAATCCTGGTGTGAGTTGGGCTGGCAAGCCAGCCCAAAGAGGAGGAATGTGACCAGGAGATATTTTATTTTGTATTTTTATGATCACAGTTATAATTAGAAGTATCAATCATTAATCATTTACCATTGTGGAATCTGATGACAGTATAATCTTTGTTTTATATCTATGGTAATCTGAGTAAAGATTAATGTATGCAGGTTATCATCATTGTAATCAAGTTTCAAATGGTATCCACAGCATTGTATTCACCGTCCATAACTGGAGGGTCCAGCAGGACCTTGTTCTAATTCATTTGCAGGCCTACATCAGAACATGCACATAGAGAGTTATGTAAACACGCACGTTCACCCTTATTTACACAGGGAGGTCATGTCAGGACATTCTCTAGTTGGACACACAGGCTCACAGAACTGCACAACATGACATGTCACACACTTGTTTTTCTCTAAAGTATCATCTGATGTTTGTATAAGGAGAACTTTGGACTATGGGGAGACTGTTATCATTTCCAGTAAGGTCTGACTGTGTTACGTCATCATGGGTTATATAAGGACGGGGAGCTGTCCACTCTTTGGAGATCTGTGGCTGTACGCTTGTCTTCCCATGCTTCTGTCTTAGACGCATGTAATAAAATCACTATGTTTGTCACCTACACGGACTCGGCTGTTTTTCCTTCTTACCCAAACTGAACCAGACGTAACAACTGTCACAGATAACACACAATACAGACTACACAGGCTAAAAACATACAGTAATACAAAGACTGTAAAAAGAAGAGGTACTGATTAGTTATCTTCATCTGAATGAGATCAATATATTCCTTAGTGTTAAGGTCCTTGACCTCATTATTTTCCTTCTTTTTTAACTCATTCGAAATTCTGTTTGAGGATTGTTTTGTGTTTGTGTGTTTCTGTTTTATTTTTTAGTATTTCCTATTAAACAAAGCCCAGTGTTGGTGGAGGCAGTTACATTGTGTAAGGACGACTAAGTAAAGTCATGCTGAGTGCCCGATTGTCTGATTTAGCAATCATTTAAGTCCAGTAATATTTCTGATTTTAGTTTGTGCACTTTGTGCTTCTTGACAGATTTTGAACTGTTGTGATCGTATTTTGGCTCACCATACTGATAGCCTAAGGTGCTGCGAAAAAGTATCCACCCTATTCCTGAGTTAACACACAGACATGTTTCAGATCATCAAATTTTAATATTAAAGAAAGACAACCTGAAAAAAAGTGGTTTTTAAATGACTTATTAAGGGAAAAAAAGATATCCTCTACACCTAATAACTGGTTGTGACACCCTTAACAGCAAGAACTGCAATCAAGTGTTTGTGATAACTGGCAATAAATCTTTCACATCATTGTGAAGGCAATTTGGGCCACTTTTCTTTGCAGAATTGTTTTAATTCAGCGACATTGGAGGGTTTTCGAGCATCTCAATTAGACTTTGACTAGGCCACTCCAAAACCTTCATTTTGGGTTTTTTGTGGGCCATTAAGAGGTGGACTTGCTGGTGTGTTTCGTATCACTGTTCTGCTGCATAACCTGAGCACTCAAGAGTAGTCAAGAGCAGAATTCATGGTTACAGCAAGTCATCCAGGTTCTGTAGCAGCAAAGCAGCCCCAGACCGTCACACTACCAGCACCATGTTTCACTGGTGGCATAATGTTCTTTTTATTAAATGCTGCGCTAGTTTTATGTCAGATGCAATGAGACTCAAACCTTCCAAAAAGTTCGGTTTTTCTCCTGAGCACTCTTTTGCCAAACACTACTTCATGTGTTTGGCAAATGTGAGACGAGCCTTTGTGTTCTCTTCAGCCAAAAGCGATTTTCACCTTCAAAATCTCGTTCTTATTGTTGGATCATGAACTCTGACTTTAACTGAGATCTTTAGATGTTGTTCTAGATTCTTTTGTTAGCAGTGCATGACTCGTTGATGCACTGTTGGAGTAATTTTAGCAGGTCGACCAATCCTGGGAAGGTTCACCACTGTTCCATGTTTTCTCCATTTGTGGATAATGGCTCTCAGATGGCTCTCAGCCTTAGAAATAGCTTTGTAACCCTTCTTGATTTTCTTTACAATAGATTGTAGCATAATGTGTTGCTTTTTGAGATATTTGAACCTGCTTCACTTTGTCAGACAGATTCTATTTAAGTGATTTCTTAAATCAACAGGCCTATGGCTGGTGAAATTAAACTCAGTTTTTCGAAAAATGTGGTTAATCAAAGTTAATTCACGATTCAACAAAGGTGAAGAATTGCTTTTTCACACAGGGCCAATTAGCTTTTTTCCCCTCTTAATGAATGAAACAATGAAACTGTGTTTACTCAGGTTGTCTTTGTTTATTTGTTTGATGATCTGAATCATGGAAGTTTAAAAAATATCCAAAAAACCAGAAAGAAATCAGAAAGAGAGCAAAACTTTTTCATACAATGTAGGCTGCATATATCAGTGTGTGACTCTTTGCATGCACTGTGATCAATCTCCAGCGGTTAATTTACAACCTGTAGGAAAATCTAGCAGGATTTTGCCAGAGCAAATGGACCGACATTTACTTCAGATTGTTGCATGTTGTGTCGACTCTGTAACTCTCAGCCATGCCACTATTTCGTATCTCTGATGGCTTTGTGAAAACATCAGCTAATTCCAGACAGGCATATTTTGGAAGGGCACTGAACTGTTGCATAGGGGATCAGCGCAACAAGAAAAAGGTTTAGTAAACATGTGCCAAACACCATGTCTTTATCTTTCAACACCACAGTGCTGTTAAGACAAGCTATTGTTTCAACAACTCTCAGATTCTTCCAGCTTTCTGCCTACGTACCTACAACGCTTTAACTACTGATCTCTAAATCCTCTCATCAGATGAACTACAGTCTACTGCTGCACAGCGGGGTTTCCCCCACAGCTCTCTTGTCTTATATACTCTCCTCTGAGGAGCAGCTTCTCTACAGAGATGAACAACATGGAAGGCAAGAGCCAGACTGCTGTAAGGGCATGCTGGCGAGCAGCCAGGCTTGGTCAGCTCGGAGTCAAACAACTCCCTTTAGCAACCAGCGGGGGTCAAAGCTGCCTCACACTCCTCCTTCAGCCCAATTATTTTGAGCAGCAAAAAACTACTTCAGTGCCAACAATGCTACAAAAAAGAAATTTAAACGTATCTAAATTTTAAAAAACTGATTCACACGAGGCATTATAATGCAATAACTTCACAAAAATGAAAAGCCCTGTTGAGGTATGGATACACTATCTAGATAACTGCTTTGTAGAGTTACCACTTTATGAAAATACATAATCAGAGCTAAAAATATATATAGTTTTATTTACAGTTTTGAATAGCTCTCTGCACATGAAGATCAGAGCACAGGATCTATTACTTCCTGCTGATGCTGTTGTGGGAGTTTTTCCCCTTGTTGTCACTGCCACTCTAACATCAGCAATGTCGTTTTCATTTACTGTTATCAGACTGTGGGCGTTTTCGCAAAGCTCTTGGAGCCTGTAAGCATAGCAAAGGGCTACACAAATAAGAAGGCATAATATAGGCAGGAAAGGCTTATCCAACAACAAAACATACATTCTATTCATTTTTCTTTCTAAACCGACTAACAGAAAACGTGTTTTATCATTTGAGTTTTGATGTGTCTTATTAATCTTATTAATCATGCTGAATTACTAATTTTTTTATGTGTTATTATAAAAATATGATTTATGTCGACAGTAAAATACTTAATTGGATTTAGTTACGCTGAAATAGGCTCAGGCTGCTGAGGGACTTCCCATTTCTCCTCCACTCATGTTGTTCCCTTGTTTTCACTCACCTCCTACAGTTTATGTTTTGTCCTTGTCTCTCCTTTCTTCACTTTTCTTTCGCCTCACTGCTCAGCTGGTCACAGCAGATGGCCTGAACCTGCTTCTGCTGGAGATCTCTTCTTCTTAAAAAGGAGTTCTTCGTTCCCACTGTTGCCAAGTGCTTGCTCATAGTCAGATTGTTGGGCTTTTCTCATTACTATTGTAGCTACATATTTGTATCAATTCTTTTATTTATATAAAAAGTAAATTAAAAATAGTAAAAAGACATGGTTAGTTTTTGTTATTACACAGTGCTCTTACCCACATTTACCTCTCTGTTTGTGTTCCAGTGGCAGGTGGTTCACACATTGGCCTTAACACTTTGCACATGAGTATTTATTTGAATTTAACTGAAGTGTTTACATTTCTTGAGTCTTCCATGGCAATAAAATGTTTTTACAACAGACTGTACTGTAAACTGTTACAGGAAGGATACTGAAAGCATCACAATCACATGGCACATCAATACCATGGTGCTAATAGCCAGCTACAATAAGAAGCAGTATTTAGGTTTGTCTTTAGTCAGATCTTTGTTGCGGTCATAACACTTTCCAGGTCACTTCAATGATCAACTAGAGCGCTAAGATCATCAAGTCAATTACTCTTGGTCTCAGCTGAGGACCAGAGGCAATCGTGCTTTTGTCTCAGGTGCGCCTAACCTCTGGAACAGCCTTCCTGCTACTATTCATGCCTCGGACTCTATCCAAACTTTCAAATCACGGTTGAAAACGTACCTATTTAATCTGGCATTCCTGACTAGCCAGTGCTCTCATCTCGTCTATTTTAATCCTATTATTGGATCTTTGTTTAGCCTCCTAGTTGATATTTTATATGTATGAATTGACCCTATCTCCGAATTGAGGTCTGATACCTACTTTATTTAGCCCACACTTCTGGTCTAATTAGTGCTTCCCATCTGCTACTGTTGGTGCTAGTGCTAGGGCAGCACGGTGGCACGGTGGTTAGCACTGTTGCCGCACAGCAAGAAGGTCCTGAGTTCAATTCCACCATCAGGCCGGGGTCTTTCTGTGTGGAGTTTGCGTGGGTTCCCTCCGGGTACTCCGGCTTCCTCCCACCATCCAAAGACATGCAGCTTGTGGGGATAGGTTAATTGGATAATCCAAATTGCCACTAGGTGTGAATGTGAGTGTGAATGGTTGTCTGTCCCTATGTGTTAGCCCTGCGACAGACTGGCGACCTGTCCAGGGTGTACCCTGCCTTTCGCCCTATGACAGCTGGGATAGGCTCCAGCGCCCCCCGCGACCCTGAAAAGGATAAGCGGAAGCGAATGGATGGATGGATGGATGTATTATTGTGAAGCACTTTGATGTACCTTTGCTTTTAAATGTGCTATATAAATAAAGTTGTATTGTGTTGTATAGTACACAGCAAATTTAAAAGTGTTAAACGTTTTGGTGTTAATAGACTTTGTGGAAAAGTAGAGTCAATTTTACTCTAAGTAGAGCCACATTCTTTTCATGAAACTCTGAGGTGCAAAATAATATTATTTAAAATCGTGTTAAAAACGAGCGATTCTATATCATATCTGGAGGTGTTACAATGGAAATATTAACTCCTGACCTCTTAACTCTGAACTCCTACAGGGGCTACAACACTAGCAGAGTAAGTTCACAGACGCAACCCCCAGTATCACAGGTTCCAACTGAAGCTAAAGCAAGAAGAACGTGTTACCCTCCATATTTCTGAGTTGTTTGTCATGCTTGTTAAGTTGTTTTTTTCTGAGATTGTTTTAATCATTATTATCAGCTTTTGCTTCTGTGGCTTTTTTTGAGCTGAAGTAAAGCTGTGTGAAAGGCATTAGCCATGTTGCTCAGTGATAGCATAATAATCTGTTTTAGCTCGCTGAAATTTATTGTATGCAGGCAAATACTATAGTGTTGAAAAAAAATGTTTGTATATGAATATCCAGTCAAACTCAAACTCAAAGCTAAAACAATGTTTAAATCATGAAATGTTGGCATAATGTTTATTTCAGCATTAACTGTTGTCTGTGTTCTTCAATTGTTTCAGAGAGCACCATTTTAACAAATGTGTTCTGGGTATAATGTTGCCTTTAAATATGGGCAATGAAATCTGGAATCTAGAATTATCTTTTAGGAAAATACTTTACACAAGTTATGGCTCAAAATGATTCTTTTTTACTGTGCTGCAGTTGTTTACCAGATTATTTGTGCAATTAACTACTGCACAACAAATTTTTATTGAATCTCCACACAGTATATGCTTGCAAAGGTGGAAAATGGGGGAGTGCAGAAGTATGTTAAAGTTCCACAAAGTGATTAATGGAGGACATGCATATCGTATTGAAGAAAAGAGTAATGAGCATGCTGTTATTTGCATTGACCAATCTCACCTACGTCAGACCCTTTGATAAATTCAATTCAATTTCATTTATATAGAGCCAAATCAGAACAACAGTCATCTCAAGGCGCTTTATATTGTAAGTGTCATGATTCGAGTTTTGAGGAGAAGACAAACGACTGCATGGTCTCAGTAGATGTCAGAATAGTGATTTTTATTACACACTTCTAAGACAGAAGCATGGGAAGACAAGCGTACAGCCACAGATCTCCAAAGAGTGGACCGTTCCCCATCCTTCTATAACCCATGATGACATCTCACAATTAGACCTTACTGGAAATGATAACAGTCTCCCCATAGTCCAAAGTTCTCCTTATACAAACATCAGATGATACTTTAGAGAAAAACAAGTGTGTGACATGTCATGTTGTGCAGTTCTGTGAGCCTGTGTGTCCAACTAGAGAATGTCCTGACATGACCTCCCTGTGTAAATAAGGGTGAACGTGCGTGTTTACATAACTCTCTATGTGCATGTTCTGATGTAGGCCTGCAAATGAATTAGAACAAGGTCCCGCTGGACCCTCCAGTTATGGACGGTGAATACAATGCTGTGGATACCATTTGAGACTTGATTACAATGATGATAACCTGCATACATTAATCTTTACTCAGATTACCATAGATATAAAACAAAGATTATACTGTCATCAGATTCCACAATGGTAAATGATTAATGATTGATACTTCTAATTATAACTGTGATCATAAGAATACAAAATAAAATATCTCCTGGTCACATTCCTCCTCTTTGGGCTGGCTTGCCAGCCCAACTCACACCAGGATTTGTCTCCAAACCAAACAAACACGTTATGACACTTATCAACCCCAACACCTCCGTTGTTTTCCAATTTTCCCACAACCCAGCTGTTCTTTTAGCTTCAGACTCGAGTTTCAGCCTGTCACGCTTCAGGCCCCTTTACCACCTCCTCTTGGAGTGAAGAAACGCCCTCGGATTCTTCTTTCTTCGACTTCCGGGGTAGACCACCCTTCAGTCGTTACACAGATCTGGGGATTATTCTGCCCCACTTTCAAACAAAGATCTGTGTGTTTGATGTCCGTTGTCACCGCCGTGTCCCCCTTTTTGCCAAAAGCCTCTCGAACCTCGTTGGTCTCTGGTGTTCCTAGTTTTCGCCAACCCCTTCCTGGTTATCGCTGTGGTTATGGGATCCATCTTCTCAAGGAGCCCCAAGGCCATGACACTTGACCCCAGTTGCTGTGAAGGGTCCCCATATCTCCGTGTCCCCGTCTGGTGTCTGTTCCCTTCTCTGCAAGAGACAGAAAGCCAACACCTCTCCTGCGCTGGCTCTCCTAACCTAATGTTGTTGACTTTGTTTATTCCAATCCTATGCCATGCTTATGTGTGTAAGCGTGCATGCACTTAACCCTCTGCACGTGAAGTCAATAGCTCCAATATATCAATCCGATCCGTTGTCGGATGAAGCTTTTGACCTTCACAGACTAAGTGCCAGCTCCTTATAAGCACATTTGCAATGTGTGTATAAAAATGAACAACAGACCTCAAACAAATTGGGCATTCTTAATTCCAACTTAAGTGTAGTACTCAGTTTCTGATCATCTAATTATGCTTCTCACAGGTCCCCTAAATTGTCTAAAAACCTTTAATTTGCCATACCTAAATTATTAAAACACAGACCAAATCATAGACCCCCTATATAGCTTTTGCCTTTATGAGCACACTTCAATAATGAGCAACAACCTGCAATCTGAACCAAAAATCTTCATGGTCACACCTGCAATTAAAGATCAGATGCATTTTATACCTGTTTTAATTCTTCCTTATATAGACCCTCCTCAGTTTCAGGTTAGTTGCGATTAGTCTCAATTAATCGTTCTAGTTGTATTTTGCAATTCAGCTAAAAAGCAAACCTGTTAAAGTAAACAGCTTATTTACAACCACCTGCAAATCATAAGAGTAATAAAAGATTCAGCACAAAAGACAAGTATCATGTTCAGGATTTCTCTGATCATTAAATCACTATTATTGCCGCAATTTGTTTTATTCCCCCTTTGGGCAATGTTACTCCAAGAGCCCCCTAATTGGCCAGTTAGTGGGCTCTAGGTTAAACTGTCCCCAAATTTGTTATTTGTTATTATTACTTGTTTTCATGTCACTTGTCTGTTTTCTACTGCACCCTTCTCACGCATTCTTAACACAGCAAAGCAAACATTAGCAGCACATCCACATTCCAGAGGTGCTATAAAAAGATTTCCTGTAAAAAGAATCACACATAAATTCATCCACCCTCTTGTTCTATCTCGGTGGAGGTTAACCTTAAGTCGTAGTCAAGTCTTGTCATCTTTTACCAGTCAGTCCGTTTGTTTTGTTTCCAGTCTTTCATCCATTCTTTCTTTCTTTGCTGATAGTGGAAACCATCGTCGCATTTAGATTTCCGCCCTCAGCAAAATGAGCTCATTTCAAAAAGAAAAAGAAGAACTTGAGATCGGATTACCTCGCTGAATCCTTTTTTGGGCAGGGACTCTCATTTTCTAATTGTCCCCATAATCTAAAGGTCCCTGGTTCGATCCCGGGTTTCGGCACCAGAAATGTCATGATTCGAGTTTTGAGGAGAAGACAAACGACTGCATGGTCTCAGTAGATGTCAGAATAGTGATTTTTATTACACACTTCTAAGACAGAAGCATGGGAAGACAAGCGTACAGCCACAGATCTCCAAAGAGTGGACCGTTCCCCATCCTTCTATAACCCATGATGACATCTCACAATTAGACCTTACTGGAAATGATAACAGTCTCCCCATAGTCCAAAGTTCTCCTTATACAAACATCAGATGATACTTTAGAGAAAAACAAGTGTGTGACATGTCATGTTGTGCAGTTCTGTGAGCCTGTGTGTCCAACTAGAGAATGTCCTGACATGACCTCCCTGTGTAAATAAGGGTGAACGTGCGTGTTTACATAACTCTCTATGTGCATGTTCTGATGTAGGCCTGCAAATGAATTAGAACAAGGTCCCGCTGGACCCTCCAGTTATGGACGGTGAATACAATGCTGTGGATACCATTTGAGACTTGATTACAATGATGATAACCTGCATACATTAATCTTTACTCAGATTACCATAGATATAAAACAAAGATTATACTGTCATCAGATTCCACAATGGTAAATGATTAATGATTGATACTTCTAATTATAACTGTGATCATAAGAATACAAAATAAAATATCTCCTGGTCACATAAGGTAGACACTACAATAATACACAATTCAGAACAGTCAAATTTACACCTTTTAGAATTAATTAGAAGATAACTCGTATGTAGTTAAGATAAAATACTCTATGAGAGTTAATATATAAACTCTAGTTAGTGTTAATAAGTGTTAAATTATTAACTCCAGACAAATTTGGTATTTAACACTAAATCAGAGCTAATATACCAACTCTCCAAAAAGAGTTAAATTAACACTCTCTGGTGTGGACCCATATAGACACGACAGTAGTGTTTAAATCAAATCTGACAGTGTTAATTTGGCCATGCTGGATTTGTTGTGTAGGTAGGTTGTGTCAAAGCGATTCGCTGTCGGAGTGTGAAGTAGATTTACCACAGGCACAACGCGCTACATCGTAGGTGTCATCTAGTATGGTAATGTGTGTGTATCTGTGTATTTTTTCATCAGTGAGTCTGTATGCCCATGTGCAAAAGTACGTGTGTGTGTGTGCGTGTGTGTGTGTGTGTGTGTGTGTGTGTGTGTGTGTGTGTGTGTATACCATGTTCATCAGGATTCCTTGTCAGAGAAAGGGCATGGAGGGTCCCAGAGGTGTCAAAGTGGACAGCAGGAAGCAGACAGAGGTGACACAGGGAGAGGGCTCTGGTGACATTTGCACAGTGGGAACTGACCGCCACAGCATAATGACGATTTACTAATGAGAAAAACAAGGAAGAAAGCGGGCAGAGAGATGGCCTTACATCTGTATGTTCGCACACAGAGAAACGAACACATGTGTAACAAAACACCCTTTTTGGTCCATAAAAACAGTGTCTTTGCTTGTTTGACTCAGATGTGACTAATAAAATGTTTCTTGAGTACCAGGAGTGCATGCTGACACACCTGTGCTTACACACGCATACACCCAGCAAAATCCAAAAAGCCTCGGGTCAAACAGAGCTGTAATGTAGCATATTCGGAGTATCGATGCACACATGACCAGAGGCTACTGTGAAGCAGTGGAGCACAGCCTCAGTTTAAACTAACCATTGGCAGTCTCTCTGCATCTCAATAACAGATGTCCCAGGGCTGTCGATGACTCACACTAGCTGGTCAGGAATTAATGAAAAATGTGTGTTCTTCTGTACTGCAAATGTAAGTCTTTTATTAAATGACATCTGTCTTCTTTAATTATGTTTTTGTCTCATCCTTGCTGCATATTTTATTTTTATTTTTATTTTTTTAGCAGGCAACTGGCTGGCTAGCACTGCTTTGTTTTCTAAGTTCACCATATCTACAAATATCTGTATCAACATATCAAGCTAACTCTTTTTGGCCGTTACAGGATGAATCGAAAAATCTGATCTGATAATGGCGCTCAATGCAAAAAGTTATATGACAAGCCAGCTATTAGATTTCATCCTGGGGGTGGCATTAAATGCGTGTACAAAATTTCATGGCAAATCCAACTGCTGTCAGGACTATAAAACTACCAAAATGCTTCTAAAGGTTTCCAAGCCCTACCCGATACCAGATGTCAAAACAGCAATTATATAAAGCCTTTTTCTGTCTTGAATTGGGTACAGACTGGAATCACTGCCATTGTTATACCAAACTGCCATAGAGAAGAGCAGAACTGGCATGTATTTAAATGGAATCGAAATATGGCAAATCGTTGCTTGGCAGTCATTCGAAAGATGGTTACTTTGTTGGGAAATGGATAAACAAGCAGCAAATGAGCAAAGGTGGTGTGGATGTTGAGGGAACCAGGGAATGCAAAGATAAAGAGACTGTTTGAGTGGGTTTCAAGTGCTGTGAGAGACAAACAGACAGACAGTGGCATACAAAGGAGCCACTGGCTACAGGCTTTACAGGACTCAGACCAGAGAGATGAGCTGGGTATTGATCTGCAGAGTTTGAGTTTCTTTGTGAAACAGGATCTGAGGACACAAGCGAGAGCCTTATTTAAAAGTCTCCCTATTCACATCCATATCTATTGATCCATGCACACTTTCATCCAGCTTTAAGTAACTCTCTGGTTGCTGTTTTCCCTTTTCTCTGCATCTCCTCTTCTCATTCTTTTCCCCCCCTCATTCTGTTTGGCTGTCCAGGCTCCAAAAGTATCCCATATTTTCTCTTGCGCGCTCATATTTCTTTCTTTTTTCCATCTCCCTTGCCCCCCCTTTAGGACTTAGGTGAACTTTTAAGAGCATACTGCATTTCCCGATCATGTTTCCATTCAATTTATCTCTGAGTGATTGAAACCGGCTCTTTTATGGGTGTTTATTTTTCTAATGTGTTTCCCATAAAAGTCTCCTTATCCTCAGGATCCCTTATCTCTGACAGCAATAAATTGAGCAGATCAACTCAGTGTGGCACAATCACATTTAGCAATGACAAGCAGTTTTCAACACCCAAACACATGCATGCATGCGTGCTCACACACACGCACGCACGCATACACCCATCAGTGATAACAACTTTGGTTTTGTGGTAGTTTTGATTGGCCACAGATGCTGTTGTCAGACAGCAGGAGTAAAATATGGCTGCCGTTATTGTATGCTGTCATAACTTGGCTTGTAAATCTCTCCCTGAGTGGAAGCAGAAAGGAGGGAGGAGTGAATTGATTCTCTTGTTGTACTTCATCTTTAGCCCCTCTGCTCTTGGTGCGGAGCCAAAGGCCTTGGAAGCCATCTTCATTAAGTGTGCGTCTACAGAAGGAGACAGTGTTAGTGGCCCCGCCGTCTGATGTCATTTTAATTACTCTGCACTCATATCTAACATGCCATAGCTCTCCTTCATTTTCCATTTCATACCTGCCTTCACCCTTTTTCTTTTCCCCCCCACTTCTACCCATTTGCTTTGTGCCTACAATGTAGCTTGCTATCACCAGTGTGTGAATGGGTGGATGACTGGATATGTAAAGCGCTTTGGGGTCCTTAGGGACTAGAAAAGCGCTATATAAATACAGGCCATTTACCATTTACCATTTACATCTTCTCCGTCGCCTCCCAGCCTCACTGTCTTTTCCATTTGACTCCTACCCAGCAGCAGTTCTGAGCAGACCTCCACCGTTAAGCGCAGTACAACTGATAAAGTCAACCATGCTGTCTGTGACTGACAGCTGCGTAAAATGGCTGTGGCAGCACACAGAGGCATGGAGAATCCTTTTTCAGGCTGCACCAGAGTCGGTCCCTGCGCCCATCTGTCAGCCGAAAACAGGAGCGCAGAGTATCAGTCACAGCTGACCCCCAGTCAGCCACGCAGGGGACTAGCTGGGAGGGGAAAGGCTCAGAGCAACACAAATAAGCATGAAGATCAACAGATGGCTCGCTGTCAATCATCCTGGGGTTCTATTTTTTTCTTAATCTCACCACACCTCTCTCTGTTCTCCACCTTTATTTACGCATTCTTATCCTGACAATCCAATAAAGCCTAATGTTATATTACCCCCTGAATCCTTCTTTTCCCTCTGGCTCTCCGTTTGTCCCCAGGTGGCACAGCAACAAATGTGACATGAGCTCAGTAAGATGTGCTGCTCCACTCCCCACACACGGCTTAGATTGCTGTCATTACACTCACTCTGTGCTATTTCATTCCCACTGTAATTGGAGGTGCTGTGAATGAAAGTAGGGTCCTTGATTTCATACTTTGAAGAGACTGATAGCCAACCGTGCACTTGCCAAGGGGAGGTGTGTGTGTGTGTGTGTGTGTGTAAGAGCAGGTGTAGGTGTGTGTAAGTCTACGTGTATGTATGTGTGGGTGGCTGGTGTGAAATCTAACACTACAGAGAGTGAAAAGGGGAGGACATGCAGTTTTAAGTACTGCAGATGTTTGGATAATTATGGCAAGAAACTGTTCATTCTCACTGGTACTCCCTGCCTAGTTTTAGCGAGGCCGTGACACAGGTTCCCTGCATGGTGTCTCTTTTCCCAGCTCCTTATCATAAAGTACAGAGTATAAAACCTTGTTAATGATCTGCGAGTTGAACCCCCGAGACACGATGAGATACAAACTGATGGATGTAGTAAGTCTTCTCTTGTTTTGTTTTTTTTGGCTCACAGATAAATTTACATTAAAAACCATAATTCTGCTGAAAAAGGACAAAAAAGTGCTTTAAGTAAGGGGAGGGGAAAAAATCAATGTGGCAATTTAATTTAGTGTAGAATGAACACTTTTACATATTACTGTACAAGATGCAAATGAGATTTCTCCCCTTGAATAATCATCCATCTAAAAGGCTGAAACACACTGGGAGGTAATTACACTGCTCTGATCATTAAATAACCCCTGTTCTCTTTCACACACGCGCACACTTTCTCTCTCACATTTCCCCCTCTCTCCTCGCAAACCCCCAGCACTTTTCTTTTATACACATCGAAAGTATACCGCTGGGGCATTTTTACACCGGTATCAGTTTGCTCACACAAACATTAGCCCACACAGACACAAAAAGCACGATGGTGCATGAATCATACACCTTCAGACCACTGAAGAATACAGCAGGAGCCACGCTCGCTTTTACACTATCATTTTTTACACACCTCATCTATTACGATGTACCCGTTGCAGAAAAAAAAACCTTGTTTAACCACTGAAGCTGTCTGTATTGTGATTAACATTCTCTTCTGTTCTATTTAAGAAGTAAATTACATGAGATCATCTATTTTGCATTAAACAATGGCAAGTTATCAGACTTTACCATCTACAGTATAAGCTGTTTTAGGATTCCACTGATACTTATCAGTAGTTCATGTTTTTTGTTGATGCTTTGCTAAATGTCAAAGTAGATTAATAAGTGTAACATACTCTTAGACTTCATATCGCCTCATATAACAGGATAACATTACTAGAATAATTCCTTTAATAAGTGATTTAATTGCACTTCCTGTTGTGTAATGAAATGTAAACTTCAAAAATATATCAATCTATATATATCTATATATATCTATATCTATATCTATACCTATATATATATACATATATTTCTAAACCACATTTACCTGAATTTAGATCCATCATTAAAACAGCTGACACAAATCCCAAACTATGAAGACCACCACGCTGATATTTATATATGCAAAACAAGGAATTATCAACAGCATTTTTAAAGGCAGTTGCATACAGCAGGTGCATGTAGCAGTAATGTGACTTTCAGCTGGGTGTCCCTTTGAAGAAGCAGAAATGAATGCTGGATTAATTCCTGATGACAGCCATCTAAACTTCCCTCAGCTTAAAAGACATTAAAATTCAAAGCACACGATGAAAAAACCTCTAACAAAAACCGAGGCTAAGCTGTCTTTAGTTGTTGTTGACAGCAAATGCAAATAATGAAATTACTGAAATGTGACTCAAACTAGCAAACATTTTATGAAATTATTAACCTGATGGGTCAGATTTAACAAAGGCTGTGCATGTGATAATAGTTTAGATGAGCTTTAAGCGATTAAGACATCAGTGTAATTACTACTGTAATTGTTGTATGTGAACAAAACATTGCAACCGAATACAACAATTGTAAAAAATTAACTAATTCAAACCATTGAATTGAACCTCTTGACAGTGTTTGCTGCAGTCTGAAGCATTTTAAATATTCAATAAATTCAATTCCAATCCAACTTTATTTATAGAGCACTTAAAAAACAACACGCTTTCCAGTCTGTGCTTTCCCATAGATTATAACAGGACCTTTTAAAGTCCTTTTGCCACCACAGCTATCGCCATTTGGTGGTCTCCAGATTAGATGCAGGTTTAACAAACTTTTTTCTGCCCCAGAAGCCACATTTATGTTTTATGCTATCTATACAGTATCTATGCACCTTGTTAAGCCAGTTAGCTCATAATGCTGCACGTTCCCCCCTTATGGTCATTTCTGGCTGCAAAATATGTGTTGCCATCTTGGCCAAACTTGAGGCTTCTAAGTCTAATCCAATAACCAATGGGTGGCATCAAGGTCACAGCATTCATATTTTATATACAGTCAGTGACCAGTCACATTTCCATCTGTCACAGCTCCGTGAAAGCTGTCCTGCTATATACTGTAGAGTAGCAACATATTACAGCCAAGTAAAAGGATGGATTATTTGTGGCTTTATTTCCACTGTCTCTGACTGACTTCACCTGTCTCTCCGTTGTAACACTACCAAACACTTCAACCTGGCACAGCTGACAGTTTGCTTCACTCAGATCAAAGAATCACCAAAACTGCAGGCATTTTTGCTCCACTGGAAAAGCACCGTGTTGTGTCAAAGCACAGCTGTACAAGTACAGGTGGATACAAAATGAGTGGCAGGAAAACTCTATTTGCAGCTCCCTTTACAACTTGACAGATGGATTGGAGCTGATTTTCATGCCACGGATCAGAGCAAAATGGGACACATCACTTTACTCGACTGGCATGCTGCTGCTTTTGTTTGTGCACTTTTTTTTTTCAAAGTCCTTGATCTCGCTTAACTTCTGTGATTAGAAAGTACGGTTAAAGGGGAAGTGAAGTTTCTGCTTTTTTCAATTGTCTCAGCCGAACTTGGCTCTAGAGGATATAGAGAGGCAGAGGTTTCCTGGACGGTTGAAATCAAAGCCTTAGGTGTAGAGACTTCAAAGTAATAACCTAAATAGCAACCTTGTTCATTCATGAAAGATGCTGCTATTCCAAAACTCATTACGCTAGTTGTCAGGAGAAGGTCAGGACTATGACACAGACCTCTAAGCTGCCTAAAGGAATTTAGTGTGGATCACCTTCTGCAGCACGCAGTGCTCAATTCCAGCTGTCATCAGGCTAGAGGAGGCAGGAATACATTACCAGCCAGGATAATACTCTTTATTATATAGCTTATATGCCAGCTCACGGTGCCTTGGGGCAATGAGAGGAGCAATTACAAGGACAGGGATGTCTGGTGAGTGTGTCTCTGCACGTCTGTATATACACACAGACACAAGCACACCTGCCAGCGTTTACCTCTCAAAGCCAATAAACTCCTAATACGTTATTTTCAAAGTTGCATCAATGTTTAATATGTCATCAGCCCTCTGATATGCACCACTGCTTACAGATGATCTCCAGTACAAGGACATGATCCTTATCCTGCAGTAATTTCAACCCAGTAATGCACACGTAGTGTAATAAATCCCTTCTAAATCAGTACCATAGTTTACATTGGTTTATCTTCTAAAGTATGGCTCACACTGACACTAGTTATATATGTGTGTGTGAAGCTACAGCAACAATGTGGTAGTTTAGAAGGTTCAGCACTAAGTGCCTCAAACGCCCCAAAGGCTTTATTTGATTCAAAAGGGAACAAACACTGAAATCTCTGTTAGATGAAACACAATTTCACCATGACACCACCAACAGAGCCTCTCCGGTGCCCCAGCAACATTCAAAATTGCTGATTTTTAAATGTTCTATCTAACAATAATCCTCTGCGTCTGCGTTGAACCTCCCCGCGCTGCTTGTTCTTAACACACCAATATAACAACATTATGTGTTTCCAGATGGGAAAACATCACAAAAAGGCTGAATCAAATATTCATCCTGTGTTACCCGTCGATCGGTAATCTCCTATTTTCATTTCGGCACAGTCGCTCTTTCTATCCCCTTTCCCTCTGCTCTTTTTTCCGATGTAATCTCTTTACGGATAAGGAATAAAAGAGAAAGAGAAATGATGATACCTTAACAACGACACAAAAGCTATTTGCTTTTACTGGAGGTACTGATGATGTTCATCTCCCCCGTGTTTGCAGGCGAATGTGTTTGTGTGCTTGTGTATGCAAGTCCATTTGCATGAATACCCCTGAAATGAGCATCGTCACTTCGCAAGACACTCTGAATCAGTTCTCACCTTTATCTATTGGATTTGGATCAGTTCAAATTTGAACGTTGTGCGGTTGACAGGAAAAGACGCGTTAAAGCAGACATGCACAAAGAAGAAGAAAACAATGACAGAGGCCTTAAAAAATTTTCCAAAGCCTGCAACTCTGCTGGGAGCTCACTGCACCCCTGTACTTGTTAGCATTGATAACTCAGAAGCGTGTGTGTGAGTGTGTTTGTTTCTGGCCTTTACCCTGCACAAGGATGTCAGATGTTGATTGGATCGCAGCACACACACACAAACTTACACACACTGAGCTGCTTTCCTCTTAATAGCTTAACAACTTCTGAGAAAGTGGCCTGAATTCCAATCTTGGCACAAACAAAATAAAAACACTCGCTACCTTTATTCTAGACATACAGACCGTGCACTTCCTGTTCTTCTCAATCTTCTACCGCTGATCCAGTTCAAGGCTGTGGGGGGCTGGAGCCTATCCCAGCTGTCATTAGACACACTGAACAGTGTGTTGCAGGGCTTCTGCAGAATATTTAGAAGTCATGCTTTCTTTATTTTTTTCAAAGAAATTAAAATTTTATTTATATTTATATTTTTACCCATACCCAACTGGAAAGAATATTAAAACATTTCAAAGGTAGTAATTGATTTACCATGCGATGGCCTGTTGAGTTTTGAGTTTTTCTTTCACAGTGGGGATCAGTGTATTCTTTCAGTCAGACAAACAAATGGGCAACAAACCCATCTGCTCTCAAGAATCTCTGAAACCTCTTACTGCCATGAGATGAGCCTCACATGTGTGTGCTTTGCACATATTTGCTCTCACTCTGTCTCCTACTCCCGTCATCATTGCCAGTGCTCCCAGAGGTAATTATAAAAAGTTTCAGACCGTGATTCTGAAGACCTCGGACTATTCACCAATCATTACTCTGCAGATCAATTGCTTTGGACTGAACACACACTCTCAGAAGCACTGAACAATTAAAAGTCAGCATGAGGGAAAAATTTATACACACACATTAGGTATTTGCCCCCTTCCTTTTTTCTGCATATACTTACAAGATCTTTTTGAGGCGTGTGTGTGTGTGTGTGTGTGTGTGTGTGTGTGTGTGTGTGTGTGTGTGTGTGTGTGTGTGTGGCATGCACTAATATTACTAATCTATTCAGCAAATACTCAAGTGCAAATGTAGTCTTACAGAGGACATTCAAGGAGACCAGACTTAGACGAATGAACACATCACCACAAAGCTTATGTACATAAAAGTGGAAGATGATTCAATAGAGCTTAACGCCAATCTGCTGCTAGAGAAAAGCAGAAGCTGTGAAATCTTTATTTGATAAGAGCTTCAAAAACAGCCCACAACTGGGAGGGCCCAAATGAGCCAAATCCAGTGACAGCTACAAACAAACCTTTTGCTCCAAGCAAAACAAACATTTTTATGTTTTCTCTTCAAAGAATCATAAAGTTAATACACTCCACAGTCTGGCTTATCAAAGGCCTCGGAGTGGGTGAGTATGAACGCACACACGTCAGTCAGTATGTGTGTATATCCGTGTTGCATGATGTATGTTCATATGTTTTTCTCATTTTCCCGTGATCCACACGCACACACAGCCCTTGCACATAGACCCATGAGTATAAAAGGAAAAGGTAGCCAACTGTTAATTGCAGTAAACCCCCAAATATGTGTTGATGTTTCAAAAGCTTCACAAAGTCTACTGAAAGCCATTTTTTGTTCATCACGTAACATAAATCTCACAGATAAATTTAAAAAAAGCAAACAAACAGGAGAAAGAACTTTAAAAATTGTGAAAGGCTTTTTTAGGGGGAAAATGCTGTTTTTAATGTATGTGAAACTGCATGTATGTGCACACAAGGCACACGGAGACGGCACCACAGAGCTGCAGGGTCACAGATGAAATACCTGAGAGAATAATGTATTACTGAGACTTGTGTATGCACAGTTGGATGCCGGGAACAGTCTCTTATATGGACCTAAATATAGGAACTCTGCTCTTGCTGCCTGTGGACTCTCACTTAGTCTCCCTGTTTCTGTCTGACTGGCTTGAACGCACACACAGGCGCGCGCAAGCACACACCCCTCAACAAACACTCAAGGTTATCACAACTTTTGTCTCACACACAAACTTGCACATTTGTGTGTGTGTGTCTCATGAGGACTCTGGTGAAGTAGGGCAGGCTGGAGGAAAGTGGGGCAACAGGGGGGCGGGAAGTGAGCCCAGTCAGAATATCAATAATGGATAAACATGTTACCATCAGCAGGGAGTGAAGGAGAAGGAGTCATGGAGAGAAATAGAGGACCTGGGAGAAAGGGTAAAGAGTTGCAACAAAGGACAAGCGCATAGAAGAGGTTAGTGAAAACGAGGAGGTGAGAACGACAAAAACACTCCCACAGACGCAGGTGAGGGGAAGATGACTAAGGAAGACGTTAAAGGTTTTTTCTAAACATTAACTTAAAGTCACCTTCACTGCACTGCGGTGAAGCTCGGAGACAAACATGTTAGACTCCAAATAAATCAGCAAAAACCAAAACATTCCTCAAAAAATAATTTCATTAATTTAGGTAAAAAAACATTTTAATACGGTGTTACTGCAAACAACTTTTCTTTTACGAGTAACCATGAAACTAGGAAAAAAAAAACTTTTTTAGCCACTTTTGTCACTTTGTAACAGTTAATGCCGTTTCTACTCCATTTGCAAGTGAAATGTGTGCACATCAACCACCTCCGTCGGCGCAAATGCATATTACTTTAGTGATAATACCTCTGCAATTTTTTTTGGTCATCTTTTTTTCTTCCCAAAGAGTCCTTGAATCGGTGGTAGTAAGTGCTGGAGCGGAGGCGAGTGAGAGAATGGGGGGAAAATGAAAGGAAGTAAGGTTGAGTTTGGAACTGTACCATTTTTCACATTTAAGCAGGCAAACCGATGTGAGAGGTGAGCCATCCAACAGTGTTCCAAATCCATTTAGCCTGAGGTAAATGATGAAAATAGGATGCACAGGGCTCCACTCTGCACGCCATTGTCACCCCTGATTCATATTTATGCAGCCTTTAGCATAAAATCAGCAGTGTGTGTGTGTGTGTGTGAGAGAGAGAGAGAGACGCTCTGTTTTTTCATGTCTGCCTCTATGAGAGTATGAAGGGGGAGGAAAAAGAAAGAGGAGGGCGTTCAGAGGTTTTTCTGCTACAAGGCATCTTACTTTTTGTATAAATTTTGCCTCTTGTAACCCCAGGTGTGTGTGTGTGTGTGTGTGTGTGTGTGTGTGTGTGTGTGTGTGTGTGTGTGTGTGTGTGTGTGTGTGCGCATGTATTCGTGTGTACTTTTGTGCAGTCTGAACTGTATATTTGCATTTGGAAACCATCTTACTGATTGGCTCCTTGGCGCTTGAGTTCAACAGTCCACGAGGCATTTTTGGGCAATTGAAAAATTCAGCTGTGTCCACTTTTGTCTGCTCTGGTCCGACACAAAAGAGGCACGATGGTGAACAATGGAGCGAAAAAGAAAAAGACTTGTGCCCTCTCAAATGTGTTACATAGTGCATTATTGATTCAACACAGGTAAACACCAGCAAACAAATTGATGCACTATTTATTCTTAAGGGCATCAATAAAATGGAAAAGTCATGTAGGAGAGATGGGGATTTGTGTCCTAGAATGTCTGCGTGTGTGTGTGTGTGTGTGTGTGTGTGTGTGTGTGTGTGTGTGTGTGTGTGTGTGTGTGTGTGTGTGTGTGTGTGCGTGTGTGTGTGTGTGTGTAAACACACTGACAGCCTGCCTCTGTTCTTATCCCCATGTACAAGCCTCTCTATTATTCCTGGCACTAATTAGACTGTTCCCTTTAATTAATCTACCTTTGACTGAGCGAGTGTTTGTCTGTGTGTGTGAGCGCACAGTGTGCTTGTGTACTTGTGTGGGCGACTTTGTATGTAGGCAACACTGCAAATGTGACCCAGTGATCCCAGCGCTCTGGAAATAAGTGGCAGGATTTATGCAGCATGTGGAGCTCCTTGAATTCTCAGAGCAGGGCAAAACTGCACACCTACGAGGTGTCAAGGTGGAGAGACTACAAGTGGAGTCCACTATGGTCTCCTAATTTCCGGCAAAGGGTGCAATTAACAAAAGCAGTGCTCTTGGTTTGCATGAGGAAGTACGGAGGAGCAGTGGGGGGATTGCAGATGGAGTTTGCACCAGTTCTCCTGTTTCTTTAATAAATACGATCCCGCATAGTTCTCCCTCTTTTCTCTGTTTCCTCTTGACTGTTTCTTATTTTGGTTTGCCTCGGGTCCCGTGGAAAACCCAGTCCACCTCAGCAGAGAAAATGAGACAGTGTTTCTGCCTATTGACTTACTGTTTTCTTTCCATAATTGTTGCCATAAAGCATAATTAAACTTCATTGTTCATTCCTCCATCCTCCCCCTGCCTCTTTGCCACTCTCTTTCTCTGCTCTTCACGAGTTAGAAAGTAATTATATCTCAGTATGCCTCCAAGACGGCACACTCCTGATCCACTGATGAGAGCAGGCTGGGAGGTTGAATATAATGAAAAGGAATACATTACAGGATGCTGGAACACCATAAGCCTGTCCTTACAGATACCTGCTGCTTCGACATAGCACCACCACAGCTACAAGACAGAATTGAGTTGTTCGTTTTCTTCTTTTTCTTCTTCTTTTTTTGTAAGTCAAAGTAACATGAGTGCATAAGGGTTGATATTGCGTACGGGGTAATCATATTGCACTGTTTTTCTACTCCGGGAGTAACCACTGGGGAAAATTTCGACTTGTTTTTCCACGTTTGCTCTATCTATTGATAGCTACATAACGCGCTGTCGGCCTCAAGATAATTAAAATCAAAATCTCTGCAATCAGAGCTTGAGGTAAAGTGACATCCTCCCCTATATTTGCATTTACATCTTTGCTTTTCTTTCATGTGAAAAAAGGCAGAAAAGGTGGGAGACAGACAACAACAGCAACGCAACCTCGCCCGTCTCCTGGATTTTCAAAACAACAAAAATCTCCAGAGTACCTTCTGCATTGTGAGGTGTTTACTTTGTCTGACTAACATGCAGCATTCCCTGCTCAAATGTAACAGTCACAGTACTGAAAACAAAGTGAGTACAAACAGAACACAGCACCTGCTTTCTTTGTACAGTAGTTTGCTATAAATTAAATCACTGGGTGGTATTCATATAATATGTTTTTGATGATTGATTTTTGTTTGTGCTTTAATATCATTGCATCATGTAAAGGAAAAAAACCACAATCCAATGCTCCAGTGGATCTAATTATCAAGAACAATTCAGCTCTCTTCTTTCTCTTTAAAGTAGACAACACACTCTTATTACATACTACACTAGTATATATTAGTATATAATACAATATTATTATATACTACACTGATGTAGCAATATTTTTTGCTACATCACTGTTTCATTTTACTCCTTTTCAAGCATCTTTGGTCTTAGAGAACCTAAAATCTTCAGCATATATTCGCTAATGCACTCTCATCAAACTTCAATGCAATTTTCCTGTGAAGAAGAAAAAAACTACAACCAAACCCAACCACGAGACAAGATTTCAAAACCTGCCTGGCAAAGCTTTTTTAAGTTAATAAGGTTACGTTTAGGTATGTAAACATGTTTTTGGTTAAAAAGCGGGATGTCCCACACCCTTTGTGGTTAAAGCTAAAACAAACATACCAACCAGTTGTTATTGAACCTCTACAGCAGAAATAATAATGTATAGAGACTGTTATAGAAGAGCTGTAGGACAAACAGAACAGGAGCAGCATGTGTCAAAGGTCAAAAGCAGAACTTTTCTTTCTTCCCAGAGGTTGTTTTTCCCATAAACTAGCTCTGTTTTTGTGTACATGTGTGTCTGTGTGTGCGTGCGTGTGACCATCTGAGCATATGAGGTAATAATTAAGGCATATAAGGCAAGAGTGAAGAATATTGTGGGAAATGAAGTGTTAAAATTTACAGAAGAGTGAGGAAACAAAGCCTAAAGAGGGGATAAATGACAAAATATGCAATAGCTTAGGGAGGTGCCACCTCTGCAGCCACTTTTCTGTCACAGAGCGAAGAAACCAGCATCACAGCATCAGCATACAAACACCTCAGTAATGAAGCACCAGCAGTCCTGGGCTCTAACCACACAGACCTATCCATCTCCCCCATGCATTATTCACCACACACAGCCATTTTACCGCCCAGCGCACCCGGCAAAGATTGGTTCCACTTTTTATTTATCTGTTTTTCATCCCCACCCTCCTTTCCCTCCTCCTTCCTTTCCGCAGCTTTTCAATTAAATTAAGGCAAGCGCGACACTAAATCCATGCAGCAGAGGCTGCCCACATGACAATTAGACTGTCAGCTAGACAGAGAAAAAGGAAGAGACCAGATAGTGAGGAAAGCCTAGGTAGGCTGGCAGCGCCGAAATGCTCATTTAGAGAAGTCAACTAGAGCCCAGACAATATGTCCGAGATAGTGCTTTGTAGTTCTTTGAGAACACATTCTGCTCAGACTACAAGTACAATCTTAATAAAGGCCAGCTTTAAATATCTAATAAAATCAACCAGTTAATTAAGCACAAATGTAAACATTAAACAATTTATACAAATAAACTACAGATTTAGATCATACTTCATCTGATTAATGTCTTTCAGATGAACCCTATAATCAACCTGCGGCATTATTTCCCAGCTTTGTGGAGTGCTTTGGTTTGAATGCTGGCAACTGTGCCAAGAGCTGGAGTTAGTACGCTACAGGTGCACCTAACAAGGTTAATAAAGTGCAAGCTGATTAGTCTACCGTGTGCGCTAAGAAGGAGAAGCAGTGGTTTTAGATTCCCTTTATTAGATGATGGGATCGAGGAAACAGTTGCCTCTTCAATTTGAAGCAAACGGAATAACACAGAGAAACAAGACAATCTCAAATTTTTCTTCTTTTCTTCTCACTAAATTGACCATAGCACTTGGCCCATATCAGTCTGCCATTTTCAAAATATCTCTTCTACTAGCCTGAAAATGTGTCCTTATTAGAGTACACATTCATTCTTGTAGTGTCTGAGCAGTTAAAGAAATTACTACTTGCTCCTCCAAGTCGTTTTTCAAAGGGAAAAAAAGTCTCCTAGACCTCGTGCAAAAATGGCAAGATTCAGCAGAACACTAACCCAAATATCTCAAAGATTTGAATAATGAAAAACTGCATTCAGTTAATCACCTCCAGATAAACTTTGCCTGTTTAGTCTACGCTGCCCTTTAATTGCACCACATTTTATGCATTGATGCTAAATTAAACTAACTGATTAGAATTAGATTTTTAACGTTGCTCTCCCGGCATTGATTAAACTCTTAAAAGCACATCTCATTTGCCTTTGTTTAGTATGCATGAATCTATAAATTCCATCGCCAATGCCAATGCAAATTCAGCATTGACTACCTGCACTGTAAAGCTACCCTTTGCCGCAAAGGTTGTAAAACAGGAGTAACTCAAATGCATTAAATCCAGAAAATAGCTCTGAAAAAGAGAAAGAAGACGAAGACTATCTGTGATTTTGTGGTACGAGATCATTAACAATCAAATCACCTCATATTTGGAAAACATGGACCATCCAGCTTATTATCAGCGATCTGTTTCAAAGCTACTACTAGTAGCAAACTACTACTGTTGGCCAAAGACAAAGGAACAGAAGAGGAAGGCAGGTTCAGAGGTGGCAAGATGATGAAGAGGGTGAGAACAGGAAGACCACAGAGAAGATTCATGGATGTAGTGAGGGAGGTCATGCAGAGGGTTGGTGTGACTGAGGAAGATACTGGGGATCTGTTATGGTGACCCCTTAAAGGAGCATATGAAAGAGGGATAATAAGAAAATAGACAACGTACAAATGACAAAGCATAGATACTGAAGGTGTACTAGCTACCGAAACATAATGAAACATAAAGAAGGATGCAGATATGACATAAAACCCCATTCTCCATGATCGATACTTTCAAATGACCTTGAGTGACAGTAAAAACAAATTGCCTTACTTTCCCGGTTTTCCCGGTGTACATGTGTGCCTTTGCATCTCTGCTCAAACCTGGGTCTTTGGGATGTCTCCTGCGACAGGTAAAGTGAGGTTTTGCCGGAGACAATTGGGAGTCAGAAGTCATTTTAGGGAGACCGCTATTCCTGAAATGAGCTGCGACAGAACCCAAACTAAGCAATTAAGGAAAAGGTCAGGCTGAATAGATAGTCTCCGCTTTCGTGAAGGAGGAGAAGCACACGCGCACGCACACACATACGCATATTGTCGTGTAATAAGTAGTGTTAGCTTTAGTGTGAGAATGAATAAATGAACACACAGGCATGCAGACGCAGAGCAACAGACAGTATGAAAGTGTGCAGATTCCATGACATGCATGGGAGGACACTTACATGCACAAAGACACCCATCGGTCCAGATTCTGAAATCAGTGGCCCACATCAAAGGGTAGTTGAGATGGTGACATTTCACCAAAGGGCCTTTTAATGAAATGTGACTGGTATAAGTGAAACAGCAGAGGGGACCACGCTTAATGTTGCAATATTAGTTCAAATGAGATAGGGCCAGGATGCAGGAGATACATGTTTGGGATAGTTAGAAAGTGAGCTAGCTGGTGATACAGGAAAAATGAGAAAATAAGAGTCACTGAAACGGAGGAGAGTGGGAGGGAGACAGACAGAAAGGGAAAATTGGAGAGACGCTCAGCTGAGTAAGAACACAGAAAAGTCATAGCCCAGATTCAATTAACGTCTGATTGCCGTTCTATTGCTGTAATATTATACAGCTGAGAGCGGTTTCATTTTTCAAACAAAGGCCACGTGTCTGCCTCACTTATGATCTCCCCCACACATACACTTATTTTTCCACACATGCATGTGCAGAATGTGGGGTTTCTCTCACTCTAGAGGAACAGAGATCATGGAAACAAAAGTGATGGTTTGGGAGAAAGAAAAAAAAGGTGTCTACCTGCAAGATTCACTGTAGGAGTTTTTGCAGGAATGAGGGACAGCCTATTTGTTTGGGATGATGAAGATATTTCCATCCAAGCAGCCATTTGTGGCGTTAGTGCTGTGGACAGCCTGTCAAATCTGCTTTAGCTCTCCGTCCTGTTTGCACACTGCTACCGTCACATGAACATCAACACACAACTGCCTTCTTCCCCACAGACCACAACAGGTGCACATCGCTGTGACTGTGGTGATGTGTGTTTTCCTGAAAGGAAGAGAAAGACGGGCTCACTTTGGGCACACCATTACCAGCACACCACCTCTGGGCTGAATTATTTAAGCCCGATACACACATGTGTGCACACAGAGTAAATGCATCATACTCATCTTTCCTGGCTGGCTCACAATCACCCAGTGGCAAAGCATTACACGAACGACAGGACAGAAGTTGGACGGTTGCTTTGTAGTAAGCACGTGGAACTCTTCTGGAGGAGTATTAAAAGAAGCTAATGTAATTTGTCAAACACCGCACATCCGTCAGCTGTGTAATAGAGGGAAATAGAGCTGAAACCATAATGTCATAGTGAGCTATAAAACAGACGCTCAGGGGCAACAATATCGCAGAACCTCAGGTCTTCAGAGACCGGACATCTGTCACAAACGCCGACACGCACTCCTGGGCAGGACATAAACACAACAGTGAACACACGTACACACGCTAATTGTCTCTTTCCACACAGTTATAACTTTGTGAGCACGTAAGTGGCTTTTGGGGAGACTCGAGGCATGAACGGAAGACAGACGCAGACACAGTATCTCCGTGTCTCCCTTTCTCTTCCTCAGCACACGCATTAAGTGGCGTAGGGGAGACTGTGAACTCTGGTTGAACTCGGGGTAGAAGAGAGGTGAGAGGCAGTGCCACTCACGTGCACGGACAGATACTCACATAAACACCCAGTGGTATTATGACAAATAGTGTGTGGCCAACTGCAGGTTGGTGCAATGTGCTTGGACACATACAGATGATGTTTTTAATCTTAAATTATGGGGTTTTAACTTTAATGTACACAAGCACACTCAATTTAACCCTGCATGTGTGTGCATGTGCATGCCTGTAGTCAGAATCCCATTAACCTTTACAAACCTCCTCCCTTAAATACAGCTGAGTGATTGAGTGTTATTGAAATCCCCCATCAATTATGGATTGGAGAAAAGCACCGCCATATTCCCCTTGTACATCAGACACACAAGGGATGATCATAGCGAACATATATGTACTCCCTGAAAAAAAAGTTTTTAAAAAACACATAAAATTGTTTTCTTTTAATTTGCACAGTGTTATGGTTATGATTATTATATTTTATTTTAGCTTTTCACCTGCAGGTATGAGCAGGATTAAGGTAGATAGTGCTGGGGATTTCTTGTGCGGTAAAGCTGTGGTGCACTCTGGTGATGGTGGTGCCAAGTTTTCCTCTAAAAGATTAATGTGTAACTTTGTGTGACCCCGGCTCACTGCCTCACTAAGTCTCATTGGCAACCTTGGCCTGGAGTGCTCACCAAGTGCTGTGAGGCATGGCTCATCACACACATGCACACATGTGCACATACACACAAAAACCAATCACCCGCTGTGCAATATATAAGCAAAAGTTGTCGCACAAAGGTGTGCAGACACGTGTTGACACATACACACACATGCACACAAAACAGAGCAGCCTATGCATTTTCATATGTACTGGTGCACACATTCATAGATGCCTACACACATAGACGCGCACACACACACAGTGGCTAACTGGTGGTTGATCAGGCCAATCTAAATGCTAAACAAGATTCTGTCTCAGTGGTAAGGTGGTAGCCAGCTACAGACTGTCTCTTCTCTGGAGGTTCCAAACAAGGGGAGATAAAATTCATATGTGTGTGTGTGTATTTGTGTGTGCATTGGAGTTCATTTTCAAGACAATCAAACACAGCGAGGTCTCTGAGGCACATGCAAGAAAAAAAGTACTTTATATTCTCCCAAATTAATTGCTAAGTAGACAAAAGTAATCAAATAAACACATACACACGCACACAAACACAAACACAGCACAAACACAAAGACACTGTGCTACAGCTAACTCAGCCTCAAAACAATGCGTGTATAAAGATACAGCCTTTGAAATCATCTCCCTGATTCAACTATAAGCCTCCACAATGATGCTTCTTTGCAAACAGAAAACAACGAGAAGTGTAAATATGCATGTACTCATACTTGGTATTCTGTGTGGCAGCTTTGCTCTCCCACAGGCCCACTGCAGATAAGCAAGATAGCAACTACAACTTAATGGGTTTCGGGGAAAAGACAACATATTCCACATTATATATTATAATATGTGCGATGTCTCACTGCTTATTCTAGTATGAGCCACCCTGTTAAGGTGTGTTCGCACACGAACTTTGGACAATTTCTCAGACAACTGTCAGACATTTCCCACATATTCTGATGTGCACTATTGTAAATACTTCATTGTGTAGAAAAAGGAGCAGGGCACATGACACCCACTTACTAGCAATGAATACACGGGACTATTATTTGTGCTATTCATACATTGGTGCAATCAGAAATCTTGTAGTTTGTTCCATGGAGCCAGCAGGCCAAATACTGTTAAATGTGGGATCTGACTGCAGACACGCACACAGACACGCACACAGACACACACACACACACACACACACACACACACACACACACACACACACACACACATACACACACACTCTCTTCTTCTTTTCTTCTTCTTGCAGTTCACCTGGATTCATCTGTTTGGGACTATGTGCGTTTGAGCTAATGAGAGCACACAAAGGACACTCTGATTAAGATTGGCTTACTGGGTAATGAAAACCCACTGTAGTACTCCTGTGAGAGACACTGGGAAGAAGAGGAATGAGAGAGTGAAGTAATGAAGTAATGAAGGAGCAAACAGCTTGCAGTTTGGAGAAAGCAGTGTGTCTGGAGCACAGAGGAATGGAAACAGACAGGGAGCTAAAGAAATGAGAGGAGATAGTACAGGTTAGAGAGCACTGGGGGCAGGGGATATGAGTCACGCATGGATATACATTTGCATGCATTTGACATTAAGAGCAGAGGTGAAGAACAAGCTACCTGGAGTCACTGGAAAAGGATACATTGTTTGAAAGTCATGTGGTCATCTCAGCACTTTGCTATGAAACAGGTTGCCTCAAAGTTGTTGCCACTTGCTTCAAATTAGACGACAGGGCTCAGGTGTGTGACTGGGAGACTCTTCGGCCTTTATCGTAAATCCCACGGCTACCCTGATCTATAATTCATACCGACAAATGGAGGCAACACCAGCAGGAACACAAGTCGTATGCACACACACTTTCAAAGCCTCAAAACCCATCGCCACACACACAATCTCATTCTTTCAGGCAATCTGCGGAATGACTATGTCTCTTGGGATGTAGGCTAAACACCCATTGCTATGGTGATGGAGCTTGGGCTCTATCCAAAGAGACAGAGATGATATATAGAGAGGTTCATCCTCCTTGGATGGCCATGAGGGGAAAACAGCAGCCAAATAACACCAGTGCCTAGAGGGCCTCAGGGCCTTTCAATTTGGGGGAAATTGTTGCTCGCAGCAGCATACAGGGATATTTGTCACGTCACTGGACAATCCAGAGCAACATATCACTATCGATTGAACTGATACGTGACATGCTTCACAGGAAAAGGTCTGCTGCGTGAAGTCGGTATGTCAGCATGAATGTGTGTGTGTGTGTGTGTGTGTGTGTGTGTGTGTGTGTGTGTGTGTGTGTGTGTGTGTGTGTGTGTGTGTGTGTGTGTGTGTGTTTTAGAGAGAGAAAGGAGAAACTACCCATACGGAAAAGAAATAGTAAAAACTTATATGTGATTAGTCATGAAAGTGGCCACTTTCGCATTACTTTCATACATTGTTTTAGTAAGTATCCAAAACATACAAGTTTCATTATATAATTTTTCAAGGGATCTTATATCTGTTTTCACACTTATATGCTTTTCATACAAGTTTCACACAAGACAGATACAAACTTTATAAGTTTTATATATATCTTTTCCATATGGGTAGAGTATATCAACCTACGTGTAGATGATGATTTTTCATTAGTGTCAATACTGTCTGATGCTAGATTTCCTGACACCTCTCAATTTTAAATACACGTAGACATTGAGGGCTAGCAGGAGGGACTATGCGCTTACCTGCTGCTCTCTGGCAGGTAGCTCCATGCCCTCCTGGGTTTTAAATGCACCTTAGAACACACATGCATCAACACTACAATGAGCGGGTGGAGGGAGGTTTGGAGTCTTCTCTCACCCCCATTCTCTGCGGCCTGCTGGAGCGTGGGGGGGGGGGGGGGGGGGGCTAGGAGGAGGAGTTGGCCGTCCGACTGCGGTCTGGAGTGTGGGGCCTCCCTGCTGCTGCAGAGTCGGGGCGGTCTGCCTCCCCCCACCGCAGGGAAAAGGGTAACACCACCTGGGTCTGGGTGCAGTTCCCCCCTCCAGGGGCAAGGGTACCTAGACCCAGTTCTTAGAGTACGCTTGGGGAGTGTGATCGTGTGTACAGCGTCTCTTTATGTCTGTCTTCACGTTGGTTGAGTGTGGAGTAAGTGCATATGAGAGCATGAGGGTGGGAATGGATGTTTGTATATGTGTGTGCCTGTATGTCTGTGTCTATATGTCAGGTTGGGTGTCAGGCGCCACCTCTCTGGGGACATCTCAGGCCCTCCAAGGTTTGGAGGCCTATCTCCCTCTACCACCACTTCCCCTGCCAGTGGCAGACTCCCTCAGACATCGGTGCGTTGGTGGTTCTTTGTGTCCGGGGATGGGCGTCCAGGTACACACCGACTCACTCCTTGGCGGCCGCTTATCGGGGCCTGGAGCCTGGGGCTCGCTCGGGCCACTTCGGAGGTGGGGTGCCCCTGGCCTCTCGGCCTGGGGCTCGGTCACTCAGGCACGGCTGGCTGCCGGCGGAGCTCACGGGCGCGTCACTGCAACTCGCCCTGGCTTCTGCTCCACGGCTGCTGAGTGAGCCCTCATCTGGGACTGTCATGGTCCGCGGCCCGGCGTCCGAGGTGCTGATGGGATGCCCACTCCCGTGGGCGTGGCTGCTATCTCCACACCTGCATCCCATCCCAGGGGATCACCAGGTGGACTATTTAATCCTGCCCAGCCTGCTGCTCCACGCCAGTCCGTAGTCGTCCTTCAGCGGTAACGTACACCTGCGGGAAAGCCCTTATGCAAACCTATCCGTGTGAACTAACACTAACTCTGCCCTGTGTACTCAGATCACAGCTCGGCATGTTTGAGCCACCAGCCTGTCCACCTGCCCGTCCGGAAATTTGGATCACGATCAGCCCCAGCTGCCTCGACCTTTCTGGAGCTTCTCCCCACGGACCCTCACCCCTCCCTCCGGTTCCCTCGGCCCCGCTATCATCGTAAGACGCGTACTCTACCTCCCCTCGTATGCTGCCGTTTTCTCCGCACCCCAATAATCCTTTTTCCTTTTTCTGTTTCAGCCTCCCACAGTCCCGCTCTCGGCGTTCCAGCGCGACTCGCCTCCCGGTCCCTCGGTTTCTCTGGTTCCGTGTGTTTTTTTCCCTTCTACCCTCCCGGGACACCCTCAGTTATAATAAAGTTTATTTTTTGTTCTCTCGTACCTCTGTGTGTGTGTTCTGCTCCTGGGTCCAGCTTGTGCGAGGAACTTCGGTTCATGACAGGGACTCTCCTCAGCTCCTTCTGGGACAGTGGCGCGGCTGCCCCTCTGTTGGTCTTCCTTGGTCTCTTGTGTTCTGGGGGCCTCTGGATGTCTGGAGTTTTGATCTCCTCCATACCTGCTTCATGCCCTGGAGGACGGGGCTGTGGCCCCCCCACACCCTCTAGCAGATCATTACATGAAGGAACCTTTTAAAAAAAACAAGCGCATCCATGTTCACAGGTGTACACACGGGTGATCACACCCACAAACTACACCCTTTCTGGCTCCTACCTCAAAGCACACTGTGTTCTGTTGATCTTATGTGCTGCACAATAATGTTTAATATTTAGTATTTACTGTCATATTCCCATATATCATTGTGATGTTGTTTATTCTATTACTCTTGTTCTCTTCTGCTTGTTTTCTTTTTTCTTTCTCAACAGGTGATCCAGGTGATTGATATATGCATTTTTTTTTCTGCCCGTTCTGTTGGTTTTTGTCTTTTGCCCTTCTCCCCCGTCCCTCTTCTCAGCTGTTTCCAGCTGTTTCTCTTTCCCTCTTTCTTTCTCCCCTTCTTTCCCCCAGTCAAGTCTGTCCCGTATTCAGTAAGTGAAAATAAAATAAACAATAAAAGGTGAATCAAATGGACCATTACGGCAAGGCTGGGATGGTCAATTTGGTAAAGTAAATCCGTTGGGCATCTTTCTTTGCCTTTAGACAACAATTCTGATGGCAAAAGAGCCAAACGGGACAGGCACAAAAAAAAAAAAAAAAAAAAAAAAAAAGAATGTGTGTGTGTGTGTGTGTGTGTGTGTGTGTGTGTGTGTGTGTGTGTGTGTGTGTGTGTGTGTGTGTTTTAGAGAGAGAAAGGAGAAACTACCCATACGGAAAAGAAATAGTAAAAACTTATGATTTACTCATGAAAGTGGCCACTTTCGCATTCCTTTCATACATTGTTTTAGTAAGTATCCAAAACATACAAGTTTCATTATATAATTTTTCAAGGGATCTTATATCTGTTTTCACACTTATATGCTTTTCATACAAGTTTCACACAAGACAGATACAAACTTTATAAGATTTATATATATCTTTTCCATATGGGTAGAGTATATCAACCTACGTGTAGATGATGATTTTTCATTAGTGTCAATACTGTCTGATGCTAGATTCCCTGACACAGGCAAGAGAAAGTGCACTGAACATGTTGGTAAAAAATGTGTACATAAGTGGATGCGCAGTTTTGTTCATTTATGTGCATTTGCAAGCACATGTCTAAAACTTAAGCAGTTTGGAGCATGCAGTTAGATGCCTATCAAGGATCTGAGCAACACAAGTAGGTATTAGGTGCTCTGAAGTCTCAGGATTACCATGTACCATCTTTTATTCCATGCCTCTCTTCAGGGTGAGACAGGAGCCAAGGAAGGGGAAGGAGGGGTAAAGGAAGGAGGGGAGGAATATGATTTATCCCTCACGCTACTTGATGAATCTGCTCTGGGTGGCTAAACTATTTATGAGCCTCATAGCTAAATTCCTCCATGCGTCTCTTCCTTTTCTCGCCTCGAAACCCAAATCTAATTCGGCCTGGGTGAAATACACACATACATGTGCATACACGTACGCGTACACATACTTAACACAAAGTCCCTAGCATTTACGCATGTGCACAAAGAGATATACACACACACACTTACACACTTGCCCAGTGATTAGCATTTGTGCCCGCCTGTACACAAATCCATATTTCATGAAGGAAGAATTCTAAAGTATTTAGTGCGGCAGGTTTGGCTCTTGCAAAGACCAAAACCAACACAGAGACAAGCAGATATCCTATTATCTTAGCATGCCAGGGCCTCTCCTTTGGGTGATTTCCATCTCTCTTTGACAGACAGAAAAAGACTTGGAAAGGCTTTGTTTACTGAAGAACGCAAGTCTCCAAAACATTCGAAATGTGTTCCTTCATCTGTGCACAAAAACTCTAAATGGCACTTGCTCTCTGTGAAATTAAAATCGGTGAGAGTGTGGAATATTTATGAGCTGACTGCTCCAAAATTTGAGGATATTCATCCCCGTAAAGCTTGCATACCAAAGTTATTTTGGGCAAGGTGGCTAAGCAAAAATCCTGGCGATAGATAGGAGAAGAAGATAAGAATTTCAAGTTTTTGTGGCTGGTGATTCTTTCTTGAAAACTTAGGACTGTGTTTCGGTTTTACTGGGTTTTATTGGGCGAGGCTTCCTATCTTTTGAGATAATTTACCTGAATTTCAGGAGCAGGACCACACCTCATACACACCACCTTCTGGTTCCCTGCCTATATATGGCACCCCTGCATTAAAAACTGTTTGCTCTTATTTTCGAGCCCCACCCTCCCTCCCTTTTTCAATTCATTCACCTCTCATTAGTCCATGGGGAGCCAAATCCAGTCCCCTGTGAGGGCTTCCGCAAACCGGAGCCTTAATTAATGCTCAAGCCATCTGCCATTATCTACTAGAAATGCTGTCAAACCTAAATGAGGATGTGGTCATAGCAGGTGAAACTTTGTAAACCTCACGCAGATGTATTACGCTGCAGGTTGAAGTGAATCAAATGGATAATCGGATTACAATGCAATGTTTGTTGGGAAGACAGGCATTCTTTTATACGTTATAGAAGCAGACACCCCAGCAGGACAATTCACTCTGCCATCCTGTGAAAACTATTGGATCAACCCAAGAAAAATGACAAAGAGCCTAAGACTCAACCTCGAAATTCCCAATACTCAAATATGACTGAGCATCCAAACCACGATGGCCTGACCCAGCAAGCCAAATAATTCACTGCCCCAAATAATCCAAATAATCCACTGTCTGCCAGTTTCCTGTTGTCAGACACCAAAGGACCCATGGTCCTGTGTCCACATGGTGCCCATATCTTGTAAAATCAAGCATGAGTAGAACTACCTCGTATCATCCAGGTGTTTTTTTATGCTGTGGCCAACGTGCTATTAACCATCCATCTTCGTAATTCACATGTGTACACTTCATGCTGGTACTGCAGTGTTAAACATCACTGAACTGCACTCAGAGAAGCTCTGATGCTGTTTGACTTCCATAACTGTAAATCAGCTGGAGGTTGACTTGGTAGATTTTCCCACGCCCTTGGGCTTGTAGATAAGCAGCGGCTCTAATGCAGCATGCAGCCAGCACTAAAGATCAATGTGTAGTAATAAAACATACCAAAGAGCTTCAACATCCATTTCATAATCTCCTAATCAGCTCAAAATCAAAAGCATGCTGTGAAAATCCAACAAGACTATGAATATGCTTGTGATTGAGATTATTTTTGCTTATCTTGTACTAAATAAATTCACAAAGCAAAGGAGCAAAAGGAGATCTGAGAGCTGAGGCTCGGTCGCTGCTGTGCAAGGTACAATTGCAATCTTTTTTTTTACAATCAGGGCAGTTCAGGGGGAGCCCAGCTTTGCACTTGTTGCTTTAGCCTAGAATTTCTATAAATGACTTAATACTATGAAAAAAATAAAACGTGTGGGTCGGTGTGCTTGCATACTCAAAATCAACAACACACTTATTAAAGAAACAACTCCACGTTGTTGGTGTCAGATTTTGTTATCTTTGGTCAGATACACGCTCAGTACATGACTTCGTTTTCTTAGATAAGAGAAAGTCAAGTACTCCTTAATGGGGTTCATAAACTGTTGGTGGATTCAAACAATTTAATCATTCATATAAAAGAGAAAATTCAAATTTGAGTAGCTCTGTAAATTGTCTCATGTTGGAGGAACAGACGTTTTTCATCATAAATCACAATACAATGACACTATGAGAACTTTGGTGGCATCACTTGTTTTTGTCTTCTTGTGCAGTTTTGTTTGCTTTCCAGTATTTAAGGAAATAATACATTGATTCTCTTAAAGAGCCAGAAAACACGTGCCAAATAAAAACTCTAATTTTCTTAAATTTACTTTCTGGAGACAATAGTTTTATTGTTTTTGTTTTTTTGTTTCTCTACATCACCCACAGTTAATTTTATTAACAATTGGACAAACGATCATTATTTTAAATATAAGGGTTGTTTTTAAATAATGGAATTAACTTTTACAGTCAATGACCTCCTGAAATGTAGAAGCCATGAGGGCTTTACTGCAAACATGTTCAGCTTCTGGTGTGTTTGTGGATCTTTGTCTTCAGTAACAGAAAAGCTTGATCTATTGAGCTGACACCAGGTGATTCATCCCATTACTTTGCCTTCAGAAACTGTTGGGTTGCTTTGACTCATTAACCATTTGCACCATTAGTTTGTCTGAATCTGAGCAGTGAGTATAACCCTGTGCACTTCATCCTGCTACTTCATTCAGGAATCACATCAATAAACACTAGTGACCCAGTTCCACTGGCAGCTATACATACCTATATCGCAACACTGCTTCCATAGTGGCTGACAGATGGCGTGTTGCACTTCGTTTCATGAGCTGTTTCATTTCTCATACTTTTTTCTGCCTGTCATTCTGGTACAAGTTCATCTTGGTTTAGTTTGATATTTTCAAAACTCTTCAGGCTCTGTTAGATGTTTTCTGACAAAGTACGTACAATCTGGCCTTCTTGTTCTTGAGGGTTTCCACTGATAAAGGTGATATCAAAATGGCGCCGGTGAGGTCGGCTGCCGTGCTGGATGCTCTGCCCCAACTTCTCCACTTTTTGCAGTTTTTCGTCACTTTTTGCTATGTCTGCCATAATCTTGCATGGGCATCATGCAAAACACACAAATCCGCTACAGTAGAGACACTTTGGTTTCTATTGGTCTACAATACACGCACATTTCACCATGTTTAACTCCGGACCCAACCTGGCCAAAGGAGATCCTGAGAGAGAACAAAGGACGCGACACTAAGCGACGGCCTCGAGGAAAAAGAGCCGGCATCAAGAACAGGCTAAGGGCTCGCGCACACCGCGCACCCATGCCCAGTATCCTGCTAGCCAATGTTCAATCCATCGAGAACAAGCTTGATGACCTCAGAGCCAGAATCAAGTTCCAGAGAGACATTCGGGACTGCAACCTCCTCTGCTTCACCGAGACTTGGCTGAACCCAGCGATACCAGACCACGCCGTGCAGCCGACGGGGTTCTTTTCGGTTTACCGCATGGACAGGACAATGGAGTCGGGGAAGAAAAGAGGTGGTGGAGTGTGTTTGATGGTGAACAACAGATGGTGCGACAGCACAAACATCTCCCCACTCACACGCTCTTGCTCGCCCAATCTGGAGCTTTTGATCGTTAAATGTCGCCCTTTCTATCTCCCTCGGGAATTCACTGCGGTCATTGCCTGCACTGTTTACATTCCGCCTCACGCGGACTCGGACACTGCCTTATGTGAGCTACATGAGGCTCTCACACATCAACAAACACTTCACCAAGATGCCGCACTCATTGTTATGGGAGATTTTAACAGAGTGAATCTCAAACGGACATTTCACAACCTTCACCAGCACATCAACTGCCCCACCCGGGGCACTAGGACATTAGACCACTGCTACACCCCGTTCAAGAACTGTTACAAGGCTCAGCCCCTGCCGGCATTTGGAAAATCGGACCATGCTGCCATCTTCCTCATGCCTGCTTACAAACAAAGCCTAAAGCAGCAACCACCAAGCAGGAGGGAGGTCGCAAAACTTTTGCGAGATCCCGAGATAGTTTTGCGAGATCTCGCAAAAGTCCGTCTTAATTTTTTTTTCTCCCATGTCCCCTGCGGGGCTCCGTAGTGAAGGGATTTTTCTTAACCAAGGAAAGAATTTTATTTCCACTTTCAGGCCTTTTGGTGTTGCTGATCTGGCCAGTGCATTTATTCTTCTTAAGAATGTACCACATTGTAGATATGTCCACTCCAAAAGATTTTGCTATCTTGCTGATATGTTTATTTGAGTTTTTCAGTCTTTGGGCCTCATACTGCCTGCCCGTGAAAAGATACGAAAAGCAAGTTTAACACTTGGAGTCATTTCCAGATCTTTTGTTTCCCTTAATTTGCCACAAAATAAAACAGGCCAGGTCACACCGGGTCATAAAATTGCTGCCCAATTATTTTTTAAACATTGAAAATGGGGAAGTGTGTATATAAATGTCTGTCATTCCTAAACACATATTAAAATACTTTGAATATCCCATGAACTAAAGCTTTAATCGCATCTTGAGTGCTTGATTTAAAATCAACTCTGGTGGTGTACAGAAACAAAATTACAAAACTGTGTCATCATCCAAAAACACATAGACCTAACTTTACATGTAAAGGATTCTTTTCACTCTTTTGTGTGTGTGTATATATTACAAGATGGCTACAGACTGGTAGAGCAGCGTGTGAAATTAAAGAGATAGAAGAAAATTACAGAGATTCTGAGATGTAATATGGCCAACCAGTAACTCAGACATAAAATAAGACAGAAAACAGAAACTAGATGAAATCGTTACAGCAGAGTGAGATTTACAGAAAAAAGGGAGTGACTTAGAAGTGGCAGCCAGAAAGAAAATGACAGTGCCAGGAGAAGGTGAATAGCTATTCTTTGAGGTGCACTGATCATGTGGAGAGGTCATTATGACCAAAGGAGATAGACAGACACACAGGCAGGAGAATAGACAGGCAGAAAAACCGATTGATCCCTCTTATCGTTGTCTCTGTTTCCCTTATCTCGATGTGTGTGTCTGTGCGCGTGTGTATGTATGTGTGTCTTCATCTGCACTCCACTCTGAACAAGGTTTTCAGGGACACTTGGCAGGTTGCAGGGCATGGTGCTGAATTTCAATCAGGATCATTTTAGTTAATACACAAGAACAGTGGGTAAAAATCGAGCAAATCATCCAACCAGAATTCAATTTCTACTGCTCACGCCTTGTTTGTTCACATTTACAGTTCTGAAGAGGGGGGGAAAGGAGAGAAGGTTTAAGCAACAGATGAGCGAGGTGAAGAGAGTAGAAGTTGTTATAGCAGAGACAGAGAGCGGACTGAGATGGGGAGAAGGATGGAGAGAAGAAAATGATGAAAAAAGATGGAGGAATGATTTGTCAAAGTAGTGGGTTTGAGAAGATGAAAGAGCGGTAAGAGAAGGAGAAGCCACAGAAGAATCGGGAGGAGGGGGTGAAATGCAGAGAGAGGCGTGTATACCATCACACACAGGCAAACTTCCCTTTAAAACAGCTGCCATCAAAGAACAATCTGATGAGGAAAGTGTTTTGCTCTTTCCCATTCCTCGCTGGCTGTGTCCCTGTCATCGCGTCTTCCTCTTCATCAACCTCACACCATCTCGATGCCTGTTTGCTTCTTCCTCTCCTCATCCTGTGTCTGTTTTGGTCTGTCTGTCTTCATCATTTTCCTTCAGCCTGTCTCACCCCCTCTCCCAGTGGAGCATTTGTTTGTTTGCATCGCAAATATTCTAAATGAAAGAGTGTTGCTTTACTCGGCAGGTCGAGATTGCTCGTGGGCACGCTGAGCGTCTGCACTGTGCGCGCCTTCCACGTGTGTCTGTATGTGCACGCGTGCGCGCGAGCTACAGCGGTGCATTGCAAGGCGGTAATGAATTCCTCAGCGAAGCAGCGACACACAACAGCTTGAAGATCAATTTTTAATAAGAACTCTGCAGTTCACAAGCAGTGCAAAAAAACTCTGTTTGTGTGTGTGCGTGTGTGTTTGTGTGTGTGTTTGATAAGAGCTCTGCAGTTGGCTTGTAGAGCAATAAACATATTGTAATCAGTGGCTTCTGACCAAAAAAACCTAATCCCTGTGTCTGAATCTGTGCGCGTGTGTGCCTGCCTGTGTGTGTGTGTGCATGTGTATTTACTAAGATAGGGGGATCCGCTTGCTGCTTCATGTTTTTGTGATATATGAGTCTAATTTTTGAAAACAGAAACTGTTCATTACCCAAAAGTAAGTGAAGTCATCGGTTTGAGAGTGAAGAAAAGTTTCTGAAAGTGAGCCAACTCTGAGCTCCTGAAACACAACTAAAAACACAGCAACAAAGAAAAACAACCACAGACGGTATAATAAATGGACGTAGTTACAGCTGACATCATCCGAAGTACCTAAAGCCTCTTACAGCCTTGAGATGAGAATTTCCTTTTCCATCTTGGTTTGGAAAAAAAGAAAACTGTGGTATGAAACTTTATTCTCACTGGCCAATGGCTGTGACATTTCATACCACAACATCATATATGCAAGACCTACAAAAAAAGACTTGATTTCTTATTCAATATAAAATGAAAAACGATTGTCTGAGACCATAAACTCAGCAGGAAAGTGTTTGGATAGGTCAAGTCAGAAAGCCGTTTTCCTGTAGAGTTCAATGAGTCCACAACTACAGCCATCGCCATCTGGTGGCCATCTGGTGGCCTTCTGGGACGATTGTGGCTCAAGAGTTGGGAGTTCGCCTTGTAATCGGAAGGTTGCCGGTTCGAGTCCCGGCTCGGACAGTCTCGGTCGTTGTGTCCTTGGGCAAGACCCTTCACCCGTTGCCTACTGGTGGTGGTCAGAGGGCCCGGTGGCGCCTATTATAGCGGCAACCTTCGGTCCTTCTTTGCCGCTTCTGCAGAACGTAAAGTTTCTGACTCGTGCTTTTGTTAAGTCTCTTGGATGCCTTCCGGTAGCAAAAAACGAGGCGAAGGAAAAAAGGGGCAAAACATTTATTTTCCTTACAAATCGAAAGGTACAAAACAAATGCCTCTGGTGGGAGCTCCGTTTATATTCCCTTTGTGTTACAACAAAAAATGACATTAAAACGGCGACGGTCAGAAAACTGTTGCTCCACGTCCTGCTTGCTTACCTAACCTTTTACCCACACCCCTCCGCATGCGGGCCAAATACACACCCCCTTTACGACATCTACCAACACTTTACAACAACAACAGACTAACAAAGCAGGATTAATTTATGGAGCACAGCATATTACATTATAACATAAAATGATCAAGATTATAATAAAAACTTAAAGATCATGACAAATACTTAAATATGGCATGATGTAACTGAGTAAAATATTGGCCTGGACTTGGCTCCAACATCCTGGCCCCTAATTGTTCTTGTGAGCCACAAAACAATTACTCTTATACATACACTAATATATTGTTCAGAACAACAAATCAAACCTTCCAGATAACGAACAGGCAAATATACAAAGTACTTGAACTGCTCATATGGCACATTAATGTCCTTATTCCAACAGAAACTTCGTTTGTCTTGTTACAGCAGGAACTCTTCTTAAGCTGGAACATGTCTTCGCGGATGCGTGTATGTGTGTATGTTGGGGAGATTAGGGAATGGAGTCAGAGGTTCAAGCACATGACTCACCGTAGGAGACCAGCCTTTACCGCTGTCTCTTGAGTAATATGTAGAAGGGGCGCTACATATCACACTCTAGCAGCACACAAAGCTTCGCCACAGGTCGTAGGAGAATGTTTTTGCTGGTCTTCACCTTGGCTTGACGAACCCGACCTTTGGCATCCTCAAACGTCTGAATCACTCGACCCATTAGCCATGAATTTCTTGGAGCGGAATCATCCACGATGAGGACAATATCACCTTGACTGATATTTCTTTGTGGCTGGGCCCACTTTTGTCGCCTTTGCAAGTCTGGCAGATACTCCTTGATCCACCGTGTCCAAAACAAATCTGCCAAGTACTGGACTTGACGCCATCTACGCCTCGAGTACAAGTCGCTCCTGCTGAATACTCCAGGAGGTAGCGGAGTTTTGGCTTTCATCAAAAGCAAATGGTTTGGCGTCAAGGCCTCCAGGTCGTTCGGATCGGTAGAGACTCTTGAGATAGGACGGCTATTGATAATCGCCTCCACCTCACACAGCAGTGTGTGCAGACCCTCCTCATCAAGGATCTGCTGCTCCACAATGGAGCTGAGCACTTTGCGTATGGACCGTATCTGCCGCTCCCAAACTCCTCCAAAATGCGAGGCAGCTGGGGGGTTGAATATCCATGTGATGCCTTTAACCAACAAGGCTTCTTGAATCTTTGCATTATCCAAAGCACGCACTGCTTCCCGCAGCTCCCTCTCTGCACTTACAAAGTTTGTTCCATTATCAGAACGCATCAACTGAACCTGTCCCCTCCTAGCAATGAACCTCCGCAAGGCATGAATACAAGAGTCCGTGTCCAACGAATTTGCCAGCTCAATATGCACAGCCCTCACTGTCAAGCAGGTAAAAACCACGCCATACCTTGTGATCATGGTCCTACCCCTTTTGATTTCGAAGGGACCAAAGTAGTCCACACCGACACTTGTGAACGGTGGCTCATCGGGCGTGAGCCTTTCAGTAGGAAGATCTGCCATGATCTGACTTGCCGCTTTCCCATGATGCCGTCTGCAGGCGACGCACCGGGACAAAATCTTCCGGACAGCAGCATGAGATCTTAGTATCCTGTACTTCTGCCGTACCTTTGATAGGACATGATTCCTGCCACAATGCCCAAGATCCTCGTGAGTAGATCTGAGAATGAGAGTGGCTATATGCTGATCCTTAGCCAAGATTGCAGGGTGTTCTAACTCCTCTTGCATGCTAGATCTGCTCAATCTGCCACCCACTCTCATAATGCCATCCTGTACAACTGGCGACAACTGACAAAGAGGGCTATCCTTTGACACTGTCTTTCCTTGTTGCAGCTTGGCAATCTCTTCGCCAAACCGCTGCCCTTGACTGAAGCGCACGATCTCCACTTCTGCCTCAGCCATGTCACTCACAGAAAGTGGCAAGATGGGAAGGTTAGCCTTGAAATGTGTCATTTGCTTCTCCTGCTCCAACCTTCCATCATAGAGATTCGCTTTTAAATCCTTCCTCTTTTGAGCAAGAAGCTTCAGCACACCTTTTAATCTCAAGACCCATGCAACGGCTCTTTTAACCCGACGCCAGCTTGAGTAATGATGAATGAGCTGAGAGGTGGCGTCTGCAGCTTCTTCAACCACAAGAGCATATACCGATGCTTCTTTGACTTCTGTTTCGTTACAGATTGGCTGGCATACACTGTCTGGCATTTCTGGCCACTCCATTTCTGGTTTCAAAATGAAATCTGGACCCGTGATCCATGTCTTTGCCTTGAGAAAGGCACCAACACTGAGCCCTCTGGAAGCAAAGTCTGCAGGATTGGCCGAGGTGTTCACATATCTCCACTGAGAGACAGCTGATCTATCCTTGATGGCAGCAACTCGATTGGCAACAAATGTACGAAACCTCGCTGTTTCATTCTTGAGGTACTTAATCACCGACGTGCTGTCCGTCCAAAAGACAGACTCCTCCAACTCCAACTCCAGTTCGGCTCTTACCATCCTGTCCATCTTTGCTGCCACCACTGCAGCAGTAAGCTCGAGCCGTGGTATGGTCACTGGCTTCAATGGTGTAACCCTGGCTTTACCAATAATGAAAGCACTATGGGGCTGGTTCAGATTGTTTTTTGAAACCAGGTATGTGGCTATGCCATACCCCCTTTCACTTGCGTCGGCAAAGTGATGAAGTCGAGCTGAAGAGATCTTGCCAAGGGTGACTGGTCTCACACATCTGTCTACTTCAAACCTAGCTAAGTGGTGCAAACTGCCGACCCATTGTTGCCACTGCATAGACAGAGCTTCTGGCATGAAATCATCCCATTCTGCTTAGCTCTTGCAGGATGTGCTTCACTGGCAAGATCAGAGGGGATAAAATTCCAAGTGGGTCATATATAGTGCTTACCATTGAAAGCAGTCCTCTCCTTGTGAGTGGTTTGCTCTCAACCAGAACTCTGAATCTCAGCGTGTCAGACTCCACGCACCACTGAACCCCTAAAGCTCTTTCAATAGGGAGGCAGTCCATTTCAAGATCGAGCTCCTTGACTTCTTTAGCCCTGTCATCCTCAGGTATAGATGCAAGCACCGCTCTGCTGTTGGAAATCCACTTAGTGAGCTTGAAACCTCCTGCAGTGCACAAAGTCCTGAGGTCCCGAATCAGTGAGATTGCCTGCTCTTCAGTGCTGACAGACTTCAGGCAATCATCCACATAAAAGTTCCTCAGAACAGTGTTCGCTGCAATATGGTTGAACCTCGCCTGATTGTCCTCAGCACACCTTTGCAGCACGTAGCATGCACAGCTTGGTGAAGAAGTTGCGCCGAACAAGTGAACTACCATTCTGTATTCCTTGAGGCCTTTATCAAGATCTCCCTGTGGCCACCACAAGAATCTCAACAGATCAGCATCTTCAGCGGGAACCCTGACTTGATGAAACATGCCTTCAATATCAGACATGAAGGCAACTGGTTCCTGCCTGAACCTCATCAAAACACCTATGAGGGAATTGGTTAAGTCTGGCCCCTGCAACAGCTGTGAGTTCAGTGACATGCCTTGATACGTGGATGCACAGTCAAATACCACTCTCAACTTGTGCTTGGTTGGGTGGTAGACCCCATGATGTGGGAGATACCATATTCTGCTACCACTTTTACAAGTTTCTGCCACAGGAACTTCTTCGGCATAGCCCCTTTCCAGTGTCTCTGTCATAAACTTTGTGTACTCTTGATGAAACTCATTGTCTCTTAACAGCCTCCGTTTCAGGCCTTCTGCTCTTTGTACCGCCACAACACGGTTGTTTGGAAATGCAGCCCCCTTGTTCTTTAAAGGAAGGCCAATGTTGTAGTGACCATGAACCTGCTTCACTGACAGTGACACAGACTCCATAAATTGTCTGTCTCTGGCCGACATTTCCATTTTCTCAGATAACTCATGCTCAGGGAAATCATACCTCATTTGCTGCTGTGAGAGCTCCTCTAGCTTTGTCACCGATATCCTGTTCACCATCACCGGTGGCCACTCAACAGCTCCTTGAGCAATACCCTCTTCTCTTAGCAGAGGTCCATTAATCGTCCAGCCTAGTGCAGTTTTTACAGCATATGGGCCGTTGCCCTCACTGTTGATAACCTTCCAGGGCTCAAGCGCCTTTGGTACATTCGTGCCTATTAACATACCAATATTTCCATCAATCTGCTTGAGCTGAACCTCCTTCAAATAAGGCCATCTGTCCACATCGCTTTGTTGTGGAATGTTCTCCTTTGTTACTGGAATCTCTGCCTGTGTGAAAACCTGGGGAATCTTCAAAAAGTTATCCTCATCCAAACCACTGACCTCGAGACCCTTAACGACATGAGTACTGATTGTCGCTTCCTTTCCCATGGTGCGGAGCAGAATGTTGGACCTTTTTCCTGTGACCTGTAAATCCCTCATCAGCTCATCTGTACAAAAGGTTCCAGTGCTTCCTGGGTCTAAGAACGCGTATGATTCAACTGTTGTGTTGCTCCTTGAACATCTGACCTTCACAGGCACAATTGAAAGTGCACAGACTGCTTCGCCAGCCCCAGTACAACCGCATGTTTCACTGCCTGCTGCTGGAGAAAAACTTGCTGCTGGTTCTCTGATACTTTTACTGTCACTATCAGGAGAAGAGTACTGCTCCTTATGCAGAATCGTGGGATGTTTCTGAGAACAAGTCTCACACGTGTGTCTTTGTTGACAGCCTTTGCTCAGATGCCCCTGTGACAGGCAACCAAAACACAAGCTCTTTGATTTGAGGAAATCAAGCCTTTCTCTGTGAGGCTTTTGCTTGAGGAGTCTGCAGGTACTGAGGTTATGTCCTCCCTTATGACAGAAAAGACACTGTCTTCCACCTGTAGAGCCTACATTTTCCCTTTCCCTCTTTGTCTGCTCTGGACTGTTTGACACAGGTGCCGTATTAGTAGCAAAGATGCTTTCCCTCTCCTTGAATTTCAGAGCATTCTCTTTGCACACCTTTGCTTTGCCCTTGTCTCTAGACAAAGTGGTGTCCTGAATGTTACCAAACAATGGGTGAGAAGCGATCTTTGCCTGCTTCTCTACAAAACTGACCAGATCAGCGAATCTAGCTCTCATTGCTGTACGTTCTTGAATGTCACAGGCAAAACCCCTCCACCTTTCCCTTAATTTAAAAGGAAGCTTGGAGATAACTGTTCTCATATTAGTAGGGCTATCCATCTCCTCAATGTACTCCATGCTGTCTACTGTGTTACAGCAACTAGTGAGGAACATAGCAAACTCCATCAGTGCATCACCATCCTCTGGCTTAATTACAGGCCATTTTAGAGCTCTTTCAATGTAGGCTGAGGCAATAGTATATTCATCCCCGAAATGCTTGCGCAGAAGCCTCTTAGCTTCAGCGTAGCCCCTGTCAGGATACATGTGCGAACAGCTACGAACAAGAACCTTGGGTCTCCCTTGGGTGAACTGCTCCAGGAAGCGCAACCTATCTCTATTGCTGTCTGTCCTTTTCTCAATCCCATGCTCGAACGCTTTCATAAAAAACCCAAACTCCAGTGGATCCCCACTGAATACTGGAACATCCAAAGGAGGGAGAGTGGATGCTTTCTGTTGTTTTACTAGGAGCTCTGTAATCTCGTTTTGTCGCTTCATGACATTCAACAAGTCTTTAACATCAGTCATCCTGCCTTGACTAGTAATAGACTGGCTATTATCCTTCTTATTCAATGGACGAGGAAGCCTGCTACTCCTTTCTGAGCCCTGCATTACCTCTGACTCACATCTTCGACCGACATCTTCATGTTCTGGCTGAACCAAACCAAAACTGGCCCCAATACTTTGGCCCGGAGATCTTTGGCAGGTAGCCATTTTGTTGACCAAGTCAGCAGAAGTGTTATGGGCTGGCTCCTTCACAGTCAGCACCTCAAGCTTTGCGTTAGCTGCAGCAATAGCTGTTTGCAACTCCCATTCCTCCCTTTTTGCCTTAAGAACAGCTTCTTGTCTGTCAATCTCCATCTTTTGCTTTAATGCCTCAGCACGCGCTACCAGAGCAGCCCTCTCTGCCTCAATCTTTAGCCTGGCAGAATATGTGGTCGAAGACACAACAGAAGAGGTTCGACTGCTTCGATGTGCTTTACTGCGTCTGGACGATATTGCTGAAGCACTGTCTGCAGGCTCAACTTCAGCATCAACCATTCTTGCTTCAACTGCTTGCATTTCCACTCCTTTTAACCATCTCTCGACTTCCTCCACAAAACTTCTCAAATAGCTAGCCTTTGGCTCATACCACTGTGTCTGATCATGAAGAAGTTCCGACTCAGTCAAGTGATTTTTAACTGCATCGTTGTTTTCACAAAACTCAATATATATTTTTGAGAAGTCAGTGGCTAATTTAACAGACACTTCCTCAAAATTGCCGTCATCTTCCATAAGCTCCTCAATCTCTTTTATCTTTCTAGTAAGATAACCCAACTTGGTTTTCCTTGTCACTTTAAGATGCTGAAGCTTTTCCTCTTGTGCTTTAAAGGTTGGCTTGGAAACTCTTTTTTCCTGCTGCTCCATATTAATTGCGCTGCCATAAACCTTTCAATGCAATTAATCCTTTACACAGGCCATGTACCATTTAACCATACAGGAATTTTCACAAACCGTAAAGCAGGCACAGCCTCTTACTTTTCAGATGCGGGGTTTTCTTACTGCCGAAAGGATCCGGAAACACGGGAAGACTGAAGTGCATCCTCTTTCACGTCCCGTTTTCCAGTTTTCCCTTGCCGCGCCGCGGGCCGATTAACTCTGTGCGCCGGTGACGCGTGCGTAATCCTCTCACTTTCGGAGCAGTTTTCTGACTATTATAGCGGCAACCTTCGGTCCTTCTTTGCCGCTTCTGCAGAACGTAAAGTTTCTGACTCGTGCTCTTGTTAAGTCTCTTGGATGCCTTCCGGTAGCAAAAAACGAGGCGAAGGAAAAAAGGGGCAAAACATTTATTTTCCTTACAAATCGAAAGGTACAAAACAAATGCCTCTGGTGGGAGCTCCGTTTATATTCCCTTTGTGTTACAACAAAAAATGACATTAAAACGGCGACGGTCAGAAAACTGTTGCTCCACGTCCTGCTTGCTTACCTAACCTTTTACCCACACCCCTCCGCATGCGGGCCAAATACACACCCCCTTTACGACATCTACCAACACTTTACAACAACAACAGACTAACAAAGCAGGATTAATTTATGGAGCACAGCATATTACATTATAATATAAAATGATCAAGATTATAATAAAAACTTAAAGATCATGACAAATGACTACTACATGACTACTACACCAACTGCTGCACCTCCACCCACCAGTCTGTCAAGCTAATCAAGTTTGCAGATGACACCACCGTTATTGGGCTCATCGCTGACGGGGATGAGTCTGCCTACAGGAGGGAGGTTGAACGTCTGGTGTCCTGGTGCAGCCACAACAACCTGGTGCTGAATGCCCAGAAGACAGTGGAGATTATTGTGGACTTCAGGAAGCACACAGCCCCACTCCCCCCCATCATCCTGACTGACACCCCCATCACCTCTGTGGACTCATTCCGCTTCCTGGGTACCACCATCACCCAGGACCTGAAGTGGGAGCTCACCATCACCTCCGTCATCAAGAAAGCCCAGCAGAGGATGTACTTCCTGAGGCAGCTGAAGAAATTCAACCTGCCAACACGGACGATGATGCAGTTCTACACTGCAATCATCGAGTCCATCCTCACCTCCTCCATCACCGTGTGGTACGCTGGAGCCACTATCAGGGACAAACAGAGACTGCAGCGTGTTGTGCGCTCTGCTGAGAAGGTGATTGGCTGCAGACTCCCATCTCTGCAGGACCTGTACACCTCCAGGACATTGCGGCGTGCAGCTCGGATCTCAGCTGACCCTTCTCACCCTGGACACAGTCTGTTTGACCTGCTCCCCTCAGGCAGGAGGCTCCGGTCCATTCGCACCAGAACCTCTCGCCATAAGAACAGTTTCTTCCCCTCTGCTGTTGGACACATGAACAATAACCATATGACTGTTCCCACCACTAACACATGACCCTACGCTGTGTCACTGCATCATTTCATGTTTGGCACTGATCACCACCTGCACTCATGTATATATCTTTCTACGTAGCACTCTTAATTCTTATTCTCATGTATATATCTCATGTATAGCTCATGCACATATCTTTCTACGTAGCACTTTTAATTCTTATCCCTACTTTTATTTTTTCATGTCTATTTAAGTGCTATTTATGACACTATTTAAGTGCTATTTATGACACTATGTTTGCACTGAAGCACCGCAGCAATTTCCTAATGTTGTAAACCTGCTCAACATTTGGCAATAAACCCCTTTCTGATTCTGATTCTGATTCTGAAATACTTAAATATGGCATGATGTAACTGAGTAAAATATTGGCCTGGACTTGGCTCCAACAGCGCCAGTGTCCGGCAGCCTCGCCTCTGTCAGTGTGCCCCAGGGTGGCTGTGGCTACAATGTAGCTTGCCATCACCAGTGTGTGTGAATGGGTGGATGACTGGATATGTAAAGCGCTTTGGAGTCCTTAGGGACTAGTAAAGCGCTATATAAATACAGGCCATTTACCTTCGTATAACATGCAGTTTTAAGGCAGTTCCACACTCATTTAATTTTTCTGACCTGGAAGCTGCATCCATGTTTTATGTACCGAATTTCTGAGTTTTAAAGACAGAAGGTCAAGGTCAAGGTCAAGGTCAGATTTATTTATACAGCACATTTCCAACAGCCGATGCTGCACAAAGTGCTTAACAATAACAATAGAAGACAAGTTTGATATTGTAAACCATTATTTTTTAACCAGAACCACTGGACAAAAATATTAAAAAAAAACCCATTCACAACCTGCTCTGCTTCAGCAGTTCAATGCAGGATATGCTCTGATATATTAAAATATCAGTTGCAAGTGCCATTTTTTCTCCAGAACACTTAACAGCACCTAGGAGTAGTCTTCCACAGCAAGTCACCTATAATAAGTTATCAGAATAGGTGTAATGACCTCCTACTAGAAAGAGAGAGTTAACATTCAAAGCACCTCCCTGAGGTGTAAGTATGAGCACTGATCTAACCAGGTGACTGCAGGGGAGGCCATTCATATTCAAGTCTTACACAGAACCTTTGCTTCTATCCATAATTCATGAGAGAGTTCCTCCTGCATGCCTCATCCTGGCCTCCTGGTCTAACCTTCTCCGCCTCCTACACTGTATCATACCCAAACTAGCAGTAAAAGCAGTTATTCAGTGAACATTATACTGTAGGGAATGGATGTGGGCTAATGTGATAGGGGAGGGAAGAAGGGAAAGGCGTTCAAGGTTATTAAATATGGAGCCCCATTTTGAGGTGTTCAACTCATGAATCACCCCGAGCAAAGAGAGCAAGAGAGGGATGACCCTGATTTATTTGTCTGATTTCCTCTCCTTCTCGTTTTTTCTCTCTCCCTCTTTCTAGAAACAGATGCAAACTATCATTTCGTTCAGTTTACACACAATTCATCTCTATTAGACTTTTAACACATCTTGTCTCGTTGTGTTTTATTCTCACAAAGACTGAGAAATGTTGACCTTGGCTACAAACAGCATGACAGTCTGCTGGGAGTCTTTTGACCTTATCATCTTCATGTTCCATTTTGAGGGCATGACATGAGTGCAAATGGACACTTGTCCTTGAAAAAGGCATTTTCCAAAGGTGTTTAACGCCTTGGGGGGGGGGGAAACCTAGCACACATCATAAGTATTACGCTTTGTATCATCCACATCAGAAGACTCATTACTTTGTTTGCATGTGTATCAGCTTTTAGGCGTGAACACTGCAACTACAAACACTTCATCAAGTAGGCAGAAAAATACACCAAGGCTCCTTCATCAAGTCCCAACGGATAACGAAGAACACCGATGGTCACTTTATGCAGAAACAGTTCAGTATTAAGCTATCAAAAAAGCACATCACACAAATAAATGCAAGGAGGGCACTCTGATGCACAGCTAATCACGTAGAGCAACAAGGATAATTAGCCAGCATTGATTGTGCTTATCTGGCTCGCCATATACTCAGCTACAAAATGTAATGTGTGTGTGTTTATTACTTGGGAGGACATGTTTGCACAGTTTATACTCAAACTTAATTACGCTTTCTCTTGCCTCTACTTTTAGTTTGAAGATATGGTTTGTTGCTGTAGGGCGAAGGAATGAACGCAAGTAGTATGAGGACAAAAATGATCTAGACAGTACTTGACAGAGGTGCATGTGAAAATCATGCTGGTCTGTCTTTTATTTGCCAGCTCTCTATGAGAAAGCTGATGCCACATCCAGCTGAGAACTCCGGGCAGGTGAATTCACCTGGCATAGTAAGAAAGAGTTAATTTCTGTTTGTTATATGTTATATTGTCTTATTAGAGAGACTATGCACATTCAATTGTCTGAAAAAAAGACCGATTCCAAGCAAACATTTGAAACATTACAAATGGTCTTGAGAAGTTCCTTTTAAGTGCTTTGAAACCTGCTTTTTAGGATTTTTTTGTCCAATCAACTGGACATGCCTATCTTTCTCAACTCAAAAGCATCATCAAGCTCTAAAATTGTCACCAGCTGACAATGAATGCCCCGCCAGCCAATTATATCCTAAGACTAGCCAAGTAAAAGGTGTATTTTCTGCACGTTGCCACCTCCACTGTTTAATTTCTTTTTTGTTCTTTTTCATGAAATAAAGACTTGCAGTGCATTACTGTAAACAACTGCTCATTTTCTGCAGGGGTTTGGCTTAGCTGTACACTAAAAAAACACAACTGTATAAACACAGTAACTTTGGGGTTTTCATTTATGAATCCAAACAAATGGCAAGGGACATTTTTCAGATGCAGTTTAGAGGGTTGTTGCTAAGGATGGGAGTCAAGGGTGAAGTGAATTTGCAAAAACTTAATGGATGTAAGCAAAAGAGCTGTGCAATGTCATGACTTAAACATGAACTAAGAGTGTGAAAACAGTGTGTGTGCATTTTGCTGTACAAGAAGCTATTTCAGCGCTTTTCATTTTGAGCTGAGAAAGAAAGCCGTTACCCATTACAGCAAACTTTTCCCCTAAGAGATCTATCTCCATATCTCACTTCCTAACTGGGTCAGTAGTAGTAGAGTAGTTGGAGCCTCTATTGCTGGTTTCAAATGTAAACACAGAAGAAATACACGTCTCTCTTGGCCAAAACAACCAGCGTCATTCTCTCTAATTCAGTGGTAACAGCAGGAAAATGCATCAAGGCTGTGAGTTAACTCTACACTAATCTAACAGGGAACGGTTTGCATTTCACTGTAAAAAAAAGAAAAAGAAAAAGAAATGTGTAATTATCTTAAGCTGTGGATAAGAGGAAGCACCTCTCTAACTACTGTGTGCTTTCCTGCCCCTGCACAAGGAGGAGCTTAACAAGGTGAATGGTATAGCTTCACCATTATGACATAACTGTGCTGCTAAATATATCTTAAGTACCTAAAGACATCAGGTTAAGAACCTCCAGTGGGACTATTATATGTAGACTGAGGTAGCTAGAGTATAGACCATGATTATATTACACAAAATAAATAATTAATAGCAAGTATAGTTGGGGTGTGATTCTTAGTTTAACCCTGTAATGCCTCTCTAGAATAAAAATAGTGTGAAACCTGGAAAAACACAGCTCTTCACTTCAAGGAGGGATCTGATAAAGAGAGAGAGCCAGAGTTAGAAATAACAAAGAGTATCAAAATAAAATGACAGGAACAAACAAATGCGCCTACATGTCACACTGATGAGAGGAGAGAGGCCGGTTACTGAAAGAGGGCAGGATGGACAGACAAGATGGCAGCGGAGGGAGGGCAGCCAGGTGAGTGGATAAGCCAGGTGTATGAAAAGTGCAGGGGTGAAGTTCTTCTGGAAAGTCAAATACAATTCCACGAATCAGGAGAGAGCAGGGTGACTGAAATATCACAGGAAAAAACAAGGTTAGAACTAGAAACAGAGGCGTTAGAGCAAAGACTAGAGTGATCTAATGTTACCAGGAAGGGTGATACCAAGAATGATTTGGCGAAACTGTATATAGACCACATGAAAACAACAGTTGCTTTAAGGCGCTTTGCATTGTAAGGTACACACCCTACAATAATACAAAGAAAACAGAGAAAACTCCAACAATCATATGAGCAAGCGCTTTGGCGACAGTGGGAAGGAAAAACGTCTTTTTAACAGGAAGAAACTACCGGCAGAACCAGGCTCAGGAAGGGGCCGCCATCTGCCGCAACCCATTCTACTTTGAAATACTCTAGGATAATAAAGAATAACAGTAGCCCAGCCTAAAAGCAATAAACACATGAACTAGTTTTTCAGAATCACTGTGAGAGAGAATGTTTCTAAATTCAAATATATTGGACTAATGGAAGAAAGCAGTCCGACATATTTGTTCAGTACATGTATTGAAGAACACATCCTGGTCAAAAATGACTCCATGATTCCTCACAATGTTTCTTGGGATCAGGGTAAAGCCATCCAGAGTAAGCATCTGTCGAGATACTGCATTTCTGTTTCTAAAAGCACAGCACTTTCATGAGGGAGATCAGGCACAGCTGAGTGAAACACCTCAGCTGGGCAGCTCGGCCCAAGCACACCTGCTCACAGACAAAAAGAAAAGGGAAAAAACAACAGAACCAGCCCCAGTCCGTCCTGACCCTTACACTCTCTATGAATGCCAATCCTTTTTCACTCATCTTCAGTCCAGTCCTTGCACCTGACCATTTTTGGCTAAATGTTTGGTAAGCCCACTTCACACTGACCTATGAATCATTCAAGGACAAAAGAGATGCCTAACGCAAGCGATGAACCGATGTTCCGTCTACAATTTTAAATTGTATCTTCAGCACTTTGTTACTAAGACTGTCTCAAAAACAGATCATTTGTTTTCATTTTTTTAGTTGAATCTATGAAAAATGCCAAAGATAACAGTTTAACAGGCATAAAATTGTGTTTTTGCACCAACAAGGTGATTCCCATAAAAGCTATTAGCCGACAACTTGTCATTGAATTTCTGTGCGTGTCCTTAAAAATTCAAAGAAACTTGACAAAGACATGGAAACAAAAAACTATCTACAGCAGATGAACAAGATTTTGAAATTAATTTTCTTAAGAAACAGGCAGGCAGAAAGTTAGTAAAGATCTGACACAGGAGCTGAGAGATGCATCTGGCTCTTTAGAATAGAATAGAATAGAATAGAATAGAATAGAATAGAATAGAATAGAATAGCTCTTTATTGTCACTGTTACAAGAACAATGAAAGACAGTTTGGCATCTCTCCATGTGTGTGAAGTACACAATAGCATAAGTATTTACACAATAGCATATACACATTTACATTTACACAAGAAAGAAATTACTTCCATTCATAGCGTTTTCTGTAGAAGAACTTTGAATATCCTTCAACAAGTCTGGCACTGTTTTTGCCACATTTACTTCCATGCATGTTTGCACATGTTTCAATTAATCACTGCATCTATTTCCCATTTCCCAGAAAATTATGAAGAAGTAAAGGTTGGCTCAAGTCTTTTGCACAGTACTGTATGTATGAAGATATCTTTTTACTCTGCAGGCTGTGTTGTTACATCTTCTCTTTTTATGATGTCCTCATTTGAAGAAATATTTACACCATCCTGCACACACAAACAGACACTAATAGTCATCTGCCACCAGAAGTCAGTCACCATGAGCACCATGGGAATTCGTTGCACAGCTGGCTCAAAGGGCAACATGCATCTATATGCCTCTAAAAATGCTACACTGTACACATTGCTATCCTTCTAGCCTCTCTTTTCAAGACACATACAGCGCATGAATCTTTCCAACCAAGTGAACACATGAAGTGAGGATCTAATTTTCTATGTGGGGAGCCATTTGCAAAACCCTTCATCCTGCATGTGCATTTCTAATGCAGTCACATTGCAAGCTGAAAAGCTTAGCAGGGCTACTGTCTCCGCTGCCTTCATCTTGGCACAATTATCATCTAATGTGACAGGTGACATTTTCTACCACGCTGGGCCAGGCTCTTGTTGAGGATTCAAATGCATGATAATAGATTGTAACTGAAAAAGACCATTTATTTCTGTCTCACTCAAAAACACATTACATGTGGACATCTTTTCACCGCCTCCTTGAATGCCATGTATATTTGTATGGAAAATGAGGGAGCAATGGAAGGCACGGTTAAGAAGCAGGAATTATTTTACATGGGTTTGAATGAGGTAATTGAAAAAAGAGAAAAATAAGTTTCTTTAAGAGGACCACCTTCCGTTCATTTGAAAAAAAAAAAAGACAACAAAAAATGGAAAACAAAAATAATTTATTTGCTGTAAAGCAAAGTATTATATGCCTATTTTTTCGATACATCACAGATAGGAAGATACCTTAATGTAAATGACTGATCAAAACTTGTCCATTCATGTGTTTCTGTTGTAATAATGTTTTGTCCAACTTTATTCTAAAAAGCTTCTGTACAGCCAGGATTTTTCCATTTTTGCATATTAGTTACACTTAAATGTTTCAGATACTCAAAATTGTAATATTAGGTTAAGATAACCTAAATACAAAATGCAGTTTTCAAAGTATAATCTCATTTATTCAAGGAAAAAAACAAAGGTTATGCAAACCTACCTAACCCTGTGTTAAAAAAGTAAATGTAATAACTGGTTGTGCCACTCTTGGCACCAACCACTGCAACCGAGCATTTCAAGCATCACTCTGGAGGAATTTTGGCCCACTCGTCTTTGCAGAATTGTTTTAATTCAGTCACAATAGAGGGGTTTTGAATGTGAACAGCCTGTTTAAGGTCATGCCTCCAAAACCTTTTTTTTTTTTCAAATACTCAGAGGTGGGCTTGCTGGTATTTTTCAGATCGTTGTCCTGCTGCTTAACCCAAATGTGCTTGAGCTTTAGGACACAAACTGATGGCCAGAGATTCTCCATCCATCCATCCATCTTTATCCGCTTTGTCCGGGGCCAGGTCGCGGGGGCAGCAGCCTAAGCAAAGAGGCCCAGACCTCCCTCTCCCCAGCCACCTCCTCCAGCTTATCTGGGGGAATACCAAGGCGTTCCCAGGCCAGCCGAGAGATATAATCTCTCCAGCGTGTCCTGGGTCTGCCCCGGGGCCTCCTCCCGGTGGGACATGCCTGGAACACCTCACCCAGGAGGCGCCCAGGGGGCATCCTTGTCAGATGCCCGAACCACCTCAGCTGGCTCCTTTCGATGTGGAGCAGCAGCTGCTCTACTCTGAGCCCCTCCCGGATGGCCAAACTTCTCACCCTATCTCTAAGGGAGAGGCCAGCCACCCTTCGGAGGAAGCTCATTTCTGCCGCTTGTATCCGCGATCTCGTTCTTTCGGTCACTACCCACAGCTCGTGGCCATAGGTGAGGGTAGGGACGTAGCTCGACCGGTAAATTGAGAGTTTCGCTTTTACACTCAGCTCCCTCTTCACCACGACGGACCGGTGCAGCGTCCGCATTACTGCAGCTGCAGCCCCAATCCGTCTGTCGATCTCCGGCTCCCTTCTCCCATCACTCGAGAACAAGACCCCGAGATACTTGAACTCCTCCACTTGGGGCAGGAACTCATCCCCGACCCGGAGTGGGCACTCCACCCTTTTCCGGCTGAGAACCATGGCCTCAGATTTGGAGGTGCTGATCCTCATTCCCGCTGCTTCACACTCGGCTGCGAACCGTTCCAGTGCGAGCTGGAGGCCCTCACCCAATGAAGCCAACAGAACCACATCATCTGCAAAAATCAGAGATGAGATTCTGAGGCCACCAAAGCGAAAGCCCTCCGCCACTTGGCTGCGCCTAGAAATCCTGTCCATAAAAATTATGAACAGAACTGGAGACAAAGGGCAGCCCTGGCGGAGCCCATCACCCACCGGGAATGAGTCCGACTTATTGCTGGCAATGCGAACCAAGCTCTTGCAACGGTTATATAGGGATCGAATGGCCTGTAGCAATGGGCCAGAGATTCTCCTTCAGGATTTTCTGGTACTGAGCAGAATTCATGTCTACATCAGTAACAGCGACCATCACCACACTACCATCAAATGTCAGTTTGATGTTCTTTCCTGAAATGCTGCATTAGTTTTTAGCATTAGCTTCCAAAATGTTCAACTTTTGTCTCGTCAGTCCACAGGAGATTTTCCCCAAAGTCTTGGAGATCATCAAGATGTTTTTTTGATGAGCTTTTGTGTTCTTTTTGATCAGCATTGGTTTCCAACTTGGTACTCTCCCATGGATACCATTTTATCCCAATCTTATTGTTGGACAAAGAGCACTGGTACTGTAGTCCAGGCACTCTTGAGAAGCTTCACCATTGTTCCAGGTTTTCTTCACCTATGGATTATGTCTCTTACTGGAGTCCCAGTTAACTTTGTAACCCTTTAAAGACTGATAGATGTCAATTACTTAGTTTCTCAGCTGCTTCTTTAGATTGTGACATGATGTGTTGTTTAGCCTAAATCAAGTGATTTCTTGATTCAACAAGTCTGGTTAGACTGGCAAGAGAAAAAGTGTGACAAATATCCAAAAAAGTAGAAAATCAGGAAGATGGCCAATACTTGTGTGTTGTAAACAGTGTTGGTCAAGTTACTTGAAAAAGTAATCAGTAACTAATTACTGATTACTTCCCTAAAAAAGTAATCCTGTTACTTTACTGATTACTTCCCCAAAAGTAATTAATTACTTAGTTACTTTTTAAAAACACGATTTACAACCTGAATAGGTGATAAAGCGATAGATCTTTCAGCTCAATTCTACTTTTTCTACATAATCCATCATACAAAATGTAATCAAATGGAAACGTCTCTTTTTAAAACTTGTTTTATCAGTTTTAATCTTTTAACTTCATGCATCAAGCAAAAATTTAATTATATGCAACATTCACTGACTGGAAGAAATTTGTTTAACATTTAAACTTATTTTCTGCACATTCCAGCACATAAAATATTTTTTGTGTGTGTTTACACTCACTCTTTCAAATAGATGCAAGTAAAACACAGCAGAAAATAAATAACATCAAAGACTAGCGGTCCTGTTGCTCTATTTTCACCTGTAAAGCAGGAGTGGCGTAGGCGGAGGTTTACCCTGGTGCAGGTGTGCCACAGCGGTCAGTGGAAGAATCCGGGAGTTTCTAAAAGAGTTTCCGTCGTTGCGCACTCGGTGCTTGCTTGGAAGTTTAGGGTTTTTTTCGCTTTAAAAACAAGTTTTCTTCCCACGCACAACGGACACTAATGTTTTTGTCACTTTTTATGGAATCAAACTCAAAGTAAGGTCAGTACTTCCACGCTTTAAACGCTGCACGCTCATACTCTCTCCCGCACTCGACATATTATCCATTGTTGATCTGCACACAGCTGTTGTCACGAACGTCGCACTCGCTTACATCACTGCCATGAGACATTCTCGCAAAAGAATCACGGTTTTAGTAACGCAGTAACGCAGCGTTCCTACGGGAAAGTAACGGTAATCTAATTATCGTTTTTGCAATACTAATCCCTTACTTTACTCGTTACCTGAAAAAAGTAATCAGATTACAGTAACGCGTTACAAGTAACGCGTTACTGCCCATCTCTGGTTACTGCCCATCACACTATATACACACGTATACACATATAAACAGAGAGTCATCTCTAATAAAAATTGTAATAGGCTAATTTCTTGCCGTCCCTCGCATAGTCAGTCGTGTAAAAATCCACAATGACTTAAAAATACATTTGAGCACAAACCAGTTGAAACCAGGCCTTGAGGTCTCTCTGTTCACATTAACAGGTCACCTCTGGCCCACACACACAACCACGTACACTTGTAATTAATGAAACAGGAGGAAGGCAGATGGAGAGGACAGAATGAGAGAGTGACGACATGCGAGAGAGAGAGAGAGAGCAAAAGAAGCAGGGTTAGGAAGGCCTTGCTCTACAAACAAGACACCCTCATTACCACATAATCCCTGACACAAAGTGAAAACAGAGAGAGACAGCTAAGAGACGAGAGTTTTGGGAAGGTTTGGTTTGCGCTGACGAAGGGTAAGCGGTGCTCGAGGCTAGTGTTTGAGTCTGCATGTGCGGTTGGGCAGCGGAGAAATGGGAGAAGGGAAGAAGTAACAGAAGGATGAGGCACGAGATTAGAGGTGGAAAGGGGCAGAGAAGGAAGCGACAGACAAGAGTAGAGAGAAAAAGGGCAAAAGGTCTGAAAAACAGTGGTCATTAGCAGGCAGAACAGTAGCCCCGAGAAAGGCACACATGTACACACACAGGGGCTTCTCAGTAGGCCAAGCACATAGTCTTGATAGTGCATCATAATTAATATTTCATAGGCTGTCTCCTGCAGGTGAAAGAAAAAGAAGACTCGATGGAGAGATGAAAATAAGAAAAGAAAAAAAAGAGACAAACAAATTCAAATTGTGTAAATATGTAAATTTCTATGTGCTAACATGCACTACATGTGATTATGTGTACATATCAGAGTGCTTGTGAATAATCTGCAGGATTCACTTCAAGTATTGCTTCTTTTGCTTTTTTAAATAAAGATGGCGTTTCCCAAAACTGCTGAAATTAGTCATATAAAGGATTAAATGCATTGTTTGTTGGGTGAAATCTTCTTGAAGTATGAAATCAAATGCTGACTGACATTATCCAGCAGGACAGCAACACAGTCACTATTTTTTTTACCTCTATTATTATGCAACGTCTTTAGTGCAGGCATTTTGTAGCATTCATTCAGTCAAGTGGAAAACAGCGGTGTAAATAAGCATATAATGAAAAACAAGTTGGCCATGCAGCCCCTTAAGGGTCGGGCCTTTCCTTCTGCTGAGTTTTAAGCCTTTGTTTTAAGCGTATTGTCTGCTGCAGTTCCCCAGCAGCCACTTTCCTCCACCTCCATGAAAGACTGACACGGTAGAAACTGCCTGAGTTGCACAAAATCTCTGGGGTTGCTGAGATCAGTGGGTTCCTTTGAGCTTTCCTCCATTTCGAGAAGCACAACAACCAGACAGGGAGGGGATCCCAGATTACCATAGCATTAATAAAACAAACTGTAATCTGAAACAAGAGCAAAAACAAAAGGCTGTATCCTTGTTTTCCCCCAGGAAGACTCTCTGCGACTGTGTGTGCGCCGTTTGTCATGTACACACAAGCTTACCCAACGACACGCGTTTGCAGACGCACATACACATGCATAGTGGGATGCACCCATGCTTGTAATGGCATTGTTCCTCAGAAAGGTTAATTCATCACAGTTCAGCATGCTGTGATGGAGAGAGGGAGGAAAAGAGGTGAAGGAAAGGTCAGAAAAAATGCCCCAAGGAAGTACAGGAATATATACGTTGGGAAGGAAATATATACAGTGCACTATTTGGAAATAAGGTGAAAATAAGGGATAAAGAACACGGAAAGGCAAAACAATACATATAATACAATATATATCACTGGATCACTGCTACACGCCATACAAGCAGGGGTACAAAGCTGTCTCACTCCCGGCTTTTGGGAAGTCTGACCACAATGCCATCTTCCTCATCCCCCAGTATAAACAAAGCATACGGAGGGAAGACGTGACCACGAGAGAGGTAAAACGGTGGACTGCCCAATCAGAAGCTACGCTACAGGACGCACTCAACAACGTCGACTGGGACATGTTCAGAGCATGCACAGCGACATCAACGAGTTTACGGAAGTAGCAGTATGCTTCGTCAATATGCTAGCGGAGGAGATTATCCCCACTGCGAGAGTCACCACATTCCCAAACCAGAAACCGTGGATGGACAGATCGATCCGCACTGCAGTAAATGCCAGGACCGCCTCCTACAACGCGGGTCTCGCCACTGGCGATATGAGCGCCTATAAAGCGGCATCATACGGCGTGCGGCGCGCGGTGAGAGATGCCAAACGCCGGTACCGGGAACGTGTGGAGTCCCACTTCCACCAGGGCGACACACGGAGTATGTGGCACGGACTACGCACGGACTACAAAGCCAGGGACACTGCGCTGATCAACGCTGACTCTGCATTCACCAACGAGCTGAATCAGTTCTACGCCCGTCTCGAGGTTAGCCAGGCGGCTAATGCTATCTACTGCCTGACTACCGAGGACAGTGACATCATCATCGCAGAGCATGACGTCCGAGCGGCACTGAGGAGAGTGAACACAAGGAAAGCGGCGGGGCCAGACGGCATCACCGGCTGTCTGCTGCGCTGCTGTGCTGACCAGCTACCAGGTGTGTTCACTTACATCTTCAACGAGTCCCTGGCGAAGTCTGTGGTCCCCACATGCTTCAAAAGATCCACCATCATCCCTGTGCCCAAGAACAGCAAACCCTCATCCCTGAACGATTACCGGCCAGTTGCACTGGCCTCGGTAGTAATGAAGGTGTTTGAGAGGCTGCTGAAGAACATCTCCTCCTCCATCCCAGACACCACAGATCCGCTGCAGTTCGCCTACAGATCCAACAGATCCACAGAGGATGCCATCGCCCACGTCCTACACACCACTCTCAGCCACATGGACAAGAAACAGGGTAACTATGTGCGAATGCTGTTTGTTGATTACAGTTCAGCGTTTAACACAATAGTGCCCTGCAGACTGTTCACAAAGTTCAGGGATCTGGGACTTAACAGCCGTCTGTGTGCATGGGTGTTGGACTTCCTCACTGGCAGAACTCAGGTGGTGAGGGTGGGCAGGTGCTTCTGCAACAGCATCACCATCAACACAGGAGCACCTCAGGGATGTGTCCTCTCGCCACTGCTCTACTCCCTCTACACTTCAGACTGTGTGGCCACCCATGGCGCCAACACCATTGTGAAGTTTGCTGACGACACAGTGGTGTTGGGTGCAATCTTCAACAACGATGAGGCGGCCTACATGGATGAAGTGAAGAATCTGGCATCGTGGAGCCAGGACAACCACCTCCAGCTGAACGTCGGCAAGACCAAGGAGCTGGTGGTGGACTTCAGAAGGAGTCAGCACAGAGACTACAAGCCCATTATCATCAATGGAGCTCCAGTGGAGAGGGTGCAGTCCTTCGAGTATCTTGGTGTTCACATCTCCTCAGACCTGACATGGGCTGCCCACATTCAGGTCCAGACCAAAAAGGCTAGGCAGCGCCTGTATCACCTACGACAACTGAGGAAGTTCAGGGTCTCTCCAAAGATCCTCAGGATTTTCTATACAGGCGCTGTGGAGAGCATCCTCACACATAACATGACATCGTGGTTTGGGAACAGCTGTGTGAAGGACCAACAAGCTCTCCAGAGAGTGATCCGTACAGCAGAACGCTGCTGCAGGATTGCTCTCCCCCCGCTTCAGGACACCTACACCAGGAGATGCCGGACTAGAGCAGCGCAGATACTGAAGGACGCGTCCCATCCTGGCAACAAACTGTTCCAACTTCTGCAATCTGGTAGAAGGTTCCGCATCTTCCGGGCAAGGACAGAGAGACTCAAGAGGAGCTTCTATCCCCAAGCCATCCGTGCCCTAAGCACACACACCCGCCCTCTCACATCATCTATAATTGACTGAGTCAGGACTCTTCCAGACACTAAACCAAGGCACAATGTACATTTTGTAACCCCTATAGACATGGTTACTAGTATTTTCTTGTTTTTACCTGGTAATATTATTTCCGACACCCCTTGAACACACTTTGATTTTCCGTAGTTCAGTGAATGCAACAAAAGCACGTTGCTGCATTAAGCTAGGCAAAACGGAGCAAGACACCCGAGAGCAATTAACAAGCTACACAGTGAGTCTTTCGGTATAAAATAAGTGTTATAAAGTATTTTCAACAGTCTCTAACTTAAAGTTATGTACTTTTCAGAGGCCTTTATGTGTTTTACTCTCGACCAAAACCAGGCAGAGCGTGTATTTGTTTCTTGGGAATTCCGGTGAGTTACTAGAGATGATAAGTTAGCAGGAAAACTTATGCTAATTGTACATGTGGTAAACACTGCAACAGTGCGAATTCTGTATTGTCTAAAAAAAGCTAAAACCAGTCGGAGTACTTGAATTGTGTGTGAAATGGAATGTCGTATTTTATTTTATTGTCTATTTGATTGGGCATCTTCACAAATGCGCAAAACTAATGCAGGATGCACTTTTCTTTTAGCCATAAATGTTGTCCAGTGCCTTTCCTGCACTTTGTAATTTCAGTTATAGGTTAATACATGTAAATAAGTTATTTAAAACTAGTTACGTTACAAACATTTCATGATGTGATTACATATGCCTTAAAAAGGGGTATATAAATACAATTGATTGTAATGCTGTAAAGCAATACAAATGGAATTCATAGAGACAGAACAATGTTAAAACAACAGTGTACTTGATTTTGAAAACTTTATGAGATCTCATTTTATTTAGAAAAACTGTTAAGAACTATTTTGTTTATTGCTCTGTACTGTATGTGCAGACTGGTTTTTTGTGATCCTGGATCTGAAGTGGTTCTGGATATGGATGGCGAGCCAGACCCTGTGAAAACTCTTGGCGAATCCAAAAGCAGTGTGGCCAGCTGTTCTGGATGCAGGAGTAGAGTTACAGTCTGAATTACTTCGAATCGCAGGATTTCAGATAAGCAAGAACAAAAACTGCTTACTTGATACGGATTGTTTCTCTGGGAAACAGTTGAACTCCCAATATCCTGCTCATCAGGAGTCAGGTCTAAAGAGACTACTTATTTTATTTTATTTTGTTGTTATTTTCAAAAGAGCGCTCTTCTCTGTTGATTTTCTGTTAATTTTCTATGCTGTTTACATTGGGTTATTGCACCACTGTAACATTGTAATAAATCTGCCGGCTGTTCAACACTCAATTCTCTCAAATTTATTTTACTCCTCTCGAATCTAGTCTATAAGTTTAATCCTACTATACTAAGCAGGTGTTACAATTTCAATTCCTTTAATTTTAAATATGTTTATATTGTCTATCCTGTAAAATAGTCAGATGTCTATTCATATTAATGTACAGAATTCACCTGCTTGCTGCTACTACTGCACATTCACCCAATGTATATATATATATATATATATGTGACAAATAAAGAACCTTGAACCTATAGAATGGGATTAGACACATTTTTTATATTCAAGACAACAAAGAACAGAGCACACAAGATGTGATCAGAATCAAGTTATGTTTTCTGGTACTCAAATATCCATTATTAAGAATAGATATAGGAATGCATTGCCATGGTGAAACAGCACTGTTTGAGTGAAGACTTTCTGAAGAACTGAAGAGTCGCCCACCTCCACCCCCACGCCAGCGTACCTTGTACAATCACGGATCTGCAAGTGCACCCACTAAAAAAAAAAAATCTCATTTTTAAGTTTTAGTCCATTTTTCCCTTCCAGATAATCTCTTTGGGCACTTCTGCAATGGTTCCAGCAAAGCTGCTATTTTTAGATCGCTCCCTGGATGTCTCATTCGGACCACTTGTGCTTTTGCGACTGTGACGCCTCCTGGATTTCATACAGAGTCGAAACAGTGACCTTTCAAAGGTCGCTGAGAGAGAAATCTGGTGAGCAGGGCAGAGTGGGGCTGATGAGAGAAAACTGTGTTGGTGTGTCTAAAAAAACTTGTGCAATGTGGCCACCACCACGGGGTTAGGTGGTGCATGCCACCTCTTCACCAGTGATGATCCTTGACGTACACTCAACAAAAATATAAACGCAACACCTTTGTTACTGCTCCCATTCCCCATGGGATGGACGTAGAGACCTAAAATTCATTCCAGATACACAATATAACCATCCCTCCCAAACAGTGGTCACAAATCAGTCCAAATGTGTGGTAGTGGGCACATCTGCTATATTGAGATAATCCATCCCACCTCACAGGTGTGCCACATCAGGATGCTGATCTGACATCATGAGTAGTGCACAGGTGTACCTCAGACTGCCCACAACAAAAGGCCACCCTGGAATGTGCAGTTTTGTCTCACAGCAAAATGCCACAGATGCCACAAGCAATGAGGGAGCGTGCAATTGGCATGCTGACAGCAGGAATGTCAACCAGATCTGTCGCCCGTGCATTGAATGTTCATTTCTCAACCATAAGCCGTCTCCACAGGCGTTTCAGAGAATATGGCAGCACATCCAACCGGCCTCACAACCGCAGACCTCGTGTAACCACACCAGCCCAGGACCTCCACATCCAGCAGGTTCACCTCCAAGATCGTCTGAGACCAGCCACCCAGACAGCTGCTGGAACAATTGGTTTGCACAACCAAACAATTTCTGCACAAACTGTCAGAAACCGTCTCAGGGACGCTCAACTGCATGCCCGTCGTCCTCATCGGGGTCTTGACCTGACTCCAGCTCGTCGCCGTAACAGACTTGTGTGGGCAAATGCTCACATTCGATGGCGTCTGGCACGTTGGAGAGGTGTGCGCTTCACGGATGAATCATGGTTCACATTGTTCAGGGCAGATGGCAGCTGAGAATGTCCCAGTTCTTGCATGGCCAGCATACTCACCGGACATGTCACCCATTGAGCATGTTCGGGATGTGCTTGACCGGCGTATACGACAGCGTGTACCAGTTCCCATGAATATCCAACAACCTCGCACAGCCATTGAAGTGGAGTGGACCAACATTCCACAGGCCACAATTGACAATCTGATAGACTCCATGCGACGATGTGTTGCACTGCATGAGGCAAATGGTGGTCACACCAGATACTGACCGGTTCTGGGTCCCCAGACCCCCAATAGCGCAAAAAACTGCACATTCCAGGGTGGCCTTTTGTTGTGGGCAGTCTGAGGTACACCTGTGCACTACTCATGATGTCAGATCAGCATCCTGATGTGGCACACCTGTGAGGTGGGATGGATTATCTCAATATAGCAGATGTGCCCACTACCACACATTTGGACTGATTTGTGACCACTGTTTGGGAGGGATGGTTATATTGTGTATCTGGAATGAATTTTAGGTCTCTACGTCCATCCCATGGGGAATTGGAGCAGTAACAAAGGTGTTGCGTTTATATTTTTGTTGAGTGTATAATAAGGTCACTATGATGCAGTGAAATCGGAGATGACTATGCACTAAGAGGACTTCCAAGGAGTAATCCAAAAAATAGTGTGGGGGGGGGCTGGAAGAGGTCAAGAGGGAAATTATCCATATTTGCATCATTAGGAAAGGTTTTTGGTTTTCTATGGGCTGTGTAACAGAACATTATTATCCTACTTTGTGCCTGCCTTCTTTTGAATCATATCATAGTAGGTGGCTTTTTTGTAAGCAGTGCATAATGACTCGAAATATAGTGATTTGCAAAAATCGCTTGCGTCATTCTTGGCTGGTTTTAATAAGGTTTATTATCTCTCACAAAATCTGACAATAATAGTTTGAATTAATTTGGTTTCGTAATAAAATTCCTCTCACGTTATACGATCCCACACTTCAGCGATACCTTCCATAAACAAATCGACATATTCATTAAAACATTACTCAAGTTCGTGGCACAACACGTAACATAATTGCACTTGATCAGCCTTGTTGACCTCCTTGCTGATCAGCACAAGCCCTGATCTACCTTGACAATGACACTGCAGAGGGACTCTCCGCAAACAGCTTCTTCCAATTTGCTGTTCAACAGTGAGTCACTAAAATATGAAAAGAGCACAAATAAAGGCATGTATTGCCTTGCCTCAGGAAAATACTTACTTTTCTGTCATAAAGCTGCATCTTAAGCTACACGCCAGAACGCAAAGTGCCTACGGAGACAGAAGGCAACAAATCTTGTGTGGTCCTGTGCATCCTATGTGAGCAGAAGGCAAATGAGTGCGTCTTCATTGTGATTCAGGGCTGTTGTTGTTTTGTGTAGTTTTCTGGGTTCTTCGCTGTGACTGAAGCATATGTCCCAGCTTAACCAAGCTAACAATTTACCTCTGCCCTTCTCGGTAAACATCACAGATAGAGGCCTCCCATACATCAACATACTAGACAATACATCCGTATTAATAATCGCCCATCCATTCTAAACACAGAAGCAGAGGGTCGGTGGCATTTATTTAACAAACTTGGCAGATATTTACTTCGATCACATAGGGGACTGGTGGAAGGCGAGACAGATGGCGTGTCTAATTGTCTGAGCTGGATTCCTTTTCTTAGTTGACTGTGACTTAATTTTATTTAAGATTTCCATGTGTAACAGTCATAAGTGGGTTTTCCAGAGGAACAGGCATGTGACAGAAATGAAAAAATATTCCAAAGAGACCCTGAAAACATGTAAATTACAGAAGCTCAAACCACTGCGTAGCCACCATCTAAGTCTTTGTCTTCCGCTTTAAAATGGAAATGATGTGCAAATGGGTTTCTGCAAAGTGAATACAACCAATTGGTTTCCAAACAATTGCAGCCTCCTTTCCATTTTTTCTCTCAATTTCTGCTTTTTCTTTTTCTCTTTCTTTCCCTTCTCCGTTTGTCTTTGTGGGTGAGGCGTATGTCCAGCAGACGTTAGATACTCAATGTAGACACATCTCAGTAAGGCATAGCAACCTCTTAGGAGGTATAAATGAATAAAACGGCGTGGAAAACTGGCTTTTCCTTGCGTTGTAAGACACAGAGGAAAAGGGAGAACAAAAAAAAAAGAAAGTGGATGAGCGCAAATGCCAGAAAAATGCGTTGGTCAGGGTGGTGATGGCAGACGGAGAGAGATTTGAGCAGGGGGGATGAGCGCTTGGAAAGGAGGGGGAAATTAATTTAGTCAGGAGTGGGCTGTCAGAAGTGGTAATAATAGCAGGAGGTGAGATGATGATAGCCTGGATGTGGGAGTGCTCACTGTGGCCTGCTATGGCATGCTCCCATGCACACACACTCCCTGGGACACACACACACGCCCACATATACACGTAGACGAGGTATCTTTGGCTTGAAATATTATAGAACTTACCCAGACAGACTCACACAAGCACACAAATGCACACCTTCAAACGCATTCGCTATATCAGTCCTCACAGATAAGTGAGCCCTGCTGTGATGTCTTTTAGAAAATAGGCTTTTCCACCATTTTACCCATTTCCCAGATGTTATATCTAGTGGCAGATCTAGCAGGCAGCCAGTTTACTTCCAGATGCAGAGGAGCTCACAAAGCCACCGTGGAAGGCTACCTGTGTGTGATGTGCTATGATTAGGAAAGAAGGAGAAGACTGTTACATATGGGTTTTTGCAAAAAATACACCTGAAAGGCTGAAGACAATATGGGTTTTCTTTATTTTCTTCTATTTTCATATGCACTTTACACACGTTTAAACACACAAATAAAGACATAAACCCAAGACTTATGTCGAAGGCACATCTCTCTCTCTCTTCTGCCTACAGTTTTCCACTTCTTTCTTTTTTTTGGTTCAAAAGGATTCGGTGAGTGAAGGATGGCAAGTGAAGATATGGTATCTAGTTTTCCACATCATTAGCACCAGGCATGGTGTGGTGTAATGTTGCGTCTCTAATGCCCACAGCCAGTCGTGTTCACTAATGATGTTGAATCACCACCTCGGGGTGCCTGCTACTCACCCTGGTGATGGCAGTGTCAGTGGTCTGTCATGATGTTTGTCATGGGCACATTTAAGGAGAAACACTTAGGTGGTAATTATTGCACTGTCATTGAAGAGTTATACCATCCATGGACAACACAACTGTCACCAGGCACTCTGTGAACATTTCTCTCTCATTCAGCTATTTAGTTTCATTTTTTTCTATATATTTTTTACTTTTAGGGCTAGTGGATGTTTTCTTTTCTGCTGTATATGTTTTTTGTCAGCCTTTGCAACTCTTGCACTTCTTTTTGTCGTGTCTGTTCTGTTCACCGAAGCTTAACAAGTTTGCTATTATCTTATCTGCCTCTCTCTATGTCTCATTTGACCTCACTCCATTTTCTTTGATGCCTGATGTCTGTATGTTTCTCTGTGTTGTCTGTTTCCTCTATGACTCAGTGCTCTTTAAGAGTTCAGGTGCCTTAAAGCTCTCTGACTAATTCCATTAATTCCTCTATCTATCCTGTCCTGCACTTCAGGTTTCAGGCCATCACCATCCCTGGTTCCAGTCTCATATCACTCTATTTTTATTCCTCTTTTACGAGTAACCATTTCTAAGGCTTGTGAGCACAAGAGGCTTTGAAGTGACAATGGTCCGGGTACTGAGAGTAATCTATATTCCAAAACGCCGCTGTTCAAAGTTGGACTTTCATGCTAGCTGAATAGAGGGCACCTTTTAACTCAGAGCCAGTAAAAGTGTCATAAGTTTTTTTACTTAAATCTCTCATTCCCTTTTTAGCACTCTGAAAAAGTGGATATTAAGCTTTGAAGAAACAGCCTTTTAACAACCTGAGACCTTTCAAGGGTTAACTTTTACAAAATGCAGCAACCTCTGCTATTAATAAGAACATTGCACATTACAACGTACAGGAGGAAGACTTTATATGATTGAAATATTTAAGAGCTAAAGGTGAGGGGACAGAGAAAGAAATAAAAAAGCTGCAGTTTTCACTTTGATTTCCTTTAAGAGCCATTCCCCAATAACTTGTCCCATGTTTTTATGGAGAAACATACATTTATTGTTTGGGGTTATTGTTTCCTGTAAAATGGGTTTGCTTCCTTTCAGCCTCACAGAATCTTTATTAGTTTTTAAAAGTGGCAATTACCCTTTAAAGGTCAAACAACCAATCAGGCCACTTCCTTTCACTGGCACTTTTTAATGACCTTGCTGTGGCACACATTAATGCCCCAGGAATCTGTAGAACCCCTGTGAGAGATACTTAATGCTGCATTTACATTCAACCTTTGTACTTCCACGTGAACTACACCCTGCACATTTCTTCTTCCATTTCTTTAGTAATAAATCACATATGCGCAGGTGTGGCATAGCTGGTCTACAACATAAGATAAGATAAGATAAGATACGATAAGATAGAACTTTATTAATCCCTCGGGTGGGTTCCTCTGGGAAATTCGACTTCCAAAAAGCACAGCAACGACCGAAGTTACAGTTACAGAATTGTTATATATATATATATATATATATATATACATACATACATACACACACACACACACACACACACACATATATAAATACAGAGACAAATATAAATAAAATATACAAAGGGGATAAATAGAATAAATAGGAATAAAAAATAAAAATACAAGTGAATTGCACATTTCAAGTATTGAGTCTATTGCACAGTTGACTATTTACAAAAAGTATTGCACAAGGTATTGTACAGTGAGGTGAAGAGGCACTACAGCTTAGTTGTTCCCCCCTCCTTTGTCCTCCTGTTTCCCCTCCCTCTCCCCTCCAGAGAGGAGTTAAACAGTTTGATGGCGTGTGGGACAAAGGAGTTTTTAAGTCTGTTAGTTCTTGTCTTGGGGAGAAGCAACCTGTCACTGAACAGAGTCTTCTGATTGTTTATGGCCGTGTGCAGAGGATGCCCAGCATTGTTCATAATGTCCATCAGTTTCTTTAATGTCCTTTTCTCTGCCACTGTCACCAGAGTGTCCAGCTTCATGCCGACCACAGAGCTAGCCTTCCTGATCAGTTTCTCCAGCCTGGATGAGTCCCTCTTTTTTTTTTTTTTTTTGCCCCAGCAGGTATCTCTCCAGCTTTTATTGTCATGTCAAGAGTCTCACAAAAACAGCAATAATTGTCAATACAATTGAAAGGGAGCGATTCAGACTGCGTTCAGGCCCTGTGGATGTTGAGTTCGCAGTCTGGAAATCCACAATCTCTCATATCTCCTCCTCTGGCCCTCCGTCCATGTCGCACAGGTTTGAAGTCCCGTTATACTCAGATGTTGTAATGTGTGGATTTGGAAATGCAATACTACCTGAGACAACATTACTCGACAGTACGGCAAATGAATTTTCTAAATTATAATTGGTGGTAATCTGTTATTATCTTTAATTAGCTGCACAAAAGAACACATTTACCAATTAAACACGAATTTTTTATCATTTAAACACTGAATACTGATACGAAAGACCTGGAACATAAAACCTGACCACACGGTGCAAGTTTTCAGTTTGCTTTTAGAACAAAAGATTGACTTCCTCCTCTTTCCCCTTCTCTTGCTGAGCACCACCTCACACTCACACTGCAATCATAATCAGAGTAAGGGATAGTTGCACACATATACCCATCACAGGTGCCCACACAGATGGGTGAAGGCACATGCATAGACTGAGGAAAGTGTGCTCGCACAAAGGGCATTACACACGGGTAGATGCAAGGCACACGAGTGAGCACACACGCCCACACTCATTCCAATCAGCAAGCTTGTCAGGAATGACAGCTCTGTAATCAGCAGGTAATGATGGGACGCCCATGGTGAGGAGAGGAGAGGAGAGGAGAGGAGAGGAGAGGAGAGGAGAGGAGAGGAGAGGAGAGGAGAGGAGAGGAGAGGAGAGGAGAGGAGAGGAGAGGAGAGGAGAGGAAATGAGCTGTCACAAGGCCCTTCAAAGCTGCATCAGGGGCTGAACCTGAATCGGATCGCAGAGTCTCAATAGAGCCTGTCAGCACCAGGTGCTTGCTGAATGCCACCCCCACTCCACCTCATACACACTCACGGACGCACGCACAGTTTTGACTCATCTCCCTTAGCACTCACTCACACCACCTGGCCCATGCCATCTAAAGACTGTGGGGTCTCTCCCTCTTCATTTCTCTCTTCCTGAGGATGAGGCAGATTTACAGTTCATCAGGCTCTTTTTCACTTGCATGTGTTCAAGATCTGTCTACAGTGAAATCTCACACTGATTGGAGCGAGGGCCCACGCTGAGCGCACTCGCAGACCAATATAGATATGCAAACACATAGTCTACAATTATGGGCAGGAAACACGAAATGTGGTAATCATAAAATCAGAGGGCCGATGCTGCAGCTGCCTCACTGTACTCTCACGAACTCAGATGAACAAACACTAGAATCAAATGCTAACTGTGGTGCTGGATCGTAACTGTGTATCTAATCGCATTTCTAACTTTCATGCATACTTGTAAGGTATACTTTTAAGTATTCAAATAGTCAGATTACAGATTTGCTAAAATGACACTGATACGTAAAATAAATTTAAAGTCTTTGAGACTGACCTGCCAAAGTATGACATATTTTTCCTGATCGCCATAAAACTTTGGACACATTTTCAGTTCCACACTACATACTTGGACTACCAAAATTCTTTAAATGCATAAGAGTTGATTTTTTTGCTTTGGGACATCTTCACTTAAAGATCTTTTTTCTCATGCACTGTGGGACCTTCAGAAATATCTCACATTAGTCATCGATAGGAGCCGTACCTGAAAAGTAACTACTTGACAAAAACTTTTTTTTATCAAACTAGATCAAACAACAGCATTAATGCCGCCATGTCAGCATTAAATGATTCACTATGAACAAAGTTAATAATTTGATTCCTAGCAGCTCATCCCTACAGGTGTAATTCACATTATATCCTGATACTCTAATGGAAATGCTTCAGAAATACATTCATAGAATTGGGTGACAGTAGTTTTAATGCTGTTGCACTGATAGAATATGTCCACAGAGAGACATTTAAACACCTGCTCTTTTTGGTAGTTTGTGCTCTAGCAGGTCTTACCAGGACCAGATTCTGCCATGACACACCCACAGAGACATTCACATATAAGATTTAAACAATCAGCCTCGCTGTTATATCTGGTAATATTGTTATCTGATAGCACTGATCAAATCAGGCCATTTTGTTACATTTTAACAGTGTTTTGTTCCGGTGTTTTATATACTCGTATAAAAATCAAATTTGTCCTTAAAACTGTTTCATTAAAACTGCTCTCTATTTATGTGTGTGTGTGTGTGTGTGTGTGTGTGTGTGTGTGCGTGCGTGCGTGCGTGCGTGCGTGTGTGTGTGTGTATCTTCGAGTGTGCACACGCGCTTGGGATTGTGAAATTGATTGTGGCTAGATAGGAGGCAGGCAGGCAGGCGTGTGGTAGTGCCCAAGGGGCAGGACAGTGCTGAGTGAGCAATACTTTACCTGCACTAGACACGCACACAGACACACACAGACAAAACATCTAAACTTTGTCACATATACCAGACCACTGATCTGAGGTAGGACAGTGAGATAGAGAAAGACAGACAGCCTGAGAGACAATTAGAAAAGCAGAGACAGAAAGGTGTTGACATAAAGTCTAACCTTGAAGAAAGAGTTCAAATGGGAGACAGCGAGGTTGAAGTCACCTCAGGGTTTATATTTCCTGCTCAGAAACTGCTCAGAAAATGTCCAGTGTAGGTGATAAGGAATTCTTTCATTCAGAACCCTGATGGTCTACTTTAGCCTATGCTAAATGAGATAAGACATGAAGCACTTAAGTCTCCTTCCTTACCATTTAGAGAATTAAACAGCTCTGATACGGTTAGATACAGTTCATTTCACTTACTAAGAAACATTTCTTGGGAAAATAGTCTACAACTGTAACTACCGTGTGGGGGACTCAGAGTGTAACTGCTACTATGACTCACGAAGGCGCAGAAAGAGGAACACAGCCATGTAAAGTACAAAGTACTGTAAATGTATTGTAAAGAATTCTCTCTCTATCTGTTGTGACAACACATGAAACAAGAGCTCATCAAATGGAAAGAGGCTTCTGTAAATGATATTGCTGTTTGAATGGTAAAGAGCTGCATAAACACACTACACTAGTTTAGAAGTTGCTTGCTTCAGAGATAAAAAGCTTTTTTTTTCTTGTGGTTTTGGATGTGCTTTATCCAAATGTGAAGAAAATTAAGCTGATTGGCTCCATTTCCATAATAAAAGACACCTATATGGTGAGTATTAATAATAGATTGCAAGCTTATGGCTTCTCAGCTGTATACTGTATACGGTCACTTCTCCTTTGTGACCATATACAGCTTTTCTTCTTTATGCACTTGAAACTGGAGAACTACAGAAGGCTTACTATGACAGAATACTGTATATAAGGAAGCATAGCAGGTTCTTCCACCACACTTCATAACAAAAGACCCGTGATGAATTTAGAGCCCCTTCTGCCAGGTCAGGATGTCTAGGTGGGATGTTGTGACATGGAGAAATATCCGTTTCAACAATTACCCAGGATATCATGGCATGTAGATATATTGGTTTCATCACTTTGGGTTTTTCCACAGCCAAACATATTTAAGTATTTAACAATGTAGACACAGGAAATGCAGTTGTTCATATCACTAGTGGAAGTTCCGTGAGTTCGAGCATGTTCAATGGCACGCTGTGAAAGAAAATGTAAAATCTTAACTGTGGCGTATTTTAACATGTTTAAAAACTGTCATTTGTAGCATTAAAGGTCAAATCCAATGTCAGATTAGAGGTCAAGGGGTCAAATAGAAATAAGACTAACTAACTGCAAAATTAGTGCCTGTCCCCATCTGGGCATTTTTGACAAAATTCAGGGTTTAAATTTTGTATTTTGAGCTTCGAGTAACAACCTTTGGTCTTCATTCATGAAAACTAGAGCCAACCAACAATTTAAAGCATCAGTTTCAGTCCCACTGACTGCATTTATTCCAGAAGCATTCTGGCTGTAGATCAGTGCCAGTTAAATCTTCAGCCAAAGGTGTGGGTTTTTTCTTCTTGTTCGGTGATTACAAAAATAAGCCTTCCACCTCCACTTTCTGCTTTTCCTCCTACCTGTGCAATGTTCTCTGCACCAAAACAGCAGACAGATGAGCAAAGCGAATGCCAAGATTAGGGAAGGACCACTGCTTGTGCAGATTGTTGAGGTGACATGAAAACAGCATGACTTTGTTTTCCCGAATTGAACAAGTAGGGGATGTGAGCCCGCATTTTCAGACAAGCTTTTCTTGACACAAAAGTAGTTTCATGTGTAGAAAGAAAAAACCCTACGCATCTAGTCAATCACTGCATGAAGTGTGCACGTCAGGTTTTTCTTTCCTGAAAGCTGAAAAAATGAAAAACCGTCATCTGACACAGTGTGGGGTGCAGTTCTGCTGTCAGGAAGGTGTAGCGGGAGGAGGTATCAGCTGCTGTTAGACAATCAAACATGCACCGCAACCCTTTCATTTAGGAAGAGTTTTAATATTCTGCAGTCTTTTGGTTAGTTTGAATAGTTACCAAGCTGGCCAAATCAGAAATCAGATATATTTGGAATCAATAACATACAGATAACATAGTGTTAATGAGTTTAATAAATTTAAAGACCAAATATACACAAAAGCAACTTGTAGTACCCGAAGCATTATTAGCACTTTTATGGTACTAAGAGCTCTTGGTCAAGGTTAGAGAAAGGCTGTGGTTTAATTCAGAAAAACTCCACAGTGTCTGGAGTGATTGAACCCACAAACAGAAATGTGATGCCTGTGCAGCACTGCTATCCACCACCACCATACTGTTTTGACTCTGATGCAGTTCAAAAATACAACGCCTCACTCATTTAGATAAAATTTCAAACACCTTTGAGCATAATCCTACCAGGGATTATGCTGCACCCGTGTGTCTGGGAAAATAATTTGGATGTGTAGAAACATGATTTCCGGGAGACAGGGTTGCCCAGCACTATTGCAATGTCATACTGAATCGTATCTAAAGATGCATGTCCTTCACGTAAAATGTACAAGGAGGAGGAAAATATGTTTCTATCCCTTTATGTCAATTAAATATGCATTTTCATATTAGGACTTTGCACTTTTTTTTCCATCTCAGGAGACAAGGCTGTAAAACAGAGTGACAGATTGCCCCTTTTTGCCTCGTAGATGGGTTTTGGCAAAAGGAGCCCTCTAACAGAAAAGCTCATAGTAATAATAATAACCACAATGAAGAGAAGTATTGATAGTTATTTATGGGACAGCTGTCGCATTAAACACTCTCATAGATTAGGTGTAAATGTATCAGGCCTAAATGGTGTAATACTGCATTTCCGCTGTATTGCCTTTTCACAGACTCACTTCGGCCTATAAGGGACAGTAACTCACAGGGAGGGAGGGCTTGTGGGTACAGCTCCTTGTTAAGTAGTTGAGCTCTTTATAAATGTCATATGCATCCTCTTTTAATGAACAACAGGGGTTAAATCCAGTGCACGTGCAACAAACAGTGTGATCCATCGATATTCTATACTGTTACAATAAATATGCATAGAAATAGAGCACCGTGCCGCTTTATGTAACTCTGTGTTGGTAATTTCAGTGAGGAAGAGACTCAACAAGTGTTCTATTGTTGCTCTTGTTTGTTCCCGGAAGGCTTAACAAGAGAGTCTAATACTCGCTTATTGTTCTCTCCAAACGCCACACAGCATGATGAACTTCAAAGCACTTAGCTCCTGACAGTTATGTACACAGTCACACTGCAGCCCACACAGCCACACGCACACACTCACAGTGCCTGACGCAGCCACAAAGGGAACTGCCAACATGTTTAAATCTACTGGTAAAAAAAAGGGGGACAGACTTTGTGTGTAAAAATCCAACTAATGAATCAATATTCTAAGTGAACAGTGGTTCTCCAATACAGCTCAAGGAGAGACTTTTAATGTGATGCTGCCGGGGCATATTTAAAATAAAGTAATATGTTCCTCTCACAAACACACGTTACGGGGGCAGAATGAGGAACTGAGTTAATTATGAAGATGAAAGCTTCTGAGGCCTCTGTCACACCTTGTGAATATTGACTGATCCGCAATAACAGTCTCACAAAGGACGCGGGGGGGGGGGGGGGGAGAACACAAGAAGAAGGCAGGGGAAGAGCGAGAAAGGGAAAAATGATGAAATTAGGTAATAAAGAAGAAAATCCGAGGTTTCACGATGCCAACGAACCTGAGAGAGGAGTCAAAAGAAACAAATGGGAAACGAACGGATGCAGATGAGATGCAGAGAAGCATGACATCAGAGAAGGCGATGCAATGGGAAGACAAAGGCATCAAAGGATGAATAATGCTAAATTTATTCCCATCCTTCATCTAGTCCATCTTACCTCTACCCATTCTGCCAGAGTGCAAACAGCACTCCATCAACATGAGATAAGGTATTTGCATTTTCCCCAGGTCACTTAAAACAGATATACTGTTATAGCTTTGTCAATAGAAAAAAGGTGTTTAGATCAAACAAAGCCAAGGCTTGAGTGAGCTTACTCTACCTGAAACTCTCACTAGCTGCTTTATACAAGAACTCATGCATCTGTCTTTCTTCCTTCAATCCTTAATACCAGAGTATCCTTGTTCAGCTCGTAGTGATTGACAAAGATAGGAGTTATTTATTTTACACAAGCCCAAGCCTCCCAGTTAGTCTAACCAGAATAACAACAATAAAGCCATCCATTCTCCCAGCCCTCCCATACAGATGTAAGGATACAATACAGCAGCTTTATGTGCCTAATGATAATGTGACACAACAGTCTTTTCTGTTCCTTGCCATTACATATCCATTCCTATTGCATAGATCCTGATGCATACTTTTTTTCATCCCATATCCAGACATCACAGTCAAAACTATTGTAAATCTTTGTGCATGAAAGAGTTTTGCACTACTCTGAGCTCAAGCCCGATCCTTCTCATTAACGATGACGCATGGGTTTTGCGTCACAGGGGTGTGGTGGCGGTCAGACCAGCTCACACTTTGCAAATGAAACTATTACAATGAAATAAGAGCTCGGTTTGGGGGGAAAAAAAGCTTGAATTGAAATTCTGCCTCTTTCTGCCTCTGCTTTAGACTGTACCAATCATTCTTCTAGTTGAATAACGTTTTGAAAGAAAGAAGACAATGTTCCCGTCTTTTTCCAGAAGAAGATCTGCACATGGAAGAATGGAAGAAAATGTACAAAAGAAAGAACAGGGCTAAATAGCGGGAACAACAAATAACCTACAAGATGAAATGAGCGCGGCACAAAGAAACTTTGAGGAGATGAAGGAAACGAAGAGAAAAAAATAATAGTTCACAGGAAGATCTATCCATATGGTGAAGTATTGGTTTTTTGGATGCCATGTAAGTAAATGTTATTAAAAAAATGAACATAATGGAAAATCCCAAAAATGGTGACATGAATGAACAGAGCAAAGCCATGCATGCAGCAATGCAACATGTTTATTAAATCTGCGCTGCGTTCATGTGATGATTTTTTTCTCTACTTTTTTGTAGGGAGAATAGCTTCTTCACAGTTGATTCTAGCATAGTGAATTCACAGAGTATTTACAGCGTGTATACACTGCATATACAGAGATAGACTAACATAAACGGAGGGGGGTAGTAAGTGAGAGAGAAGAAGCGAGAGTACCATGCTTCTACAGTAAATCAAGACTGACGGAGTGACCTTTGATAGCCCTAGGCAGAAAAGGTTACATGAGCGGAGGAGAAAATGGGTCTATCTGTCACTTACCTGCTACAGTAGCCATAAATGATTGTGTATCTCTGGGTGTGTCTGGGTGAATGTGTGTGAAAATCAGGTGGTATGTTTCTTTATTTCTTTCATATTAACAAACGGTTCTTAGCAACAAAAGAAAGGCAGAAAAAGAAGAATTTATTATACCTTTTTAATGCTTTTTGGGTTGGTGCCCATTAGAATAGCTAGCTCTATTACAAAGCTTGTTACCGTATATATTAAAACATTTTTATGCCAGGAGCCCTGGGAGTGGGCGAGGTAATATCTTAGGAACACCTGGAGGGGATTTCTGTAGCATTGGTTTAAATGTTCACTTAGACTCAACGATGAACTGATTTCAATGGTCAAAGTTCAAGGTCGCTGTGACCTCACATCCATTGAAATTCTTGTGAAGAAGCTATAACAGGAATACCTCGAGTGGCTTAAATTACATTAAAAGTTGATAGTGTAACAGAAACAATATTTCACGCATCACGCAAGGATACAACAATAAATGTGACATTTTGAATCAGGGTCTTTATCTCAGAGTATAAAGCACATTAAGTCGACTTGTTGTGATTTGGCGCTGTACAGATAAAACTGAACTGAATTGAGCTAAAGGTCTAAAGATCAAGGCTGCATTAGGCACAGATTTAAGCTGGGGCTTGCAAAACTGTAGTTTTGCGATGTTAAATTGACATATGATCTGCTTTGGAATCTGTCAGACTGCGTCATTAAATAAACAAATGAATCGCACTGCTACCCAGACTTCCCTACACCACACATGAACTACGCAAAAGCAGGATTCATTGTGCCAAAATTAGCCTCTCGCCCTTTGACAGCGGTGATAGGCGCGAGCCACCCCACCCACCTCCACCGCCCCGGGGCCTTGAATTTGATAAGCTGCTGCGAAAATGGATGGCTGGATGGCAATTATAGAGCATTGCTCACTGGACACAGCATGCATTATGGAGGTGTAACTTTTGGTAAACAAGACAGTGTTGCAGCAAGTGAGCCAACTTATAAGATGCATCAGTGCCCTGGAGATATAAATAAATAAAATATAAATAAATATATATAATTAATCACGTCTGTTTGGATGCTTCAGAATAAAATCAGAGTAAAAAACATTATTCGGAGCTGTATTTGTTGTGCCTAGCCTTGTATTACATGTATTACATTTTTAAAATTTCATTGTATAACATTTCGGCCACATGTGCCAAAAACTGTGTGCAAAAAACATACATTGCATTGTGTAAGCATGTTATATGCTAATTAAATGGCAAGATATAGTGCACTGTATGTTACTTACAAATATATAACCACCCACCTTGCCTTTGTGCCTCTCTAAAACATCACTCTGAAAAGAACTACAACCTTTAACCAAATCATCAAAGCCTCTGCAGCATTTTCTGTTTAAACATCCAGTGTCAGGTAGGTCCTTTCCTGAGAGCAGTATACCGAGAAGGTGAATAATTCAACACATTAGCAACGGCAGCAACAGCTGTTTGTTTAGAATAAAAGACTACCATCTGCACAAAGTCTGCTCCCTTAATAGAATAAGTAAGCAAAAAAACTAAAAAAATGTCAGCATTGGTGAGTCTCTTTGATTGCAGTGTGACCTCTGGGAGGTTCAGCACGACCACAGTAGCCACTGACAAGAATTAAAAATAACACAGATCAGCAGCTTTTAAAGCAGTAACAAAAATATGTAGCATTCACAGGGTGGTTCGAGTCGTGGTTACACAATTATATTCACAGTCATCAGCACCTCTCAGGCAGTTTAAAAAGTAAATGCTTATCTGAAGGACAGGATGGCTATGGTCAACTAATTTACATCCCAAGCTATGCCAGTTATTCATGGCCCCGAGACTTCCTTAAGTCCCCTATGCCCCTCTAGTGCCAAATGTGCTAAATTAAGCTTACTGTATTTTACAAACCTCAGCGACCCATGCTATCTAATAAACTACTAATGGAGGGAAACATAGGCATCTCATTAGCTGGCTGCCAAAAGGCATGCATGCACACACACACACACAACTTGAGGTAACTTTCCTCTGGCACAGAGCCGGACATTAATGATGTTCCAGCTGGTTTTAACAACTATTTATTTATTGAGGGAGTAATTTTGCAGTGTAGGGAACCTAATGAAGGTGTTTGGGGAATTCTTATGTATTAATCAACCTGCAGTGTTTGTCTTTTTCCAGAGAAAGTGAGAGAGAGAAGATGAGGGGAGAGTCTGGGAAAGCAGAGGAGATCACAGCACGGGAGGGAAAGGGGAGTACTATTCACTTTTGTATGCATGCATGCATGTGCGGACACCTCGCACATTTAGTTGAGTAAATAGAGGAGAAAAGGGCTATTTAAATGGTGACTTGGTGACAATATACTGTGACTGACAGAAGAAGGAGGGAGTAGATGGGAGGATGCTGTCAGCGCCTGATAACAGCTGTCTGCTCCACTTACAGGAGGGTAGACAGAAAGTGAGAGACAGAGAGAGGGAGAGCAGGAGAGACCCATACACACATAAACAGATGCACAGTAATGCACTCTTGCATATATTTCCAATTAAAGTTGTTGGTAGCGTCATTCATAAGTTACGTAATGCATATGGGAAAAAGCAGATTACAGAGTCCAACATGTAAATTTCCATGGGCACAAACAATCCACTGGCACTCTAGATGTCAACTGAGATGCAAAGTCACAAATCCACAACTCATACACACACACAGACACACACTCTTATTAAACATTCACTGGAGTGGGGTAATGAATGGGAGTCAACAATGAATTATGGATCATATTCTAATGGTTGACTTACCCCTCTCATTACTGGCATGCTAATGTGATTGGGAAACAAATGATTATCAGCTTTATTAGAATGGGGAAAAGAGCAGAAGCGCAGGAACTCCCAATACAACCCCGAGTCTTTCACCTGGAGAAAGGTGATGAGGAGGAAAACTGAGAAAACAAGAGAGCAGTGATCATTTCAGTTTGGAAACTGTCCAATGTCCTGGAATAATTCTTTTAATTATCATTTGCATCATTAACATTATTCTCACATCATTAAATCCAGCTAGGACACAAGGACAACAACACATCACTTAACAATATCACTCCTAATTACCATATTTTAATCATTTCTTCGTGGATTGAGTTCGCTTTAAAGGAAGACGTGTCTTTCTTTGTTGAAACAAAAATTATCGCATAATGAATTCCTCTCTGTACAGAGCCTAAACTTCCAAATGTGATACATTGAAGTGCATGCGTATGCACCTTCGGGCATTTATCATAGCGCTGGTCAAGGTGGAGACATCGCCTACAATTCATCTCTCGGCGTATTGGCACCAAAATACCTGCTTTTATGCTTTGCCCAGAGATTTATGAGCAACTAAAGGCATGAGTGGGTGCGTGTGAGTGTGTTAGGGTATGAATGCATACATTAGCAGTATATGCACACCTCACAGTCTGAAAGGGATCACGCTGATGTGCTTATTGACACATCACCTCCCGCTCACTTTTTCCTGTCCGCATGTCCCTTCTCCCCTCCCTCCATCCATCTATCCCTCAATCCATCACCTTCCTTTAAAAGCCTGTTAGGAAACCCAATACCTTTCATTAGCACAAAAAGATTAGCTTTTTAGCAGGAGGTGTGTGTGTGATTGTGTAGGTGGGGGTGTGTGTGAGCAGAGGAACAGTTGGTGGGAGAATAAATAAAGATAATCAAGGGATGCCTGTGCCAGACAGCCACTTAGTTTAACCTAGGCTGGGATGGTGCAAGTTCAAACACAAGCACATAGTTATAGGCACAGATACAAGACATTAAAAACTTCACAACAGTGATATTGAAAGAATTGGAGCTATCTGAAAAGTTTCATAAAGAAGCTGAGAGAATACAGACTACTCCGAAAGAGAAGCACTTTATGCAATATAATTAAAGTTATGACTCACTGTAATCTGTTTGCGAGTCATTTTAATGATACAATCATTTGAAATGTTAACTGATGAAGCTTAAATAGTATGAAATTGTGACAAAGCAGCATGTAAAAGATTTTTAAAGCCAGTGGTTTAGAAAGAAATCATGTTGCAACCTCTCCCCCCCCCCCCCCCCCCCCCCAAAAAAAAAATTGGATCTTTATAAAATGTAAATGAAAGGGAAATGAAGTGGAAATCACCTGAACATTGTATCTAAACAAAGGCAAGACCTCAAATGCTGAAACTTTTTCATACATATGCTAATCTGAAATTTCTAAATTTTCACATTTCAAAACAACAATAAAAAAAAACACCTCGTGGAACATTTCACAGCTAATAAGTGGCAACTTCACAATGACAGAAATGGTTTTGTAAAGAGCCTTTTATAAATAAAAATAGGAAGTGTTTACTGGGCCATGACAACTGGGCCATGACGACTACATCCTTTCATCCATCCTTTAATTTTTTTAAACACTTTTTAAATTCAGGCTCATGGGGGGAACTTGGGCTTATCTCAGCTGTCATAGGGTCAGAAGTGAGCTATACTCTGGACAGGTCTCCAGTCCATCACATGGCTAACACAGAGAGATAGACAAACATTCACACTCATATTCAGACCTACAGCCAGTTTAGGATAAGTAATTAACCTAACATGAGTTGGCATGTTGTCAGTGAATGCCTTGGTTGTTTTACAGTGGGCTACAAGCAGCCTGCCTGTACATCAGGAGATCTTGCTTTTTGCTGAATTACTGGTTGTTTAAAGTAAAATTTAATGCATTGTTTTTCCATTTTGTTGTAAGATGCTCATCAAAGTTATCTGAGTAATCAAAGCTGGCTTTTTGTATGTACAAAAACAGCATATACAGTATGTCAGTATATAATATGTCTGATTCAGTTTGTGTACAAAATGTTTAAAAGGCCACTGTAAGAAATTCAATTCTGCTGGAGGCACACTTTTTTTTTTCATGCATAATAAAGTACTAAGCACACAAGAACAAATGCTGTATACACAGATATCCTCTCATTAGGAAGATTTTGAATAATCTTAGGGTCCTTGCAATCAGTAAAAAATGTCCATGTATTTCCCATAGGATAAGATAACAGTCCTATTATTCTATAAGACAAACACACACACAGGCAGAAAAAAAATCTGTTATTTAGCCAACTGTTCCCTGGAGAGAGGGTCTTTAACAGTAACAAAGCAGCATCCAATCACTTACATGCTTTTCCCTCGTGCCTCCTTTTTCCATACAACACAATCTGAAGAACAAGATTACACACGAGTGAACGTACACACACAAACCTTCAGCTAATACCCATCAGCTTTTGGGACAGGAGAAAATCTATATTTCATCTGAGGAGCTGAAGTGTTTGTGCACACGCTGAGTTTGTTTGTCATTAGGCCTAACCCCTGCAGGTCACCTAATCAGGCTGATGTGTATGTGTGTTTAATTCTGTAAGGGTTGAGAAAAGCAAGAATACAACTGTGTGTCTGCGTGCATGCAAATAGTCATGCTACAGTGAGAGATGTGGGAGACAGAATCATGCAAACACACACTTGAGGCTGAATTAAAGTTATCGATTGGACGTGGCATGCTCTCACACAGAGATCAAAGCTTAACCCTGATCAATGCCTAATCTATTTGCTTGTTTGTGTGCGCACATGTTTTCATGCATCATCTCAATTTCTATCTTTCTGGAAAGACACATTCAACACTGTGAGACTTTCAGTGTTTTGTAACCAGGCTTCATCATCCCCACTGATGTAAGGCTAAGTCCACTAGAATGGTAATGGAATAATTTAAACATTATGTGGCTGGTAGAACTGTCAGATTTTTCCCATAAACCAGAATAATGGACCTTTTTTACTTGGCACTGTAGAAAAAGTGAAGAAATCACCCAAATTAAGTTCAGGACACTCATTTATATACCGAAAAACACTGAAAATATCAGAATCAGAATCAGAATCAGAATCAGAAAGGGTTTTATTGCCAAATGTTGAGCAGGTTTACAACATTAGGAAATTGCTGCGGTGCTTCAGTGCAAACATACTGTCATAAATTGCGCTTAAATAGACATGAAAAAATAAAAGTAAGAATAAGAATTAAAAGTGCTACGTAGAAAGATATATACATGAGTGCAGGTGGTGATCAGTGCCAAAACATGGAATGATGCAGTGAACACAGCGTAGGGTCATGTGTTAGTGGTGGGAACAGTCGTACGTTTATATCAGATAATACTCAACATATTATTTCACTGCAAGTCTTCTCACACTTACCAAGCTGCTGGACTGTATAGCCAACCCCCCCCCAGTTTCCAGTTCCCCACTCCGAATAAAAGTGAGATACCCGGAAAGGTCTCTTGAGTGGAGAAAGAAACTTCCACTCAGAAGGGATGTTACAAAATCCATCATGCAGATTTGTCCTTGAGTAAAATTTGCTTTATTGTCAAACGAGTCCCTCTCAGGTAGTTCAACACAAAAAAATCTTTTTAAAAATGTAATCGAGCAGCAAACCAAACACACCGCAAGCTAGCTGCTGAAGCCCTGGTCTTCTGGCTCTAAGAATAAATCAGTTTCCCGAAGCATTTCAGCACAATGACATCCACTTTGCATACGATAACACTGGAAGAACAAGGTCTGTTTGATAATAATGACAATGGATACCACCACAGTTAACTTACATGCAACATTAAACTGGCCACTGTAACAGTTATGAATGAATGGCACCAAAATGACAGACAATCAGACTTGATGGCCCACGATTTTATTCATCAGAGTGAGACCTCACTCTATCATTTCCTCTCCATCTACCGTCATTAGTACATCTACACATGCAACAGCCAAGTACTGTGGCAGCCAATCACACAAAGTAGTATAGTCATTTGGAAGGAGGATAGCTGCAGTTAGTGCATCAGTATGTTCAACTCCCTGCTTTGTCCTCAGATATATTTTAATGGAACCATGGAAACGCTCTTCTCCTTTCACCTCATTTGGCTAAACCACTGAGCATGAAAAAGATATAGGCTACATTATGCCATTACTCTTTATTTAATCGCACAGCAGGACAGTTTTTTAAATAAAGCACATGTCTTAACGTAGAACAACTGCGCTTAAAAGCTTTACTATTGTCATCCTGGTAAACATTAAAGTAACTGTAAGAAATAGAAATTTTACTTCTCCTTCTTTCATCATCTTTCCAGAATTTGTACTCTTAAATGTAATTCTACTGCAGTCTGGAGTCTTGTCATTTGTATTTGCCGAGAGGTTACCCAGGTGTATTTCATTCTTCTTTTATTGTTTTATGGTCTTAATATCTCTGAGGTGAGCAGATGATGATAAATCAATACAAACAATACTTTTTCTCCAAGGCAAATACCAAGGGAACGGTCAGTGTGTGTGTCATAGCTCGAATCTGTGCTGGATATAGGCATGCAGTGCACTTGCCAAATGTAAATCAGCTATTGATATGAAGCATAGGATTATATGCTTCGTATCAATAGCATTATATGAGTAGCCACAAGCAACAAGAAGATAAGACATGGTGGATATTTAGCTTAGACAATCCCGGGGAATTTCTGCCGCACCTCATAGGGAAACAGCCCCATCTACAGGATTTTAGCATGCGTGGAACCCAACGCCATCCCCTCCCACTTGGCGAAGTTACCATAACTTTAAATTCAAGTGCATCTCTTTGTTTCAGCAAAGCTTAATGAGTCTCCTGAGAGTACCCCCAGGTGAAATCGCTCTAAAATAAAACTCCCCTTCTCTAACACAGAACAATGCTGTTTGGGTTTTGCTGTTTTGTTTTTTTAAATACAGAAAATACTGTATGTGCAGATTTTAGATGGGACACTGCAGCACTTTGCCAGCAAAATAAAGGTGTTCTCTTTCACAGTGTTGACTTGGTGAACAATATCCTGGAAGTGGTCAGCATGGACTCAGCGTTTCTGGACACAAGGTGCTGGGTTCCCCCAGAACTAAAAGCAAAAAAAACACGAGCATCTGCACATGCTCACACTTGATATACTCAGAGGAGCGCAAGCTCAGGGCTTAAATACACACACACACACACACACAATGGGAGATTGGCCATGCTCTCTAACCCCTTTCTGTGTACACGGACCTGCCTCTCAAATATCACTGAGTCCAGACAGAGGAGAAAGACCTTTGCAGAACAAAGAAAGGTTCTGATAAGGAAGCGCTTGCTGGTGACACCCTGCCTTTTCTTCTAACTACAAAGAGACCATCTGCCCCTGCTGGCTCGTCCGAATTGTCCTCTTCTCTTGACTCATTTCAGATATGACGAAAACACCAAAGACATTTGGAAAAAAAAACACAGGCGCGAAAGAGGGGGCAGTTTTTGAAGTGGGTTGCATTGGAGTGATGAAAGGGACAATATTGAAGTTGCAGAGTTGAGCGAGCTTGTAACATAGGGTTAGGCTGAAGAGCTCAGAAGGAGTAAGCAAAGTAACCTTGACAAGAGCAGCTACATTTCACCCAGACTTACTCTCTTTTTAGGGTCCCTGAGGTGTCAAAAGGCTGCTTAAATTAATAAAAGAAAAGGAAAAACAAAACTCTACAGTATAACAGTATACATCATTATAGAGTTTGCTGATTCTCGTAAGTAGTGCTTTTGTGTGTCTTCGCTTGTGCGTGCATGTGTGTGTGTCGAAAAGAGCTGGAAGCCATGCAGAGGTATGAGACAGATGTGTGTGCCGGTCATTACTGTAATAGCTCCATTTACTTCATCTACCCTGGGAGGGACATCTGGTCAGCACCATCTGGACACACACAAACCATACATGGCAACCGCCATCCGTGATGGGGTTTCATGGGTAGCCAGCCAGCAACAGGAGGAAAGCTTCAAAATGGTCATTACATATGTGTGTATGTCTGACAGTGCACGCATTAGCCATCTCTGTCACTCTCTCAGTTTCTCTCCCAGTGACTTCCTTCTCACTGAGTTCACGTCTTCCTTTTTTCTCATCTCGAGCCTCCTCTTTCATACATTTCTCAGCCTCCCCTGAGTCCGACTGCTTCTGAAATGAATCCGTCGATTTTGCCCAGAGACTAAAATGCAAAATGAAAAAAGCCACGGTGAGTAGTACCAAAGTGCAATTGTCTGAGACTCCTACAGTGCCGAGGAGATGATGGTCATCATTTTCTAAGTGCGTGTGTTTGTGTGTATGCGCACGTGTGTGTGTGTGTGTGTGTGTGTGTGTGTGTGTGTGTGTGTGTGTGTGTGTGTGTGTGTGTGTGTGTGTGTGTGTGTGTATGCGCGTGACTGAAAGATACACAAACCTCGAGCTCATCTACATTTCCTCCTGGGTGAGGACAGGGAAAAGCGTGATGAGGACAGGAGTAGAAGGAGCGGTTGAGAAGCGAGGCAGAGAGTGAGCCCAGCTGAAGCTCAAGAACGGCAGCCTGATTGTCAAGCAACACGTAGCCATGGCAACGACAAATGGGGAGAGCAATGAAAAGAGGTACAGAAACAGTGGAGGGGAAAAAAGAAATGGGGGAGATGCTTCAGGTTAAAACTACATTGCTCAGAGATTTAAAAAGAAAAGAATTTAGCTGCTTTCTTACGCTACACTGGAGACTAATGTTACATCCACTCACAGGTGATATTTCAGTTACAGTCAAGAGCACGGAGATTAAATATTGCCTGGGGATACTTCTTCCATGTGGTCTCACCCTTCCAGTTTAGATTGCTCAGCAGTGTTCAGTAGTACACTTTAATATTTATCCCTAAGTGCGTATCTCTTTTCTGCTGTTGTGCTCTTCTACTTCTTCATCACTCCATTCTCGCTTTCATTTGTATTCTGTGTGCATACTGCCTCTCCTCATTCTCCAGCCCGCCATACACCCTTTTTTCCTCCTTTGTCTCTCCGTTGGTTCCCTCTCCCTTATTGCCCAAAGATCTCTTTTTCTGGCCTCCATCCCCTCCAACCCTGCAGAGAAGAGCTGACATTGGGCATGAGGTCAGAGAGATGGGCAGTCATGCTCCTGCTGTCAGCCAGCTCAAATGGGCTTAGATACAGTGTGTGGAGAGACCTAAGGGACACCCTGACTAGCCTTCGGCGCTGGCTTGGCATATACAGACACACACACACAAAACTCCTACACATTCAATCACACATACATACGTTAAAACCAACAAAAATGTCACCTTCACTTGTAACAAGGACATTCATTCAAGCTGCACATATAAAATGAGCGTGTGAAAGCCCATACATGAAAGCACACACATGGTTTTACTCACACAAACACAGTGAGACGTGGAATAACAGATTACAGAAAGGACAAATTCCTTTGGAGAGCAGTGGATTATTGGCTGTTAAAAACAGACTTTTGAAAAATAGAGATATAAACCTCCATGTGTCATATGCATGGACTGGATATATGGAATAGGCATATACCAGGAAAAAAATAAAGTAATTAAAGTAAAATATTAATTAAACTTCATTAGATCTTTTCAACTAGCCTTCTGTTCAAAGAACGCTTGTGTCATCTATTGGTGGATATTACATTGCCATAAGTAACTATAAGGTTAGCACCGCACTGAAATGTCAGACTCTCCAGTCAGCTCATTTGAAATTGGGATATGATTACATCTTTGTATTAATGTTAAACTCAGAAATTGCAGGATCTTTAAAAGGGTAATCATTGCTGTGGTATTTTAAGTAACACAGTTAGAGAAATGTCCCATTTTTCCACATTTTTACACAAATGGCATAACATATATAATAGGATGTCATGGCTAGGGTCACTTTGGATTACAGAAAGAAGGATGCTGTCAGAAGCACTGTACCAAACTGCCCCCAGGTGGCAATGATACACATTGCAAAGGTTAGATAAAGAGGACGTAAACAAAGCTGTGTACTTTGATAAATTAGTCGAATGGATATTTTTTCTCTGTATTTTGCTTTATTATTAGAATAAGAAACTCTTTAGGGAAACCTGTACAGTATGTTTTGTTTCCCTAAGACACACCTATAATATAAATTACATCATTTGAGTTTCTTAATAATATTAAGCTCATCACACATCAATATATATGCATATTTAAGGTGAAACATTACCTGCACTGGAGTAGTTGTTGCAGTTGGGCCTCCTCTGAAGGCTCAGGTTACAGGATAGGATTGCAGGGCACACAGGCTACATAAATGGCCACCTCCATTCAGGGTAATGAAGGCAGTCCGTAGTGCTTCGTCACCTGCCCATCAAGAAGTGTATCACTTTTCATACCTGGAGAAGAGAGAAGGAAAAGTTTGTTGAGTAGAAAGAGCTCATCCATGTTATGTGCTGGGAAATACCAGTTTATAGCTTCATAGGTTGTTATAGATATTTGACAAGAAGGACTGGTAAGTACATACCTGTTAGCTCACTGTTGGTGATACTCTTTTCTTATTTCACATTCCTCTACACATTGTTGTGTCCTTCCTGCCCGCTAAGAGCTTCATGGCTGAAGCCACCAGCATGAGAAGCAGCAGTGGAGGTTTAGGCAGCGGAGGGGCTGGGGGAGTGCGTGCCTCCCAGGAGCCCACTCTCAAAGCCGGGGTGGTTTTGTCAGATGAGAGAGTGGACTTCCTCCGGGAGCAGGCCTTCTATGTGCTGAGAGTGAAGACAGATAAGTGGAACCGCTTCATTGGTGCTGATGAGAACCAGAAGATTATACTGGATTTTCTGGACCACATCTGGACTAACAGGCTGCTGCTTTTCACTGGACCTGGAGGGACACTGCATGCAGGGGATGCTCAAGTAAGATAAATGCACAGAAGGACAATGATAAATGTATATGTATACAGATAAAAGTGATGAAAAATTCAGGCAACTGCTTTTATAAATGTTGTTTTCATCTCCCCACCCAGTCTTGAATAAATATTTAATAGAGCATAAACTGTTTATACTAACATCTCTGAGGTAAACATAAGAGGAACAGTTATGATACACATATTTTCACAATCTTTAGTGAATTTAGTTCCTATAAGTGACAAAAGCTGGCATACAGGTACACAGGTGTTTAACAGAAACTCCTGGGTTTGTAATCTGCACTCCATCTAATATACACATTTTTCTGAAATAAGTCGCTACTTATTTCTAGTGCTTTCAATGTTCTTGAAAGCATTCCCACTGTTTTTTCATCTGTGAAGACATCCCCGCCATGGAAGACCAAGCTGCTGTGTGTCCTAAAGAAGGGCGTGAAGAGAATTTCCCGAGAAGGATTCAGACATCAGTTCAGGCTGGGAGAAGTACCTGGATACCCAATGGAGCACCTGCCTGTTGTCATATCTGAGGTTGGGTAGTGTGTTCAGGTGTAGGATGTCTACAAGTGCACATTTTCATATATGTTGACTGTGGATGGAAAATTTTCTGGTTTACAGTTTTTCTGGTAAGTTCTGTGTACGTGTCCTTGTGTAATTTGTGTGCGTGTATAGCTACCTTATGAACACCTCTTCATACAGGTGCTGGTGTGTGTGCTATCCAACGGTCTCAACCACGAGTCCTGGCCGAGGGTGGTGTCTGATGACATCCACAGGCACCTGGAGAAGCTGAGGAGCAAGGTGGTCACTCTGAGAGGCCGAGCCGAGGGGCGAACACTGCTGCCCCTACCCCTGTACGTGGAGAGGGCACGACCTCAGGACATTGTGCTAAGGTCGGTGGTGTCACAATACACAGACAGCCAAATTATAGCTGAGAATGTTGGGAATTTTTAAAGTGTTGCGATGGCTTTGAATGGTGTCTCCGAATTAATCGGTTATTTTTAATTATAATTTATAATTGTAAAAGTTTCATTTGCCGCCCTTTTTTCAGGATGGAAAGGGGCAGGGCATGGGGAGCATTTACCTGGTAAACAGGCTGTTTTCTGGTCAAGTTCGTCGATGAAAATGTTCCGTTTGTCAGACATATTACAAGAAAAGTGGGCGTCCTTGTGTTTTACAAGAAACAAGACAAAAGACGGGATTCAGAAAGTGAAAAAGCAGGGTCAGCTGTCATATTTGTTTTCTCCTTGAGTCAAGTTTAGACAAATTGCTGCACAGTGGCGGAATGTTTTTCTTTCATGTTAGCTAAAGTTTACCTTGAGACCTTGAGGAACTTGGAAAACGCCTTCAACACAGCATCGTCAGTTAAACAGCTAAGTCTGACAAAGTTTAAGCAGTGGAGTTAAGTCATTAGCGCAAAAGTCCTACAGTAACTCGTTTTATTTCTGATATTAGCTTAATAGTGAAGAGTGAGGGTTTACATACTTGGCTATTGTCAGACTTTTGAAGAATGTATGGAGTAAGAGGTAATTGAATAATGTAACAAGAAGTTACATTAGTACTGGTAAACGCTGGTTGGCATTAACAATGTCCTAGAGAAATAATATACAGTACCTCATTTGTAGCGTTCGTATTGTACGTATAGCTTCAGTAGCTCACTTCTATTTTTATCCAGACTGATTGCTCTCACTCTGTCCCTCTCAGCCACACTGGATGGCCACTGGACCGTGGCTTGTTATACTCTATAGAAACTCTGATTGTGCAGTGGTCCAGACAGATATGGAGTGTGCTGAAGAAAGACTCTGGTATGATGCTGCTTCAGGGAAACCACCCAGGCCCCAGCGTGGAGCTTCAGTTCTGGGCAGCTCAAAGGGAAAACCTGCTGGGCATCCAGTCACAAGTATGACGTTATAAAATAAGTATAAGACTCGTGTTATTCATTAGTTTAAAAAGAACAAAAAAAATGTATGTAATGTATGTTAAATGTATGTTAAATGTTTATTAAATGCGTCCAAAGTTAAATAACAGTAGAGGTATATAAAAGTCGTCCCCGTGAGCCAAAGCTCAGCCTCCAGATTGCTCTGAATAGTGAGTTTCCACTTGTTATTTTCTATTGCTGCAAGGAGCTGACATCAGCTCCTCCTGGATTTCTTTATATAGTCATCTGCTACAGGTACAGCCACCTTTAAAGTACTGACAGCACAGCTCACAAGCAATGGCAGACTTCTGGAGAATGATCATCCAGAAGGGACGTTTAAAGGGAAGGTTAAAGAGTCAGCTTGTTTCAGTCCATTTAAAGAGCTGTGAATGCTGGGGTGCTCTAGTGGAATCACAATATACAGGAAGGAAACCTGACAACTAATGAAATTTTACTTTATATTCATTGTATGCGATGCTTAATGTTGAGATGTGTCCCTGTGTCAAATGGTAAATGGCCTGTATTTATATAGCGCTTTACTAGTCCCTAAGGACCCCAAAGCGCTTTACATATCCAGTCATCCACCCATTCACACACACATTCACACACTGGTGATGGCAAGCTACATTGTAGCCACAGCCACCCTGGGGCGCACTGACACCAATACAGATGAACAGAGAGGGCAGCAATGACGAAAGTTGTCAGTGTAGTACAAAACCTGTACATTTATTATACTCTTGAAATAATAAGTCAGTGCATGTTAATATGAGATCCTTGGTTCCAGATCCGCAGCTCCAAAGTGGAGCAGATCGTGGAGATCCTGAGAAGAGTCAAGAGCAGTTACTACTCCGCCTTCAAGGACGTCTGCGTCAAAGTCAATGAGGGTAGATCAGCATTACTTCTCATTCATCAAGGCTTTAATTTGTTTTGTCATCATGACATGAGTATGACAGCTCCAGCTCCCATTTAGTTTAATTTAAGAAACAGATCAAGCATAAATTTTTCTTTATGCTTACTGAACCCAGAATTTTACAGCATTGTTACCCTAACAGAACCTTTTTTTTCTATACTTTGCCTTTTCATTGCATTTTCTGTGTCATCATGCTCACTTAACAATCATGGGAAGTGCAGATATCATGTTTACACTGGTGCTAAATAAATGTAATCAGAGATCACACCTTTTAGAGCACCATAAATGCCCCATTATGTTCACGTTATCGACTGATACTTGTGGATGTAATTATCACAGCCGTGCTGGAAGCAGAAGACATAGATCTGTATCTACGCCCTCTAAGGAGACTGATTACAAACTTGGAGGAGAAGAGTTTTCCACAGGTGGATGCGCTATTACCTCCTCTTTTTCACACGCTCTGCCTCATCTGGAGTCATTCCCAGTATTACTGCACTCCTCAGCGAATGGTGGTGCTTCTGCAGGAGTTCTGCAACCTGATCATTGAAAAGGTACAGGTGATGCATGTCTGTGCACATGTGATGAAAAGGAGACGAAGGAAGAGGAATTAAAAATTTATCTCTGTAACGACTTTGTGTCTGAATACAGGCCTTTGCCTATTTAATCCCTGAAGAGTTGTTTAAGATGGAGCTTGAGGAAGGGATGGAGAGAGTACAGATAAGCATCTCAGTTCTGCGCACCTTCAAGAAATTGTTTCACACTTACCGCGAGCAGATCCCGAAGTATTACAAACACTCACAGAGCATCAAGCTCTGGGACTTTCCAGCGAAACTTGTGTTTCAACGCTCAGATTGCATCATGGAAAGGCTTCTTATGATCGAGGTCTGTATCTTGGTTTTCCAGGAAAATTGAAAAATCAACATCTCTCACTCCTATAAAGGAGGGAGTATTTTTTTAATCAAGTAAATCTGCATGAAAATGCATATTTTTGAACTTCAGCTCCACGATATTATGCTGATCCATCACTGTCTTTTCTCATTTCACTCGTAGGAACTTTTTGCAACAGCACTGGACTTTCTGAAGCTGGAGAAAATTGAATTAGGTGGATCCAGAGGGAAAATCTTAAGTGAGATGGTCTTCAGCATGAGTGAGGAGTTTCATGACCGCTGGCGGACCCTTAGAGAGAGCAAATATGACCCCTTGGACTGCACTAATGACGTGAGAGCTACTGAGAGAGTTGCCGTTGTTTTTAATATCACGCTGCTCTTTAATTGTGGCATTGGCTGGCACAGGCAAATAATAAAAAATAACAATTATATTTTATTTTTCTGCCCAGCAGTACAATAATTGAAAGGTAGAAAAGCAGAGTAGTTGCTAAGCAACACACAAGAACAAGTGGCAGGAGTCATTATTAGTCAGCGCATCAATATTTAATTTACTGGATATTTTACAATAGTTTTCAGCGTGGCTCAGAACAGGAACTCGATCAGAAATTGATCTGTGTTATAATATATTTCTCTCAAGTATGTGTTAATCCAGTCAATACTGATTAAATGAGCTAAGGAGGAATTTTATGGAATGAAATTGTCTAATAATTTAAATTGAATCAAAGCTTTTTAATCACAAAGGCTTCTCAAAATACCCATCATTTCCCCTCTAATGCCTTCTCAGGATTTTGTGAACCACTATAGGTGTTTCTTGGAGCAGAACAAAGATTTTGACCAAAGGCTGGGAACTGTCCTCAATTTGGCCTTTCAGCACTCCAAAAACCTGAAGTCAGCCTTTAAGGTAGGCCGGTTACTCCTTTAAAAATCATTTAGTAGTTTACTTAAAGTAGCAAGTGTACGACATTTAGCAAGTTAACATAATAGCATCATTTGGTTGTTTTGGGGGATTTCAACTAGTGGAGTGTACATGTTTTGTGCCTTGAATGTACAAAATGTCACAAAGCTGCTGTTGTTCCATCTAGCTGTTGAAGATGTTTGGCACCCTGCTTGAGAGACCCAGAATCCACCAGCTGTTTTCACCTAATTACAGTGTGCTGTTGGACATGTTTAGCCAGGAAGTAGGCCACTGCCAGTTTATACTTGATCAACACAAAGATGGGGTGAGACAGATTGAAATTATGTTCCTAATTACTCGCACACATTTGCTTCACAATACGCCACGATTCAGCTGCCGTATTTTACGTGTGTGTCTGTGTGTGTTGTGAGTGTTTTATGTGTGTATTAATTAACGGTTTGATCAAGTTTAGCAATTTAAAACACTTCATTTTTGTCTTAGCAGTGAGTTTTATAATGTCTCTGGGTACCTGGGTTTTTCCTGCATACATAATTTGATTTTCAGTTGCCCCAAAGAGATTTTAGACTGAATTTTTTTTTTTTAAATTACAAGGGTTGTAATTAAGATTACAATGCTTGGCTATTATTTTTAATTACTGAAGCACATTAGGCATTTTTTTAATCAAATAACCAGACATCTTTGTTTAAGCACATGTGCACTTATTACATGTTTTCATTTACAGTTATTGTATGTTTATATGTTTACAATGTAGGTTGTCTGACACACAGGAAAAACAAAATGATGAGATTTCATTTGGGATTGTTCTGTGTCTTCAGTTTTTGGACCCAGCACAGTGCTGTGACACACAGGACACTGTGAGAGACATAAAGTTAACACCAGCTGGTATTCACAAAATAAATGGCACTGCTAAGAAATACATTGTGTGTGAGTGTGAGAGTGAATGAATAGTGGCATTGTAAAGCGCTTTGGGTGCCTTGAAAAGCGCTATATAAATCCAATCCATTATTATTATTATTTCCTGTATACTGGGAGCTTAATTTAAATAATATGAATATTATTAAAAATATGTAAACAGAGCCTTTGCACACTTGCATAGAAATGTAAACATCCACAGCTCACTGCTCTTACACCCAGCGAGAACAGTGTCGTTAATTACAGCGGAAACATAGTGCTGTAACAGCTGCTTCATAAATAGTTTGCATGCATTACATGTTAATTGTAGCCACAGCAGAAGATTTGAGATGACACAAATGGCACTGAGGTCCACATACTTCCGCGTGAGAGTGTTAACTCAAAGTGATTTGAAAGATTAAGCTGTCAGCCAAATGGCATGAAACCTTGTGTTTCAGCTGCAGTCAGGTTTTGCGATCCTGGGAAAGAATATGCCTCAAGTGGCCGGTAACCTCAAATGGTCGCAGGAGCTCCGAAGCCGGATTCTGACTCACAGGAGTAACCTCTGCCAGCTGCCCCACATGTAAGAACCTACCTAATAAACACAATAAGGATGATTTTAGAGTATTTTTTGGTGCAAAGCACTTGGTTATTAATCACTAAGGGTATTAAATCAATAAAATGTTACCTTCCTCAGTTGACATACATGGGTTTTGAAACCCAGCAGATCCATTGATGTTATTATTATAATTTGCAGTAACCGAAAAAAGTTTAAAAAATATATATCTTGTGTCCATTGATTATTTAAAGATTTAAAAAGAAAATCAAACATTCAAGGCTTTAAGCAGTCAGCTGTAACTAATATTTCAGATTCATGTACCCTGTATTTAATCATCTGACCAACAATGTGCACCTAAAATATGTATTTTGGTTATAAACACTTTTTTTTTGCATTTAGCATATTCATTACAAGAATTTATTTATTTTACTGTTTCTGCCAAATGTTTACAGTATACACATGACTTATACTTCACTTGCTATATAATTCTTTTCCTGCATTATCTCTTTCTTTCTCCGTCTCTCTTTCAGGCCCCTGGATTGTGCAGAGGCACAAGATGTCCTCCAGAGGTGTGAACGCGTTCTTGAGGTTTTGGACCAGCATGATGAGGAGATGTTCTTAGAGTGGACCGAGGGGCTTGAAGAAATCTGTGAAACACACCTCAAGGAGCCACTGTTGGCACTGGATAGTGAAACTGGCTTCTTCCAGGTCAACTTCAGTCCTGGTGTAAGCCCAAAGACGATTGATTTTTGAACAGACTTTAAAAACAGATAAAAGATATTCCATAGAGGCAAGTAAAGGTGAAAATCTAAAAGTCACAGTCATTTTGACTGTATGAGTTCAGAAGTGAAATGACTTGTCAGACTGCTTCTTTAAGCTCTGCAGGAGAGAGATCGAGAGAAATTCAAGGTTTTGTGAAGAAAACCTGCTAGTATCAAATTGAGCTCATAGAGTGTTTTTCTCTGCTAAGTCATTATTCAAACTAGTGCCTCTGTCTGCATTTCTTTCAACTCAAGGTTAATAAAGCCACATTTTTGTCCACTAAACTCACTTTGTGAAACATTCCCCAGAAGTAGCAACAGCAGTTTGATACACAGATGAAGCATATTTTACTAGTATAATTAATCACCATGGGAGGAAACAATGGATACACATAAATATAAAATATGAGAAGGTGTTTGGTAACTGATATCTATTCCAAAATCATGTACTATAATCTATGGAAATCAGATTGTACTTTCTTTTGTTGTTACTCTCCACAGTTAGCATCTGTGCTAAGAGAAGTGAAATATCTGGGCATGCTGAAGACCCAAAACATTCCCCAAGCAGCTCTTCATCTCTATTCTAAACGAGAGAGACTACACATGGTAGGTCATTAACCCTCAAGCAGTTTTCTGGACTTGACAGCTTTCTTTAGAAAGCGTGTTTTTTAGAAATATGTTGGGGGTTTTAATGCTGCATTTTATTATGCAGTACACACAAACACTGACTTTGGTGACCCAGTGGTACAACCAGCTCCACAGCACCATCCTAGCTGTAGAGCTGGGACTGGTCAAAGATGAGATGGATGGGATGAGACGACAGCTGAATCCGGCCCTCCGGGAAGTGACATGGGCTCAGGATGACCTATGGGACTACATTCAGAGTACACGAGACCTGGCACAGGTACTGTAAATATGCAGGAAATGTTGTACTGAACTTAAAGCAAACAAAAAGATGCAAGGCAGTGCCTGCATTAATGGGTGAGTTTCCTGTACATGTGTTGGTTGACACTATTTTGCAGCATATTTAAATGATTTTGCTTTTTTAAGTAGAATAAACACTGTCTCTATCAACATTTGGGCTGATTTATTTTAAAAAAGCCAGCGGTCGCCTGTCTGCATGAAACCCCAGAATCCTCTGTGTGTGGGCCAAGCTAGTTTTCTTAATTATAGCCCTATCTCAGAGCGCTTCAACTCTACAGCAAGCACTTGAAAAACAAAAAGCAACATGATGCCGGAAACATAATTATTGCCTGTAATTGTTGCTCCTTTTTTTTTTTTGCCATCGCCAGAGCATTTCTAGTGGTGTCCAGAAGAGCAAAGCTAATGTGGAAGCAATCCAGGCCTTGATGGGTAAATTCAGCAGCCGGGCTTTCATTACCAGAAAGAGTCGTGATTCTACTCTCCTCGTTTTCGCTGACATTGAAGAGAGTGTTTCCAAACAGCATGCTCTCATTACTAGTACAGGGGAGCAGATACACAAACTACTGCAGGTATATTCATCGTATAATCTCCATGCTGGAGAGATGCTGTGCACACATTGCAAATGTTAACACAACCGATATTCATGTGTATGTTTATTTGGTGTTTAAACTTTTCATTCAACACATAATTTTCAGGAGAACCAGTCTCTCCTCAGTGTGACGGATCTTGACAGCAGTGAGTGGCATGCCTATACTGAGTATGTTGACAGGATGATCCTGGCAGGCTTCACCAGCGCAGTACGCTGCTCTCTGCAGTACCTCATGGACAATACAGATGCAGCTCAGCGTATTACACCTCTGTTTGAAGTCCAGTTGGTTCTCAACAGCAATGAGATGACCTTTGACCCTTCATTAGACTTGAGCCACACTGGTAACTTCTATGATATTGTGGATAAGATGGTGGGCAACATTACAAGCATGGCTTCCCTCATTCCTAGAGTGGCAAGTCACAAACAGCTGAGTAACTACCAGGTACCACACAGATTAGATTATAAATGCATATACATATACATACATATATTTCCATGTAAACAGACCCTTATCATAAGCAATCTTGATTTTCCATCTTGCAGGGTGACATTAATGAAATGGAGGATTTGTCAGACATGTGCCACATAATCCGCTCACGGGCACGTGCATCTGTCGCTAAGGTTAGTGACATTTTTTTATGGTCACATGTGGAAGATTATTTTATGAAGTTTACAGGCGAATAGTTGTGAAAGTGTTTATTTACAGGTCAGGGAGTACCAGGCATCATTTTCTAGCTACCGCTACCTCTGGACTGATGACAGGTCAGCTGTGTGTGGCTGTTTCTGATTTGTTTTGATTGTTAGCAAGTACAGAAATAATTTGTCTCATATGTTCACAGGTCTGAATTTATGAGACAGTTCCTACTTTATGGACATGCATTAAGTACAGAGGAAGCTGAGCTGTATGCCGACTACGAACTAAAGAAGAACCCACCCACCCTGGACAACTTTAAAGAACAAGTGTGTTCAACATTTGTGATCCATTTATGCTGTAACCTTGGTTTATTTCACTCACATTTGGAAAGCAATGCAACAATAATAACTGAATTATTCATTATTTCAGATCAATCTGTTTGAGTCACTGTATGTGCGAGTGAGCAAAATGGAGGACCGAAGGGTGTTTTGTGGTTGGCTACAGCTAGATATCAGACCCTTCAAGCACACACTGATGAATGCCATTAAAAAGTGGAGCTGGATGTTCAAAGAGCACCTTCTTAACCACGTGAACCAGAGGTCAGACACATAAAAGTCAAAATAAATAAAACTTTTTTATCATTTAAAAGACATTTTTTAAAGCCAGTCCTCTGAAACCTCACTTCATCTCCCTTCTTCTCTATTTAACAGTGTGAGGGAATTGTCCCAGTTTGTCCAGGACACAGCATGTGGCCTTTCCACCAAGGTGTCAGATGGCGATTATGCAGGCCTTGTGAAAATCATGGGGCACCTCATGGCCATACGAGACAGACAGATCAGCGACGAACAGCACTTCAAACCGCTCAAGTCTACCGCTGAACTTCTAAAGACCTACGGACAGCAGCTTCCAGAGAGTGTCTGCACACAGCTAGAAGTGTGAACCAATTCAAAAACACACATTTTTTCATTTATCATAGGCGATATGTACAGTTATCAGTGCTTCTTTCCCACACAACACAGGAGCTGCCGGAAAAGTGGAAAAGTGTCCGAAAAATTGCCTTCACGGTCAAACATGAGGTGGCACCACTACAGTCAAATGAGGTTTCAGTTATCCGCAGGAAATGTGTTCGGTTTGAGGTGAGGCTTTGTGTGATTGGGGTAGGATGTCAGTCTGGCAAAGAGCTCAATATCTGACACATAAAACCTCTTTCCTGCATTATATATATGAAACCCACACAGTGTCTGCAAAATGATAGACAGAAAGGTAGAGGCAGATATGCATTAATCCTTAATTTGATATGATTTCATACTTTAGGTCAAACAGCATGAGTTCAGAGAACAATTTCGTTCAGAGTCAATCTTTAAAATCAGTGTGGAGGAGTCATATAAGCTTATTGATAAGGTGAGCAGGGGGCACATTTCTTTTAGTGTCTGTTAAAAGAGAAATCTTAACAGTACTTCTTTCAAATGTAGTACACAGTGTGTGATTAAAGAAAATTTAAATAACATATCAAAATTGCCTGCAGTGTAATCGAGGCGTAGCTACGATGGAGATGGAAATGAAGAAGTTGCAGGACACAGCTGATCTGTTTGAGGTCAGCTTCCCAGAATACAAGCAGCTGCGGCAGTGTCGCTCTGACATCATACTTGTCAAAGCAGTATGGGATATGGTCGTCTTTGTAAAGGTACGGTTGAACTCCAGAAAGTTGGGATGGTGTGTAATATGTAAATAAAAACAGGCAGTGATTTACAAATTTACAAATATCATTTTATTCTCTGTTGGACACAGAAAACATTTCATGTCATGAACTGAGGTGTGTGGCAGGCAGAGAGTGGACAGCTTTCTTAAATATCACAGCTTTTATTGTGCTGGCAAAAAAACAGAAATCAAAAGCTAAATAATGTGGACAGTGATGGGGCTGTAACAAACTAACTAAAGAGACTGACAGAGACTACACACACCATGAGGGTAGACACGACAAAGAACAGAGAGAGATGCAGAGAGTATATAGACAGAAGGGAATTAAGGCAGATTGAACACACCTGTGAACACAGCTGAACAGAATCTAAATAAAGAGACACAAGAAGCAAAACTGAGACAGAGACAGGAGCTCGATGCAGGGACCAGCGCTAAACATACATGGAAACATAACTGACTGGGGAGACAAAAGGATAAAACAGAAGATTATGGGCAGAGGAAAGCATAAACATGAGGAATAGGAAGGAAGACATATTAACTTGGAACGGAGATTGGGAAACCAGGTAGAACCCAGGAAGACCAGAGAGACATGACCAGGGAGACAGAAAGCGTTGAAAACACTGAGATACTGATGACACGACATGTAGATGAGACTAGGGCAGACCAGGCACAGAAAAGGGTACTCACGTAATCAAGAACCACGAAGTAGAAATATAAATAATGACAACTCATAGGCACTAGGAAATACTGAAGTCAGGACTAATACAGAACTAAAACCCTGAAAATCTTTTAATTCAAAAAGAATGAATCGCAAAACAAAACTCAAAATAGATCACAGCAGCATTTCTGGATCATGCTCACATGTGGCCTCTTCTTTGCATGACAGAGCTTTAACCTGTGTTGGTAGATGGCACAGTGAACTACACTCACAGAAAGGGATTTCCGTGTAATAAACATTATTTCAAGTTGAGGAACATTATTCTGAAAGTGTTGCATAATTTCTAAACACTTTATTTACATTTTACACACCATCCTGCCTTTTTGGAATTGGGGCTGTAAATACAAATATGCTATTTTTTTTTAATACAAGGCAGGGTCTCCATAGTGAGTCACTGCATGCAAAATAATCAAATGATGCACTTAATCTCCTGCAAATCCTAGACCAGTATAGAGGATTGGACAAAGACTCCATGGAAAGAGATCAACGTTGAGCAGATGGACATGGAACTCCGGCGGTTTGCTAAAGTACAGTACAGCACTCTTCTCTGGATAGATACTTGAACTTTGATTCAGTTTAACTGTTTCATGTTTGAAACAAGAGTACCTTTTCAATAACTGTGAGTATGTCTGTTGTCTGTTGAAGGAGATGAAAATGCTGGATAAGGAGGTGCGTGTGTGGGATGTCTATATGGGTCTGGAATCAACAGTGAAAAACCTATTGACCTCTCTGAGAGCTGTCAACGAGCTGCAAAACTCAGCTGTCAGGGAGAGACACTGGCAACAGCTTATGAACACCACTGGGGTAGGGTATCTGTGCTGCTGCTGCTACACAGTCTCTCATACCATCTGCTGTGCCATTTTTCATTTTGTTTGTTTGTCTGTGTGTCAATGAGATTATCCAAAAGTTACAAGTCCAAATTTCATTAAACTTGGTGGCGGAGTGGAGAATGTGTATGAGAACAGCCCATTAAATTTTGGTCCTCATACAGTTTTTTTCTTTAAATTTGTTAGCGCTTTGGTCTTGGCAGAGGACTGCCCCAAGTGCTCTTCTTGTTCAGTAACTTTTCATCAGTTTTACTCATGGTATATTATACTTGCCACTCTGTGGGGGTTAATCCATTCGTTTGGCTGTAGTTTTCATTCAGTGTGCTCTCATTGTTCTGCAGACACTTCTCTGGATTTGATGAACCCAGTTATCTGAAATTTGATCACACCCATAGTCTGCTTTTGTTTTTAAATCTTCAGGTTAGGTTTGTGATGGGTGAGGGCACCACCTTGGGGGACCTGCTGGAATTGCAACTTCATCGTGTGGAGGATGAGGTTAAAAACATAGTAGACAAGGCCGTGAAAGAAATGGCCATTGAGAAGGTAAGACACCAGACCAACCAGTTACTGTGTGATATATCTTGTAGTAGTGGATTATTGATGGATGGAATATTTAATTACTTAAGCACTCACTAGACTTTCATCATATTCTTAGAACAGATATTTATGAGCAGATTCAGAAAGCTGAACTCACAAATAATGACACACAAATAGGAATGAGCCAATGTTAACGAACGCGTTAGCATGTTTTTTGGTTGTCTTTAAATGACAGGCGTCTTTGTGAAGTATCTGTCTTTGGGGTTTTTTAGGTTTTGGCAGAGATAACCCAGACATGGAGCATTATGTCGCTGTCCTATGAGACTCATGCCAGCACAGGAACCCCTCTGCTCAAAGCAGATGAGAATCTGATAGAGACGCTGGAGGACAACCAGGTGTGCCTGCCTGCTGCAGAATGTGATATGCAGTTTGCTTTATTCTTTCAAATTGCAATATTAACACCCCAGCGATCCATAATATAGTTTTAGTATGAACGGCTCGGGTTTATTACTGACTCCTCAAAGACTAGTTATATAAATGCATAGGCAATGCAATTTCAAGAGCAGCTCATCAGGGCTTCTTTGTACAAATTGCCATTTAAAGTTACTGCTTCATTTCTTTTCAGGTGCAGCTGCAGAATATCCTGATGAGTAAGTACATAGAGTATTTCCAGGCAGAAGTAAGTGGATGGCAGAGGAAGCTGATGGTGGCAGACCTTGTCATCTCATCTTGGATGTCTGTCCAGAGGACCTGGGCCCATCTTAACAGCATCTTCACCAACAGCCATGACATCCGCTGCCAGCTGGCCAATGATGCTGAACGCTTTCAGGGAATACACACTGACTTTCAGGTAAATCATACCTCTGCCTACATATAGTGCCATGCTTGGCTACATATTTTTAGCATGTCTTTTTGCATTTCTCCCTTTATTTCCTTTGATTTGTTTGTTTGTTTTAATCAGAGTTTAATGACTGAGGTGGTCCAGAACAGTAATGTAGTAGATGTGACCAACAAGCCTGGCTTCCTGGAGAGCCTTGAGACCTTACAGCAGAGGCTGTCTCTGTGTGAGAAGGCCCTTGCTGAGTACCTGGAGACCAAGAGACTGACATTCCCCAGATTTTATTTTGTCTCTGCCTCCGATCTACTGGAGATTGTGTCTAAGGGAACACAGCCCAGACAGGTGATAGATTACATTTTAATCATGTTTTTCTAGAAAGAATCTATAAAGAGATTGTTAGCACATTGTGGTTATCTGTACTTTATATACCAACTATATTTCAGTGTTATGGAGTGGAAAAAGGGAAAAGGGAAAAACACAATAATGAAAGGCAAAAGAAATCTTTTTTTCTTTTTGATTTGTTATCAGAGATCAGGGTCTGTTAACGTCAGAGCTTTGTTAACATCATAGCCTATAAAACCAAACTCAAAAATAGTCTGTGTGTCTTTTGAATACACATATATATATTTTTCCAGGTGACCCGACACTTGCTGAAGCTGTTTGACAATATAGCAGATCTTCGCTTCAAGGACTCAGACCGGGCCGAAGGACGGGGGGAGGAGGGGGAGGCAGTTGCGATAGGGATGTACAGTCGAGAGGGAGAATATGTTTCGTTCTCTGAGCCCTGTGTCTGCGAAGGACAGGTACTGTGAAAACAAAATGCGGTTTCTGTTTGTGGAAGTACATCAGCACCGTTTTATTTGAAAAATATGATATTGCATGCAATTCATTTTAGAGTTTTTTTCAAACATTTTTATTTTTTTTAATCAGGCAGAGTGTTGGTTAAGTGCTTTAGAAACCACCATGCGCTGTACAGTTCGAAAGGAGATACAGGAAGCTGTAGCTGCCTATGAGGACAAACCCCGAGACCAGTGGCTGTTTGACTACCCAGCCCAGGTCTGTTCATGCAAAGTCTGTAGATTTACAATTTTAACTTTATAAACATGCAAGCTATCTGCTGTACACCTCTGTTTCCCTTCCATCAACAGGTGGGGTTGACTGGTAGTCAGGTGTGGTGGGCGACAGATGTGGGCATTGCTTTTGAGAGGGTGGAGGAAGGATTTGAGACAGCTCTCAAGGACTACAACAAGAAACAGGTACTTCCATAATGTAAGATTTTATTAGGCTGGTAAGTGATCGTAGCATCATTGTATTTGTCAGTGATGTCTGCTGAATTCTGGTTTTCTAGATCACACAGCTCAACTTGCTAATCCACATGCTGCTTGGCGATTTAACCCCTGGAGACAGACAGAAAATTATGACTGTCTGCACTATTGATGTCCATGCTCGAGATGTGGTCGCCAATCTCATTACTCAAAAGGTACTGCGACTATTAGATATTATTTCAAATGAGTTTTGCATTAGTTAGCAGACCATCCTGATGCTGTTGTATGTCTCTAAGGTGACATCAGGACAGGCATTTGCGTGGCTGTCCCAGTTACGGCATCGCTGGGATGAAGAAATGAGACACTGTTACATTAATATCTGTGACGCTCAGTTCCAGTTTAGCTATGAATACCTGGGGAATACAAACAGACTGGTTATCACTCCACTCACTGACAGGTATGTGCACATACATGTTCTCCCGTAAGCCAAACCTTTGCAAAAGTATACAGAATGCATACATTAGTAATGATTTGTATTCTAAAGGGAGAGACTTACAGTAAGGGCATGCATAATTACTAGACTTGCTTTGCAACTAAAAACAAGGCCGCTTTACTTTAGCACTAAACATCTTAATGCTACAGTCAAGCTGTGCAGAACGTGATAGTAGGCACCCATGCAAAATGTAAGTGCAAAGATTGAGATAGTTGTTATTTTAGAATAAAGCACAAATACTAAAATCTTGCATATTTGCTTTTTCTATTCACAATATCCACTATACTCAAATACATTACATTGTTGCTTTAAATCTACATTATTTTCAAATGCACAACTTCATTGAATCGAAATTATCTATTACTTTCTTTCTCCTGTGATTTAAATCTCAACCGTACCATGACAGGTGTTACATAACCCTGACCCAGTCCCTCCATCTGACTATGAGTGGTGCTCCATCAGGCCCAGCTGGCACTGGCAAAACAGAGACTACTAAGGACCTTGGACGCTCCCTGGGTATCATGGTATATGTGTTCAACTGCTCTGAACAGATGGACTACAAGGTAACCTGGACTGCACAGATGTTTCTTCTAGTGCCCGTTAATGTCACATTTATTCTTTTTTTTTTATGTTGTTATTGATATTTATTCCACCATTCAGCCATAGCATCTCATCCTCCAGTCTATAGGTAACATCTATAAGGGCCTGGCTCAGACAGGAGTGTGGGGTTGCTTTGATGAATTCAACCGGATCTCGGTGGACGTTCTGTCTGTGGTAGCTGTGCAAGTCAAGACTATACAGGATGCTGTACGCAACAAAAAACAGAGGTATTATGAGGAAATAATGACATGTATGTTGTAGCATCTATACATTTGTCTACTAATCCATTCTATATATTTTCTAAGCATCCATTTAGCAGCATGCATTTGTTGCTGTGTATGTAGGTTTCATTTTCTGGGGGAGGAGATTGAGCTGAAGCCAACAGTAGGAATCTTCATCACTTTGAACCCAGGTTATGCTGGAAGAGCAGAGCTCCCAGAGAACCTCAAGGCTCTATTCAGGTCTGATATGAGACAAAGAGGAGACTTTAGCGTGCAATGAATAGCAGCTATTATATGATTATTTATTGGTTAATTTTCTAAATGCTCAGGCCCTGTGCGATGGTGATCCCAGATTTTGAACTGATCTGTGAGATCATGTTGGTGGCCGAAGGATTCATAGATGCACGGCTACTGGCACGCAAATTCATCAGTCTCTACACTCTTTGTAAAGAGCTGCTATCCAAACAAGTGCGTACATACAAACAATTTGTCTGACTATTTCTTCAGGGGGTTTTCTGATGAGCGGAGGGAAGAAGAGGAATTTAATTTCGCTGTCAATGTTCTTATACGCATCAGAAGTGTGGTCCAGCTTTTATTAAAATGCAAAGTAGTGGTGGTGCTATTCATCAGATTATGGTTTTGTGTTTAGGTGTGAAGATTAGTCACCATAATCTTCCTATTTATATTCCAGTTCCTCTGTGTGTGATGTAGTGAATATAGTAAATAATAAAAATATCAACTATTTTTGCTTATACTGTGTAGAGTACTAGCTCTCAGCTGAAACTGGCTGTTTGTGTCCTTCTATTATAACATCAACAAACACTTACAGCGGGGAAAATAAGTATTTGACACATCAGCATTTTTATCAGTAAGGGGATTTCCAAGTGGACTATTGACACAACATTTCCACCAGATGTTGCCATCAAGCCAAATATTGAAGTCATACAATCAAATCAGAACATATAAGTATACAAGTTAAACCATAATAAATAAAGTGAAATGACACAGGGAATAAGTATTGAACACACTTTATTCAATACTTTGTAGAAAAGCCTTTGTTGGTGATTACAGCTTCTAGACGCCTCTTGTATGGATAGACCAGTCGTCTGCATTGCTCAGGAGTGATTCTGGCCCATTCTTCCACACAAACGGTCTTTAAATCTTGAAGGTTCCTTGGGCCTCTTTTATGAACTTTAATCTTCAGTTCTCTCCATAGATTTTCTATGGGATTTAGGTCAGGTGATTGACTGGGCCATTCAAGCAACTTGATTTTCTTTCTTTGAAACCACTTCATTGTTTCCTTGGCCTTGTGTTTGGGATCATTGTCTTGCTGAAATGTCCACCCTCTTTTCATTTTTAGCTTCCTGGTAGATGGCAGCAGATTTTTATCCAGAATGTCCCGGTACATCTCTCCATTCATCCTGCCTTCAATAATATGAAGTCTGCCAGTACCCCTTGCTGAAAAGCAGCCCCAAACCATGATGCTTCCACCCCCAAACTTGACTGTTGGTATGGTGTTCTTGGGGTGGTGAGCAGTGCCATTTCTTCTCCAAACATGGTGTGTAGAATGACTGCCAAAAAGTTCAATTTTGCTTTCATCTGACCATACTATAGTCGTCCAATAATCCACAGGCTTCTCCAAATGCTGTTGCGCAAATTTTAACCGAGCCTTGACATGCTTTTTGTTCAGCAATGGAGTCTTGCGTGGTGAGCGTGCATGGATGCCATGGCGGTTCAGTGCATTGCTTATAGTTTTCTTTGAAACAACAGTACCTGCTGATGCAAGGTCTTCCTGAAGTTCTGTCCGAGTGGTTCTTGGCTCTTGGAGAACCCTCCTGATTATTCTTTGGACTCCTCGGACAGGGATCTTGCGTGGAGCACCTGATCGTGGCAGGTTTATGGTGAACTGATGCACTTTCCATTTCCGGATAATGGCCCCCACAGTGCTCACAGGAACATTCAGCATTCTGGAAATGCACCTATAACCATTCCCATCAAAATGCTTTTCAACGATAAGATTACGAAGATCTTGAGAGAGTTCTTTGCTTTTACCCATCATGGAGTCTTTCCTGTGTGCCTTCTGGGTAATGAGGAGCCTTTATAGGCCATCAATTAGGACTAAAGCAGCTGATATCAATTAGTACTGATAGGGGACAGGATTTCTCTATCAATACTGACAGATTTCAGGTGATCTCCTGGCTTTCTATGTCATTTTGCCCCTTGTTATCTCCATGTATTCAATACTTATTCCCTGTGTCATTTCACTTTATTTATTGTGGTTTAACTTGTATACTTATATGTTCTGATTTGTTTGTATGACGTCAATATTTGGCTTGATGGCAACATCTGGTGGAAATGTTGTGTCAATGGTCCACTTGGAAATCCCCTTACTGATAAAAATGCTGATGTGTCAAATACTTATTTTCCCCGCTGTAAATGCTTATTTTGTCAGGATCATTATGATTGGGGTTTGCGGGCTATCAAATCAGTGCTGGTTGTGGCTGGATCTCTGAAGAGAGAGGAGCGTAGCAGACCTGAAGAACAGGTGTGTATCTCTTCGCGATCACTAATGAGGGCTGTTCTTTACACTGAAGTGTTTCAGCTCTCATGGTTGTTTCCAGAAATTTGAGGTTGTCAGAAATTGCCTCATCAAAACTGTGCGTCCAATATTGTCTCACCAGGTGTTGATGCGGGCTCTTAGAGACTTCAACCTTCCTAAGATCGTGACGAGTGATGTTCCCATCTTCCTTGGGTTGATCAGTGACCTCTTTCCACAGCTGGATGTGCCCAGGAAGAGAGACCCAAAGCTAGAAAATGCTGTTCGCCAGTCAGTCAGTGAGCTGCGTCTGCAACCAGAGGAAAATTTCATACTTAAGGTTCATCTGTGTTTTTATTATATAGTATAGTTTATTTGGCAACACCTTTCGTTAGTGGTGGTAACGGTGAACAAACGTTAATTTTAGATTTCTCAGAATTGTGGGAAAAAGAAAAACAGTTGTTATGATAAAAATGTCAAAGGATTATTTTCCTTTTTTCCATCATTCTGTGAGCAACCGTGATGTGGTTTTCATACCGTGCATGGCCTGAGTCTGCAGACAGAGCACAGTGAAGGGATCTGTTACCCCGCTGTGAAGCTGGAGGTGTGGAGTCTGTCACCTGCAGCTCTTCATCTGACAGTTCACTGTGGCTGCTCCTCGTTCCATTTTTCCCTGCAGTATTTCCGTTTTTTGCAGGGAATAAGGAAATACAGACACACAGTTCATAAAGCTTCCAATATATAAACACTAATCAGTTGCCTCCTATTGTGTTCATTCAATTAGTGATTTAATAGACAAAAATCTGTAAAATCTAATAGAAGTATTAAATTAAGTGTTAAACTGCTTCTTTTTCAGTGGCATATGAGCAATGATAGTTAAGGATGATCTGAAATCAACATGCCAGATCACTTTACAAACACATTCATAAAGTTCTGAGCTAATTTTAACTTGGGGGAAATGCATAATTCCCACAGGTCAATAGAGGAACAATATATAAAGCTTTGTGGTTTGTAACATAAACTAATTGTTAATCATTTTGGTTGTATTTTTTTATTGTAAGGTGAGACAGCTCTCTGATTGAACTTGCAGTATTTTAGAGTATTTTTTTTTCAGAAATCCCACTATTAATGTGATTCCATGTTTGCAGGTGACCCAGCTGGAGGAGCTGCTGGCTGTTAGACATTCTGTATTTGTAGTTGGTGGCCCGGGTACTGGAAAAAGTCAGGTTAACTTAACTAATGAACATTTTTAAAACTGTTTATGTGTTTTTGTTTTTTTTTTAATATCTGTGTGATCCAACTTCTTATACCCAAAATATGCCCAAACATATTAACTAAAACTACTTATATAAATGATCTTGTTTACTTATCAGATCTTGAAGACCCTTCATAGGACTTATGCAAACATGAAGATGAAGCCCTTATGGAATGATATTAACCCTAAAGCTGTTACCACAGATGAGCTGTTTGGATACCTGCACCCTGCTACCAGAGAGTGGAAGGATGGTGAGAAGCAGGAGGATTATACAAAGGATTTAATGTGCAATAAATGATGATCAAGAGAACCAGTTTTTCCTCCAGAATTTGGGTCGCTGTCAAGTCTGATTTATTTTGGTGCCAAGACCATAATTTATTCCAAAGCCTCCTCTCAGAAATAATTAGAAAGTTAATGCACTTCTTCTATTTCACAGCCCACTCCTGTTTAAATAGGTTTCGTGTGCAATATTTTCATTACCAGTTCATTTCACAATTTTGCATTCAATACCTTTTTTGCTGCAGTGATGGTTTAGTATGTAAAAATGGATTTACCATATGTCACTGTTTCCTTTTACAGGTCTGTTCTCCTCTACCATGAGAGAGCTGGCCTCGGTGGGCCATGATGGACCCAAATGGATTGTTCTGGATGGGGATATTGACCCTATGTGGATTGAGTCACTCAACACAGTTATGGATGACAACAAGGTAAAAAATCATCACATGTTTTTTTGTCTTTCATCCAGGAGTTTGAATATGTCTCCAAATAAGTAATCAATTTCTGCCAATGCCAGTCATTAAGTTAGTGCATACTTTATATTTTTGAACCAGTGCTTGAGCTCCACTCCTTCTGCTTTTCCCTCCACATCCAGGTTCTGACACTTGCCAGTAACGAGAGGATCGGCTTGTCCTCGTCCATGCGTCTTCTCTTTGAGATCTCTCATCTGAAGGCTGCTACTCCAGCTACAGTGTCAAGGGCAGGAATACTCTATGTCAACCCACAGGACTTGGGTTGGAGCTCGTAAGACACACACAATGCTTAAATGCACGCATAAAATCACAGTCTTCTGTTTCTTTGATTTTCTTAAGGTTATCTTGGTTAGCAGAGCTGCCTTTACTGTGTTTTCAGTTATGTGACAAGTTGGATCGACACACGGCAAGCCCAGTCAGAGCGAGCCAACCTCACTATTTTGTTTGATAAGTACGTGCCATACTGTCTGGAACAAGTTCGCTGCAACCTGAAAACCATCACACCCATTCCAGAAAACAGCATGGTGCAGGTACATGTAGGGTTTTATGGATATCAAATGCAGCCTGCAGAGCCATAATATTATATTTTTCTGTTGTTATTGTTCAGTCACATGCAGCATTTCTGTGTTTTGCTCAATCAGACATTGTGCTCGTTGTTGGACTGCTTGCTGATTGAGGACAACACTCCAGCCGATTCTCCCAGAGAACTCTATGAGATCTACTTTGTCTTTGCCTGCGTCTGGGCTTTTGGAGGCGCTCTCTTTCAAGATCATGTGTGCAGTGACTAACTGTTCCTTCTAATCGTATCAGATAATTCACATTATTATACCATATAATGACAGTGTTTTTACCTTTATAGCTCAATGACTACCGTGCTGAATTTAGCCGCTGGTGGTCCAAAGAGATGAGAGCCGTAAAGTTTCCCTCACAAGGGACAGTCTTTGACTATTTCATTGACCCTGAGACTAAAAAGTTTACTCCGTGGAGTGAGAAGATGGTGCCATTTGAGCTGGAGCCTGATATTCCGTTACAGGTATGTTATTAGACTAATGAATGCGTGTGGTTGTCTACAGCAGGCCAGAGTGTCCTGTATAATTATAACATGTTGATTTAGATCTCTCAGCACGCTCATCCACTGTCTGTTTCAGACGGTGCTTGTCCACACTCCAGAGACCATCTGTCTCACCTACTTCATGGACCTTCTGCTTCAGAGAGGCAAACCTATCATGTTAGTGGGCAATGCAGGAGTGGGAAAAACTATTCTGGTGTCTGATAAAGTCGCTAAGCTGAAGGAGGATTACATAGTAGCAAAAGTTCCCTTCAACTACTACACTACATCTGCCATGCTGCAGCGTAAGAGTCTCTGAAATGAGCATACACAAACAGATTTTTTCACATGTGTATTTTTTATTAATTTAACAAATTGTATAATACATATAATAATCTAATAATTAGGGAAATATAATAAGACAAATCTAATAATCTGAAAAAAGGCTTCTAATGAGATATGTGTGCTTCCTGTCTATGCATTATGTTATTGTGGTAGTACTGTATCTAATTGTGTTTGCCTATTCATACTGATTGAATGGCACAGGCTTCATAAAAAAAAAATTCTGAGTTTCCCTGTATCTTCAATTCTTTTTTCCTTCAAATTTCAGTTCAGATTTTCAGTCAGTGAGTTTCTGTGAAGACTGTTGTCACTTTGTCATTTTCCTAAACTTGTGTATTAAATGTACTCCAGGCATCTTGGAGAAACCTCTAGAGAAGAAAGCTGGTCGTAAATTTGGCCCTCCCACCGCCAAGAGACTTATCTACTTCATAGATGACCTCAACATGCCTGAGGTGGATGTTTATGGGACTGTCCAGCCACACACCCTCATCCGCCAGCACCTTGATTACAGCCACTGGTAGGATAAGACGCACATGATGGACTCGCATATTTATACTGCTTTCATACTGCCAAAGTGTACAAATACACATATATACTCTGTACACAACTGTTACACAGAGTTTAGTGCTTAGTGTGAATTTTAACCAACAGGTCTTTGTACTGTAGGTATGACAGACAGCGGCTGGTTTTGAAAGAAATCCATAACTGCCAGTATATCACCTGTATGAACCCAACAGCTGGAAGCTTCTCTATCAACCCCAGACTGCAGGTACTGCCACACATTTGCAAGTTCTTTATGCGTAAATTTTATTTGTTCATAAATGTTATTATCAAAATTCTCCTATCTACTGAAACTATACTCGATCACTATGGCTTTATACATAATTTCATTGAATACTTATTTAGAAAAATTAGTTTCAAAGGGAACCATGTTTATGTTTTCCTTTGAAACACAAAAGAAAAACAGCCAAAGACATGCAGAAACCTTTTTTTGGCTAATAAGAAAAATTTAAAGGTAGTTCAGAATGCAGCTTTTTCAGTTTAAGTGGGTCCAGCCACAGATTACTGTTGGTAAAATCTTTACTGCCTCCATTTCAGAGGCATTTCTCAGTGTTTGCAGTGCATTTCCCCGGTGCTGATGCATTAGCTACCATCTTCTCCAGCATCTTGTCAGCTCACTTTCTTCAGGGAGGGTTTAGCTACGGGGTCTCTCGCTCAGTTGGAACTCTCATTCAGGTACTGTACACTTACACTGCCAGTGCAGCATTCATTTCTATTAAAACTTGACTTGAGACAACATTTATCTGTTTCTGTGTCACTATCTTTTGATTCTCCTCAAACAGGCAGCTATCTGCCTGCACCAGAAAATTAGCCAGAACTTTCTTCCTACAGCCATACGCTTCCACTATATCTTCAATCTGCGAGACCTTTCCAACATATTTCAGGTAACACACTTTGCTCAGTCATCCAGAAAAAAATAAAAACATAAAAATATAACTGAAATAATACTTACTTCTGTTGAAGATCTTTTCCTTGAACTGCTTAAAAGGATGCTGTTGACTCCTTTTTTTCACTCGTGGCAGCAAATACGAAAACGTCATATGAATCCATTTGCAAAACTGTCATTGGTGGCAACTTGCTTTAGATTTGACTTTTGTAGGAATGTTAATCCTGAAAAACTGAAAATTCTGGTGTCAAAAGTTCTCTCGTGGAATAGTTATGTGTTTATTAATACGATTTCTGTATAGGGCATCCTGTTTGCCTTGCCAGAAAGCATCCGTTACCCCATGGACCTGGTCCACCTGTGGCTGCATGAGAGCTCCAGGGTCTACTCAGACAAACTGATGGAAGAAAAAGATGTAGAACTCTTTGATAAAATCCTGTTGGACACTGGAAAGAGATATTTTGAAGTAAGACATGGGCGATTCAAATTGCAACCTTAATCTTAAAAATCTTTCAAAATGTAAGAGGTATTGCAGAAGTGATGCTTTTGGTATTTAGTATTAAAGCCAGCTATGGCATGTTCAGTATTTTCTTGTTTGTTTGTCCTGCCAAACTCTCCAGGGAATAGATGAGTCCATCTTTATCCACCAGCCTTTGGTGTACTGCCACTTTGCCCAGGGAGTGGGAGAGCCTCGCTATCACCAGGTCTGACACATTCACACACACACAAGCTAGTCTGCACTCCAAGTTCTTTATGGAGATTAAAATAAGAATTAAGAGTGTAGTCAAATACGTTATGGGAGTTTAATTGTTTATTACTTGAATCTGTACTGTAGCATACTTATTTAGTGGCCTCCAGATGTGTCGTATCTGCTCTGACAGAAACCAGAAATGAGGATAACTGTATTGTCGCTAGTGTGGAGCAGGGAAATTATTTTACTGCTATTGTTAAATAATTGTCATCATTACCATTGCATTAATAATAAAATCTGGAGTTTATATTGCATTCAGGGGTTAAACAGTGTCTCTTTCAGAAAGACTGAGTTGCAGGCTGACAGGAAGTTGTATGCAGAAGTGAAAGCAGATAGTTATTTTGAGCCGCAGGCTAAGACGAGGCTTTAACAATGTAACAGATAGCTTTAAGAAGGCCTTAAGCAGCTATGACTATTTTATACACAATGCATATCTGTGCTTATTAAAGAGTTGGAGCTCGGTCAATTAATTGGGGGTCGGAAGCTTTGTTCGGCGCGATGTTCGGACAATCTATTGTGCAAGTGACTTGGAGCCATAGAAGGAATTGCAATACATGCTTACAAAACACTTATATATCAGATCATTTTATATTAAGGTTTTAGTAGAGGTTCTTGGTTAAAACATTTATTTAGTAGAAGACATACACATAGTCTCAGTGAGCCTCCGTTCTGGTGAAAGGTCAGAAGTGCAACAGGTGACACAGAGAGCATGTGAGGTCAACACACACACACACACATTAGTCTGGCTGTAACTGCAAAAGTGTCTCGGTAAAAGAGGAACCGTTCCTTGTTGTCTCGGCAAGAAAGAGGAACAAGACAAGAACTGAAAGGTAGACAGGAAGGGCTAGCCATGAAAATAGAAGATGATTTTCTGGGTGAAAAGTCATGATGATGTTGATCTGATCTATGTATAAAATGTACCGGTGACGCATGAAGGGGCGTCAGTAAACAAACCCTGATGCTATAAAATATCTGTTCATGCTTTGATTGAGTCGAGGACTACTGGCTGTCTGCGTACAGAGTGTCTTCCCACGCGTGTATTCATTAAAATCATTGTTTGACCAAAGATCCTCTGGACCATGGGTGGTGTGTACTCTCCTTCCTCAATTTTGAACCTTAACATTTGGGGGCTTCGTCCGGTGGTTGAGGAGGGAGGATTGGAGGTGTAGACGGTGATGTATGGTCCGTTGTGGTCAGACAGGCAGGCGTGACCCGGCAACCAAACTGAGGGGACAGGCGCCTTTAAAAAGAGGTAGGCACAGGCCTGTTGATTTTATCCGAAGTGTGCTGAATTGGATGATAAAATTAAATGTCTATTCAGTAAAAGTTGCCGGTAAATGTCTGCTTTGATTTTGATGAGAATCTCATGACAGTACTGAGGATTTAAAAGCAGTTGGACTGCTGGTAATGATTGAATGCGGTTGGACCGCTAAAAGGAAAAGCAGTTGGACTGCTCAATGTTTTTAGTATCTTAGGGAATTTGGTTATTTTTTGGTTATAAGGTTGGACCTGCTTCAGTCTTACACTTTGTTGGGTGTTTTACTGTTGTTTCAAAGTATTATAAATTACTCAAGAACGCCAGTTGGACTGGTAGGAAGCGCAGAGCCCGGAGGTTACGCTCCCTCCTTGTCGTGGACGCGCGACATTGACCTCTCGGCGAAGAGGGATAGTTCAGTGTGGCTTAACTGTGGGGTACAGGGCAGCCTGGAATTAAGCTAGGAGTTAGAGTCTCCTTACCGTTTGGAACGGTATCTGCGCTTTTTTGGGCAGCAAAGGTTGGACCTTGGGTGTTGGACACTTTTAAATTGAGTTAGGGATTTTAGAGATGAGGCCAGAAACTGTTGGACAGATACTGGTTAATTGATTACAAAAAAGTTGGACTTTATCGGTTAGACCGTTAACTGAAATTTGTCAAAATTGGTTAGGCGCTAAAGCTGACAGATCTGACAGTAGTTGTAAATATAAGACGTCTTTGTAATATAAAAAGATCTGTGTGAAAGGAGTCTGAGGCAATGCTGCTGCTATTTTTAGACGGTGTGTGTGTGAGTGAAAATGCAAATGAGTAAGCAGTGAACTGTTTAAACCACAGTTGGTTTTACAAATACTGCTGCAAACATTGTTGAGTGTGTGTTTCAAATGGCATTTATGTTTATTAGAGGACTATAAATAAAGTTTTGAGTTGCCGTAGGGGATGCATAGTAACTGACTGAGTTTGGATGTAGATATATAAATATATTGAGTGCACTGTATATACTTAAGACTAACACATCACTTTCAGTAGTAACTTTTCTCCAGTATTAGTTGCTGGTGTGTTTTATTTTTTCAATCTCTTGTGTGTGCGGTGAGAATTAATAGAGGTTTCAATTTTTGTTTGTTTGTTTTTTACTTGCTTTTTGATTATGACAAGCATGTCTAAAATACTCTTAGGAAAGTGGGTTTTGAGTTATATTCCTCAACTCTAGTCACACTTTAAGTGTGAATGCGGTGACTAGAAGGTTTTGAATGATGAATAAAGGTGTGAGAGGTATTTCTTTGGTGATGTAAAGTAGGATGTTTTAAAGTTTGGAAGTGTTTTTAATTTGAGAGAGGCATGAGTGATGTTATAAGAGTTTGAGTTTCTTTTTCTTTCAGTTTAAAACACATAAGTACATACACTTGGTACACCTGTTTACTCTTTGACTTTATTAAAACAGATGGTGTATTTGAGTTTGAATTTCAGTAATTGTATGTTGATATGGTAATTTAGTTTTATGTTAGGTGAAGGAGATGTCCATCTCTGCGTCTTGCAGGATCGAAAGTGAAAGTTGAAGGTTGTGATGTGAATGCTGTGAGTACTCGATTTGAATGATTCTGTGTGAGGTGTACAAAATACTAAATAATAATAACACTATGAGAGTTGATAGTAGAGTGAGTGCAAGGTGATGTGTGAACAGAGGAAGTCTGAGAGAGAAGTGTGTGCGTAGGCAAAATGCAGAGTGTGTGCGTGAAATAAGGGGGTATTGTTTTTACATCAAGGTTTAGTAGAACTAAAGTAGAACGTCACAAACAAACAAAAGAAGGTAAAATGAAGAGAGAAAATAATGTGGTTCCCTGACCGGGAGAGAAAATAACTGACAATTACATTAATGAATAGAAAACACACAAACACAAAGTGCCATATGTGAAATTATTCTAGGAAGGAGTCAGAAGTGAGATAGTTTAATATAAGATGCAATGAAGGAAGCAGCTTACACTCCTTTAATTCCCAGAGCCAGTGTGTTCCCTCCCCTGCCCACTTGGGCCCCGTATCAGGCGAGTATGGAAGGCTGGATAGCCCATGACGGGTAAGATCCCACCTCGAAACCCTGGGACAACCTAAGGCAGGCACAGTCACGATTATTCGCCTCACTCAGTCCCGGTGAGCTCCGACTCACTGGTGAGATGAAGTGAAGAGGATGGGACCTCAAGGGGTAAAGCCGCTGGGCTAAGGTGGAGGTGGAAAGTGGCAAGTGGAGCCCTACCTTCTGGCTGAGGACAAGGAATGCTGCTATTTAAGGTAGGAAATCAGAATTTGGGTTAGTAAATTTGGGAGGAGAAAATTGACTGTTTAAAGGCAAAATTATGAAGGAGTCTGACACACTGCAAAAGCAACATATGCAAATTCACACACACAAACAGAAAATGCATTAACCTTATAAAGACAAGACAAGCTCATGGAGTTTAATGCATAGACACTGATTAAACCTGGCTAAGAACACAAACATATGCAATGAAGAACAGCTTGCTATTTTGTATGAATGATACAATGGTGTGAATGTTTAATAAAATGCATTTGAGTTTGTAATTGAGGAACAGAATAAGCTATATGACAAAGGGAGTTATGAAAACAAAAAGGGATTAAAGTAGTTTTAAAAAAGAGTGTCTTAGGAGTGCTCTCGTACTGAGTGATCAAAACCAGTGTTAACTGTAGAAAGAAATAACATAATTTAATAAGTTGGGAATGTTTAAATATATGTTTCTGTTGTTACAGCTTTTTGGGAGATGGCTCAGTATGCACATTAGCTGTAGTGGTGAGTGGTGACGTAAGAGTTTCCTGTGCGTGTGTGACTAAGGAAGTGACTTTCAGACGAGGAAGCATGGCAGACAAGAGGAGTATAGATTTGGGTAGGAAATAGTTTATAGTTTAGTGATTATACGTTGTCGCAAGGGTTTTTTTTGCTGAATTTAAGTATGTTAAAGGGGGTGATTTTTGTTTGCAAATTGTGTGGTTTTAATGAGACTTTCGGTGTATTGAGGAGGTGAAATTATGTGGTGGCAAGACTTGTGTGTTTAAGCTTGTTGAGGTTGTTGTGGTGAGGGGTTGATTTTGTCAGTTAGGTTTGGGGTGTTGTTTTTGTTTTAATAGAGGGAGTTTTAGGAAACATGGACATGTCTAAAAAATTGGGCCCATTATTTTGTAACAGTGCACTTAAAGAAAACCTGTCAGGTGATTTTGTTTTGTTTTTATGAGCTAACAATCAGCTCTATTTTTTCATTTCTGTTTTAAGGAGGCCTGAAACAGTGAATAACGGCGCTGAAAATTCTCGGGAAGAGCAAATATAAGGTGGGCTTTCCAGATTATAATTGGCTGAGGAGAAAGCTACCTGGGGACTGATCAAGGTCGTAAGTCCCTGTAAAAAGGATTTTATGCGAGTCAATCCAGTCCAAAAGCATAAAGAAATATTTTCCTATGGAAAATAAAAAATGACTGAGCTCATTTTGCTGAGGGTGGAGTATCTGATCGTGCGGGAAGCTCCACTATCAGCAAATACATGGTGTGACTGCATGGGAGTGAATGTGTGAGTGAATGTGAGGGTGAATAAATGTGGACAAACAATTTGCTTTTACCAGAAAAATTTTTGTTTTGTTGACTGGGGTTAGATTATGGGATTATAGTATATTGTTGGGAGAATGCCAAATGCTAAAGGGGAAATATTTTTTGATGTAACTCAGTTACCATTAATTGTAGAAACACATGACTGATAACTGTTCTGTTTTAAGTTTATTTTATGACATACATTGGATCATGAGTGGGGAAAACTGAGCATTTTAAGTTTTGTATAGTATCTTGACACATGAAATGTATCAAGATAAAGGGGGGTTTAGGGTTTAATAATTTAATTGTTTAATAATTTAGGATCATTTTAGGACCTTTTGGGTTTTTGATCATTTGGATATGGTAAAACTGAAACTGTTATTTTTAAGTTAAGGTTAAAGGATTAAAAGTGAACTTGTCACGGTTTGCGAGGCAAGCCGTGTGGAGTTGTAGAAAAGGACCCAAAAGGCGGCAGCTCTGGTGCAGGTGAATATTTATTTACAACGGTGGGCACAAAACAGCACTGGTGGAAAAACAAGAAACCGGAAACCTAAACTGGGTAAGCTAATAACACAAACCAGAAACGAGACGCAGGGAGACCGAGGGGAAACAAGACAGACGAACCAGCAACTACCATAACAGAAGACACAACTTAAATACACCCAGAGAACACAGGGAGATTACACACAGGTGGGAAACACAGGTGACACTGATAAACATAACGAGACAGGGCAGGAGTGAACACAACATTACGCATACTGACGAGAGACTGTCAAAGTAAAACAGGAAGTACACAGAGGTTCAGACAGGAGGAGAGAGAGCACGGGGAGAACACAGACATAACAGGCTGGGGGAAAACATGGAATAAACACAAAGAGAGACGAGAGCTCATAAATACACAGAGGGGCACAAGGGGGTAAGAGTCACAAAGGGAAAAACATTTAGGGAACACCACAACAGGACACCTCAGAAAACCTGGCCTAAATAAGGAGCGAAAATACAAGGAACCAAGAATACTGGGCCAACATGGCCCAGGACCATGACAGAACTGAATCCTGTTTAGAAGATACAATGCTGGTTTTTCAAAGCTGTGAATAAATCTTAGAGGGAAAATTAGTGAGGGTTGAAGGAGTAGAACAGGTTTGATTTTTTGATCTTTAGAAGAAGTGGTTATAATGTAGGCTTACACATACAGATATTACATGGAAGGTATTTTTAGGATAAAGGGGGAGCTTCTACGTAGAAATGATTTTTATACATATTGCATTTTGTGCTTTTAAAGGAGTTGTGGCTCAAATTTGTCTCTGGAGGGTCACGAGCCTTTGGCTAGCGCTATGATTAGCCAATCTACTGTGAGGATAATATGAGTTCATGAAGGATTGCACACGCTTACAGACACAGAGTTAAGAAACACACATGACAGTATTGATTCCAGGCAAAAGGCCTTAAATTCATTTAGCTTTTAACTGAACTTAAAGAAGGACCAAAGAGGAAGGAAAGCATATATTTTGGTTAAGTCTGATACATTAGAATTAGAAGGTATTGTTACATTAAAGGGAGAAAATGAAATATAAAGGCTATACCAAAATGGGTTATAACATAGGAAATGTGAGGTTAAAATGAAGTTAACACATAGGAGTTGTTTCAAGGCAGCATTTAGCTATGATGAAATGTATACAGGAGTAATTGCTTATATGCTTAAACTTAATTGATTAAAGTGGTTGTTTTCTTTTAGAGTAGAGGAACTTGCAGCAGCGACAATTTGTGCACAGGATGTTGATGATCAGATAAGGGAAAATAGAGCGAGCAACCGGACGTGAAAGCAGGGCTTAAAGAGTTTTAAAGGGATGAGTAACGTTGAAGAGTATACATAAATACAAGTCAATAAGTTAAGAAGATAATTAGGATCAGGCTTTTGATTAAAGAGTCCCAGATAGGATAGGTTAGGGAGATGCAGGAAAAGGTGTTTTGTTTCCTTTGCAGAAGATCTCGGCGACCACAGGAGGGGCGAGGATCCTGGAGATCTCGAGGCCTGCTGAACCACAATGTATTGCGACCTCTGGTGTTCCAGAGGTCGTGAGAGGGAGTGTGGAGCAGGGAAATTATTTTACTGCTATTGTTAAATAATTGTCATCATTACCATTGCATTAATAATAAAATCTGGAGTTTATATTGCATTCAGGGGTTAAACAGTGTCTCTTTCAGAAAGACTGAGTTGCAGGCTGACAGGAAGTTGTATGCAGAAGTGAAAGCAGATAGTTATTTTGAGCCGCAGGCTAAGACGAGGCTTTAACAATGTAACAGATAGCTTTAAGAAGGCCTTAAGCAGCTATGACTATTTTATACACAATGCATATCTGTGCTTATTAAAGAGTTGGAGCTCGGTCAATTAATTGGGGGTCGGAAGCTTTGTTCGGCGCGATGTTCGGACAATCTATTGTGCAAGTGACTTGGAGCCATAGAAGGAATTGCAATACATGCTTACAAAACACTTATATATCAGATCATTTTATATTAAGGTTTTAGTAGAGGTTCTTGGTTAAAACATTTATTTAGTAGAAGACATACACATAGTCTCAGTGAGCCTCCGTTCTGGTGAAAGGTCAGAAGTGCAACAGGTGACACAGAGAGCATGTGAGGTCAACACACACACACACACATTAGTCTGGCTGTAACTGCAAAAGTGTCTCGGTAAAAGAGGAACCGTTCCTTGTTGTCTCGGCAAGAAAGAGGAACAAGACAAGAACTGAAAGGTAGACAGGAAGGGCTAGCCATGAAAATAGAAGATGATTTTCTGGGTGAAAAGTCATGATGATGTTGATCTGATCTATGTATAAAATGTACCGGTGACGCATGAAGGGGCGTCAGTAAACAAACCCTGATGCTATAAAATATCTGTTCATGCTTTGATTGAGTCGAGGACTACTGGCTGTCTGCGTACAGAGTGTCTTCCCACGCGTGTATTCATTAAAATCATTGTTTGACCAAAGATCCTCTGGACCATGGGTGGTGTGTACTCTCCTTCCTCAATTTTGAACCTTAACACTAGCAAAAAGATTGCCTGTCTTTGATATGTGTGTGGCAACTTAGTTTCATTGTATATGGAATTTACCACGTAGACACGGGTTAGTGCTGGCTTTCCTCAAGAGAGACAAGTTTATTTGTTTTATTTCTCCTTTCTTGTCAGGCTTCAGACTGGGAGAAGCTCCAGAAGACATTGGCTGATGCTCTAGAGCACTATAATGAGTTGCACGCTGTCATGGACTTGGTACTGTTTGAAGAAGCGATCCAGCATGTGTAAGAGACACACACAGACACAAACTAACATGCACAAAGAAGAATTTACAAAGCAAATGTAAACCACAGGCAAGAAACACACCATCAGTTCTGTGTTTGTACCCAGGTGTCGCATCAGTCGTATACTGGAGGCCCCCTATGGTAATGCCCTGCTGGTTGGAGTTGGTGGGAGTGGGAAGCAGAGCCTGTGTCGACTGGCTGCTTTCCTCAGCATGCTGGAGGTTTTCCAGATCACGCTGCGTAAAGGTTATGGAATCAATGACCTCAAAGTAAATATGCACTTCCACATGCAAAACACGGTTGTATATCATAACACATCTGTTTTGAATGATTTGGGATGGTTTTTTTTTCCCTGCTTTGTGTTTGCTGCAACCCTTGTCTGCAGAGTGACATAGCTGCATTGTATATAAAGGTGGGGGTGAAGAATATTGGGACAGTGTTTCTTCACACAGATGCCCAGATTCCAGATGAGCGCTTCCTGGTGCTGATCAACGACATGCTGGCCTCAGGTTTGGATACACAGACCGGAACTGAGATAACTGAGATTTCTGCTTTAATAGCTGTCAGATCTAAGAAATGAATGTCATTTCTGCAAAAACTATTTTTGGATGGTGTCAGTGGCTTTGAGAGCATAGAGTTGTGCATTTGAATAGATAGCAAAGAAGGCTCATTTGGTCACATAGACCTGCTCCAAGTAAGAGTGACCATATAAGAAAGAACAAATACACAGTGAGCTCGCATTCTTTGCATTTGTAGGGGATATTCCTGACCTTTTTAGTGATGAAGAAGCAGATATGATTGTTTCATCAATCCGTATGGAGCTGAGGGGATTAGGACTCATAGATACCAGAGACAACTGCTGGAGCTTTTTCATCGAAAGGATACGAAGACAGCTCAAGGTCTATAATGCAAACCATGTAGAAACCATGATGTAATGATTAGTGTTGATAGTCATCTCACCTTCTCCTTTTGTCACCCTTTCTGCCCTCCAGGTCGTCTTATGTTTCTCTCCAGTTGGATTCACGTTAAGGACACGTGCACGGAAGTTTCCAGCCCTAGTAAACTGCACAGCCATAAACTGGTTCCACTCTTGGCCTCAGCTTGCTCTGCAGTCCGTCAGCTCTACTTTCATAGAGAAAATACCTGGACTGGAGGTGCTTCTTGTTTAAATTCTGTGATACAATCTAAAGCTGCTTTTAAAAGTACTAACTCTGATGCTGATTATGCAAGTGTTTCAAATAGTAGATACCTAATAAGCATAAATAGGAACTAAAATAACTATTAACGTAGACACATGTCTATAGCTACTTTTATGTGAATTAATCAAATAAGAAGGTTCTTCTTACTCTCTCAGTGAAGTGAGTCAATGTGTGTGTTCATACTGTGCAGCCAAATGTGAGAGCATCTATCAGTGAGTTCATCTCCTACGCTCACACGAGTGTCAATGAGGTAAGAGCTGCTGCACAGCACTGCGAGCGATGACCTCTCTTGATGTCTTCTTTGATACGATTTCTTGGTTTCCTTGTTGTGAATTCACCTCACAGGTGAGTGTCAAATACCAGCAGAATGAGAAGCACTTCAACTATACCACGCCAAAGAGTTTCCTAGAGTTTATGAAGTTGTACGACAACCTGTTGAGAAAGAAACGCACAGAGCTGACTCAGAAGATGGAAAGATTAGAGAATGGACTTCAAAAACTGCTGACTACCGCGTCACAGGTCAGGGGGGAAAAAACACCACATTGCACCAGTGTATACAAAAGTTTGTGTTTCTTGTTCTTACTTATTTTTTCTTTAGGTGGAGGACCTCAAAGCCAAGTTAGCAGTGCAGGAGGTAGAGCTGTGGCAGAGAAACACAGATATCGAAGCCCTCATTGCTAAAATAGGACAACAGACAGACAAGCTCAACCAAGAGAGAGCTGTAGCTGATGCTGAGGAGCAGAGGGTAAGAGTGTGATTCTAGGGCCTCTCGAGCAGCAAAATGACAGACTTAACGCCATGTATTTTCAGAATTACTGCACATTTTGAGGTTCATTTTAAACCACTTTGTCAATGAGAGGGCCATTAGAGAAGAGAGGGCAGAGAAGTAATAACATAGGTCTGAAACAAGCCAAACTTTCAGCAATCCATTCACAGCATACACACACACGCGTGTTGTATTTTTGTGATTCAGGTGGCAGCAATCCAAGCTAAAGTGACCAAACAGCAACAGGAGACTGAAGAGGACTTGGCGAAGGCTGAACCTGCCCTACAGGCAGCCAACACAGCTCTCAATACACTCAACAGAGTAAAACACTTGCACACACATAAAGTTTTACTTCATTTCATTCGATTTATTTTATGAGTCCATTGCAAGCATAAAAGAAATCTAATAAAGTTGTCCTGAGCTCAGGCCCCTGATTAAAAATGTGGGCGTTTGTGCATTCGTGTGCATCTGTTTGATCTAGTTAAACCTGACAGAGCTGAGGACGTTTCCCAACCCTCCAGCCATCGTCACCAACGTCTCAGCAGCTGTTCTAGTGCTACTGGCTCCTCAAGGCCGAATCCCCAAAGATCGCAGCTGGAAAGCTTCCAAGGTGGTCATGAGCAAGGTGATACGATTTTTAGGTTTTAGTTTTCCTTCATTTAATGGCTTGAGACCGCCAAAGTAAATCCATTTTAGGTTAATGTTATGGTAGATCTGGCGACCTGTCCGTGTACTGTATGTAACCTTTCATATGAAAGTTAGGATAGGCTCCAGTCCCCCTGCAAACCCGAACTGGATACACTATTAGAAAAATAAATGGATGAATGAAAACCAAAAAACGAATACAGAACCAAAAAAAAATCTCTCTAATCATCTGAGATAAAAAAATATTTAACATTTAAAACACGACCTTCTTTTTTAGTCTTCATCCTTGCACAACTCTAATTTAATATTGATTGCGACTGCAGTTATTTTGTTGTGTGACTGTTGGCACTTTTCAATCTGATATACTTTATACTTTGATGAACCCATTCATATTTAATTTTTGTAATATAGGTTCTTTCATATTGTTAATATCTCCTGTGTTGTTGATACCGCCTTGCCTCAAAAACTCTTTTTTTTAAAGAGAGGTTTAACCTGTGAGGAACTATGCTGGTTGAAAAAAGTAACAACTAAAGCAATGTTCACACTCTGTAGATCAGATATGGTTTTTTTTAGTTAATTCTACTTTTTGACTCAGGATTTAGAATTCAAAAATGTTGAAAAATATTTTGTTAATTTGAAACCCTTTGATCTAACGCGCACCCGTTTGCACACAAATGCTTGTGCAGGTGGATGACTTCCTGCAGGCTCTGGTAAACTTTGACAAAGAGAACATCCCTGAGGCCACGGTGAGGTGTGTGAGAGATGAGTACCTCAGTGACCCAGAGTTCAACCCTGACTTTGTAAAACAGAAATCCTCTGCTGCTGCGGGCCTTTGTGCATGGGTGATCAACATCATCCGCTTCCACGAGGTACACATCTAAACCATCTGCCACATATATTTAGTGTCATCCAAGCTAATCCATTTGCTATATTTTTTTCTGTGTAAAACACTTTGAGTTTGTTGTTTGATTTGTTTTTTTGCCTTTTTCCCCAAAACTTGTGCTGCCTTGGATAGATTTTTGTAAGTTCATCTCTTCTCTTATTTCTTTATTATAGGATGTTCCTTATAACAAAGGTTATACTGTACTTTAGTTTCAGCTGTAAGGATGTTCTTGTTTCCAGGTGCTCTGCGAGGTAGAGATGAAGAGAATGTGTCTGACTCAGGCTAACGCTGATTTGGCTGAGGCTGCTGAGAAGCTAGACGCCCTGCGGAAAAAACTAGCTGTACGTCTGTTTAAATTGGACAGATTGGATTATTTGGTGCTTGACAACAAAATTAATTAGTTATTTGCAAATGCCAGCATTCATAATATTTTCATCTGTTCCTTTTTCTCCTTTCTCAGGAGCTGGATAGCAGTCTGGAAACTCTGAAAATAGCTTTTGAGAAGGCAACATCAGAGAAACTTCGCTTTCAGGAAGAGGTCAACCGCACAAACAAGACAATAGAGCTAGCTAATCGGCTGGTCAAAGGACTAGAGGTAAGTATACAATGCTGTGCAAAAGACTTAAGCCACCTCTCATTTCTTTATATTCTGCTGGGGAAAAAGGGAAATGGATTCAGTGATTTACTTAAAAATGTTCTGACCTACATGGAAATACAGTATAGGCAAAAACAGACTTTGCCTGCTATGACTACCTTTATTGTGCAACACAGCCTAAACTCTCTCAAGAAGCTCCAGTAGTCTTCAGGAAAAGCTCTCCAGGCAGCTTGAAGGACATTGAAAGCTCTTCTTTGGATGTTGGCTGACTATTGTTCTGTTGTGTCCAGATGATCCCACACTGCTTCAATAATGTTGATGTCCAGGCTCTGATAGTGTTAATTGTGCATTTTTCTATCCATTTATGCTTTTACTGCATATGAAGTGCATTGAGGATTCTTGTCACGCTGAGGAATTAAGTAATCATTTGAACCACAAATGTGACATTTGTATTCATGACTCCATCAGACCTGTTGTCACTGATTTTCAGTCCAGTTCTTGTGTATTTGTCATACAAATACTTCTTTTCAGTCTTTTCCCCCAGTTTCCCCTCTTTAATAAGGGGAACCTCTTAGTCTCAGCGACCCCTCCACTGAGACTATTTCTGAATATGCTTCAAGGAACAGTTCATTTAAGGGCTAGATGCATCTCTCGGATCCTGTGTCATTGTTTCTGTGTTTTGTGTCTTTGTTAAATGTTTTCTTATTTCTTGAGGACACTGTTCAGATACTGTTCATGTGCTTTAGATTGTTTTTTAATGCCTGCCACTTCTTTTGCCCTCCACTTGCCAGGTTTCCCTCAATTTTTTTAGGGACACACTACACACCATGCTGCTGCCAGTTTTTGGGGCTAATAGCTCTAATACTATTTTATTCCTGTCAAACTGTGTTATCTTTGCATTTTTGGTAGATTTAACTGAAGAGATAAAAACAAATTATGTGTTTTTGTAGGCTGCTAGTAACAATAAACCTAAGGATTCAAAAGCAGCCAATATCCAAAGAAAAAATATGAAAGACCTTCAGAAATCTTGGGTTACTATTGCTCAAGACCATTTTAAAAAGCTGTCTGAGTGTTACACAGAGCAGCTGTGTCTGTGTGTGTTTTTCAGAGTGAGAACGTGCGCTGGGCTCACTCAGTGGCTCAGTACCATGAGCAGGAGGAAACACTTTGTGGGGACGTCCTTCTAACCGCAGCCTTCATCTCTTATGCCGGATCCTTCTCAAAGAAGTACAGGAAAGAGCTGCTGGACAACCTCTGGATGCCGTTCCTACACAGCCAGAAGGTTTAAAATCTTAAAACACTGAGATATTTCTTTTAGTTTTCTTCTGCAAATGCAGTTATTCCCTCCAGTATCTTTGCCGTTCCACAACAGATTGTGTCTTATTTCTCTATGAACACACACCACTGTTTCTATCAGATGTCCATTCCCATGACGGAGGGCTTAGATCCAGTGTTGATGTTGACTGATGATGCAATGGTTGCCCAGTGGAACAATGAAGGCTTACCAGGAGACAAAATGTCTACCCAGAATGCCACCATACTTACTAACTGTGAGTGGAGTTTTTCACTTAGTGTAACTGGCTTTTTATAACAAACATTACAAACGCTACGGTACTAGGTTTTCTTCTTAGCACATCTCTGTGTATAAATAAGGAGTTTATTGTTGCAGGTGAGCGCTGGCCTCTCCTTATCGACCCTCAGCTGCAGGGCATCAAATGGATTAAGAGTCGCTATGGTAACAGCCTCAAGGTTGTCAGTCTGGGGCAGAGAGGGTGAGCGTTTCCTTTGTTGATGCTTGCTTGAGGCCTCGAGGATGTGTAAATTTGTTTAGTAGCAATTCAGAAATAATAACAGTGCTACAATTTCTACAGTTTTTATAAATTAATCTTAAATGTTGTTCCAGATATGTAGATGTTATTGAACAGGCTGTAGTGGCAGGGGACACTGTCCTCATCGAGAACCTCGAGGAGACCATTGACCCCGTTATTGACCCACTTCTGGGTCGACACACAATCAAGAAGGGCAGGTAACAACATTTCCACACAGATATTAGTGAATGAAGCCCAATTTAAGGGAAAGCTTTTTCCTTGAAGAATTACTGCATTACTTGGTTAAGTACTCACCTAGCCATCAGGGCAGATAGTAGCAGATAAGGACACAGAAAAACAAAAGCCCCGTAAAAACAAAATCTGCCAGTAAAGTACAAAAAAAGATGTTGTTATAGATTAAACGTGACCTAGAAAAGAAACTGTAAGACTCCAGGAGAATTCAATCAATTTTCACATATTTATTAAAAAATGAACACATGAACAGAGCTGATGTGTTTCATCAGAAATATATTGATCTATGTTCAGTCCTGTCTGTAGGGTTTTGTGAACCTTTCAATACATGTTTACACGTTGAAAGCAGACAAGGTGGTATAAGGGTTATGGATCAGAAGGAAGAAGAAGTGGGTAAATTCAGAAGGAGAAAATGGTTAGGAGGCTGGTGGGGGTGGGATGGTAGAGAGTGGGTAAAGAGAGAGGATAATTGGAAGGGTGGGTGGGGGGGTCTAAGGAGGTATGGGGAAAAGTGGGTAAGGTAGAAAGGAGGGAAAGGGGTAGGGGTGGGGTATAAGGAAGTAAGGATCTTATCACTTATCCACAACTTGCTCATCAATGCCACTTTTCCATGTATCGAAGATCATTCATATGACACTGGGTTCATTCATTTTATCATGCTCTACTCTCTTCTTCTTCCTTGCTACTACGCTGCTACAGTTGTATAAAGGTTGGAGACAAAGAGTGTTTCTTCCACCCAGCCTTCAGACTGATTCTCCACACTAAGCTGGCTAGTCCTCACTATAAGCCTGAGATTCAAGCCCAGACCACCCTCATTAATTTCACAGTGACCAGAGATGGATTGGAGGACCAGCTCCTGGCCCAGGTGGTGAATCAAGAGAGGCCAGACCTTGAGCAGCTTAAGGTAGAGTGGAACAGTTGATGGAGTTCTCTGTTGATCAGTCTGTCCTTTTTGTACTGCCTGTCCGGGTCCGGCAGTCTAGGAGTTTAAGAAACGTTAAGGCCTTCCTCTCGCCAACCACTGCCTTTTGCTTCACAAGGGGGCAGCATGCAATCTCCCACTTAATGCCTTCCTCTCTTGTGTACAAGACCCGGGTTACCTGAACTCGATTTGCTGTTTGGTATTTAGCTGTCCCAGTGCATGTTGGAGTTCATCGTTTAATGAGGCCAGCTGGCATTATTTCATCTCTGTTGCAGGTTTTGGTTTTCATCATTCTGGTTCCATTTATGCTTCTTTTTATATATTTGCATCGTCTTCCTACAGAGTGAACTGACAAAGCAGCAGAACATGTTTAAGATTGAGCTGAAGCTTCTGGAGGACGAGCTGCTAACCCGGCTGTCTGCTGCAGAGAGTAACTTCCTTGGTGACAATGTGCTGGTGGAGAAGCTTGAGACGACAAAGCACACTGCTGCTGAGATTGAGATGAAGGTATCAGGTTACATGTCTGCGTTGTTGCAGTAAAATGAATGGTTAACCTACTTTTTACTCCCTTTCATATTTTTTCTTTTTTCTGTCATCTCTCATTCGCAGGTTCTGGAAGCAAAAGTTAACGAAGTAAAGATAAACGAGGCCAGAGAGCACTATCGCCCTGTTGCTGTCAGAGCTTCTCTGCTCTACTTTATCATGAATGATCTTAACAAGATCAACCCCATGTACCAGTTCAGCCTCAAGGTAACCAGAAGCAAATATAGGACCTGACCACAACCTAGGAACCAACAACTGAATTTAACAGAAGATGTAAAATATCCAAATTTATGTGAAATTATGCAGCAAACAAATACATCCTACGAATTGATTTGTCCTTTTGTTCTCAGGCCTTTAACGTTGTTTTCCACAAAGCAGTGGAGCTGGCAGAAGCCTGTGACGACGTAAACAGCAGAGTAAACACTCTCATAGACTGTGTTACATACTCCACCTTCAACTACATCAGCAGGGGACTATTTGAGAGAGACAAGCTCACCTTTACGGCACAGCTGGCCTTCCAGGTGTGTGTGTGTTTGTGGAAGGGTTAGACAAAGACTGTGTTTGTCCCTGACTGTGTTCTCCCTATTTCAGTTGCTCCTGATGAGTAAGGAGATAGTTGTGAGAGAGTTGGACTTCTTGCTGCGTTTTAACATTGACCACAGCTACATCAGCCCCCTTGACTTTCTTTCCAACTCGGCCTGGAGCGCCATCAAGGTTCACAGGCAGCATTTATTTTTGTTGGCATTTGAATTGCAATGCAAATCAAAAACTGCTCTCTCTCTTGTATCGGTCCAGGTTATGAGTTTCACTGATGAGTTTCGTGGTCTGGATCGGGATATTGAAGGTTCACCCAAGCGCTGGAAGAAGCTGGTGGAGTCAGAGTGTCCTGAGAAGGAGAAGTTTCCTCAGGAGTGGAAGGGAAAAAGCTCGCTGCAGAAACTGATCATGATGAGAGCCCTGAGGCCTGACCGAATGACCTATGCTCTAAGGTGATGAGGATTTGTTTTCCTGCTTGTTTAACTGTGTTTTTGTCTTTTCTATTTTTTAAGTGTATTTCCATATAAGGACTATTAAAAGCAGTGTTTGTTCATTCGTTTATGTCAATATAACCCGACTCTAGGAACTTTGTTGAAGAGAAGCTCGGTGTGAAGTATACAGAGGGACGAAAGACTGAATTTGCAAAGTCCTTTAGAGAAAGTGGTCCTTCCTCCCCTATTTTCTTCATCCTCTCCCCAGGAGTGGACCCACTTAAAGATGTCGAATCGCTGGGTACTGTTCAGAAAGCTGCATGCATCCAAACACAACTGCCTGATCGCACACTGTAATGTGTTGATTTATTAATAATTTAAGTGTCCAGCCATTTCTTTACAATTCAGTGACAACCTAAAAGAGTGTTAAGGTTAGCACATAAAAAATCAGTCCTTTGTTTTCCCAGGAAGGAAGCTGGGTTTCACTATTGACCTTGGGAAGCTTCACAATGTCTCCCTGGGTCAAGGACAGGAAACTGTGGCTGAACTCGCCATGGAAAAGGCCGCTAAGGAGGGTCACTGGGTTATATTGCAGGTCCAGTTAAAAGAAACACATTTTCTTATGTTAGAATGGGGAGAATCTGAAAAAGAAATCAGCATGACAGTGCCTGTGGAGTATGCTACAGTTATTGAGCTTTGATTATGTGTTTCCATTTCCCTGCAGAACATCCATCTGGTTGCTCGCTGGCTGGGTGCGCTTGAGAAGCTCCTGGAGCGCTGCTGTGAAGACAGCCATCCGGACTACAGAGTGTTTATGAGCGCTGAGCCGGCATCTACGGCCCAAGAACACATTATCCCACAGGTAAAGATTCAGCAAGCATGCAAGAAAAGTCACACTTTGTCTCACTTTAACACTTTAATGTAACATCTACATAAGGAATTTATTCTCCCAGCTGTCTTAACCTATACCAGCATTGCATTCATTGAATTACAGTTGAACACTTTAATAGTGACATGAAATTTTTATTTTTTTATTTTTTTTACTCAGGGAATTCTGGAAAATGCTATAAAGATCACCAATGAACCTCCTACAGGCATGCATGCTAATCTACATGCTGCTCTGGATAACTTTGACCAGGTGATTTTTTTTTCTTTCCTTGTGTTCTTTGTGCATTTGTTTTGATTTATTTATCAATTCACTTATTGCTTTGCCCTCTCTCCAGGACATCCTGGATCAGTGCAGCCGTGAGCAGGAGTTTAAGACCATCCTGTTTTCTCTCTGTTACTTTCACGCCTGTGTGGCGGAGAGGAGGAAGTTTGGGCCCCAGGGTTGGAACAGAAAGTATCCATTCAGCACTGGAGATCTGACTATATCAGTTAATGTCCTTTACAATTACCTGGAGGCTAATGCACAGGTGGGTTTTGTTGTTGTTGTGGATAGGAAGCATGGTGTATAACTGGATGACCGAAACACTGATGTATGAGGTTGTCAGTGGTGCTGCGAGTAACGGTGCCACAGGCGAATTAGGGTTGTGATTGCCTTGGCAGTGATTTTTATAATTATGATGACACAGGTGCCATGGGAGGACCTGAGGTATTTGTTTGGGGAAATCATGTATGGAGGACACATCACTGATGACTGGGACAGACGCCTCTGCAGAACTTATCTGGAAGAATACATGCAGCCCAATCAGGTTTGTGTGTGTGACAGTAAAAGAAAACATGGACGTAGTGTGCCAGCAAACCTGGCTGTGTTCTGCAGAAAAAGAACAGGCTTCTCCGCAGGCATTATATGGTAGCCAAATGTAACTGCTCTTCTTGTGCAGACTTGGGCCATTTTGGGTTGAAAATCAGCTCCAGTTAGAGCAGATTGACTACTTTTTTACTATAGACTGTCCATAAAAGCTAAAAAAAATACTGGCATGAGTTCCTGGCAACCAGTTGCACCAGACCGAGGGAATTTTGCCGTCTGGGTTTGGAATAATTTTATGTTTTGTACAGTATGTGAGTCCCACAGCTAACAATACTTCTCTCTGTTTTGTGTCTCCTAGTTTGACCGGAAGCTTGCATTGGCACCGGGATTTGTCATTCCCTCCAACCTGGATTATCAGGTAAATTAAATCCAGTAGTTTTTTATTAAAGTTTACTTTACACTATTGTACCTTAAACCCTGAAAAAATATTGTCATGTAAATGAATATTAAAGGCCAGTTTTCATACTAAATAATTCTGACTGTACAGCTCATTAAATGAAAATGTTACTCTGCATCTCCAGGGCTACCATGATTTCATAGATGAGATGCTGCCCCATGAGAGCCCAGTGCACTATGGGTTGCATCCCAATGCAGAAATTGAGTTCCTGACAGTGACATCAGATAACCTTTTTCACACTCTGCTGGAGCTGCAGTCCCCTGATGTTGTGATTGGAGAGGGAGCCTCACAAACACTAGAAGAGAAGGTACAGTAGATGTACAGGGTTTTTTTTTTTCTTGGAAGGTATAAAAAGACAATTATAGATCAAAACCAGTGACCAGTGAAGTCATAAAACAGATAAAAAGTACAGAAACAGATACATTCACTCCTCTAATGTTTAAATTATTCACAGTAGGAACACAGTTAGCCCGCTTCTCTAATTCTAGGAGAACCAAGATAGAAATGAGCAAACCAGTAAATCCAACATCTTGGACTGACTATATACTTGCTCTACACACATCCAGGTGAAATCAATTTTAGATGAAGTTCTGGAAAAGCTGCCAGAGGTGTACAACATGACCGACATCACTTCCAAGACAGCTGAACGATCGCCATACATCCTGGTGTGCTTCCAGGAATGTGAGCGCATGAACACACTCATTTATGAGATACGCCGCTCGCTGAAGGAGCTTGACCTTGGACTCAAGGTATGCTTGACACCTTTGTGTGTTTGAATGGGTATTTACAGTAGAAGTAGAAAACTAGTCTGGATAATATATAAACACAGAAGCCATCACAGCACAGACTGTCCTCACAGCAGAGTGTGTGTCAAACAAATGATGTAAGGATGAAAAGAAGCCTGCATCAGGAGAAATCAGAGAAGCTTTTGCTCTTTATGCAAAAATGTGTTCAGCTGAGTTTCTGACAGTATTTACACTGCTGCTTTAGAGGTCACGTGTTAATGTCTCACTGATGTTAAATTACTACATGCATAAATTCTGATCTGTGCGGTTATACTGTTGCTCTCTCAAAGGGTGAACTGGCCATGTCCTCTGAGATGGAGAAGCTACAGGCAGCCTTGTTCTTTGACAACGTCCCAGATAGCTGGACCAAGCTTGCCTACCCCTCAACTTACAGCCTGGCAATATGGTGTGTTTTTCTTTCTCCAGGGGATGGATTTCCCAAATCTTATATAAGACTCTGCATTTAATTTCAGCTGATGCAATTTTGCATAATGTGCAAGGGAATCAAATAAGCCAAGGTATTGTACTGTTATACATTTCATATAGTGTAGTGAAGAGTTGAGTTACAGTGCCCTATATAGTTTCCACATGACTGACATCATCCAAACAGCTGTCTCGGTCTATTTCCTTTCATTTGATGTCAGGTATAACGACGTGATGCAGCGTTGCAAAGAACTTGACAGCTGGACTCAGGACCTGTCTCTGCCCAGTGTTGTCTGGCTGTCTGGGCTGTTCAACCCACAGTCCTTTCTCACTGGTAAAATTCATTTACAGCATATAGAAAATTTGTACTAATACATTGACTTCTAACCAATTCTTAGTTATTTCATCGTGTCCTTGCATTCCAGCTGTGATGCAGTCTCTGGCACGTAAGAATGAGTGGCCTCTTGATAAAGTGAATCTGACAGTGGATGTGACCAAGAAGTTTAAAGAAGAGTTCAACCAACCGGCCAGGGAGGGTGCATATGTGTATGGACTTTATATGGAAGGTAGAAACACTGCCACTTATTTTCTGCTTATTGTGGTGCAGCTTGCAGAACCACAGGCCACTTCTTTGTGCATAATTCTCCTTGTCTGTGTTTTAGTTCAAATAAAATCATACATTTAACTGTGTATATGTACCTTTGCACTGGGGACAGTTTTCCAGTTGTCTGTCTGTCCTGTTGTCACAATATCTCAAAGTAGCTTGAGGGAATTTCATTAAGTTTAGCGTAAACCTATGAGGTGCCGTAAGGGACATTATTACTGAAACGCTCTCACACACACTACTGAAACGCTCTCACACACACTACTGAAACGCTCTCACACACACAACTGAAACGCTCTCACACACACTACTGAAACGCTCTCACACACACAACTGAAACGCTCTCACACACACTACTGAAACGCTCTCACACACACTACTGAAACGCTCTCTCACACACTACTGAAATTTTAGCTCTCACACACACTACTGAAACGCTCTCACACACACTACTGAAACGCTCTCTCACACACTACTGAAATTTTAGCTCTCACACACACTACTGAAACGCTCTCACACACACAACTGAAACGCTCTCACACACACTACTGAAACGCTCTCACACACACAACTGAAACGCTCTCACACACACAACTGAAACGCTCTCACACACACTACTGAAACGCTCTCACACACACAACTGAAACGCTCTCACACACACAACTGAAACGCTCTCACACACACTACTGAAACGCTCTCACACACACTACTGAAACGCTCTCACACACACTACTGAAATTTTAGCTCTCACACACACTACTGAAATTTTAGCTCTCACACACACTACTGAAACGCTCTCACACACACAACTGAAACGCTCTCACACACACTACTGAAACACTCTCACACACACTACTGAAACGCTCTCACACACACTACTGAAACGCTCTCTCACACACTACTGAAATTTTAGCTCTCACACACACTACTGAAACGCTCTCACACACACTACTGAAACGCTCTCACACACACTACTGAAACGCTCTCACACACACTACTGAAACGCTCTCACACACACTACTGAAACGCTCTCACACACACTACTGAAACGCTCTCTCACACACTACTGAAATTTTAGTTCTCACACACACAACTGAAACGCTCTCACACACACAACTGAAATTTTAGCTCTCACACACACAACTGAAACGCTCTCACACACACAACTGAAACGCTCTCACACACTACTGAAACGCTCTCACACACACTACTGAAAAACCAAGGCATTTCAGTTGAACAGGAAGGCATTTCAGTTAAACAGGAAGGCATTTCAGTTAAACAGGAAGGCGTTTCAGTTGAACAGGAAGGTGTTTCAGTCGAACAGGAAGGCGTTTCAGTCGAACAGGAAGGCATTTCAGTTGAACAGGAAGGCATTTCAGTTAAACAGGAAGGTGTTTCAGTCGAACAGGAAGGCGTTTCAGTTGAACAGGAAGGCATTTCAGTTAAACAGGAAGGCATTTCAGTTAAACAGGAAGTTAATTCTTGACAAGGAAACTGAAGGAAAAAGTGTTAGATTTCAAACAAACCACTACACAGATGTCTACTCAGCAACCTGTTAGTTAGGGGTGGGTTTTTATAATCGATTTATTGATTAAAATCGATTCTGGCTTGGATAACATGAAATCGATTCATTAAAATCCTGAATCGATTTTTTAATATAAATTTATTTTACCCGAAATCCCAGAATCTCTGGTGAAACCTCACAAAATTTCAACAACCACCAAACAGCTAAGACAGTAAATGAGAGCAGGTACGGCTTCTGCACAAAGACGTAAACACACAGCGCGGACCCGCGGATCAGAATCAGTGAGATGTCGCCTTTCTCACCCGACAGCACGGACACGGTCGGGGCTGAAAGCCGACAGCTCGCTGACTCTGATCTGTCGGCAGGTCCGCGCTTTGTTTTCACCCCGTTTTTGCGCCGATTCTAAAGCTGTTAGTTTTATCTCTCTCCAAACAATATTGACTGAACCAGCAGCAAAAGAAGATCCAAACTGCGCTTCACATAAACATCGTCATAAATTCCCTAACTGTTTTGCTTCCACCACGATAAAATCGCACGTCATGCACAGCCCTCTCTCTCTCTCTCTCTGTACTTCAAGAACAGTTTCCCGTCTAAAAATCTGTTTTCTGTATTATTCGCTTGCTTGTTATGCACAAGTCTACTGTTGTTTACAGTGCAGTCAGCCGCTGTTTTTTTTTTTCATTTTACATACTTCCGAAAAGAAAACCTAATTTCTGCCGTTCAATACTGAATAAATTTAAACTTTTTAAAATTATGCAAAATGCAAAACGTTAGCCGTGTCTCTAATAAAACCGCTGTAACGTCAGAGGTAACGTTCATATGTTAATGGTTTTCTTTCGTTTTTGATGTACTGCAGAATATTTTTTATAAAATCCCAGGCCAGGAAAACCACCTTCATGTTTTTATGTGTTTTATCTTCAGCTACTTTGACACAAAGGCATCTGCTGTGATGCTCACACCTTTGATAAAGTCTTGCGTGTGTCAGCTTCCTTTTTTTAAATACAAAAATATGTAAATGTACTAATTATAATATTTCTGACTGTCAAAATTCCCCATAATCAAATCGAATTGAATTGAATCGAATCGTGGAACAAATCGATTCTGGACCTTAGTGAGACAGCTGCATTACTTAACAATATATTAGCCTCAGCATAAGTCAAAATTTAGAATAGCGGGAGATGTGCATTATCCTGGTTATTTTTTTGGCATATGTGCTTTTTGTCTTTTTTTAGCAAAGAAAAATATCTTAAAATCATCAATAAAACCAGGGAGAGAAGGCTTAGCGTTCCTCCATTTAGCACAATGGATATGATATTTACTCAAAAGTATTGTTAAGATATTCATTGTGTGTACTCATGTTGTACAGTGTTTAACTGCATTATGGTTACTGTGGTTTAACAGAGACAGTATTTTAGTTGCCACCACAAGGAGGCACTGTTTCATTGTAAGAGCACGGATGCTGCGTCATCACGCCCCTAAGAAAAAAAAAAAGTATACCACAACGAAAATGGCACCCATGAGAAAAGTTTTGCCGCATGTTGATGAGGAATAAAGTTCCCAAAAATATTAAGGACATTTTTGCCTCCGTCGTCATTTTCCTTCGAGTTGATCGCTGTCGATGCTGCAATACTCAACAAGTATGATGATGTTAATAATGTCTGAGACATCCAATGCTAGATGATCCATATAAAAAAAATTATGATGTAATTCAAACAGTGGCACATCATTAATATTTAGGGAAATCCAATTTTTTAAGTTGCACCAAATACATTGTGTGATAGGGCATAGGGGGGAAAAAAAGATGTTCTAGGGTTTCATTTTCATCAGTACAAAAAGAACACTGATCCACCTCAAAGCCAAATCTCTTTTTTTAGAAATTCTGCCACAGTATTAGTTTTGTTTAAAGTGTGTTTCTTTAACTTTAGGTAGAATAGGCTATTTCATAAATTTTTAGTATGCTTTATCCAGTGTATATGAAATAACTAAATTAGAACCATGCCATGTAACCATTCTGTTGTAACTATGAAATATTTTGTCTTTGAAGAAACTACTAACAAATTTCTTATTGCATTTTTATCAAACAGCTGACATTGCCCTAGCAATAAATTTGGGAGCACTGATGAGAAATTATTGTATATCATAAAAATTTTAATCAAATGAAGCAGAGGCAGTGGGACCAGTTCACAAAATTTGTTATATTCTCTTTGAGAACAGTTTAGACAATATTTTTCTGAAAAGTCTGTGTAACTTAGAATGACACCGTTATCATCCAACAAATCTGTTATGAATATAATATTTTTGTTCAAACCAGTCACTCTTGAAAATTGATTTTTGATTAAGTGTTATTACCCTATTATTCCATAAGGTTGAATTATGGGGAGAAGTTGAAAATCTCATTTTCCCAAAAATGTAACGTCTGTTTTGGAAAGTTTGATATCTTTATGGGGATTTTATTTGCCGCAAAATCACATTTCAAAATAAAGTCTAATCCTGTATACTATTTTATTAAACAAGAATCATGGGATGTGGAGCTAAGTAGAGTCTGGCTGTGACAGACAAGATTTTAACCATTTAATTCTAAGGGTGCCAACCATAAATTCCAATTCTGGAGTTTTGATGCCACCTTTATTGTATCCCTTCACAAGCTGAGATCTTTCTATGTAATGGTTTTTATTCCTCCACAAAAATTCGAACACATTTCTATTTATGGTTTTCATGGTATTTATCGTTTTTTTATTTTTATATCATTTACGTGGCGCAAAAAAGGTTGGGGACTGCTGTACTAGCAGGTTGCTGAGTAGAAATCCTTGTAGTGTTTTGAAATATACCACTTTTTCCATCAGTTTCCTTGTCAGGAAACAACTTCCTGTTCAGCAGAAATGCCTCTGGTTTCAGTGGTGTGTGTGAGAGCGTTTCAGTAGTGTGTGAGAGAGCGTTTCAGTTGTGTGTGTGAGAGCGTTTCAGTAGTGTGTGTGAGAGCGTTTCGGTAGTGTGTGTGAGAGCTAAAATTTCAGTAGTGTGTGTGAGAGCGTTTCAGTAGTGTGTGTGAGAGCGTTTCAGTAGTGTGTGTGAGAGCGTTTCAGTTGTGTGTGTGAGAGCGTTTCAGTAGTGTGTGTGAGAGCTAAAATTTCAGTAGTGTGTGTGAGAGCTAAAATTTCAGTAGTGTGTGTGAGAGCGTTTCAGTAGTGTGTGTGAGAGCGTTTCAGTAGTGTGTGTGAGAGCTAAAATTTCAGTAGTGTGTGTGAGAGCATTTCAGTAGTGTGTGTGAGAGCGTTTCAGTAGTGTGTGTGAGAGCGTTTCAGTAGTGTGTGTGAGAGCTAAAATTTCAGTTGTGTGTGTGAGAGCGTTTCAGTAGTGTGTGTGAGAGCGTTTCAGTAGTGTGTGTGAGAGCGTTTCAGTAGTGTGTGTGAGAGCTAAAATTTCAGTAGTGTGTGTGAGAGCTAAAATTTCAGTAGTGTGTGTGAGAGCATTTCAGTAGTGTGTGTGAGAGCGTTTCAGTAGTGTGTGTGAGAGCGTTTCAGTAGTGTGTGTGAGAGCTAAAATTTCAGTTGTGTGTGTGAGAGCGTTTCAGTAGTGTGTGTGAGAGCTAAAATTTCAGTAGTGTGTGTGAGAGCGTTTCAGTAGTGTGTGTGAGAGCATTTCAGTAGTGTGTGTGAGAGCTAAAATTTCAGTTGTGTGTGTGAGAGTGTATCAGTAGTGTGTGTGAGAGCGTTTCGGTAGTGTGTGTGAGAGCTAAAATTTCAGTTGTGTGTGTGAGAGTGTATCAGTAGTGTGTGTGAGAGCGTTTCGGTAGTGTGTGTGAGAGCTAAAATTTCAGTTGTGTGTGTGAGAGTGTATCAGTAGTGTGTGTGAGAGCGTTTCGGTAGTGTGTGTGAGAGCTAAAATTTCAGTAGTGTGTGTGAGAGCGTTTCAGTTGTGTGTGTGTGAGAGCGTTTCAGTAGTGTGTGTGAGAGCGTTTCAGTGGTGTGTGTGAGAGCTAAAATTTCAGTAGTGTGTGTGAGAGCGTTTCAGTTGTGTGTGTGAGAGCGTTTCATTAATAATGTCCCTTACGGCACCTCATATAAACCGTTCACTTGGGCTCAAGATTTAATGATTGGAATTTGATGATCAGAGATCACTGGGACTCTATAAAGCAATTTTGTGCTTATAACTTCTAGATAGAATAAGCATATAATGATTAATTGACACATTTAAGTGAAAACTTCACTGCAACATCATGATACTCTGCAAAAAACAGACTTACTTCTCAGGATGAGCAGCAGATATGGCCTTGAACAGCAGCTAGGAGAGTTAATGGGGCATAAAAATCCCCAAAAGTGCTTTAAGTCTTCTCTCTTCTTCACCTACGCCCGACTACAGGTGCAAGATGGGACACTCAGACCGGAGTGATAACTGAGGCTCGTTTAAAGGAACTGACCCCAACCATGCCTGTTATCTCAGTTCGAGCTGTACCCAGTGACCGTCAGGAAACCAGGAATATCTACGAGTGTCCCCTCTACAAGACCAAGATCAGAGGACCCACGTATGTTTGGACTTTCAGTCTAAAAACCAGGGAGCGACCTGCCAAATGGGTCCTGGCCGGAGTGGCTCTTCTACTCAGTGTGTGAAAAGTGTAAGAGTTCTCAGTGAAGATGCAGTGTGTCCTCAGTGCTCCTGATGTCCCTTTTGAACTTATTAGTAGCGCAAAGTGACTGGAATATAAGATTTCTTTTCTTTTTATTGAAAAATGATAAAATGTACAGAGAAAAATGCCAATACTTCACACACTAGATCACAGTTAGAACTGAAAGTCAAAGCATGTTTGGAACAAATCAAATCTATAAACTACAAGATATAAGCAGGAGAAGAAAAAAAAAAGAAAACAAAGACAGTGCTGCCTCGTTAGAGCGGCGTTCAAGTGTCTTATTTTGTTACACTTGTACCTCTTACAGTATGTTATGCATCAGTTTTAATAGCACATTAAATTACACAGGTGAAGCCAATCTGACAACATGACAGTACAACCTCAAACTGCCTTTTCCTTCCTTCCCTCTTCACAGTACACATGGGTGTAGTATTCGTCCATTTAATTAAAAAACAAATTAACAAAAAATGTGTGTATACCAGCTCTTTTTTTTAACAGGAGATCGCACATACTGTAGCTCAGATACTGCATGTGCTTACAAGTCAAAATCTTTCTAGTTTGGCCTCGGTGTGTATTTCTGTGTGTGTATTTCTGTGCATGTTTCTGCTAAGGTGTCATCTAATCACTGTCAGACCAGTCGAGCTCCATCATGTCCATGGCTGCTGTTGCCATGTTGATCTTGGTTCCGTGCCGCATGCTGCAGCTCTTAACAGAGTTCTGATTAGACGATGCCCGCATGCTCACCTGCACCCCAGAGTGACCGACGACACCCACTTCACCCCTGATCTTTTGGCTGATGGCCTCGCTGACGTCTCCTCTAACATCCTGGACTACAACTCCCATGTCATTCCTGCGACCCCTGACCCCCAGCTCACTTCTGACGCCGTGACCAATGACTTTCATCACTCCCAGGTCGCCCATGTTCATGTCCATGTCACCCAGTCTCTCCATCTCCCCCATCTCATCCATATCTAAAGACAGCATGTCCCCAAAGCCCCCCATGCTCCCATGGAGACCTTTGAACATCGTTGGGAGCCTCCCTCCTTCGAGACCACCCTCCATCCCTCTCTCTTCCAGCGTGTCGCCGAGTTTTTCTATCTCCCATCCTCCCTCTCTATCCCTCTCTCCTTCCGCCTCCCCAAATCCCCCCGAGTACCCTCGGACAATAGTAGTCACCCTGCTTCTTTGCATTCCTCCTCTCTCCCTGTCCCCTTCCTCCCATGTCCTCTCCTCCCTTTCCACTACGCCACCGGGGAAACTCCTGAGTGTCACCTGCACCCTTCCTCCCTCCAGACTCCCACTGTCATCTCTGTCTCTCTGTCCCCAGCTTTTCTCCTCTAGGGTACCCTCCTCTTCCTCGTCCTCCTCCCCTAACCTCCCCTGCAACCCTCGGAACATGGCGTGCAGCCTCGTGCTGTCGAGCGAGCCCATCCCTCTCTCCAGCACCACACTGCTCCCCCTCTCTGTGTCTCCGTTGCTTAGTGTGCGAAGGAGAGAGCTGACACCAGCACTGCTGACCCCAGCGCTATTGGAGTCCTGAGAGTGTGAGCGGAAGAACGAGCCCGAGGAGCTGATGGACATCGGTGTGAAGAACTGGTAGAGACAAGGGCAAGATTAAGAAAAAGGTATCAGTTAATTTTGTTTATGGCAGTTTGAGATAAATTATATACAGGCAAGTTTTGCGTACCGGTGAGATGTTTGAGCGCTCCATGAGTAGGGAGGTGGGGCTAGGAGTCATGTTGGACCTCTCCATTAGCCTCTCTTCCCACAGTCTGAGCCTCCTCTCTCTCTCCTCTAGCTCCTTCTCCTTGGAGTAAAGTTCCCTCTCTAGCTTCCGGAGGCGCTCTAATGTTGACTCAATTTCACACCTAAAGTATTTGTACACATGAAAACATTAGTGGTCAGTGATTAACTCCAGGTTTTAAAGGAGAAATGACTATATTCAGAATGAGAATATAATAATTAATATGTAGTCTGCTAAAAACAGCTACCAGTGCATCTAAAAAAACTGTATATAATGAAAAGGTTTTATTTTTAATTTATGTCATATATCATATATTCAATACACATAATGTGAATTATTTGAAATCTTTTTGTTTTAACATTGATGCTAATGACCAGGGGTCCCCAATTGCAGTCCACGAGGGCCGGTGTCCCTGTAGGTTTTAGATCTCACCCTGGGTCAACACACCTGAATCACATGATTAGTTCATTACCAGGCCTCTGTTGAACTTCAAGACACGTTGAGAAGGTAATTTATCCATTTACATCAGCTGTGGTGGATCAAGGACATATCTAAAACCTGCAGGGACACCGGCCCTCGTGGACTGGGATTGGGGACCCCTGCTAATGACTTACAGGTCATGAAAATCAGAAATCCAGTACCCCAGATTATTTGAAAGCTTTCATTTTAAGTAAATTGCTATGCCAACTCTCGATCTAGTTCAGTACACACAACTACAATCATGGAGATGACTGCTGACTTGGCAGTCATTTCTATGATGGTCACTGACACTTTCCACAAAGAGGGTAAGAAGGCATTTGATGAAAAGCCTGGCCTTTCAGAGTGTTGTATCAAAGCTTATTAATGGGATTAACTGAAAGGGAACACTGTAGTAGGAAAAGGTGCACATGCAACACGAATGATCGCACCCTTTAAAAAATTGTCAAAAACTTAAGAAAGATTCAGAGTGGACTGATCCTGGTTTCTGTGCATCCAAAGCCACCACAGAGGTCTCCAGGAAAGGAGAGACAACACCAAAAGAGTCTTAACTGGGCTAAGAACAAAAAGAACTCAGTGAAAGTCCTCTTTTCAGATGAAACTCAATTTTGCATTTTAGTTGGACATCATGTTCCTAGAGTCTGTCAGAAGAGTGGAGAGGAGCCAAGAATCCAAGGTGTTTGAAGTAGTCTGTGACGATTTGGGGCGCCATGTCATCTGCTGGTGTCGGTGACATTGTTTGGTCCACCATGTTAATCCAAAGTCAACATGAGACAATCAGAAAGAGATTTTAGAGCACTTCATGCGTCCACCTGCTGACAAACTTTATGGAGAGAGCGGTTCGTTTCCAGAAGGACCTCTAGCAGCACCCAGCCATAGTGCCAAAACTACGACTGAATGGTATGCTGACCGTGTTATTACAGTGTTATTATTACTGTTATTGTTTGTAACCGGCCAACTTGTCTGGCCTGAACCTCATCAAGCACCTGGAATATTGAAAAAAGGAAGTCAAGAAACACCAGACCCAAAAATACAAACAGCAACCTGGGCCTCAATAACACCACAGCAGAGCCAACACTTGATTGAATCCGTGCTAAGACACTGATGCAAAATATTGAGGGCCTAAATAAGCATATTATTCAAAAGCTGGTCATTTCTGTATCGTAAACGTCATTATAATTAATATTTTAATGATTTAAGATACTGGATTTGTGATTTTCATAAGCTGCAAGACATTTTTCACTTTATGTATATTGAATATGCAAAATGTGAAAGTTTACATTTTTTGAATTTTGCAGTGACCTCTGAGGCATACTCACTGGAAACTACAATTCATTTTCATTTCTTTCATGAATTTTATTTCACATTCACTTGATACTTTCATTTTTTATAACATTAAAATATTTTATGTTCATGAGGAAGTAGTTTGCAGTTGTGAGTAGTTAACTTTTTACAGCAGAACACAACATTGTTTTATAGTCGTCTTTTGATGCAGTACTCTCCTTTGCCACAAGAGGTCACTATTGGATTGGCTGTCGATGAGCCTGCATTCACAAACACAATCATCTCTCACGGCAACTAAATATAGACATGTGCAGAGTCATACCTCCTCCTGTATTCCTTCCATACTTCCCCTTTCATTCATCCCACCCCTTCACCTCTCCTCCCAGCTTGTCCAAGTTTTTCCACCCATACCTAAAACTTCACTCAGAATTGATTGCCTTCCTGTACTCATGTTAAATATGCACAGAATTTTGCACCTTCTCTCCTCCTGCTGTTCCATTGGCCACCTCTCTCTCCCTTTTTCCCTGCACCCCCCAACCTCCCCTCATCTGTCCACTCTTGTTTTTCTCTATCCTTGCTGTTTGTGTCTCGCTCAGTGTTTTAGATTTCACACTCACACAATACATTTCTGTTCCTCCCTGAACCTCTCCTCCTCCTCCTCCTCCTCTTCAACTCTTCAGTTTGATTTCTCCTCAACCACCCCACACCACCTCCAACCCCACCCCTTGTCTCTTTCTCCCCATGTCGGAGTGAGGGCAGAGTGGAGGAGTAGAGGAATCTCTTCCATGGCTACTTTCCAGTGAGCTTAATATAGACTGAAGTAGAGTACAGGGTCACACATTCAGCTTCTCCCTTGAGCTTCAGTGTCCACAGAGTTGTGTATGTATACATGTATGTGAGCGAGGGTACATGCTGATGCGTGTGTGGATTTGTGATCTACCGTGTGCACACGCATTCAAGAGGGTGGATTTGTCAGCCTCATAAGAGAACAACACTTTATAGCATGCACTTAAAAACGTCAGGAGATCCCTCTGACACAGTGCAGTTACACTCTTATTTTGGATGTCTACAAGACTGTGTTTTTTGTGTGTGTACCTCCACTGGTCCTTGTTGTGTAGGAAGGAGTTACACTGGTCCGGTAGCCTGCTATCGTTAGCCATGGTCTCCAGGGTTGCCAGCACCTGCTTAAACTGTGGACGCTCCTGTAAATACATTTGTACACACAGGATATGATCGTGTATCTTTGAAAGCATTCGGTGCGCTATATGAAACTTTTTTCCGCACATTAATCACTGTGTCCTGAGTCAGTTTAGCTTACCTTTGGGTCTGCTTGCCAACATTTTCTCATCAGCTCTGCAAAACTTGCTGGACAGCTGGTGGGAATGGTCAGCCTCTGGATAGCCAAACACAATAACACAGACACATATAAAAATAATTACTATACAAATGAAACCACCCCGTTTTTTTTTTTTCTTAACTCACCAGAGTGTTTTCATTTAGTCAACCATCCATTCATGCAAATAGCTATCTGGTGATCAGGTCAAAGTGACCGCAAAACACACACTTTTGGCCCAAACTCAAGATTTTTTACACTAATTAACATGAAACTTTACACAGTTGTATAATAGAGGAAAATAATGAAGTGATCACATTTTTTATCATAATGTTGTGCAAAAACACTTTTTGGATATAAACTGCACCTTGAATTTTTAAAAACTAGGCAAACAAAATTGAATAAGTTTCCTGCGCAGCCAACCCGTTTGACTACTTCAGCGTCAACAACTTCAGAATGAGAGTCTGCAGTCTTATATTTGGCTCTGTGAGCATGTACAAAAGGATGGAGCTTTGCAATTTGATGCCTTCCCCATAATGACAATGCATGGTAATAACAGCATGTTAGGATGCTTCCATTTGCTAAGTAGAAATGCACAGCATTTAACCAAAAGCTGATCTGATCTGAGGTGATATCAGAATTGGCATTACATTTCATTCTAAATCAAGTCAGAAAAATAGCTTTCAAACACCAGAGACTTTGCAGATCTTGTCTCGGTTCCAAATTCTTTTTACTCCAACACTCTGCGAAAACTTTACTGTATTATTCCTCTTTAAAGACCTCCACCTGCTCCTTTGACATAGTAAAGTAAACTCTGGGGACCATTAGCCCTCACCTTTAACCAGCATTGTTCACCCTTCCTTCAAATGTGCAATAGTCCTGCCTCTTCTGAAAACCAGAAAACGGCATTTTAGAAAAATCTAACTAGGTAACAGACTAAAGTGTAACCTTTTCCACTTTAGCTCTCTTTATACATTTGTCCAGCTCTTCATCATCCTCAACCTCTTATATACTTTTACTGCTCCAGTGTTCTGCAGTTTCCTGTTGAGTAGCATTATTCAGAAAACGCAGAAAATGTTTCCTTTAACTTTTATGTGGATGACACAGATTTGGAGTAACTTTAACAAACTTGGCTCTGGTGGCTATAGAATTAAATTTAGAATCCTGTCATTTGGCTACTATGTGTTAAAATGTGTCGCTCGTTTCTCCATATTATACGCTGAGAGATTAGAAATTGTTTAAATAAAGAATATACCAAGATCCAGGACTAAGTGCTCGGGGGAAGAGACTGTGCCAAAACCTTCACCCTTATACTGAAATTTTTAACACAGCTGAAATGAGTAATGAGTGAACAGAGATGTCTTAACTTTAGCAGAAATCTGTGTGTATTATGTTGAAAAAGCTAAAAAGCTGACCAAGGAAAAACATGTTCATGTCCTTTGAAATTAGGACTAATCTCAGAAGAAACTAGTTTATAGGTTCACAATATTAGGTTTATAATTCCAAGTTTCAGCAAATTACAATCCATCACAGTGTTTATGAGCTAAATGGTGGGGAGGGGGGTTCATGTATATCTTTCTTTTGTACTGTGTAAACTGCAGTTACAAAACCAATCCCTTTGAACATCATAGGCCCAGACATCTCCATAGTACAATGTGGTAAATGGAAACGGTTTCCCTGGGGATTAATCCTAAAATATCACCAACTCAGAGTGGAGAGAGGGCGAACTGAAGGGTCAGGAAGAGAGGTGTAGCAATGGAAAGGGAAAATCAGACGGAGACTGGGAAAGAGGAAGAGAGAGAGAGTTATTTAGGGAGAGTATTTGGAGACGAGCCAGCAGCTCCGAAGGAATCATGTTCTCTGTGTTGTTTTGTTGTGTGTGTGTGTGTGTGTGCGCGTGCGTGCGTGCGTGCGTGCGTGCGTGCGTGCGTGCGTGTGTGTGTGTGTGTGTGCGTGCGTGGGGGTGTGTGTTTCTCTTACAGGGGCTTCGGTCACTTTAGTAACTGAAACACAGATGCAGCATAACCATCATCCCCTACCACTCATAAACCCAAAGAATCGACCCTCCCACCGCTGCAATCTTCTCTTCTTTCCCCCCCTCTCTCTCTTTTACTCTGTCTGCCTCTCTCACTCGTAAAGGCTTTAACCAGGGGGAGTCTGGCCAAGCTCCACTGCTGTGTATCCAGGCCTTACAAGAGCAGAGAACTGACATCAGGCCTAAAAATACTCTGCCTTAGCCTCACCAGCTCACAGTGGAAACCATGAGAGCATCACATTGTGCCTCCAGTTGCTTCAAACTCTGGTGGGTCTAAATGCTTTCAGTATGTTCAAAAAAGTGCACATGTATGTACGTGTAGGTTACCTCTTGCTTTTCCACCACCAGCCATGCGACCTGCAGCCCTTCGAAACCTTTGAATGGAACCTCCCGAGTCAGCATCTCCCATAGCACCTGGCCACAGAACAGACGGTGTTGGTTCGCTTAATGCAGTGAAACAGCGTACAGTTACTAGTGACTACATGGCCTCAGTACTGTTGATACGTGAGGTGAGAAACTATTGGAATGAGTATAAAAACTGTTAGCGTTCAGGCCAGTATGCTCTACTTAAGTTTTACAGTTTTTCTGCATTATTTTAATCTGACCTTTGCATTTGCCAGAAATTTTTATGTTATCACCGGATTACTTGCAACTTTATCATGTTACCATTTACCCAAACTTCTTAGCTACTCCATTTAGCCGTGACTCATTGTTTAAGAGGAGATCCCAATCTTTTATCCATACTACTAGCTACAGCTGCAAATGGTATAACTTAATAACCATGCTTTAAGTTAGTACTGTGCAAAAGTCTCGAAAGTCCATAAAGTCAGGCTTTCATGTAATTTTGGAGCAGTAGTTTTTCAGGCTGTCTAAAGAGCTTTTCTTTGGCTACTTTTCCCTTTTCATTAATTTTCAGTCCATTCCTTGTACCTGATCGTTCTCAGATACATTTTTTTTTGGTTGGTTGGTTAAGCCTCTTAATGCTGACCTATGAATCATTCGTAAAAAAGGTATCAAACTCAAGGGATGAACCAGTACACATAACAACAGGGCAAAGAACCAATTTTAAATAGTATCTTCAGCGTCTTTGTTACTAGCACCCTGTCACAAAAAAACACATAACTAAAGAAATTAGAAGAAATTGAGTCTATGAAAAATAGCAAAGAAAATACAGTTTGACAGACATGAAATGTTTGACTCCCAGAGAGCTATTAGCCAAAAACTTGCCACGTCTCGGTATAGTGTACATGTATCCTTTAAAAAAAACAAAAAAACATGTTGCAATACTGGACAAGTGGTGGACAAAGGAAGTAGTAGGCCTAAAAACTATCTACAGCAGATGAACAGTAACTAAAAGTCATGTCCTTAAAAAAAAAAAAAGTTAAATCCAGCAAAGCCCTAAAACAGGATTTGAGAGGTATATCTGGCCCCTTCAATTGATCCATCTGCTGTTCCTCCTCAGAAATGGACTCCGTGGAAGAGTGGCTGTCAAAAAGACATTGTAAAGGAAAGGAAGCAGTGAAAAAAGGCCAAGGTATGCCAAATTACACAAGAACTGGGATAAAAAACATGGGAATTGGGTCTTATGGACTGATTAATCCACATTTGATATTTTGGGTTCCAACTGTATGTAGAGATTCGGTCAGCATAGAGGTACAACAGTGAGCATAAACATGTTTAACACACAGTGAAGTCTCTGTCATGGTTTGGGCATTTTAGCCAGTGGGATCTTGTAAAAACTGATGGAATTATAACTGCAGAAAAGCACAGTCAGATTTTCACCCACCACACAATACCATCTGGAAAGTGTCTGCTTAGCAACGGTTTCATTTTTCAGTATGACAATGATCCCAAATATACTGCCAATGCAATAAAAGCATACCTGGTGGATAGAAAAACACAGTGAAACACTATCAGTCATGGTGTGTCCTCCCAAGAGCCCGGACCTCAACATTATTCAAGCTTTGTGGGATCATGTTGACAGGGAACAGAACAAAAGGCAGAAACAACCAAAGAAGAGCTTTGAATGTCCTTGAAGAAGCCTGGAGAACTATTCCTGAAGACTACTTAAAGAAATGACAAAAGAGCTGCCTAACAGAGTTCAGGCTGTGTTGAAGAATAAATGTGGCCATACCAAACATTGACTTTCAAGCTCATCATAACTCAGTTTCTGCCGGTACATACTCTATCAATAAATCACTGCACCCATTTCTCATTTTCCAAGAAAAAACAAAGAAAGAAAGAAATGAACTGGTTTGAGGCTTTTGCACAGTACTGCATTTCAGTTATTTATTCTCTTATTTATACTTATTTAACCACTTATCTAGTTTAATCATTTATGAGTCCCTCTCGGTGGTTTATTACTATCAATTAACTATTAACTTTACTGCTTAAACCTGCTCTGGTCTGCACATTTCTTTAATTAAATTGTAATTTCTGTTTCTTAGGATTAGTAGCACTCATCCGTCAATATGCCCCGTGACTACCGCAAAAGTACCCCCTGGGGTACTTCTACTCCTACTTGTAATTCACTAAATTACAGCACTAGCACTGACTGCTACTTCTTAGACTTATTCCTGATCTTAAAATACTGATATTCCTACAGTACTGCCAACTCACCACACCATAGGAGTAGGTGTCACAGGTCTCAGAGACAGGCAGGCTCTGAATGACCTCTGGAGCCATCCAGGGAAAAGTGCCCACTACTGTCATATGGGTGGTATGGGAAAGAAACTTAGACGCTCCAAAGTCACAAATCTGAAATATCAAAGGAAAAACGCTATTAAAAAGATGCGCAAAAATGCACAAGATGTATGTCTTTTTTGTTTTGTTTATAAATACATTATAGGTACAAACCTTAAGCACTTTATCTGCTGTCATTACCACTGAAAAACAGACCACATTATACAGTCCAGTTAATGGTGCACAACACTGAAAATACCTGACATTCAGGACTCGTGATTGGGCACATCTACCAAAAGCAAGTTAGAAAAACTAATCAGAATGGGGTTTAAATTATGTGTTACCATTTCGGGACTTGAGGTCTCTGTGAATCACTTTGACTGGAGCTTCTGCATGCAGGTAATGCATCCCTATGAGGAAACCAATCATTAATAACGTTGTATCAAAAACAAACAACCAACTACAGCACTTTGATTGGTTTTTGTGGAATTATCTAACAATACTCAATGTTTGGCTTTCAATTCCATTTGTTTTTGATCAGTTTCAGTTAATGCAGAAATCTATTATGAACTGACGTTAAAACGTTAAGTGAGACAAGAACTTCAGCAAAAAATCAGCTAAAATAAGGGCAAAATACTAAAATGGTTTATATAATTAAATAAAAATTAATGTTTAAAGTTTTTTTCTCTAAAAATGTGTGACAGACTTTATTACATCATTGGGTGTGTTAGAGACTGTAGATTCTCTCTTATATAACCTGTTATATCCATATCCAGTTTTTAATCATCTTTATTTTTCCTTATTACCCTTGGCTATCTGGATGGCCCATGTCATGATCTGGTTCATGTCCATCTCTTCACTCTGCTCACTGGCGAGGTACTCATACAGAGACCCTGCGCTAGCATATTCTGCAAGTACAGCACAGACAGACACAAACAATTTTCATTATGACAAACAAGAAAAATCATGCGCACCAATGCATCATGTAAAATGAGTCAACAAGTATACTGATTAACAGGAAAAATTATATAAAAAAGGACCGTTTTTATATTAGTCTGTCACTCTGAAGTTGACCTTTGACCTGAAAAACAATTATATAACACACATGTATACTTTTTTTTTTTTTTCATAAAGCAATAAAAAATCCTATTTTATTATTGGATGAATTAGTTTCTCTTTTTGTCACCCTAATAAAGCCAAACATTCAATCTAATAGTTACATTGCCAGTACCACGTTGGATCTCAGAGCTGCCTTGCATAAAACATATAAAAATTCCTTAGAGATTCTGGGCCATATTGACATGATGGCTTCATGCAGCTGCTAAGGATTAGCCGCAGAGTTATTCTGTGTTAAATCTATGCCGTAGGTACTTTGTAACTACAAATCCCTCTGAAACCCAACAATGTAACCTATGCTGTAAACTGATGTGCGCCTCTGTAGAAGTGTAGCTACACATCACATCGAGAGCCCGCAACCTTCCGCCTCTTAAGTCAGAAGTCATTAACTATTTCCAGATCCAAACACTTCTTCACTTCCCAAACTCAAACACCGTGGTATCACTGAGAGTTCAAAATGACCCAGATTATCTCATCTTCAATAAAATGAAACTTCAGATCAAACACAACACAAAAGCATGAATGTTGGTAACGGCAACATTTATTTATCTTCGTTATATTTGTAGACTGGACAAAGATTCACCACAGAAATATAAATCCAGTTCATCCTATAACCGTGTGCCTCATTCACAGTGTGTCGTGGAGTTTAACTCAGAAATGGCTGCCTGGACCTTCCTCGTTCAAATGTCTAATATAATAATATTAATATATAAATGTATTTAAAAATTAATTAATACCTAAATACCTACCACACACTATGCTTGGCTTATATATTTACTGAGGTCTTTATTTGTTAAATAATCAATTATTTCCTTATTTTTGTTAAAGTATCTTGAAAAGAGCCACAAGAGTTATTAGTAAGAAAGATTATAGCTCTGCACCAGTGTAAAACAGAGCCTCCATTAATCTCATCAGCAACAACCACTATTTTAAATAATAAAGTCTACAGTAGTGTATATTACAGCATCTTCAAAACCATCCACTGCTATTTAAACAAGTGAAACAAACTTGGTACTTGAAGTTTTACGTTACAATGTGTGAGAGCTACAGCCCACTGTTAAGCAGTGCACAAATCATACACAGTGAGAAGCTGCCTCAAATCATCGGAAACACCTTCAACCTTCACATCCTGCCCTGACTTTTAAATCCAAAATATGTGAGAATTTTTCCATTTTGCTACTTAATGTCAGATCAAAGACAGAAAGTAGAGCACAAGCCTTTGTAGCCTTGTGAAAATAGAAATGAATGCCTGAATGTTTTCATCTGCACACAGAGACCAAAATGTGCTGATACCTGCTTTACTTTTGATATATCAGTAAGCATTAGGCATCAAGAAACATTGCTGGTGGTGTTTCAGTGCTTTATCTATACCATATAAACCCAGCCGGGATTACAACCACATCCAAACATGCTGGTCTCAGTTACAAATGTCCTGCCAGGAATCACCGCAAGAACCAGTGTTCAAAGTATGTTCTGATATTTCACCATACACACATAAACACTTGCCGGCCATCAGAGCATGTGTTAACGCGCGTGTAACTTTCTCCGCCTCGGATCAAATACGCACCAATTAAACCAATATACACACACACGCATACACGTGCAGGTTTAGATGGCACCACAGTGTGCCCTGACTGTATTCTGTAGCTTTTACGACTTACCTCAGACCTTGACCTGATAATGACTTCATACTTATATTACACCTGAACCCCAAGGATAGTCACACACATTTCATTTTGTGCATCTCGTCTAAATTTAAGCATTAAACTACACTGACAAAAACATCTGAAAGTGTATATTTCAAAAACACACTCATACACACACTCCGAGTCTGACCTGTGACAATGCCATAGTTGGGAGATTCCAGCACGGCTCCATAAAACTGAATGATGTTCTTATGACTCAGTACACTGAGAATCTCAGCCTGGATGAGGGGTCAAGAAAAAGAGAAGCAGAGAAGTATGATCACCTTCATTAACTTAAGTTTTACAGTAGAGGACTCTTTTAATCTTTTAATAACTCTTTTAATAATCATTAATCACAGAATGTTAGGCTAACTTAAATGTTAAAACCAATTTTAAAGTTAATCCTGATTGCGTCTCCGGGATTCCTGAGCTTATTCCATTCCACAAGTTATCCAAACAAAAACTCTCCACCCTGCAGCAGTAAACAGGCCATAAATCTGAAATAACATCTCAATCATCATCTTTGCATGTGTGGAATATGTAACTTTTGCCAAGCAACATAATAAACTAACAGTGAAATGGATTTACACATAAACTCCAATCGAGCATTGAGCAAAATATTTTCTCTCTAAATATTTTTTTTTCCAAAGAGAAATTCATCATTCTGGGTTTACTCTCATCTATTGTTGTAAGGCTATCAGTTTGTGCAGGAAAACGATGCATGAAGGCTCCACATGAAGCTGCACTTCTCACATTATCCATCAACTTGTATTTACACATGAACTATGCAGACAGCTTTATGCATGCATGCCCACCCTCTGTGTATTTTTGTGTGTCAGAGAAGTCGCTCAACCGACAAAATTTCTTCCCTGTGTAATCTTATGAAGTTGGCCCACTTGTGACACCACCTTTTATTTCTCTATAATGCATGTGTGCACTTGCTTTTGTATTATATAAAATCTGACACTGTGAATGAATACACCCACAGGCCCCAACTTCAGCTTCCTGACACAGACCCATTAGCCTTTACCAGCCCGGGATCATTAACATGGAAGGAAATCATGCAGCCCGCCTCATACTCGTGGAGACTCACACCCAGGCCTGAACTGAAGTGAATTAAGCCTCGAGGTACTACTCACCTCACCCTAACATACAATGGGAGGAACAGGGGAGTCCAGGCATAAATAAAACTGCTATATCTACAAAGAGTGGGAGGAGGAGGAGGGGGCATGAGAAGCGGTATGTTTAAGATAAACACATGTACAATGGCAGACAACAAGGGAGGGGGAGGTGGGGGAATGAGGGGGCTTTGGATCCAAATCTGGGTATTGAGTGGAAAGTAACCGTTTTTGAAGTTTTGAGCAGTAACGTCCCACGAAGGAGAGGAAATACCTAATGACTACTGTACATTATGTGTGATTGGTCTACGTCTGTGCGTGTCTCCACTTTACCTCTTTGTCGATCTTCAGAAGCTTCTTCACAGCCACTTCCTTGTCCTGGGATATCCAGAGAGCTCTGTAGACGCTCCCAAAGCTGCCTCCACCACAGTTCTCGTAGAAGAGCAAGTCCTCATGCTTTATCTGCACAAACGACGAGCCAGGGGACGACATGGCATACTGACTGACTCCCGCGCACTCAAACACACACACACGCGCGCGCAGCAATAAAGTGTGACTGCCCAACTACCTAACCGCTATCCCGAAGGTATACAAGTCACGGATGAGCTGAGAGCAAGTGAAGGAGAACAACACAAAAGAGAAGGGAAGTAGTTTCCTCCACAGGGCCAGAGTGGATGTTGTCGGTCAGCAGAGCAGATTGTCAGGGAGAAGAAACCAGAAAGTGCTGGAAAGAGAGAGCGAGAGAGAGAGAAGTTTGCTCCCTGTGAGTGAGGAAAAGTCAACTGTCACTACCAGACAAGGTATTACATTGCCTGATAGTGGTGATCCAGTGTAACTACAACACAGAGCACACAAACACACACACACACACACACACATACACAAGCTTGAAGATGAGGGAGAAGTGAGCGTTGACTGTGTGCAAGTTACGGTTTGCAGTCAGTGTGTGCCGTCTGTCTGCAGCAGACACACAGTTCAAATATGGTCATTGGCATCCCGGGCATTCCTTCTTCCTGGATAACTGTGGCTATATAAAGCGCTGAATGCACACACACATACAGCTCTGGCTTATAAGCGCGTCTGACATAGTGTAAATCATTTAGCAACAAGGTTGTTGCTGCCACATATGCACCTAAATCTATCCGCTCACACTCTCTGCAGTTAAAAACACACACTCACCAGAGAAGCCAGGCAAGGCCGGCGTGTTACTCAACCAGACAGGAATGACCCACTGACATCAACAAGCAGGATAGCTGTGCTGACATCACCGTGCAGGGACAGGTGAGATCAGCCATGGGAAGTTAGGGACACTTGTCACTTGTTGACTGTAATCGAGTACAAATGTGGACTTCGTGGTGATTCACTGAATAAATAAAACACGACAAACACTGCCAGCGGCTCTTAGAAGCCGTAGTGAATCATGACAACATGTAGTACAAATGCACTGTATAAAATAAACAACATCCCGAGAGACCGGCTGCTTAAAGAGATACAAATTTACAGCTAAAAATGAGTTTACAAATACAGATGGCGAATGGAAATTGTGATGCAAACGTTATTCGCCGCCATGCAGTTTCAGTGTAGAAACTTAAAGACACAGTATTTCATTGGAGTTCATTTTTGGATGAAAGGTTGGTGAATATAAAAAGTCTGGGATCCATAAGAATCCCTGTCACTGCTCATTCAATACTGTGCTCAGCGCTGCTTGTTTTCTGTTTCTAATATTCAGAAATGACCCATTCAAGGGGAAACGTTTAAAGCTATAACCCACTGTACACAGGCCTCAACAGAATTTACAGCAATGACATTCAAAAAGACAAAGTCCTGCAACATCCCGGTGTCAGAGTACCCTCCTGTCTGGCAACTCAGTTTGCAGTTTTAGTGTAGAGAAAAGCTCAGTGGTACAAATCAAAATGCACTGGCCTGGCAATAACATTGTCCTCTATCCTACAAGTGTTGCAAGTGTTTTGACCTCTTCACCTTTTCCTCTCCTCTATCATTCCTAGGAAGTGGATGAAATCTCCACTCTTTACACTACAGTTTATCTCATTTGTAGTATTCCTAGGATCAGCTCTTTTCAAGTCCAGACAACACTGAGCAGTTCCCACTCTAGTGCCTCCCACTTCCTGTCTTTCACAGAGGTCACATGTAAGCAAATGCCAGTCTTTGTCACATTTTAGTTTTTCAGGCCTCATGTGTTGCCGTACCTGCCTTCAGACGTCAACTGAAGTCAAAAAGCTCGGCGGCGGGCTTCTCCAGTGGCGGCTGAAATATTTTTTGATTTTTCCTGGATATTCTTTGCACAACAGATTTTCCAACGTCATCCCTTCAGCTCCACCACACGCACTGAAATATCACAGTCTCAAGAAGGTTACCATACCATTAGAACTGTTAAATTAGCTATTTTTATTTACAAGGCAGACTACACAGAGTACAGTTAGAGGCTGCTTTGGGAAAAGGCAGCCTCGCTGCAGTTCTCAACACACACCAGCACAGCAAAAGCTCCTGAGATCAAAGCAAAATTAATGACACTTGTAAAGAACGCACTCAAAATCTACACGCACATATACAAAAATAAAATTACATGGATTGAACACAACTGGTAGAGATGACAAGATTTTCCCCTCAAAGTGTAAGTTAGACTCTGTAGCTGCAGTCAGTCCAAATCTAAGACATTGCAACTGACAGCAGAACATATCCGGGATGGTTTATATGCTTGGCTGCACCCTAATTCCAAATAAAACTCACAATAAATACTACAGTGACCCATTTGAACACTGCCGGTAATACCATTAAGGATTTAATCTGACTAATACTCTGTTAAGTAGGTTTAAAGTGTCTAACTAATTAATGGACACTGATATTTACCTAAAGGACATCAAATCCTACAGATTTTCAAAGGTCCTTATAGACTTATTTAGATTATAAAGTAAGTATGCTCTTTGAGATTTAATATTGACCAGGGTAAACAAAGAGTCTCGATCACTACAATTTGTGGGGTTTCCTGTTTTGCGTCTATGAGTGGGATCATCAGGATAGAACGATTTGCTCTACAGGCAGGTACAGTACTTTATTGTAAACTAGGGCTCATTTGGGGTAGCACGACATTACAGGACACTCTGATAGAAATCCACTGTATAGAACACAAGGTCTACGAATTTCAGTCATGCAGGATATTGATTCAAGTTCTATACATTACAGTTCTATCTAACAGGTCCCAAACAGTAATAATTAGTACGATATGAACCCTCAGCCTGTTGACTGAGACACAGCGACAAGAGAGCAGCTGAACAGCTTCTGTTTGTCCAGGGAGAAGAGGCTTTTCACGGCACAGTCCTTAATAGTCCATAATAACACTAAAGTCACTGAATGCTGCGATTTGCTACTGTTGTGTTGATTTATTTTATATCGTTTTTTTTATGCTAACATCACAGAGAAGGCGTCGTGGTGGAGGATCTGGAGCTCATGTCCGCCGAGGCTCCAGCCGGTAGGAGAGCTGCGTCAGCGCCCTCTGGTTGTCAATCACGCAGAGCTTCCTAACGTAAGCCCGGACCTCCGCTTGATTCTTGTTCGGCTGGCAAATGTCAGGATCTAACATTAGGCAGAGATAAAGCAGACAAAAAAAATTTGACGGGAAAGATTGTTTACAGTCTGTCTGCAAGGCCAACAGATTAGAGGATAAAAGTGTGCTCATGAATAATAAGCAGACTTACTGAATGGCTGGCTTCTACAGTGTCTCACTTGTCGAATTGTGTTTGCTATAATACGCTGATGGAACAAACAGAAAACGGCTTTAGATACTGTGCAAACATGAATGAAGAACAACAAGGCACTGAGAAAACTGCATGCATAAAACATGCTCTCTCTTCTTTCTGTGAAAAGGAACTCACCATTTTCTCAAAATTGACCATGTTGTCAATGAATGTCTTGTTGCCCTCATGTGTAAATGTCATATCTGTAAAGAAATAGGTTAAAATGAAGCACAACCCAAATCGTCCATCTTCAAGTACTTCCTAAAGCCCTGTACTGAGTCATACCTTTTAGAAGAAGTGGCACAAAGGGGATAATCGGTGGTTCCAGTTTGGTAACAGTAAGTCGGTAGGACCGGTGGTTCCTTGATGGGTCCTATTGCCAAACAAGTTTCTGGTGTTAGATACATTTATAGATCAAGTTTTTTTCTTTAAAACACATACTGTTATGCCACCAGCCACTTATTAGGTATGCCTTTTAACTGCCCATTGAAGCAAATATCTGATTGGTCAATCACATGGCAGCAACTTCATGCATTTAGGCATGATAACATGGTCAAGACCACTTGCTGAAATTGAAACCAAGAATCAGAATGAGGAAGAAGGGTTATTTAAGTGATATAGTACTATAGTTGATGGTGCCATACAGGCTGAGTATTTCACAAACTGCACAAACTTCCTTCTAGGACTTCTAGGATGCTAGTCAGAATTCAGCATAAAAAACATAAAATCATGAATCCTTCCTACTTTATATCAGCGGTTCGGGCTGTTGGTGGTGATGTAAGGTGTGCAAGATATTTACTTTGGGCTCCGTAACACCAACTGAGCATCATTTAAATGTCACAGCATACATGAATACTGTTTCTGACAATGTATATCCTTTTATGACCACTTAAAGGGACGACTGCTTCCAGCAGGGATACCAAATCACATCAGAAAGGTCAAATGATGAAACTGGAAAAATGATTTCCAGATTCCCCAGATCTCAGTGCAATGGAGCACCTTTGGGATGTGGTGGATGGGGAGATTCACAACATGGATGTGAAGCGTACAAATCTTCTGTGTGTTGCTGTCATATCAACATGGACCCAAATCTCTGAGGAATGTTTTCAGCATCTTGTTGAATCTGTGGCAAAAAGAATGAAAGCCTTTCTGAAGGCAAAAGGTTGTCCAACCTGGTATTAGTAAGGTGTACCTAATGAAATGGCTGGTGAGTGAACAGCCATGCAGTTGATTTTCCCTCCATTATTTTGTGCATCTGTCACCAAGACAACAGGTTTGAACCTAATTTTGTTTGTAATACTCATCACTGAAAACCAGATACATTTACAAAGAAAAAAAATATTTCCAGAAGAAGGATCTGTTTTACTCTGAGGAGACAGCAGACTTATACAACCAAAGCGGCAGTATTAGCATGGTTGAATACAACTAAAAGTTTATCCATAATGAATTTCAAAAGACTTGAAAATGAAACTCACCATCATGTTCTCAAACTCAGCATAGAACTTCTTAAACTTGGTGGGAAGTTTCTGTCAGGAAAAGCAGATGGCATCTCAGTGAATCGAGGATTTAAGCAACAGCAACATGCAGATCTGGTTCACAGCATAACTGTCCACGGATTATTAAAAAAAATAAAGTTTACCTCCCACGTCTGGCTCAGTCTGCTCACAGCAGGGTTGCTCATCCCCATGATGATGGCAAAGAATGAATTGAGGTTCTTAAATTCTCGACAGCTGCAGACAGACACACACAAGCAGAAACCAAAGTGAAAACCAACAACACCCAGCTCAGCTTCCTCTACTGTTAGCTAGAAATACTTCACTTAGTGATGTGCGTCCCATTAACAGTCACATCCTACTCACTGTGCCGCTATCTTGATGAACTTCTTGAGGAGCTGGACTCTCTTGCTGAGCTGTCCGCAGAGGCAGACTTCAGTGACGACCCACAGCTGGACCTGGTTGAACCTCCTCAGGAACAAGTCTAGATTAGCCGTAGTTCGTTTAAAACTTTGGCAGCCAAACGTGTGGTAGAGCAGCTCGTGCTGTGGAAGAAGACAGGGGAAACAAGAAGAAGAGCAGGTTGAGAGGTGAGAGATCCTGCCGGTTTAACAACAGTCTGTGAAAAAACAAAACTGCTGAAAATGAATTGACTCTGACTCTAAAACAAAAGTCTTTGCAACACTTAATGTGGACAAAGGTGAGCAGGATACCTCATGAACACAGCTGAAGAGCTCCCAGTCAAACATCGTCATTTGATAAGCCAAGTCCTTGGAGCTCATCAGCTCAAAAGTTGACATGGAGCCTGCAGTGGGCCCTTCCTGGTCTGGAAGAGGAGTCTTGAAGTGCACAAAAACAAAAACCAACACAGTTTCTTTGTTTTCCCTCAGCATATAAAACTAATATCTTCTTGCTTCGAGGCCACTTTTTACTAAATACTAAGTGTATTTCTCGTATCTTCTATATATATTTGCAAAAAGATTTAATTCTAGGTGGTAATGCAGTTTAATAACAGCATAGTTCATAACATTACTCTCTTACTAGACTGTTGAGCTGCTCTCGAGGACAGGCAAATAATCTCCCATTGATGCTCAAAGTAGAAAACACCGATACATCATTTGGCTTCAAGATTTGTTTTTCTGTAACAAAAATCGGGACAGATTCGCTTTCACAGCCACATAAGACACTATCATGTGCAAATTCTTAAAAAGGTACACAAGATAATCTACGAGTAGATGATGCTGCGAGTTAATGCCTCTCCACGTTTAAGATGATCTGTTTTCTTACCACCCGCAGAGCTGAGGTGGACCAGCAGGAGCTCATCGGTAGTGCCGAGCTTGTCCGTCACGGCACTGATCACTTCTCGTCCCGTCGCCGCCACGGGAATCCTGATTGTAGTGTAGGTGTGATCGCTGCAGTACACCTTCAATAGGACTGCACACGCACACGTGAAATTAATACAGTGATATGGTATGTGACAGCTCCTGATCTGTGATGACAAAGAGCTGCTTCCAACATGAAGAAGCAGGAAGCTCACAAAGCTCACTGAAGGTTTTGCCTTTTTGTAGTCACAGACTGAATCATTCAAATATGAAAGCCGGCTCATTTCAATCAAATCAAAAGTTTATATTTTTTTAAAGTTAGCCCTTGGATCTCTGTTAGAGTGATGACTGGGGTCTTTCTCTGCCTCAGCCAGCTGTCACACACATGAATGACCGGAAAATAATCGTGTTGTGGATCTATGCTGCCAACCTATCCGTAAGATTTTGTCACACCTTTTGTGCAAACACAAGTGACAGGATGACAGGCAGGGTAAGGGAACATTCTTATCCAATCTGTCTTATGAAAATGGGAAAATCCACTTTAAATAGCACATTCCAAGGCAAACTGCTGTCAAAATGTCTTTTTCCTTCAGGTTCAATATGAGTAAGAAGAAAAATACATAAATCACACAAATGCACAGAACTTACTGTCATCTTGATTTCTAATTGGCTGTTTCTTCTGCAGCCTTTCCTCTCCGTTGCTGAACTGTCGTATTAGGGTCTTCTGTTGAATAAATTATATGACAGCATCCAGATAACTACAGATGAAGCCGACATGTGAAGTGGACTGTAAAATTTTATCGAAAGTTATATAACAGATGTACCTTTTTTGTTGCTTTGGCCTCTTCGGAGCTAAAGAAAAAAAATTAAAGTGATACAACGAATTTGTCGTGTGCATAAAGCAATGACAATAAATGTTCAGCCCACAGAAACATACTGCAATTTGACGACTTTCTCCAGGTCAGGTACCAAATCTTTCAAAGCTCTCAGCATACGGGAGTCATTGGATAGACTTCCATACAACTCCTACAGAGACAAAGAGGAAGAACCACTCAGACTATGCAGAGGATCTGTGTGATTTCCTACATTTAAAAGGCTCAATGTGCTCACCTCCAGGAAAAAGATCGCAGCAGGTTCCTCTTGTAGCAGGTAGGTATGTGCGTTTGCCCAGCGCAGGGTCATAATCAGGGCCCTCCTTTTACTGTTGAGTGCATACTCCAACCTCTCCTGTTCAGAGCCAGGCGGCGATGTCACATGGTACGTGCGCACAAGGTTAAAGGTAAATAGAAAAGCGTTGACCCATTAAAGTAAATAAACACAGGTATATGGATACCTACATCTATGTCTCTATTTATCCTCAATTAAAAATGTACCTTTCAAGCAGCTTTAGTTAAAATAAAGTGAGTTTTGAGATCATTCATTATGTTAAAAAAAATAGAATAAAGCATGGGATGTATTGCGTTAACTGCACAGTGCTAAACTTACATTACAACAGCTTAGGGAAGAAATACCTGTGCAACTGGGATTACAACTTGTTACTAAGGTGTGAAGGGAACAGCTGCTCAACTGCTGCTTCAGCACTTCCACAAGCAGAAACTGATGTTTCACAATCTAAAAATGGCGCCGGAAGTGTTGTTACATTACGCAGCAAACCGTGAAGAAAACCAGGGTTATGCACCCGACATGAGACCTGTTTGTTTTTATTTTTTTGAAACGCAGTTTAGATACAGCAGGAAGGAAATAAGGAATTTAAAGACAAAAAGGATATTGTGACAGGAGCAGAGGGCACAGCTGGCTGTTGGGCATGAAGACACAGTGCATGAGGACAAAATCATCCACTGCTGGGTCTGACACACGAGAAGAAGCAGAGTCAGTAGCAAGAAACGAGCAGATATTTCATCTTTAATGCATTCATCCTGTCAAGAGATAGTACTAATCCAGAGTCTAACCCAGACTCATGTAAACCCCTGAAATTTGTTTTAATGCTGTTTTTCTGCAGCAAACCTTTTCAAACCACAGCAGAATATCCTATTTAATATCGTGTTTTACAGTAAAGAAAATACTGAATTATCAATTTCTTGTTTTAAAGTTCACATTAGTAACAATTTTTAATAAAAGACACTCTTCAATAATTCATAATTTATGCTATAGCTTATGAGTATCCTGCAATTTACTATCCTGACAGCATACGATCCCAAATTAATCTGATGATTCAGCTCTGCTACCTGGGTCACTGTGATGTATGTCCATCCTCATCGTCTCCAAGAAGTGCTCAAGAATCTTCTCTGGAGTTCCTGATATCACAGTGTACCTGCCAAGGTCACCAAGGATCACATAAAAACCCAAAAATGTTTAATAAAATAGAGAGAAATACACATATACTGCAAACACAGTTTTAAAGTACTTTTAGGTACAGTGTGCATACACCCAAACACATACTTTATGTTTCCCAGTGTGGAGGCTCGAGGACTCTTTTCTAACACCAGCACAGGGTGATCGTGCTCTTTCAAACGCACCGTGTTAGCTTCCACATCCTGCGGAATAGAATAGTTCAAAATGAGTGCAGTACCATTCATCTGTCAGAGGAGGGAGACAAACATCACAGGGGCGGCGGCGTCATGAGCGATTAAAGCATTATGTGACATTATTGCTTTACACAGCTTCAGAGGATGATGCATATTTTCCCTCCCCTATTTTCAGATCCTGATAATACAGACACAGTTTTAAACAAAGGGTTACTATGTGAAATAAGTACACATGTGTACCACTGCCTTGCATCAGTTCTTTATTCATAGTCATTGGGAAGGAGAAAAGCAGATCCTGGCTTTAAAAACTAAATGTTTCCACCATTTTTTCTTCACTGATCTTCGATCAGATCAGGGATAACTGTCTGCCTACCCTGAGTATCCTGTTGAAGTCTTCCTTATCCACACGCAGGAAGTGACAGTTGTCCTCTCTCAGGACGATGGATGCAGCCCGAGGTGAATCTGTAACCAGGGCCAACTTTCCAAAGTCATCACCCTCGTGAAGTGTACACACCACACCCTGACACACACAGATGAACACACAACTTGCTCAGACACATGTTCAGTTTACAAGCTTAAGATCTGAAGAAAAATATCAGGAAGGACGAGTAACTTTCTGAATCATCTTTGTATTCTGTACATGCGTGATCAATCCACGTGCAGCGTATTTGCCTGTACACTGGTTGTGTGGTGTATGAGTACAATCCCCTAAGCCAGTTAATCACAGTGATGAGTCACGATGAGCTATGCACAGTTTGCCAAACTCACTGCTGGTGTTTCCCCAGACCTACAGGGAGCACAAAACGGCTCGGCTCTTTGCAGATCTGATGAGCTACATATTTTGCTCCATTACATTCAGACTGAATATCATCAAATGAAGCAGAAAACTAGAACAACGCTAAAGTATCAAACTAAAGAACATAAGCAGGTAGATGGATGGAAGCCTTTCAAGCGCACCCACACACCTTTCCATAGATAACCACATTAACGGAGCCCTTCAGGATGATGTACCATGATGTGCCTTCTTCTCCTTGGTTAAACACTGAAAGGTAATGAAAACAAACACATATTAGTCCTAGCACACACATTCTGTACACCTGAAGTTTTTCAAATTGTGAGGCATGTTTCTCCTCTTAGAGTTAGAACTCAAGTCACAAACACAATTGTTAAATCTAGACGTCCCTTTTAGAATATATAATTTTCTCTACATGGGTGTAGCACAGGGTGATGCTAATGGGTTAGCTATCATGAAGGTAGCTCTCTTTTTATGTGGTTAGATCACCGTGGTAACATCTGCTGAACACATAACCTGGTCAGGAGTAGGTTATATTTAGCTTCAGTTTAAAATTGGCTGCAAGCACCACATTATCACTGACTCTTTATTCACAATAAAAAGAAAAGAAAAAAATCTCTGTGTTCTCTATACATGCAAACTGTCGAGCAGTACCTTATTAACACCGCAGAACAAAACAGCAAGATAGCTGTAAATTACTGTAAGTAATATTAACACAATTTTAAGAACAACTACTCATGCACTACATAAAGTTACTTATACATTACTTAAATTTAATTACAGTATATTTATTTCTCACCTCCTTAGTAAACCTACCTCTAAGTATCTGTAAGTAAATTTAATTATATTGTGATTTCAAATAAAATGCATCGAAATTCCATTTAATTACAGGACAATTAGTCACAGGCCGAATTATAAAGTGTTACTGAGTAATCCACTGATGGCTGTTTCTATAAGCATGCTCCAGCTGCTAAAAGATAGATACACATTAAGACTGCACTGCAATCAATAGCACTAATGGAAATTTAAAAACTGATCTATGCAACTTTTTCTGCGCTGTTCTATAAATACTTTGTCTGGAGTAATCTTAGATCTCCTTTTTAAAATGGATGGTTCAGTTCAGTTGCCTCAACTTGTCCTCACAGGGGACCAGCACTGTCTGACAGGCTGGAAGACCTTTTTACAGAAGGAAAAATGTATTCTGTGACAGAAGAAGACTCACACACAGTTCCAGCTTTTGCATGTGACTCAAAGATCACCACACTCGCCAGTTCCCTCTTCACCTGCAAACCAAAACAAACTGCTTCAAAACTCTTGGATTTTGCTGCCCTGCAGACAAAAATGGAAACTAAACAAGAAGATGCCCAGATCAAGGTTTTTAAAGGTTATAAAAAGTGACCTGAAAGTAGGTAAATTACTGTTGCCAATATAATCTCTGTAGTTATTACAGACCTATTAATGGTATAATACACATTTCCACATGGCAGTAATGTGATTGCATAAACGAAAAAAAAGAACAACAAAAGTACTTCTGGAGCCTGTACACATTTAATTAATTCTGCGCATGGAAAACGCCTGCAAGCACAGGACAGACTGAGCACCACACTGTCAAGATAAATAGTATAACAGCTTCTTCTTCTTCCATTTTTAAACATAAAAAGATTGTGATCTGGGGTTCTGATGTATTAACAATGTTCTTGGCATCTTGTACTGTATGTAAAAGAGTGGCACACCAGCTAACTCACAGTGTTGGAGAGGTGAGCTAAGGCCTTGATGTGAAGCAACTCGTCATAGATGATCTCTAGGTCATCGCCTGTTCTCTGACCAGGCCTGCAGACACAAAGGAGCGAGTCACAATGCAGTCACCATAAACACTTCATGCATGCACATCAATAAAGTTACTTATGACAGATGATCTCTGCCTATTCTTTCACATGCTTAGTACTTTATATGAAGAATGTTGGTATGACTGGATATGACTGGGTTCAATTAGCGAACACTTCAGCACTCTGGTATCGGAGGGGAATGTTAATTATTGGATAAAAAGCAACAATATATTGCCAGATATTGTTGCTTTTAATGTATTTTGAATCTGTATTTCAAGAGTAAATGATAATACTGACGATTTCCTGAGGATCATGCGCAGCAGTGCATCGGGGCCAATCTGGGCAAGAAAGAGGATGGTCTCCGGCAACTCTTCCTCACTTTCCCTCTTCTCCTCCTCACTAGGTAACGGTGTGTCCTCCTCCTCATCGTCAAGAAAACGGTAGAAGAGGTATTTGTCATAGAAACCGAGCTCCTGGTCCACTGGAGAGCAGAGAAGCACACACAGTCAAAGCATCAGTATAAACGAGCGTGCATGCAGATGAACTGTTTTCTCATCTCAGAACATTTCAGCCTTGTTCTTTGAAGTGAAGGACTTTGAGATTGGATTCAATTTATATGTTATATTCATGCTTGGAAACTCATTAATTCTTACTCTAGCATTCAAAGAGAAAGCCTCCCTGATGATTGATGTTTAGATTCAAAACTCACATTCCAGCGCAGAGCCAAATGGAGACACACTGGCTCTAGTCTAAAACTAATTTGCAATTCAAAGTTTCAATAACACTTTATTCTAATTTACGCTCTAAACGATAAGTTACGCATGGAGTGTGAATAACGTCTCCCAGCTTTTCAGCTGCTTTGAGGTTTGGGAATTGACTTAGTAGGTTAAGATGACTCACGGAAAGAAATGAACCCAAAGATATGCATGATGAGAAACATCAGACTTAAGTATTACCATGATTTAGCACCCCTTCTTCTAGTAGTGCCTGCCACATCCCGACAGCATGGGAGCGAGTGAGCACACAGGCGCTCTGCAGCACCAGCCAGTCCACCAGCTCTGTGCCTACACAGCACTGTCTGCAATACACATGTAAACACACTGTTTACTGTATATTTACTGTGGGGAGGTTTAAAAATACTTAATGTAATTTTCTGTAAATCAACACCACATCCACAGAAAGCTTCCCCAATCACTTGCAAGCACATAATTTTTCAGAAATACAAACAGAACTGCAGACCCACATACCTGTATGTCTTCAGGTGATACTTCCTGTCTCGAATCATGTGAGGGGCTCTGGACAGGATGGCGTTGCGGAGAACCTTTCCAGCTCTCTGCAGCTTCTCTGAGGGGATCTGCAGAACACAGGGACATCGGCTTAGGTGACTTCATCTAGTCCATCTAAATCTCTGACTGACTAGATTGAGATTTTTTTGTAAAATAGGCTGTGATAGAATCCATCATTTGATTGTTAATTTGGTTGGTCAAGCTTTAAATGGTGTGTGTTGGCAAGAAGAAGTTTGGGAACCATTATTTATCCAGGATTGTGGTCCGATCGCAATCTGACTCAAGTAAGAATCCACAGTTGTTTCTTTATTGGATACACTGAGTAGTCACTCACAGTGCACGCCAGGAAATGAAATGAATTTAGTAACTTGTTTAGCAGCAACAATAACCATCTGATGTTTCCTGTAGCTTCTGCACGGTGATGAAGAGTCATTTTGGAGCCTCGCGCCCATAAAACTGCTCTTGCTCATCGATATTTATGGGACATTTTGGTTAAACAGCCACAAAATCTCAGTTTGCTTAAGATCAGAACACGAGCATTCCAACAGATAAATTCTCCTCTTGTTAAAGCACTCTGATGTTGACTTACCTTTGTATTTTGGTACATTGTATTGATGCAGTACTCAACCTTAAAGTTAGAGTGTTTAAAATATCACCAATAGATGTCCACAGATTTCTGTTAACTGACTTCTGGTTTCTTACCCCTCCCTATTTAAATACATAATCATACACAACTCTATGACACAACACCTACGACTTCTCTTTTCCTCTACCTTTGTTGTGCTACATATGTATATGTATATGTATATGTGTATAAAATGCAATTATTCAGGATGGCGATGTCCATCCTGGCCACTGTATTCAGGACAGCTGGGCAACATGGCGGCTTCCACAAACCATTGCCCACCTTTATGTATTTTTAATGATTTAATTCTAATTTTATGACAATGCATCTGTTTTTTGGACATAATCACACACTGATCAAATATATTTATGAGTACAATGTTCTTTTTTCTATTAAATAAAAGAAATTTAAAAATGGTTGACTGCACATTGTAGTGTCATGTCATGGCCTACCGCCCTCACATTCTCGTGTAAAACTTTTAGTAATAACATTTTTAATTCCTTCTTGTTCCCCTCAATGCCGGCAAGCCGACCAAGCGTTCAGCTAGCAAATTAGGCCCTAACATGATGCTCCCTCCGCCATGCTTCACAGTTAAAATCTCATTAATTGAGAATGTGATTTTGAGTAGCACAGAACAAGTAGCACTTAGAATTCAGTAGCCTTGTTGTGTGTGCAAAAAATGCCTGACATCAGTTTGCTTATATTGCGTGTCTATAATCATGATTTAGACAAAGATCAGCTCAGGTTTTATGTTTAATCAATGCAAAAAATTCCAAATAATTCACAATTTTTTTCTTACAGCGATATGTGAATGTGTACATGGGCAGATTCTGAATGCTGCTCATGTAAACTATGGATCACTCAAACAGTAAAACTGTATCAAAACACACAGGACATACAAGCAGACACATCCTTTATAGGCCGCACCTGCATAGACAGCAGGGGAAATGACAGATGTGTGTACACACACACATACACATACACATCTGCTTCTGAAAACAACAAAGGAAGGCATTTTAATTGGGCAGATGGGATCTTTCTTCTGTGTGCATGCATTATCTAACATTAGCATAACTACAGAGCATCACAGCTGTGAGTCATCATCGGTCTCTTCTCAGAAAATACACGCACTTCCAAAATTCATTCTGGCACTCTGGTTCATTCACAAACATGAAAGTATGCAGCGTTAAAAACAGCTCGATTTTATGACCCCCGTGGCCCGGTTTACCACACGTTTCCAAGAAATATTCAAGTTACTTTCAGTTTCGGATGTTAACAAAAACAAAACATTGAGCTGATGTAATGATTACTTATTTTTACTTATTTTACTTACGTATTTGAATTAACTGCATCTTTTTAATTTCAATTATGATCACTATCAGGTTTTTATGTATCTACCCTTCAAGTTGCAAACAGTGGCTCGAAAACTGGGAAAATGGAAAAACAAGAGTCTTAACTGCACATTTAAATGTATAAAGGTTTTAACCTGAAAAATATTTAAGTTCAAAATGCATTAATAGCATTGCTTCAAACATTAAAAAATACACAACTACTGCTCAGCTGTTCTAAATTTGTCTAGAAACTTCTGCTTAGAGATATTTTGACAAGCAGTGACAAAAGTGGGTTTTTTAGTCAGGTTATGATGGTCTAGAGTTTTGTTAAGTCATGCTTTCTGTAACTTAAGGCCGGGTCTGTTTCTCATTATTTAGTTACAGTAAACTAATCTAAGAACTTCATTTAGGTTGAAAATGTAATCCAGAGGAAACATTTACCTTGTTGTGAGCTTTGTTTGCAGAGTCTGAATTCATGTTGTCTTTGTCTGTGAGTCCTGAGGAGAAAAACACATTAATGCTAAAGCACAACAGGATGCTCTGCTTCCCAAAAGCAAAAAAGCACTGTATATCAACTAGAAAAAAAGAAACATAACAATTTTATATTTACATATACACAATATAGACTCATCCATCCTTTTAACAGGCTGGGAAGGAAAAGACCTGCTTCCTGTTTTTAGTCATCATACAGAAGTCTCCATCTTTTTTTGTGCATCTCCTGCACATTTCCAATTTATTACTTGCAATATGTTTGTACGCGTAAAAACGTTCATTGAATAAACATTTAAGCAACACCCAGAGTGTCTTTTTCTATTCCCGTGTCTCCACTTGTGCATCTACTCACTGTCATTGTTGGATCCACTCTCCATGGCTCCATAAGGAGGGGCCAACAGTGCAGCCAGGCTCTGACGATACTTCTAAAAAGCAACACACATCAGAGGCCACATCAGCCTTGGAAACACCTCTAGCAGGGTATCATCTTTAAAGCACCAACATCTTTTAAACATCAAAACCCATTCCTGTTCCATCTCTCTCTCGCTAAAGCGCACAATGTTGCTTGAACACAAAAGCGCCCCTCAAAACAAAGCCCTTTGTACAACCAAGATCATTTACATGCAGAACAACATTATATAATACACACACACACACACACACACACACACACACACACACACACACACACACACACACACACACACAGCATGTAAACAAGGGTTAGACTGCTTTGATGTGTGCAGATGCTGTTCTTACAGTTGTACATTTCTGTAGCAAAGACTATGAAACACACAGAGCCAGAGCTTTTGTGTCTGAATGTGCCACTGCTCTTCTGCAAGGTCATTATCAAGCAACCCATGCTTTCTGACAACTGCCAGGAATACACACACACACTGGAAGAGAAACAGAGACACCATCTGTTTGACCTAAAGACACAAACGCTCCCCTATCCGTGTTTTTCTTGCACACACTCGATCCAGAAGCTAGTGAAGCTAGAACACTTCATGTCAATACTAAAAAATGCACAAACGTGATTCCAGAGAGTTTCATTCTGTAAAAAGACAACAACAGAAAAAAAAAACATACAAGCAAAGATTATGCACACTACATACTAGACACAGTTAAAGTCAAGGAGTCCGACTCACCTGAGTTAACACACTCAGCTGCTTAAGACTGAAGGGACTGAAACCCCAGAGAGCTGCCCTCTGCTCCTTTACAACTCACGCACACGCCACCGGATAGCATCCTGCTCAAAACAAGCTGCTCTTTTCCTTTTTTTCTCCCCTCTCTCTTCCTCCCTTCCACTCACACAGTCGCCCCACTGTCTGCCTCCGTCTCACTCACCCTCTCTCACTGTGATCACGCCAGGAACCAAGCCACTTTCTCTCACAGGTTACCAGGGTGATTCGAGTCTCTGTATTACTGAGCTACTCTAGTGTAGGAAAAGGGGTTAGTAGTCAGAAAAGGGAAAGGCAGAAGTAGTGTTGAAGAGGAGGAGGAAAGGAAGGAGGCTAACAAAAGAAACGTGGCCAATAGAAGAGAGGAGAAGCTGGCATTAGAAATGTAGAGCAGGTGAAAAGGGGCACAGGAATAAATCAGAAAAGAGAAATGAAGTAACCACAGTCCAGACAAACTAATTATTAGCAGTAATTGTTACATATAAAAACATGTCTGTAGGCTATTTCCCATTCAAACACTTTTTTGATCTCGATTTTACTAGAATTATGGAGCAGCGCTTTTTTTCTTTCATCCTTTCATCAAACACATCCTGTAGCTTTTTAGTCTCCACCACAAGCACACGTACACAAATTAGTCCTTGCACACGGGCACACACATAAAACACAGAGAGCCATATTTTGGAGATAAGATTAGGAAAAAAACAAAACAAACAAAAGACAACAACCTCAGGCCATGTTTTCTGTTTTATGTCCACTGTCCTTAAAATAGACAGTCGAGAGGGAGACAGAGTGCACTTAGTCAAAAACACACGCACACACACTCTACGAGCTGAATAATACGATGGCACACATCACTTTAATAACCAATTATTGTCTTATCTAGGGCTCATGTGTTCCTGTAGCACAAAATGGAGGAATCACATTTGAGTAAATTGAATTTCAATTCATCCACGGTCACACGGGGAAAAGTCTTTTTTATTTTTTTAGACCAGATAAATCAAAACAATGTGATCGATAAAATTGTTTGTGAGAGGGGTCATAAAATCTGATTTAAAAGCCAAAAAACACCAGACAGAAAATAGTTATTTTTTATAACCAAACTGTCAATTACCTGCAATTTCATTAAAAATAAGAACCATCAAAAAAAACTACTGTTTTCTCACAATCACTGTATGGAGATGAGAACCATAGTGTGGGTCGGAAAGATTCTGGATTCTGCAATACAAAATAACCACCTGTCAGACCAAACAGCAGCTCAGACCACACAGCCTTTCATTGTGAGGTTACAGTGAAGTGCTGCCCAGCTCTGCCACGACTTCCTCTCTGAGAGAGAAACAGTGAATGGAGCTTGTAACTCCAACAAGGAGGCCCACGGAGAGGCATCTACTACAAAGCCAAATCTCTCGGGGCAAGGCTGTGTGAGTGTTCGTACTAGTAGGTTGTGCGATATAGTAACTCTTTGCAACTGACTGTGAGCTTTTACATCATTTGTTATCAAATCATATTTTTATTTTATTTATAAAGCACACAAAGCTGACGCAGGAGGGTCACACAATAAAATGCCACACACACACACATCAAACAACAAACCATCACTTTCAGTACTTTTTGTTCATCTTTACGCTAAAGATACTTGATAATGACTTCGGCTGTCTGTTTGGGGTCGTCGTTCTGCTGCAGAATACATTTGGGGCCAATAAACAACCATTCATATTTCTGAAAGCATTCTTTGTTTACAGCTTTTTTTTCCACACTTGCCTAAAACTTTCGCACAGTACTATAATGAGATCAAAGCTCAATATCTGGTATTACCAAATCTATTACTTGCTATTGCTGTTGCATTGAAATCTGATGATTCTTTTCAGTTTTAATAATTCCATCAGTGCTGACAAGATCCCCACACCACTGGCTGAAATGCAGCCCCAAAACAATGCCAGAGCCTCCACCATGTTCTTCTGTAAGTTGGCATACTTCAGCTTAATTTTCCTGTTTCCCTTCCTGAAGAATAACTTCTTGACTTACCTTCTCCTTCTCTTAGATCATTTCTGATGAAGCTGCAGATAACTCAGCTGAAGGGTCTGAAGCATCTCTCTGGTCCTGCGCCAAGTTTTTGACATATTTGTTCTTAAGGACATGACTTTCCTATAATATAACATATCTATAGTTTAAGCCTTCCACTTCTTCTTTAGTCCTCCACTTGTCCAGTTTCCTCAAAATTTCTTAAGGACAAATTTCCCACCAGGCTAAGATCTACCAAGATTTCAGCTAATACCTCATGGGAGTCACTTTATTGGTGCAAAAATGCTAATGCTAATTTTTGCTATTTGCCCAAACATAGCATTTAAAATAGATTCTTTGCTAAGTTGTATTTTGACACAACACTGATTCATTCATTGAGTTCGCTGCTTTTTTAATACTTCATGTATTTGATTCTTATTCTTAACAAACAAAGAAAAAAACATGGAAATAGTAAAAGGACTGGACTGAGAGTGAATTTAAAAAAAAAAAGCAGCCAATAGCCAAAGAAAAAACATTGAAAGAACTTCAGAAAGTCTCAATTTAACAACTGGAAAATAATCTGGCTCCTTACATAACTAAATAAATAAGGGGTGGCTCAAGACTTTTGCACAGTAATATCAATATTATTTCCCTTGCCTAGTGTATAGCCTCTTGTGTATGATCTTTTCATGTTTAAATATCTTTATGAATACTCAGCTTAGATGAGAGTGTAAAATAAGATTGCATATATTATCACATTACCACTCATTATTTAGTTACTGAATATACAGTATATGGTATTATGGCTACAGCCTATCCTAGCTGTCACTTTGCAAAAGAAGGAGAAACACCCTGGACCAAGACACAAAGACAGACAACCACACTCACATTCACATCCCTCGACCTCCTGTGCATGTAATGTGCTGTGGTAGGAAGCCAGCATGTCAGGAGAGAATCCATGCAGTACACAAGGAGAGCATGCAAACTCCACACAAGCTGCGTAAATCACTTTTTAAGGGAAAACATACTCTGAAAACTTCGTAAGCATCTTCTGGTTTCTTAAAAGAATTGTCCTTGGGCTTTTTGTTTTGATGGCTGCCTCACTGGAGAAATGTGACAGTTCATCCAAGGCAGAAAACTGTATTTCAGACATGCAGATACAGATCACTGAATTACAGTACGTCCTTTTGTTTGTGGCCTTGTTATTGCAGGAATCTGTGTAACCTGCCTAAACAGAAAATGTAATGGCATTTTTGGGACTTTATAGTTAGTTTTACATAGTTTTATAGTTTTTTAGTTTAAGAAACCAAAACTATTATGCATATACATTAAAAAATTGTACCAATTCAAACAGATTAACCTCTCTACAGCAGCTTAACAACATTTAAAATGTCCTTAAAATCATCGTTTTAATAATTCTCAGAATTAAAATATTTTGTTATTAATTTATAGGCTAAAGGAAATCTGAGAATACCTTTATTTTTCCAAGTAGGAAATGTGAATCCAATTAAAAGAAATAAAAAAGGAATCATTTAACTAATCGTGTTTAGATTTTTCTCACTGTTCTCACTTTAAATAAATCACTGTCAAGTTACCCGAAGTGTGCAATAGATGTGCAAAAAGGCACCGTAATGGTGGACAGCCCTCTTGTGGTTAAAAGCACAATTACAATAAAAGTCTCAAAAGCAAAGCTCTTTCCACAATGGAGTTCATGCAGAATCATGAAGTTTCATCTCATGTCACACCTCCCAGAGAGTCTTAAACTCCCTCTGTTCGATCCGGAGCAGCTCGCTGGTCTCTCTGCTGACAATGGTAGCGTGGCGCGGCGTGTTGTCCAGGATCGACTCCCCAAAGGCTGTCCCAATCCCCAGCGTGCAGATTGTGACTGCATCCTGCACACAGACATGACAACTTTTAGTTACTGTGTTTCTATAACAGACGAGCATTTGTTATTGAGCAAACATGCTTTGTAGCAGCATTCACTATGCTGCTACAAAGCAGTGAAATTATACAGCAGTAGCTACAAGCAATGTGTATTAGGTTATTTTAATGAACTCGGACAGACATGGAAAGCAGACGGATTAATATGTGCAAATGAATGCAAATAAATCCAAATATGAGCAACTGCTGTTTACTGTAAGACAAACGTCTCTTGGTGCTGTATATAATTGGGTAGGCTAGAGGGAAGCAATGGACGCATATTCACTGCTTAGTGGTTCAAACAAATACACTGCTTGCTATGGAAACCTTTTCAGCTGTCCAAACTGACATTTCAAATATAGCCACAGAAAGTAGGCCACCAATTTCACTTTAGGGCTACATACATGAAAAGGACGTCTCACAATAGAGGAGCTTCTTATCGCCGTCTTTCTTTCGAAGCAAATCCTCTCTCCTTCTCCTCCCACGTGTCATTCTTCCCCACTACATGTATAGTATAACTCTATTTCCACGCTCTCACAGCGAGGGTTTAAAGTAAGGAGGAAGCCAAATTTCTCAGTGGCAATTTCTCTCTGGTATATTTAGGAAGGGAGGCACAAATGGAGGCTAAAGAGTCAAACAAATTCAGCTCTCAAACATACAGGACAGAGTAGAAGCCCCTTAAAAAGGATCTTGTTTGATAGAAAATATATGAGAGCACTAGGAAATATCAACCATGAAAGTAACATCACCAATCCAAAAGCATCCAAGTCATTATTCATGTATGTTTCTCAATGTGACTCTCACCTGGTGGTTAGCGGTTTCTGACACTTTGACATCCAGGGAGCCAGAAAGGACTGCATACCAGCTGGTGCCAATGTCTCCCTGTCGAAACACTGCGTGCAGTAAAATACATTAAACCACATTAAGAGCTGATGAAAAACGTCACTAAGACAAAAGCACTCATAAAAACATGCCCTGCCATCTGATGATAAACCACAATCACTGCTGAAAGAGACATCAGCCAAAAAGGTTTTGATACAATGATAAATTGATAATAAATATATTTGCAATAAACTGAAATGTGATTGAAAAGGTTATAAATGCACCTAAAAAGGAAAGCATTTTAAATATTTTTATCTTTAACTGAAAATCAATTGACTTGAGCTCAAATAAGCAAAACGCTGACAAAACGCTGGTGTTAAAGTAGCTACATTAAATATTGTCTTGATTTTGTGATCATTAAATTACACTACTATAAGTAGTATACTGGATATAGGTCCACAATTTGTTGGACAAAGACATAATTTTTGCAGTTTTGCTTCTCTACGTCACTGCAGTGAATCTTAAATCAATCAATCATGGTATGACTGAAGTGCAGACTCTCAGCTTTAATTTGCATTAACGGTAAAAAGACAGTTTTATTTATAATCCCCCAATTTCATAGACTTATATAGAATTAATTGGACAAACTAACAGGATTTTAAACCCAAGGATTGTTTTTAACACTTGGATGAAAATCCTTTGCAGTCAGTGACTGTGTGGAGTCTACAATCCATAGATGTCCCTTCAATGCTCTGCTTAGGTCTTTGCTGCAACCACCTTCTGTTGCTGCTTGTTTGTGGCTCTCTCTATGACTTAAAAGTCTCCAGCAACTGTAAAGCATGCGCTGTTGTGTTGAGATCATGTGACTAACCTGGCCCGTGAAGAATATCCAGTTTCTTTGCATTGAGAAACTCTTGGGTTGCTTCTGCAGTATGCTTTGTTTCATTATCTATTTGCACTGTCGGGTCAGTTTTGCAGCATTTTTCTAAATCTGAGCAGAGAGTACAGCCATGTACACTTCACAGGTCATCCTCCATCCATCATCATCTATCATCTATCAGCAGTCTCACCATCAATAAACACTATAATGACCCAGTTCCACTGTCAGCCTTATGTACCCATGCCCTAACATTTTTTAGATGATACACCTATTCCTCAGGAGTGTCCTTGACTTGGCTAGAAGTTGTTTTTCATAAGCCTTGATTATAATCCATTGTGAATACAGACACAGGCAGCTGGAGACCCAGTCACAAAAAACAGGCAGGATGCATACACGGACCCTTGCACTCATCTTCTGATGATGAAATTTGCTTAAATCACTTGGACTCTCTCAGACTCATGGATGCAGGAAGTATAACAGAAGCTTTAACCATAGAAATACTTCTATCATAATCCATTTTAATTGCCCTCTGTGGTCTTTTAGGCCTCTCGGTATTCTGAGCTGGTCGTTGCAGTCCTCCTTTTTAAGAATACACCACATTAATACTTTGGCTACCCCTAAAGTTTTTTCTATCACTCTGACAGACAAAGCAAAACAAAATAAAGCTAATGATGGCCTCCCTCACTGGCACTGACATCTCTTTGGGCTTCATGTTTAAAATGAATGTGAAAAGCTATAAAATGCAAATTCAAGACTTTTAATCAAATCCAGATATTATGTCTGTTTAATTTGTCATGAAATTACATGAACAGGCCCTACTTGGCCATGAAACTGCTTTTCGGTGAACTGTCCAATTAATTTTGAGCCTCTGAAAACGGGGGACTGTGAATAAAAAACGTCTGTAATTCCTAAACAGCTGACATAATATTTTTGTTAAACCCACTGAATTAAAGCAGTGCTTCAATCACATATTGGCTGATTGATTTAAAATCCACTGCTTGCAGAAAAATCAAAAAGACAAAGCATGAAGTCCAAAAGGAAAACATATAAAACAGACTGGATCCAGGAAACAGTAGGGCAAGAGGAACAGAGTATTGGGAGGATGCCACTGTATATACTTACTCCTGTAAGTATATCGTATACTTATAGTATACTTATACTTATATAGTGGTATCAGGGAAGTGGAGAGAGCTAGGGAAAATGATACACAGTTGAACTAAATCACAGATGATGAGGCAACATAAGCAAAAGTAAAAGCAAATACAAGGAACAATTAATAATATTAATATTAGTATTGCACAAATTAGTTAAAAACAGGCATTGAAGAAGGTTAGGCACATTTTTGCATTCCAGTGCATCGTAAGTCTTACTGCGCTCTCTCCTTAGGAGACAAAAAGGTATATTATATACTGTATGATGATTTCCTCCAATCCTTTAGAGCCTGACTAAACTCAACAGCATCAAAGACATCCTTTTACATTCCTGTCAGTATTGTGGGTTTGTGAGCGTGCGTGTACGTACACGTGATGCCTTTCTCCAGGCATTCATAAAAGGCACAGGCACAGATCTGCAGTAGGAGCGGAGGTGGGAACCTCTGGAAGGCTTTGACCTCTCTTAGTCGGGTCAGAATAATATCCACGTCCTCTCCCGAGCGCTCCGCAGGCCTGCGCAGAGGAAGAGCCACCATTAAACCCACACGAGGCATTAAAAAGGTGTATAAGGGGTTATGCAAGAAACAATTGGCATGATGTAACTTGTTCAGTGTGATGGATTATCTATCTTATTCAGGTCTATTTCAGCCTGAACTATAGCAAATCAATCAAAACCCTGCAGTATGCTTTCACTAGCAGTCATGTTAGACAGTTGCAATTATCAGTCAATGGACTAAACTGTGAGAAAGCAGCGATATTGCCCTTTAAGTAAGAAGGCTGCTCTATTGTTATAATATTATCTATGAATATTTGTGCGAGAGCACGCTGTCATTGTTCTGCCTGGTGTCTTAGTGATAACAGTGAAGAGCTGCAGGCACAGTTTCTCTCAGCTCAGGCCCCCCACAGGCTGTTGATGTAAGATCTCATTTGTACTGCTGCTTTTTCTAATGCGCTTAAATCTGAGCACACACACACACACAACTAAGTCATTGTTGGACATCTAAGCAAGCACACACAAGAGACTGCACGCACGCACACACACAGAAGTTTGATCTGCGAGCTTAAACAGTCTGTTCTGAGACGTGGTGGTGCAAAAATACCAAGCCAAAATGTCTCAGAGTAACACACTGCACTTAGCACCATTCATTCACTTATTTTCCCCTTCTTTCCTGATAGTGACTCATCTTTGCACGTGTGTGTGTAAGTGTCTGTGTGTGCATATATGTGTGTGTTCATACAGAATAGCTAATGCACTGTGGGCTCTTCCTTCACAGATGAGAGCCTCTCAGTCCCCTCTTCTGCTTCATCTCCTTCCTCTTCCCTCACTCCCAGCCCTCGCTCCTTTCTGTCTGCTTCTTCTAAACCTTTCTCTAATCTCCATCTACTTTTCTCTTCTTCCTCTTTCAAGACTTGCCAGTTTTTAGAACATGATAGCCAAGACTGAAAGGGACAAATGCAACCCATTTTTCTCCTTTTCACTAGAAGCACAGATTCCTGGTGCATTTAGTGCCACCACTTACACATACCAAACGCCCTATTTATCCCTTTACGTCTGCTCCGCAAGCTCAAAGGCAAGAGTGACTCCCACTTTACTCACATGTAGGTACGTATGGTAATAAACGCCGAGCACGTGTGTCACGAAGCAATGAAATGTACTTGTACCTTGAAGGGTTTGCCACAATAAAAACAGATCAAAGGCTGCGTTGCACAGCCCATCTTCTATTCCCATATCAGCCACGAGCTCAGAGCTTTGAAAGGTGGGTCTTTTTTTCCCTCTCACATTCTTTCTTTCTTTTTTTTTGGTCTCTGACTCATCCACCTAAAGCTCATGTATTGGCCCTTGGTGCTTCAACAGGGTGTCATATCCCAGAGTAGGCTGGGTTAATGGTTGAGACAGGTGGGCTCCCACACACTACGACAGACAGGGAGAGACAGGGAGGTGAACTCTGCAGGGTTGAATGGGTAATACAAACACCACCCTTCACATATGCGTCTATAGTAAAACTGTTGGGCTGTGTCAGTTATCGTCCCCTGGTTAAGTCTTCGCCCTTTCCCTTTTGTCCATTAACCTGTGCTTGCTCACTCACTTCCTGTCGGGAGGAATCTGCCTCCCCCGCTGGTGAGAGAAGAATATGACCTGAGAGTTGTTCACCTTCTATCACTGTCCCTTCATGTCTCCTCTCTTCCTCGACCTCTTCCTTTTGTCAGCCTTCCCCTCTCCCTCCCCCACTATTCGTGTCAGCAGAGATCTCAGCTTTCAAGCACAAATTATGGCGTGTGCGAATACGCACACACACAAACAAAGGATTAACAAATCGACCAGCGTGACACACTGAAGACAAAAACCAAGAGACAGCAGAAGGTCATGCAGATTGTTTCTTGAAACAACCATCTGGAAAAATTCACTGTTCACAGACAAATAAATCAGAGGTTGATTTGTGGCCGCCTGTCAAAGTGCCACACAGATTCAAAACAAACAGATTTATTCGCCTGGTGGATTAATACATTACTGCAACACAGATTATGTGATTGTATGCAAGAACCTCTTCTGACACTCATCTGCATCACCACTAACAACCAGAGATGGTGTTAAATCACTGAGCAGCATAAACCCTGCTCACTTTGCATTCAAATGACCAATTAGAGTTAGAAATGAGTTTTGCAAGATTTGCAAATTAACCTACATAATACGCACACTTATACTTTTCACCTATGAGGAATTGCTTTTGCTAAGACTTACTACTTTGATATGTCACCCTAGTACTAGACAAAAATATTTTCCTGCAATAAAAAAGGCATTAAATATAAACTTGGATCTGGCTTGGTGCTGTGTGTACGTTGAGTGCACCATCTATTTAACTCCTGGTACAACAGAAAACAAAGCAAATAAGATCTTATCCCACATACTTCACAGCCACTGGCAATAAATGTCTTCGGACAGATATATTACAGACAGTCGTATCTTAACCTCTGTCTTTCTTTCACCTTCCTCCCCTCTCTGCCTCTCACTCCTCACTTGCTCACATCAACAGTTAGCATAGATGAAAGCTCCCAAACACACATACACACACTCCTGGATATTGATTGAATAAGAGGTGGATAGCTTAAAAGCACTGAGTGCTCTACAGTAAGATCCTGCACAGTCTTTATGAACATCCAGCTAATACTGCATACTGGTGTCTTTAAGTTTCCAACATAATTATTCTAGCCTTAATTTCAGTAGATGTTTTCAGCACTGACTTAAACAGAAAAAAACAACAACATTTTGCACGTTTATTTTATGAGATATGTGAGCAGGAGAAGGACACACTCAATCAAAACTGCAAACAGAACACAATCGTTAAACTTGGGAAACCAAATTTATTTGCAGTGTTTCTGTGCTAGACCACCAAGCTAATGGCTTATGCCAAAGAGAAGCCCTCTTAAATAGGGAGTGGCTGTAAGTCTGCAACCAATCACATTCCCCATCTGCTCACCAGACCACAGCAAAGATCACAACACCCTTTGAATTTTTACAAAAGCATAAGCTACTTTGAGCAAATTGTTCAAAATATGTGCAACTAAAACTGAAGCAATCTGGAACTTAAACAATTTCTAAATTATTACAGATTGTAAAATATATTTAAAGGCGCCAGCATCTCGAGTTGACTATTGGTGGTAATGTGTCTTTTATGGTAACAACTCATTGATTTTTACACTGTAAATCTGAAGATGCCAACTGGACTTCTGGAAAGCTACGAGGCCTTTCTCACTAATTTCTGACAATTTATATTCAGATCAATTACTCGCCAAAATAACCCAAGGACTAATTAATAGTTAAACTGGTTAAAAAGTATAATGCCGTGTTGTCAGTACCCTTATCAGTGACTAATAGTTGCATTTATCCACTCAGTTTTATTCCAGGTGAGGATTAGGAGACAAGATGGTTGCTTCAGGTTGCCATTGGTAATGTGAGGATGTGTCAGATAGGTGTGTGTGTGTGTGTGTGTGTGTGTGTGTGTGTGTGTGTGTGTGTGTGTGTGTGAGCTGTGCTGTGCATGTCATATATGTCACTGCCTATGATCTAGAGTAATTACTGTAGTGCTGCTCTTCATCATGTTTATTTATTCGAGCCCTCTCCCTGAGCTTTTTCAGCACAGTAAGGGAGCTTTGCTGTTAATTGGGCAGGCACAGTGTGGACTAAACGATTTTCTAATCGCTGCAGCTTTTGAATTGTTGAGCTGTTGATAGACAAACTGTGAATTGGATGTTCGGTTATTCTAATCTGTCCAGTCAGCCCAGACTAACGTAGCCTCATGCAGCACTGTGAGATAAACGGGAGGAGGAGAAAAAAATACACTGCCTGCGCTGGCTGGCCTCTAGTATTTTATTCAAATCACGCCACAGTTGTATTTTAAAAATGTATGGCTATTTGATTCAAGCAGGCAGAGATAAACCATGTGCGTCTCGTCATCAGCCATGCAGTGCAGAGACACCACAGTGAACCTCGAAGCCACCAACGCCTTTTTGACCGGAGATACAAAAACAGGAATTTTTTTTTAAAAATCGGTGTGTATTGTTATGCACTGCAGTCTGTACAACTGGGCGGCAAGTGGTGTCAATTTAATAACAGCGATAATATACTAAAACAAAATGAGGCGTATCACGTTATTATTGCACAGTCACACACTGCACACGCAGCGATCACCGGTTCCGATTAATCACGTTGACGCGGATGAATGAAAGAGGGCAGAGACGACACAATCGTTGCTGCGTGGGGATGCGCGGCGTGGCACTGGGTCATGTAGTGCTTTCACCCACCTTTTATCCAGGCAGCAGATCCACTCCGCCGATGGGGACGAATTAGGGGACGTCTGCACCGCGACCATCTTCCCCGGCTGTGTGTGTGCGTGTGTGTGTGTGTGTGTCACTAGACACTGTGATGCTTACCGGAGGAGGGTTCCCGGTTGTCGGTGGTCGTTAATGGTTGTGAGCTCTGACTCCCCCTCCCCGCCCCTCTGCCTCACACAACTACGGGATGTGTGTTCATATATATATACATATTTCTTTTTAAAAACAACACATACACACACACACACACACACAGATATATATATATATATATATATATATATATATATATATATATATATATATATATATATATAAACTTCAGTCTTTAATTAGCTCAGGTCTCTTCAAATGTCACTGCGTGTCAGCATGGGGTGGACCCCAATCTGGGAACCCATTTATTAGTCTGTTAGTCTCCTGCAGAAACCTGTGTATGAAGACAGAAAGGTAATATTGATAAGATATGATAAGGTAAGTTAGCCTTTATTGGTACCAGAAATGGAAATTTCAAGTTGTTAAAGCTGCAAAGTATACAGGGCAGGAATAAATAAACAGATGCAGCATATATAACAACAATAATACTATGCAAAAAAAATATTTCATAGTGCAGTGGTTGTATACTGATCAAAACAGATTTTTTTAATTGGGCTGGGGGCATTAACTTTTAATTTTTCCAGCGTAGTGCATGTTTATAGACTTTATACATTGTAGAGCGTTGTTTGTCTCCAAAGCCATTCATAGTTGGTTTTCTTCTTACATCACTGACCTGCTCCAGATTCAAATTTTGCGTGTTTGTCCCCAAACTGTGGAGCAGCAATACCCCCACAATCAGATTTGTTCCTTCTTCTAAGTCTTTTAAAACTACACTTAAAACGAATTTGTATTCATTGGAATTTGTGATTTATGAATACATTCATGTAGTGCTTAGATTTTAAATTAAACATCCAGTAGTGTTAACAGTTGATCTCAGACATTACAGCTATTTTCTTATAACACAGGATAATGCTGGAACAAATATCAAGCATATTCATCAGTTAAACAATCCTCCCAGAAAGCATGATTTAAGAGCAGAGGCTGACATTGTTATTGGGAATTCTTCAGACTCATCATACCCACACAGTGTATCATTTTCATCTCTGATCCCTATTGTGAAAACCCACCCAGGATCATGTATGATTTCATACAAGGAAATCTATGTATTTAGTTTCAAGGGAGTTTGTCATCAAGCAAAGATTTGTGAGACAGCAGGCAGCATGAAATTCACCAGTAATATGAGAAAACGTGATCTTAAAAAAAAGTTATGTTAAAGATTGAAAGCATTTAGAGGAATTTAGGGAATTTCTCCATTTTCACTGACTGCACTGAAAAACCACAGCAGGTCAGACAGAAGGAGGAAGGCGAGAGAGTTACGATCCCATGATGGGCCCTCTTTTATCCCCTCATTCTGGCAACTGATAATATTAACTCTATTGCATCAGGTTAATTACAACGTCTGAATGTGTGCACCTGTTGAAAGTGTGTGTGTGCGAGTGTGCGCATGTGTGTGCGCGCAATTGTTTACGCTTGCCTTAATGCATCTGTTTAAAATGGCACTTCAACACGCATGAGAGTAATACTGGAGGGTGAAGGAAATTTTCACCAGACTGTGTGTGTGTGTGTGTGTGTGTGTGTGTGTGTGTGTGTGTGTGTGTGTGTGTGTGTGTGTGTGTGTGTGTGTGTGTGTGCCAGTTGTCTCACAAAGGGTAGTGCTCTTTTTTAAATATTTCTTATTTAAAAAAAATGTCTGGAGATTAAAGTTGAATTACAGCTACATAGAGTACATGGAGACCTATTAAGTATTATAGTAGTAGTGGTATTATAACACCTATCACAACCCTATTAAGCATAAGGTATGCTATTTTATGGACAGAGATGTACAATATAACACATTTTATCATAATATCATCTTTATTGAGATTGATACTTTTAAAATAAAACACTGTTGGCAAACACACAGCTGACAGTTTTGTACTGTAAAGCTTATACTCTGGGAAGCACGGTTCAGGATTATTGTTATTGTAGTTTACAATAAATTGCTGGTACATTGGCGGTATCTTTTATGATCTTTCATGTTTGATCTAATGACATCTAAAGGCTTAACTCTGCCATTTATGCTCTTCATACTCATCAGCACAGGATTAGATCTCTATTACTTGTGTTTTTAAAATGAGACATCTGCAGTGTGCACATGCAATACAACAGTATCACTGTGCATATTTATACGCTCACAAGCTGATCTATAAAAACTGCCACCTGAGGGACACGTGAGACTATGTCCCAGCACGGTGTAAAGGGATTCTGCAGTGCAGCGGCACAGCTACATCGTGCTTTGCTCATTTAAATTGACAACTTGTGCGTTCATCCCAGATATGAGTTGAGTGGAGAGAATGTGTGTGTCTGCATTTAAATGCTCAGAGGATAGAAGGCAATTCCCTCATGAAACTGGGAATCTTTAAATATGGCTGACTGAACAGACAACCATATGGGGCAAGGCTGTGTGCGAAATGCAGCCTACACAACAACACACTCAGTCACATGCACACAAACACACAGTCGATACAGTCAACTATTATAGTAAAACCATCTGCCAGTCACTTCTAATTTGTTTAAATAACGATGACGTTGCTGTTTACTAAAGCAGTACTCAATGCTAGGTGTTTCAGAGATAACCAGGGTTTATAAATTTGCAACCCCAATTCCAAAAGAGCTGGGATGTTGTGTAAAACATAAATAAAACCTCAATGCAAATATTTGCAAATCTAGATCTTGATAAACACATATTTTATTCACAATATACCACAGAAAACTTCCATCTTCTTATCCACATCAGGGTCATGGCTGGGCTGGAGTCGATCCCAGTAGTCATAAGGGAAAGAGCAGACTACACCCTGGAGAGGTTGCCAGTCTATTGCAGGCCTAACACAGAGAGACAGACCACCATTCATGCTCACATTCACAGCTACAAATTTAGAATCATCACGTATGTCTTTGGACCATGGCAGGAAGCCAAAGTACCTGCAGTAAGTAACCCACACAGACACAGTGAAAACATGCAAACTCATCTACATCTGCATACCTCACGTGTCTTCACTTAGTTATTTTTGTACTTAGTTATTTATCTTTCATTAATTTTTATCTTTATTTATCTTAATATCTTGTCTTATATTTATCCTTATTTACCTTGTTCCTTTAACCCTTACCACACAGAGAAATGCTGTTTCTTTTGTACACATGACAACAAACACTTTGAATCTTGAAATCTTGAAACTCCACTGATGGATTTGAATCCAGGACCTTTTTATGGTGAGGGAATGTTGCTAACCATCGCACCACCATGCTGCCCCATTGAAAACATATCAAATGCTTAAACTAAGGGAAAAACATTTAAGAAAAAAAATGATATCAGATTCTAGCTGCTCAATGGTCCTGGGTCTTCTTTGTACTTTTTGTTTCATGATGTTTTGAACTGGGGAAAGGTCTGGACTTTTGGCTCAGAAAAGATGGCGGCATTTCTGGATCCTGCTTACATATGGCTTCTTGTACTACATGTACTGCAGATGATAAGATTTTCTAACGTCTTCACAATTTTACATTACAGAACATTATTCTGAAATTGTTCAACACTTTATATATACATTTGTTTTGCAGATTGGTGAACCTCTGCCAAAATTTACTTCTGAGAAACTCAATGCTCTTTTCATACCCAGTCATGTTACTGACCTGCTCCCAGTTAACCTCCTTAGCTGTAAAATATTCCTCCACCTGTTGTTTTTATTTATATTTTAGTACCACTTGCTTTTCTAGTATTTTTCCCCCATCACAACTTGTTTGTGACATGTTAGTGCCATCATTATGATGTAGTGAAATTTGTCAGTTTAAATATTTAACATGTTTTTTATATTCTAGTGTGAATACAATATAGGAGCATGAGACCTATAAATGATGCATTTTGCTTTTGTTTACATTTTACACAACGTACCAACTTTTCTGGATTTGGGGTAAGTCAGAGGGTTAGGGTTAGTTTAGACTTTTTTTTTTAATAAATTGGCTAATATTTTTTTTAAAAATGGATGAATGGATATATAGTTAAAATATGTGCAATAATCCCTACATGATTTTGAAAGGACTATATTCACTGAGGTCATGAAATAAAGCCGTCAGTGCTCTCTGGTGGACTAACAACAGAACAGCTGTACTAATGGTAAATATATGTCCACATCCAATTTCTGTGCTGCAGTTTCATGCTGCATATCCGCTGAAATGTTGGGATACATACTGAAACATACAATCTGTGATAAAGCAACAAAACAGGTGAAATTGAAATAAAAGCTCAATAAGAACAACAAAGAAAATGTGCTGGTGTGTGACAAATCTGTTCTCCAGGGACACTGACAGCAATTGTTTAGCTCCATTTTCCACACTAGCAGCACACTCGCCGTACAGTAGCACTGTCCACAAACCCACAAACACAATAGTACTGCTGCAAAGAGAACCTATGCGTTGGCACAAGTACTGACGGGTCTATTATTGTGTCTAAATTTTAACCGTCTCTTTTTTATGTCAATCTGAGGAGAGAAAGACAGAAACTCCTGTACAAGTCAAGGTGACCTGAGAGCTATCAGCACAAACAGGGCTCTGTATTTCTCATCTTACTTGCGATCAATCCGAAATACTGCTGAGTAAAACAGAGGGGGCTTGCTGTCACTTCACAGCATTTATCATTCCTACAATTTGCTGTTTTCTCTACTCTTCAGTCCTTTACATTTCTACTGCTTCTCACATTCCAGGTTAGATTTTCTGCCTCCATTCTTTGTCTTCATTTACTCTGCCTCGCTCACTTTTCTACCTCTCAAAATTGACTTTCTCGCCCACCGCGACATCACTCCCTCAATTTCCATCTTCCCTTCATTTTCCCTCCCTCTCTTGGTTAGCCTCATTCAGAAGAAGGCTTTTGTGATTGGCCAGTATTTATATCAACTAGGTCCCAGTGCCACCTGGGACAATAGTCTCCTGTCAGATCCAGGTCATAGCAAGCAGAACCACTCTTCGGCTCTGCACGGTTCAGTCCAGTCCATTGAAATCCAGTCCAGCCCATCTGCCACACAAGCCAACCTCTCAGACAGACATAGGTACTGCACCTACTCACCCGCTGGCATCACACAGACACACAAGGCAGGAGCACGCACAGGTGCTGCATCACTGCTCCCATTTTGCCTCACACACACACACACAGGTAGACAGTGGGAGATCTGGCTGACTGCACAAACCTGCATCATGCACACAGGTGAATATTCACACCAAGCCTGCCTCTGAGCCCAATAGAGGCTCTGCTAGTGACATTTTTTCTTTACTACAGACAGCAACTCTGGCAGTGATGCTGAGAAGCAGGAAACAGGTGAAGGTAAGTGGATGTAGCACAGATCTGCATGCTTGGTAGAAGTTTAAGAGAGAACTACCATGTTTAGCATTATGCAATAATATGGGGGAAAGCTACAAAACAGGTATTACAACAGATGGCATTATTAGCCTCACAATGGTTAACAACCACCACTAAATATGAGACTGTAATAGGCTTTAGTGACCAAAATAAGACTTTCCACTGAAGATAAATACTTTATAGGGCACAGATGTTACAACTGACTTTTTAAATGTAGGCTAACTTGCCCGAGGGCTGGTACCCACTCACCGTCAGTGCTACACAGTTACTGGAGTAGTTTGCACAGGATTACAGGGGGATAATCCATTTACAGTATTTAGAGACATGAGTCGCCATCTGTCTGTATTTATCTCAGCAAGGGAGCCGTCAGCACCGACTGACAGCAGCAGCACTTTTATGGTGAGACGAAACTGTCGGGGACGGTCTAGAGAAAGAGCTATTACTTTAATAATATTCCAGTTACTTTCTTGTAATTTAGCTAACCGCTGGATCACGAGCCCTAACGCGAGTGTGCGCCCGCGACCTTTAAACTGCGCGCGCACACTCGCCAGGTTGGTGAACTTTGCTGCCTTCACATGCCGTCGTGAAATCCGAGCTCCGAACGACAAATTTGCGATTTCATTTTTGCGAGACAGTTTTAGCTAGTCACAGTTAGTCCGAGGAAAAGTCTTGTGCCAAGAAAAACACTGCTTTTGCAGTAAGCTGTCAGAAAGGTGGGTGTAGGGTTGCAATGAAAAGAAAGCTTAACTGACCCGGGCTTGAAGCCAGATTCCGTTAATGTGACTAATTTATCTAATTGGAATTTTTTTTGCCTAAAACGTTAAGGAAACAATAATCTAAATAAACTGATTTAGACTATCGTTGATATTAGAAGTGCAAAAATGCGCAAGCTTATGTACACACGCCCTCAATCCTTTTTTTCGACAGGGCGTGTGAACTTAAATGTTGTCTAGAAGGGACCGCAAACAAGTCTAATTGTGGATACCTGTGTCAAGTAGATATACAAAAATGTCTACATGCTACGTTTTTATCTTTTAAACTGTTCTGGCGATTGAAATTCTTCGATAAAAGAGTGAGTATTTTTTTTAAAAATGTGTTGTTCTTAATCCTGGCACTGGATAGTTTGTCTCAGTCAGTAACTGAGGTTTAGCGTTTTGTTTTCTTCTTTGATTCAAGGGTTTAAGGACAGAGCGATGCTTTATAGATTTTGAGGCACCTAAAAAGGTATTATTTATTTCATGTTTGTTTGCACTGTACGCCTACTGAGCTATTCTTAATGTGCTTTTCAGGAGATTTTCACTGTGGTGGTGATAATGAATTGAAGAATCTGGAGTCTACCTTATGACAATGAACTTCCCAGACCAAAAGCCTGCCTTTAATGTTTGCTGTCATCACACAAATGCAGTAAACTTGTAAACCACCAGCTTTTGTCAAGAATATCTTGCCTTATTGCAACCATTTCACTGTACCAGCAAGTCTTCAAACATTTGCCTTTCCCCAGGTGCTTTGTCTAGCTACGAAAAGCATCTATTTCAGATTGTCCACAGTTTCTCTCTTAGCCAGAGAACCTCCAAATTTTCCAATGATGCGGACAGAGAGCAAAGGCCGAAGTGCCTCCCCTCACAGGATAACTTACAAATCTGATTTCCATGCTATCAAATGCTCATTCGACACTGGGACCAGTTTACAGCCAGGGACCAAATCTGCTGCTGCCCAGCGCTCTGCTGTGCACCCTAACAAGCTGGAGTCCAGCCTGTCAGAGCCCCTAATGTCCTGCACCAGCACCAGTGGTAGCACAGGTTGCAGAAGTAGAATCCACAGCACCAGGGGGACCAAAATCAGAGATAACATCTTTCTTCAAATGGACAGCCAGCAGTTGAAACAAGATAGCGGCCCAGTGCCAAGTTCTGGCTCCACGGTGCTTATTTCTCCCCCAAATCCTAGCATACAGCTCCAGACTTCACCTTTTCCTGGATCCAGGTGTTCAGTCATCAATTCCTCATCTGCTCTGAGCACTGTAACAACAAATATTTCTATCCCAGAATCCTCCCTGAAAGATAAACCATCCAGAGCGGAGGAAATTACGGATATTGACCGAGCTGCTCTGGCACAGAAGTTCTCTGTAACTCGAAGATTGTTTGAGAGCAAGATGATGGAAGATGGGGGTGGTGGAGGCCAGGTTTCAAAACCCCTGATTGCCAGGGGAAGCAAGGGGATGGAAGATGGGAAAGTAGAAGTCAACAATGTAGAAAAGGTGGAAGAGGGAAATGGGAAAAGGAGGAACACAGAAGAGGATGGCTTAGATAAAGACAAATCCATGAACCATATCATAAATGTTTCCTTGCTGAAGCCTTCTACACCATCTTCACTGACAAGGTGCCCTAAATCCCCCGTCTCAGATATTCCTGGCGATGCATCCAACAAGTACAACTACTTTGACAAAGACGATCAAATCAAAGTATCACAAACAGAAGGAGAAGCATCCTGTCTTAACCCCTGCTTGACCCCTGAGGAGACGCTTCGAGCAGAGTTGGTCAGCATAAAAAATGAGTCATCAGAAAGTGATGAGAATGAAGAAGGGAAGGAGTGGAAAGAGAATAAATGCTGGATTAAGGATCAAGTGACATATATTAGTATAGCTCCAGGTGAAGAGTCCTCAGTGGATGATGTGTTTGAGGAGCCTAGTGTGGAAACACAGGGACCTTACAAATTGGAAAACAGGGTGGTATTACAAGTACGAAATGTTGGACCAATCATTTCATCAGGAGACCACCAGAAGGAGCTGTCAGGGAGCATGACAGAGAAAGGAGGAACGGAGGATGGCAGGGATGTTGGAAGAGACAAGTATCTGCAGGTGAGTGAACAATGGGAGGGTGGAAGGGAGGAGCAGAACAGAGAGTTCGTAGCACGGGCTGAGGAGAAGTCGACAGAAGAAGGAGGCAACAGGGAAAAAATGACTGATGCAGTGGTAGAAGAGAGTTTTGGTGGGAAGGAAAGGGTCATCGTGCAAGAGAAGGAAGTTTACAACAAGGCTGTGGGAAAGGGCAAAGGTGGAGTGGAGGAATGTAGACAAAGTCAAGAAAAGGAAAATGGGAAAGAAGAGAAAAGTGGGAAGGAAGAAGGCAGAACACCTGAGCTGCAAGCAGAGTTTGCAACTGAGGAGGTCAAGCATGTAGCATTAAGAGGAGGTAGTGATGGAAACACTGAAGCAGGAGGCGGCAAAGAGGCACAAAAAGAAGATGCATTAATCAGTGGCATTGAGAACAAGGCTTTTGCATATGATCAGGAATCCCAGTCCCATCCAGAGCTTTCCACTCCACCAAGACAAGAGTTGGAAAACCAGCTTTTGTTGGAGTATGAGGAAATTCCCGGTGTGCCTGAACTTTCCGACAAGGAGAATGAGGATGGATATGCCGAGAGGAAGGTCAAGTTCTGCTCGGCACCAATCAAGGTAGGGAAACCTTTGTGAAAAATAACGCAAACGTTAAGGGTTTGCAGGCTTTAAGCTACCATTGCTCATTTTATTGAAAGCTGCAAGGTCTGTAAAGTCATGCACTTGAGAAACTCTTTTGTCGTAGATTTGTGTGACTGTCAGTTCCAGCTGCTATTTGAATCTGAGTAAGCGAGGTGTTAGCCCAAAGCAATGTTTCTAATCCATTAAGAGAGGAGGAAAGACAAGATTCCACACGCTTCCCTCTGTCAGCGCTCGGCTCAGAGCTGCCTTTACACCGGAAAAAGATCCCGCGGCATTAATCTGGATCGATTATAACAAACTACTGTAGCAGTGGTCAGTGTGGCATCAGTAAATGTCATATGGAAGTTGTGTGTGTACACTTAGATATTTTGCAATCCTGTAATTGTTGGTACAGTTTGCTCAAGTGTTTGCATTTACTCGATCCGATGCTGGCTCTCACACTAACCACATTTGTCTGTATAAACAAGGTCTTGTTGTGTCAATAGCTGCAGATCTTTCTAGTCAGCCCACAGTGAACATATGCACCAGATAAGAATGCAAAAAAACAGGCATTTTCATTTAGCCTAAAATTGCCATCAATGTTAACCTAAGTTGAGGCCTTAATTGCATGATGAATGGTGTGTTTCAGGTGTACAACACCTATTCTAATGCAGATTATGACAGACACAATGAAGATATTGACCCAGTGTCTGCTTCGGCTGAGTTTGAGCTAGAGAAGAGAGTGGAAAGGATGGATGTTTTTCCAGTGGAGATAAAAAAGGGTTTGTATGAGCATCTGTTTTTCCTCTCTCCTCTGATTGTTAAACGTCTAATGATTTTTAGCAGTTAATGTAGCTAATGTAAGGATAAATTCCCAATGTCTTCACTACCTTTTTTTCCCCCACACCCTCCAGGTGAAGATGGACTCGGCATCAGCATCATTGGGATGGGTGTAGGTGCTGACCAGGGACTGGAAAAACTTGGCATCTTTGTCAAGACAATCACTGAAGGAGGAGCAACCCAGAAGGATGGAAGGTTAGCTTTAGTGTCTTTATTTTTTTTTTTTCTCTGAATAAAACCAAGATAAAGGTAGATACTCTCCTCAGTCTGTATGTGTTTATCTCTGTAAGGATTCGGGTGAATGACCAGATAGTGGAGGTGGATGGAGTGAGTTTAGTTGGAGTCTCCCAGCTGTTTGCAGCCACAGTCCTTAAGAACACATCGGGTCTCGTCAAGTAAGTTACCACACAGCAAGTTTTTTTTTTTTTGTCTGTGACACGTCCTGATTCTTGTTATGTTGAACAGCTTTGTGTATTTTTGCTGTTATCTTAGACCAGCGGTCCCCAACCCCTGGGCCATGGACCAGTACCAGTCTGTGGGTCATTTGGTACTGGGCCGCAAGAGTTGAGACTAGGATGTGAAATTTATGGTTTTCAGGGGTTTTATCATTAACTCTGTTTCCCTGGGTCTTTTCCCGTGTTGTAGTTGTGTCTTATTTTGAAAGAAATATTTACCATAGCGACCCGAGAGCACTAAGGGGCAGAGAGGAGGACGTTACTCTCAATGTTGTTGGCGCATTTCAGGAGAACGCTGCTAATAAAGCTACACAATTACACAGTGAATTTGCTTTTATTATTATATTTACAAAATACCACAGTTTTTGTCTTGGTTGTATCATTTTACTTGTTGTATTTATCCGCGACACCTTAAAGGCTGGTCCGTGAAAATATTGTCTGACATTAAACCGGTCCGTGGCGCAAAAAAGCATGCGGACTCCAACATCGTTTTTTTGGTAAACCGTATATAAAAGTGTGTTTGTGCACTTCTTTGATATTCCACTTTAAAAATAATGTGCAAAGATAAGTGACAGGGCCTCCTAAGATGTCTAAAAGTTGTATAAAGATGAAACAATGTTAGTGCTATAAATAAAGTCTTCTCAGATATTTTTAGTCTTTTATCATAAGGGTGATATTGTATTTGCAAGTTTAACTCGGTTAACACATAATATATTCTTCACAGTACTGTCTAAGATTTTCTTAAGTCTGCCATAGTGTGCAGGATTGTCTGTCAGCCCTTCAGATCATAATGAAAAACACTAATAGAAACATTTTAATTTCTTTTATAATAAACACTTGAGCACCTCATATTGTAGGTTTTGGGTGCCATCTGGCAAATCTATAAATGCCAGAAATGAACACATCAGCTCATTATTTCCTCTTCATGACACCCTCATGTGGTCTGTCTTTTCACACAGCAATGTTTTGGGGTTTTTCTTCTGATATAAACTTTGAAGCAACATTTATAAATCGCATCCAACATTTTTGGATAATCTGAGTGTCTGTAAATGCACCGACATTTAGAGCATGTTTAAAAACAGTCAGCGCCTGCAGCTATACTAATGTACGATGACAGCGTACCACCAACATTCAGAGTACATTTTGACACGCCGCAGCAGGATGAACCCGGTAGTAAATAATAATGACGAATCAGTTTCCAGTCGGCTGCTTTAGTTCAGGGGTCGCCTTTGTACTTTTGCACTTGTTATCTGTGTTTGCTGACTGGCATTAGTTGTCATGCCATCATTAATGTTATTGGTGACACCTGAAAAGCGGGATAGCTCCTCCTAGTGAGGATGAGAAAGTGAGAAGCAAGGGGGCACAGCTGCCAAATGGCAAATCCTGCTTCATAAACATCACCGCTTATGACTTGCAAGAGTGCAGCGATAATATGTCACACCAGCTGATGAAAGACAAAGAATACATCAGTGTTTCCTTGTCTCTCTCAGGTGCACTTTAGTGTTTGAAAGATCTGCCATGAGTCTGCAACTTAAAAAAGCATCCAGAATGTCTGCTGTAAAACGCACAATTTAACACAATCTGCACAGGTGTGTGGTGAGATGGAGTGATTGATCACACCTGTGATTGATTTCTGGGGATTTTTTGTTTTTTTTTCCTGCAGGTTTTTGATTGGCCGAGAGAAGGAGGGGGTGGAGAGCGAGGTGGCGCGACTGATAAATGAAAGCCTGGAAATGGATAAAAGCAGAAAGGTGTGTCCTCTTGTAGAAGTGGGGGAGGTTGGCTTGTTTTAACTATTTCTGTTCAATTTAACTGTGCGTGTGTGTCTATATGAAGAGAGAAAGAGATGGCAGAAGAGTGGAGGACAATGATTGCAGCATATCAGAGAAGGGCTTGGTGTTTGATGAAGAGGAGGCGGAGGATGACTGCTGCGAAGAGGAGGATGTGTCCGCTCTTTCGGGTCTAGACAACTACCAGCTCTGCCTCAAATACCAGCAGGTACTCTGTGTTCAACCAGAGGTTTTAGCTTGGATTCATATTCTAAAACTAAAAGAAATGCTGAAAATCTGCATCCTTTCTTGTAATTGTTAATATATCCAGGTTTATTCATGAATTTGCTCTTTAATGTGCTTACAGCTTCAGTCCAAACTAAGAAGCAAAGCAACCCAACTTGAGCACACTAAAGAACAGGTAGGTCACTCAGTTGAGGTTGAGGCTCTGTGTCTCACTCGCAAACCAATGACTGTACTCACTTCAATACACTACCTTCGCATCCAAATTTGGAAGCCTCTGACCCATTTAACTGTGTATGAGACGCCACAGAGTGGAGTTATTAGGACATGGCTGCTTTCCAGCACTCCTCGTCAAGCCCTGCTTTTTCTGCCTTTGACTTGAAGTAATCACCACTGTGACATAACTGGGTTGATGAAAGCCTTTCTGAAAGAAATCTTTCTTCTGCGTTGAGTTTTGACTACTTCAACAGCTTTGATGGCACAAAGCAAGAGGAAATGTGTCGTTTCTCCAATAAATGTCTTGACGCATACGATCTAACAACATGAAGGCCCTTTTTTTTTTTTTTTTTTTTTTTTTTGGGAAGACATTTTTTTTCCTCTTGTGCACATGACATGCTTGCATTGCATAAAGATAGTTTTGTCTGTTTCTTAGTTAAAGGCTTGGGAGGAGCAGCAGGCCTGTTGGGAGAGCCAGAAGGCTGACTTGGAGCAAAAAGTGGAGGATGGAGAGGACAAAGCAGACAAACTAGAGAAGTACGGTTGAGCAGCTTCAATGCTCTGTCCCATTTTTGTGATATTTTTCTAGAGCGTGTGGAATAGAAAAGCATTTTACCGGAGCAGGCATGAAGATTAAAGGCTGCAATTGGAGACTGTTGATAAATACAATGAAGATTATGATGTGGGTTGATAAGGTGCTAATGAATCCCACTCTGTTTATCAGGTATTGGCAAGAGGCCCAGACCCTGTGCAGAGTTGTAAGCCAGCGACTGGCTGATGCCCAGAGCCAATCAGAAAGCCTGGAGATCAAATACAATAAGGCCAAGAGACTGGTCAGAGAATACCAGAGCAGGTACTCATGAAATCCTGCTAACTCCCTAAAAGTGTTACTAGTGAGCATGCTGTGCAAGTTAGTCAAACTGCACCAAGGTGTCTTACATGTGACTTAATGTGTTTTTAAGAGAGGAAGAGGGGGAGAAAAGGGAGGCAGATTTGAGGAGAGAAATGGAGGAGAAGGAGAGGCAGCACAGAGAGATGATTGAAAAGCTTCAAATCCAGGTGAGGGGAGGCTTTTCAGTGCTTTGAGGATTTATTTACCTGATCCTGACATTTCTCTGTAGTCATTGTTTCTCATTGTGTATCACAGATTGCACAGCTAGAGGGAAAAGAGCCAGTATCTGAGAGAAAGAGCCACTCAACTGACACTTCAAACACCGGTGAGCATCAGTTTTGGTGACAGTGAAGTGTCTTTGCATGTCTGTTTGACTCGGCAGCTGGCTCTACATATTACTGATGATAAATTATATTTTATTTTTCTAGCTTCAGAAGCGGAGGAACACTAAGCTTTTTGAGTTGTCTAATGCAACTTCAGTATGGAAAATTATTATGTAATTTAAATAGGCTTTTATGCATTTGTCTCAGGCACAGACTGGTCGATTCCAGTTCCTAATACCAGCCGTTTAGACTCCAGCGCTCACAAAGCCAGGGCTCAGCTAGCCCAGAAATCCAAGCGCCAACCGCCTTCACGAGACAAACTCAGAGAGAGCTTCAGAAAAGGGGTAAGGAACAGTTTTGTTGTCTGTCTTCCTTTTTTTTTTTAATATGAAACGGGGGTGAAAGAGATGCAGTTTCTAGCTGTGATCATGTCTTCTCTCACTACAGGAAGAAGGGGCCCTGAAAGCACAAGAGGGACGGTCACTGTCCGCACCCACAGCGATCCGAACCAGTAGAAGCGACGTGTCCAGCACCTCATCGTTCCCAGCCTTCAGTCCTCAAGCTGCAAACAACTCAGTCTTCACCCCTCCAATCTACATCACGGATACCACCCCATCCTCGCCGAGCAAATCCTCCACCTCTAGAAAATCCAAAAGGAAATTTCCCGACTTCAGGTGGCGGCTCTTTTATTTTGACTCACACTTTCTAAATTTAAAGCCTTAAATTGCTCTTCAGCCTCAGAGTTCTGATGGTTTTGCCAAACATGCTGAATATGGCACTGAGTAAAATTTTGCTGGTTGTATTTTTTTTTTTCTTGTATTTACTCTTTAAAGCTTATTTAATATTTCTTTTAGTGGCCTTCGCAAGTCTCTCAGCAAAAGAAGAAGCGAAAAACGCAGCAGGACGTCTGTGAGCAACAGGTGTGGTGACACTAATATGGGTGGGGGGGGAAGAATGTTTTTAAAGATGTGAACCTAACATCTGTTTTGAACACTACTGCTCTTGACAAAGATGAAAAATGTGCATACGTTTTAATATACGTTTACTGCACATTCACCCAGTGTATATACTGTGTGTGTGTGTGTGTGTGTGTGTGTACATATACATATGTTCTTCCTCTACACCCCCCCCCCCCCCCCCCCCCCCCCAATTTTTGCACATGCCGAGGAGCGTGTCAGGCTACATTTCACTGTGTGTTATACTTGTATAACTATGCATGTGACAAATAAAGAACCTTGAATGAGGGCATAACTGCTCTTCTCCAGGGCATCCAGTGATGACCTGTTGGATGAGCCCGCTGAAGTCTCTCCATCAGGCTCTGTCACCTCCATGCCCTCTTGCCTGCCATTTCCTTGGTTTGGCGAGAGAGGAAGAGAAAAGGAAGAGGAAGGGGAGAGTAGGCGGGAGCGACTTCGGTCTGTATCCAGCAGCAGTTTGCCGTACCTGACCACCTCAGGGAGAAGACAGCAGGTAAGAAAATGAACCCACAACCTTCTCAGCGTGGCCCCTTCTTCCTGTCTCAGCTTTCTGACGTAGAGCAATCTCATACAAACACAACCTCATTTCAAATTGGCTTGCATGCTTTTGTACATATGCAGTAGATAATGAACTATCTAGGCACCCCAGTTTCATTTCTGTTGGTTCCAGAGTATTGGCTCTCCAGTGGGCTGTTCCAGTATGGTGGGTCATGTGTCTGATCACTCCCTCTCTGGACACTCTCACACTTTCACCTTTTCTTCCACTGAGGTGAGTCTATCCTTCCCTTTCTTTTCTTCACTCTTTGCTTCCCCCCGGGCGTTCTGTCCAGCTTTCACACACAGGCTCTTTAACCTCCTAGGACCTGGCATCCACATATGCAGACATCACATTTTGGGTTATTTAGACCAAAATACTCAATTTTGCTTTACAAGGGCCTGATATCCACTTACGAGGACATTATACTGCTACTGTTCTATCAAAATTTTAAACAAATATCCTCATATGTGGCTCTTTTCTTAAAAACAAAAATAAGGTTAAAAAAAAAATCTGGTAATTCTTTGTTTTGACGTTCTTGGGCCCCAATATGTCCAAATATCAAAGAGAAATTAAAAATGCATGCCGTGGAAGAGTTTGGGTCTTAGGAGGTTAATCTCTTTAATCATAGCTTCCTTCTCCTGCTATATTCTTTCATACCCCTCAGACTTTGGACGATGACCCAGTTCCCACGAACAACAACAATCAGTGGCAAAGTCGACCCGTCTTGGAGTGGAATAACCAGCAGGTGTGTCTGTGGTTAATCGCTATGAACATGGATAAATACACATCAGAGTTTGCCGCCAGGAGTGTGGATGGGACACAGCTTCTCAACATGGACAGTGAGAAACTCAAGGTCAGCAGATGAGCTACTGCTGTTGGGGGCAGGAGCCAAATGTTTTGTGTTGTGGTGTAACTATATAGGACGATTTATTGTGGACTACTCTGCTCTTCATGCTGGTTGCAGTGTTTCTTAGTAATCACAACAGAGTAGCCTTGATACAAAGTAGTCCAAGTGATTGAGGTTTTACACTAACAAATTTTAAACTTGCTTCTTGTTAAATGTGAAGTCGGTCCCCCGTGTGAGGTCCAAAACGGCATGTGTACCAAATCCACTAGTACCCCATTTAAACACACACTTTTGTTATCAGGCTTTGGGCGTGTGCAGTCAAAGTGACCGTTCTGCCCTGAAGAAAAAGCTTAAGGAAATGAGGAAGAGAGAGGAGAAGGACCAGAGGAGAGGAGCGAAGAGGCTGAAGGAGGAAAAGGATAAAGAAAACGTGGACAGCGATGGCAAAGAGAAGTCAAGGATGATGAGCGAGGGGAAGCCCCTGAAAGACGAAAGACGCAGTGGAAAAACTGTAAGAACAGAGTCGCTCCTGTGAAGGAAAGACTGAGATGAAATGAGATGTACACCACCAGCATGAGTGTGTGTTTGCGGTCTCTCGCAATCAGAACTGCACTTCTACTGAACTAATAGAAACGTCTAGATCGACTGAACACATCTGTAGACTTTAAGAATGAGACCATTAGTCTTCAAATCAGCACTAAGGTTCAAAGCCACAGCACTTGCCTCCTAGGTATTCCTTTAAGTGTGAATTAACTGTATTGCAGTCTGCTTTTTTTATTTTAAACTTGAGTCATAATTTATCCTTTTAATATTTAATGAAGTGCCGATCTAAGCACTCAAGTATTTGCTGTACATGTTGGGTTTTTTTATGTCTTAATAAATAATGCTTTCAGCATCTTGTTGTTGCTAATGCTCATTCAGTGTAATCACACCCAGGGAACACGGATATTTAAAAAAAAAAAAGTTTATTTGTTTGCTGTCGGGCTATTTTGTTACAATGTAGTAATTTCAAAAGATGAATTGTACAGTGGATATCTACAGCCCAAGTTCTCAAACTGTAGAGAAACTGCAGTATCTGTCAGTTGGAGGCACTTTAAAGGCAGATGTGTGGTAGATTTAAAAAATATGGGAAGCTAATACAGCTTTAGTTTTTTAAAAAAGGAAAAAGAAGTCACTTGTTTGCACTGCATGATTCTTTGGTCTGTAGAGCGTGTAACGGAAGATACTCCTTGTGAGAATAAATACGAACTTTTTCCAAAACGTACAAAAAAATTGTCCAATACATTCAGAAACATTTTAACCCCAACACTGAATTTCCACAACACAAGCACCAAAGCTCCGACGGTTGTGGTGCTGGACCATGTCCCACACAGCACATCTCCTTCCAGTGATTCATGAAGACTTATTAAACATCAAATCAGCCCCTGAAGCGTAATGTTTGATCCTGTATTTTTTTTTTTTTTAAACACATTTGATTATTTACAGTCCTCACTGTACAAAGGCAAGGCAGCAGGAAATTTATGAAACTGGAGTAAATCCGTAAGCGACGGTAAATCTGTGGTTTTTCATTGGCTGTTAAGAATAGTGTTCATTGTCATGCCAGGTTGTCATCCAGGGTTTCTTTTCCAGGTTTTCCCAGTTAGCATTTCCAGAATTTATCACCCTCTCCTCCCGTTTGATCCGAACTGCGTTGTAACTGGGAACCTTATCTTCGTATTTGGCACGTTTAAAAAAGCCACACTGCAGAGAAAAGAGGGAAAACAAAACTCAGTATTCGGTTTGAGAACGAGGCCATTTAAAGACGTTCAGAGAAAGCCAAGCGGTTTGAGATGTTTGTCATCGGTCTCTTTCACAGGTGCCAAAATGCAATTAATCCCATAAGAGGCGTAGATGAGCCATCTGCGCTCCTCTATACAGGAAGAAAAGGTGTTCAGTGTCCCCCGTTTTTAAATGTAGAGTGAAAGAAACCTTCAGACCGTGTGAGTGCAGGTGTAACAGCAAGAAAACAAACTGGAGACAGAAAAGGGGATGAAATCAAAGAGATGCAGAAGTTACCCCGAGTCCTCCTTAGAGCTTTAAGAAACAGTCGTTGCTTATCAGCCATCACCTCCCCTGGCCATGCATGTAGTAATACACACTTTGTTTTTGTTTTCTTAAATGGCACGTCACAGTGTGAGAATTGCCCACAGCCTGCCTAGTACCAGAAAGCAGCACTTTTGCAGCAAGGAGGAGCAAGACAAAAAAGGTTTCACTCAGTCATGATAGGCTGGGTAATTTTACCCTCTGTCTCTTTTTTTTTATGCATTTGGTGTCAGTCTCTCTTTGTCTGACGGGTCCTCTTTATTCTTTTTCCCAAAGACTCCACACTGAGGAGAGGCAAATTATTAGAAAATATGTGCAATCGCTATAATAAATAGTGACAGTTGTTCTGTACAAGGTGCTTCACAGACTGCTAGACGTTCACAGATTTAAGCCTGAAGGCTTTATCAGTAAAACGTAGGACTACTGGGATAGGGTCCGTTCTCCTCTAGCCCTACCTTCCAAAGAAGGAAAGCCAGCAGGGCCAGCAACAGTAGCCCGAACAGGATGGACAGCACGATGATCCACCACGGCACTCCCCCATACCGAGCCTCACGCCTCTCTGGGAAGGCCGTCAGTCTCACCTAGGGAACACAGCGAAGTGGCAAAACGTGATGTCATAGTGTTCTCTGTATACTGTACAAAAACTCAGGCTTTATGTTTAGAGGGTGCACAGAACTGTGTAAAATCTGCCGCTATGTTCAATTACCTGCGTATTAGCGTTCATCCGAACGGTGTTCTTTACGTTATCAAGGTGCAGAGCAGCGTTGACTATCACCACCACATGATGTAACTTGGAATAATCCTGTTTGAAGAAAAGGTGAATCAAATCAAAGGAAATACAAAAGTAGAGATTCATGTCAATAAAGATGCTTTAACCCCTGAAACCCATATGTTATTTCTTTATGTCTAAATTTCCACCAGCAGGGGAAAAAAACCTCCCACATTAAGTCAGTAACAGCTGGAAGACTGAACTTTTTGGGGGATGTAATATTGACAGTTAACACTGTAACGCTGTCAGGCAGCTGGTGGTGTGATGGTTTGGGCCCTTTAGTAAAAAACTGCAGTCTTGAGGTCAACAATAACAGTTGTATCAACCCATGTTATCATAATTCAACTGTTATTTTTGAGATTAAATACCGAATATAGATTACACTGTTGCCATTGAAAAACATTTGGGGTTTCCTTTTTTCAAATCCAGAGATAACAACTGAGTACAACCACTTACCTCGATGAAGGTGCTATTCCAAAGGCGAGAGTGAAGACTGATGGCTGCATTACTGTCCAGGCTCCGCAGAGGGCACCTTATCTTCACACATTTTGCCCCATCGTCACAAGACTGTTGACAAGGGAGTACAAAGTTACTGCCAAATGCCCGTTCAGCTGGCTGAAAGGTGCATAAAATAATGTAATAGTCTAGAACAAACAAAAGGTTGCATTACCAGAGTTTTTGGATTCTCATTTAAGCGTAACATAGTGCCCTCATCACTCCCCTGTGTTCCTGAGACTTCTCTCCTCTTTCTTGTGTTAACTTCTTCCTGAAATAAGAAAAGAAATGTATTTAGTTTATTGCCATTAACTCAACATCTTGTCAAAATAAAATACATTTATAAATTCTTTCATGGGAGGATGGCGATGACACATTAACGTGGCGTTTTACCTTTTTAAGAGGATTAATCTCACTTTTAGGTGTGCACTCTATCTGATCCCCTCCCGTGGTAGTGATTTTCATCAGGTAAAGCAGCCACTTTCCATCCGCTGTCTCCTTTGGCCAGTCAATGATGAGAGTGGCGGTCCCAAAATCAGTCAGAGGCCTTCCCAAGTTGATTATCTGTAAAAACAGGAAGTAGTACAATTTAAGTTGAAATGTTCTTACTCGCCCCGTTCAGAACACAAAATTGTTGGATTAACGATAAATTCAGGAAAATAAATGAACGATCTAGTTGCTTTTCCTGTACTCACTCTGAAGTGATGTGTGATGGCACTGCCAATGTCACTTTCAGTTTTAATGGCCGTCTCGCCTTTGACATCTCCCGTAAAGTAGACCTGAGATGGCGTGGCTTGTCTGCAGAGAGAAAAAATACACAGTAGCCAGCATGAGTCAGTGCACATCTATGTGTTTCCTGCACATTTATGTATATGCATGTTTCTTACCCTGACACAGAGAGTTGTAACTCAATGGCCACCTTTGCCTTTGCTTTGACCGGCACTAATTGCTGCATGCTAGTTCTGTTGAAACAATATTTACACAGATATCAAACTACAAATTTTATTCTAACATACATAAACTAAGTTTGTTATATTCCAGTAGTGTAGCTATTGCATTTGCAGGTGCAACCAGTGTTATTTAGCAGTTGGGGCTGCAGGATTACAAGCTCGGATGTACTTACGTTTTCAGTTGAAGATTAACCTCTACTTCAGAGGTGTTGAAAGATATGCCAGCTGTACCCAAAATAATGTAGAAGGTGGTCTATAAACATACAGAGATCCATATTTTATTCCGTGCTCTTATTATTATTTTATTAAGTGTTAATATTTATACATGTGGAGGTGAATTAGATGGTGCCAAACTGTGATTTTTCGCTCACCATTTCTCCCTTTTCAAAGGGATTTCCAAGATCACAATCGACCAGAGAACCATTTCTATTGGCTTGGCAGTTTACCTGAAATCAATAATAAGTCCAAATCAGAACTAAAGTGGGTGTCTGTGTATGTGAGAGAGAGAGAGAGAGTATCAGACACACTTACTTTATTAAGCAAGCGGGTTGCAGAGTAGGTTAAGGAGCTAGGAAAAGAAGCGATCATGGAGGCTTCGTACGCATCATCCCCACCTGCATTGCTCACGCTGACCTCTAAGGCGATTTCCTTCTGGTTACTGAGTGAGAGCACCGGCACACCATTCTCCCTTCAAACACACACAAATCGTGAGCCCGTTTGATGAAGTGTGCACATCTTTCACAGCTCGGTGCAGGGAAACAGTGTGCGAACGCATCTCAGGATGAGCATTTTAAATTAAATTTTAAAAAAGAAGAAAACGAGAGAAAGAAAAGTGTTTTTATAATCTTACTTTGGTAACGGAATGAATTTTTCATCGTTCCAGTGGCCATAGTTATATTCCATCTTCAGATTGCTCTGACACACATTGTCAGACCCACAACCGGTCTTCATGAACTCCACCTGCAAACGACATTTTCACATTTAAGAAATAACACAGAATAGGAGGAGACATCACATAAACTGAATAAGATGGGCACACACACCACTGATCGAGTTGGCTGTGACGCTTTAGCATCCAGGACCGGCTGCAGCCCAGGACCTGAGCTCTGTCTGCGTTTACGTCTGCCACCAATGATTTCCACAGACACATCAATGGGGATCCCGCGTAGCTTGTCTCGAATATTTTCCTGAAGCACGACAACATAAACAAAGCATTACGCGCCACCGGCAGTTAACTTGGATCGCGAGAGAATGCAGAAACCTTCGATACCTGCAAGGCGAGTTGTCGTTCAATGCACTGTTCCACTCCTTTCGTGTCCAAAGTGATGGTCCCTGAGGATTCATGGCTACTGCCAGGGGAGGAGTTAATGAAGGCCGCCCTAGTTTTAAGATTATTCTTCCTGTTTTCAGTGTCTGCCGCAAGGGTGTATTTGACCTCTGGATGCAACAGAGAAAGAAATACATTGTAAGTGAAAGTGAAGTATTGCTATGATAATAAGGGGAGAAAATGCAATAATGAAGATTGTTGCAAACTAAGGAGAAAAAAAATTGTGCCTCAACCTACCCAGTTTTGGAGCATAACTCACAGGATTGGCAGAGTAGGAGAAGCACGCTTTAATAGTCAAGCTGGGGACACAATCCAATTTATGTACAGTCAGACAGAGCACAGTTTTACAGCTCAGTGTTGAAGAAGTTTAGAAATTCAATAACAGATTGGGTACACGCACCAGAACTTGCTATTGTTTTCACAGTTGTTTTTGAGGAGGTCAATTTCCTTTGGTGTGATTGTGATTTTCTTCTGGATGTCAATAACCGGACGGGCTCTATGAAGAGACGACTCGGTGAGCTTTTAAGTAAACAGGACGAGAGATAACACAATGTGATCCATGCGCCAGCTCACGCACTTGTAGACGAAGACAGAGTCTGAGAGGGATCCGACAGCCAGGTCAGGGTAGGAGTTGTAATCCAAGTCCATGTTTCCCGCCAAAGAGTAGCCAAACAGTTTCACTCCTGAAGGACCAGGCAGCACCTGACGGAGGAGGAACACATACCGTCATCAAAGCCACGTATTGTACAGCATACATCCAGATACTAAAAGCACGCTTTTAGTATCTGGAAAGCACATAAAAATGTGAATTCGGGGCAGCGAATTCATAATGCCAAGCCAAAGCACGTGTCATTTTATGGCGCCTATTCAAAATAACATGACTATTCCCCTTTGTTGAGCACTTGGCAGCTTGGCAGCACTTTTCTGCCACAACTAACAGGCATAACAGGAGAGTAGAAAGATAGAAATCAGGTGTTTATTGTGTACCTGTGAGGCTTTTGGAGAGATTTGTCCTGTAGCTGATCCATAGTAGATGTAAACCTTCCCTTTGCCCTTATCATCATAAGGAGCTCCCACTGCAAAATCTGGCATGGAGAACAACAACAGGGTGGTTATGTATTTCTGCTGATGTCAAGACTGACTAGCAGACCACAGTATACGTGTATATGCAGAACTATTGCATGCTCACCATCATAACGATCCAGATTGATGTCTCCCAGGTTTTCTACAGCCAGGCCAAACATTGAGTCCAAGGGTCCATCTATTCTGGTGGGTGTTACTTTGTTCCACTTTCCAGCGTTGTTGATGTAGACGTAGACAGCTCCTCCAATATCTCCATCCTTCTCAAAGTACTGTGGTGCCCCCACCACAATGTCCTCCCAGCTAATAAAGAAAACAGCATTGCACATTCATTAGAATAAAGCCACAGTAGCAACAGCGACGGTGCAGAAGTTGCAGGTTGCTGTTTGTATCATCCGGCATCACTCACCCATCCTTGTTGAGGTCCAGCACCGTAAGATCGTAGCCAAAAGATGAAGCCAACCCCTCGCCTTCTAGTGAGAACTCTTTAACTAATATGTTGCTTGTTTGGCCATCTGTCTTTAGCAGTACCACCGCTCCACTGTGGTTTGCTCTGGGAGCTCCAGCCACCACTGTTAGCTGGCCTTTCTTAGTCAAATGTTTACCTGAGTCCAGGGAGAAGCCTGACACAAAGAGACAAAGAAGCGATTCCTTAAATAATCAAAGAACCATGAAGTGCTAGAAAATATGTCTCTGTATAAAGCGAATTACTGGAATCACAGTCAGGTTATAGTTTTTACCCAGGTAGCTACTGGCAGGAACAGGGACCAGGTCAGGGTTCTTTTGGTTCTCGTCTCCTGCCTCATATGGACCATCATCAAAGATGCCCCTTTCTATGAAAGAGTCATTTTTCTGCTCCACGCGTACTATACCTTCAAGACGAAAGCAGAGGGGAGGCTTGTAAGTATTGACTGAAATAATCCTCACAAGCACATTCCTCTATTCTGATAGCTGGGAAAAAAAATTCATACAAAGTAGATTTATTACATTTCACAGTAAACATATGCATGCACACTACCTTTCCAGTTGTAAGCTCCAGGAGCCCCAAAGATGATGTAGTGGTAGTCCTTGTCGAATGTAGCAGAGAGGCCCTGCTGGCAGGAACCAAACATCTCGTGGCCTCTGGGCCTCTGGTCACAAAAATACCATCCACCTCCTTCTCCATTCTCATTTGAGTTCGTTTTTAATGACTGACTCAGCACGTAGCAGCGGCCAATTATGTCACGAGATTCCAACAACTCTGAGCCCACATTGGCCCGGCGCTGGTAGCGATGAGCACAGGTCTGCCAGGGGAAGCAGACACAGTTAAGTGCAGTGAATGAGACTAAGGTGTGCTTTGTTGGAGAGACGACGGTTATTTTTTTGACAATATCAATTTGTCGTTACATTAATAACCATCTGTTTGAACAACTAAACAGTAATAATTGTGTGGATGCCATAGGCATCCACACAATTGAGTTCCTGTTTCTCTTTATTCTTTATTATTCTAGTTGCTTCCGTACGTTTTTTGGACGTTAACTACTCCTTCAACCTTCAAGCTCCGTTCAACCTTTAAAAAATTCTGCTATTTCTGCTAATGGGTGCTATATCTTTTGGTGCTCATAACTTCTATACTTTTTGAGATATTGAATTTTTTTTGCAATATTTTTTGCCTATTTCTGCCATATTATCAGTGGCCTCACTGATTTTCCTTGCCGGCTTGACCTGTGTTTTAGCTCAGTGAGATGAGCGTCCGTTCACAGACTGGGAGGCCCGGGTTCAAATCCCGCTTATGGCAACATTTCTTTCAGTCAACAGTTAAACTTTTTTAACTCTTTTCAACACAAATTTCAGCTTTTTCACCTCTTTTCAGCAGAATTTTAAGTTTTTTCACCACTTTTCAGCAAAAATACCAGCTTTTTCAGCTGTTTTCAGCAAACACCTCTTTTCAGCAGAATTCTACTCATTCAACTCTTTTCAGCAGAAATTCTGCTGATTGAACTCTTTTCAGCAAAATTTTAAGTTTTTTCTGCTGTTTTCAGAAAAAACCTCTTTTCAGCAGAAATTCTGCTCATTCAACTCTTTTCAGCAGAAATTCTGCTCATTCAACTCTTTTCAGCAGAAATTCTGCTTATTCACCTCTTCTGTAAAATTTTCATCCTTTCCACCTCTTATCAGCACAATTCTGAGCAGCTTCTGCTCATTTCAGCACAATTGTCAATCTCGCCACCTCTTCTTTGTGAGAAAGAGGTTGGCTCAGTGAGCTAAATAGCTACCTTTAGACCAGGAGGGCCAGGTTCGAATCCTGCTCAGGGCAATGTTTTGTTTTTGTTTTTTTTTCTCAACTTTTTCAGCTTTTTTCACCATACATCTTCAGCGTAAGGCATCCACACAGCATTTTCGCAGGAAATGCAAATTTTTCTAGTTAAATTTGTGTTCAGATACAAAAAAAAAACCTTACCACAACCTGGCCTCCTGGTCCCTGACTTTTGACTGTCACTCCCATCCACTGATTTTCTTTTTCCTCTGTGGCCTTATTCTCTACGCAGGGATAAAAACAGGCACAGAGAAGACATTGCAACTCGACTTAATGTTTAAAATGACCAAATTCATATTAAGTAAAAATGCTCAAATGTCAGCTAATGTCTCACCGTCATTATCAAAGATAACCCTGCTGCAGTCACTGGTTGTGGTGCTCATGTCACAATTGTAGAGCCCTCCTGTCACGGCAGATTTTTGACGGCTCAAAGCTTTTGCTCTCGGGGCACCAACCAGCAGCCTGCAACAGATGCATGTATGAATCGGGCCCATACGCACTACAATCAAACACTCATTGTTACTCTGTTCTGACATACATTTATTAGCATGAGGTACAATCTGGCATTTCTTTCACTTGCACAGAAAATGATCACACATTCCACTGATACTCACACATACACACAGACTCACAAACACATATGCACATCCGCCACAAAACTGATGTTCCATGTCCTCACAGTGAACAGTCAAACTGAGTCAAAGAATCCTTTCAGGTCGCCTGCTGAGGATGATTGCACACACACACATATACACAGACTCTGCCTTTGTGGTCCAAAAAAAGGGCAAATGCCACACCCAGCCATCGATGATGGGCCTCCAGATATCAGGGTTTCCTACAAAGTGAATCAAGTCAACAATGTCATCCGTTGAAATTAAACTCTACACGGGTTTTCAAGGGAGAGAGTAAAGCACTGCCAGTACAATGATCCGTCTTTATCCAGCTTGCTTGGTCTGATCGCTGACCTTCAGAGTTAAGGTCGTCCGGCAAACTGTCATCCACAGATAAAATAAAGAAAAGCCATTTTAGCTGAAATACAAAGCATCCTCAGATACAAACACCATCCTGAAACATATAGCAGAGTAAAAAGCTGAGGCTTTATGAAACCATCATATCAGCTGTACAGACACCGAAAATGGTAGATATCAAACTAAACAGCCAGCCTACTGAGGCAGTATAAATCATGATGAATACTAACTCCAGCAAGGGTGATGGGTAATCACAACTATTTATGGCATACAAAAAATGGCAGATAGATGTCCAAATAGTCACGTACATTTGGAGTAAATTTCTCTTCCGTAGGCTCCTTTTGCACGACGGACAAGTACACTTTGTTTATCCTGTTTCAACCACTGGATTGGTTTGGCCTTGTTTCAGAAACCAGAACACTATAATTTTTGCTGTTATCCACCCATTAAGTGTCCCATCCAGCCTTTTTTAAATTATAAGGGGACGTGAATGACACTTGACGGTTCATACCACAAAGTCTGGAGTCAACTCTCCAGCTCCAAGCTCAGTATGCAAAAAACAGAAAACATGTTATCACACTAAAATTCTTGCAATGAGCTCAATTTTAGTGAGTCATCACCTCAAAAAGAGAACCGGTAGGCTAACAGTGAATTCCAGTGGATGCATATCCGCTCCCAGTATCCTCTGGGACACAAGAAGTAATAACAATGAATAGGAGATTTTAAAAAAAATCTCTCTCTCTCTCTCTCTCTCTCTCTCTCTCTCTCTCTCTCTCTCTCTCTCTATATATATATATATATATATATATATATATATATATATATATATATATACTCAATCAGCTGATTGTCTTTGGAGTAAATCCAACTAACAATAATGGGTTTGTTGGGAGCTGAAAGTGACGTTAGTCTACTGCGCAATTTCTAAAACACAAAAACATTTAGCAAAGAATAGGAATTATTTTTATTGCTGCACATTAAAACCTTTTTGTCACATGACACGATGTGTCAGGAAGTGTGATACAGCTGATGTGCGGCTTCGCTGACAGTGACCCGGCTGTTAATCTAATCATTTACCACCAGCGGCGGAAGGCCCGACGTACGACGTAGACCACAGGAAGAACTAAGACAACTAAAAAGAGAGAGTGTGTGTGTGTTTGGGTCCAGCTGTGCATTGACGGTCGCACGCATAGAGGCAGCAGTTAAACACACAGATCAGCTCGTCCTGTGTATCGCAACAGATAGTTTAGAAAAGCCACTGGAGAGACGTCCCATCGGGAGAGGTGTGTCTTTTCCTTTTCTTTTTCTTTTTACAGCAGTGAACTGGCTGCCGGCTTAAGACACAACCCGTTGCCTAGTAACAGTCAGTGGCGCCCTATCAACTACAGGCATTTACTTCCAAATGGCCTTCAGATACAGAGGTTCATGACATGTTGCCCAACTTCTCTCTCCATCTTTCTGCCAGCATCGAGTTCACTGAATCTTACTGGCTGAAAAATGCTTGTATTTGGTGCCCAGATGTACACCTGATTTGTGTTCCTCTCAGCGTTTTTCAGCCATTACCTCTTTCTTTTCTTCAGCTTCCCCTCCTTTCTCTTTGATGTTGGATAACCAAAACTATCCTCAGGGGAATCTGGCTCTCATATGTGTTCTTTACGCAATACACAGCCCACATACACTAATACACTGAGTTGATTTGGTATTAAAAAGACACTGACAGCAAGATACTGTCAATATCACTGAAACTACTGAAACTCACAGCCTGTTTCTAAATTCTTTGCTCTTCTTGTTCCATGTTTCCATCTCTCCAGAGTCATATTATTTCACAAATCCCACAGAAATACACACACATATGCATTTACTTTCTCCCACACATTTCTCACACTCGATCCGACCTCTTAAAATACCCTAAACTCTCACTTGGTCTCCTCCTTCTCCCTCGTCTCTCCACTTATGTATTTTGTGCTTTCCCTCTTGACTTTATTATATAGACAGCTCCATCTGGCAATTATGAAGAAGCATGGAATGCTACACACATACAGATGTGTGCGCACATGCATATTCAGGTCCTGCCCTCTCCTGCAGGAACTTGCAACACTGATACCTGTAGGGCACAAACACTGTGAAATAAGTCTGAATACAAGTTGGCATGCATGGCCTGCAAAGAACTGTGACTAATAGTGCACACCCAGAGGAGACAAACATGGAGGTACACAGGTACAGAGACACTAAAAACACATTAGCACACAGTTTTCTGGAATGGATGTTATTGAACTATTGAACTATTGAATCAATCAATCAATCAATCAATCAATCAATCTATCTATCTATCTATCTATCTATCTATCTATCTATCTATCTATCTATCTATCTATCTATCTATCTATCTATCTATCTATCTATCTATCTATCTATCTATCCCTATTTTGCCCCAGGTCAGGAATGTATAAAGCAAGCAGCACACTGAGCTCTCTGACAGTTTTCCAAATGACTGACAACAAGGCAACGCCTCACTGCTCAGCCACAGCATGCATCAGCACCATTAAAACCCACCAAACAGGCACTCACATGTGCACACACATCCACTGTCGGGACACGAATGCAAGTGCAGACACACAGATACAGCATCCACAGTGAGCGCACACTTCTCTAACAGTTACTTGCAAAAAACAGACATGGCTTTATACTCCAACACACACACACATATCACAACACGTGCACCTGATAGTTAGAAGTCAGCATATTTTAATTTATGGTTTTGCTTCAAAGGTTTTCTTTTCCCTCTCACAGAGCAGTCGAAAAATAGTTACAACTACCTAAGCATCCAACACTGGAGCATCTGACGCCTCCACTAAAAGTTCATTCTACGTTATTCCTACATACAAGTATTTTTTCCCCTTTTTTAACAGACTTTTCTGTTTTCTTGTATTTAACCTGAAGCTGACTTTGTGATAGCTTATAGCTTCAGTCTCGTGCAGATCACCATGTGTCTTTCATTTAGCCTGGAGCTAAGACAGAAACTGGCACTGTGTGTGTGTGTGTGTGTGTGTGTGTGTGTGTGTGTGTGTGTGTGTGTGTGTGTGAAGGTGCAGCAGTAGCAGGAGTGTGTAAAGTTTAAACTGTGTATTTAACAGCTGTGGAGAAGGTATAAAACTAGGGGTTTTAATCACTGCTGGGCGTACAGTGGTGTTGTGAGGTTGGGGTTAATAATTAAGCAAATACAAGTTAACTCAACTTAAACCATAATTTTACTTTATCTATGCAAAACATAGGAATGCCTGAATATTGATTTTTTGTGTGGAAAAAGCCAGTTAATAGATGCACTTTACACATATTATTCCCATGATTACATCTTAGTCTCTACTGGAGGCACTTATGCTGTCTGCACCGCTCGTAATGTACAGTTAAAAGTTAAAATGTGACAACTTTCACTCGGATACTCTAGATTACATAATACAACCTGAACAACATATCGCATGACTGAAATGGTCAAACCATATAGTGTTGCATATAGTGAAGCATGTAAGTACATGTAAGTAGCTACAGAAGAGACACAAATTCTAACAGAGACGCTTTTTTCCGACAGGGCAGATTTCCATGTGTAACCTGGTTGTCTGTTTAGCTAGGAAGTACATTAATGCTGGTAATGTGTAACATCTTCATTCGTACTAGAATCAAGGCAGATATAAAAGTGAAGTAATCAATTAATCCATCTGGGTCAGATGTGATTGTGAAATGTCTTTGTAAATAAAATGTAAATTAAATATCAATGAATTACTAAGAATTGCTGAGACTACCGTGCAGTTTAAAATAAAGCAGGACATGAACCTTCAGTCTGCCGGAGGGGGAAAAAGTCTTAAGTTATCTGCTCTGAGGTCAGTTTATAATCAGGCTGTTCCAATCAGTGACCACTTGATGGCACTTGTTCTTTATGCAGGGTGACAGTCCCCTCTGAAATAGTGCCCAAGAAAATACCAACAGTGATTCACTGAGATGTTTTGCCCCCCCAAAAAAGTCAAGGCTGGGTCCCGGTTGAAGTCAACAAGAAAGGAGGAATGTGAACGCGCGCCGCGTGCAAGCGCACAAAGAGTTGCCTTCTAGCTCCAATGAAAACTCACAAATAAGTAACCTGAAAGAAGGAAATATTAACAAGAAAGACGGGCATCGAGTTAAACTTATAAGAGCTCGTGTGGCCTAAAGAAGAAGGAGAAGAAGCTGTTGGTGGAAATGTGTCGTACCTGACAAACCTGACCTGACCTGATCACGTACAGGCCTACTTGCGGTGCTGCTGAGGTAACTCACTTGCGGTCTGCGGCTCCCAAAAGTAGTTTTAGGCGGATTTTTTTTTTCTTCCAGCCGTCTAAAGTGTGTATTGTGCAGTAATAATTTAATTATATGTATATGTATAATTATATGTATACTGGAGTTCATTTTAAACACACTGAGGTGTCTTTCAAGGAAAAAAACAATTCCATTAACAGCCTCCGGACATTTTATCCTTTAAAAGCAAAACTCTGACACTTACATTCTCTTTTCCTGCGGAAGGAGCTGCCGGTGCATGGCGAGAGAGAAGCCGAACAGGCTCCCGGGGTCTCCGGTCTTCCGCTGGACATTGTCGGTGTCCAAGTTGAAAGCCGAGAGCAGCCCACAGCTAGAGAGAAAGGCGATTAGCCAAAGTCCACAGGTGATCCAGCCCTCCATGAAAACGCGAAGCTTCCTTGAACTACTGAAAAGGGACTCCTTAGTGCAGGAGGTGCAGAGTGCGACTGAGGGCTGCTGCTGGAGGACTGACTGCTGTCCACTTGTTAGCCGCTCCTCCTACCTCTCATGCACCCACACATCCCACCCCATCCTACCACACCTCAGATTGCTTCAAATGCAGTTTACATGCCAAAATGTAACTCTGATGGAAACATTAGTCTGTTGTTAGTTTCCAGTAGATCAATGCTGTAATCTAACTGGGTCACTAATGCCTGAGTCTGCCTAAAAACGCATTTATGGCAAGAAAAAATGGCTGTATAACACTATTATAAGGCCTGCTGGTGAGCTCCCCTGGAAACGACCAAAAACAAAATACATCATAAAATCCCACAAGTGGGAAAAGATCGTCAAGATATCCGGTGACATAAGAGCAAATTGTGCCTGAGCCTACCGACTTCAAGCATCCATTTAATTAAGAAAGAGTCAGCAGCTTTGGGAGAGAGGAAGAGTGAAACATGCTGCTATAAGTAGATACTGATTCCCCCTCTTGGCACTGGTTGCACAGTCTAGACAATGGCAACACAATGACAAGGGAGTGGGAGACAGATGAGAAGAGAGAACAGCATGTGAGAAACATACAGTGTTGGAGCGCAGGAAGAGAAGAAAGAGAAATATGCAGGCCTCTACTACAACAACAATCCACAATTTAAATTTACAATCTTTCTGGCACTGTTGATCAGATGGTATCACCCTGGGGCCTGTGTCCTCTGTAATGAATCATTAGATGAGTCAAAAGGAGCCAGAGACTGCAGCGGGCACAGACCCACACATTAGTAGACTCTGTCACCAGATGATTTTCAAGGCATTCCATGAGACGGTGACCCAAAGCTTGTCCTCGCAACGCAGCATATCCGCAGACAACGACGGCTTTGTCTGCTGAAAGAGGGCAGACGGGGAGGGAGAGGGAGAAAGAAACTGCCCAAATACTGTACTATAAAAGGCACAAATAATGGAGGAATGGAGTGCAGAAAGGAGAAAGGGCAGAAGAAGAATGTGATTCCTGTACAGTTACATTGTTTATTTAAGTCTTTGTTAATGGGAAAAATTGATTGATGATCGGATCGTTCAACATTATAAAGCCTAATTTTGGGGGGGTTTAGTAAACATAAGGTGCACTTTTTTGATGTTCCAATGTTAGAGGAGACTACGGTAATTCAATCAACGTTTAAAAACATTCTTTTTCTCTCAGTCAGTCACATGTTTGGCAGCTGATAATATTATCACGTCAAAATCTCATTCTTAATCTAGTGGAATCTTTAAATCATGTGGCCAACCGCCTTCCAACTTTATATATGTGTCTTTGTCTTGGTACAGTAGAGCTTTTAAGGTGAGCATGCCAACTGGGCAACCGTCAGCAAGTTATGACTGCAGATGGTCGGATACAACAGTCAGCCTTATCACTGATAAGGGCGGGAGTGTGTGGAGCCAAGCAGCGTCAGTTAGCTTAGTTCACCCTTGCCTTGAACCTTCAGGTTTAAAGTGTGTTTGTGTTTATATGTGGCAGTTCTCATTACTTCTCGTGTTTTTATGTTTTCATTCCACTTCTGTTCTCCTTCGGTCTTACTTTGCAATTGCTGAAAATTCATAAAGACTTTATTATAATTTTTCTTTACTTCACATATTTCACTACATGCTGTTTCTTTTTCTCCTTTACTGTCCTACAGTCACTGGTCTCTCCACTGGGTACACCCGTTCAGCTCTTTAATACAATTATCTAATCAGCCAATCACAGTAACTAATGCAACTCCTGCTGCAGTTCAAACCAAGAGTCAGAATGTAGAAGAAAGGTGATTTAAGCGACTTTGAATGTGTCTTGATTGTCGGAGTCAGACAAGCTAGTCTGTGTAATTCAGATCTACTTTCCTGCACAACAATCTGTAGAGTTTACAGAGAATGGTACAAAAAAAAGGAGTCCAGTGAGCAGTAGTTCTCTGGGTGAAAACCTTTGTTGATACCAGAGGTCAGAGTAAAATGCCCTGAGTGCTTTTAACCTATAGAAAGACATAACCAAGGTGGAGCAGGAGATTCTCACCATGGATGTGCAGCTGACAATCTGCAGCCACTGTGTGATGCTATCGTGTCAGTATGGACAAAGTCTCTGGGGATTGTATCCAGCATCCTGTTGAATCTGTGCCATGCAGAATTAATGCAGTCCTGACAACAAAAGCAGTCCAATGCGGTACCAGCAAGATGTGCCTAATGAAGTGGCCGGTGTGTAGCTCACACATTTCGTCTATTGTAACATTTGTGCATAAATCTTGTGACAAACTGTCCTGACAGTAGAGAGGCACAAGTCCTGTACAATCTCACCAGTGCATCCATCTTCAAATGATGAATTAATTTAACATCTTTGAAATTCAGTTTATTTGCTGCTAACATTAAACAGTCAGTGATTTTCTTCCTCAACAATTACAATAATGTGGATATTTTCTATAAAAACAATTCATATGCTCACACACATAGCATATTTTCTTAATGATCTACACCCACAATTAAGATCTTAGTCATGTGTATGGGACAGCATGTTCGGTGTTACAACAGGAAAACCCTTCCCCCGGGTGCCAGAGGAGAAAAATGGCAGTGATAGCAAACTTCTGGCACACGCAAGTCCAAATGCAGCACCTGAACTTGTCCAAGCCACACCCCAAACTTCTTAAGCTGCACCTGTGGGTGTAGCACACTGAACTAAGAGCGATGAGTGTTGTAGAAACATGTAGCCTAGAGATACTGAGAAACGCACACACATCGGTTTCACAATCACACCAACCCGCAGATCTTTCATAACTGCAGCACACCGACTCTCTGTACTTTCACTGAGTGCATAAGGCTGTAAATATCCTTAACCTGCTTAATGCAAGCAGGAAAATGATATTGTAAGTGCAAATGAATAATCTGCATTCTAACTGGCCTCTTTTATTCATAGCATTGATCAAATTTCTTAGCATATCTTATGAGATGAAGACACACTCACAGTATAGGTTGTAACAGATCCTTGATCTCTCTCAATGAGTGTATTGATTACAGTCAATAAGAAGTAATTGTTGTAAGTGCAGTTGCAACGTGCTAGCGGCCTCACCTTTGTGCATTTTTCTCCCAAATAAGCAACACGTCATGTCCCAGTCCTGCAGGGGATGTAATGTAATATGGCTGTAGCTGTGCATTGATGAGTCCAGGTGTGCTTCAAAAATGTTGGGCAACCTGAGTGGGTCAGTTTTCTGGTTAAGACAGAACACCTTCATTTAAATACCATCTGTAGATTGAAGTAAATGAAAATGTGGGTAATTTGGTTAGTGGGTTTTTTTCTTCCCTGAGTTATAAAGAAATGGGAAGCTTGCTCTCCTTTCAAGCCTTTCCATCCTTACCCAAATTTGTCCACACCTCCCAGTGAGGCCCATGCACTCACAGCTGAAAGGCCATTGCTTTAAGCTCTATAACCGGTTTCTCTGAGCATTGTGAGGCATTGTGAGAGAGCATTGTGCAGGGCATTGAGCTCCCAGTGTGTTTTGGGGAATAATGCCTATGTGGGAGTGTGCATCTGAGAAGACAACAGACACAGACAGAGGCCATTTATCAAAGACCTTTTGGAGCCGCCTCAGGCGATACATACCATCTACACACAGACACATAACACTGCACTCTTGCTCTTATTTTGACAGCATGCTTTGGATGTTTAGACATAGGAAGGACAACGAGACACACAGAAGCCACGCAGATCAAGCCCAAATCAAGCCACTTAACTGTGGCTCAAGAGCACAAAATCGGTTCTTTCATATATTTTTTTTCTACTCTGTTGAAAAGCCAGAAAGAATTCCTCACAATGAAACAGTGCAGAGGTCATAAGAGAAAGCTTTCCACCTTAAATCAATCAATTGGAAACCCTCCCTGTGTCAGTCTGGCAACTCCAGTTTACTTTCATGCATATTAGCTATAACGTGTGACACACATACTCTATAGAGACAATTTTATAATAATTAATGTAGTTTGTCCTTGGTGATTTTTAAATACATATACAAAAATAAGGAATTAAGTCTCTTTTCAGGACAATAGATAAAATTTATAGTGTTTTCCAGACTTCTTGAAGGACATTCAAAGCTTTTCTTTGGATGTTGATGACTTTTCTGTCAAGATAATCACACACTGCTTTAATAATGTTAAGGTCCAGTGCCTAGTGTTCCATGGTAAAGATATATCCACTTCCAGACATGCATACATGCATTCCCAGTGTAGATTACACATACCTGTGCTTTTCTCCTTCTAACTTAACACTGGCTTCTTGACCTCCTTTTATTGAAACCACTCCTGATGAGGCTTTAGTGAACAGTAGGTTTTTTCCCTGCAGATACAATTTCACATTTGTTCTTTGCTATGTTGTCTGTTATTTGTAGATGCAACTCAGATTCATCCCTTGAGTTAGTTGTCTATGCTTGAGTTATGCAAAAGGGCAGCAATAGGTCAGTAAACAAATAAAATCAAAACTTGAAAATCTTCAAAAAGTCTGGAGAACTGCTTCTCAAGATCAAGTCTGGCTCCTTTGAAGCAAATATAAAGAAATGAGGGCTGGCTGAAGACTTTTGCACAGTAGTTTAGGTAACATATGTGGATGAATTTTAGCTCAAGGGGTGACAATCTCATTTTTATGTTTGCTAGGTCACTTTCATTATACTGAAGTATTCCAGCAGCTGTAGGAGGAACTGCCTTTGGTACATCTGTAATTTTGGGATCTAACTGTGATCCAACTAGTAAGTTTGACTTTACTAGGACTGTAGTTTTTGACCAAATACCTACAATCTTAGGGACAGACTGGGCTTGTGTACTCCCAATAGCCAAACATTAGCATGCTAACAAATGGAAATAATAAACATTGCCAATAAATACCTGCTGGAAAATTTCCAGCTAAACCACATTAAAATCATTTAAAGTTGTTTTTTCCTCATTGCAACCTCAATCGGAAGAAGCTGAGTTTATTCCATCGATGTCATCATGTAGTTACATGTCCTGTACAGTGAATGTTCACGTAACGAGCAACAAACTCAGCTCTTTTTGTTTTGCCTTTAGGTGTTCTGACTAAGTCCCTACTGAGACTTAGTCAGAAAGATTCAATAAACGCCATCTGTGCATGAGTGAGTGAGACGGATCTGCCTCCACAAGTCTGAAAATGATAGATCATTGTGTTAACATCATAAATTCAGAGGGCACCAAGGAAACCAAGAATTCCTGTGGTGATCCTCACAGGTACATGTGATATATCGCAGGCTGGCTGTCTCGCACAGACACACACACACACACATACATTAACGCTGGTATGCACAGACAGAATGTGAGAAAGTCTGAGAAACATAACACGTTAATCTACTTCCACAGTTATGACAGAACAACTTTGTGCAATAGGCGGTAAATATCATGATGTAGAATAAGGAATGCAGATGTCATATGAGCATCAGATGTGCCTTTAACTTCAGCATTAGTGTGTCTGCAGGAAAAAAGCACATCTAATTGCACAGTGCAGACCCAGCACACGAAATGTCAGAATTCAACAACCACCCATCCAGAAACCAAGACTGTACGTACTCTTGGAGAAGGTGCTGACCAAATGAGGAGCTGGTGTGACTACATTAAACATTAACTGAAGCTCAAAAACAGACAGTTTAAAACTAAACAAAAGTGCCGGTTAAGATTCAGGCTTCTCACTACAAACATGTATTTTCAGTTTTAAACATATTTGATACTTTGGCTTTAAATCCCAGAAATGGGAAGTGTTGCAACAGGTCTTGTCAAATACTTTAATTACAGAAAATACTTTCTGCATGCATAACTCACATGCTACACACCAAATCTAGTTGAGACAAGATTAATGTTGCTTTATTGCACAAAAAACAGTCTTTCCCCACATAGACAGATAACTTTGGCATCCTATTGACAAAAGTCCACCTCTTGCATTATAAGAACTATAATCATATCAAGAGTTTCACAAACGGTCACATGATGATGTGGCAAAAAGCAAACAAGCATTGCCACACAAATACATGTACACAGTTTACTTGCACTTGTAAGTAAAGTACAGATTTCACATCTTTAACAATAAAAAGTGTTTTGATTTTGTTTTTTTAAATAGTCAATGTTCCATTTGAAATGTAAAAGCAAGCAGGGATTTATTAGGAAAACTGCAGTTCACATAAGGAGATCAGGAATGAGTCCCAACTTGCAGGAAAAGAATGTGAAGAACAGAGTATTCGGATCCAGAGACCAACACCTCTGCCTGCCACTCCCTGTTCCTCCCTAAAACCTCTCCTCTTACTCACCTCTGCTTGCACTTGTATCTGATCCTTGCCCCATGTCCCCTTTGCCTTCTAAGATTGTTTTCAGATTTGTGTCATGCTTTATAATAAATGAATCACTAAGAATTGTTTACCTCACTCTTGAACTGATTCACAGGCAGCTCACACACACACACAGCTCAACACACCCTGCCCTAAAATCAGATGAATTGTTAGGAAGAAAAAAAAAGCTACAGTAAACAGAACATCGCTTCACTTCTTTGAAAGCTTTCTTTGCCATGTTACATGTGATTTTTTTCTTTATTTTAAAACATATATCATAAAAATGATCATGATATAATCTCGTTATCATGTGTCACGCATCAATTAAAATGACATGAATCATTTCCTGGTTGGACATGTGCAGACTACAGCTTTATTTGATTAATCCTTCCTGCCTCACCCACAGGTGGCACTGGTATGGGCACACAGATACGCATCATACACTGGCAGGAAGTGAAAACACCCTCTGGCAGGCTTAAATCCAGTAGCTCTTCCCTTTTTTTCCTCCCCGAAGCATCATCAGTTCAACACGCCGCCTCAATTACAGCAGCATTATGAGGTTTTACATTTTCAACAACGCATAATGTTCAAACACTCAAACATATGAGAAGACAGCTCTGTAATGTTGCTCTGCTAAATCGACCTAGGGAGACAGAAGATGCAGACAGTGATGAGGAATTTGAAATGTCGAACAAAAGGATTTTGTTATGCCTGGAATTTAAAGCCTCGAGCACAATTTTTTAACCTCTTGTTTGTCCAAATTCTCTCACTCACCGCGTAAGTTGTTGAAGTGTGCAGTGAGTGAATCTGTTATATTTAGTGAACAAAGATGTTAAGAGTTTATGACCATATAACAAAAATATTTGTGTGTCAAGTGAAGTAAACCTCTGGCCCTGTGAATAGATGTGCCAAACTGATCTGACACATGAGAAACCTATGCAGATAATACAACGTCTGATGGTGTGTGCTGCCATCTGCTGGCCATACTCCACAGAACGTCAGTCATCAACAAGCTCACTAAACCTTATCTAACTGATGTATGTCATTCATGTGTTTCAAAAGTCTCACTAAATTGTCGGAAATGACTCTAATACAGAATTAAAAGGAATTTTGACACCTAATCACAATAAAAGGCTTTGAAACTGCATTTTGAGTACAATGAGAGATCTTTTACAGAAAATATACAAAGAAGCTGAAATGTGGGGTTTGTGACATCATTAAGTCTGTGGAAAGTCTTCTTGAGAGAACAGATACAGGTGTTGTAATGAGGACTGCATCATGCTCAAGTTTAACCATGTTAAAAAGAAAAATAGATCAATGTTGTGATCCTGCAAACCAACAAGGTTTTAATTAAATACCTTAAAAATCCTCACTCATACACAAAACCGAGCTTCAATAAGATCCACTCCAATGCCATCTTAAATATATCGATACGTGTAGTTCTTTATATTTACTAGAGCCCTTTTTTTTACTTGACAAATAGAAACTGTGTAGATTAAAATATGTTCCGTTATTTCTTCCATTTGTCATCCCAAAAGGTAGTGTAGATTTTCAGCTGAGGCTAGGGCTCATCAGTTTGATGCACTGCTCTCTTCTGGCAGTTTGGTGAGAATATCCACACCGTCCGCTGTGATAACCACTGTGTGCTCAAACTGAGCTGACCTGCAGGACAAAACAAACATGTAAGATCTTAAAAGAAGAGATCAACATTTAGAGGAATAGCTTTGATGTTTTTGGGTGCAGCTTATGGAAATAGCAGACAATTATTTTAGTTTAGTGTAAAGATTGGAAAAGGTCTGGCTCTCCAGAGTTTAAAAATAGCAATACCAGCATCTAAATTTCTTGAATTAAAGTGCTAAATAAATAAATCTGCACAGAAATCAGAATGACTGAAACCTGAAAGTCGGGAAATAGCATGTCATTTAAAAAAGGCCTTCATTTGTGCACCGTGTACCTTTTATCATCTACAGAAACTGCAGTCCACTTGTCCTTCAAGATTCTGAACTCTGCAGACCCCTCCATCAGGATAGGCTCTACAGATTAACAGATATTAGTAACCCTACACTCATAAACAGCATCATCTTAATGTGCACACAGAGACTGTAAAGTGTAACTTACCTATCGTGAAAGCCATCCCTTCATCCATGGTCATGTCATTGTCGTTAGCTAAAATAAAGGAGAAGAATAGTGGCGGCAAAGAAAAAGCATCAGGCTGAGAAGAGAAGACGTTTTAAGTTAAGGTCATTTAGTGAATCAAATTAGGGGAAACAACACAGGCAAACATCAAATAAAAAGTGAATTTGGATAAAACCAAAAGTGTGTTTTTGAATGAAGCCCACTATCTTATGACCTCACAGAGACATTTAACATTTGACTACAGACCCAAACTCACCGTGGTGCCAAATCTCAGGATGGCAATGAAAATGGGAGCCTATTCCATGCCCAATGAAATACGGACACACTTGGAAGCCACTGGCACGGGCTATTTCACTGTAAACAGTACAAAAAAATATATGAAGAAAGAAAGAAAAGTAGTACTGTATGTGATATGCAGTTGACGAGTATGTGTGTACCTGATAGTATTTCCAATAACACAAAGCTGTGCACCTGGTTTGCAGGCATTGATGGCTTCATCTCTGCAACGCCTGGCGGTTTCCACCAGTCGCCTCCCAACCTCGTCAACCTGACCAATCAAGAAGGTTTCTGAGGTGTCACCATGGTAACCATCCAAATACACCTATCAGGAAGAGGCAGTGATAACTGATTAGATTACTGCCGGCCTGACTGATCACATGCACTATGGTATGTGAGTTTCTCTGGGTGATTACGAAAGGAGTGAACTTACAGTTACATCAATGTTGATGATATCTCCATCTTCAAGTGGCCGACTACAGGACATGTTAACAATAAAATCTTATTCAAAAGTGTAATACTGAAAGAATTATATTACCACCATTCATTTAAATGTTGGGTTTTTTACTAAATGTTAGAGAATAAAAAGAAGGAAAGTATTCTAAAGGAAATGAAACACCCATTTACCTGTCAGGTATGCCATGACAGACCACGTTGTTCACAGATGTACAGACTGATTTGGGGAAACCCCCGTATCTGAGAGGGGACGGGTAGGCATTGTGCTTGATTGTCTCTTTGTGCACGATGAAGTCTATTTCTTCTGTTGTCATACCAACCTGAAAGGCACAAGCTGTTATCTTTGTGTTGTTTTCGACGGCATGAGAACAAAAACAGGACATGCAGTAATATGCTTACTTTCAGACTGCGCCCAGCTAGGAGCAGCACATGTCTGGCCAGCTGACATGCTCTAGTCAGGCCTTCGATCTGCTCTTTGTCTTTGATTTCTATGTAGTCTGGCCATTCTGGGACAAGTCCAGTCTGCACATAGTTAGGCTGCACAATATGCTACAGGAAGGGAGCAGAGGCAGGACAGGATGTTAAGGATGAGTCTGTTTTGTAAGTTCAATATAAAAGTTTACAAAAAAAAGAAGTTATTTCTTCTTCTTCTTATTATTTGTTATTGGAGTCCAAACCAAAAGAAATGATGAAACTCCTCAAATGACAGATGTTAAGAGTGTTTCTCATTCTGAGTTCGTACAATTCTCTTAATTCATTTTTACTGCACCTCTTGTACATTTTATCCAATATGTGTTTAATCCAAACTGAAAAACTCCAGTAGAATAATATAAAAAGCTCTCATAAGTTAGTAAGAGTTGACATACTTCACCATGAAAATAAAACTTATATTAACCTAACTAAACTAGTCCCAAGATCCCTCCTCTCCACTGATGACCCTTAACCTACCTATATGCATATGTTAAACATTTCAGCTTTTACCTACAGTCTATTGCAACTGCTGATATTAAAAACACTCCTCTCAGTATGTTGAGCAGAATCATAAGACGTTCAGTTGTTGATTCAGCTAATAAGGGGGTCATTTTAGGCAGGGTACTTGTACCTTGGGTACTGCATAGGCAGGCCTGACAGTAGCTGGACGAACTACATTGTGAGAACGTTTCCACTTCCTCCAGAAGAAACGTCGATGCTGCTGACACAGCAAGGCTGTGGGGGGACTACAGCTGCCCACACAAGCTCTGCGCAGAAAACTGGCCACTCCTAGAGAAAAGAAGAGTAACGCAATGATGAAGAGAGCCCTCTTAATTGAAAAAGGGTTCATTAAGTGCTAAGAAGTTTAGACTTTCAGCACATTTTCTTTAGTCTCCTCTTCAGCAATTATTAGAAACAATGTTTCTTTTATTCTGCATCAGGCATGCAAAAAACCACTGATTTTTAGAGTGGTTCTCAAACTTTCCCTGGCATGCAGACAACCCCAAAAACATCCCAAACAAAACAAAAGCATCCATTATGAATTTTATGAAGGAGGTCAGCATCATTTTGGATGTTCGGATGCGAGCTGAACTTTGGTTACCTATGTGAACATTATGGATATACAGTGTTCAAGCACTGTGGTCCTGGTCTTGTCAGAAAAACAAAGCTTTTCCAGCCTTCTGTGTAGAAAAGATTTGGAGGCCACAAATAATGAGTGGCCACTTTAATAGGTACACCTGTGCTATCTCATGTATACCAACTGAGCCGATTTAGCCTAAATAAGGATACGTTCATTGTTGTTTGTATTTTCAGTTCGCAGTTATGTTAAGTGTCTTATATGCTTATTTTACACTGGGCTTAATTCTACTGAGGGTTGTTTCAATAAAATCACCTTAAACAACGAATGGATAAAGCCATGTTTGAGATGCTGCACGTTGCGTGGGCTTTGCGCCCACAATCCAAAGACGTGCGGGTTAAACAGTAAATCTAATTTGGTTCTAGATGGTCGTAAACGTGTCACTGTTTTTTGGTTCTCTCTGGCGGTCTGGAAATTTAGCAGCCTCTTAGAATTAATGTTATTCTCAGGCACTCAGATTAAAGTCTTCATTATTTAAGTGAAGTGGAACAAATGAAACTCGTTAACTTGTTTAAAGCGGTCTTCATATACTGAACTCGCTGATGCTGAATGAATGAATAGTGTGTGTGTGTGCGTATTCTGGAAAATGAGTGAGAAAGGCTTCAGCGCTGTACCTGACGATATTGCAAGTCCTGCTGAACAGCGCGCCGCCATGCTTTCCTTGCAGAGGTCACGTGGTTAAGGAATCACGTGGTGCTCGGCTGCCGTTTGTAAGCAAACATTTTTATTTATTTATAGCACCCGCTATGAAAAGTATTTCCCAAGTGCTGAGCAAGGGGCTGTTAATAGAATTTTTCAAATATATTCTGGATACTCACATGATTTTACTGCACGCAGAAACAAAATTATTTCACTAAAAACAAATTTACCAGGGTCAAAATTATTAGCTGATTTTACAAAACAACAAATGGAAAATCCATAAATATGCAGTTGTTTCATATTAATAGTAAAATCTCTTAACTCCTAATTACTAGTAAATTACAGTAGCCTGTGAATCTGGCACCTCCCCTGTAATGTCACTAGAAGGTCAACCTCCAGAACTGTTCTCTCTGTCTGCTAGACTCTTTGATATTTACTATTGTTTAGTTTCACAGCGTCTCTTTTCCTTCCAGTGAGTTTCCTGTCTGGATTCAGTTTTCCTTTCCCAGTGGATTTTTGTATTCTTTAGATTTGCATCAGACAAAATAAAGTGTCACCTTTTGTTATTCAGTTTGTCTCAAAGTCTTTGTTCTTGTCCTCTTTGTGTAATTCTTGATGGTTGTTTTTACTTCATTTTAAGACCTGCTAAGGTATTTAAATTATAACTTTAAAGATCATTTTTAAAAAGTACAATTAACAATGGACACTGCTAAAAACAAGAACTGAAACCAGAAAACTTAATGTGAAATCTAATTTTTAATAACAAAAATATTATTAAAAAAACAAATGGAAATCCATAAATATGCAGTTGTTTAATCTTAATAGTAAAATCTTTTCACTCCTTTATTGTTAGTAAATTACAGTAGCCTGTGAATCTGGCACCTCCTCTATAATGTCACTAGAGGGCGCTCTGATTGTCTGTAGAGCGGATTGACCAGCGCGATGTTGGAGATTGCAGAAATTGCTGTTGGAAATCTATACCTGATGGTGCTGCTGTGATTAAATATTTTTGTCCTTCAAATAAATGTAGGTAAATATGGAAAATAAAGACTGAGTCTATGACCTCATGTCCTGCAGGTAGGACAGTACTTCTTTTTTGGATGGATGGATGTGGATGGATGGATGTATAACACATGTATAAGTTGGAAGAAAAGAGTGAAATGACAAAAACGGCTGTGTAAAATAGAAATACACAAACATGTCTGGAAGCATCTCCACACCTCACTGTCACACATGTGGTTTTACTGGTAAAGTAGTAAACCCAGCAGGAAATTAGAGTATCAGTGTAAAAGGTCAAATCCGTTCATATGCTCATTTAAGCTGATGTGGTTCAAACACTGAAGTCTGTGTTTGTCTATGTAATCCTGCGATTGGAAAACAACTTGTGTGATTCCATTGCTTTTTATTTTATTGAAGGTAAGGTTAAAAGTCTCAGGACTTACTGTTTAGTTTACTTTGAGACTCGAAAATGCACACAGTGCACTTAGCAAAAAAGAAAAGAAGGTGTAGACAGAGCTTCTCCACATTGTAAAGAAACCATATGAAGAAGGAATATGATAGCGTGCCGAGAGAGGAACTATGGTATTGTATGAGGAAGGCAGGAGTAGCAAAGAAGTATGTGAGGGTGGTGCAGGACATGTATGACAAAAAGACACAGGTGAGGTGTGCGGTAGGGGTGACAGATGGGTTCAAGCTGGGGTTGGTATTAATTCAGGGATCTGTTCTGAACACCTTCTGGTTTGCAATGGTGATGGACAGGCAAACAGATGAGGTCAGGAAAGAGTCTCTGCAGACGTTGATTTTTGCAGACGACACTGATTTGACAGGTGGACAGGTGTGTGCGAATGAGAGGGAGACAGGTATAACAGTGAAGCTGCAAGGAATAGAGGTTGTTAAGAATAAATTTCTGGGGTCAACGATCCAAAACAACAGACGGTACACTGAAGAAAAGAGTAAAGAAGACAGGGTGCAGGTGGAGTCAGAGGTGGTTTGTGACAAAAGGATACCAGCAAAAGTGAAAGGGAAGGTTTACAAGAGGATAGTGAGATAAAGAATCTCCAATATGGAGCTACCAGACTGGATGAAAAGAGGAAGACCACAGAGAAGATTCAGGGTTTATGTGAAAGAGAAGCATATTAGGAATACAGTAAGATTTAGACAGGTGATCTGCTGTGGTGGCCACTAAAGGGAACAGCCAAAGGAAGAAAAAGACATTTCTGTATTTATTCCTAGTTTTTGTGTTTTTTCCAGTTAAGGTTAGTTACATGTCAGTTGTAGAGTGAGCTTAGTAGTTTACCTCAATCTTTAACTCAATCTTTCCTAGTTCTTTTTTTTTTTAATCTCTCCTCTCCCTGTGTAAGCGTGGATTTGCATTTCAGACAGACTATGGCAGTTTTGATGTTTCCTGTGGTTTGCCTACCTGTTTGGCCTGTTATGGATGTGTTAACATCTTCTGCGTTTGAGGCTTCTGCTAAAACAGCTGCCTCTTTATCAGATGAAGATTTAAGTTGATAATAGGTAGATTTTGATAATACAAACCACAGACTCAGTGACTGACTCTGTAATGTAGCTGTGCCATTTAACTATAGGGTTTATCGTACAGTACTCTAGTTAACACCTCTAAGACCCTGCAGATGACATTTCTACAATTATCATAGCACAGACAGATAACATGCCATAATATGCTAGTGGAGATACTGTAGTAGGTAGCTGCCTTATCAGTGAAAACAAACACAGCTCATATCTCTCATAAGGACACCTCACCAAGGTCAGGGAGATAAACTCTTATCTATTTTTAAACAAACAAAAAGTAAAATAAAGTGTGTGTTTTTTTGTTTTTTAAGCATGAAAATAAATAATTGCTACGTCATCTACACAGGACATCGAAATAAAGTCGGGCTGAATTCATAGATATTTTTAGAGCAGAATTCAAACCCACAGGTCTTTGTTGTTGTTTGTATATTGAACATTCTTTATTGATCTGTTCCAACAATGTGTAGCTCGGGGTGTCATCAAAAACTAAAGTGACAGTATTACTAGCTGCTGTGGTATTTGTAGTATGAGTAGTGGGATAGTCGCAGTAGTGTAGTACTTTTACTAACCGCAGTAACAGGAGTCTCAGAGCTGGCACAGGTTGATAGCTAAACCAATTTACCGGCCGCACCTTCTTTTTTCAAAGCGCGCGCTGTTTCGTTTCATTTTCCGACACTTGTAGCTACACGTCTGAGCGCGAGCGCTGCGTCTTGCTCGCTCACTGTACTGACGTCAAACCAGCATGGCGGTCAAGGTGACTTGTGGTTCGCTCTCCTAGCGTTTTTCAAACCTCTACTTTGCCATGTTTGCATGTTTTCTGTTCGTTTTCTTGTGTATGAGCTATCGAAGCTAGCCTTTCTGCTCCCTTCCGGGTTGGCTCTCTCGGGCTCGGTGTATACCGACGCTGTAGCATCCCTGCTAGCTGCCGCACAGCGGAGGCTGGCCTTGACGAGACATCCACGAAGCCCGGAATTAGCGAAGCAATGCTATACAGCTATCGGACTACTATTACTGCAGTGATTAAACAAAATCACTACCGCTAGCCGAACTCCCATCTTTTCACAGCAGTCAACTCTTAGTTTGCTCTCATCTTGTTGCTCGTTTTAAACTATAACAATGAAACTGTTTGTGTCCTTTTCACATCAGTGGAGTGTGCTTGCTAGCTGGCTACCGGATAACGGTAGTTTTGATTTTTGTAGAAGGGCTTGGCTTGTTGGCTGGTGGGCTTTCCTACATGGCTCAACTTAAATGTACGCCACGTCGCAGTTCTTAGCTTTTATGTATTTGCCGCAGTGGGTCGGTTGTCCTTCACGGCAGTGGACGCTTTCAAGGAGACATCACCCCCTAAAGCTTTTTTTTTTCTTGCTCGCTTTGCTTCTTGCTATGTCCAACTCTCCGCTTGCAAAACTTGCTTTTGCTTTGTTGGTGTTTTAAAAGCACTTTCGAAAATGTCATCGTTATTTTGGTGTGTGCTGTTTTAGGTGCAATCTACCAAACGCGGGGACCCAAGTGAGCTTAAAGCAATCTTCCAGCAGGTAAGCGCTAACAAAAATAGTATGTCATCTTATGCATAACTGCATATTAACTCGATATATCTGTTAAACAACTGTGTTGTTGCGTGGGGGGTAGTCTGAACTGTTTTTTTTTTTTTTTTTTTTGGTGAATGAGCTTGTAAAGTTGTGTCATGAGGTTTAAGTTACAGCATAAGCCGGGGTGTATCTGAATGGCACATTCATTAGTTAGCCAAACAGAGCTTTATTTTTCCTCACTGAAGTTAAAGCATAAAGTCAGTTGTAGCTTATTCTTGTTTGGTCACTAACAGCGGATGTGAGTGGTTGATACAGCGTTGCAAAAGTGTAATATGTTTTTTTCCTCAGCTGTCTGCTCGTATTATCAATATGTGTCACGCTGTCATACTCGGTGGTTGCTCTCCTAGCCTGGTTACCTCATTTAAGCGATCAGGCTGAATTTAGTTGCATGTCCGAGGATACTGGTCCATGTTTGACCGTGTGATGCAATGAGAGACTGTGGTAACAGCAGACTTTGCTAACCTTCAGCTTTCTCCACTGTCTTCTGTGTGGAGAGTGTGTGACCTGCTGCGTGGTTGTCCTGCCGGTCAGCAGTTTTTAGCACACTGACAATACAGAAGGTCAAATAACTTGGAAACTCCTGCCAACAAACATTAGTCCACGTGTGCCTGCTCGTGCTTGTGGAAATGTGTCTCTGACATGTCATGGTGTAGCTGCATGATTCGTGACCTTGGTGGTTCAGGTGCAGCATAAATAGTCATTACACTTTGGTAAGACGCCAACAAGTGATGCAGGGTGGTTAACTTGATAGCTTTTATTAATGATCTGCAACTGTAACAAAGTTTGTGTAGTTTCTTGCTGTATAATATTTGCATCTCATGACTTGTGATTTTAATTTGAGGTAAACAGTATACAGTGTGTTACTGTCGTTTTCCACTGCTAGTGTCCCTGTGAGCTCCTGGGAGGAGACACCAATTCCTTTGGTTTTGTATGAAGGGCGTGTATATAATGGCCTGCATTTGTATAGCGCTTTTCTAGTCCATAGGACCCCAAAGCGCTTTACACTACATTCAGTCATTCACCCATTCACACACACATTCACACACTGGCAATGGCAAGCTACATTGTAGCCACAGCTGCCCTGGGGCACACTGACAGAGGCGAGGCTGCCGGACACAGGCGCCACCAGGCCCTCTGACCACCACCAGTAGGCAAACATGGGGTTAGTATCTTGCCCAAGGATATTTGACATGCAGCCAGGATGCAGCCTGGGATCGAACCACCGACCTTCTGATTAGTGGCTGACCTGCTCTGCCACCTGAGCTACAGCCACCCCCATAATTTAAAAAGGAAAAAAAAACACCAAATGAAAACACGTGGAGCTATCCACTGTGACAACCCTTTGTGAAAGTAATCACTGTCATGCTCCACTTTTGTCTCCAAGCACTGTGGGCACACAGGTCTTTGGTTAGGGTTAAAAAGCTGTAATGTCAAGTGTCATACTGGTGGATTGGGTGAACTTATGAATCAAAATGGCAATACCTGTATTTGTTTAGCATGTCTTTTAAGGCATCCAAGATGATGGTATGTTCTTTCTCCTCTCAGTATGCCAGTGTAGAGGGCAAGGATGGAGAGAGGTTCATGACCCCAGGAGACTTTGTCCAGAGGTATCTAGGACTACATACACAGATTCACCACAACCCCAAAACTGTTCAGCTCATCGCTGCTGTGGCTGACACCACAAAGGACGGGTATGTACTGATAAAAACACTGCATACACAAGCTCTCAGTTTATCAGCACTAATTGACAATTTATTGAGACATGTCTGATTGCTATTACAGCTACTTTAGATAAGATAAAATACACAGTGAAAAAAAAAAAAAAACCCTCTGAAAAGTGTATCGCTTTATTCAGAAATGAAAGATGGTGTTTCTGTCAGTCATCGGCTTGCCTTCTAATTCATACAGAAACATAGTGACCGTGGGTTTTTTTTGTTTGTTTGTTTATTTGTTTTTTAATAGGGGTGATAAAACTGAGAAAATGTATTGTTCCTTGAACTAGTATTGCGTGAGCTCGCCTTTGCTTCATTCCACAGTCTTTAATCTCTTAATGATGCCTTTAAACGTTAAACCTTCTTTTTTCCTCTCTCTCTAAAACCCACACACCTTTGCAGGCTGATTTCATTCCAGGAGTTTCTTGCATTTGAATCTGTGTTGTGTGCACCGGACGCTCTCTTCATAGTAGCTTTTCAGCTGTTTGACAAGTCTGGAACTGGAGACATTTCCTTTGGTATGTGTGCATTTATGCCTTATTTCACTTAATATGTGTAAAGACTGAGCTTCATGCAGTTTCAGAATGTTTCAGCATGGAGTTTATTGCGCTGCACTGAATTCATTCCTGTTTGTCAGCAAAGAAATTTTCATGCTTTGCTGCAGTGTAGAAGTAATTTCCCAACATGACATTGTTAATCAGATTATTCCTTAGGCTTAAACATTACACATGGATGAGTTTATGTAATTGTTCCCATGCTGTCTCCCTTCTTTCCAATACCACACACGCAAAACTCTGTTGTAGAAATGAAATGCTTTAACCTCAAAGTTTAAGAAAGACCTGCTAAGATTTTTTTTTTCTTTTTCTAATGTGTATCTGTGCTGCAGAAAATGTGCAGGACATCTTCAGCCAGACCACAGTGCACCACCATATTCCTTTCAACTGGAACTGTGAGTTCATCCGTCTGCACTTTGGACACGACCGCAAGAAACACCTCAACTACCTCGAGTTCACCCAATTCCTGCAGGTATATTGGGGGCCTTTTATGCTTTCGTTTCTTTGTTTCACTTTTCCTTTCTCAACATATTGTGTGACTGACTTTATTTACATTATTTACACACTGTCTTGCGATGTCTTTTTTTAGGAGCTGCAGTTGGAGCATGCACGCCAGGCATTTGCCCAAAAGGACAAAGGCAAGAATGGTGTCATCTCTGCCCTGGACTTCAGTGACATTATGTCCACTATCAGACACCACGTGCTCACCCCTTTTGTGGAGGAGAACCTTGTCTCGGTGAGTGTTGCGGCTCTTCAGACTGGTATTGTAACCTGAGTTTGAAATGGGATTAACGTGATGTAAATCAAAAGCTTAATCTTTGCTGAAGTTTTGATCACTCACAAGTAGAAGTGTAACTAGAAGTGTAACCTGCTGTGAGGTACTGAAATTTACAACCTCACCAGAGGTGAATCCTGTTTAGCTTCTCATCTGGGGTTATTAGCATTAAAGGATAATATGGTTATTTTGAACATGACCCTGATGTTTTTAAATGATCTTTTAAGCGTCACACTCATGCTGAGTGTTCTCTTAGTCATCGGTGCTTTCAGACCTTCCCACTTTGAAGCATAACCTTTTTGGCCTAAAAGTGTCAGAAGTTCCCAATTTTTACAATATGTCAGTTATTTTAAAGTTGATCCTGTGACCTCATGAAGAGATTATTTTTAAAAGAAAAAACTTGCTGATGAAGCCGTACCTGATGTGCATTGCCTTTCTTCTTTCTGCCAGGCTGCCGGAGGAAGTACCTCTCACATGGTCAGCTTCTCTTACTTCAATGCCTTCAATTCTCTCCTGAACAACATGGAGCTTATTCGCAAGATTTACAGCACACTGGCTGGCACGCGGAAGGACACGCTCGTGACCAAAGGTGCACATATCGTTACATTACTGTGACGTTGTGGCTTTCTGTTTCAAATGACATGTTTCATGGTTGACAGTCATAAATGCTGATGTTTAACTGAAATGTTTCTTCCTGACCTCTCTGATCTTCAGAGGAGTTTGTTCATGCAGCCAACAAGTTTGGTCAGATCACTCCTATGGAAATTGACATCCTTTATCAGTTATCAGGCCTGCACTCTCCCTCTGGGTAAAGACACACTCATGCCCAAATTCTTACATTCAGTATGCATTTGACTGATATTTGCATACAATGCTGATAATGGGGAAATGACCATGTTTTTCAGGCGCCTGAACCTTGCTGACATTGACAGGATAGCTCCACTAGAGGAGGGGTGCCTGCCCTATCACCTGGCTGAAAGCCAGAAACAGGTAGGATGCTTGTAACGGGCTGGCTACACATCCTGTTATTAATAACTGACCTAAAACCAGAACAAGATTTTACTGTGTATAAATATTTTCAAACCTCAGTGCAATGTTTAATTTAATACAGTATGAAAAACAATTTAGATGATATTATTTGTGTTATTCATCAGGCCCACGGAGATACTTCAAGGTCTGTGTGGCTCCAAATTGCAGAGTCCGCCTACAGGTTCACCCTGGGCTCCATTGCTGGAGGTGATCTCAACAGTGCTCTCTAACAGACACATACCAAAAACCTGTTATCTCATTTAGTGGATTCTAATCAGTCTGACTTTGGGTGTATTTTTTGTTTTTAATAGCCACGGGGGCAACAGCTGTGTACCCCATTGATTTGGTAAAGACTCGTATGCAGAATCAGAGGTCCACCGGATCCTTTGTTGGCGAGTTGATGTACAAGAACAGCTTTGACTGTGCTAAGAAGGTGCTGCGCTACGAGGGCTTCTTTGGCTTCTATAGAGGTAGGCTCACCTCCTGCCTGTTTTATCCTCCTGTCTCTACACAGAACGTCATACGTTTCACAACTTATGTTATTTTCTTATCTGCAACACCCAATTTATCTTGCTAAAAAATCAGTGTAAATACTTTTATTTATTTTTTTCACATTTCTGTTTGCCCAGTATTGCTAATGAAAGGAGAGTCTTGTAACCCAATCTCTCATAATGCCCCACAGGTCTGGTTCCTCAGCTCATAGGTGTGGCACCAGAGAAGGCTATCAAACTTACAGTGAGTACTCATAAAAGGCTTTTTATGACCAAACGGGTCCGGGGTCTAGGGCTGGGCCATATTATACTGTTCATGGTAATACCGGTATAATGTTAGGCAACGATAGGAAAATGAAATATCGCGATAGAATATGAGTAAAACGAGAAAGCGCAGTGCCTTTGTTTTCATACGCACATGGCTGATTGTTGAGTGAAACAGATGAACCAGATTTGGTTTGTAAAAATGGTGCAACTTCAGTGATGTGGAACTGGTTTGGTGTTTGTCCGGCAGATACACGACAAAGCACATTTTTTTGCAGAACATGCAAGCGGCCGTCGTTATTGTCGTATTTGTCGGACTAAGATGCTCTTAAATGTGGGAGTAATCTGGGTCCTAAACTCCGTATCGTTCAGGTCAAACGAACACTGCAGAACACTGAGAGTTAAAAACTGTCTAAATTCTTTCATCTTTAATAAAACGATCAGAATTGCTGCTTTACCAGGTGTAACTATGAAGTTTAACTTCCAGGCATCCATGAAAACAAAATTTATTACATTTAACGGAGTTAGAAGTTAGCAGGAAGCTAGCGGATGTTAGCTCGCTCGTTTCGCTAGTTACCTAAGCATGATATAGCATGTTCTGACTGAGAGATTTCTGAAAAAAATCAAACGTACAGCTCTGCTATCACTTCCAACATAAATGAAGACAGGAAACTAAACAGCAGTGACGTTTGTAGGGTTACTGAAGTTGGGCTAGCTGGTATACAATGATGTGCTATGTGATCGCTAGCGACACAGCTATGTTAGCATAACATAAACAGTGAAGCTGAAGGACGAACACTAACACTTTTCCACTTATAAAAGTTAACGTTAAGGTTCCTCATGGTTAGAGACAAATGTAATCGCATGGCAGGATGCTGTAAACGGACCAAACTTCAGTCAGGAGAACAACTGAGATAATCCATCCACAAGGTACAAGGTTAGTCATTAATATACTGCAGCAACATGGGAATAGATCAGCTGCCAGAGAATTCAACATTAATGAATCAATGGTACAGAAGTGGAGGAAGCAAGAAGAATGAGTTTAATAAAGTTTGATTTATCTGACTGCTTTGTTTCGCTTAATGTGCCTTATAATCCCGTGCACCTTATGGTCCAAAAAATACGTACTGCACACTGCAGTTTAATGTTGCAAAGCACCTCTTTTTAACTTCAGTGGATATTATACATGGTTATGTTCAGGATGTGTCAGCCCATTTCTACTGGAAATGCCTTTTGGTTAAACTTTCAGCAAGGAATTTGCATTTGCACTGTTGCATTTTTATAAAGCTTTAATGTACATAAAAACCAGCTTCTTGTTTAAGTGAAAATAAATGGAAGGTTGTCTTTTTGCGCTAGTAATGTTGTGGAGTTGTATTTTGTCTCGCATCAATTATATCGTCAGTTATATCGTTATCGCAAATATATATCGTGATAAATATTTTTGGCGATATCGCCCTGCTCTACCGGGGTCTCCCTCAGGGTAACTACCAAGTAGGGTGCTCCACCCTGCGAGAATGAAACGCCTTCAAGAGCTATTTGTATTTGCATTTCCAAACGCTTTGTGATTGGTGTCTACTTTGGTTGCTGTGGGGTTTTGTTTTGTTTTTTTGTTTTTTTTAATCCAATTTTGGTTTCATCATGTTCTCTCCACATTGCTTCACTGTAGTTTGGAAACCTCTAGGTAGTTAAGAGGAAATCTTACTGAATGTTTTTTCCATTTCCTGTGTCACACACAGGGTTAAAAAGCCTGGACTTCACTTTTGGTACATTTTTGTGTTTAATGTTTAGAGCAGTCTTTCTATTTTTAGCTGTTTGTGCAGCCAATGTCAAAGTCCTTCTGCGCTAATATTTACATGTCCTTTTTTTTCCTTTTTGTATTTTTTGAAAACATCCATTATTTTTGAGGCACTGTGTCAAGATCAATCACAGTTACATCACTCAGTATTTCCTAATATGCTGGAGACTACATGAACTAAAGCAAGAGCTTAAAGGGTTCACAGCAGGGTTGTAGAAACTCAGATTATTGTTAGCAGTTTTAGTACAGAGAAACCAGATAATGGGGGACTTCCTCTGTAAGTGTTGAGATAAGGTTCTTGTAGTATAACAATACATTGGCTTAAGTAAACATCACTAAATACAAAAACGCTGCAAAAGCACACAAAACACAATGGAAATGGAAAAGTGTTTTCCGTAACTTTTCCGTCACGTTACCGTCTCCCCAAAAACATTTCTGTTGTGTCTTTTTCTGTTTGTTGGTGTTTTCTTAAGTCGCTGTGGGTTTGACCTCTCAGGGCCACCATATAAAGATGCCTGTACAGCATTTCAACAGTAGGGGCAGTAGGGCATTATGTTGAGGCAGCTCCACAAAAGTAAGATTAAGCTGATTGAGTTTGTCTTTTTTTTTTTTTTGGGTTTTTTGTCCCACAGGTGAATGACTTTGTAAGAGATAAGTTTACCGAAAAAGATGACACAATTCCTCTCTTCGCTGAGATTATGGCGGGTGGCTGTGTAAGTACTGAGTGCCAGACTTTCTCTCTTTTCCTCTTTTTAATGAATGAATGTGTGAATGAATCAAAGAGTACTCAGTAAGAAAATGTGGATAGTCACTTAAGAGTGTGTGCAGTAACATGCATGGAGTCCTCTCATTTGCTGCGTTAAGTTGCCTGCCGAGTCCGATTTGCGTTACTAACAGTGGATGCACTGCTAATTTGCTCCCAGAGTGAACCGAATGTCCAATGCAACATGTTCTTTTTCTGTTTTTGTTTTTGATAGCGTTGTTCATCTTTACACACATTGGCCCAGCACTCCTTACCGTCCGAGGAAATGGCAAAGTAATTGATCGATCAGGATGTAATTGTTACTTTTGATACTTTTTCATGAGAAAAAAAAACTTGGTTCCCATCCCTGAGCTGCATACATGTGAGATGCAGAAGCAGATTTAAAATTGCAAGCGTGGAAAAGTCATCCGTTGCCTTCTTTCCTTGTGTATTTAGGCTGGAGCCTCTCAGGTGATCTTTACCAACCCTCTGGAGATTGTGAAGATCCGCCTGCAGGTTGCAGGTGAGATCACCACTGGACCTCGAGTCAGTGCACTGAGTGTGGTCCGTGACCTGGGCTTCTTCGGTCTCTATAAGGTAACATTCTTTGAAACGTATGAAACCCTCTCCAGGTTGTAAGAGCAGTCTGTAATCATGAGAGTAGCAGTACAAACGGTGTTCTTTCCTCCTTGGTGGAGAAATAAATTCTTTCACTTAAAGCTTCTCGTATCTATGGACACTTGCCATCTTTACATCTGGTTTTCACTGTTGCATTTTTCTGTCTTTAATGTGTCTTTTTAGGGTGCTAAAGCTTGTTTTTTAAGGGACATCCCCTTCTCAGCCATCTATTTCCCTGTGTACGCCCACACAAAGACTCTACTAGCTGATGAACAAGGCAGGCTGGGACCTTTGCAGCTTCTCAGTGCTGGAGCAATCGCAGGTGATTATAATTCACAACATGAAGTCAGTCAGTGCTCCGTATTAGCATGCCATCTGATCTGTGCTACAATTTATAAAGAAAACCATGAGAGAAATATGTGCATACTGTTTTTCACTTCCACTTAAAGCACAAAGACCATATTTTCCATTAGCTTCATGACTCCCTGTAACTGTTTTCCAGGTATTCCTGCTGCCTCCCTTGTGACACCTGCTGATGTCATTAAGACACGTCTACAAGTTGCGGCAAGGGCAGGGCAGACCACCTACTCTGGAGTCATCGATTGCTTCAAGAAGATTTTGAGAGAGGAAGGTTTCAGAGCTTTGTGGAAGGGAGCTGGAGGTGTGTGGCTGTGTATCACTGGACAAGTAGATGCGCTGTGTCTCTGATTGTTTTGGGGTTTTTTCAGTTAAACTAACCTAAACTGTTTGGGTTTTTTTTTGTTTTGTTTTTCTTTTCTCCAGCTCGTATGTGCCGATCTTCTCCTCAGTTTGGTGTGACTCTGGTGACTTATGAACTCTTGCAACGGTGGTTCTACGTTGACTTTGGCGGACAGTAAGTTCTTTTTTTCTTTTAAATATGTGTGTCCAGCTAAGTCTTCTTCTGTTTTGTATCCATATAAGTATTTAAAAATATGTTTGGAAAGTTGTCAGCGCTCCTGTGATGAGAGAGAACAGTGTGCTGTAGCACAGTAACATTGCTATATTACAAAGCATTGTAACACATGTCCGTATAAAAGAGACTTACAGTGGTGCCACAAAGTATTTGGATACATTAGGTATAAATTATCAGAGGAGATGGCATTTATTTGAAATGAGGATATCACAAGCACAGTTGTGAAAGGGGGGTTCCAATATTTGAAAACATTTTGAGTCATGTTTCATGTCAATCTTGTAATTTGCTGCTCTTTAAAGGCCTTAAATCAACCACTTTCCTTTGTGGTCTAAGTTTTCTTTACTGCACTCTTTTACCCTATTTTATCTCTTTAGTGATGTGTTTGCCATGTTTTGCTCCCTTATGCAGTTACATTTTTTTTACAAATTCCCTCAGAAAAAACAAAGTGACACTTAGTCAACCGCTTTGGGGTTGATTAAGGGAGGCCGTCTCATTTAAAAACAGACCTTTTGAAGTCCATTAAAGTAGTTATTATTATGGATGGTTCAACCATAAAAAATACATTTTGATGCCTACAAAGTTACTAAACAACTTTGGTTGTGAAATGACTCGTCATGTCCTCTCCTCTCTGCAGTCGTCCAGCTGGATCCAAACCCAAACCCAAGTCTCGAATCTCAGAGCTTCCTCCCATCAATGTGGACCACATTGGAGGTTACCACCTGGCTGCAGCTACCTTTGCTGGGGTGGAGAATAAATTTGGACTCCACCTTCCCAAATTCAAGTCGTCCGGTGTGGCTTCCATACATCACCCAGCTCAAGCACCGTAGAGGTCTCGATATCCATATCATTTCATCATCCCTCTCCACCATTACCAGGAGCCAGACACTCAGATAGACACACAAATGAAGCACACACTCCACAAAAAGAGGTCACTGACTTAGGAACAAACACCACTGGCCCATTACTCTCTTCGGGGTAAAAGGTGTGCTTCAGTGGCCACTAGCCAGCCATAGAGGTGGAGAGCTGCCTGCAGCTGTACAACAGAGCAGACAGCGATGGGGACCAGAATCTCTGACTGTGTTCAATCTTCAGTGGCTGTATGCTCCTGGCAGCTTCATCTTTTCTCTTCTTCTCAAAACGGAGCCTTGGGCACTCCTCTGTCTCTCATGATATGATTTTCATTTTGTTTTCTGTCTGATACTCAGTATGAGCAGGACTTCTCTTCTTGGACAGAGGGTATAGGAAATATTAGATTGATCTGCACGGTATGTGGGGCTTCACTGTCAACCTGTCCTCATTCAGGAGGTTTGATACTGTACATATTGTATAACTGTACTGACCAGATGTTACGAGAGAGCTCCATAACATTCAGTCAACAGAACAGTTCAGTAACTGTAATGTTATGGCACTGTGGGGCTTTGGGCCCTCGCCTCTGAGAATCACTCTTACTGATGTACAGAACTTTTCAAGTGTTTTCTTGATTTAAAAAGAAGAATCATGAGCAGAGAATTAGTTCTTAATAAATTAAGTGTATCTCATTTGAGTCATTGTATTTTAATGAAATAAATAATCCATATGGTTTTAATTTTACCAGTATGTCTCAAATTTTATTCCAATGGGAAAGTGCAACCATCCATTGTATCAGGAACAGAAATGGAGAAGAATACAGTACAAGTAGTGTAAGCAGAGCACTTGTTTTATTTTACATCAGGTGTGGTTGCTTCAGTGTGCTTTAAGCTTTGTTTTTTGTTTTAAATGTTAACTTTGTGAGGCAGGATGTTGAATCCATCAATCATGGAAGGAATGAAAAACAGGATGGACAAAAAGCGAAATAAAGGACTCCCATTTTGTGGTTAAGTTAGTTTCCAACTTTTGCTTCATGCCTTCATCTAAAACTTCATTTAGTTTTTCTGGCTCCTCTTAAAGAGGATGTGTCGGGGAACTGTTTCCAATAACATTAACCTTTGGTACAGGAAAAACGCATCCCCTTTTCACTGTACTAGTGTCAATAAATTCAAGCAAAGTAGAGTAGCATATTTTTGCTTATTAAGAAGCTTGTAGTGCTAATTTCAAGATTGTACAATTCAAACTTTTAGTACAAAGCAGCGTCTTTAAAATAATACACACAATATTTAAATAAGTACAACCACCGTGATAAATATTAAATATTGTAGTGGTTAAAATGTAAGAATGACACGCTTCTGCACAGGCCAGGTATCTATGTGTGTGAGTGCATTAGCTGTTTTAGTGCTTCTCAGAATAAAAGGGTGTTTTCAGTCTTTTCAAAGTTTGCCAGCTGTGCACAAGCGTGTCTGGGAAAACATGTAAAAACACTCAAATGGTAATAAAAAGGTGCAAGTACAAAGGTTTGCATATTTAAAAAAAGAGCCGAGTCTGTTGAGGCCTCAGGAGAAGAGCAGTTTCTGGAGCCCTGAGGATGTTATCAAAGCTAGAAGTTCAGAGTGGACAGCCACATCTACGCTGAACATCACTTTCCTCTATTCCTCTAAGCTTTCAACAACTTACTCTGGTTTTTGTGCTACTACTACACCTGACATTCATTGCTCCTACAAATGTACTCTAAAACTCTGAAAGAGACATTCAAAAACACATCTAAAGCTGCCACTTCTATCCATTCTAGCTCTGCACATCTCCTCAGGCCAAATGTAGAATGTGGAGAAGCTGGCAACCAGAGAGAGGCGAGCGCAGCTCCTCTGGCAGTACTGTGTAATGTACTATAGGTGTAGCGGACTGAAGAGAATTGTATGAGTGGTTGTGTGTGAGGGTGGGTGGGGTTTGCAACATCATGCATTGGCCAGTTCCTCAGCTTCATCTCTGTTTTCATTGATCTCAGCCAGCGTCCTGACGAAGCGGGTCCACTCATCCGCTTTGGGAACACAGATTTGCTGCAGGAAGAGAGATGCATGTAAACGGAGGGGTTTGAGGGGGGGATTTGTGGCATTACATGAAAACACAAAAGGAGCTGACATCTCACCTCGCCAACATCATAGACCTGAACCTGTCCCTCTGAGTCCCCAGTGGCAATCTCCTTTCCAGTGTGAGACCATCTGACACGGTTCAGTGCCGGAGCCCCATCCACATACACACTAGCAGTTGGAACCTAAAATACACACAAGAGCTTACCGAGAAGCAGATGCATACCTGCTCGGGTACGCTTTGGATTCTCTCTCAAATCCGAAGTCAATTCTGTAACTCATGTAAAAAATTGGGCATACTTCGGTATCATTGTTGAGGTTCCACAAGTCCAGACGTCCAGCTAGGTCCACACAAGCAAACAGGGCAGGGTGTGTTGGAGACCACATCGCATCGTAGACGTAGTCACAACTGTCCTCAAAAGAGTATAGTGGACGGGTACTCTACAAGGGAAAGCGTGGGTGGAAGTGGCAGAGAGAAACAATAGATTTATGTCTGGAAACTGTTCTAATCTTGACTCATGCTAAAAGTGACTGATTCAGTCTCACCTTAGTGCTCCAGAGTTTGACGGTCCAGTCAAACGAGGACGAGATGAAGAGGTGAGAGAAATCGACAGGTCCTCCAGCACTGTGGCAGCTCAGTCCAGTAACCGGACCATGGTGGCCTTCAAACACTTCAGTGATGCCTGCTTTACTGTAACACACACAGGACAGCTCTGCTACCTTACCTTTTAACCCCAACATTGAGAGCTTTAACACTCTCACTTAAATGGGTACAGAGACTTTATATATTATTATAGTAGAAATACAGGCATTTTACAGGGTCTTACCTGCCATGGCGACAGGCGGTGTAGACAGAGCCGTCTTCGCTCCCTACCACAAAATTGTTAACGTCACCCAGAGGAAACGCCATGGAGGTGACAGCCACCGCTTTGCTCTGTTTGAACACCAGCTCCAGACTGTCCTGCAGGGAATTTGCACAAAGTCTCAGACAAAACAGCTCATATTTACGTCTGTGTTCATTGTGGCAGCAAAAAAGGTCATTGATGTTATGTCTGCATGTCTGTACATGCGTCCATACATCTCGTGTACCTGTGGCTGGGAGAGCATGTCCAGGCTCCAGGAGCACATCTTGCCATCAGTGGAAATGCTGATCAGGTTGTTGGCATTTTGGGTTCCCACCACATTCACGCAGTAGACTGGGTGCTGCACACAGTGGTGCACAGTTCATAGATTAAAAAGATGCAGGAAAAGAAAAGTGTGTGTAGACAATGAAAGATTGTGTGGTCCAGTGCATTACTGTGTGTGCAGCTGCAGACAGGGGAGTCCTCTGCACAGGGGTGCGCTTGTTGCTCCTGTTGTCCCACAATACTATCTGTCCCGAGTATGTCCCACCCACCACAAGGTTGGGGTGAAACTTTGCAAAGCCGGCTGACATCACTTCAGACTGGGGAGAGACAACAGTAATGTTTTAAGTATTTCTTATTCCAAGTGGAAAGAAGAGAAGCTTTCGGTACTTGAAATGCGTCTTTTACCTGGCAGTGGAAGATGTATTCAGGGGTGGGCTTCTTATACTTCATGTTCCAGACCAGTGCCACACCATCAGGCTCATGTGGAGCGTCCTCATTGTTGTTATATGAGGCCACCAGCAGCTCTGGATACTAAGAGAAACATAGCAGTCATTAGTAAGAGCAGACAGGGAGCAATGGTGCCTAGTAAGATTCATTCAGTAGCACTAATCTAATTAGTAGTCAGTCACTATACACATAATTACAGTTCCTGAATTTTAGTTAGCTGTCACTTGTTAGATGTGAACCTCTGCGTGTGTGCCCGAATAACCCTGAATTCCCGCTGAGGGTGCTGTTATGGACACATGAGCCTTCCTACCTGAGGAGACCAGTCGAGACAGGTGACCACTCTGTTTTTAGTCCAACGCTCATCTGCAAACTGTCTGTTCAGAACCAGCTTTGCCCCAGCCTGCAAGTCACTGAAAAGGGACACGAGGAAATGAAATCACTTCATTTCTATTTACAGCATTGACACTTTCTTCTGTCATGTGCCTCACCCCTCCTTGTCCTCTAGATCTCTGCCGCTGTAGTCGAAGCAGACATCCACATGCTCAGCCAGAGCTCTCTCCACAATTCTGCTGCCGCGCTCAAAAAATGATAAGAAATCATCCGAGTGAAGCAACTGCAGCTTCTCTTCCTCGGTCAGCTCCTTGGGGGCGTCTATGCGGAAATAAAGGAAGAGGAGTAAATGCTGATCATTAATGCAGATGTCTTATTTGCCATTTTAAATTTGTTAGGAAATACTGGAAAGAGTAGAAAAAGCCACTAAAACCCATAAAAGTTTAACTCTTTCCCCCCATAAGGACGATATCTGATGACGTTCCCTGTACACATGATGATATCTCAACAAAGATTTGGCTTGATGATCATTTCCAGGTTTTTCGAGGGATAGCTGCATAGGCAGAGACCACCCTCAATAACTTCTAATGCAAACTCAGTCGTTTTGTTCTATAAGCAGACCTGATATATGACAGAAACTGCTCAGTTCAGAAAAGAGCTTCAAGGGTTATGTCCAGTAGGCTTTGTATTTTTTCCATTAGCAGCGTTAACAGCCAGCTCACACAAAGTTTACATTCTACAAATGTCTTTCCTTACCTTCCTGCTGCTGTTCACCCTGCTCATCTTTGTCCTCCTGGTTGTCCTCTGCTGGTGGAGGAGCAGTTATCTCCTCATCCTCTTCCTCATCTGCAAAACACAGATTCACATTACTTTTTTTCTCCCACCACTCACTTTTGATTTAGCTGGGGTGAAAGTTTGGGAAAGTGTTTCTTTACCTGCTTTTTGATCGGTGTGTGTCATTGCCTCCGTGGGTGTCTGCGTTTCTTTGGAGTAGGACACCATTTCCTTTGGCAGAAAGTCCACCTGGGTCACTTTGGACATGCCTAGCCTCACGGCTCCACGTCTGCACGTACATTGCGGAAATAAGCAGATGCACGCACGGGTTTGCAGTATGAAACAAAAGTGAATGCCAATTTTTTTCATGTACAGACATAAATAGTGATATATGCATGGACATATTTGGACAAATCTAAGATGAAACCACAACAAAAAGCACAATAAAGTTGGAAGACAAGCTAAAGGAGAGAGGAGGTGCAGTACCCCATCAGCTCAGAGTCGGAGTGGAGTTGCAGAGTAGAGGGGTCAGGATCCCAATGCAATGTCCTTATACAGCCAAACCACCAGATATCGTTAGTAAGTGACAGAGAGAGAAAGGAGCAGGAAAACCGGAGAATGAAACAAAACACAGAAGACAGACAAAAGGTGAGCCATATAAGAGATGTTAAAGATGGGAGATATGGCAAAAGGAAAGCAAGAAAGACAGAGAAAAGTGCGTGTTAATTAAGAAACATCAGCGTGCTGGTGAAAAGGCAAAGAGCAGACAGGTCAGAATTCATCAAAGTAGAATAAACTTGTTAATACACACACCCACACACACACTTAGCATGCACTTAATGCACACTTAACTGACTAAATCACATAAGAAAGAATGAGAATAAGCAACCAATCCCCATCTCTCTCGCTCTCTCTGACCTTGGTCCTGCGTTTCCATCGCCAGAATCTTGACTTCCTGCATCGCTGCCGACAGATTTGTTGGAGGGAGACATTGGGGCAGGGACTAGGTAGTGAAACAGACATGTATCTTCTGTTACTACCCTCAGGGGCTGAGCTGTGAAAGTGTGTGTGTGTGCACGTGTGTGTTTGTCAGAGTGTGAGTGACAGGTGGGCGAGTGAGGGAGACAGCAAGTGAGTAAGTGAGTGAACGAGGGAAGGGAGGGAGGTACAGAAGAAGTGTGTGAATGAGTGGGTGAATGCATGCAGTAAAGAGGACAAAACACAAAAGGACAGACAAAAGGGGAGAGAAGAGAGAATGAAAATAAATGGCAGGCAGGTTTTAGGTGTCATGCGCAAAACATGTAAAAACATCCACATATTGTGTTATGGAGAAAGCCATGAGTGTGAGTCCGAGCCAGAACCAGAGAGCTTAGAGAGAACTTTGGAAACGCTGCAAATCCATCAAGCACATGAGCACAAAGTTATGGCAGATAAGTGGAGGTGAATGTTAAAAAACAGGAGCATGGTGGCAGCACGCGTTTACCGTGGGGTACGTCGGGGGTGATGCCAACGCTCTGCAGCAGAGCCTCAGCCTCCCTCCTCTTCCTCTCCAGGTCTGAGTCTTCATGGCCGGCTGAAGATCCACCCATTGCCTCACCTCCACGTTTAGAGTCTCCCTACAAAGCGCGGAACACAAACAACTTCAGTCTCTCAGTCTGACTGCTGCACTGCCTTTCTACAAAATTTATGTAATAGTTGCTATTACACACATCCTTCTTTTTCTTCTCTTCCTCTTTTCTTTTCTTCTCCTCTCGAATCTGGGCGATCCGTTGTTTCTTCCTTTCCAGCTCAGCCTTGAGTTCACTCTTGTCAGACATGCTGCAAGATGGAGCAGGTCGTTACCACATAACAAATTACTGGTCCACAAATATGAGTCCAGTCGTTTTACCTACTTGTGAACAGCAGACCTTCACTAGTTTAAAGGGGGTTTGAATGGGGTTACTACTAAGCTCTGACCTTAGTATGAAGACAAAAGCCAGGAAAAAAAATATTCTAGTATTGTGATACTAAGCTTGTGGAAAATATATGAACAACTACTTTAATAGCCAATTACTCTACCTGTCATTTTTCAAGCAAAGAAATCCTAAAACTGTCCCAAATTTCCAGACTCTCAAATGTGAAGATTTACTGCTATTTTTCTAGTATGTTGATACACAAAACTTTCTGACACATTTTGTTTTAAAATTGAATTAAAGTGTTTGTAAATTACATTTAATCCATTTTCCCTGAAATTGTTAAACATTCACTCAAAGAACTTGTTCATGAAGTTTTATTGGTAGTCCATATTATGAGCAAGTATTAGCTATTTGCTGGTATCAGTATTTATACCAGCTCATGATGTTGCACAGTTTGTCCACTAGTGGGCACTCTGTAGCTCCTCCGTTGGCCACAAAACCAGCAGTCTCAACAACCAGCTGATCTGAGCACAGTATAAATGCCGAGCATAAAGGAGTACATTAACAAACAACAACAACAACAACAACAACAAAAAACTATACATAGAAATTTTTAGGGAAATCTGTCTATGTTACCTGTTTATGGAAGGAAAAAAGATTGGGCGATTGTATCATAATTTTGGAATTCTAAATCACCAAATATCTATACTGGCCTTAAGAAACCATGTTGTTAACAATTTTTCATGTTTTGTTTCTTAACATTTTTTTTACATGAACCCTATCATACTATTACATGCCAATTACAGGTATTGCACACGCTAGTTATATTGTTAACAAATATAATGAAAGCACTCCTATCTTCAATTGTTTACACAAATAAAATTAAGTTAATTTAAGCTTCCCCTCTGACTTAGAAACTTAACAACGGAGTGCATCAGTTTGGCTGTTTGAACTGAGATTTAAAGTAGCCGTGGGCCAATCACACTGCTAACATGTGAACACCCGCCAGTTGCTGATAACAATGTTCTCTTTATCTCTTTTCTCCATAATGTTACAGTCGAGCGTGACTATTTCATAAATAGAGAAACAAAACAAAATGCACAGATTATGCATTATCATCCCTTCAGTCAAAACTCATCCAAGAAATAATGGGTTGTTTTTTTTTAGTTTTCATTTATAAGCCTGTGAAAAGTCAGAGCTAGCAGCGTTTTAAATAATAACCTGCACACAAAACCTCCACACTGTGTCCTAATCCAAAGACATGGATTTCTTTGGTGACCACAGCCGAGATGCTCGTCACTACTCCACCCAATGTCATAACTGCAGAATAAAACACAAAATTAGCTGCTGCGCATCTTTTTTCTTAATCCTCGTCGCGTAACTTGGATTATTTTTCAGTGTGTTAAGAGTTTACATGTAGCCCACCGTTTGTCAAACGCGTTTCTAATGTAATAAACAGCTGCGATGTCAGCACAGGCGGCTAGCTGTGCTAGCATGCTAATCTCCATGGCAGCCGGCGGGCCCGCTGTTACAATAAACCGACTAACGGAAACGTCCCGCAAACCAGCGGCCGAGCTTTTCTGCTTTAATGCCCCCGCACGCGTGTCTAATTACATAGTTATAAGAGTATAATAACGCACCTGCTATCAGAAGTCAAATTTACGTAGACAGACAACAACAGAACCCAGTTTGTTGGACGTTAACTGTGAAGGGAGATGATGGAGACGGAGGGGGGACTGATGATGCTGGAAGAGACAGCGCTTGGCTGCACTTAGCTCTTCTTCGGACACAAAGCTGTTAAAAAGCAACAGCATTACCGCCTCCTGCTGGCAGAATCCCCATATAACCGTCTCTTATTTATATTTATATGGTTATATGGTTAGGGGTATAGTTTTTTTAAAATATTTTTTATGCATCACTGTTGTTATTCACAAAGGCCTATAAAACAGGAACATATAACACAATAAAAGTCATAAAAGATACACACAGTGCTACAGTCTATAAAAAACAAACTTCCCTATAAAAACATATCATCTGCCAGCGCTAATAGATTTTTTAAATAAGCAAAGTCTTACTTATTAACTACTAACCAAACATGCTCACCTGCCACTGAACCTCAAAGTTCTTGTCTAAGCTTTTGTCTAATCTTCATAAGTACAGCTGTGAATACTGAACCAACAAGACCTGGTTCCACCTTGATAAAGGCTTGATAAAGAATTAAAATGAATACAATATTAAAGCGGCAGGTATTTGGTGACCATAGAGTTTTTGTGATTGGCTGTTGGCTTCAGTGTGTAGCATATTTGTATAGGCCAAATGCTCTCCTCAGATGAGACAGATGTTTAAATTTACAGTGATTGATTAGTATTTGCTTTATTGCAACCTTCATGTGCTTTCTTTGCATTTTTCTCAGGGTCTATCAGCCAGCCCTGTGTTTGTCATTTCAGCAGCAGAGTAAATTCTATCCCTCAAACTAGTAGAGAAGTTTGTGATCAAATGGTGCAAGAAGGAGACAGTGAGTCTGACGGTTTGTGACATCTGGCCAATGGTGAACATCATGCTCTAAATGCAAGGGTAAAGGTACTATTATATTATTATAATAGTACCTTTTAATAGTACCATACTAGTACCATTATTGTATCATATACTTAGAGTCTACCTGAACACTCAGACAAAGCTCCATGCAACATAAATCAGTCTGTTTTGCAGAGGGTGTAAGCTGGGCAGGAAACATGTATTTTTTAACTAAACAAGATGGTTCAGATGTAAGAAAAAGCAGTGGCTGCTTACTGCAGAGTCACTGGCCTAATCCATCTTCACCTTAGTGTCCTGCCCTGCCCCCACCCTTTCTCTAACTTTAATGCCCCTTAGGCACCTTAATTCTTCCCACTACTTGAAGGATTTTACACGCAGTATAACACAGCACAATCCACTCTGTACCTTTTACTTCAAGTCAAACAGTTTCATTGCACAACTTCAGCACTTTCTTCAAGGTATCATGTGTTTAAGGTTATTGTGGAAATTACACATTGTCTCTGGAGCTCTCTACTGGACATAAGAGGATCAGTCCCCAACTACACTAGTCCAAAACCTGGCATAAATGGGGATAAAGCACCCAATGTAATGTGCCATATCTTTTGTACTTTGAGGCCAGCTTGACTGTAATCATTACCAAATTTTCTGATGCAGGAAGAAATTTGCAACCGTTGAATAAAATAAAAAATCTTGCACCAATGACCCCCCACAGTCACCATTACTCAGCCCACATAGAGCTAAAAAAATACTGTTCAGTGGTGGTTATAAATTACTTACCAGAATAGGACTGTGTTCAGTACACAGATCTTTTAAGCCTTTCTATAGTAAATCAGTGAATATCTAAGCTGATTAGATTGTCATAGTTACAGTATGCCCTGCATAGATCCAGACAGTCACTACCACATTAGTCACATGCCAGCAACAGTCTTGATAATTAAGCATATCAACATGATGTAAGAATAAATTTATATTGTTAGAGAATGAAAAGGCGAGGTCTAAAGATAATACCAGTGATGTCTGTGTTGTATAATGTACTGGTCCTTGTGACTCATCATGGTAACCTATCTTGCTGGGAGGGTTTTATACTGTGACAATGCTTTATTTACTTGAGTAAGAGGGTAAGTAGGAAATTGTGTAAGCATATAACCAGGGTAGTATGACAGTGCAGATCACACTTAAGCAAAACAAAGAATAAAATGTTCGCCTGCTAATTTGTGAATAGCAAAGAAAACACACATTCATATAAAACTGTCAAAGTCATTGGAGAGATGTGTAGATAAATAGCTGAAGTTACAGAAGAAGGTGGGAGAGATAAGAAGCAGGAACTCTAATCGGAAAGAACAAGAGATCGCTTGTAGGCTGAGAACAGGACGCAGTCATTTACACTGAACATTTTTTACTGCAGGAAAGCATCCTACTGGTTGTTGTAATCAGGAAAGAGAAAGTGTGCAATGTCTTAATCTTGTGCAAGAAGTTTTACAAAGCAAGAGAGCTGATAAGAGACATGCAAAGTTTAGGGTTATACATTATGCTTATGTGTGGGACACAACAGAGAGAAGGAGAATGTTATTTATTGAAAGGGATCTTGTCATTAGGACGACTTAGAACGAAAGGACAATGACAAACTAAAGATATAGAAGGAGCGATGCAACGCAAAACGATGCCAGCTGCTGGCAAACACCAGAAAAAGAAGAAGTAGAAGAATAATTCCAGTAGGTGGCAGTCGAGTACAGTCACGGAAGCGCCCGTTGTTGTACCAGTTCCTTTAAGGATGTCCAAGTTTTGTAGTTCCTGTGTTGTTGACCTGTCAGCCTTGTAGTACAGGCTGTCACTGCTGAGAATTTGTCTGTCCTTCTGGTTGATGCGGTATTTTGACAGCGACACAGAAAATACTGGGACGTTGGACGCACAGGATTGTTCATCTTTACCGTTGTCACTTGTGCTAGCGAACTAGCGAGCTAACGGCTAAAGTTAGCTAATAGGCGGCCAACTTTAAAAGGTAGATTGGTAACTAGCAACTGAGGGTGGCTAGCAGCGTTAGCTAGCTTTCTTGCTTTCAGCCAGCTAGCCTGCTGGCACTGCGAGGGTAGGAAGCCGCCCACTCGTGCAAGGCAGCATTCCGAAAAAAAAAAACAGCGAAAGGTAAGCAAGCAGAAACTTCAAACAGATACCTGACGTTAGCTAATGTTGCGAGCCGGGATTTTTAGCCTAGTGAGGTTGGGAATTTCAGTGAGAGGCGAAAAAGTCGGCACAGCGAATTTTTTTTACTGCTGTACTTCACAACTATTATCACCAAGCCCTTTGTCAGCTGTTGGTGTCTCTCCTGTCAATAGTTGAGGTTAGATGCCTGTTGCACTCTCTGTGTCAACTTTGCATGTGTTTGCAGCCTTACTGAACAGCATTATAACTTCCCAGGGATACTAGACATTGGGAACATTGTGTTAAATGCTGTGTGGATTTCAAAGTGTGGTCGGAGGACCTTTAGTGAGCCGGGCCGGGCCAGGGCCGAGTAACTTCTGTGTTTAAACCTTACTGTACGAGCGAAGACAGCGTTGGATGTGCACACAGTTACTATTCTTAGATTTGACCCGAATTTGAACAGGTAACTTCCTGTAATCAATGATTAATCATTTGAGTCATTTGTGGAACAGTGCTGCAGTCAGTGTCTCATTTCAGTTTTTGATGTGTTTCTGGAAGATATGCAGGTTTAAGCCTGATAGTTGGCTTAAGAAAGATATCGAAAAGTCTCTTTTAGCTTTGAGAACGTAAAGAGAAATAAAGATGATTCTGTACTAGGCTAGCCAAGTATTTATAAAGCAGTTACAAAAAGAGCAACCGCTGACCAAAGTGCTGGACAAAGCAATAAAATACAATTTGAATAAAGTTTAAATAAATAAAAGGCTAGAAGGCTAAACTTATAGGGTTAAGGTAATCACTACAAGTTTAATACATTATATTGTTTTCTTGGATTTGCTGAGAAGCATTGTGTTATTTAATCGTTTTACAGGTTTGATCGTGTACCTCATTTGCACAGCACTTATTCACACAGTGTTTGGCACTGGTCCCTTTGTTGCGTTCTTATTATAGCAGTCAGTTTCAGTGACGATGACATGCGCTCTTCATCTAAATCTTCTCTGTCACTGTGTGGGAGCCCTGTAGGACTTCTCAGTCCCAGTGTTCAGCTGGCAGGAGGGGGGCGTTTGTGCAAGTGCCCAGTGTTGGATCAGGTAGCTGTCACCACCAGGAATGTTGAGCTGCCATGTCCTTCACTCATTGTACTGAGTCACAGTTTCATAACTGACACAGCAGCAGATGTCCAGCCGGGGGCTATTATGACCTAATCGCAAGTTAAAAGAAACCTTTTCTTTTGCTTTTCCATTTCTTCTAAATTTATTGTAAAACTTTCAGATAATTAGGTCAGTTGTTAATGCTCTCAAATCTGGATACCAATGTTGAACTTTATTCATATATCACTTTCCAAAAACATAGTTGTGAAGTGCTTTTCATGACACAGCAAAATAGATCACTATTAAAACTTAAAAAGAAAAGTACACACAACTGTAAAAACAAAACAGCGAAAACATGATATGTACTTGAACAGTGTGTGAAATATGACGGGTGAAATAAATATATGCAATAAAGCATCAGGTTTTTTAAGTTTTGGTGTTGTCTGCATGAATTTGTTAGATGAATTTGACATAAAAGTGGTCATAAAGGGAGAACAGATAAAAACTTGTTTAAGACACAACTAGTGTTAAGTAAAAGGATAAATTGGGATTATCCTAAACTATAAACAATGCACATCTACTCTAGTTTAATAATAATATGGAGCTGGATATCTGAGTATGTCTCCTTTAAGGAAGTGCCACGGTTAATCATAAAATCTGAATATCCACTTTAATGATGTGTGGTTTGATGGAATGTGTGGAATGAGGCAGAGCTTCCACCCATAACACTAGCACACTTAGATTATAGACTTGACTTTTTTCCATATTCTGACTGTCGGGGTGGTTGGAACGTCTTTGTTTTGAATGAGTCGTGAAGCTAAATGTCATGTGATGCTAAAGAGTCTCTTTTTTTTGTTACAAGGGCACAGACACACTGCAGACAAGATACAAACACAAGACCTTCCCATATTTGTTCTCTTCTGCATGGTTGATTAATGAACATACACGTATTCGGTTGTCATTTTGGCTATGGATTATTCGTTAATCATTTTTGAAAGCAAGCATTTCTAATGTTTAATAACTTTTATAATGTGAGCTTGTTGGTTTGATAAGAGAAGCCGACCGAAGTCTCATGAGGGGATTATTCATCTTTGCAAGAAGTATTCCTTTATAGCTTCCTCCAAATATCTCAGGCTGTGCCATAAAGTTGTGGAAAGGCATCCAGCAGGCTCTTATGTGTATCACAAAGTCAGCTGAAGTCTATCAGCATAGAGTATAAAAATACGCCTACTTGTGGTGACCTGCTGACACTGGAGAAACGGGGCTGGGTTTAATGTTCCCACATGCGAGGCTAACTTGGTCTCACACGAGGCATCAGATGTAAAGGCTGAATGGGGTTAATGTTCTGTATGTTTAGGAATTAACTATGGTATGTTGGAACAGGTGGTGTTTGCTTGATTTTCACTTGACCTGTATCTCTATGGACGTGAGAATCTGTCATGGTGGTTCATACTGTGTTCTCCCGGTTTCTGGGTCAAAGGTGACTCGGCATATATCACCTGTCATAACACAACAGCTGTATAAATTTACAGTCTGTCCGTGATGTATATTATATTTTGAGTGTGCTTGTGTGCTTTAATTATGTAATACAGTTCCTACCCCCAACATAAAGTGTTACTAATAGGGCTGGGCTATATCATAACGTTCACGGTAATACTGGTGTAATGTTGGGCAACGATAAGAAAATCAAATATCGCGATAGAATATGGGTAAAACGCGCATGCGCAGTGCCTTTGTTTACATACGCACATGGCGGCGATGCAGAATGAGAAGGGCGAAAGTGGATCGTTAAATGAAACGGATGAACCAGAATTGGTTTGTAAAAATGCTGCAACTTCAGTGGTGTGGAACTGGCTTAGCTTTCATCCGTCAGATACACAACAAAGCACTATTTTTGGTAGCGCATGCTAGCGGGCCGTCGTTATTACCGTGTTTTTTGGAAAATACAGCACACTCAATCAATCCTTTGATTTTTCTGAAAATCGACAGTGCCCTTTATAATCCCGTGTGCCTTCTGTATGGATTCTGGTTGTGTTTACTGACCTCGAAACGATTTTATGTGTTACACGGCGCTCGAAAATCTGTCAAATGTTTCAGTACGACTTTGCTAAGCTATGAAGGTGCAATGCTCGATGATTGTCGGAGCATTACGGCTACCGTAGTCAGGCGCCTCGCCGAGTGATACGTACTTTGCTTCAACATAATATTAACGTATTGTGTGTATAACACTCGTTTTAAGTTTTTTGGATATTATACATGGTTATGCTCAGGATATGTCGGCCAATTTCCACTGGAAATGCCTTTTGGTTAAGCTGTCAGCAAGGAATTTGCATTTGCACTGTTAATTTTTTATATAACTTTAATGCACTTAAAAAAAGCTGCTTGTTTAAGTGAAAAAACATTGATGGGTTGTTGTTTTTTTTGCACTAATAAAGTTAAGGAGTTGTAAAGTATTTTGTCTAGCGTCAATTATCGTCAGTTATATCGTTATTGCAAATTTTCAAATGTATATCGTGATAAATATTTTTGGTCATATCGCCCTGCTCTAGTTACTAATTAACCTAGGACATGGAAAAGAGTTGAATGTGAAGTGTGGGGTGTTTAAATTGCACTTGTCTTAACCTTTGACCCAGATGGAGGCCCAAAGCTCCAGCACACTGCTGCTGTCAAGAAAGAGAAGAAGAGATGGCTCCAATGGGGAGGCCGAGGAGGGTGAACGGTTTGGGAAAATCCCCAGGTGTACTGTGGTGAGTCTTTGTGCTTTAACAGCACCGTATTTGCTGTGCAATCTTTGTGCGTAATGCTGTACAAAGTGCACACCAATGCAAAGAGCCCCAAGCAATAATACTGCAGTGTGAGATATCAGCTGATGTTTGCTGAGGAAATGTCATCCGTTCACCCTTGATGTCCACATCAGTTTATGCTGTAAGAGTCCAGGAAAGAGCAATTACATCATTTTAAAGATATGACGACAGTTTTTCTAGTATTTGTGAGGAAATTCATTTAAATAAAAAACAAAAATGCACAATTCATCCTTTATATCATCTCATTCTCCTCCAATGTCTCTTTCAGGGGCTCAGGCACCCTGTACCCTTTGCAGATGAGCTAGAGCCAGCTGATAGTAAAGCTTACAAAAGAGTCAGCATGGAAGAGGCCAAGAGGGGAACACCACGTGAGTCTGAAAGCTTAAATCTCTCACACTTTGATTGCCTCTCTGGTGCCACAGTCTTAAGTAAATTCACAGATGTGGTCAAAATGAAACCATTTGATTCTCTCTGTCCACCTCCTAATATCTTATCTCATTTGTTCGTCCAGCTGAAAGACCTGTGAGGGTCTATGCAGATGGCATCTTTGATCTTTTCCACTCAGGTCACGCCAGAGCCCTCATGCAGGCTAAATGCCTCTTCCCAAATACACATCTCATTGTTGGAGGTAAGTAGGGTTGCCAACCGTCCCTTAAAATACGGAATCGTCCCGTATTTCGAAACAAAAGTACACGTCCCGTATTGAGCTAATAAGGGACGCACTTTGTCCCGTAATACAGTGAGAATCAAAAGTAGTCTATAAATGTTTATGGAATTAACGCCTTGTTTGAAAACATAATTCCCAGCCCCTCTCCTGCTTTGTGACCAATGAGCTGACAGCACACTTATGACAATTCGAGTATGACAATTCAGATTACCGCTCATCTCATTGGTCGAGGAAAGGTCGCTTTCGGAGAAAATACCGGAAGACAACAGATGACCACAACAAGAAGCATGGCCAACAGGGAAACAAACGCCGACACTGCGGTGCAAGTCTCGGACGACAGTACACCTAAAGCTGGGCAAACACTGTGCGATTTTTTTCAGTCACGTTATTCAGCTCCTGCTCAAACTGCACGATTGACTCACAGGGGTTAGAAGTTCATAGGTCACGATGTACTCTCACACTATACGGCCCGATGCTCTGATGCGACCTGAGTGCTCACACTGTGCCAACATAACATGAAGGTTATAACAGAAAATCTGTCGCTCTCTCTCTCTCTGTCTTTCACTCACACAGACACACCACCACCATCAACTTTGCTAAATTGCTAATGAAAAACATTGATCAGGCAGCTGTGATTAAGCAGCAGTGTAAATCCAACTATTTTCACGGTTGTTGTGGTCGTGATAATTTTGTGAGGCCACATCGAAAAGGCTCGGATGAGCTTTCCAAAGTTCTACAAGTTGTGCCTCCATCGCTTGTGTCCAGATCACACGCTGCACCGCCGTGCTGCTCCGTCTTTTTCACCGACGTTTACATGTTTGCGCGCGAGCAGCTGCGGTGACACCCTCACGAGCGATTGATAATCGGGAGCTGGTCGTGAGGTGTTAATCACTTCTCGTTACCCCACGTATACTACATGACGCACAATGAAGGCCAAAATCGGTCCGATCACTCAAAAATCGGCTCAAAATGGGCCTAAAACCGCACAGTGTAAGCCCAGCATTAGAGCAGCAATGTTTGTTTCCCTCAGAGAAAGGGAAGAATGGGAAAAGGAAAACACCTGGCTGGAAAAAGTTAATATGGGCATGTGCAGTGAATATCAGCGCTATGTGGCCAGAAGTGTGATAATATAATTTATTTTGTGTAATAAACAACTGCAAGGATAGATGATTACAACAAATAGATGACTAATACATAAAAGTAATACATAGGTGAATAATGATGATGAGTTATGATGCGTAATCATGGGAACAAGTGGGTTTACAAACAGGAGCAGCTGATTAGCATTAGAAAAGCTGAAATAATACCTCAACTGAAGCCAATTGTACTAAATGCACTAAATAGAATAGAATAGAATAGAATTCAACTTTATTGTCATTGCACATGCACAGGTACAGGGCAACGAAATGCAGTTTGCATCCATCCAGAAGTGCTTTAGTGATATAGATATATTACAATATATATTAGCAATAATATAGATATGTGAGTATATTACAGAAATGGGTCTATTATGGTATGTTATAATGTACACGGTATGAAGTATGTTGTGAATATTCTATAACTATAAGTATGTACAGGCTATGAACAGGATATAAATATGAAAAACTATACAGAATATGAAATAAATAACTTTACAGAATCCGAGATATACAGCTATACAGAAATGGGAACTATGCAAGTTGTAAACAGTTGTAGGATTAAAGATTATCGTATGTACAGAATGATTATTTACACAGAGCTATACAGTAGTGCAGTTAAGATAAGTGAGGGTGTAGATAGTTTCTACAGAGGCTATATAAAGTGCTAGTGGTTGTGAGTGGTGGTTCACTCCATGTTATTATTGTGTTTGAGGGTACAGTTGTCCATTGTGGGTGTGTGTATGTTCAGTCCATGAGTTAACGTGGGTCAGATGTCAGGAGGCAGAGTTCAGGAGTCTGACAGCTGTGGGGAAGAAGCTGTTCCGGTACCTGGTGGTCTTAGTCCGGAGGCTCCTGTGGCGCCTCCCAGAGGGCAGGAGGGTGAAGAGTCCATGTGATGGGTGACTGGGGTCTTTGATGATTTTCCCAGCCCTTTTCAGACACCGCTTCCTGTAGATGTCTTTTATGGCAGGAAGTGGTGCTCCGGCGATGCGCTGGGCAGTTTTCACGACCCTCTGCAACGCCTTCCGGTCCGAGGCAGAGCAGTTCCCGTACCAGACTGTTATACAGTTGGTCAGGATGCTCTCGATGGTGCAGCGATAGAAGTTCACCAGGATGTCTGAGGACAGGTGGTTCTTCCTCAGAGTCCTCAAGAAGAAGAGGCGCTGGTGAGCCTTCTTGACCAGCTTGGCACTGTTACAAGAATATTTTTCTTTCTATTGTTTTCTATTATTTTAAGTTAAGCAGGACAGAGTTCTTTTAAAGAAAGATTTACTTATATTCTCAAAAGTTAAGCATGACAGGCTTCTGTTTAAGAAAGAGACCTGTTTTATTGTGTTAATGTTGTCATTTTGAGCTAAAAATAAATAGCTAAATGATCATTTGTTTCACATGTGTTGATATCACAAAGAATAGAATATGCATCTACTTAAATCAACTTCAAGTCAAATGGTTAAAAAAATAATTTCACACACAAAAAAAGAGCTAGAAAATTCACCACACTGGGAAGGGTGAAGACAACTGGGCCACGAGGTGTCCCTTATTTATTTTTCAGGGAGTTGGCAACCCTAGAGGTAAGCTTGAGTGTGTGTTGCTGCTCTCAGCTGCTGGATGTTGTTCAACAGCTGGATATTCTTTCAGCGTTTCGTTTTTATGCTCTGTGAGCGTACGTCACATTCTGTTCCCAACTGTCTAATAAAATAAGAACAAACAGTGCGGTGGTGTTTTTAATGGCAATGCAATCAGAGATTGTTACATGATGCTCCTTGAACTTGAGTCACAGTAAATCCCTCAGCTGAAGTGTTTGAGTATTTTCTGTCTCTATGGCTTTCCCTTCTGTTTAAATCAGTTTTTCAAAGCCTCTTTTTTTTGTGGAGAAACTTTAAATTTTCACTTCTTTAAATATTTCCTGTCAGTGTGCAGCGATGACCTGACTCACAAGTACAAGGGCTTCACAGTGATGAACGAGGATGAGCGATATGATGCTATCAGACATTGCCGCTATGTGGATGAAGTAGTGCGAAACGCCCCCTGGACGTTAACGCCGGAGTTTCTTGCAAAACATCGTGTGAGTACATGACACAGAATTAAAAACCACGACTAGAAACTTTCAGTCCCTTCACTCAGAACTTGGAGTTAGACTGTAGACATTTTTATAGTGCTAACTTTTTCCCTACTGTTTTGTTTGTTTTATTTTTGTACAGCTTGTAGATCTGAATCTCCCCTTTGTTTATCTGTGTTGCTTGTAATGACCTCTCCAGATTGACTTCGTGGCCCACGACGACATCCCATACTCCTCAGCGGGCAGTGATGATGTTTACAAGCACATTAAAGAAGCTGGTGAGCAACAGCATAATGGAGATTAGGAATGTGGTATGCAGTCAACAAGGATCAAATTGGATAAGTCCAGAAACTCTTATCGCTACAGCTTTTTCTGCTTTCTTTAGGTATGTTTGCACCCACCCAGCGGACAGAGGGCATCTCCACCTCTGACATCATCACTCGCATAGTCCGCGACTATGATGTATATGTCAGGCGCAACCTGCAGCGAGGGTACACAGCCAAGGAGCTCAACGTCAGCTTCATCAATGTACGAAACTTTGCTTTGCTCTAACCGGACGTTAAACAGACAGTGGATGTGTTCGTTAACCTGTCTCCTTTGTCACGTGCACCCTTAACAGGAGAAGAAGTACCATCTCCAGGAACGCGTGGACAAGGTGAAGAAGAAGGTGCGTGACGTAGAGGAGAAGAGCAAGGAGTTTGTCCAGAAGGTGGAGGAGAAGAGCATCGACCTGATTCAGAAATGGGAAGAGAAGTCCAGGGAGTTTATTGGAAACTTCCTGCAGATGTTTGGCCCTGAGGGAGCCTTGGTGAGGATGCTGGTTTTGTTTGGTCTTTAAACACTATTTAATGAGGAATTTGATTGGAAACATGTGCTTTTTGGCAATGTTAAACGTCTGGGAGACTTTTTCACTTGAAAGAAAGGCTTTATAGCCAGTGATGCACACATCTGCGAGGTGAGAGTATTGTTGGTGTAAATGAACAAAGCATAAACACGGTAGAAATGGTGAAGACTAAAATAACATGACTTTGTGATAGTAGGCTTCAGTCACACAGGACTGTAGACCAGTTACTGACAATGTAGGAACCACCAATGTGAGGGGAAAATGCAACTTTTGCAAGTGTCTGCTGTGCAGCCGCTCACAGTGACGTGGTATTGTTTTGATACAGGGACACAAAATATCAGTATTTTAATAAATAAATGTAAATACTCTCTGAATACTATGAACAATAGGGCTCATCTTATGCATCACCAACATCAGTTGCCAACTGGTCGGGATTACACATTTTTCCTTAGCGACTAGAGGTTACCAGGGGATGGTTAAGTCATTGATGTCTTTTATCTTTATTAGCTCAGTCGGTTAATTCCATTGTGCATAATATGTGTGATCTACAAATCGGAACATTTAATTTTGTCCTTCAGTTGTTTGAACTCACAGGCAGGCAAAGATCCAAACTTATTTTCACTTGTCTCGGCCAAGATCTTGCCTGGGACTTTTAAATCTAAGTTTTCAGCTCATAGTTCTGATATCAGGTCGGAGTCCCAAAACACACGTCTTCCCATATGTGACATGATGGTACTGTAGAAATGAAATGCAGTCTTAGTGTTTTTTGATAGTGTCTGGGATTTAAAGCAGAGATATAAACTTGTAACAATGAAAAAAGCCGTCAGCTGGACCATGTGTACTCTGTGTTTTTGTTACCACTGTATGTAGAAAAGTCACACTGACTTAAAATCACACGGCACAGCACATTATTCCTGCATTCAGCTGATTTGATCACCAGCTCATCTGTTCCCGCCTTTGTCTCGCCTCCACAGAAACACATGCTGAAGGAAGGACGTGGCCGCATGTTGCAGGCCATCAGTCCCAGACAAAGCCCCAGCAGCAGCCCCACCCGCGAGGAGCGCTCTCCCTCTCCCACCTTCCGTCTCCCCTTCTTCTCCAAGACCTCCCCGCCCCCCTCACCTCCCCATCACAGTGGGGCCCGCGGATACCTCATCAGCGAGGACGACGACGACGAAGACGACGAGAACTAGACTTCGTTCGCGCTCTCTGCTGTCAGGTCGCAGTCAGCTCTACTAAACTGGTAGCACTGTCGAGTAGCGTGAATTTCATTGAGCTCCTGCTTTAAATGTCTTTTTGTTTTATGGTTTTACTTTGACCTTTAGGACTTCACTGTCATTAAAACAGCCAGGTTTGTTTTTTTTTTAAACGGCCAATTTTATCCTATTTGTTCCTGTGTAAGGATCAGTTAAAATTATGGCTGTAGTCACTTGAGTTCTTTACAGGTAAGTTTCATTTATCTTTCACTTTGTTTGCGTTGGGGGTTTTTTTGTGTTGTTTTTTTAGTCACTCACTGTCACAGATATTTCACGCGGTGCACTCGTCTACCACGGTATTATTAAGGTTAGCATTGTATTGCATTAGGAGTGGGTCCCCCCGCCATGGCTTTGACACCAAATTCGGTGTCGGAAAGGTCAGCCGAGGAATCACGAAGACACTGTTGGGTATCTCGGGCTGCAGGTTGTCAGAGCAGGTCAATTAATTGAAGTTTTACGTGCCCTGGCTCATGCAACGGGGCAATTTATATTCTGCTCATACTAACAAAACAAAGACCTGGCTCTTTTTTTTATTTCTCATTGTTAAAATAACCAGGAAACTCCAGATCCTGTGTGAGCTGAATCTGAGAGTACACTTGTTCTACTAAACAGCAGCGTTTTTCCAATGTGTGTGTGTGTGTGTGTGTGTGCGCGCCTGCCTGCCTGCCTGCAATTGGGCCTGTTTTTGTCAGTGTATGCGCATGTTCGTGTGTCAAAGCTCTTAAATTGGCATGTTTGAAACGTGTTCTGTCAATATTTGCCACCTGTTTACAGATCTGGTGTAAGCTACGACTTTAATGCATATAGTAATAAATTTGCTTTTAAATCGTGTCTGCAGACGGGAAATCGGTCTTTGAAAGACTAGTTTGGGACTAGACGCCTTTCAGTGGCGTAAACAGAGGAACAGCAACAGTTTAGATGTTGATGTAGATACTTAAATGCTTATTTTTGTAGATTTTGTTTTTCACCTGTGCTGCTTCATTTTGAGCAGATAATCAACATGAGCAGCGGTGGAAAAAGTAAAATACACAACAGTCTGGTTGCCCATCTTTACAAATAAGTATTCATAAGCACAAAACAGGTTTCTTTGCTGAATAAAGCCTCCTAATGGGAAGCACACTAAAACAGCAAATCATTAAAACTTAAGGCTGGGCTTGTGTGCACCACACTTATGTAGCTACCTCCCTCCCTGAACTGATTGTTTCCGAAGACGAGCACAAAGTATGGGCATAAGGTTTCCTTTCTAAACAGAGCCATTGTCCCTGCACTGAAGCAATGTGACTTGCTCAAATATTTAAGTCCAGCCTCTGTGTGTGTTATGTCCTGTATCTTTGGGGATAAATCATGTTTTTTTTTTTTTGTTTTTTTTTTCCCTCCCCTCCTCTGTAACTGTGACTGAAACATCACAGGATATCTGAAGATGTAACGCAATACTGTTAAGATGACGCTAATATAAATGTTGACAGATGTCGATTGATATGCTCTAGGCTTGTTGTGGGTGAAATCTTAATTGGAACTTGAGGGAAACAGCTGAACAGGACTTGAGTACTCACCCTGCATTATTCCTTGAGGAAATCCAGCCTAGTCTTTGGTGCTGAGCTAGTTTTGGGAAGCCTCGCTTTGTTTCTTCTGGAAGCTTTTCCATTAAAAAAATAAATAAAATCAGTGAACTTCTCATTAAGAGCAAATCCACCTACAAGGTGGTGGAGGCTCGAGTGGCAAGCCAAGCCAATAATAGCCACTATTAATAAGAGGCATGTAAATGTTTTAACAGGAAGTGTTTTTAATCGTGTTATTTTGCTGTTTGGGGCAATTTTGTTTTATGTCCTGTATGTAGAGAAAGAGCAAGGCAGTAAAAATGTATTAAAATTGTTGGCCAAAGCATTTCTGGATCATGAGCCATCATTTGTCTTTCAGTATTTTCCATGTTAACTGGATTCTTTGGCATTGTATATAACCTGCATTGAAAAACCAAACCTGCTCCTGTTACAAAATCTGCTGTTCCCACAAAGAAGCACATCCTTATTTCAAACAATGAGAAAAGGAAACTGGTACAATAGAATTCAGACAGCCTAAAATAACATCAAATGAAAACAAACAGGTGGGTTTGGTTACAGAGTCAGATTTAATTGGACAGAACGGTCACCAGGGCTACAAACATGAAGAAGCAGACAGGTGCAAAGCAAACGCCAGGGGGAGACCTCACCTCACTGCAAACACGTCTAGGGCCTCGTCTTTGAATCCCAAAGAAAACCAAGTGTGCCAAAGTTAAATTTGGGTGTGAATTTGGGTCACGACTTGCTTATCATGATGATGGTCAAGCTTAAAAACTGTCTGGAATGTTCCCTTATGTTTTAACTTCACTGACTGAATGCCAGGGAAAAAAGTGAGGGAGAAGTAGTGGAAAAATACCAGGGAAATCTATCAAAAAAACAAAAGGCTTGCACATCATCATTTCTGCTCTGCCTGCTTTTGAGATCCGAATGAGCACTCCTGAAAACACGGATCACATATCAGTCAATTCATTCAAAAGGGTAGATTCTACTGAGAGACGTTTGTATACAGGAACTACATCAGGATTCATTTTAAACCACAACAGCTACTAATCATCTTAGCAGGGATAACTCGAAGATTTGGGACTTCTAAGTGTTGAGTAGATAGTGGAACAATAACACTGAATAAACACAACAGGGGGGGAAGGAGGGGGGGGGACCCTTCAAGCCTCTAGTTCGCTCCCCCGGACACTCCCGCATCACTCGTCTTTTTCTTTCAGACACCGGCTGGTTCATGTTTACTCATCACAACGAGATATATACGATACAATGGTTCACATTTTGCATATATCTGTGCATTATAACATATTTACTTTTTTTTTCTTTGACAATGTAAATTTCAATCTTCAACACCTAGTTAGGGAGAGGTGGGAGGGGGTGAGAGAGAAGTGATAAGGGTTGTGGGAGGAAGAGGAAGGAAAAGGAGGGGGGGAAAAAAAAAAATCTTAACAGGATAGATGGGAGGGGAAGTGGTGAGTTTGCTGCCTGGCAGGGGGGAGGTACAACTTTAGCAGCGGGTTTCATAGATTCCAGAGCGGCCGATGTACCGCACCCATTTGATGACATCATGGTCACTGTAGTTGAGCTTGGACTCAAACACCTTCAAGTAGCGCACCTTCAGGCCGGATGGCGCAAAAGGAACCTGCAGGGACAAAGGAGGAATGTTACAAACGTGCCAAAACATGCAAGGTGTAGGTCGCGGGTTCTTGCAACAGGAAGTGTATTTATGTGGAAATAGTAAGCAGGAAGTGATTTGCATGGAAGATAGTAGGATTTAATCCAAAGTCCATTTTTATGGCTAGCAGCTCTATAATAAGGTCCACTTAGCATTCAGAAAAGTAAGGCTCATGCGCCACTCCAGTGAGCAATCTCACCTCAAAGTTCATAGAGATGGGAGGCCTGGCCCATTTCTTCTTATCGTTGGTTGGCAGAAGCTCAATCTCTGCACTGATCTGAGACTCCTTCATCCCAGCCATCCGTTTGATCCTAAACAAGCACAGAGAGAGATGTGAGACATTGCATTTTCACTCCAAAAAAAAAAAAAAAAAAAAAGAGGGAAAAAAGGAAAAACAAAGAAAATATGAGGTTGTTAATCATCAACTTTTCAGAGAACATAAAAGCAAATTTGCTTTTCCCATGTGCAGCAAAGTTGATACTCACTTCCAGACAATGGCGTTCTCACTGGCCTTGTACTTGGCTTTTCCTTTCATACAAATCACCTGCACACCGCTAGTATTGAGGGGTGTTGGGATACGCACCTGAGGAGCGACGATAAAACAATAAATAATTAGAGCAGGTAAACTTTTGACCCATAACTGCACATTTTCTCTGATTTAAGTTCTTAGAATTTAAAACGTATTTTCCTAACATCTTCTGCATTTCTGAGTAAAACGCTACATGTTGAGTGTAAAATGAAAAAAAAAACAAAAACAAAACAAAACCAAAAAAAAAAAAAAAACAGCTGACCTCAATCTTCTGAGCCAGCAGTGATGGTTTGAAGTTGGACTTGATGACCACTTTCACCTCCAGTTTGGTGCGGCCCACCTCCCTGACTAGAGGAATAACTCGGAACGGCAGGATGATGTCCTTTGTAGTGCGATATCTGCAAGAAATAGCATGAGAAGAAACGGTGTAAATTAGTAAAGCAGAAACAAGCCTAGTCAGTATCTTCAGTGTTCATCCATGCCAATTAATGATGCTTTTAATGTCATTAGAGCCAAACAATTTCTCATGGCTTCACAATAAAAAAGAAGCTAAAAAAGAAAGAAAATTTTCATCTACTGACCTCATAAGCTCATACTCTCCATCAGGGGGGATGAAGCTGATGCTACGCTCAGAGTCAAACTTACTGAGGCGCACACACTGGTGGAAGGTGCAGTCATCGATGGCTATGGACTGCTTCCCACTACCAGGAAAGAAAACACATCAGACACCACATGAGATGAAAGAACAGTCCACCTGTTTATTACTAAAAACGTACAGGAAAAACAAAAAAAGGTCCCAGTCTCCAAAAGCTAAAACTACAACTTTCCCTCAATTAAGGTTTATCATATGACTACACAAAGGGACACAACTGCTTAGTACCAAGACATGTGCACCTGGTTGAGGTTAATGTCATTATTCTGCACTTAAAACAAATCAGTCACTGTTAGGTGTTTGGGTAAAGGATTAGATGTCAAGCAGGTAGGTGTGGGTGCAAAAAACAAACAAACAATTCTACCAAAAGAGGGAAAGCAACCACCAGGCAGCACACTCAAAAGTTAAAGACGTGTTTTGTTTGTGTTGACTGTGTGGGGAGCAACAGTGCATGAGATGTACAAATTCTTAATTTGCTAAAGGGCTGAGATGAGACGGGAGCTGGTGTGAGTGTGCGTTGAGGTGGCAGAGGGTGAGGACACTTGTCAGTACAGTACCTTCCTCCCCCTAAATCACTGAGGTACAGCACATAGAAAAGAAAGAGAGGGAAAGAAAGAGATGCATCCAAAGGAAAGAAAAACGAAAAAGAAATTGTAAACCCTGTGTCGTTGCAAGCAAGACAATATTAACACAGACAAGCATAACTTAGGGCTTTTAAAACTTGGACAATGACATTTCCTGTTGTGGTTTTAAAAATAAAATGCATATCACTCACCTCTTCCCTGCATCATCAGAAGCTCCTCCCTTGCCCTGCTTGTCGATGACGATCTTGTCGTTCATGCCAAATTTGCACTCGGGCATTCCACTCAGGTAGCTCTTCATCACGACTCGGCCGGACACGTGAGCACTCAGGACCTGCCCTGTATGGGAATGCTTATGTTAGGCAAAGACATCACATGAAGCTCAAACTGTTTTATTTGTGGGATCTAATGCTGCTCAATATTAAACTCTTACTTAGAAATTTATGTCTCAAGTATGAAAACAAGTAGCAGTGTTATCACAAGTTTAGAATTTATCACTTTCAAAATAAAATACATGCATTTCCAAGACAACAGTAGAACCTGTAAACATGTTTTCTGAGTAATCGTTGTAAACATAAGGACCCATGTTTTGGAAATTTGTAACTGAGACACCCATAATCATCTCAATCATGAGTTGCAACTGTAAACGTTAATACCTACTGCTGCTGGGGAAAAATGTCTGATATGAGACAAGAAGACAAAAACAAAAATCTGCTTTATTGTTTTGAATTTGCATGATTTGAACGAGAAATTTACAGAAAGACAGTGCACACTTTATTTTCATTTTCACTTTTTCTAAAGGCGCCATAAACGCACCTTGTGGTGACATAAGCAGGTTAACGCTTTCCAGTACATCCAGGAAGAGCTCATTGCGGCGATACTTGATGCCCTCGCGACGCCAGCCAATCTGCCCCGTCACCTGGCTGGTGATCTGAGACTGCTCCTCTTTTGTCTGAGAAACAGGGAGGGAAAATGTATCACTACTAACAAAAGTCAAAAGGGGATCATCAGCTCAGATTATCAGCATGGATCAACACATTTTCAGTATGCCGTTACCTGGTGCTGAAGTGTCCAAAGGTTGCAGTTGAGGGAAAACAATGAGACAAAAACAAAACAAACAAACAAAAAGAAGAAAATTATTTACATTTTAAAGCAGTGGTCAGCAAGTTTCATTTTATACATTTTATTTTAGTATCGTGACACTGATTAACCGCTAACCCTCTATTTATTTTTCCTACATGACAAGTGGATATGCACTTTTTCATTTCTAGTGTTTCATATTGTGACACCGACAGTCTGGGAAATGGAGAGTGTACCCTTGTTCTGTCAGAGAGGGAGCATTCATTTATACTGACCTGTCCCTTAATGCCCTGCTGGGTTATGAAGGTCTTCAGCGCCCCAGTCTCTGAGTTCTGGGGGTAGCCAAAGTCCAGGATCTCTGTATGAACAAACACATAGCTTGTTGGGTAAGAAGGGAAAACTAGGACATGTAGGGCCAAACACAACCTGTTGACTCTGCCTTGACTTTAACCTGGACACAAACATAGTGAACAGACTAAAGCAGTGACCTCTTTTCCCAAAAATAAAACTATTTACACTCTACCATAACAGAAAAAAATATGTACATATTTAGAAAATTTAACTGATCTCTCACACGAGCGCTTGTCATCACCTACCATCCAGCAGCTCATAGATGAGCACAAAGTTGTTCTTGATGTTCTCCTCGCTGATCTTGCCGAAGTATGCGGTCATGACGTCACACATTTTGTAAAGGAACTCAAACACCATGGCGGCGTTGACATTTTGCTTGGTGACGGCTGCCAACCAGATGTTGGAGCGCTTCACGTGGAAGAAACTGGTGCGGGCAATATTGGTTACCGGCGATCGAACCTGCTGCCTGGCGTGGATCACGTTCACGCGGAACGCATCCACAGCATTACGCCTAAGATGCAAGGACGAAAGATAGAAAGAGGAGAGGAAGTTGAGATAATTGTTTACAACAGTGTGACATCATGTGAAAGTACTCCTGCAGTTTAACTACAAGTTAAGCTCAGCCCAGACTCATAACAAACAACTTCTTAATACCTCAGGAACATATATATTCATTGAATAGATACCAGTTACCACAAACACATTCAACCAACAGAAAGGGGGCATGTTAAGTTGGTGTTGTTTTGTGTAAAGTGGGATAATTACCATGAAGAGACAACTGAGACATCAACGCAACAATGTCATAATTAACTCAACTTTATAGGAACAAAAAAAAAAAACTAACTAAATCACACAGCTAATCTTGCACAATCTGATCTTTGTTTTAATGTCTTTTTATTAAGGCAGAGAGGAAAAAAAGAGCAAAATAATCTGAATTGCATTCTACATTAAGTATACTGTAGCTTATTGCCGAAACTCAACCATGATTAACATGGATTTATAGATGACAGGGCTCTGTATGAGGGATGCAGCAAGTTCTGACAAGAATTTGCAAATCCCACTGTCCCAGGAACATCTTCAGGGCCTTTTCCAGCCACGATCTCCCACCTTTACAAACCCCAAAATAAGTAGATAAGAGAGTATCTCCTAACCAGGCAACATTGCAAATAAGCCTTTCAAACACTGATGTTCTACTTTTCTACTGTACAACAGCATGAAGGTTGTTCGATTTGAGTATATTTGCATATCCCCAAATAAAAAGCTGAACTCTAATGATGCCCAGCGCTGCGGTTAAGAGCTGCCTGTCAAATACAGGCCATGTAAAAATAAATGAATGATAACTAAACGCAATCTTGTCTTGTTGCTGCTGCATATACAAGAAAATGTTTCACTTAAACAACAAAAAACCAAACAAAAAACTCTTAAGGAATGAAGGGTTTGTAAAACGTTCTAAATGCGGAAGGGTTATAAGAAATGCGAGTATGTACTGTGGCATACTGACGCGGCATGTCGGAGAAATTCTAAGTCTGCAATTGTAGAGCTTATTGATGTAGATGCTAAAAAAAAAAAGTTTGTTGGCTAATGTTAACTTTGCCTCATGACTTATTTCATGTTTAATAAGCAAAGCTGTGACAGCATGAGTGCAGTGGGTAGCAGGTTTAATCATCATCTGCGTGTTAACACAAATACGTGTGCTCAGAGCAATAGCCTACTATTTGACAAAAACAACCATGTATAGAAACTCCAGTCACTACTCACTTCCATAACCACAGTGTAATGTAATAACTACTGGGGCAAACAGGAACACATGAGAACAATGCGTTTTAGCATGACAGTTGCACTGAACAAACAGAGGGAGTTAGGCCTGTGTTTGGCAGTCTTATTTCTGCTTTCTTATGCATTTGAAGTACATAAATGCCCCATCCACTGTTTGAGGAAATAAAATGGGGAGGACTACTTTTGCAATTCAAATGTAGCGAATTCCAATTACATCAACTGTCAATTCACCCAGATCACAGTGTATTGAACAGCAGCTATTAACTAGACGTTCCACCTTATTAGATCAGCTTCAGATTTAAATCATTCCATCTATTAAAATTTATACACAAAAATCATTGGTAACATCTACAAAAATGCCATTAGATTATTTAAAATGATTTGTTCAATTTATCTGAAGGGAAGAAAAAACAATAATTAGGGCAAAGGATCAGAGGACTATCTAATCATGCTCAGACTACATGCTTAGGCATCAGCAGAACTGACTGTGAGCAAGACTATTCACTGAAGTGGCCAAGTTCTTTGGCTATGACTGATTTGCTGTTATATTTCAGTATATGGCGGTTTATTTACCACTGTAATGGCATGACGGGTGACTCATGCTTGGAGAAAGTATCAGGAGTCTGACTGTGGAGTCAATGGGCATGCACTTTAGGGGATCATGGGGTCATTGATTGGTGGCCATGAGAAGGAGAGGTCATGCTTTAGAGGCTCGAGCATCTCTTACCTATTCCTACAGGGGCCAAGATGAACAGATGGAGGAAAATGGTGATACAGAGGATAGAGAGGAGACACGAATGAAGTAAAAGGACACGAGAGACAAAAATGCACAAGAGACATTTTCGTGCATCATGTAGACAGAGTGAGTAACATGGTGGTATTATGATGCCATCACTACAGCTGCATATGTTGGGAAAAGGTCAACAGTATCATACTGCTCCTTAATCTAGTGCTTTACAACACAACAGCATGGCAAGTGAAAGATTATTTATGCCACTGCATTACCGAATTGTTATTTCAAGAAAACCAAGTTGCATGACAGCTTCAACTAAAAACTCAGTTCATAATGTAGCTGTCAAAACAACAATACTGAGCAAAGCACCATGTCTGGTTTACCCTGCATTCTGCAACAGTGAGGATCACCAATAGCAACCGATGCTGATGAGTTCACACATCAAAGATAAAGGACGAAATGTGCAAGCAAGAACATGACATTAGAATTTTCTCCGGCCTTTTTCCCCCCTGTAAGCGTAATACGAAGTCAATACCTTTCCTTATTCACTGCCATTCTGTAGGACACGCAGCGCTGCGTTTCAGAAAGCACAACAAGCAGCTGTGTTTGTGCTACAGCTGACAAGGAAGGAGCAACCATGAAAAATAAAGAAAACTATTACTTTACTGATCCTGCTAAAAACAGCACAGAATGAATATACAGATCCCTGCATGAAGCCAACTCAGACCATTAAGTGGTGTCTGAGTGGCTCAGTTTTTCGAGGCAACAGGTCATAATGAACAGTTCTGCAATGCAGCACACTGCTTGCTATTCAACCCATTTTCTCCCCGACTGTGTTTGTGGTGTCACCATGCCTTCAATAATTAAGATTAAATGTTAAAAAAGGTCAAAAATGTATCTCTTCACCCCAAAACAGGAGATTACGAGTGTATCAGTTCATACACTTATCCCTCTACAGCTTGTCAACCTTCACTGTGTAAATCTACAAGGGCCTGATCTGCCAGTCCTGGAAAAGAGCCTACTTGGACTTCAAAACAGTCAATGAATGTGAATACACAGAATTTAATAGGCAAATTTAGCTATTTTCATTGGTGACTCTTTCTCAGTCTAACTCTGTAGAACTAAATATGATACTACAAGCACTCAGCCAAGTCATACCAGACGTTAAACAGCTCTTAGTACAAAATATATGTCATCCCAGGTGGCCCGGTGTGAGAACTGAGCGTGTATTTGTACACCAAAGTGCTGCATGCTGCCTGATGGATGAAGAGCATCACCCAGGCATTGCTACCGAAATCAAACAGAGTAGGACAGCGAAAACACATTTCAAGCAGACCATCTCCTGCTGTGTTACAAATATACGATCAGGCAACTGTGGCTGCCTGACGTAATTTTACATGTATTATCTAGGGTGTTTAAATTGAGAAGAAGAAGGAGGAGATGTGGCCAAATCTTCTGGCTACCAAGCAGAGCCCTTACATGGCACATTTGAAACCATGTAGGCAACCTGACACCTTCATGGACATTATTACAACGTGGTGAATATACTGTCAAAGGTTTCTCTTTACAACTGGCTTAAAACTGCTGTTTTAAGCCAGGATAAGTTATGGTCGTCCAATTTGCTTTGTAAAGGCTTTCACATAGAAAAAAAACTTTTTTCCTGGTATATATGTTCCACCCCTAATATGAGAATCAAACTTACTTTCTGTGATTTTACAGAGAGTAAGTTTGAGGAGGGAGAACATGAACTCACAAATGAGCTATGCAGTAGTAACAGATCTGACCTGATATGCCTAGAGTCACACTTTATGTCTGTATAACAGTTTTCCACAAAATTTGCAAAATACATTTCAAATTGGGACTCCATGTTTGGATTAATTAAGGATTTTTAAGCAATCTACAGCACGAATTTCTTCATGGCTTTTGTTTTCCTAACATGTGCTAGATTTAACTGACCTTATGTATTGTTATAAGCAGCGAACATTTCAGTTCAGCACACATCAGATATTATGCATTCGGTTTAAGACATTTCCTGACCCCAGAGAGTAACCTTCTGTTTGATTGAAGACTTTAAAGTTAAAATATGTGATCACTGACTAGTAAATGAATGTCTACAGGATATTAAGCAATCTTTATGGGGAGGAAAAGAAGGCTTCCTCTCTCTACCTTTCTGCCACATGGTAGGAATTAATAACTTGCGTCTTCAAGGGAGAGTCGACAGTGAATCAATTTGGAAAAGCTTTTCCCTCAGCTGCACTTAACCTTTTTAAAAACAAGGTGTGGTTGGATAAGCTTGAGTGAACCAAATGATTACCACAGACAATATGGAAAAAGAATAACTTTTCCCTCTCAATTATTCTTCTCTGTATTTAGTCACTTATAAACAAAGTCTGTAATAAATATTTTTTTATCCATACATACACATTTGATTATTTAAAAAAAAAAAAAAAAAAGTACTACACAGAGGCAGTAACACTACTCTAAATTTAATCCTGGTGCAGGTTTGTATTTGGTCAACAACAGGAAAGACACGTGTGAACTTAGCCAAGAAGAGACATAATCCTCTCTCATCCTGGATCAACTGCAGGCTCTCCACCCACACTGCATCAGGACCTTCTCAGTGATCTGGAGTGTCTCAAAATCTGGGAACATTAGAGCAGGGTTTCTCTCAATTGAACATACCCTATGTCATCTCGGTAAACTCGGGAGATGAGGACCTCCCCCTTGTGGTTGTAGATGAACAGTCCTCCAATCATCGTGGCTGCTCTTCAATCCCAACCTGCCATGGTGAAACCAAAGCCCTCCTGAGAAAAGACAGAAATGAAGACAGGATATGTGGGAAGGAAAAGGAGGAAGAGAAGTAGAGAAGTGAAAGCAGCAAAAAAAAAAAAAGAAAAAGTGAGGGAGTAAGCAATAGTACAGAGAGGCATTTGTCCCTCACATCCGCTTTTTCTGTCCTTCTCACTCTCTCTCTCTCACACACACACACACACACACACACTAAAGCCAGATGGATACATCCTGCAGCTGCACCACTGTGGTGACTCATTTTTCCTGTAAGACACGCACACATGCATACATTATTTACTCCGTACAGGCTAAAAACCACTGCAACTACTCTCACCACAGACAGTTCCCCGTTTTCTTCTAAAGTAAATAAGATTATTGACGAGAGATTAGCAGCTACCAATCTGACGCCGGATGCCACCAGACAGCCAGCTAAAAATCTGATGGCCTAACTAAAGTGTCGTCTTACATGTGTTGTCCGAATCGGGTTATATTCTAAAATTAAAACATATCATCAAAAATATTCTAAAGACATTTTTGTCGTTTGGTATTTAATTCTTGCAGAAATGTGCCCTCCTTAAAGAATGAAGATTCTGGAAAACAGAGGATGAAGGACATGCCTGACATTCCTCGAAGATAGAATCCAGACAATTTACACACACAACAGCATTCAGAGGAAAACCACCGCACAGATATAAGCCCGCAAGTGAGAAAATATCTCCTCGTTAAAGCACCGCCGAGTCGTGACAGAATAAACCTCGCACAGAAGCCGAGGGCTTTAATCGCCCATTTATCGGCGAAGTCAAGATGTCTGCTCACTCGGGCCATTTCCTAACGTTCATACATTTTTCATATTTTTCATTTTTTCCCTCGGCCACCGCGCGGTCGGTTAGCTACCATTTTTTTTGTCTTAAATATTATTAAGTGGCTTGACTGTGGTTAGAGGCTTGACCTTCAACTAAGATCGAAGTGATGGAGAATACACCGAGTGAGATATAAGCTAGCTAATTTAGCTCACGATAGCGGGCTAGCTGGCGGTGATATTCAGCGAACCGGAGTCGAGCCGTGCAGAATTTTAAATGGACTTCCGGTCAAAAGAAAACCAGTCAATTTGACGGGACCTTAAAGAGAACCATTAACTATCATCGACAACTTACGAGTTAGCCATGCAAATATACATCACGGGTTATTCAACAATGTTGGGTAATATATAACGTAATAAGAGATATTAACAAGGGGGCCCTTGCTTGCTTTTAATTTGAAGGAAAGACGAGTCCTTTCCGTTATCAGTCTAGTTACTGCTAATGGATTGATGTTAGCTAGCGCCACGGCGGCTAATGTTGCTACGTTAGCATCGCTCACGAATGAAACCGTTTCACCGGCTTTGCGTAAAGGTTTCCGGACTACAGTTACCCTAATTAACGAAAAAACTGCAGTCCTTTCGTCTTTAGTGACCTTACCCTAGTTCTCTCAAGAACGCCACCAGTCTTTTGCCTCTCCGTTCGGCCTCGGATAGCTTATGTCAGGATCCAGTAGGTTCCCAGTTCACACGCCCGCTAATTCCGCTCCTTCCTCCTGGTCCTCTGATAGCTGTCAGCTGACCCGCCGTCCTTACGCACAGCCGTTCCGCCGTGACAGGAAAAGGCGCGGCTGGAAAGATGTGTAAACCGCACCCAGGCCTCGATACGATAAGCGACATGGGTTACTGGCCAGTTATTCCGTAAAACATTTCACGTTTTACGGGAGATAATGGTTATGTTTAATAACCGGAAAGTGCGCTAGAATTGCGCTCACATGTATTTGTACTTGTTAAACATCGACAATTTCTCATTGGCTCCAGGAAGTTTAAGAAAGAAAAAAAAACAGTATTGCATTTTGTTTATTTTTTCCATGGTGGTAGTATGGGTGGTCTTGTTCTACCCTGTCCTGCAGAGTCAACTTCAATTTTATTTTCCAAACTAAACCGAATCGCCTCTCAACAGGAGTTTCCGCCTCAAACCACAGGGAACGTTTTGCATAGAGTTGTTCAGTCTGGGGCAAGTCCAAATGTACACAGGCTGAACGTTTGCACACTCCCACAGCGCTCCCGCCCCACTCTCACTCACTCACTCACACACACACACACACACACACACACACTCACACATCTGTACAGCAGACTGCCCACCCTTCACATTCCTGCGCCTGGACGGTTTTGCAGTCCACTGCTTTTAAATGCAAATATAACCTCAGGTACCATAGAAAGGGGAAAATAAACTCACTAGGTTTCAGTTTTTGGTTTTGCAGAAAGGTATACACAAGCAAACAAAACAGAAGCAGCAGATTTAAGTCATAAAACTATATTTATAAATAAAAAGACATTTTCCTTGATAAAAGAGTAGTGTGAAAGTCATGGTAAGAATTTTTTTTTCCCACTATACATTATCACAAGACAGTCTGAAGATTCGCTGGTTAGCAGATGAAAATGTAGTTGTGCCGTATAAAAACGACTCTGGAAACTGGATGCTCATATTAAGCATTAAAAAGAAACTAGTTGTGACCAGCTACAAATATAATAAAACAAATGCATTCTCAAAGTATGGACTGTAATTCTCTTGCACTACATACATTTCTTTCTTTCTTTCTCTCTTAAGTCAAGCAAATACTTTAAAAGTCTGAATAAGGTTAACAGTTAGTGTTCATTTCAGCTTCTTTCAGTCATTCTTTTTTTCTTGTTAGAGGTCAGCAAGTGGGGAAAAAAAAAAAAACAGGAAGAGGGAAGAGGCTTCAGTCTCTCAGTTTTGACGTGGACAGGGGTGGGGGAGGACAGAGAACATTAGATAAGGAACCCAGAGGAGGGAGGGAAGAGTGAAAAGAAGAACAAATGAAAAACATCCATGTGGAAAAGCACTGAGTCATCTTCCCCAGCTGACCATTTCCACTGCCTCCCTCCCTTCTTCTGCTCTTTGTCCTTGCTAAAACTCTTCCCCACCATGGAGCGGAAACTGAGAAAGGCGCTTTGGTTCCATCTGGAGCAGGGGGGGGGGTGTTTCTTCACTGAAGAAAGTATGACCACTACAACTACTAAGAAAAAGTACAAGAGAGGAGGAGCATTTTCTCTCAGCATACACAACAGGGTGGTTTCCATTTCTGCCTTTAGGTCTCTATAACCAGTGTCACATCACATCAACAAAGAATTCTCCGGCGTTGCCCACCGCCATTCGCAGAGACTGCCGTGACGCAGTGAGCTCAGGGGGCACCGAGGCAAGCTCTCTGCCTGGTGGGGCACCAGGTGCAGCTGTAGAAAGATGTGGTGGCTGAGGGGGCAGGCCAGGGGGGCCGTACACAAGACCAGGCCCATAGGCTATAGAGTGGGAGTTGGCACTGCGGTGGCTCACAGAGCTGCGGACGCTTCGTTCACTAGGGGGAGCCACTGAGCGCTCACTTGGTGCCCGGTGGCTCCTGATGTCTGATTCGCTGCCACTGCCACCGGATTTTCGGCCCTCATTCTTGCTACAGTTAGAACCGCTGCTCCCTGTGAACAGAAAAAAAGAGCAAAATTATTATGCAAGTGAGATGTATGTTTAAAAAAAATAAAAATCACATCTTTTTCTAATTGGGTGCCAATGACATCACGAAGGCAGCGCTGACCCAGTTTGCAGGAGACTCTTGGGAGAGCTGCATGACTAATGCTGACATAGTCTAGGAGCATTCAGGCCAAACAGTTTAGCTATTCCTGAAGGCAGTCACAGGTCTTTATTTTATTATCCCACTCAGACTGCTTAATTTTAGGGCAAGTTCCTGAGAGTGATTAATTTAAACCAAAACAGCTCATCTGATTAAAAAGAAACTTGATGTGGAGGATGCTTTGGTCCAATGCATGTCATCAAATCCAAAAACATAGGAAAGTATTCATGTCAGCTTAATTTTGTGTCTACTAAAGAGCACGAGAGAGAGGTATAGGATGTTACCCTGTCTTAGCACAAACACTGGAAGAATGGGGGGAAAAAAATCTCTTCTCCACCAGAAATATTAAAGCAAACCCAAACCCCAACACTTTGTCTTTTACATTCTGCATCCTGCTAGTTTGTGCACTACTCACCCGTGCATTTAAGTTAAATGAGTACAGAGCATCTAAGATGTTGTCTCAGTGGGCCCAGCTGTTGTTGGTTAGTAAATATCTCCAGTGTGTAAGGAAACTGCACCTTAAACCACAATGTCTGCTTTTCTAGTTCCACACACATTAAACACAGAAACCCCAACATCTGAAGACTTTGGGGGTGATGGAAAGAGTCCTTTTTCACTACTCACAGAGCTAGGCTGTGTCCTTCAAGTTTTTGAAGTCAGCTTATTAAAACATACACTGTTCCTATAAGTGAATTCAAAGTGTGGAGGTAAAACTCCACACCTCATACTGCTCAACAGCGTAAACTAAATGTAAAACACTGCAGAGATGTTGTAATATCACTTAATATATCCCTTTCACACAGAATCTGTGTACAGGCTTATAAAGTCTTTCAGTGAACTCTTTCACAAAAAAGCAGCTATAGCAAGCCCTAATGAACCTCAGCAGCAATGGCTGGTTACCTTCTTGTGAGCTCTGCATCTTTGTAGAAGCATAGTTGTTAAAGGTTTTAGGGAAACCGTGTGCTACTGACATGAATCTTGATTTTTCTTTGAGGAGAAACTGCAAAATTAACATTGTAATTTTATATGAAGTGCTTGAAATTTATCTGTTGAGGACTTAATTAAACTGCACTAACCACTGTGCTGGCTCCCTGCGCTACCAGCTCCTGGTCCACCATGGAAGGGCTGCGGCAGATCGTAAGGGTGTGGAATAGGGAACTGGTAGGGCAGGGCCATGGGCCAAGGGGCTGACCCAGGATGGGGCAGAGGGGGGAGGGTGTCCTGATCTGAGGCACCACCGCTGGATCCATCATGATCATGCAGAGACAAGTGGGTCATGTCTGAGGGAAAGAGAAGACAACTCCGTTAGATTTTCAAGTCGCATCCCACTTAAACTTTGGCGAAACTTGCTGTTACTGCTCACGCTCTAAGCAGATCAGTGAGCTCAAAGTCCACTTACTGCCACAGAGGTCTCCAAAGACATAGTAGCACTGTTCAGAGAAGGTGATCTTATTGACTGTGTGTCGGATGTACCCAGCCTTCAGCAAATTGCTGGCATATTTACGAGCTTCACGGCGATCTGTGAATCCTTCCACATGATGGAAGAGCCAGTCCACCACATCAGAACCTGAAGCACATGTTTTAGAAATCAAATCGTGAGGCTACAGCTTCACTGATCATATTTAAAACTTTTTTGACAACTTTACATAAATCTGATGGTGGTTAATTTATCTATACTTCAATTTAACATTGATTTTTGTTGAGCTCTGGTAACCTGGTAATACACCTTGGTATAATAAAGGCAATTCGATCTCATGCTGAATGTTTCTCAGTTGTTGGAATTTAAACTTTTTTTTTTCCAAAATGTAAAAAAAAAAAATAAGTAAAAATCAACTGAATTAATCGAAGCAGTATTTAGGTATTGCTTTGGCATCAGTGAAACACTCAATCTAAAAGCTGAGAAGATCTGTGTATGTGTGCGTAATTTTTAAAAAGCCCAGTCAAGCTCGCTTTGACAGACGTACCAATAAAGGCATTAGCGATGGTTATCTTGAGCCACATCCTGTCTCGCACCTCCAGACCTGACTCTGGGCAGGCCATGGCCTTAGCAACCGTTGCCATGTCACTGTGAATCGAGAGGTGGAAGTCATCGAATCCTAGGAAAGATGACATGAGCAAGTTAACATGTGGGTGGTGTTAAATCTTTTAAATCAGAAATTGCCACATTGTGTTTTGTTTCCAAAACATTTAAAATTAAAGAACTATTGAGTGCTGTTTTCTGGGGTTAAAGAAAAAAAAATGTTGGCCTGTTTTGGAATTTGCCTCAAAAATATTTGGTTTCCTGTGGTCTCGGCTGTTATTTGACCCCGTTCTGTTCTAATCGTGAATCAAGACTGGATTTGACTGGATCTTTGTTTGAAGTGGACTGCAACTGACTTGGATTTGCTAAATCCCCCAGATGAGCCAGACCACAGTGAATTACATGTCCTCCCTAGAACACTAATGTATCTTACATATAATCTCACTGAGTTTCAGTCCATTCTCAGACCAGCTATCATGACTAAGCGTCACAGTGTCCCTTCTCATCTGCCTCCATTTCAATAGACTTTTCATTTCTTCTTTAATAAAAAAAAAATAAAAAATCCCTTCACAATACATTGTGGATATGTAATAAGATAAAGGGCATTCATATTTTCTATTAAGTGAATTATAGACATGTAACTAATAGGTAAAAGGCAAGTTAAACAATGTTTCAAGAGAAAAGGAAATTTTTCTCCCAAAAGAAAAGGCATCGCAAAACTTCCAAAGATTAAAGGAGACACGAAAGTTGTGAGTTATGGCTCTATTTGGACACGAGCAGATGGTAGCTGAGGCTGAACACAGCAAAAGCTGGAACAGATAATAGTCACAGGAATGTAGTGAGAGGGAAGGGCCGCACTTAACACGGAGACTTACTAACAGAGGTTTGGTGGTCACAAGGAGGGAGAGCTGAATGTTCCAAGCGGTATGACAAACCTGGAGTTATTTTCTTCCTCAAATGCTCAAATGTATTTATTTTTAACAAGTAGGCTATAAAGAGGTACCAGGAAACAAAGGAGAAAACTAAAAAAAAGAGGAACAAAAGAGTAAAAAGAGGTACATTAAAAACTCAAAAGGTGGTACAGTTTAAATGTGGAGACCATGTGGGATGAGGATGAAAGTTGCTTTGGATAAAAGTGCACTGATGACAAGCTCCAACGGGCAGCTTCGGGGGGTGATGTGACTCACGTTCAGTCTCAGGGATCGAGCTGCTGATTGAGGAGCTGGTGGAGGTGACTGTGCTCATGGAAGGGCTCATGCCATATGGAGGGTACACCCCAGTCATGGCTGCCGTGTGAGACACCCATGCAGCGGGGTCGATAGGCCGGATTGGCTCACCTGTTAAAGAGAGGGAAAGCAGCTGAAATTAATGAGGTTATTACAAAATCTTTCAAGTAAAAAATAAAAAATGTGTCACTGCGTATAGTTATTGCAGAGGAACCACTCACTCCTGGGCAGAGCAAAGCAGCTCCGAGGGTTTGGGTCCCAGCACTTTGCAACTGTCAGAGTAATGGGGCTGGTAAAAAAGACACATAGACAGTTAATTATTGGTCTTTTTGCACTCCTGTGTTATAGATGCTGCTTTTGTATTCGCTTACCCCGGCTTGTGCACTATGTCTCTTAGTACTCGAACAGCATCATCATTGCTCATGTTCTCAAAGTTTATATCGTTCACCTAGATCAATAAAAACAGAAAAATATCCCAATGAGATGCCAAGTTAGAACTAATGTGGAACTAATACTTTAAAGGAAGAGCTCAGATAGTTCAAAGGCAAAGAGACTGAGCTGGTTTGGACATGTGAAGTGAGGTAGTGGGTATATTTAGAGCAGGATGCTGAAGACAGAGCTGTCGTGGACGTAAGAGAGGAAATGCAGGTGGATTGGATCACAAAAGAGGATACAGTGGACAGGAAGGAATTCTTCAGTGTGCTTGAAAGATATATAAAGAGAGATAAAGCAATATGGCATTAAGAAGTAGCCCCAGAACTACATTTTTTCCTATAAACAGAAATATGAAAATTTCACAGCCCCACAGCGATTCCAGTTCTACTGCAGAAAGACATCAATATGGGGTCCCAAATAAGCAATTTTCCTGGGAAGTATATTTTACAGTACGATAAGATTGGATTAAACGAAAATGTGTATACGAAGAGTAAAAAAAAGCGATGACATTACAGCCAACTGCATCTGTGACACATGCACAAGAACAGAAACCCTTGACATCATTCATTTCAGTAAAAGTGCTGGTCTCAGTTACAACGTGTACATCCACTCACACTATGTGTCTAAATTCCAGATATTCAACTGTAAACTGTTTTCATTTTGTGTGCATCAGTCTCCTACTTAAGACACAAACACACACCTGCAGCAGCATATCCCCGGGCTCTATGCGTCCATCTGCAGCCACAGCTCCTCCCTTCATGATGGAGCCGATGTAGATTCCTCCATCACCTCTCTCATTACTCTGACCCACAATACTGATGCCCAAGAAGTTATACTTTTCTGTGAGGTGGGGAGGAACAGAGTATATTCAAAGAAATGAAGTATTATCAACTTCATATGCTCGCTGAACAAACATCTAACTCCTGTGTGTGTGCAAATCACCTACCCATGTTGAGAGTCACAGTGATGATGTTCAGCGACATGGTGGAGTCTGTGATGCTGCTGAATGACGAAGACTGAAGAATGAAATAAGGACAAGAATTATGAGGAATGCAAAAAAAATACATTAAGAGCAGAATCATGACTTATAACATGAAAGATAATTTTAGGTAACTTTGGTTGAGTTATTGTCCTTTACAACTAAGAGTGTTCTCACCCTGTCCATATTGGAAGCCTTGGGTTTCCTTCGCCGGCGTCGATGTCGTCTCATTAGACGAGAAGAGCTCTGCTCAGTGGAGCTACTAAACCTGAAGAGGAGGGGGGGAAAAAAAAAAAAAAAAACACGATTTAAAATTAAATAAATAATAACTAAATAACAGATGCAGATCAAATTGTCTCATAGGAGTCTTTGAAAGTAGCCACGATCTAATCTTTGAAGTTTCTGGATATAAACTTCCCCATTATAAGCAAATATCTCAAATTTTCTACATACTAATCTTCACCAGTGTACCAATATTTAGTTATAATATTGCTGCAACAATTGAGGCTCTGATGTCCATCCGTTTATGACCACAGTGTACCCATTTCCAACAGGAAAGTGTGCCCATGCCACAAACCTTAAATCATCTCAAATTGGTTTCTTGAACATGGTCATGGGTTCAATGTACTTAAATGATCTCAACAGTCACCAAATCTCAATCCAACAGAGCCCCTTTGGGATGCGGTGGAATGGAAGATTCATATCATATCATGCGCAGTCGACAAATCTGCAGCATCTGTGTGATGCAACATGAGCCACTATTGCTGAGGAATGTTTCCAGCACTGTGCTGTGCCACAAAAAATAAAGGTAGTTCTAAAGGTAAGCAAGAGTCCAAATGGGTAGTAGCAAGGTATACCTAACAAAGTGGCCAACAAGTGTATGTGCTTCAGACACAAAGAATACTTCCAATTGAAATACATTACTTACAGTCATGCTGCCTCATAGAAATTTGTTTCTATGAACATGAATAAACAGATAGCTTCATCGTGACCATTTCAAGTTTGTTACCAGGGCTCAAATACTCCAGTCTACAGTAAGAATAAATAACCCACTGCTGTTTAATTTTACCATATAAATTTAGTAATCAAACGCTAACCATACTACTACCTACTTAAAAGAAAGGCATTTGCAAAACTGCTGAAGCCTCATTGATCCATCAGTACTGGTCTTGTCCACTTCTGGACAGAGGTTTTCCATACCCTGTCCAGGATTCTCAGTGTGACGCTGGTGCCTGACCCCCTTCTTGCTTTGTTTGGCATCAGTGGGAATGAGATGCCTCTACCGGCCTCTAAAACACAGGCGCTATCATTCTGTTCCCTGTTGGCCAGGAGGGCAATTCTACTGAGGTGGCGGGGACGCTGCACCCCCCACTAACAAACAGTGGTTATATGACCTCATGTCTAAAACTGGAAAAAAATAACACACTCCAAAACTCTACTAGATAATTTCAAAGCATGTGCAGTTCTTTCCTTGATGCATTTCAAAATCTATAAGAATCCTTCTATTCTCAGAACCTTTTTTATATGCATAAAGGAAAAACGCTTAATAAAAAGACATTGTTTAAAGGGAAGCCATTTGAAAGCCAGAAGGAAAACAGTTCTACAAGTCAGAATGAGCTTTAACTATAAGACAGCATCGAACTACATTTGAAGGTTACAACATAATCAACAAAAAACAAAACAAAAAAAACTGATTTCTTTCTGCGTCAGAATCCCCCCCAAATACGTAAGAGGTTTTTAATCCAGCTCTTTTGAAGCTGATTAAACGGGAAAAACATCCCGTCAGATGCCTAAAGACTGAGACCAGCAGAGTCTCTGCAGTGGGCTGCAAGGATTACCGCTGGAGCAGAACCCTGAGGTTACCACAAAAACCAGCACACAATTAGACAGTACTAATCTTTGCCATAAACCATCAACTATAACTCCACATGCATTCCTGAAGCCAAATGCATTTCTTCTTTTTGCAACAAACCAGCTCAACAGCTATATAACACATCTGACCTGCTGGTTGCATCGTCATCATCTGAATCAAAGCAGGAAGTGGACTCCAGCTCGCTGCTCATGAAGGACGAGCAGCTGTCGTACTCGGGGCCTCCGCGTCCCATACCCCGCGATGAGTACCCGTTCTGCCTCCCACCTGCAGCAGGTTTTTAAATTAAAAACTTAAGCTAGAAAAATAAAACAATCAAAGGATACTGCATGTCTAAAGTCAATCACGCTACACTTACTTTTTACCAACAAGATAACTGTTATTCATAAGTTGTGAAATACATGGAAACAACACTGATACGTGCAATGAAAAACAAGAATAAGCAGCAAGTTTCTTTCTGACCATGGTCATTAGTGTGTTTCCGTCGCGGCCTCTCCCTCTCTCTCCTCTGAGACACCATGGAGCCGGTCTCTGTGTCATTGTCCAGGCTGTCCCGACCACTTGCTGCTTTCCCACTTCAGACAAGAGAGCGAGTGTTAAAGAGAGACAGAGTTACAAAACATCATGATCAGGGCATTTGAGCTTATTCAGCAGCCACTAAAACTAATGTTTATTTTAAAAGAGCTTTATAAGAATCAAATTGCTGGCTACTCTGGTTCACTGTGGTTAAGAAAGCGATCTGTACCTGAATATTTGGAAAGAATTGCAGATGTTGTGTTGATGGATTTTCAGTGTGGTGATAAAAAAAAAAGTCTCTTTTTTTAACACTTTACTTGCAGACATAGCATATTTCTTTAGATAGAAATATTTATATAAAAAAAACAAACAAAAAAAAACAACTAGTAACCAGGGCAGAAACGGCCCTAACCAATCTGGCGCCCTAGGCAAGATTTTAGGTGGCGCCCCCTTACATCAGCAGTGTAGTGTAATGTTGTAACAAATAATATTTCTATTAAATAAGCTTTACTTTGCATTTTAATTAACGTGGGATTATTTTTTGTATTTAGAAATAATAGTACCAACTTTTTTTTTTTTTTTCTTCAACATTTGTGGCACTGGCGTGGCGCCCCCTGATGGACGGCGCCCTTAGCATTTGCCTATACGGCCTATGCCACGGGCCGGCCCTGAACCAGGGGCTTAAGCATGATCATAATAGCCTACGGATAAATGCCTGCAAGAATTAAGCTAGATTTTCTTTCCTCCAGGGCAGTCACAAGATATCACTTTTTTGATTTAATTTGCCCTTTCCTGTTACTGTTCTTATTTGGCAATAGGGCTGCCACAAACATTATTTTGATAGTCGACTAGTCACCGATTACTTTCACGGCTCTAGTGAGCCTTGCCCCCGACTAGCTATCGAGCTAGTGGGTAACAGACGTCTCCGAAAACATTGGAGCGCTTTTGAAAATATGTGGTGTCTTGATAAACTGAGCAGATATTTGAGGTTTACACAGCTACATTCTCGCCTGAAAATATGTTAAACGTTTATTTTGTGACCCAGAAAGAATAATAAGAGTAATATTAAACTAACTAGTTGCCGCCATTGTTGAAAACTGAGCTGTGCCGCGCTATGAATTCTGGGACACCGCTTCTTCTTCTTCGGGGTTTAACGGCAGCTGGCATCCTTGTATATGCAGTGCTGCCATCTTCTGTTTCAGTCCGTTATTACACTCTTAAATCCTACTACTTATTCCTGCGTCTTTTGTGATCTTACAAAGCTTGAAACGACCCGTCGACTATTAAATTAGCCGTCGACGATTTTGAAAGTCGACGTAATCGTGACTAGTCGACTAATCGTGGCAGCCCTATTTGGCAACACAGAAGAACTCATTCAAGACACTCAAAAAACACACAGACACACACTAAGCACAATATATTTCATTCTCATTCACAGAAAAACAAAATATAAAGTATCAAAGTCCACAAAGTCTCGTTTGAGTTCACTGACTGGTAGGAAGGGGGTCTCGAGTCTCCAATGCCCCCGGTCCTCTCCAGAGGTGGTGTCGGCTCTAAACTATCCGCCACCGAGCCTGCGTCCGTGTGCGCGCCGTCTCCAGAGACCAACTGTCAACAGACAAAGAGTCGGGTCGTTCAGGGGGATGAGTATCTCTCAGAGAGAAGAATTTACAGAAAGACACAGAATGAGTGAGCAGCAGACCTTCATTCACATCCACATTCAAAGGCTATACACGGTGTGTCATGTTTTACTCTAACTTCCTAAAAGTATGACACAAACATTTCAAAATCTCCTGCAGAAAGGGACTACAGTCTCTTGCTAAAATTCAGACTTAATCTGCCTCCTACTAGTTTCCTACTGAGAGAGCAAAGCTCTACAAAAGCAGCTGTGAATTCAGCAAGTTGAAAAAGAAAGAGCCCAAGCCAAGACTTGTGGTTTGTGTACCTGACAGTGTTGCCTAAGTTACCAAATTGTAGGGGAAAAAATGGTCTCCAACAGACCAGAACTAATGTTTTCTCAGAAATTAAATTACCGGTATGCATTTATTTCCACTTTTACCACATGCTAGTGTTTGTTAGCTTGAGACAACAAAACAATATAACTTAAATCCTGCTGTGGTTTTTGTGGAATCTTGGAAGTCATCCATATCAGAAATGAAGCATGTATTTGCATGCAAAAACAAGTTTCAACGATGACATGAGACCAGTGTGAAACTGTAGCCATCAACAGCAACCTGTGGTGCTGAAAAAGTTCAGATTCAGCAGCTGCTGACCTCAATCTTAAGGATCCAATGTAAAAAAAATATATTTTTTTAAAAATCAGGTTCAATTTCATTGTATGCACAGCCATTATGCACTTGAGAAATCTCTTTCGTTCAGTGCATGTTTATTAGAAATCAAGCTGTGACATCTAAACTAAATTACAGCAACAAAGTGAGTGTGAAGATGTTGGAAAGATAAATATGTTGTGCTGAAACAGGGCATCAGTATATCAAATCAAATCACCTGTACTGTCATAATAATTCAGCTATATTACTATGTGGCAAGATAGCTAAAATTAGTCTTCTGCTCTTAATCACAATCACAAGAGTCTACTTTGGTGTGCACTAAAGGGAGCTACAGAACAGGAGATACAGGGTGCTGGCTTGTTGTGATGAAATGATGTGCAGCCAGCCAGGCCTCTGGACCCCAGAGAATAATCAATCAGCTCACTGAAACAACAGACGAACAGCGGAGACAAACAAATGGACATACTCTAACAAAAATAACATTTGACTGTATGTGGAACATTGCAACAACCCTCAAGAGATAACAAACACTTTGGAGCAAACGCACACAAAGGAGAACTGGCTTTTAAACACATTAAACTAAACCTCCGCGCAGTCTAATGAAAACGACCACAACAAAGAGACGCATTAGGACGAGCACGCTGGAATATACGCTCCAGAATGGAGCAATAACGCCATGTTGATGATGCTCGAATAATTAAAACCACACTGTAGAAATTAAGCGAGTGCTTTAGCCTTTCACATCACGACACAGAGCAGTCTTTCTCTCTGCTTTATTCTCTCCTCCCTGTGAGATTCAATCTTCTTGTTAGATGACCTGCAGTGAGGCCCTTTGTTATGGAGTATTTTCCGGCTATCCTGTGATTTCACTTGCTCTTAATCCAATTTCAATGTCGAGAAGAGAGGAAGGGAGGCCGTGCACGAGCGCCAGATGTCTCGAGTGTTGTGGAGACAGGAGTATTATTGCTTAGAGGCTTTAAATAAGAAACTGCATGTAAGTACATGTATGTGCTACATGTGCCAATTAACCTGTGTGCTTAAAAAAATATTATATTTTACAGTGAAAAAGACAAGGTTTAGGAAAAGCAGTGTATGTATACTGCTCTGAGGATCGTTATGTGATGATGATATTATCACACAGATGTGCAGTGCCTCCCCCTACGCTTGAGTATGACTGGGGTAAGTGCCCAACAGATGGGAATCATTGTTACACATTCATGTACGCCACTTAACCACACAAGTTATCGCACACAAGCAAACAGCAAAAAATAAATAAATAAATGTTATTGCAGCGTGTATTTTGGACCTACCCATGACACCACACGTCCATTGAAGCAGGGCAGCTTAGCATTGTCATCAGATATTTCTTCCTTTACCACCCTGTAAAGAGAACAAGGCTTTGTTTCAGTCAAACATTACCAACACAAAAGCACTCCCTGGGCAATAAAACATGAGGGTGCATTTAGAGGAAGTGGAGCTGGACAATATATTCCACCAAGCAGGACAGACACTGACAACTGGGGACAGTTGTACACATTAAGAATCAATGACAATGTTCAATATAACCAAATGTTTGAGACTACTGGCACACGCACAGAAAACTAGTCAAAAGATGGCTCACTTGTCCATTTCATATATAGAAGTAAGCCTTAATGCGTTACAGACTGGTGCAAATACATTAACAAAAGGCATGTGTAAATGTAACCATGTGAATTTCATGCAAACCCTCCCATTCATTCAGTCCTGCTTGCAAGGATCAGATGGCAGGCAGATCTTAACAACACCTTGTTACACAATGAAGAGGACAAATAAGGCATGTATCTAACAAGCGCCTCAGAGTATTGGAGATGTCAAGATTAGCCGGGTCTTTGACAGGGAGAACACTGATGGTCAGTGAGGCTTTCCTGGTAAAGATCACAGGCTCCAAACCAGTCTAACAAGTTCCTAAAACACCACCAGTCTAGACTTTAAGGCTTCAACAGTTAATTTAGTGCATGCACCTCCACTCTTGAAACAACACAAACAGCTGCGGATCCTTTCAAAACTCGTCCTTCCTATCTAGGTTGTTGCCCCACCCTTGTTTGAGTTTAGCCAGAAAAACTTTGGCAACCTGGCTCGAGTTTTAAAAAAAACAAAACAAAAAAGTACATTTCTCCCTTTTATTTAACTCTGAAGAAGGTAAAGTGTGGAGGACCATAAAACGTCTACTTTTCTGGCCATGTTTTAACACAAAGGGACACGCTCATAAAGCTGCCAGAGTGATGAACAGGGCATTCCTGTGTCCAACTTTGCATTCCTTAGGCTAATAGACAACAACAGCAGGGGCCTTCTGGTCTCACTCACTCACCAAGTGTCCGGTTAGATCCATTCATTAGCCTGCTAGCATAAGCGTTTCATACATTAGGCAGCAACTGACAGCTGTAACGTCAGTAACTAGTTAGTAACAGTATGAATTGCTCCTTGTTTCATTTAGTCTTCAATAAGTTTAAATGCGATTAAAGGCGTTCTCTTAGTGTTCGTGAAACTGGAAATGACCAAACTTGGTAAGACAGTACAGCATAAGCTAAGCACGAGCAATGTAAACAAACGGGGTCGGGACGCTGAACAGACCTGCTAACGATGCGACCTGGACGCTAGCAGCTAACAAAGGAACGGCAAAGCAAACGGCTAGCTGATGACTGAAAGACAGGTAACCTTAGAAGTGATGACAAGCCAGCTCCACGAGGTAACAAATATGTTACAGTTAATCTGAATGGACTGAGGTTAAGCAGTCCATGCCGATTCCACGTTAAACACAATGAACCTTTTAACAGTTACCCGAAGTCATCGTCCATAGATTTGAAGAAGAATTTGTAATTTGGTTTCTTGAGGACATTTTTGAAGTCTGCCAGCGTGACTTTGTCCGCCGGCACCGACAGTTTCACCAGATATGGTGTCTCCTGGTCGTCGAGGTGGTAGATAATTTTGGTCTCCCCCATCTCGGACTGCGGCTAAGGCAAGGCAGACTGGTTGCATCAAGCCAAGGGCCTGGCAGGCTCCCTCTCGGGCCCCGACTCCCCGTGGCGCTGGCGGCTGCGGCTTTGCCGTGGTCCACCCGGCTCTCTCTGGCTGACCGACCCGTTCCGTAGTGCCCGGTTCTGCCTTTTTTTTTCCCCTTTCTTTTTTCTTCACGGCAGCTTGCTAACGTTACGCCTGACTCTCTATTACAAAAACACCTTGCTGTTCCACAAAGCGTCCAAACACCACCCCAGGACTGAATTGCTTTAGTTTCCGTTTGTGTAAAACGTACAATATATCACAAAAACCTTAGAAATACGTGAGGAAAAACAGTTTCAAAGCGGTGCAAAAATAAACAATCTCAGAAGGGTCCGCACTCCCTTCTCGCTAGCTGCTCGGCTTTACTTTGTTGCACACGAAACTGCATAAAATCGTCCAAGCCTGTCTCGGAGGAGCGCCCTCCGCAGGTGAGGAGGAGAGTGACAGCTTTTCGAGGACAGCTGGGGCAATTTAACGGCTCCCATATTGCTCTGGTAAGGCCATTAAACGGCCTTTAGCAGTTTTGAAGCCCCACAGACCCACAGTTATATGATGGTATACTTACACAGAGCTTCAATATGTTTATACTCCAATTTACAGCTGAAACCTTTATATGGATTGCAAAGAATAAGACCATCATTGTCAGTTATCATTTTACTTTCTTAGAATTTGGATCTTAATCACTCTAAAATTAAAAATCTCAGCTGTGACACGATAGACAAATGTAAAATTCCACTTTACATTTTAAATCTGCAAGGAGGAGGTTGGGGGGGTGCAAGGATGTAGGGCTTCCCATCATACAGCAGAGAACTGGCATGGAGGGAGAGGTTTTGAAATCAAACGACTCCTTCCACATTTTTATTTGTGTTTTAATTTTGCTGACCTCTTGTAATTGCTATCATAGCACCACTCAGACTGAGAAGAAGTCCAATCAGAGTGATTGAAAGGCAGAGTGATTTGTTTTTCCCACATCAGCAGGTCAAATAACTTAATTTATGACTGTGGATCATGGTTAACCTTCTTCACTTTATTATATGGTCACTGATCACACTTTAGACAGGTTTTATAGCACATGAACTTGTAGACAGGTGTTACTGACATTGATGTATTTAAGCACAAAGCCGTAGTTAATGTGGTTAGTAACATCTGTGTTTACCTGCTATTCCAGATAGAAATGTGTCTTATTACTTTGAGGTGTGCAGTGAAATTTTACACACAAACACATCTACACTTTTAGATAGCATACATCTGGCTGAAGGATAACATACTTTTATAGTCCTTTCTATACAGATGCATTGCATTTTGATAGAACAAATGCTGTAAATTGCATCTTTATAAATGTAACTGTCGAAATATTCCATCTTTACTTTTACTACTTATCAAAATGTCATAAATAACAAAGCAAGATATCAAGTATCAAACACTGCCTTTTAAAAACTGAATTATGAACACAGAAAAGCACAATGTGGAAAGTGTCTGATTGGCAACAGCTGACTTTTTTGGCATGACAATGGCAAACACACTGTCAATGCAGTCAAAGCAACATGACAGTTTAAAAAGTCTGAAGCTACAGTTAAAGTACTATGAGATAAAAGTACTCTTTATGGGGAATAAATGATATCTTTTCATACTAATATTGCACCTTGTGCATGTGGAGCAAGTTTTAACTGCTTTCTGAGATGCCAGTTATTGTGTCAATACTCAGAAAACAACCTAAAAGAATGCACTTAAGTGCACTGCAGTAAAAGTGTTTTTGTTTTTTAACATGTTTACGAGCATAAAGTCGTTTAACCTGTCCAAAACAGTTAGAAGATGCACAATGGGCCTTTCTCATACAGAGAGTAACAACTTGAATCTTAGTAAAGGCTGCATATTAGTCGAGTCTGACTTACTGCCACACCTACATGGTGCAACAGAGACACTATTAATGTTAATTACACAAATGCTGCTGGTGCCAAAAGACGTTTGTAGGTTTTCCTGTTTTTTTAAAAGCAGGTCTGTTTTTCTGACAATTACAAGACTTGCATCACTGGAATTTTCTAAATAATTATGCATTATTATGCTGTTTATTATGCAGCGATGCATGTGTCTGTGTAATTTATACAGCTGGCAGTAGAATGGGAGGATGGCATGGGTCAGGCCAGCGAGAGGAAGAGGCTATGATATCCTAAGTTGAAAGCGGAGGTGGAACAGTGAGGTTGGAGAGCAATAGTTTGCACAGTGGAGATTAACAAACTACAAGTCTAGTCTGTTTCTGTTACTGTACTGGAGCATCTGTAACCCACATAATTTCCTTAGGGATTAATAAAGTATGCTGATTCTGATATAACCACCAAAACTCCTTAAAAAGTTAGAGATGCGTGGCTAAGCCGTACACCACACCATCTCAGGAATTGCTCAGTGCTGCAGTAAGTGGCTGCAGATGATGAGCAAAGACCCCAGCTGGACCCTGACACACTCAATGCTGCTGAGGAACTTATTATTGTTTCATTATTAAAAGCTACATTTGTTAGTTTTTGCGATAACTATCAAGAGTAAGACGCTCTTTAGTCAAATGTGAATATGTACAGAAACCAGTTTATTGGACTGAATGAATGTTCACTTCCACAACAGAAAAAAAGAAAAACAAAAAGCAAAGAGTAATAAAATACAGCCCAGTGGACAGTTTTTCTGAAATTCTCAAACAATAAATGGTTTACAAAATGAGGGAGTCTGTCTACCTTTCTTCTGTGGATAAAACATCAGTGATATCATGATCTGCCACTCAAACACTGCAGTAGGCAGATATGACAATATAACATTTTTACGGACAAATACAAAAGAAAAAAAAAGTGGGGAAAAGGGATTTGGTCTCTCTTTTTCTTTTAAATATGCTCTATAGAGTGCTTGGGAGCAGACTGTTGGCAGGTCTCAATCAATCATCGAGAAAGTCATCATCAAGGTTAACATCTGTGGTGTCAATGTCATCCAGCTCCATGTTGTCCAGGTCCACCTCGAGCTCATCCAGAGTCTAGGACAGAGAGACGCGTACAAAAAAGGAAAATCCTTTTTTAAACAATGTTCCAGCTGAATTTTCATTCGATTTCACTTCATCAACTAAGAACAGTATGTGCTACAAGTTGTTCTGTATGAATAAAACCTAAGTCATCACTTCCACACTAGAAGAGGGATTGATTGTGACCGCATAATAAATCAAAAATAAGGAGCAAAAGTCTTCACCTTATCTTTCTGTGAGAATTCATAGATTTCAGCCTCTTTCTCTTTCTCCACTGCTGCAGGAGGAGCAGGCTCAGGCTGTGAAGGTGTCACTGCAGCAATGGGAGCTGCTGCCTCCTCTTCATCTTGTGTCTGCTAAAAAAGTGAATTAAATAAGGGAATTTTAAATTGTACTTGCCACTAATTTCTCCAGCTTCTATTCATTTTTACAGCCTACAGAAGCTACAGAACAATGAACAGTAATCAGGATAATACAAAAGTACTGAGATATTGATACTCTATGCAAACCTTAGAGACAGGAGGTAGGAAGGTTCCTTTGGGCTCGTATCCCTGGGCCTCTTCAAGAATGTTTCTGTCTTCATTGGGCTGAAAATGTCAAATACAAATTCAGAAGTGCTGCCATATTAGCGATAACACAGTTAATTTACCAAAAACTAAGCATCTTTTTTACTTAAGTCATCAAGGACTTTCAGTGAGTACTTTAATCACTGTCTCCTCACTGCATAATTTAAGTATTTTAACCAAAGTCATTCAGCTTACTGTAACAAGTGGATAGTCTTTAGCAGGCCTAGTGGTTCCCAAGCAGGTTTCTCTCAGGTAGTGTTCAGCTGCAAAGGCTTCTTTCAGCCCGGGGAACAGATTCTCATACTCTGTAGGGTCTGCTAGGGATTCAGCCGCCTACAATGAAGATGCAGGTCATGACCAAGAACAGATACCTAGACTGATGCTGATTGAGTTTAACAACTAAAACAAAAATCTCAAAGACGTAACTAACCTTCTGGTTGACCTTGGCCAGATTCTCCCTCCATAATTTGACCACGCGGGACACCTGGCTGGGTAGGTAAGTGCGAGCCAGGAAGGCAGCTTCAGGTAGTCTGTTTGTTCTGATCAGAAGCTCCAAACACTGATCCAGTCTGTGGAGAAAGCACAGCAGCAAGGCATGAATTACCCTGGTAGCCTCATTTTCAGTGTGAACAACAGCATGGTTCTATTCCACAATTCGCCCCTGCAGGCTTGTACATCTCACACTTACTTTCCCTGAAGGAAGTAGGTCATGAAGGCTACATTGTTTTTGCCGTCCCTTTCTGCTCCTTCAGCCAGCTTGCCCACCATGACAGCATTACCGGAGGCTGTAGCAAGGAGGAGCAGGCCACCGTAATCCTGGGCATGGTGCAGGCACTCTTGGGCCAGGCCAAACTGGCACTTACTGATAGCCAGCTCTGCTAGCTGCTTCCACTTCTGCTCTGACTGTAGAGAACAGAGTAAAAAATATCAGAAATGTACTGGACAGAAAACCTGATCCATTGTGACATCAAATTACAATTTAGGTCAAGCCTTTGATATAGAGTTTGCATTTGCTTCTGTGTCCTTACCTCTGCTTCTACAGCCAGCTGGTAAGCAATCTTCAACTCTCCCAGCTGCAAGGCTAACTCAAACCTGTGCTCAGGGTCTGTGGACACTGCCAGGGCCTGCTGCTTGAAACCCTGATGAGCCAAAGAAATTGAAACCTTAACCATATTCACAACTCAAAAGACAACCATTAAAATAACCTCTAATAGACCAGTTTTCTACAGCTCATGTTTAAAGTCCAGTTGTGTTTCAAGCTGAATGAATTGCCTTTGCTAACCTGTTTCTCCAGGAAGTGTGCCACCCTGGTCCTCTGCTCTTTAGGGATAGTGGGTAGCACCTTGTCAGCCATTCCAAAGTCCCGTCTCATTACAGCAGTCTGGTACTCCAGGACGGAGACCAGCAGGGAGTAGCTGACGATATTGAGCTCCTTGTCTCCCAGATACAGACGGTCATCTTTAGGTATGTAACCCAGTAGGTACATGGTCCTGCAGAAAAGGAAGTAGGTGTGAAAAAGCACCAAGGCTAATTTTAGAGGCCACTTATTCTTTTTGTAGATTACATATTTACTGTAATCATCTGCTGAGTTTCTGCACTGCTGGACTGTGTTTCTAATAAAGTCGGGAGAGCAATTCTATTCAACTCGAGCCTAAATAGTCTGTATTCTTACCTGTCCAAATGTGCAATTGTGACAATCTCTCCTCCAACGTAATAGTTGAGTCTGTTTACAGAGCTGGTGTAGATGAAGCAGTCTCCAACCCAGAGCCCAGTCTTGACAATCTCCTGGATCTCTCCCTGGACCTGAACATGTCATAACAGGTCAAATATATTTCTTAGATCAAGTATTACATTATGCTAAGCTATTCTAAACACTGACTTCCAACAAAGGATGTGAATGCACTCACATCCACACACCTACCTCAAAGGCATCTTCAATACCATCCTCTGTCACTCCCTCGTTGTTCTCTTGGGAGGCAGCGACTTTATCTGCCAGGTAGCGCAGGATGAAGAAGGACTCCTCTGTGGCAATGCAGACCAGTTCACCAGAGTCTGACCAGAAGATCTGAAAAATATGAGAAAAAAGAAAGAAAAAGGTAACCCTACTAGAATTACTGGACAACAGCTTCTGACAATCACTCACTAACTTATTTATATAGGCCAGTGCTAAAAATAAGGTTAGAGAAGCACAAAAGTAATTTGTGGTGACTTCAATTAAAAATGCACAGAGTTTCCAGACTGATAAACAGGGACCAGGACTGAGAACAAATATCTAACTCAGTAGAAGAAAGCCAGTCTTACATGCTTGGGCTGGATCTCAATGCGGCGGATTAACTCTGTGTTCTCCCAGTCGTAAAATGCCAGGCCGTTCACCGACCTCACCCCAAGCAAGAAACCTCCATAGATACCTGTAGAGCAGAAATACAGGGAAAACGTCTGGTGAGAAAGACAGCCAACATACTTCCACTTCCAGTACCACAAATCCATCAGAAGCTAAGATTTCATTACCTTCAGCTCCAAAGTCGGGCTTAAACGATTTCTTTTCTTTGAAGTTTTTAAAGATTTTGACGACACTGCTGCTTTCTCTGATGGCATATCTTTAACAAAGAAATACAGATGTTATTCAATAAGAGAGTAGCAAAGGATTAGGGCAAAGTTACACTCAAGTTACGTTTTAAAATGTTCACTTACTCAGAAGAATCGTGTGCCCACACAAACTCCTGTGCTGAACCAAAGCTCTTGTTTCTCAGTGCCATAGCGGTGTAGATGATGTACTCTCCATCTCCACACACCACAACAAACCTGGTAAATGGAAAAACTGCAAATGAAGCTCCTCTGATAGAAATGTTATTATAAAATGACCAGAAACAAACAAAATCTGTGATGCTCATTTCTGTGGATTTATAAAAAAAAGAAAAGGGCTGGACCAAGTGCATGTCTACCTTCCATTAGGGTTGTGCTGGATGGTTTGAGGGTAAATCTCACAGCTGCCCATGTCTTTGACAGCCAAAGGTAGCCTCTCTCCATCCTTGATTTCGGCATCACCCATGGCCTTCAGGTTGGCCTGCTGTATTTCACTGTGTTTGGCCCAAATGATTTTGCCACTGGTGTCCATAGACATGGCTGGCTCCTCCCGACCCACCTATCCAGGAGTGGATGACGGAAAAAGAAGATAGATTGGAAGAGGATGAAAATAGATTTAAGTTTTGAACACATAATTCATTTACAAAACATGATAACCTTGATAAAATCCAGCTATAAATTAATAAATTTCAAATTCATAGTGAGTCTTTGTCTTCTTCCTTTCCCTCACTTTGATAATGATGCTGCCTTCATCGTAGCCCAGCGCCACATTGTTGGAGCCCCTGAGACCCGACACACACCACACTCGCTCCATGCCATAGTTCAGTGTGCTCTCAAGGCGGTAAGTGCTCGAGTGCCAGATACGCACGGTCCCTGTAGAGGGAGAGAGAACACAGTGTGAAAAGCAATAATTAATGAGATGGCAAAAGATGCATTTTGTGGGTGCACAGGTGAGGATGAGTGGGATTCCTGCTCACCATCCTCTGATCCAGTAATGATGATGGGCAGCTCTGGGTGGAAACTGACGCAAGAGACATTTTGGGCGTGGCCCTCCAGAGTTTGAACGCAGGTTTTGTTCTACAACACACAGCGACAAATGGGTGAAACACTCACATGCACACAATGCTAAACCAACTCTTACCGCAGTAGCACAAGTAAATAATCACAACATTAGGAAAATCAAGTGAAATTCTCCTACCTGGTAGTCCCAGATCTTGACTTGGCGATCATCAGCCCCAGATATCAGGTAGGGCTTGTCTCCTCCACTGTAGTAATCAATACAATTTACTCCTTTCTCATGACCTTCCAAAGTGAAATTGGGAGATGAAGAGCCAAGCTGCCACACCTGTAAGAACCCCAAGAACATGACTACAAATACTTCATGAACTTTTAACTACATATGTGTAATTTATAGTCATTAAGGAACCTACAATAGTGTATGACCCACAGTTCACAATCCACGGTGCAGATATACTATTCCTCCAGAACTCTCCAAAACATTTAGCTCCTAGGACTAATTTCCAGAAACCTTGAAGTGAAGTAAATATTGCTGTGGGATTTCACTATAGTATAAAATCTGAAAAGCAGACACTGGCCTGATGACATTTTAAAAAGAAAAAGCTATTTTACCACATAATTTCTGTGCACCATCACAAAATAATAAACATTTTACCTTAAATGCTGACAAGTTGATTTTTTTTTAAGAGTATAAGCTCAAATTCCAACCGGATACCCTTGTCTGCATAAATGCTTAAAAGATCATGAACCTTCTCAAGTCTTACCACGGGAAACAGGACTCAGCTTTAGCAGAAGCAGAAGTGAGAAAATACAAAGCAAGAGGCTCCTACCTTAATTGTTCTGTCCAAGGAAGCACTGGCAAACTGATTGTTGTCCTTGGGGTTGATGACAATCTGCATAACATAATGAGTGTGACCCTCAAACACCTGGCTGCATGACCACTTCTTCTCCCAGTCCCAAAGCTTGATCAACATGTCATCTGCAATGACACAAAAACACAGTCATGCATAAAGACAAGTCTTCATAGTATGATCTGTGGAGCATGTGTATGCAGAATGCCACAGATTTCCAAAAAACTAAATGAAGAAAGAAATCATGAGTTTACTAGCGTACCGCTGCTGGTGAGGATGTATGGCTGGGTTGGATGGACAGCAATGCAACGAATGTAGTCGGAGTGTGCCTCAAACATGTGGACTCGCTCCAAGGTGTTGTAGTTGAACACACGGATCTGCATGTCATCCTACACAGGGATAATAAAAAAGCTGAGTTACTACTTGAAAACACATCATTTTAAGATTTTAACAACATTGGAAAACAAGATATGATCATGTGACTCCCTCAAAAACTTAGTGCACATAACATCTGAAAGATAACAATATCCTTAAAAAAATCATGTCATTAGTTTTTAAAAGTATTACTTAAAAGTTACTATTTGGCACTTCTGTTGTTTTTACTAGATGCAGGTGGATGTCTCCCTAGTGACCTGGTAGTTGACTATTTGAGTGGCAGACCACAGCATGTGTGGGATCAGGTAGGGTGATGAGGAACTATGCTGTGGCGGCAACTTTGTTACATAGTGTGAGCAGAACAATCTGTATCTTAATGTGACAAAAACTATGGAGCTAGTTGGGGAGGATTGGAACACTGATGATTCGTATTTCTATACATGAGATCTGGGCAGACACAGGGAATGACCACAATAACAAAAAACTGAACTTCAATAAAAATACAGAAGACCCCCTACAGTAAGTGCTAGAGGAATATCTACTTTCTGAAATGACTGAGCTCTTTTAATATCTTCTGGATGATGCACAATATTCTCTGGTGGCCAGTGGCATTCTCTATTCTGTTGTGTTTGATGGGGCATTAAGCTGATCCACAGGACCAGAAATGTTGGTGATTTGGAACTTGATACTCTGAAAGCAGTTTTTCAGAAAAGAGGATGCTATCTAAGTTATCGAGAATACTGGTCAGTCTTTTAACCCCATCCATGACAGTCACAAGAGCATGTTTTCATTTGCCATGTCTTGTTTATAATATCCATAACATTTTAAACTTTTTGGAGTATTTCATTTAACATACAGCACCTTTGAATTTGTCAGCTTTTTTTTTCTGAGCTGTGATCCCAACAGAAATAAGTAAATATTACTCACCGCTCCTGTGATGACCCAGTTCTTCCTTGCTACAAATTTAGAAGCTCTGACAGGCAGGTCGCAAACTTCGAAAGTCTTGACAAGAGTCTGAAAAGAGAGCCGGCTTATAGTTTGCAACATATGGATGCGACACATCAGTGATCATCTATATGGATGTGAAGTCAGCAGTCTTTTTTATATAAGCAATTTGGCACGACTGTCACACTGGCTTCGTACCTGAGTTTCATGGTTCCAAACACAGACGCTGCCGTTGTACAGACTAGCCAGCATCCATGGCTCAGTTGGGTGAAGGTCCACACTCTTCACCCGGTCTGACCTGGCTGTCAGCCTCCGCTTAATGTCCAGCCTCAGAGGCTGAAAAGACGGAAAGAGATCAGTGTTTCCAAGCGCTGTTACAGGTGTTATATTGAACTTAAAGTGTATCTTAAAAACAATGAAGCTTCAAACAACAACTGGTAGCAAAACCAAAGCATCGATTAGCAGATAGCATTCAACTCAATATATTTCGTTTAATCAAGATAAATCTGTAACTGTGCATCCGTTAGTAATAACTGCGCAACTAACTCAACACAAATGTACCCACATGCTAACACTGGAAAAAAAAAGCTTAGGTTGGAAATCCTAAAAGGCCGTAAGCTACAAGCTCTCGTGCTAACTCAAGCTAATTAGCCGCTAAGCTAGCTGCAAGATATTATTATTTGACATTGATTCACGGCTCTTTTTAAAACAAATAAGTTGGTATGTATACAAACAAAAACACACTCTGGGATGTTTAAAATGCCTCCTACCATGTTTTGTCCCCGTGTTGTCACAATAAAATCAGAGAAATGTGTTGCGAACAGTTTCAATCGGGGTCCAAATGTTGCGTTTTTCCAGTGAACAGCCTAGTGGACACTGACGTGGAACTTCCTGAAACGCAATCTCGCGTGAGTTGAGCCGTGCAAGTGCTGACGTGACAACATCCGTGAGCTTTGCTGCAGTCAGTCGTCAAGCTGCCACGGTGTCATTCTATGCTGTGTGTAAAGACTATATCCTATGTCTATTTTTATTCTATTATATCAGTTGCTATACAAATATAACTTCACCACCATCCATGGTTAGCCTATAGGATAAACAGAGCGCCTTTCCAATGTCATATTTTAAGATGAGTAATTTGTTGTCAATTATTTGTTTCGAAAGCAACATGAAAATTGTCCTAACCTTGTTGTCAGCTCAGTCTTATGTCCGTTTTATAATAAAAATGTAAAAATATGTTATTTTTTCTCCATTACTATCACATCATTGTCTGTTGTTAGATAGATAGATAGATAGATAGATAGATAGATAGATAGATAGATAGATAGATAGATAGATAGATAGATAGATAGATAGAATATGGTTCTCAAAGCATCTTTATTCATCAATTCATTCTGCTCATATATTTAACAAAACATGTCACGTTCATTTAGAAGCATTGACTTTATTATTCTTTTTTCTTGAACACCTGACGACAAACTACACTTTCACATGTCAGCTCCTGTGGAGGAAGAAAAATCTCTTAATGTTATTCAGCAGAGGGATCAAAAGAACATTAAGCAATGTTATAGCTGGCCATTTTATACTTAACAGTCATATCCTGATTATGCAACACCTCCCACTAATGCAGTGGTTCCCAAACTTTTTTTTTGCTAGGGCCCTCTTTGTTTTACAAGCAAAATGGTTTTAAAAACATAAACAACTGTGGGATACTGTTTGCCCGTGATTTGAACAGGGGGAACAAATTGTGGCAGGATATTATTTGTATCCCGCTGTAACTTTACTGTATAAAGAGCTAACATCTCCAAAATGTCAGGAGTAGTTAGTCATTACAACAAGTGTTTGTGAACTAAAAATCAAGAATGTGGGATACTGTTTGTCCGTGATTTGAAGAGCCCAGCGCTGCTCCCGACGAAGGAAAAACCAATTCTGCAAGGGAGACCTACCTCGGCACTTGTGCAAGTGAAACCAAAGGGAGGATATGCTTCATCATATTTTCTAGTCTTTGGCTTAGAATGAAGTTGGTTTGGAAACATATATAACTATGCTTCATCCCGTGCTTTGCGTTTGAGTGGGCGCCCCGTGCTAGCAGTGTCCAAGCGTTTTTGGGTTTTCTTTTCCCTTTTCATACCACGCCCCCCCTGCAATGGCTCTGTGCCCGACCTAGGGGGCGGGCCCCACACTTTGGGAAGCTCTGCATTAATGGGACACATTTCTTTATTATCATTCAGCACACGCTCAGTCTCAAATCTTTCAAAAAAGAAAAAGAAAAGAAAAATCTAAATATCAGAAGCACTGTTAGCCCACCAGGTAGAGTTTGTCTCCTTCAGTCCAGTGCTTCCAGCCACGGTTGGCCTTCTCGCCTTTCTGAGTGCACACAAGCTTGTCCCCATCCCACTTCACCAGACTCTGAAGACAACAGTTAAACAGTTAAGCCAGTTTTTAGCTGCCGTAATGTAATTTTGTCTGAACATTGTGATAAGGAATTTCATGTTCAGATAAGCTTATATCACTGCTGCTCACATGCTCGGATTTATAACCCGAAGGCTAATGAACACTAACCAGCTTATCCTTGCTTTTATGCTAGTTTTTTAGCACTGACTTATCATAGGCCTATTTGCTCGTTTTTTAAAACATTAAAGCATCAGCTAGTGCAGAGTATTAAATGAAACTTGACACTGATTAGCTTATAAATCAGTCTGAAATATACAGGACTGAATACTAATTACAGATATATGAAATGAATCACCAGCGTGTGTGAATGTGTGTGTGAATGGGTGGATGACAGGTTGTGTAAAGCGCTTTGGGGTCCTTAGGGACTAGAAAAGCGCTATACAAATACAGGCCATTTACCATTTACCATGAAAGATGGATTCATTTTTTTAAGAACCTTTTGCTTCAGGTACCCTGGACACACATGGGCAAGGACTGACTTATCACATCTGGACTCCAGTGGTTATCTTACCTTGACATTTCTGTTGTCTAGTCCCTTGGTGTACTCATCAAACTCCACCCCTACAGTGAAGGCCAGCTCATAATTCCTAAAGGTGCTCAGTGTTTTGAAGTCAAACTTGTCCCCATCTTGGAAAACCACTTTGGTCTGAGATAGGGAGATGGCAATTTTCCTTGTAGCAAAGTCAATATCTAGGAGCAGATTACAGAAGATTGTTCAGGCTGTATCTGAAGAGGAACAGATGATGAAGTGCGGATGAACTGTGGTAACTCCTTAGTTACATATTAGTAATATAGCTAGCTGTGATTTTATATGTTGCGGTGATGTGAAAAAGTATTTGCCCTCTTCCTGATTTCTTATTTTTTCCATATTTTTCACACTTGTTTCAGATCATAGACAAAGAAAACCTGAATAAATGCAAAATGCTGTTTCTGAATGATGAAGAAAGAGGATAAGGATCAAAGCTGGTCCTATGTTAAATTAAATTTTTTGGGAAGGTTTTAGTCTTGTTACATTTGGAATAAAACTAACACAGCATTGTATTGAAAGTACAACAAACCAACAGTTAAACATGGTGGTGGTAGTGTGATGGTCGGTGGCTGCTTTGCTGCTTCAGGACTTGGACGCTGATAAAAACCATGTTTTAAATGATAAAACCACGAATTCTGCTCTCTACCAGAAACTCCTGAATATCTGACCATTAGTTTGTGTCCTGAAGCTCAAGAGCACTTGGGTTATGCAGTAGGTAATGATCTGAAACATACCAGTAAGTCCACCTCTGAACGTGCCAAACAGGCCATTCATGCTTGAAAATCCTCCAGGGTAGCTGAATTTAAACAATTCTGCAAAGAAGAGCGGGCTAAAATTCCTCCACAGGGATGTGAAGAGTCTTTGCCAGCTATTGCATTAATTCTGTACTTGCTGCCAAGCGTGGCACAACCATTTATTAGACTTAAGGGGCAATTACTTTTTAACATGTTTGGATGACTGTTTTTCCCTTAATAGATAAGATCATTTTTTAAAAACTGGATTTCATTTTTACTCATGTTACCTTTGTCTAATATTAATTATTCATTGATGATCTGAAACATCTAAGTGTGACAACTAGGCAACAATTTAAGAAATCAGGAAGGGGGCAAATACTTTTTCACAGCATAATATGTATGTATGATGTATAATCACACTCAGTTTTACTCAACAAGAATCTGTAGTAAGTAGCTCAAAATTAGACGGTTGTTCTGTTAAGAAAAAGATTAAAAGTATTCAAATCTTTTAATCTTTCTTTAATCATATAACTAAGACATTTTAGTCTAAAATTGAACATATCAGGATGTAAGTTTTCTTACTCAGTACTTTCAAGTAATCCTCAAATTTCTCACTGGATTCCAGTATCCATTTTCCACTAAAGTCTGCTGGCATGGCTGCAGCTGGTGAAGCTGGCATGTGACTGAAGAGTGTAGGGAGTGGGGAAGAGGCAGGGTGTCCTAATGCTGTGTTGCTTTTATATGAGTGGGGGGCACGGGGGCAGAGTGCAACTGATAAGTGAGTTTATAGCTTAAAGAGGATTGGCAGTGGCAGTTATTTCTGAGGGGGAGGACGTGCTTTCTGCGGTCACTGACGGAGGTTACCACAGGCACATCTGTGGGCATCCACGTTAAAGTGTACCATCACCATCGCTCTCAATGCACATGTGTAGCCAGGAGAGGCTATTCTGTTTTCAGTGCTAACACTGTTTGGTCTGTTTCAATGGCAAACTCAACCAGAGCATTTGAACTTTGAACAGGTTTGAAGGTTAATAAAGTTCAACCCAACCTTTTTGTTTTCCAGAGATCCCCTCCAGAAGGTTTAATGCTACAGTATAATCACATTGAGGCACCTATAACTGAAACGCAGACTTAAAAAGAGCCCACCTTCAGCCGATGACCAACAAATTTATTGAGAATAAACACGCTTCTCTGGTTTTGTGTCGACACCTCACTCCTTCATAAAAGAACTTTTTTTAAACCACCCAAAGCAAGAGGACATAAATCAATAACAGCTCCTCTGAGGAATGATAAGTCAACAGAGCTTGCAGGTATACGCTGGCGAGGTGCCTGTGTGTGAATGCACAACAAGCAGCAGGAAGGAGTCAAAAGAGCAGCACAATCTGAAGCAGCAGCGAAGAATGAGCAAGTGAGTTGCACAGCACGTATAGATTATGCCCAATTGGTAATGACATGGCACAAAGCGAGGTGACAGATTAAGTGATTCAAAGCTAAATGTGACCTGAGCTGTTTGGTTCATTCGCAAGAGGAAGCAAAGAGATTTCTCTCACATGGGAAGAGAGGTATTTTCATCTCAAAAGAGCTTCTGATACACTGGATGGTTTAGAACGGCTTCATTTATTGATTGATTCAACATTCACAGCCACAGTCTTAAAGGAACTGGGACAAATACATGTAACATTTTTATTCTGGAGACTGAGCATCTCAGCCAAGTTCTGCTCTTACCATCGTCCTTCAGTTGTAATCATTTACAAAACTAAGTCAATACATTTCTCTTCACTGCATCCACAACATTCCCAGCTGGCTCGCCCATCAGATCAGCTACAGCTATGGCACTTACGCATGCATCCAGCACATCTAAACCTGCTAATCAAAGCACGCACCTTGAAACAAATACACAGTATTGGATTTTGTGGTGTTATATGTCAACTTGCCCATTTGTGCTACAAAGAAATTCCTTTGGCAAAGTAAGGCAACAGCATGATGGAACAGAAACGTGTGTTTGGTGAATTCACTACAGTAACATGAACACACGGACAGGCTGGAGGGATAAAAGGAAAGTCGGACTGTATGTTAGAGGAAGAGGTTGTTCCTGATGTGTCTCTCTGAGCCAGTTTTTGGTGCAGGCACCAGACTGTTCACTGAAAGTTGCTTTAAGTCTTCTTGAAGACCTGCTTGGAAACAACTCCTGCAGCTCTCAGCTCCTGGAGAGAAAAATACATGTTTGATATGTTTATTCAGACATGTGAGAGACTCAGAAAGTAATGCTGACCAATGAGAACCTCTAAGCAGTAGATGGACAAGGATTAGTGTCATCATTAACCAGAAGTAAGTGGTGTTTACTTTAATCATAAAAAGTGATACAAAAAATTACCAACTTGTAGTTAGAAAGGGGGGAGGGGCTAAAAACATCAGAGCTATCACAAACACTGGCATTCAAGGTCACATTGAACCCTGTGGCCGATTTAGAATCACCAGTTAAAATAACATGCATATCTCTGGACTGTGGGAAGACGCAGGTAAGAACCCATGCAGGTACAGGGAGAATGTGAAAAAACTCCACACAGAAAGGTCCCTGCAGGCCGGTGGATTCAAACCCAGGACCATGAGGCATCACTGCTAACCACTGCACTACTACACGCCGCCCTAAAAAAATTAAAATTTAAAAGAAAAGAAAAAAAAACAAGGAAAAAAGATGTTCAAGCTTTAAAAGTAAAAGAAAAATAATACCCTGTAGTTTATTTCATTTTAAAAAGACCTATCAAGTTCTGCCAAGATAAGCACGTAAACATGAAATATGGCAGCACTGTGGACTATTGCAAGATATAAACGAGAAGAACAAAGCGGTCTCTGAAGGAAACGGTTTCCAGGGCCTAATCCGTGGATCGACTTCCTTCGAGGCGTGGACGTCTATCAGCAGAGAATGTACCTTAGTCTGTAACACAGTCAAATATATTCTCAAGTAATATTCAAGCATGCCATTCAGCGTGTTAGTACGAGCTCGGGAGCAGTTTGGGAGAACAAGAAAACAGAGACTGCTTCAGATTGTCTTCCCAAATTGACTCAACTTTATTCACAAGTACAACAGTTTATATAGAGGGTAAAATTCATGAGACAGCAGATTATCAGTTTAAACCAGTACAGACCAAGATAAGGCAGCGTCTTCCTGCCCTTGGGTGAAGAAGCATCCTTTGTGTAGTTTATCAGTTCAGCTACAATTGTGATTATCTCAGCGACATATTTTCAAGGCACAAAACAAAGAGTTCTTTCATTAGTGAAATCTGAAACAAACCATTTGGCCTTCAACAGGCGTCTAAAAGATTAAGAAACTAATCTAGCTGAGGGAGTGATCTCTGTGGTATTTCAACCTTGTACCAGCCTGTGATTCTCACACATCAATTCTTGGGTCAAAGAGAAAAATAACTAAAACAAAGGGGCCTTATTGAATGACAGAGTTTTCCTGTATAATGTCACTATAAAACAATATCCAGTAAATGCTACCATGGTACTAAAATACCTAACAGTCTCTTTAATCACGACAAGATTGTTGGTTTGTGTCCGTTCAACCTTGTAACACAGAGATCACTGATGTTGTTTTATTTTATTGATCGCTGATTATTTATTTTCCCAAAGACATGGGTAAATCTTATTGACCCACAAAAGAACACTGAATCCTTCAAATGACCTGAAAAAGAGTCGCCCCTCTTTACACTGAATTAATACACATTTCCAGTTGCAGTTCATGTGTCAGCCACCAGGGGTCTCTGTTGCTCTACACTCAAACCGGCTCTGGGGATCTCTCCACTAATACTGTAACTAATTTCAGGCAAGCTGATTGAAAACATCTGCTAGCATCACTTAAACCAAATAACTTGGCAGATTATTTTTTGTTTAGCTTTGATGGCCGTAATCATACACAGGAAAATCTGATAATGCTGTGCTAATGAAAACACTAATGGGCTACTTATTGCGTTAATGTATTTTCAGATGCAAATGCGCTTTAACAGATTTTATAAAAACATTTATGATGCATTTGTTGGCTAACTCGAAGGCTCTGCTCCTAATGACTGACAGAGGTGCCAACTACAAGAGTAGAAGAATTTGGATGGCTTTTAATTTCACAGTATGCACTTTTTTTTTTTTTTTAATCATGCAGTTTGCATCTGGAGGGAACACTTGGGAATCAAATATGTGAGCAGAGCTATTTAATTAAGTGGAAATAATTATTTGGCTGTGAGTCAGTTGTGTAACTGTCAGAAATCCTCCATACAGACTGTAATGTTACTGCAGCTTGAGCTGGTAGTTAATTCATGCTAGAGTCCCACATAAAAATCAATGCTCTTCACATACAGCGCTGAGAGGCATTCTGGATTTGGATTAAAGTGTCTAAATTGAATGCATTAATATTCATGGCAGGGACTGATGTTTTCTTACCAGATGAAGCTCATCTCCCTCCACCCAGTGGGTCCAGCCTCTCCCTTCGATCTCTCCCTTCTGCACACACACCAGCCTGTCCCCCTCCCAGGTGATGGTGGTCTGCAAAACATCACAAGACAGAGAGAGAGTGAAAAAAGCACGAGGCATCAGGGAAGGATCTCTTACTACTCTTAAAACAGAGCATATTGATTTTAGTATGCAGAATACAATAAGCTGAATGAGTGACCCAGTTCTCACCATTTTCCATAATTATTCAGATAGATCTTTACACACAAACATGTGAATTTCCCTCTTAGCGGCATTCCAAACAGCTTAAGGCTTAACTAAAATCACCCTATAAGCATACAAAAAAAGGGCTTTCGATGGGGACCACAAATAATCTGTGATCCTATTCAGCAGTCAGTGACATAATCTGATTAAATATGAGTTCTATCCTCGACCAGTTCTTTCCATGCAGCTTTTGACATTGTTCCTTTTTACAACAATTTATAAGAGTTTGTAAAAAGTTGGAGGAAACTTTTATGAGTGGGTAGATGTTTTTTCTGCTATTGTATAAAACAACCAGTTCTTGCAACACCATGTGCTCATTATGCTGAAGGGTGGAAATCGTTTACACGCCCACAGAATCTGCACTCCTGTGTGTCACTGCCCAAGATCCCAACACCTGGCAGCAGTGTGGTTCATCTGTGATGTTTAGCTAAAGTCTCAGCAGGTTCCTAACTACAGATGCATTTAAGTACAAAAAGTAAAAAATCTTACCATGCATTTCCTGTCGTCCACCCCAGACAGATCCTCCTCAAACTCTTGGCCCACGTAGAAATCCATGTTGTAGTTTTTGAAGGTGCTGAGAGTCTTGATGATTATGTGGTCGCCCTCGTGAACGATGTCCTTGTCAGGCTTCAGCAAGGTGGCAATTTTCCTGATGGCAATGTTTACATCTGGCCCGTGAGCAAGGTGACAGAAAATGAATTGAAAACAAAGAAGCAGTGAGGTTTTATGCATATATGGACGCACAAAGAATTGCCTCAGATTGTGTAAAGATCAGGTTTATAATGTCATCATTGCTTTTTCGAGCTGTACATTTGTGATCTGTGCCTTCCTTCTCTGGGCTTGACTCCCTGCTGAACTAATAAACTCACCCAGAGCTTTCAGATACTCCTCGAAGTTATCATTGGAAATCATTTTCCAATATCCGGTCAGATTAGGGACCATGTTGGCTGTTCCTCTGCTGGTTTCTTCACTTCCAGAGAATGAGGATGTCTGTTGTGGACATCTGCTGGGGATGGAGTGCAGAAAATACTCTCAAAAGCCCCAATTTGAACCAAACTCATTTTAATCCGATTACCCTGCTGGGTTTCACTTCTTTTCTTTTTTTTAACGGAAAATCTTACTGGCACCTCCCACTTCCCTCCCAATGCCAACACCACGTAATCTCTCAATCCTCACCACGCTTTTACTGTGCTGGGAACCAGCGGTATGCATGTAAACACTTGTGTGCCTTATGTTGGAGAATGCTTACATGTTTAGGTGGGATTAGGATCAATACGCCTTCTCTATTAATTGACACAGGCCTGTTTATTTATGAAGCCACGTGTGTCAGATTTGGCCTGAAAGCTGATTCTTTTGTATAAAATGAGGCCTGCTTCAATGATGTTTGAATCATTTTTTTTCTTTTTTTTTTTAAATTAAATATCGGAGCCATCGACAGTCAGACTAAATGAGTACAAAAGAAATCACTCAGAGAGCAAGTGAAAATGGCTGAATGGAGCATGCTAAGAGGATAATATTCACAGCACAAAAGCAGAATCACCTGAGCTTAAAATGATCCAACTCAAACAATTATCTGTGGCACAATATGTCTGTCACATCTTCTGTCTCGCCTAAATAACTCAATTAATTTGATAATCTCTCTTTTGGGCAGCGCGCTGCAGCCAACACACCGCCTAAATCCTTTGCTGACTGAAAGACAGGCAAAGACACACACCATCATCATAATCGCCACTATTTAGTATCAATGGAATAGCAGCGCTTTCAGCCATTGGTCTCAGTGAGAAAACACCTCCCGTAACCGAGCAACTGTCAGGATTACTTTAAATCCTTTGGTGGAAGAAACGCGGGCCTCACAGACACAGTGTGTGGATGACAATGGTGAAAATGAATAGAGCCAAGAAGGAATCGCTGTTGTTAGGAGAGGCAGCTGCTGGGTAGAAACACCCACAGTGACACTCACATAAGAAATACGAATCAAAGAAGAAGAGAAAAGATGCAGATTCAAGTCTACTTACCTGGAAGCCTAGCAACTAAGATGTACACTCACTGGCCACTTTATTAAGTATTTATTAGCTTACTAGTACAGCTCTGGACCTCCTTTTTGCCATCAGAGCTGCCTTAATTCTTCATGGCACAGATTAAACAAGGTGCTGGACACCTCAGAGACTTTGTTTCATATTGACATGAAAGCATCACACAGCTTTGCTGGCTGCACATCAATAATGTCAATCTTCAGTTCCACCACATCTCAACGGTGCTCTATTGGATTGAGATCTGGTGACTGTGGAGGTTGTTTGAGCACAGTGAACTTATTTTCACGTTCAAGAAACCAGTCTGAAATGATTTGAGCTTTGTGACATGGTGGGTTATCCTGCTGGAAGCAGCCAGTAGAAAATAGGTGTACTGTGGTTATAAAGGGATGGACATGGGCAGCAGCAATATTCAGGTAGGCTGTTGCATTTAAATGATGCTCAGTTGGTACTGAGGGGCCTAAAGTGTGCCAAGAAAATATCGCTGGCACAATTACACCACCTCCACCAGCCTGAACTGTTCATACAAGAAAGGACGGATGCATCAGGATGCAAGGAGACTGGAAAAACTGGTGAGAAAAGCTGTCTGTGTAACTGGAGCCACTTGAGATGGTTGGAAAGATGCAAACTAAAGATCTTAGAAGCCATTCTCAACAACTCTGATCGGCCACTTTACAACATCTCTGTGGAAAAAAAGATTCCTCTCCCTTCAATGTAAAATAGATAAAGTCATTCGCACCCACAGCCAACAGGCTTTTCAATTCTCATACAAATAGCAGACGAGCCAACGCAGACATGCGAATTTCCCTCTGGGATCAATGAAGATGTTCTTACACGTCTTATTCTACATGCCTAAATGCATCATGTAGCTGTCGTGTAATAAGATATTTACATTAATGAGCAGCTGAACAGCCGTGAATCAAAGTGTATTCTTGTGATATGTGATGCACATCATACTTTATTCATGATTTCTTTTCTTTTGTGTCTGAACTTGCGTTTAAAAAAAATTTTTTTTTTCATATAATTGAATTGTCTTGACTTTCTTTGTTAAAGTGAGTGTATCTGTCTCTATGTCAACAAATGTTTGTGAACTATATAAATATCTGGCACATAGATGGGAAATAAGACTTCAATATAAAAGTCTTTTTAAATGTTTTAAATAAATAAAAACCCCAGCAGTCATTTTACAGCCTTTTTTTGTCGCGTGTGTGTTTGTGGGACTTGGGCTGACGAAAGCATAGAAAAATAAAATAGTCATGAGGGAATACAAAAAATATTTATTTGAATGAATAGAACTGCCATCAAGTCCAATGAGTAAAAACACTGAATGGTGAAAAATCTCTAGGAAAAAATGTAGGATGAAGATGTGGCTCAGTATTTGCATCACTTCTGAAAACACCATGTCTGTGTTTGGATGCTTCTTACTAAAAAAAAGAAAAAAAGTTAAAGTGATGCCTGGAAAACACACTTAGGCCAACAGAGCTTCCATTCCCTGAAGACAAGCACTCATCTGTGAGTGAATTCACCCTTCGAGGGCTCCATCAGTCGTCTAGACTCTTTACCGGCTCTTGTGCCTGCTTAACGAGCGGCCTCAGCACCGCGCTCTTATTTCTCATCTCGCTGTCTTCTGTGTAAAGGTTGTGCCGGTGAATATATTCTATCACAGAGTCTGGAAGCAAGTACTTCACACTCAGACCCCGTCTCAGTGCCCGGCGGACCTCCGTGGCGCTCGTCTCGTTCTTCACCCACTCCCTCACGTGGAAAATGTTGTGCCTGCGGTAGGACAGCAGGTCCGACTCGTGCACGGCCCGCTCGGGCTGCAGCTCCCCTCGACTGACGCAGACGAGGCCAAAATGCCCGACCAGCTCCTCGACGTGGTCGTCCCGCCACAAGCCGGGGATCTTGAAGGTGTCTAGGAAATCTGCACCACACAGAAGCTTCAGCTGGGGAGACAGATCTGAGTGGGGTGGCAGAATAAAACAGAGAAGATGACTATTTACACACTTTCTAACCAGTTTTTAATGATAAAACAAAAACAACGATAAAACACGGTGTGACAAATATAACAAACTTAGTTTATTTTCCCTCCAGAGATGGCTTAAAATATGCAAGGGTCTATTTCAACCCCTCCAAATTCATTGTTTTTATATCCATCTACACAATTTTAATCATCTTCCAGCACTATTGGTAACATGTTGTCCTGCAGCTGGATATGCCAGTCCTCTTTCTGAGCAATCACAACAGCAAAGAGTGACACAATCCTCATGTGCTCCTCTTTTTGAATACAGGGACAGAGTTCAGTGGGTTCCTGCCAACTGCCTAGTCCACAACCAAGCTTAAAAAAAGAAAAAAAAAAGTACTTTACTGAACTGCCTCCTCGAAGAGTCCACACACTAATAGGAAGCAAAATGTAAAAATTGAAGGCACCAGTGATGTGAATATCAAAGAAAAAGAAAGTGAACATTTTGCGCCTGGACAGGGCAAATAAAATGCACAACATGACTAAAACGGACTTGTTCCACAAATTACACAACTTAGATATTCATATCGCTCGAGGCTTAAGAAAATTATAACAAGACTAATTATTCTAGGAATTCAGCTTTCACATTAAAAACTTAGAAGGTTTACATAACCCCGATAAACTACAATAAAAAGGAGACTGAAGCAGCAGGCTTTTTTTCTATTAGATATCACGAGTTTCTGTGTTCATTTTTATTTTTTGTTTCTCACAAAATGTGTCATCTTTATATAAAGCGGTGTGCAAAAGCAGTAAACCCCAGAAGGCATCCCTGTAAATGCACCGTTATAAATCAAAGTTAATCTATGAAAATGGGCTAAGAATTCTAATTGGCTAGCTTTCATTTATAAGATCGATCGATCTATCTATCTATCTATCTATCTATCTATCTATCTATCTATCTATCTATCTATCCATCCATCCATCCATCCATCCATCCATCCATCCATCCATCCATCCATCCATCTATCTCCATTTCTAAGCAAAGTCAGCATACTAACAGACTGACAATAAAAAATTCAACATCTTCCTGTTTAACAGAAGAACACAAAGCCCAGCTGACGCAGAGGGCTGACATGAATGTTTCACTCTTCAAAAATACTACAAGTTTCACTTTGAGCTGACGGTGGAAGAGTCTACGAATCATTAATACTACAGCAACACTAGTGAAAACAGTAGTGGGAGAATGCAGCATGGCCAGATTTATTGCAGTTAGGTGCAATGAACTTGTGATCTTGGTTGCCCTGAAGACGAGGACCAGGTCTGCAACTACTCACAGTCTACTGCCATCTTTCAAAGCAACTTTGGTTCGTCAAGACGGCAATAAAACAGCAATAAGACTGCTATCCGTTTGTAACTGGATGGGCCCAAGTTCACAATTAGATGCAATCTATTTTGACAATTTGGCAGTTAACTGTGATAAATCGCCAAAAATCACCAATCCGCATACACAAAAAATCAAATTAAACACAAATTCATTTAGAAAAGTCTTGAATGAAGGAGCAATAGTAGCTTTCTCACATGCAAGGACTTAATCGATCTGAACCCCTCCCCAGTTGCTGCCCGATGGCAATCTAACTGCAAAATGACATAGGAAAATAACCACAATACAACCATCAAATCGAGTCCCCTATTGCGAAGAGTGTTGCAGACAAGTCGTACTCATTGATGTAGACTAAATTACGTGGTAATTATATGCAAATGCTTGACTGTCTGTCTGAGAGTGACAACACTTAGTCCAAATGGGACCTCACTGTCTGGAGAACAGGCTGCCTCCCACCAGGTGACCCATGCAAATGTATTGGAACTGAAAGTAGTCTACCAGAGGTTGAAGAGGTTGCATGCTCAACCTACGGGGAACACGTTATGTTGGTTTTATGGTCCCACAAATGTGTTAGTCCACACACAAGATTTCAGTCGGAAAGAGGGGGGAAGAGATCTGAGATGCGCTCCTGTGCAGTCCTCCAAGACCTCGACTGTGCACCTGCTCTTCTCTGCAGCTGGTTGACTGACCAACAACAGCACAAACAAGAGTCGTACCACATACTTGACTTGGGCAGCCATGCTGGCCCATAAAAACAGCTTTTTCTCATGCTATTTTCACTGTAGAGTGAGGAGCCATAAAGGGACAAGATTTCATTTTCTGCGGCTGTCTTTAAAATGTGCATGTTTTGTGATAATAAAAACATCATATAAATACCTCTAAAAATCCTGATAACACTCTGTAGTCAAGAGTTTCTAAGCTGAACAAAAAGAGACTCTTACTCGAGTTGTTGTGCATTCCCACGCTCCGCTCATACTCCTTCAGAATACGCCTGTAATGATACCTGAAAACCAAAGGAAAAAAAGAAAAGATACTGATACTTTGTTTTTTAAACAGTTATGTGGTAATACATGCAGTTTTCTTTCATTTGTGTTTGTGAATCCAACCATTTCCTCTTTGTCCTCAGTTTTTCTGTTGTTTTGATCATGTGCAGTGCATCATTCCTGCTTTGTGCAGTAACTTACTGTTCATGCATGTGCTGAGGTAATCCACTGTTCAGTCTAAACATGTCAATAAAGCTTTACTGAAGTGATTAGAAAAAGGAAAAATAGCCACGACTTATAGAAAAGCCTTTAAAAGAGATGAAAACCTTCACTGTTTTCAAAGCTTCTTAAAGTTGTTCTGTATGTAAAAGTGTGTGCGTGTGTGTGTGCGTTGAATAATGTGTGACGTGGCCTGCTCACAGACTCATGACAACAGTCCACTTCATGGCTTGATCAGCAAACATGGCTTACAGCAAGAATGAGACACAACTGGGCGTGTGCGTATAAGTGTCAGGTGTGGTCAGAAGTTACTATCCACTCATTGTGGGCATGAATTTCATGGTAATTTGGAGCTTTTAATAATTCCTCTGAACTGTTCTTTTACCAGGGTGGAACGATTGTACACCATACTTCTTTAATGACTTAAAAAACACAAGAACTGGGTCCACAACTCTGAATTTTCTCTAGTCTACAAAAAGTCAAAATTATACACACAGGCTCAAATATATACATACATTTAATAAAGGCTTTGCAGTGTCTATTAACTTGACAAGGGCTATTAACTTCTCGTTGGTCATCACAATTGACTAAAACTGGTTTCTAGTTACAAACATAATGGGATTTATTGATTAACTAATTAATTTACTAATTTGATTAACCAATACTCAGAACAATTGGAAATTCCAATGAATTCAGTGAAGATTGATGAAAGAGAGTTGTAGATTTACACAAGTTGAGAAGGTCTCTAGGAGTCATTTCTACATAAATGTAGATTCAAGAGCATCAGTTCAAACAACTGTACCCAAGTACAAGTTATTTAGGTGGAACAGCACTTTGCCAAAGTCTGGGAAAAGATCTGGACTGTCACCATCAGATAAGATGAAACTGGTTTGGATGACCAGCCTCAATCCTGGTCAAGAAGTTGCTCACACCTACGGTAGGCTAACGCCACCCCCCCTCCCCCATCCTAAATTGGATAAGCAGAAAAGAACAGATGGATGGATGGATGGATGGTTCTCTTGGGTCAAATAAATATGAAAATTCTGTCCAGTTAACTTGTGTGTTAGTGAGTGAGCAAATACTCAGTGGGGCCTCTTTCCTATCCTTTCGCTCAGTGCAGCACCTCTCTTCAAACATATTCATCGCTCAGGCAGCCTTTTGCCACTAAACCGTTCCCAGTTGGCCAATGAATTTAACAGCCCGTGGTCCTAATTTCACCCCATGAAAAAAAACAGACCTGATATGGATCCAGTCTAGTCTAGCAGCCCCCAAGAGACTAAAACCATAAATTAGGCAGGAAACCTGGTGGCACTCTTACATAAACAGCACAAGCTTGCATGATAAAGGGCTCACAGAGGGGCAGCAAAGGACAGTGGATCCCTGCGAACTCTGCTGGTAAGACTAGGATGATCTGATCTTCTTGCACATTAAAAAAAAAAAACATACATATGACATGATATGAGACTCTCTAGCTATAGAATGCAGTTATTATGACAGGAGATATATTATTTGACTGGAAATACACAACACAATGTTTCAACCAGTTCAATGTTTCTGATTAACCATCGAATTGCCAGGGACTTACTGACTGTGCATGTAATTGTCTGTGAGGTGTGTTCATAAAGGGTGACAGGAAAGAGAAAGAAAAACTGTTTCAACCATTCACTTTCTTGCACAATATCGCAAGATTTTTTTAAATTTTATTTTAAAACTAATCTCCAGCAGTAAAGATGGTTTATACCTCATAGTGACCACTGTCTCCGTCCAGTCTGGCTGCTGGCTCTCCCATTCATCAACTGTGACCCAGTTGGAGCTCTGAAGCGCCAGCTCTGCCATAGCAACACGATGCTTAGCCAGTACTAGGCCTTGCTTTCCATAGCTGTCACTCACTGGGGACACAATGCCACCCACCACTTGGTACTGGCCTGAGGGGAGAGAAGATTAACAGAGTTTAACTGGGTCACGACAGCAAAAAAGAAATGCAGCTGTCATGTATAACAGAGATAGTGGCGTTGATACAATTAATGGTTCATCAGATCTCACATTTGAGGACAAATAAGACAATTAATCTCTTTATAACGGAGTGAGAAAGGTGGGTGATCGTGACAAGGTGTCTCAAATCATACTATGTCATCAATTTTAGAAAAAGGTGTGTTTATTTAGCTGACAAAGTTGGAAACAATCAGACACAGGAGGAAAAACGTCTACTGTGATTTCTGAATGTCAACCTCAAGCTAGTCAGCTGATGCCTTATAGGTAAGGGGGTCGAAGGGAAAACTGTAAGAGCATTAATGTTCCTGCATGTTGAAATGCTGCACTGTGTTCAGAGCATCTTTACGATGTAAATGTCCTGAATTTATATAAGGACGCTGTGTCTGCTGAAGCTGGGATTGTGTGGCAGAGCAGATCAGAACATAAAGCTTAGGGTGACTAAGCGTTTTCCACACAAGAGCCTCCAAATCACGGAGACGGCCATATATTAGCATTGTTTGTATGATTGTATGGGATTCTTCATACTGGGGTCTTAAAAGATGCAGCAATTGATTTTTTTTTTTTGGCCACTAGGGGGCAAAAGACCTCCATTGCCTGCTGGAAAAAAAAAGAGCCTAATTTTGCTTGCGGCAGACACAGAGCACATTAGCATTCGTTTGGAGTTGTGTTTATGGCAACTTGACATAGGTATTCAGCTCTCTCTTCTCCAGCTAGTCTTAAAGTTTGCATGTCTGCTCTTTAGCGCTAGAAAGGTCGTAGGGAGTTTTATCAGGGATTGGTTGCCACGGCGGCAAGGAACAAGACAAATGACAGGGCGACACTCAATCAAACAGTAGATTTAAAGGCCACAAGTGATAAACAATGAGCTAGTTTAAAGAGCTCTGAAAAGTGGCATAGTTGGGTTGTAATACATCACATATATATAGTACTGTGCAAAAGTCTTGAGCCACCCCTCATTCCTTTATATTTTGCTAGGAAATTGTTTCAGGGATTTATTGAAATACATAGATTATACATGGAAATGCAGCATATTAGGCACAAACAGTTGGTACAAGTCTGATGAGCTTCAGAGTCAATGTTTCGTATGAACACTTTTATTCTTCAACACAGCCTGAACTCTCTTAGGCAGGTTTCTTTGCAATTTCTTTAAGCAGTCTTCAGGAATAGTTCTCCTGGTTTCCCGAAGAACTATAAGCAATTCTTTGGATTCTGACTGACTTTTGCTCTGTTTTCTGTCAAGATGATCCCACACTGCTTCAGTAACGTTGAGGTCCGGGCTCTGGGGAGGCCAATCCATGACTGATAGTGTTCCAACGTGTTTCTCTATGCAGGTATGCTTTTACTGATTTGCCGGTGATTTTTGGGAAAAAGAAACAAAGCGGTCGCCAATTAGACGCTATCCAGATGTTTATAATTCCATCAATTTTTACTTTTTGACAGTCACCCTTCTGCTGAGACCATTTCTGATGGGGCTTTATCATGAACAGTAGATGGATCAACTGAAGGGTCAGGTGCATCTCTCAGGTCCTGCTATACTTATTCCTTAAGGACACGATTTTCAGATACTGTTCATCTGCTGTAGTTTTTAGGCCTGACATGTGTGGGTCTGGGCTCCACTTGTCCAGTTTCCTCATATTTCTTAAGGACACCATACACACCATATGCCAACTTTACAGCTACTTGCTCTTTTGGGAACCACCTTGTTGCAAACATAGTATTTTAGGTCTGTCTAACAGTTACATTTGGCATTCTTTGTAGAATCAGTTAAGAAAATGAAAACAAATGATCTGTTTTGCAACAGGCTATTAACAACGTACCTAAAGGCACGTGAGTGGGTGGCTCTTGGGTGAAGAGGTTTAACAATCAAAAAACATTCCTCTGAAATTGGGCAGGTACAGGGACTGGACTGAGTGAGTGAAAAAGCAGTCAGTGTCCAAAGAAAAACTTTGAAAGTCCTTCAGAGAGGCTGGATAACTATTACTCATTGCTTGATTAGTTGTAACTACAAAGTCTATTAATCAGTGGGCTTTATGGAGGAGATCTTACAGAGGCTGGTTTTCTTTAAAGTCAAACGATACAGCGATACACAAATGATACGGGGATGTAGCGTTGTCTGTATCTGACCTGTGCTGTGCATGTGGTCTCTGGCCAGCTCGAACAGCCTCATGTGCTGGTTGGTGATTGGATTAAACGAGCCGCAGGCTAACAAGACTAGTGGGACACGGCGGGCGGCCATCTTGGTTTAACCTCTCACACCGCAGTCAAAGAACCTTAGAGGAAAGTGAAACAGAGTATTAGCCAGAGTCACGTGATGGGACAGAAGACGACGAGATTCAAGGAAGACAGCAATGAGAAACAGTCCTCTTCTGGAAACCTCTGCATGTAATATAAAAAGAGATTAACACCACACACACAGATGAGCACAGTCTAACCCCAGAGAAGAAAAAAATAAACTCAGGTTCCGATCTTCTAACAATTTGTCAATGGGACACCAAATCCACTTCCAGAAACACCGAAAAGAATAAAGGATGCGGTGTTTTTCTGAGGCTGAGCACCGGACGAAGTAAACAGCTACAGTGCAGTTTTGTTTTACTGTCCGTGTTTGTGTGTGTAAAGAGCCCAAAGGGAAATTAACACCAGCCACTGCTCAGCCAACTCACCACTCACTCTGCCAGGAATCCAGCCAACATTTATTTCACTTTAAATTAACTTTCTTGACCAAAGTTCAGTGAGTAGTTTATCTCAACATTTAGATCTAAAATGTTATTAGTTTGGGATTTCATTCTAATAGGCATCTGTGTGAAATTGCTCATAATTAGGAAATTAATTCTTAAGTAAAAGGTCAAAAAATGGTTTTATGAGGTCATACTGAACTCAACCTTTGACAATGAAAAGAGTAATGACTCTATCCTTGATTGAGTGTTTGAAGCGCTTACATGAGTAGGATGAATGTACAAAGACAACAAAATGCCTCTGGCCACAGTTGTTGGCAGCATAGAAGCAAATAGCAATCCTTCTGGATTTTGGGCTTGCCTGATACCACAAAGGTATGCACCACTCTATCTGTGCCTACACAAAAACGCACCGTCAGTGATAACACTAAAATCCTTTTTTTGTTTTTTTTGCTTACCCAATTCAGCGTTGGGTTGGAGCCTCGACAGGCTGCCAGTTTGTTTCAGGGATACGCTCACATTCACATCTACACCTAATTTAGAATCACAGATTTCCTGAGCCCAGAGATTTCAAACATAAGGCCCGGTGGCCAAAGCCTCCAGCAGCTGTTCACAGGACGGCTTGAAGATGTGAAGTAGAGTGTGGATTTTTTACTTTTAGTAAGCAAGTCAGTAGAATGTATTATCTGTATCATCTTTTGCGACAAAGATCAAAGATCAAAAAAATACATAAAAATAAAAAAGCAAGTCTAAAAAGATGAGTTTTTAGTAGTTTCTTGAAGGCGATCACTGAGTCCATAGATCAGGTCAGAGGGAAAGATTTCCATTGTCTAGGGGGCCACTGTAGCAAAATCTCCATCTCATTTAGTTTTCAGCCTTGTATGATGCACAACAACTAGGCCCTAATCACATGACCTCAGGGACCCACTGGGGATGAATGGGTGTAAATGTTTACTGATGCGAGCTGGTGCTTGTCCAGGAAGAGCTCTAAAAGTCAGAACCAGAATCTTAAAATATACTCTGAATTTAATGGGGTACAGTACAGCTGTTCAGCAACAGTGTGACTTGAGTACAAGTGAACAATGAATTACAGTAATCCAAATAAATCCATGAATAACAATCTCCAGTTCAGTGCAAACCAGAAAAGGCCAAACAGCAGCAGTCTGGATGAATCCTCCTGAGGTAGTACGGTCTCAGGCGCTGCGTATCCAAGCAGGGACATAGAAGAAAAATTCCTCTCCATGGAAACTCGCTAAACACAGGTAACCAGAAATGCTCAACGTCACTTATCAGCCAGTCCCTCACTTCCAAGAAAAGTCTTAGCTTCATCTGCTCTTCTCACTCTCCTCTTCTGTGGTCTGTGTGTACCCAGGAGGGCACCAATGAGGACGCCAAATGAGGCAGTAGGGGATACAAAATGCAAACACAGGAGGTTGAGGCACATCCTGTGTTTTATTTTTCCACTATCTACTATACAAATGCCTGTTTTTAAAATAGTGTGTCGATGGTTTAAAAAACAAACATTTTTTTCTGTAAAATAATATAAACTTTATATTTTATAACTACAGTACAGCCTGTGCAATGAGCTCCGTAATCACTCATCTGCCTGCTTTCCTAGGTGCTCGGCTGCTCTTCTATTCTTTACATCACTTCCACGCGACCTACCTCATACCCATCCTCACCTCACCCAAGTCACTCAGACACTCAGCCAAGCCTTCATCCTCATCTTCACCACAACCAGCATCTACACATCCGGTGTGTCCTATCCTAAATCGTGTCCTGCTAGGATTATTTTCTGCCATGCTGGGTCACCTGATTCTAATTGCAAATTAATGGCGAAACAAAATTATTTCTCTATTTCACTAAATCATGTTCAATTCTTCTAAATGTTCTCTCCTTACTGCGCTTATATTAAGACATGTCAGGGATTGTTTAGCTTGTTTAGATACGTTTAGTTAAACGTGCACCATATAAATTGATGTATTTAACCAGTAATTGTAATTTTGCGTATGAACAACAACCATGTTGAAAGAAAAAGAAGCTTTTGAAACAACTTCCTCTTTGCAGAAAGCTTTTAGTTTGGATGTGGACACTTACTACACCCTGCCTCACTCTGACAGAGTAATCAGACTCTTCTAGGTCATCTGGCAAATTCATTTTCACAGTTAGTACACTTGCACGCATTTCTACAATATCAACCTTAAATAAAGTTATGCAAGCAGGATCTCACACGCTCACTCCAACCCTAAAGTGTGTTTTTCTGTGAATACTCTACAACTCACATCTACTGGCAAGGCAAAATACGCCCCTTTTTAAATCTAAGTTTCTAATGATGTTTTTAAGGCAGAATAACGTATATGTCATAGATTGTAACATAATGAAGTTAATGAAGTAAGTCAAAACGCCATCAACATTTGAGGAAGCTGTGACAGTCCACCTTGACATTGAGCAGGCAGCTAACAGTCGCCAGCTTAGCGGACTAATAAACCAGGCGTAACGCGATTAATCAGTTAAAACAGAGCACAGTCAAGCAGGCGTGATACAATCCACACAGTGATTAAAGGCAGTAGCGATAGTTCGTTTCATTACCTTCTTTTCACATTGTTGACATTTGGCGAGTGTGTCACACTGATACCACTCCCCCCTTCCCGTGTTTGGAGAGGCGCTTGTTTGAAGGTTCCGCAGATAAAACCTGGCTGAAGTGCGACCCCTGGTGGATGAAGGTTACAGCGACGGAGCTCTCCGTGGTACTGAAGTACGTGCAAGTTGTTAACAAGTCTTTGTAATTAAACGTAATAACGGTGCCTTTTCATTTATTAGATGCACATTAAAGAGCAGTGTTACTTTTTTTGCGCTCAGTGCTGCTGCATCTGTGGGCAATGACGGCATCTTCCCAGAACACCTTACAATTAGAAGCTGACCTTTACAGCAGTGCAGCATCAAACACCTATGAGCTCCAGGTAACCTTTCATTCTATTGTTGTAAACTGCTTGTCAGATGAAAGGGGAGAGCACTGTACAACACTAACTGACTGTCTGTAGAGCAACCTGCAACTGATTACAAAAATGGCCACAAATCCCTTTTCCAATAACTCTGCTTTGTAGCGGAGGTACGAGAATAACTTTAAAAGAATGCAAGCTTTCAAAGAAGTGACATGGCATTTAGCGAGCCATTGTTATATATCACTATAAAAATAGAGCAAGCCCTTTCCTGTGGGGACAACTGCACCAGTTTCATATAGGGAGCAGTGTGTGTCAGTTAAAACCAACAATGGAGGCTTTCAGATGTGTTCGTGTTCACACAAATGGATGGAAGTTATCACTGATCTTATATTTATTGCTGTTTGAGGTAAAAATTAAGATATCGCAGTGAGAATCCAGTCCCCTAATGAATGAAACTGTTTTCTTTCAGTTACATGAATAATCTAGCAGTGATAAACTGTTGATAAACTATTGAACAGTTTATCACTGCTAGATTATGCCATGACTGCTCATAAACGGGAAAAAAGGAAATTAATCCAACCTACTTTGTTTGAAACATTAAGATTAAAATGAGTATTTGTCAATAACACAAGAAGCAGTCTTTTAGTGATGCCACAGTGATTTTCTCCCTTTCCCTATACTAAATAATTGCTGACCTGATGGCTTCACTGCAATTAGAAAGACAGCCTGCACACCATCTTTCCCCTTGTCACTGCTCCGCTGTGACTTAGCTCCCATTAGCCATGGAAACAGCCAGTCAGGAGCATGTGTGTGTAAGTAATCGCATGTGCATGTAAATGTGGCCCTTCTTGGACTTGTATGCGTGTGTTTTCTGTCTTTGTTATCCTCTTAACTCTCCTGAGGTCTGCCTTCTCTCTCTTGCTCCCTCTAATCCCCAGAACACACACCCACACCCAGCAGAAGAGGAAGCAGGAATATATGTGTGTGTGTGTGTGTGTGTGTGGGGGGGGGGGGGGGGGGGGGGGTGTAATTGAAGAACATGTGGTCCTCGCAGAAAACCAGTGATTCTGCCACGGGGTGGAAAGTGAAAGACTCAAATCTGTGAGGGGGAGTATAGCTGTGCTCTTCAGAGGCTCTTGTTAGGAGGATACAGCTGGAAAAACATCTCACTGTGGCAGCTGCTTCATTCGATTATAGCTCTAAGAAAATGCACTTTACTTCTTAATTAACATACATTTCCCAGATGTAGCATATCTAAGATAACTGAGATGATTAAGGGAGGGTAACTGCTAATGACCTCACTCAAAGATGCTCGTGGTTGCTCACTAATCTAAACACTTAAATGGTCAGCAGCAAGGTGTGGCAACTGACACTCCAGTGAGCCTGGAAACATGATGTTACATTTACATTGCATTAGTCACTGGCAGATTGCTCCAGGGGTTTCATTATCAATCCTCACCCCGTCTTGACACTAAAATACTAACACATTGACACTCTTCTCAGACAGATCCTCCCTGCATCCCTCCCTTCACATCTCCTGCTCCTTCTCTCTGAGAAACATTTTGTTTTGTCAAGTTTGTCAAATAAAAGCCAAACTGGGTTTTTTTTTTCAACATAAAAGCGTGCAATTTTTCAAAATTTTCGCAAATCTATTTTTAGATCCGTGCAATAAAGGAAATGTTGTCTAAAAAAGAATTTCTACTCCATGTAATTACAATGCTGTTGTAGTATTTGAAATGCTTCAACCTTTACAGTCGGTTGCTTTATTCTATTTTGAAAAGAAACTCCCGGAAGTGTTGGTGCGTTGACGCTATTTAAACGCCAGCCTCTCTCTCCCTCTTTGTGCTTACATTAACACTGACTGTCTCTCGACCTGCCGACTATCTGTCGCGCGGCCGGCCAGCTGAGAACATCCACGCGCTCGGGAGGTGAGCGAGGATATTTGGAAGAGGACAGGACGCAGAGACATCTCCTTCACGGCTCGACAAACATGCACACACTCGGGGTCCCATTTCTGCTGTTTTGGCTTATCTGGGGCCACTCCTGCGCGCTCGGTGGAAAAGGTAGGAACAAAAAGGAAAAAAAAAATTAGAAAGCGTGAGAAAAAAAACTTGGTTTCGAAAATCTTTGCCCTCTTTTTTGCGTTTGAGTTGCACAAGTTTGCAATGCGAGCGACAGCCGTCCGTCGAAGAACTTCGCAGTCAGGTTAAGCTGTCTTGAAGTTAAGCTGCATTTAAATGATTTTTTTCTTATGAATTATTGGCCAGTGGTTAGCTGAGGTTTCCTGTCTTGGCTGTCAGTTACTGTGGCAGGTGTTCAGTTAATTGGAAGTTTCCAGCGTTGAGTAATTTAAAAGAGAAATGTGTTTACATGAAACCACAACGTTAGCATCAGGGGGTCACTTATAATAATTTTAATTTATGGCTAATGAATTTGCCTAATCGTTTGCTTTTATAACTCTTCAAATGTGTGTTTTTGTACAAAGAAAGCCTTAACATTCATTCAAATTTTCATTCTAAAAGAACATTTAATCTAAAAAATGTTTATTATTGTGTTGTATCAGACATGACTTCAGTTACATTTTACAGGTGTTTGCATGCTGTTGAACTGGTCTTCACATAACCTCCTCTGTTCTCAACAACTGTACTTGGCCTGGATGCCTTTGAAATGCAGGACAAACATGACATTTATGGCAGTTATGTTTTTGGTCATGATTGGTTGGTTGGCCAGTGATCTGAAGATGATTTCTGTGCTCAGGGAGGGCAGCCATGGTTGGGATGCTGTATTCCATCACGTCTTCACCCTGTGATACTCACATCTTTCTCCATCTCTCTTTCTCCGGCTCTCTCCCTCTCCCTCTCTCTCTCTCTCTCTCTCTCTCTCTCTCACACACACACACACACACGCACACGCACACACACACACACACACAGTTCTGGCTGTTGTTGCCTATGAAGGGCAGCATTGGTTTACAGTTGTATTAATTGGGTCTCTGGAGTGAGAGTGCTGGGCTGACTGGCTGTCTGCGCTCAACCAAACATTATCATTATTTTTCTTGTTTATAAAAGACCTCCATATGGCCTGGAGCCAGAGGGAACGCTAACTAGGTTTAGATTAAGTTGAGAGAATTGACTGTTTTCTGTAGAGACTTCAAAGACTCATTAAGTTTTCAAAGGTGAGTATAAAATGTGTGAACTCGGCTTTGATTGCTACGTATATAGTAAATCCGTCAGTCAGTGGTGACTATGCAGTGCATGCTTGGGTCGTAGCTCTCTTTTCTTTTTTTCATGCTTTAACAACATAATTTCACAAATGCATGTGAGGAAAAAAAGTAAAAGGTTTGAAAGGAGTTGTTGTCACACAATCTTGAACCTTTGGGAAGTGAAGTGTCAGCAGTTCATATCACTTTATTGCACACTTCTGCCAACAAATCTTCAATGCAAAGTAGACAATGGAACAGACACTCGTGCGAGCAAGAATCTATAATCAGTAAATTTTATCTTAGGGAATGCCCATACAAATACATTTTAATATCAACCCGTGTAGCTTTTGCTACATTATTTGGAGAAAAGCTCTTAGTCTTTGAATTCAGGTGTTTTCAGTCCCTTTGCTGCAGGTGTGGAAAATCACATACATCAAATTTCTCATCAAATTGTGAAAGAATGGGTTGTCCTAAAGAGCTCATTAAGTTTGATAAGAGCCCAATGTTAAAACAAGTTAGTTTGTGATATCTCTTCCCTCTAGATATTCCACAAGCAGCTGTTAGTGGTATTATTGCAAAGTTTAGGAACCACAGAAACTCAACAGCAACTCAGCAATGAAATGGCAAACAATGGAAAGTTACAGTGCAAGATCATCAAGTGCTAAGGAGCAGAATCTGTAAAAGTCTCCAACGCTCTGCTGACTCAATAACTACAGAGTTACAAACCTCCTCTGGCATTAATATCAGCACAAAAACTCCTGGAGGGGCAATGTGTAGGTGGCCCAGTGTTTTTGTGTACATAGTGTAAGTTTATACCTGGTGGAAGTTTTGAAAATGCTTATGACACAACACAAAGAAAACGCTCCCGGATTTGGTTTTAGCCTGGATTTGCAGAAACTAAGAGGTTTTGAAAGATGAAGCAAATATCTGTATTTTTTTTCTTTTTGTCTGGGTATTTTTTCCACATTGCCATGTTTTTTCTGGCAGTGGATAATATTCCCCATACAGCTTTAAAATGTCATGATATTTTCTTTCCAAGCACTGAAAATCTGTCCTCTACGTATACTTTCAGTAACAGTTCCAGCTCATCATCTGACTTTGGTCCCAGCAAAGAAACCATGATGTACATAAAAGAACATGCATTTATATAAAAAAAAAAAAAAAAAAAAAAAGCTATTCAAGTGTAGAACCAGAAAGTAATATATCATCCTTTGGCTAGCTAATATAGGTATAGCATACCTCAGTTTTATTGTGCACTGCTCTATACCGCTCTTTGGCTGACTCATCTGTATCATTAGACCTTCTAGCAAAATATTCCCATTTTTCTCTTTTAAGAGTCCCACATTCCCACCGGGGCTTGGCATTTTTCTCAGTTCAGTTTCTTGCCTGCTCCAGTCGCTGTTATCATAAGTTATAGCGGCACATGTTTGGTATTAAAATATGAATCTTTGACAATCACAGTAATATTGCCCGACCTCAATGCAGTGCACAGTAACTGAAGGCCAAATATTGTCTACTAAACATTTAATGCAACATCTGAAATGCCTTTAAAAATGGTCTCTAAATGTCAATGCGATGTCCTAACACTTGACAAGGCGTTGTATTGTGAAGTACCGTTTTGAAAAAGAATAGATCAGGGCCTGAGAGTGCTGGTTGGATGTTTGCTTGTTGTTTAAACAGACAAAGAGCGATTTTTCTTTTGCATTCTTGTGCGTCTGTGCAGCTTCTTTGTATTTACAAGCTTCACAAGCTCAGCAGAACACATTATATACATGAAACAAAGGCTTTCAGCTGAATACCTTTACATAAGAAGTCGGGGAGAATAGACCAGAGCAGACGAGCGCCAAGAGAATCTGAAGGGTGCTGGGAGAGAGAGAGAGGGAGAGAACGGCAGGAAGAAATTGAAAACAAGACCAGATTTATGGGTGTCTTTTCAACAGAGCCATCCAGCTGCATTATCCCCGCCAGAACATAAATCGTGAAAGCGATGTGGAACGCAGAAGCATAACTCAGGTTTTCCTCTTCTGTGCAACGACTGGTGAAACAATGACTAGCGGGAAGTGCTCTGCCCATCCTGTCGCTCTTTTCCTCTTTACTGTCATTCATGCCCATTCTATTCCCTCTATTCCCTTTAATTCCCCCTGTTTCTTCCCGGTTGTGTTTTCTCTGCCAGCCTCTCTCTTTCTTCCTTTGACTCTGTATCACTCTTCGCTGTTCTGCTCCGCTGAGCTGATGCGATTCAGAGGGCAAATGTCATAGAGAGAGAGAAGTGTTTCGTCATTCTCCTCCTCGCTTCTTTTTTCCATGCTTGAGCAGCCTTCGTTATGATTTCCAGAGGTAGCGCTGCTCCCTCGCTCTTTCTCTCTCTCTTTCATAGCCAGGATTCAATTCCAAAGGTTTATGGGCTCAAGTGAGATGTATAAATGAAGAGGCAGTCTTCTTTCTGTCTTACTTTGCCTTTTCTCATTTGGCGTGTGTCGCATTCTCACTCTATCCCGGCTACCTCTATTACTGGCCACCTCCTCGGTCCCATTTATATTTGCTCTCTTTCCTGTAGCTTGCACAGATTTGACTTCTGCTCTTTTATTTTCCCCTCAACTTTTCACCTCTCTGCTTTGCAATCATGTTTTCTAAATGAGAAGGTACAATATGTTTGCTGTGCGCAGTAACGGTTAGGTATTGACTTAAAAATGTCCTGAGCACCAACGTGTGAAGGAATGCTCGGTCTGACTCCTGCAGAGAGTATATGCAAATGAGGGTAGATATGCAAATAATGTCCTAATTTGGGTGTTAATTACTCAGCACAGCTAATTATAATATGTCTGATGAGGCGTAAGGTGGAGGAGAGGAGGGAAATGGAGGGGCTGCCATTGGATGATGTATGCACGGCGATAACAGTGTGTGTTTGTCCGGGTGTGAGGGGAGAGAAGTGCTGGTGCTTAGCACTGTGTGTATGCCAGTATTACACCAGCTGGTCCAATGGCCCCGGTGGGGCTTTCTGGTCAACACGGCTCAATATGTGGAGGATAAACATTGCATGCAATGCTGACTTCTGAAAGACAACCTCCTGCACTCTTCCCCTGTTATTTTACTAATGAAGTGACACACACATTCACACACCTAGACACTCCTGTACTTTAAAAAGTACAGGAAGCAAACACTTTATTTTTTTATTTACACACAGTAATTAGCAGCCACTGAGCTGGTGCTATAGAGGAGACTCAGAGTGAAAGATGAAAGAGGAACAATAATGTGCAGATGGATTTTCTACTGTAACAATAATCCATTTTTATTTTTATTTTATTATCCTCTCAGCGTATGTTAGAAATAAGAAATATATGAGGCTTTATGACACATATAATCAACTTGGACCTCACATTTCACAAGATTGGCTTCATTTGTTTGTTGGCCTCAGTAAAGGCACCAGTTTGAGTAATTTGGACTTAATTACATCAAGCACCAAAGGCATTTTCGTTTCTCAAATGGTCAGAAAAATAACAATAAAATCCAAATTTATGTCAAATAAGGTAACACGATCATTTGCTTTGATGTGTCCACATTGATCGTTTTCACTGTTTACTGTTAATCCTCCGTACCCCCAGAAAAACCCAGATGTAAAGATGAAATCAATAACAAATTAAATGTATTAGAAAATACTTGAATTTCCTGGTAAATGATTCCAAACACAGGGGAAGTTCATGCTTAAAAGACTCAAGCTGCTTCTTCAAAAATAGCACAATGTGTGTACCTCAAGTCAGATGGTCATTAATCTTTTGGACATTAGTGCAGTGAACCAGAATGAAAGCTGCGAGCAGCAGTTATGAATCCTGTGACACTTTAGGTTCGTTCTGTTTGTGCTCATGTGTCACGTCTGCATGGCAGTTTTCTTTGAAACAGTCCTTGCCAGCAGAGTAAGACCGAAGTGATGCTTTTATCATCTCGGCTGACTGTGACAGTGATTGTGTTTATATTCCAGCCAGAGTGTAGGATTATAAATCCTTGACTCTTTTTGTTCATAACTAAATAAATGGATGCATTTATAATTTAGCAATTTAATTGCTTAAGTGCAATTGTTTCAGTGAGTAATTCTGTTGCTTTGATGGCTTATTTGTTCGTACTTACCTTTCAGGAAACATGGGAAACGTGGCTAAGTATTTGCAGAAAGAGTAAACAAAGTTTGAGTTCAAGTAAGCTGTGTTTTTAGTGCTTAGACAGCCATGCAAAACTACCAGTATTGAAATGGCTTGTCCTCAGTTAACATTTAAATAGAGCAATTTTGAACAACTTGAACTGAAATGCCGTGCCTTTGCTGTGTCCCATGAGCCAGTGTCAGTAAAGCGTTATCAATTGTCTCTATGTACACAGGCCTAGCAATCCCTTATTAAACAATAGACTGTGGTCTATTGTGACTCATAATAAAGCCTGAAGTTATGAAGACATGCACCACTGCGTGCTGTTTTAATTATTATTCCAATACAAACTTATTAGCCTGCAGTGTGTTTGCACACCTAAAAAAATGTGTTAGCATTGTGGTGTGTGTTCAGTTCCAACCAAATATAATATAAACCCCCTACACACACACATACACGAAGAAACACACACATGCATACCCACTCACGCACACAAAGCTCTTTTCATGTTACCCCGAACTCAACTGAGTCATCTCCTTCATCTCTCTTTCAAGTTGTCTTGTGTGGGTCTCTTGTACAGTCAATCCAAAGCATCGCTATATGCTTTGAAATGGCTTTATGTTTGATTTTTTTATTGCTTCTGATTTCCTCTTGTAGAGACCGTGAAAGATCCTTGTATTTTCCTTTGTGAGTTATGACTGTGGGATATGGGTGAGGTGGGCTCAAAGTGAGACTGCACAGTTCAACATCATAGGTGCTCTGGGAAGCCATGCCAAGGGAAATTCTTTTAGGTTTTCTAATACTTTGTGTACAAGGCAGCTGAATGTGTGATTGAAAAACAAATCACTTTGAAAACAAAGAATACCTTGAGAAAAACCACAACTCTGTGTGTGTGCGAGAGAGAAGGAGAGACAAGAAAGAGCGAGAGAGGGAGTTTGTGGGCTTTTGCTCACACCTTTCGTCGGCATGCACGCACAGATGCATGCACCAGGTGTACCTGGAGCTACGATTGCTAATCAGTAAAAAGGGATCACAGGAGGTGAGGGGAAATGAAAGCATGTCGCTGAAAAGAAAGGTTTAATTTTCATGAGTCATCAGTCACAAGAGCTATCTGTTTCTCTTTATCGGTCTTCCACCATCCCACCTGTCTCTATCTGTATCATTGATTTTGCCACATATTCTCCTACTAGCAGCACATTATGAGTGAGCTTTGTATATGTGTGTGTGTGTGTGTGTGTGTGTGTGTGTGTGTGTGTGTGTGTCATTACAAATATCCCAACTTCAGATCACTTTCAAATTCCATTTTCTCCTTCCTTTGTAAAGCTGCCAGTCTGGGGCCTCACCTCACTACAGAGAGGTTGTTTTTGCCTCTGTCGCTGCCTTTCTTGTCTCCTCTTTTGTCCTCTTCCATTTCTTCTCCATATCCCCCTTGCTTGCCTTGTCTTCCACTGCCATTATAAATCATTTAGATGGTGTAGTTATAAAATGTAACTGTGTTTTGAGGTGACATTGCTGTGTTCAATTTTGTGTGTTCGTGCATCACTTTTGTACAGTGTGTCTCTTTGTGTGAGTGTGTGTGTGTATAATAGATTGTTTATGCAGAATCCCTTTATAGCAACTTGCTATTTACCAAGAGCTCTGCCTGAGATGCCGACAAATTTTGATGTGCTTCTTGAGTTTTGGGCTTGGATTTGTAAGGTTTGACCTCACTGTGTAAAGTGCCCTGAAATAGCTTGTGATTTTGCAGCGCTTAGATAAACTCAAATAGACTGCGATGTTAAAGTTGCATGAAACAAAATGAACATTTCTCTTACAGGCACATCAAAAGTAGATTAGTTTTGTTACTTGAGAGTGTATGTTCTCTTGTATAACAACAGAGTTTGCAGTTTTCCCACTTTAATTTTCTCCCATAAAACAATAACCTCTTTGATGAAATATCAAAGGATTTCTTCTTTTCATTGATTAAAGTCTTGTTGGGCAAATTTTTTTTTACTTAGCTGCCTAATAACACACTCAAGTTTCAAAGTTGTATAAAGAAAAATAACCACAGCAGTAAACATCAAGGGCCATTTTTATATTATTGAACAGAGATAGGTGCCCTTTAATACAATTGCCTTTAAAATTTACACTTCAAAGAGTTGAGGACCCAAACCCGGGTCAAAGAAGACCAAGTAAACGTTCAAACTAGGGATGCACTGATACTGATGCTGGTATCGGGTATCGGGGCCGATACTGTAAAATGTGTGTGTACTCATACTCGTAAAAGTTAACCGATACCATGAACCGATACTAACTTATTTCATTAATCAGAGGGTGGCTTGTCATTTTTGTTGTAGTTTTTTAGATTGGCCACTAGGGGGACAACCCGCGCTAAACAGGCACGGGTTAGACGAGTCAGACTGGCAGCTCCAGATAAAAAAAGAGAAACTGGAGGCTGCTGTAGCTAGGCTAAACAAAATGTCAGCAGTGTGGACTGGAACAGCCAACTTTAACTCAGGTTTTGGAAAAGCGATGAAAAATGTCAAGAGAAAGTTAAAATAACAGAGGCTCTGACTCATTTTATCGCTCTGGATGACCAGCCAATGCCAGTCGTGGAAAACATAGGATTCTTCTCAGCATACTCGAGCTGCAATATGAAATTCCCAGCCGCCCACACATCAGGGAGATAATGGTGCCAAAACCTTCTAAAGAGGTAAAGACAAGCAGTGTGTGCGCGATGTCAGTCCTTGGTTTAACGGCACAGTGGACTGATGATCCACGGGCAGATGGGGAGTTCGTTCGCCAATGCCAAATACTTTCGTTATTTTGTTTGTTTGTTTACAATATGGACACTCTGCAACAATTTAAAAGTTTATTTTATTCTCAAACCTAATTTGTATTTATTTTCTTCCAAACAGAAGTGTTTATTTATTATTCCGAAAGCTTGAGACAGTGCCAATAGTTCAGTGATATTTTGTTAAATTACAATGTGGAGACTCTGCAATAATTTAACAGAAGTGTTTATTTTTCACTTGAAATTTTTTTGTGGTCATTTTTATTAAGATATTATTTATTATCGGCAGAGAATAAAATAAAACCTGTCTTTCAATTCATTGCATTTGTGTGTGTGTGTGGTAGAACTATCGGTTTTTGTACTCTGTATCGGCAAGTACTCAGATCCAAGTATCGGTATGGTATCGGTTTGAAAAAATTGGTATCGTTGCATCCCTAGTTCAAACCCTTTAATTTAAGGCTTAGAGTGCTACACAAATAGGCTGTCCATGAGGTAAACAACAGAGAAATATCAATGTTTTAAAAATGAATTCTGTACAATTATTCATCTAATGTTGAATAATAATGTTTTTATTACTTTGCTCCTCTGTGATTAGCCAAAGTGCCCATGGTTTCTGGGTGTGTGCGTAACTATATCAGCTGCTGCGTCTAGTAGATTTAAAATTGAGATGTTACTGTTTCTGTTTAACTTGATGAAGATGCAGTTTAATTGAACACCATGTGTTTGTTTTAAAGCACAGTTGTCTAATAATGTACAGGTTGGACACACTCACGCTTATGAATGATTAAGTGTGATCAAGCTTTTGACTGTATTTATGATAAAAGTGTAACTTGGACAGAAACAAGATTCCTGATTACCTGAAAATGTTGCTTTGATCTTGTTGATTAATGCAACACCAAAAGTCCAGTGTCTGTAAAAAGAAAGTATGTTGAGTTTGTCTGAAAGGTTAGAGGAACAGTCGTGATTCAGCTGAAGCTGTAGTTGTGTTGACACAATAGTTGTATTGTGTTTAAGCAGCAAAGCCTACAAAGCTCAAAGGTAGACCCTTTCTAAATCGTAGCCACGTTAATGAAATATTGTGGGAAAGAGCAGCACAGCATTCAGCATTTATATACACTCAACAAAAATATAAACGCAACACCTTTGTTACTGCTCCCATTCCCCATGGGATGGACGTAGAGACCTAAAATTCATTCCAGATACACAATATAACCATCCCTCCCAAACAGTGGTCACAAATCAGTCCAAATATGTGGTAGTGAGCACATCTGCCATATTGAGATAATCCATCCCACCTCACAGGTGTGCCACATCAGGATGCTGATCTGACATCATGAGTAGTGCACAGGTGTACCTCAGACTGCCCACAACAAAAGGCCACCCTGGAATGTGCAGTTTTTTGCGCTATTGGGGGTCTGGGGACCCAGAACCGGTCAGTATCTGGTGTGACCACCATTTGCCTCATGCAGTGCAACACATCGTCGCATGGAGTCTACCAGATTGTCAATTGTGGCCTGTGGAATGTTGGTCCACTCCGCTTCAATGGCTGTGCGAGGTTGTTGGATATTCGTGGGAACTGGTACACGCTGTCGTATACGCCGGTCAAGCACATCCCGAACATGCTCATTGGGTGACATGTCCGGTGAGTATGCTGGCCATGCAAGAACTGGGACATTCTCAGCTGCCATCTGCCCTGAACAATGTGAACCATGATTCATCCGTGAAGCGCACACCTCTCCAACGTGCCAGACGCCATCGAATGTGAGCATTTGCCCACACAAGTCTGTTACGGCGACGAGCTGGAGTCAGGTCAAGACCCTGATGAGGACGACGGGCATGCAGTTGAGCGTCCCTGAGACAGTTTCTGACAATTTTTGCAGAAATTGTTTGGTTGTGCAAACCAATTGTTCCAGCAGCTGTCTGGGTGGCTGGTCTCAGACGATCTTGGAGGTGAACCTGCTGGATGTGGAGGTCCTGGGCTGGTGTGGTTACACGAGGTCTGCGGTTGTGAGGCCGGTTGGATGTGCTGCCATATTCTCTGAAACGCCTGTGGAGACGGCTTATGGTTGAGAAATGAACATTCAATGCACGGGCGACAGATCTGGTTGACATTCCTGCTGTCAGCATGCCAATTGCACGCTCCCTCATTGCTTGTGGCATCTGTGGCATTTTGCTGTGAGACAAAACTGCACATTCCAGGGTGGCCTTTTGTTGTGGGCAGTCTGAGGTACACCTGTGCACTACTCATGATGTCAGATCAGCATCCTGATGTGGCACACCTGTGAGGTGGGATGGATTATCTCAATATGGCAGATGTGCCCACTACCACACATTTGGACTGATTTGTGACCACTGTTTGGGAGGGATGGTTATATTGTGTATCTGGAATGAATTTTAGGTCTCTACGTCCATCCCATGGGGAATGGGAGCAGTAACAAAGGTGTTGCGTTTATATTTTTGTTGAGTGTATTTACTAAGGTTAGAGTCATTATGCATATCTTTATCTAACACGTGTGTTGTCTCTGTAATGGAAGAATTCATGGTTAAACTAGTATTGCGTTCTATTTCATTTAACAAGTTAATAAAAGTTAATAAGGCCGACTGGGACTCTTCCGTGTGGAGTTTGCATGTTCTCCCTGCGCCTGTGTGGTTTCTCTACGGGGACTCCGGCTTCTTCCCACAGTCCAAAGACATGCCTGTTAGGTTAATTTGTGTTTCTAAATTGGCTGTCGGTGTGAATGTGAGCGCAAATAGTTGTCTGTGTGTCTGGACAAACCCGGTAAATTAATGTACTAAGACACACCAGCAGGAATGTGCCATCCGGCAGTATTCATTATTGTCACGTAGTGGAGGTAGGTGGACTGCAGCTTACACATCATCTCTTTAGTATGATCATTCCTATTACAGGGAACAGGTGGTGTTTGTTCCATTGTTTATGTTTCTGAGGCATTGCAAAGCCCACTTTGTAATGCAGTGTTTGTGTATTATAGATATATGTATGTACTTGCATTATGGTGACTTGGCAAGTTCAAGCAGGCACACAGTGCAAACACAAATACACACAGAAAATGCGCTAACAGTGAGGAGGTGCAAGTGAACACATAAAAGTTTTACAGGTTGAATCGAAGTAAACAGGGCTGTCTTTTATTGTGTTTACTGTATTTGCTGATTGACTCTGGAAACCCGGTCACAGGAAACTCTCTGTGTGCCAGAGGACAAAAAGACTGCACAGAGGAGAGTTGGGACTGTGTCTTGTTTTAGGTGCATGCTTTTGCTCCAACTTAATGAACACTTATTGGGGTTTGACAAACAAAAAATGGCACCTGGTGTTGGCACCTGGACACACACACACAAATTAATGATTCTGATTCTGCTAATAGGTTCGAGGCTATTTATCCACTAATGTTAGTTTTGGTTAATCAGAAGCACAAATATTTGGGTTTTTGACAATTCCTAGTTACTGTTTAACAAGAACACACATAATTACCTAATTTCATCACTCACTTAATAGTATGACGTATCCTCTGTTAATACACATGAAAGATGAAGTGTGGGCATAGGGTTTATTAGGCTGTTCTGATTTGTTCATTCTGCTGTTGGTTCACTTTCAAGCTCTCCTAACATTCAAACAGAAACTCCCTCTCAATGGAATAAGCAGAATTTTGACACTCACCACTGTTGTGTCAGCACAGCAGCATTTCTCATCGAGTTTTAATTTTTACGTACTCTGTTACATTAGCATTTTCTGCTGTCATTTTATTCTTGGTTCACAGCTTTTGCCATTACAACTTTGTTCTCTGTCAGCAAAAAATCCCATTTGCTCTGCAGAATCAGCATTGTGTTTGCACACTCTGATAACGGTGCTTTGTGTGTGTGTGTGTGCTTCCAACTTTTTAAAAGTCATCATTTTGAATCAATTTACAAAATGAAACAATAATTTTATTGTAAGAGGGTCTTATTTGCAGTTCACACATAGTAAGGCCTTTGTGTATGTGCTGTTAATTTGTTTTGATTGAAACGCAGTGAGGTGCTGGTGTGCTGTGTTGGCCGAAAGCATGTTCTGTTATAATTTTGTTATTTATAATCTTCCTCCTTTAGAGTTTAGTGCTTTTTGTAATATTGTTAAAGCTACTTAGTGAAGCTTAGGTTGTTGCAACAATTTACTCACGGGCTACTTTGTGAGGTATACCTGTTTAACTGCTCGTTAATGCAGATATTTAGTCAGCTAATCACATGGCAGCAACTCAGTGCAATTAGGCATGTTCATATGTACAAGATGACCTGCTGAAGTTCACACTGACCATCACAATGACGAAGAAAGGTGATTTAAGCGAAATTGAACATGGTACAGTTGTTGGTGCCAGATGGGCTGTCTGAATATTTCAGAAACTGCTGATCTACTGGGATTTTTCCACACAATCATCTCTAGGGTTTACAGAGAATAGACTAAAAAAGAGAAAATATCCTGGGTGAAAATGCTTTGTCAAATGGCCAGATCACACAGGGTGCCATTCAGTCAGCTAAGAAGAGGTAAAGAGTCTTGATTTCTTATTTGATTTTGATGATAGGGTTAGAGTCTGACAATGAACTAACTGTACTCAAATGGCTACCACAGTCACCACATCTCAACCCAGTAGATGTGGATGTAGATTTGCATCCCATCCTGGATGCACAGCTGTCAAATCTACAGCCATGCTATCATGTCAATATAGACCAAAATCTGTGAGGAATATATCCGGCATCTTTTTGAATCTATGCCATGAAGAATTAAGACAGTTCTGTAGGCAAAAGTAGGCCCAACCTTGTACCAAAGTCTACCTTGGTAAAGCATCCAGTCAGTGTATAAGTACTATTTATACTATTTTCCGCTTCCCACCTCAATTTGTGAAATTTTCTGATAAAATCACAAAGCATATGTTTAGATTTATTTTATGTTTTCACGAAGAAACAAAATAATTCTTTGTTCGTGTTAAAAAAATATTTTTCTCCAGTCAAACTGAAGAAATGACTGTCTTGCAAAGAAAAAAGCCAGGCAAGAATTCACAATGAAAGTAAAGAATGTCTTCTATAGTCTACCTGACATAATCAACTCACGAGTGAACTGGCAGTAAAATGACAAAGCTTTGTGTGTGGATTTCTCACCCCTACACAGTATCTATAGCACTTTTCCTCTGCAATTATAGTCAGTTTTCTTTGCAAGCAGACAATAATGTCATAGTGTGAAAAATATCTGAGAATAAGGACATTCTTAAAGCCGTTGACCTCTTTGGTGTGCGGGAAACCTGCAGTTAGCTGAGACTGAAGAAGTCACTTGGATGAGTGATGAAACGTTTTTTTTCACTGAAAACACTATGTTCAGATGAACAGAATAAACTTTTTAGGATTTCCTTATTGAGCATGCATCAAGACATACTTGATAATAAACTCCTGAGACTTAATCACTGACCTTTCTCTAAAGTCAGAAGCGAGCTTTTCTCCTACGCAATATTGGTTGAGAAAATGAAACTCTTCAGCCAATAAAAACTTTATAGCAACACTTTAATTTTACAATTTATTGCAACATATTGAAATACGTTGGACATTTACTAAGCAGTAGGTTGACTGTGCACATTTCCATGATCAGTGTTCCAATTGTAAGTCTGTTATGTTGTTTTCAGCATCATTTTCCAAGCTGAAGTCGCTGCAGTTTCGAACCTGTACTAACACTTCATTACATATGACCAAAATAGACATTTAGAGAGAGCAGACTGGGGATTCTCTAAAGCAAATAAGGAGGTAGTTGTGGGGGATCAAAAGGTCACCGATAGAAAAACCAGAAGTAAGGTGTGTGAAAGTGAGGGCACTGACCACAGTGCATTCATTTGGGACTCTCTTCGCCCCTCTTCTCCTCTTTATGGCCACTCAACAGTTATACTTTATCCAAATTGCCTGGTCAAAATTTGGTTTTAAGATGCCATCAATAGTGTAAATGCAGCGATGCTTACAAGCTAGGCCTGTAAATGCTCTTTGCCTTAATTGGACTTGAAAAAGTTATTTGTCTGCCTTGTGCTTCGTACTTTACCCTGAGACTGTCTTCTGGTTAAGAAAACTCAACAGGTTGTTTGTGCAAGACCCTTATTACAGCCTCCAGGTGCATACATTTTAAAACTAAGCAACTGGAACAGGTTTGTGTCCATGTTCTTTTTTCACCTAAACCATAATCTTTTCATAACTAAGTATCTTTAGTGAATAAATGTAACAATCGGTGATTACATTTAAAAATAGTCCTCCGAGAGACTTGAACCAAAGTCTGCTGGATGGAAGTCACGTGTGTCGTCCCTTTTAGATTGAAAAGTAGTCATACTGGTAGCGCCAAAGATGAAACATCATACAATATTAAAGATCTGCGGTGTTTACTTCTCAAGGTGATGTTTGCCTCTCCGGCATCATTTCTTTATTTAGACAGCAGCCTAGAGGAGCAGTGTGGAAGGGGGAACACTAGTAATTGCTTGGAAAGTCTTGACAAAAATTCACAGACTTGGATTTACCAGCTCTTACAGACCTTGTTTACTAGTATCATTATATTCAGAGTCTTATTTTAGTCCCGTGCTGTTTTTTTTTCTGTCTTTGAGAAATGAGGTCAATTTTGTAGCTATGCTATGATTTAAGAAAAAAAAGGGGAGGAGGTGATGCTACCCTCTTCGTTATTGCAGAATATGTAATTCATCCCTGTTGTCAGATATTGATTTTTGGAGAAAAGTGATGATAAACAATGTTTTCTTTCCCACCCTGATCCCTGTGGTAGATTAAAACAAACTGCTGAGAGTAATATGACTTGGCTTAGTATTAAATTCTGAAAATGCCCTCCATGGTCTTCTGACTTATGACACTATGAAAGTGTAATACTCCAAATATATCGAAATCCCTCCTGAATCAACCTCACTACCCACATACTTTATGCTGAGGGGTGATGAAAACAAATGCCATGAAAAAAGTATTGGAGACTAAATAAAATTCCACATAAATATGGCTTTCCCGGCTTAGAATTACAGTTCAGATTGCCACTGGAAAGCAAAGTATTGAACTGTATATTATTAGAAGATGTCCAAAGGAGAACAAATAATGTTTAACATTCTTTGTCATTGCTTGCTGACATTTGCCGTATAGTCCTTTCAGTCCTCAGTCAATCCACATGTACAGCAGACTTGCTGAAATTGTCAAATAACAACAGACAAACTATTATTAAACTGTCCAAAGCTTGCAAAAGTCACCTCAACTGTCCTTCTGTGTATTGAATCTCCAGGCTTCCTTTCTTTCTTTGGTGTCTGCCCCCTGTGTTTTGAAAGAAGAAATGAAGGACAGCGATGCCTCAGAAAATACCAAAGAGAAGGAAAAGAATCAGACCAACAAAGACGAGGAGGCCTAAAAATGAGACAGTGCGGAGAGGATACAGAAGGCAAGGACAGATGAAAGGCGAGATGTTAGGAGAGAGGCAGAGATAAGCAAAGGAATGAAAAAAATGCGAGAATCATGACAGAAAGAGAAGGAAGATAAAGGGGGTAAGGCTGCATGGTGTGGCCATGTTTGCCATTGCCACTCATTGTTTGGCGGCGTGAGCAGTCTGTGGTTGGTACCTGGCCCCAGAGCGATTCATCATGATTATGTGCTGGTAGGCAGGTAATGTCACAGCAGGCAGGGCCAGGCACACCCGAGGTGGAGGCTGCCGCTATTTCTGAGCATCTGTCTTTTCCAGCCAGGATCTAGTTTGTCGCATCAGCCTGTGTTGTGTTTCTGCCGTGCCCCCTGGATGCCTTTTCTCTCTCTCTTTCACTTTCTGTTTTCTTTAATTCTCTTTGACTCGCACACACATCTGCTTCGTGGGCTGTTATAGTTGTTCTACAGGACCACATAGCAGATGTGCATGTGTTGCTTTTAGATTAACAAATGGACAGAATGTTTTGAGCTACTCTGTGCTGAGTAGCTCCCTAATCCTGTCTGGAGGAAGTAATTTAAACATACTTTTAAATGTTAGATTCTGCCTGCACCTGTTTGGCAATCACCTCCCCTCGTTTCATTCTCCCCTCCCTCTCTCTGCGTCTCGCTCTTTTTCGGTGACTTTCTATCTTGATACTTCTCGTATCGCTAAATTCTTCTGTGGCATTTGAAGTAATTTGAATTCCTAGCCTTGAAGATTTGCATCTCTTTTATGTTTCAGTCTTTACTTATCCCAGTCAGCCACCTTTTGCTTCTTCTAAAAACAGCCCGGCGTGCAGCGATGAACAGTAATGCTTGTTTGTTTAAGTGTTGGCAGTTTTGGGTATAATCCAGTCGGTGGTGGTTTTTAAGCTTGTGAAAGAAGTGCCACGTGCTTGTAACTTTTATTTGTGTTTGCATGCTTGCAGTTTTTCATGTTCATCATACAGTTGTGGGTGTTGTTGGAGCAGAAAGACAAACACACTCACTCATACATAAACACAGTCTATGTTATGTATTCTTCTTGGCTTCCTGTACACCAAGTCTCTAATGCATTGTGTGGTGGCGGGGAAGTCTGAATGATTAATGGTCGAGTCTGTGGTGTGTCTGCTGAGGCTGCGACTACAACCAGTGTCATTCTCACTTGCTGCTGTCACTCCATGAATATTATATAGGTTAGGTCTTGCTTGCCTCAAAAATATGTCCACATCTGTTCGTCTACCACCAGTTGGACATGTTTTAAGGCAGTTTTAGGCAGTTGAGCCTTCACTAAGACAGGAAATTGCTTTAATAATAGTTTTGAAATATGGAAGAGAAGTTAAAAAAATCACTATAATATGGACTGGAGAGCTAAAAATACAGTGCAAGGATATTTTTAATAAAAATGGTATTAAAGTCAAGGGAGTCAGCACCTGATTTGTTGACATTTTGTGTGAAGGAAAAACTTAGACATGGACAACATGTTCTTGCACAGCACGGTAAGTTAAGTTATCATTGGTAATAGGGAGGTGATATGACCCAAAATTCATATCTCGATATTTTTTTAAGCCATAAGGTAAGAACAAAAAGAGAGTTCTTAGTCAAAGCTGTGTCCCAGATGTCACACAGGCACTTTTATTAACATACAGCGTAGATGTACATGAAAAAATTACTCAAAAATAAATTCTGAGCATTTATTAAATAATAATGTTCCATAAATAAAAGAAAACAATGTTGTTTTTGTGCATAACAAAAAGCTCACAATTGTGCAGTCAAAATGTAAACTAAAAGATGCTGAGTATAATAACAAAGACAGATTTCACAGCTGCTCTGTTCCCAAGTTCTACTGCGTGACTGACAGCCTGGAGTTTGAAATCCGCTTAGTAACCGTGTCTCTTAACAGGTGCCATTTATGGTCCCTGTACACACACAATACGGTAATATTACGTTGAAGCACAGTACGTATCACTCCGCGAGGCTCCTCTGTAGCCGTAATGCTCCGACAATCCATCAAGCGGCCAAAGTTGTACTAAAACATTTTTTGACAGATTGCTGAGCGCCGTGTACCACATAAAATCGGTTCGTGGTCATCAAGCACAACCAGAATTCATACATAAGGCGCACTGTCAACTTTTGAGAAAATTAAAGGATTTTAGGCCGTGCAGCCCCAGTGGGCTGCATGGCGTTAGCGTGGTTAGCTCGTTAGCACGGTTAGCTCGTTAACACGTTGACGCTGTCCAGCCCCACACACGGGGCGATCCGCGGTAACTCGTTAACGGAGATTTGCCGTGTCCATCTTGTCGTTGCCTGCAGGTGAAGCGACGGGGGAAGGGGAGTTCTGTTCAGTGAAGGAGAGGCGAGGCAGAGTAACGTTGCGTAGAGACAAAAGTGGATGAAAGAGAGGCAAACTTGCGGCTCCACAAGTAAAGTTATGACTTAACACAGGCTATGTTGATATAAACGATATTGTCACATCTTATATCTCGTATAAAAATATATCGATATTTTTTTTAAAACTCGATATATCGCCCAGTCCTAATTGGTAATGTTTGGTACAGATTTTTTTTTAGCCTTCATTGTTGTCTGTTTAAAGTGCACCTGGCTAATCAATGCAGGCTGCAAACCAGTTATTGTTTGATCCATATCTGACATCTGGCCTCTTCAGTTTTTGACTTTGTAACTCCCCTCAGCGACATAGCCAGGAACGTCATTATGAAACACTATGTGAAAGTCTTCTTTACAAGTAACTTGTATATGTATAGGTGTCCTTCACTGTAAGCTACCTATTAATATGCTGCAGTACTTTATTCACTATTGACTCATGAATTATTTCTGAAGATGGATCTGGCGTAGAACACAAGAAGGCTTAAAATAAGAGATGGAAATTACCACTTCATGTTGACTATGTGTGTTAAACCACTTGTCCAACCGGGGAGGTACTGTCAAAGTCATCATCTACTATAATCACTTAGTTGACAGTTTACATTACTGAAAAGTATTAGAGTGTCAGTGTGCTGCTATGTGCCTCCAGGTGCTCTGGAATATGATTACCTGTCTGTAGAGTTGCTTTGTCAGCAAAATCTTAGAGGGAAACGAAGCAGAACAACATTGAATTTTTTTTATGTCGTCACATCTTCCGCTTGGACAGCTTTTTAGCAGAATGTTTATATGTGCACTTCTCTCTTTGAAGTAGTAATACACAGTGAAAGCCGGTGTTGTTTTGCTTTTTTAGATAATACTGGCTTCCCAAATGGTATTCCCAGGCAGTCTCCCATCCAAGTACTAACCAAGCCCAGCCCTGCTTAGCTTCCGAGATCAGACGAGGTCGGGCGTGCTCAGGGTGGTATGTACCCCGCCTCTCGCCCTACGACAGCTGGGATAGGCTCCAGCGCCCCCCGCGACCCTGAAAAGGATAAGCGGAAGCGAATGGATGGATGGATGGCTTCCCAAATGTTCATATTTTTTCCTTGTCTTTGGACAGCTAAACACATAAACAGAAAAATTAAGGCTCTGTGATAATGATGACTTAGATTCTATACTTAACAACCATAATCAGCACCTTTGAACCAGCCCTGCGCTGCCTTGGTGCCTACACTGCTCTTCATTTGGCTCTTTCTACATTATTTTGTCAAGTGTATGTAAGTCAACTAAAACCATTGTCTACAAAGTAACTGAAAGACAAGGTTTTATGTTGAAAGAAACCATAAATAACATAGCACTTCCTAATTCACTAACTTTACACCATTACACGCTTTCCTCCTTGTCATTTTCTTCACTCTTCAGCTCCTTAAAGTCCTTCTTCCATCTTCAAAACAAACTCTCTTCACTGGTTAGTACATTTCCATCTCTGTCCTTAATCATCCTAACCTGCTGCACATCCTTTTCTATTCACTATAAGCCTTTTCCTTTGCCACTTTGTATTCTTTCCTCCATCTGAGGATGCATTTACCACTTTCTTGGTGGTATTGCTCAGGACTTCAGCTGTCATTTGGTAACACTTCCCTACCACCCAGAACCTGTCTAAACTGTCTGTGAGACATTCTTCCTTCTTCAACTCCCACAATTTAGCCCTAGCTTCTACCCTCACTTGCTTCCTTTTGATGATTTCCATATTCTCCCCAGACACCACTTTACAGTCTTGTATTGCTTTCAGATTGCACCTACTGCACAAGATATAGTTCACCTGTGTGCATCTTCCTCCAATCTTATATGTCACCCTATGTCCATCTGCTTTAAGGATATGCTCATCATGGCAATTTCCATTTTACAAAATCCACCAACATCTGCCCTTTTGCACCTGTGTTGGCCAACAGCACAACAGACAGTATTTGTGAGACATTCTTGAAAACTTGGGCACCGAAAAAAGCAACATAATGGAGCAATAAAAAATTAAATAAAAACAATAAATCTGAAGCCTACATATTTTATTGAAAGACCGCAGGTAGAGTAAGTCATTTTTTATCAGGCTTTGTTTTGATCACAAATATATGCCTGCTTTTTGAGTGACTTTATATTGTTTTTCCTGAATAAACCAAGAAGCTATTGGAAGAAAAGAAGTTTTTGGCTTATGAAACAACATCTGCGAAGAATGTATTAATTATTTCTTTATTATTTAGACTCTACAAAGGTAATATTTTAGAATAAATATGAGTAAAATTATATCTATGTCCATGACTTGTAATTTTGCATTAAAAACCATTCAATGTTATGATGGTTAAGCTGACTCCAGAACAGTTTTGTTCTTTTACCATCCCATTAGTTCAAATTACCAATCTGGTTTAAAGCATATATGTCTTTCTTCTACATGTAATAGCCTTGTATTTCCTGATTTATCCTTAAATGCATCTTTAAAAAAATAACTGATCTGGTTTACATTATATGTAACTTTTAAAACTCCAATATCAGTCATCTTTGTTCATCCATGAACTTTCTCTGAGGTCTTTCCCAGATGCCTGAAAGCTACATCTTTAACACTCACTGTCCAATATATCCATTATCCCTCCTCTGCACATGTGCAAATCATTTGAGCATTGCTTCTCTAGCTTTGTCTTCAAAATGCTCAACCTGAGCTGTCTCTCTGATATATTCATGTCTAATCCTATCCCTCCTGGTCAGCCAAGCTCCGCCTCCTATCTCTCTGTCAGAGCAACTGTCTCCAAACCATACATCATAGCAGGCGTCACTGCTGTCTTCAATTTCATTAAAGGGTAAATGAGTTAACATTACATCATTACAGTAAATGTATGATTTTAAGGGTAAAATGTTGCATATTTAATCTCATAGATGAAAAGAATAGGTTAGCTATAGTCCAATTAAAAAAAACTGCAATCTAAACTAAAATGGGATGTAGTTGAGTATTAAAAACAATTCTTGTTATGTGTTTTCCAAGCATGTTCCCGCAATCATAAAAGTTGTGCGAGGTCAAAGAAATGTTGAAGAAAAAAAATGCAAACGAGGCTAAGTGATTGTGTAATAAAACAGCAGATTTTAAACAAAGAAAGAAATCCATTCTAACAGTCACAACAATGAAATGAAAAGGTCATAAGACTGATATTGGTCCATCACGTTCCTGTCCACTTATGTCGACAATTCTGAAAAGTAAAGGCCTTACTCAATCAAGCAAAGACTGGTGATGGACGCCTTGGTAACGTGTATATCCCAACTAGTTGGCAAGTGGTTGCAGGAGGTTGCGTGCTTTCACTGAGGAAAAACTTGTTAACTACTTGCAAAATGTGACAAGTGTGACAAAGTGTGCAAAATTGGAAGCTGAGACGGTTCACCTTCAAAGTTAAAGTTTCAAAAGGTACAACTTTTACTTTGCAGTTGACTAGTCTTGATAACTTTTCCTGACTGGTTAGTTTGAATTTGTTTCCTGAAAAATCTGTATTGTTCATGTAAGTTACAGCTTGTGACCAAAGCAATCACCTAGAGCTTTTTAGTGCAGCATCCACTTTGCAACAATTTTACCCAGCCATAGCAAGCTACCACTCTCAAACTGGTCACGGAAAACATATTTTTCCATCCTGACCAGAAGTTGTCAGGGGGTTGCCAACCAGTCTTGATGCCTGTGTGATTGAGACCTAAGATTAACATAATATGTTAGGCTTTGGATCTATCTCTTTCCCCTCTTAAAGATGGGTTCAGTGTATCTGACACTAAAGCAAATAAATAGGAATCATCAAAATAGCTTTTTTTTTGCATTTAGATAATTCAACCAGCTCTTATCACAGTTGCCACTTAGATGCTTCCAGGTCATTTGACTCAGGAATCTTCCTAAGCTAAAAAGAATATTCAGCCTCAGTCCCAGTGTTGAAATGTATGAATTAATCATGCCCACAAGATTCCTGTACACGTCTAGTTTATCACTTTGGAATATTTGGAAGTCATCCATAGCCTTCTCTTCAAGCAAAGAACATAAAAAGGTCTAAGCTTATCAGAGTTTTTAATAGATGAAGCACATTTGCCTTAAGTGCCTTAAAACTGATTAGCTATTCATCGTGCTTCACCCCTGTTAAGGCTTCAAACCCCAAGCTACATATCACTAATGCAAAACAGTGCGAGAGGGTGATCAAATTCAGGAATGGTAAAAACTGAAACATCTTTCAAGTCCTAATTTGAGCAGATGCTGAATGAAAAACATTGTCACCCCACTGCTTTTATGTCCATAAACACAGTAAGAAAATACAGAGCATCCTTCCTTTCACTGATAATGGCACCATTTTATTTCAAGCAGTTAATGGGCTATTTGGACATGGGAGTTGTTGTGGAGCATTGAAAGGAAACAGCTGTGATTACCTTGATCATAGTCATTTAACTGAATATTATCAGGCTTTTTTTCTCTGTGAGTACCATGTCAACAAGAGACATTTACTGAACCTGTTCCTTCTAATACTCAGGTTAAAGGGGTGACAGTTTTCACAAAATTTGTTTATAGTGTCTTAAATATTGCCGTTGTTTATACCTATGTCTTTAAACGCCCTTGTGTATTATCGGAAAGCATGGTGTCCGTCTCACAGTAATAAACAACTTATAATCGGTGTCATACTCTCCCGTACATACTCATCTTCCTCTTTATATATTTAAATTCACAAGGCCATTTTTGGATTGTTACTCAAAAGTGAACTAGTTACTAACGTGGCTTTTCTTTCACTTCACAAGTGGTAATACCTGGTCCTTCAATTGCTCTTTCAAAGTGTATTTAATTTTTCAGCTAATTAAAAAGAAAATAAATGAAGCTTAGCTTTAGAGGGGCATGAGGGATCCGTTAACGCACTACTTAAGAAGTGTGATCTCTTGCAGCCAGCTTATTGCTGTGTGAAGAGAGAAAACGTCAAACTTTCAAATGAAAATCAGTTTCCACGTATAAATGCTACATGAAAACTTATAATCAGAAACCATGAAAACCCTCTTTGTATATTTCAGATACTGCTTTGGTTCAGTGATATTTTTTGTACATCAAGTAGAAACTCAATAAAAAATGATAACATTATTAACTGCCTTAATAGTTGGACTGTTCTATGTTTTTAAATGTCAAATGTATTACATAGACAGTTTGAAACACAATTTCTGAACATTGTAGTTATTTTATTAGATATTACAGCTCTGTTCTACAGTATTAAATTAAATGTTGAGGAGGAAGAAAAGATAGTGAGCTTTCAGAAATCCTTCCTTGTGTGATTGTTTTGTGACACTAATGGACGATATTTGCAGCCTTATGAAAAAGTTCACCACACGATTAAACCACTTGTACAGCCAGCTTTAGCAGCAATAACTTAAGTAATAATTTTCTGTAGGACTTTATCTGTCTCTCATATTCTTGTGGAGGAATTTTGGTCCACTCCTCTTTACAACATTGCTTTGTTTTATTGAGATTTGTGGCCATTTGTTTATGCACAGCTCTGTTAAGATCCCACCACAGCATTTCAGTCAGTTGGACTTTGAGTGGGCCATTGTAAAACCTTAATTCTTTCGTTTCTTTTTCAGGCATTGTGTTGTACGCTTGCTGCTATGCTTGGGATCATTTTCCTGGTGTAAGGTTAGATTTCAGGCATGCTGTCAGACAGATAGAATACTACAGGGTGGGCCATTTATATGGATACACCGTAATAAAATGGGAATTGTTGGTGATATTAAAGTCCTGTTTGTGGCACATTAGTATATGAGAGGGGGCAAACTCCTCAAGATGGGTGGTGACCATGGTGGCCATTTAGAAGTCGGCCATCTTGGATACAACTTTTGTTTTTTCAATAGGAAGAGGGCCATGTGACACATCAAACGTATTGGTAATGTCACAAGAAAAACAAGTTCATGCAGAAGATTTTGTTCAGTGATGAGGCAAACTTTTATGTGAATGGTGAAGTTAACAAACAAAACCACCGCTATTGGTCTGACACTAACCCACATTAGATGGATCCCTCCAAGACTGTTGGAACAACAAAAGTGATGGTTTGGTGTGGTATATGGGATACAACGATAGTGGGTCCATCCTTCATCAATGATAACTTTAAGGCCACTGGATATTTGCAATTGCTACATGATGTGTTCCCCTCTTTATGCACTGAAGCTGGCACGTTCCCTGAGTTTTTCCAGCAAGATGGTGCACCACCACATTATGGGTGCCAGGTCCGAGCATTCCTAGATGAACAGTTTCCGTGGATTGGTCGTCGTGGGCCAGTTGAAAGGTCTCCCGATCTGACCCCCTTAGACTTTTATCTTTGGGGTCATCTGAAGGCAATTGTCAATGGTGTGAAGATACGAGATGTGCAGCACCTGAAACTACGGATACTGGATGCCTGTGCTGGCATTTCTCCTGCAGTGTTGCTATCAGTGTGTGAAGAGTGGGAGAAGAGGGTTGCATTGACAATCCAACACAATGGGCAGCACATTGAACACATTTTATAAGTGGTCAGAAACTTGTAAATAACTCATGAAAGAATAAAGTTACGTTGAAACCAAGCACACCATTGTTTTTCTTGTGACATTACCAATAACTTTGATGTGTCACATGGCCCTCTTCCTATTGAAAAAATAAGTTGTATCCAAGATGGCCGACTTCTAAATGGCCACCATGGTCACCACCCATCTTGAGGAGTTTGCCCCCTCACATATACTAATGTGGCACAAACAGGACTTTAATATCACCAACCATTCCCATGTTATTACGGTGTATCCATATAAATGGCCCACCCTGTAGAATACTTTGATATACTGAGGGGTTCATAGTCAGCTCAATTACTGCAAAGTGTCCAGGTCCTGTAGCTGCAAAATAAGCCCAAACCACCCCTTCACCACTGTCCTTGAAAGCTGGCATGAGGTGTTTGTGCTCATATACTGTATTATAGCCAGACATCCCCACTTTAAGAAACAAGATTAGCCCTCATTTATTAATATTTTCATTGACAAAACAAGTGAATACACTAAATTACTGTTCGATTTTACCGTACATGGTGTGTATTTTTACACATGGGTGTGTTAGTGGATCAGATGCAGTCTACACCAACAGGCTTGTGCAATCTGCATACTGTATACCACCAGACTCCCTCTATATAAGGAAAAATGTTCCTCCAGGTAAAAAATTGAAAGTGGTGACAGTGTTATAAGTGAGAATTCTGCACCTCTAAGGCAAGAAAGCTGCAGAATGTTAAACTGGAGAAACTGAAACAACAATGTCTGAGGAGGAACCTACAAAAGGCCCACCTTTCCAAAGTGTTTCCACTAGAGTGATGATGGGTTCACAAAACAAACATGAAAACAAAAACAAAAAACCAGATAAACAAACAGACAAAAAACAAATGCAAAGTTCAGGCTGAAAGAATGGAGGTTCTGAAGATTTCTTTACCCGGAGACACTTCACTGAGGGTCAAGTAAAAAAAGAGGTTCAGGCATCAATGTTCATATGAGCATTACAGCCCATAAGAAAAAGAGGAAAACAGATGGAGGACAAAGGAGCACATGATCTATCAGCCCAAAGAATGATCAAGATAAGATAAAGAATATTAGAATATGTTTACATTAAACGCTGACAGAGTAAATGTTAAAGACTTTGTGAAAGGGAAGTCAGTTATCCAAGCTGTCCAAGGTATATATTAAAAAAATTAAAATCCCAAAATTGAAACTGAATACCCGTCAAACTAATAGATATTCTAATAGTCTTGGAGTCCAGCTCTTTCCTGCATAAATCCATTCCCCTATAAAGAAATGAGAGCAACAGTTGCAACACTACAAAGAGAGACTCACATTCAGACTGAGACAGAGAAAGGCTAGCAGGTGGTGGGAAGACAGACAGCACAAACTGTGAGGATGGGAAGGGCATCCAATGTTTGACTTTCAAAGAGTCAGAAGGACAGAGATAGACAGCACAAGCAGATGAAACGTTGCTCTCAAAAAACAAGCACACATACAAATTGGCACACTTCAAGGATAAGAATTCCCATTAGAGTTATTTTTGGGTGGTAATTGCTTTCAGCTGACTGAAGATAATGACACAAAAAAAAGCAAAATATGAGCATTTAAAAGTGAGTTCTCTTTTGATCTTATACCAAGTAATAGAAATGATAATATTAATTTTTTTTCTACCAAAAAGAAGTCTAATCTTTTGAGGAAAAACTCCTAACATTAATCGTCTAATAGTGTTTTGCTGGGAATAACTTGAGTCCTGCATTTATGTGGATGTTATTTTGACATATATCATCCAGCTAAACACTGATGGAGGCCAAGAATTTCCCTCTAGCAGGCAGGACAATGTACCTAGCCACACTACAGACACTGCTTGGGGCTGTTAGTTTTTCTTGGGCTAGTGTTGCCACTCTAAAAGAAAATAAAACTTTCATTGTGGCTTGCCAAAGGCTCGCTGCTCCTTTATGCCTGTTTAAATTTATTTATTTCCCAGTTTGCTTTGCTGCAAAATGCTGACTGTACAGGACTGCCTAACAAGCCTAATCTAGTTACCAAGTCTAATCTAATTTGCTATCTTTAAACTGTACAGGTAGCAAATTTGATGCAATTTTCTAGGGGAAAACACAACCTGGATGGATTTGTAATAGGGTGAGGTTAATACAAGGGCAGCTGACTTTGGCAGTGCATTTGTTTTTATAACAGGTTCACCCTGATCATTGGGTTTTTTTTTTTTTGTTTGTTTTTTGCTGGTATATCTGGTAGGGGAAAACAGCTTTGTGTCCTGTGCACATACAGTAGTTCAAGCCAAAAATATACAACAACATGTAAACCTCAGATTCTCCCACTGAAAAAAACCCTTTGATTTGTATATAAATTTCCCAAAGGCAAAATATCAAAATATGATGGTTGTGAATCTATTTTGGATGCAAACTACACACCCTTCTCTGTGTTCTTCCTTCCCTTTTCTTCCTTGTGATATTTCTCTGTCTGACACAAGATAAGAGCAAAATATATTATTGGACAACTGAGTGATTTCTGATTTGATTTCCTTCCTGGAAGAACGAGTTAGGCAGACCAAAACAGCACACGAGAGGAAAAGAAATAATCCTCTCCCCCTCCTTGCTTTGCTTCCTTCCTCCTAAAATGCTGTTTCTTTTCCTTTGTTTGTTTCTTCACTCTGAGTGTTGTGTTGTCACAGTTAGTATTTTGGTGATGGGTTGTCTCGTTGTTGTAGAGTTTGCAGATGCTCTGTTTATTTCACTCATCAGTCGAGTTAAAATTAAGAAAAATACAACAAAAAATCCTTTTCATCTCAGCATGCTGCCACTGCCTAACCACAACTTAATTTGCTTTTCCTTTTTAACTTTTAATTTGTTTTTATTAGTTTCCTTTTTAATCACACTTTGCATAAGCTTTCTTTTGTGGATTTGATTGCCAATTAGGAATTTTTTGAAGTATGATCGAGCAGCTCTGAAACTTAGTATTAGTGTGTTTTTGTCAGCTCATGTTCACGAGTTATAGAAAAGTACAGACTGTAATTTATCATCTCAGTCATGTTTCATTTTTGGGGTTAACACATAGTCACAATTATTGATGCTCTGTGTGGAAAGTAAAGTTTCAAGTATTTTATAAGCCTAAATGAAAGACTGCTCCAAACAGCTGGAAGCAACAAATATTACCTAAGCTCCTATGTTTTGCCAGAACCAGATTATGCTTATTATTGGTGATTCTCATTAATAACCTTTTACAGACAGGTCCTACAGCATAGGACCTACGCTATGTGCATATTATGTGCAGGCAGGGTAGAAACCCTCGGAAAGATGGAGGAGGCAGTTGCCATTTTTCATTATATTAGAATCTTTAAGTATACCCCATTTGAATGTCTGTCATCGTAAATTTAAATTATACATCATTATGGTCACTGTGATCAAAGATTTTGGTGCCCTATGCAAAGCAAGTGATGTTGATCCGTTCCTTTACGGTGATTTACCTTCAGTAAATTGACTATCAATGAATAAATTCCTTAGGCACATCAAACAAATAAAAAGAAAAATTATTTAGTATTTGTACACTGGATATTTTAACAAACTTGTCAGACAGTTAATTTCCCTGATAAACCCCCTCTTCATTGCAGTGTTGATTTTTTAAAAAGCCACGTTTGTGTTATTGATATCTTCCAGTATCAGAGGTGAAGGGTTGAGAGGAGCGAGGGAAAATTAATAACAAACCGCAGGAGTGCATAGCAGAGCCATTGATCATTTTCAACAGGCTACAGAAAAAAACATGTTGCCTTCTGCATAAATAAGTGATCTACAATGAGAAATACAACATTTACATAGATAATAAAATTACTTGTCTTGAGATAAGGCTGGAGCTTCCTCTTTTTTAATTCATGGCTGATTTCCCCCCCTCTCATGCTTCTTTATCTCTTGCTTTATTTCCATTCTCAAGTCTTTCACTCACTCTTGTTCTTGCTCACCCTTACTCAACATCCTCATTGAGGCTAAAGAGTCTTTTTACATAATTTCCTTTGGAAAACACTGCCACAAGGAAGAAACTTCCGGTGTTATGTTAGGGATTTTAACTCAGAAATGGAATATTAAATTAAAACGTGAACTGCCACATTTTTCATTCAGTCTTTTTTCTCTCTTACTATAAAAAATAATCATGAAATGATGACACAAATGTGTCAAAATGAAGCACTTTCTCCTTTAAACCTTTACATGTTAGTGCAACATTTCTTAATCACTTTCACTGTAGCGCTTGGCGTCTTCATTCCTCTTATCGGCCCAGATTTCTTCCCAGAGTCCTTTTGTTCATTTATTTCTGCTGTGTAATTAAAGTAATATTGCTGGTTCCCTTATGTGGAATTTTTTTTGTGCTTCTTACACCTCTGCAAACGAGAAGACTGTTTTCCGCTTGAAGGATAAAATCTGTTGTCTCGCAGCACTGATACCCATGAATGTCAAAGAACCTTGGCTGGACTTAACTGGTATTATAGAGACTTAAGACAAGATTCTCCCAGGATGCTCTGGGGACTGCCTTGACAGTCTGTCAACATTACCTCAAATGACCTCTTAATAATCTTGTCCTCTTCTTTCCTCTGTCTTTACCTCCTATTTCTTGTGATGATACTTTCAGCCAGGCACTGAAATTAACCCCTGGTGAGCACCAAGTATGGGTAGATTTTCTGTTTGGATAGTAGCTCTTGGAAGGCAATCCATTTTAGTCATTTAGTGATTTTCCCCGTAGTCTGATCATCCTATCATCCCGTTGTGGGATCACAGATGACTGATCGCATTGCCAGCAGGGTGAGATATGTTATTAAAGTGCAGATATTATGGTATTGCCTGATTCCATAATCCACAATGCTCAAAAAAGAAAAGAAAAAAGAAAGAAACTCCTGATGTGAGACACCATGAATTTATTTATTTATTCACTTTAGCATGAAGATACCTTGTATGTATATATTTTGTAAATGCCTTATCTCCTCCTTAACGGGTAGGCCAATCTGAAGGAATTTGTTTTTGGAAGAATATAGTAAAGCCTATAGCAATAATGGGTAATTTTTAAAGATTTTTTATGAATCCCAATTTTTTTTTTGATTTTCATATATATGTATCACATTCATTTATTCATCCCCCTGAAAATGCGATGTGACATTCTGTGTTTGTTTCAGGTGTCAGGTTCAGCGTACATCACCAGTCGGTAACTTTACCATCACCAATGTTTAATGAAGTATTTAAATAATGCCACATATGAGATCAGTAAAGAAAAAACAACTTGTCCGGAACTGTTTTTATCATTTAAGAAACATTTCTAAACTCAGACTACTGGTATCAAAGGCAGAACTTGAGATGATTATTCATGCTTTTATCTCTTCTCGTTTGGATTATTGTAACGGTCTTTTTACGTGTTTCAACAAATCAGCGCCGGATCGCCTTCAGTCTGTACAGAATGCAGCGGCAAGACTTCTAACTGGTACAAACAAGAGGTCACACATTACTCCAGTTTTGGCTTCTCTTCATTGGTTGCCAGTAAATTTTAGGGTTCATTTTAAAATTTTAGTTGTAACTTTTAGAGCTCTGCATAGTGAAGCTCCCCAGTATATCTCTGACCTGTTGAAACCTCATGCTTCATCCCGAGCACTTAGGTCTTCAGGTCAGAGGCTACTGGTGGTCCCACGTACTAGGTTTAAAACACGTGGGGATTGGGCTTTTCAGGCACTGGCACCTAGGCTGTGGAACTCTCTGCCGTTGTCTTTACGCTGTCTAGACTCCACTGACTCCTTTAAAAAGCAGCTGAAGACATTTTTATACAAACAGGCTTTTAATTAATTTTAACTTGTATGTCTGATCTTATTGTGAAGCACTTTGCGATTTTCATCTGTGAAATGTGCTATATAAATAAATTTTACTTACTTACTTACAAAAAAAAGCAGTCATATTGAATTAATAACAATAATATTTTATTTTCCTTTTAAAAATATTATTATGGCAGCATGTTATAACAAATCGCCCTGCTGGACTTGAACTAGACATGTTCATGGTGAGAATTTTAAGCCTCAAGCTTTGGTGGTATCCTTTTAATTCTGTTATTTTTTTTATGACTGCGCAACATCAACAAACTTGTTTCAACCAAAATCTCATCACCCAGCCGTAAATAAGCATGCCTAACACAAAACCAGTAATGTGTGGTTTTCATTTAAAAGAGCATACAGTACAGTATTTCTGCTGTAGAGCTATTTTGCCTAAAGACATTTTTCTTTTTCAACTTTTCAAAATATTGGGAACAACTAAGAATATGAACTAAAAACATTCATTCTGACTACAGTCAAAGTGTTTGGATTTGTATCACTATTCACCATTCACAGTCTCGTAAATGTTCCTCTGTTAATCAGAATTCATTGCACTGCATTGTTAGGAAGCAGGATGTTAAATCTGTGACTGTGACTGGGTTGAATTTTGGAGAGGTGTGTTGAACATGTTTCACAACAGCATGGAGTCATTGCGCATTAGAGTGTTAAGTTTCTGACTTCATTAAAATTTAATTTTTTCCCCGAGAAACCAGTGCTCCATTTTTACTTTTCTCTGTGCTCTGCACACACCTTCACTATCTAGGCCAATGCACCCCATGGCCCCTGACTAACTGCAAGTGTCGTATTGCAGGGAAACAAAAGACTCATACACCGTTGTGTTGGCACACCTGAAGACGTTTGTGCTATATTTGTGAGGTCCCTTCTAGTTCATATCTATTTTTTAAGACCAAAACCTTAATAAAAAAAAAACAAGTGAGAATCTTCAATGGGTGTTTAAAGAAGTGATGAGCGGCCCCAAAATGCCCTCATTTTGCAAAAAAATATTTTGCTCTCAAGGCCTATAGCTTACATAAAACATATGGGCACACGCACACGCACACGCAGTGTCAGCTGTCCTGCTGGCAGTGCCAGCCAGACAGGGCCAGCCCCTCGGTCTAGCTGTGTCCAAGAATAGCGGTGTGTACGTCTCTGTGTTTGTAAATGTGTGCACACGTATACTTTGCACCAATAGAAAGAGAATGTGTTCCTATCCAGGAATAGATTACTGCTGGATGCAGGAGCTTTATCATCTGCAGGATGTTTACTCAGAGTTGCCCATACACTCGATTCGTCTCCCAGAACCCCTAATATATCATGCTGGACTATAACGACACACGGGGTATTACAATAAAAATGAATGCAGTGCAGCATGTATGACACACCAATATTTTAATCCACTGTGCAATATATTTGTGTGTAACAGAGGATGTGCTCTTTTTCTGATACTGTCCTGCTAATATTATACTATTTTGCCATTTCAACCATTTCACTTTCACAGTATGAAGGGAAAACACTAGTAAAATTGGGATGTGTTCAAATTTGGTTGAAACAGCTGCATAAATAATGGGCAGGAATGCAGTGTAAAGCTTCCTCTGTACTGTGCTGCCTCTCCTACACCAAAAAAGTCAAAACAGGTACAGGTTGTTGCAAAATGTGGCACAATGACCACCTCCACAAGTTGTACTGAGTTAATTTTTTGAAAGGTGGAGTTATTTTTTGGACATTTTGTTGACTGTTTAACTATTTGTGAATTTTTGCAAAGACTTAGCGTGCACTGACTTTATTCTGTACACCTGTGTACGGAACAGAAACGATTTTTTTATTTCTGCCAGCGATTTAAAAATTTGCTACTGGTTTTGTATGTGAAAGATAAAAAACTGGGCAACACTGATATAGGTGAGTTAATGCATATAAACAAAAACGAATGCAACACCACTGTAAAAATTGCTATACTTGAAATGCACGGGGATGTTTACTTCTAATACCACAGCCTAAAATTTTTTTAAGAAAGCTGAGGTGACCCATGATTGCATTGTTGCCTGAGGAAAGCAAGAACTGTATAATCACAGGAAAATACACACAGGAATGCTGTTGCAGAAATATTACACATTATTTCCTCATCCCTCCTCTCCTATGTGTTTTTATCTACAGCAGTGTTGCATACAGTTAAATGTTACCATGACAATAGCAGGTTAACTGTTTGATAAGAAAAAATCAGTGTGGCAGAAGCGCAGGAACGATAAAGACTATAAACATGTGCATGCACAGAGTGTTTGCTAATGTAAACAGTGTGATCCATCAGTTTTGGTTTATACACTATGTGGACAAAAATATTGGGCCACACCTCTTAAATTTAGAATTCAGGTTTAATATAGAATTGAACACTTACTATTGCAGTCTTCATTTAAAAGACTGTTATGAAGGATTCTGGGCCATTCTAAAGAAATCACTGAAACCAAATGAAAATTATAAATGCTGATTATAAAGATGAAAACCTTGAAGCAAACCTCATTTTTCGATTTCTAATTAAGGTTTTTTTCTGAGCTATGACAAATGTAGTTCAATTTGTTTCTTAAATCTTATATTTAAACTGAAAATAATTTTAACACAGGCAGTTGTTTTACTTGTGTGTACGATCGCTATGGACAGTAACCTTAAGCTAAAAAAAATTACAAATTAGTTTTTTTCAGTTTTCTGTTAATTGCTTTTTCAGTTTCATTTTCGTTTGCAAAACAGATCATATTTAAGGGTTGTATTAAGGAGTTGAGGAGTGTTTTATTAATATCTCATCTTCGTAAATCTGGAAACATTTAAATAAATGGGTTTTCTTTTCCACAGCCAGCCATCGTGCTCCTGCGTTTTCACGCACAAACACACAGACAACATTGGCCATGGTTCACCCCTCAGGCAGCCATAGACTAAAGTTGATATGGCAGCTTTTAGGATAATGTCTTAGAACATTAGCCTTTATGAGTAACATCACTGCATGAAAGGAGAGCTATAAAGGCAGGTAGAGAGATACCGCACTGAAATCATCATCCTCTGTGAAAATCATGCTGCTGGAGGTATTTTCTCCAGTTTTATCTCAACAGGGAACCACGAGAAACTCTCTCCGTTCCCCTGCAGGATAAAATCTAAATAAAGAATTATATCCTGTGTCTTTAAACCATAATGCTATTACTCCTACATTAATACTACATCTGCTGTCACTGATAATATCCTGGAAAAAAAAATCTTTGCAGCTCAGTGCACGTGTACCTCAACAGTAGACTGACAGCTCAAGCAGATTGTAAAACAATCTCATGGAGAGTGAAAATCTGGAAAAAAAACGATACTCCAGTTTTTACTCTAGTTTTAATTTTTTAATTTTGCTTTTTACAGTACAGAGTTGACATAACAAATCGGTTTTGTGTCAAAAAAGTGATTGGAGCCATTCAGTATAAATCATGCATGTAAACTTACACACAGTTACTAGCTGCCAATCAAATGTAAAGTGGGATCTGTTAATGATGGATATTGATACTAGTGCAGCCATAAATTCAGTTTAAAGGTTTCTTTAGTGATTCCTGATTTATTTATTTTCCCACATGGGGAAAACAGTAAAACAGGTAGGCTGACAAATCTGCAGTTTTTCAGATTGTGGGGGGAAAGAACAAAAAAACATCACCAGCTCTGTCTGTCAAGTGGCAGAGAACACAAAGCTGGATTTCTGCTGCAGGGGGAGGTTAATGGAGCACTATCCACCCGCAATACCACATACTGTGTGGTAAAGTCACAGCAGCTGTGTAGCGTAGGCCTGGATGCAGCTCTTGCTGATTTAGACTCCACTGCTGATGGTGAAGAGAGAAATCAGTGGGAGTCAGGAGAGAGAGGCTTTATCCTACCTTAATTAGGAACATAAGTGAACAGAAAGTGGCTGAACAACTGAAGGTAAAGGTTAAGTCATAACATGGATCCTTTTCCCCAATGCTCATGCCCAGCGAGGGGTTAGTTTGGTGTGGAGTAATTGAAATGATGGCTGGGAGTTCACAACCCATCTCGGCTCCACAGAGAGCAATTTACAGTCTGAGCCCTCCTTTGAAATATTTAGGATTTTTGGTCAGCATATGGCCCAAACTGTAGAAGTTTAAGTGTGCTGACTGAATAATGAATTGTCTAGTGATAAAAGCTTCATGCAGCACAGGTCCTTGATGGTTTGATTATTTCCTATCGGTTGAGTAAAAGATAACTGTTGTTCCATGTTTTTGCAGCAGAGCTGGATTATGGCATCAGATGTTTGTTCTGTGTAACCTAAACAAGTTATTTTATTGGTTTATTTTTAACGTATAGGTATGTAGATGTTTTGCAAAGATCCATATGTTAAAATAAATGAGCTAATACCAGTAGTTCTGTCTCTCATATTTTTCTGTTTTGTTGTAGACATTTTAATGTCAGAATGGTTTCCTGTGAGGAGTTAAAAAAAAAAAGAAAAAAAAAGAATAATCAAATAATCAAACAATGCGGCGACAGAATACATTAAAGCCTTGCATGGAACACAGGTGCAGAAAAGCTCCACTGCCATGAGTATGACGTCAATGATTTGTCATTTGTAGCTATTAGAAAAACGTGCCAGCACTGATGAAGGGAATTGATAAGCTTGGAGACAAACAATTCCAAATGACAGATCACAGCTGGAACGTGTTCTTAAATCACGTTTTGATTATTTTTCCTAGATTAAAGTTTACAAATTCACCACTTCTTGGTAAATATTCAGCCTTTAGTGTGTCATCTTTCTCTTTCAGCTATTTTTTTAAGACTTATTGGGTCAGTGTCAGATTGCATGAAAATATAAATATGTCTTTTGACATTAGAGAAGGTGGTATTGAGTTTAGGCACAGCAGCACACTGGAGACATAGATGCATTGACAGTTTTCTCGGTATAGCCATATAACCCTGGAAGCTGTTAGCCGTCAGTCTTGTTAAGGTCTCCTGAGGTAAATTGGTCCCTGCAGGTGGCCAGACACAAACGATTTCAAAACCCCTAATTAACTGCAACCTTTGGAATGATCAACCTCACCTGGACTAGTGGGAACAGGGCCCTCTGCTGGAGCCTGACTTGGCACGGGGGCTTATGAGTATGAGTGCCTGGGACTGTACCGCAGCCCATAGGAGCAAAATGGAGCTGCAGCCATATGGGCACACCACCTGCAAAGGCAAGGTGCTGAGATGTGTTGCATTGCCAATCAAGTGACAGACAAAAGCGGGATATTTGGCATGCTGACGCAAATCTCTGACAGAAACAGACATATCCTGCCGAAAACTGCTGCTTAGGATGCAGAAGCTTGCTACTGCCAAGTTTCAGCGCTGATTAATTGAATTAATACAGTAAGGAAGAAAGGAAGGGTCTACTAAATGATAATAAATTGGTCTGAAGATAAATAAGAAGCCTAAAATGAGTTCTGCTCAGCAGGGGAAAAAGAAATCTTGTTTCCATTTGCGTGTCCAGTTCTACCAGACTCTACCTGCTTATCTGAACCCATGGGCTACCTATTATGTTCAAACTGAAGAGTTTAGAGTGATTTATTCTCTTTTGATCTTGCATCATTGCTCTCTCCCCGTGGCCGTCGGTGTCAGTGAACAACACCGGCAGCCTGAGCGCATCAATGAGCTGCGGCCTGAACTCTGCTGAAGCGTGAGTCACCACGGGCAACAAAACTTTAAAGCTACTTTACACCTTTGATGAGATGCAAGAAAGCATGAGCTTAATAATCTTCTGACAAATGCTACACTTAAAATATTTTGGCTGTAAGCAGTATTTCATTTTAAAAAGCCTCTGCTCAGATTAGGATTACTATGACAATCAGAATAAACTGATGAAGTTTAGCATTTGATGAGAATTAAAATCCACAATTAAAGTAAAAAAAATAAATTCATTTAAAAGAAATGGGTTTCCTGATTAAGCCTGTCTGCAGCTTAAGTGTAGCAGATATCAAAAACATATCTGTCTGCTCATTTTAATGCCGCTGAGATTGAAACACACAGCACATTTAGACATATAGGAAAAGGAGCAACACATCTATCCTTTTCAACCAACATGAACAATGCAGGGGAACCGTGTGAGCTGGTGATAAGACTCTGCATAGATCTTCACTGCTGCCATGTGGCAGAGCCACTTACACTCGCACACCAACACGCCACCTCAAAACCAACCCAAAATGCACTGTAAATATCCCAAAAACACAGGCTGGGGATGTGCTTAAATAAATTAAAGAAATTGAAATTTAGTTTGGGGGAGGAAGATAACACGCTGTTGCACAAATCATCGCTGGTGGATATGAAGAAAGCGGTGTGTTACAATGAGGCTTTTCGCGAATGCACCAAGGCTACTGTCAAGTTCTTTTTTGTAGAAAATCCAAAGAACAAAACTTGATGTGATCAAATATTCAGTGCCAGAAATGTTTAAAAAACAAAACAGTGCAGGCATACCAAGATGCTTTTAAGCTAATTTGAAATGTCTTATTGAATCAAGGAGCTGGTGGCATGCTGCCAGGATGTAAGAGGATTCTAATTTGCTTTTATCATGGAGGAACATTTCTGTTCTACTCAGCATGGTGAAACTAAAACATCTGTCCTTTTTGAGGTTCCGAGCTGTGATCGAAAAGAACAGATTCTTCAGATTTTTAACAACATTGTAATGTTTTCGCTGCTTTTTGTGAAATAAAATGTCTAAATGTGTTGAAGAAGGAAGATCACTGGCTCTCTACATTTATTGCTGCTAATCATACACATCATGAAGAGCTCCTTCAATTATACATGCAGTAAACTGAGGAGTGGATAATACGTTTGTAATTAGTATGAAGTTTATTTAAGTTGGCAGGTGCAGTGTTTATACATTAAGAATAATTATTGCATTTTCATCTGCTGTACACAAAGCACCAGCAGCTGAGACTGTGTGTAACTGCGGGCAATAATTCCTCACAGGGAATATTTCCCAACACACAGTGAGATTCGCTTCCTCCCTCTCTCTCTCTCCATCTGAAAGGTCAGAGGATGAGAGCCATTTTCTTTTGCAGCTCTCTGCTTCCCGCTATTTTTGATCCAGACTTATGAATCCATTCTTTATCATCTCTAATAAAATTTGCCCGCGCTCCCTATTGCATTACTTTCTATCCCTGTCTGCTCTGTAAGACGACTCTGGTCTGATAGGGCATTATCAGACAACAGCTAAGCCCGGGACAATTATTCAACCATTAGACCAAGCAGGAAGTCTGATTAGCTTCGCTGTCAGACATCTGCCATCCCACCTGCAACCCAAGGTCTAAATAACCTCAGCTACAGCAGAGAAGACTGCTCAGTGGGCTGAATACTAGATGGTCCTTCTATGACTTAAACTCGCTTCATTTGTATATGATTAAAGTTAAATGTGTATATTTTTGGTACGTTTGAACTGGTAAACGTATTGTTATTGCAAAAGTCAGTTCCGGCTTTATAAGCGGTTATGTATGGCTTTTGTTTTGAAAGCTCAAAATGAACGTTACATATATATTTATATATTTCTTCACTGTTTTACTTGAAAACACAAAAGGGATCAGAAGAGGAAAATAACCTTGGATAGTTTAGTGCAATTTTTGTTGCTTTAAAATACTTATGTATATATGCCTTAAAGAACAAAACGTTCAAATCTTAAGATTTGTGTCTAATCTCTGGGATACCGTAGAGCATAGGTGTCAAACTCTGGCCCGCGGGCCAAATTTAGCCCGCAGCCTAATTACATTTGGCCCGCGAAGCCATACCAAATTACTATTAGAGCTGGCCTACTGGTATTATACAGCTTATATATATTGTTTAGTATTAAGCTTTGCTTGTTCCATATTCAGTTTTTCAGCAAAACGTGTTTGAGTCCATAAGAAAAGATTCATTCTTATATCTGGAGGAATAAATATATTTCAATAAATATTAACGTTAGCCTGCGACTTTGTTCCAGTTTTGAATTTTGGCCCACTGTGTATTTGAGTTTGACACCCCTGCCGTATAGTGTGTTACTTGAAAAAGAGCTGTAGACTTAGTTGATTTTATGGAACTGGAGCTCTCTGGCATTAACAGCAAGTTAAGGACAAAGTTACCATTTCCAGTCATTTGATATCATTGATTGTTGTTAATTTCTTAAAAACACATTCAATAATGTTGCTAATACTAAAGCTGGTTTGAAGCAGTAACCACAGACGGCAAGTCCACGCTGGTTCAAATCAACTATTAATACAATATTTACACATTTGTTGCTGTTCCAATGCAGAAAATTTACTTCAAAAAAAGGTCCAATGTGGTACACACTGTTTTTGTTATGCATGTTTTTTGCAGCTCTCTGTAGGACTTCACGGATGTGTTAACAAGCTTCACAGCACCAATTTGAATTCTAGCTGTCCAAGCAATTTTACAGAAGCGAATGATCTTCCCTTGGAAATGCCTGCTTGGCTGACAGTAAAGAATCTGCAGTGCTACTTATCAATGTATACACACTTTAATCCACTGCGTGAATATCTGGTTGAGTAAGTGGCCTATAGGGCAAATGTTACATCACTTCATTAAAGTTCCACAGACAATAAACACAGCCCCTGTTATGAAGAGACTGCACTGATCCCCTGCATTTCTATAATTAACCAGCAAATTAGCAAGCAGCAAACAGGGAAGGAGGGTGAAGAGGACAGATGGTGGGGTTGCCACCCATGCCGATGCTGTACGAGCGAGAGTAGGCAAGAGCCTGAAAATAGATCATTAAACAGAATAAAGGAGGATGAGGACAAATCATTGGCATAGAAGAATGAAAAGAAATAAAACCACAGGCGCAGTATCGCAGCAGATGTGCAGCCTGAAGTAGCACATAGTTTAGACTGATACATAGACACTTGTGGTCCTGCAAAGTTTCAACAGTATATGCAGTTCTTTTTTGAGTATTCACTTATGGGGTAGATTTGTAATGATATAAAAACTGGGGGTTTCCAATTATAACAAATATTTATGTAGTTTTACTTATATTTACCATTTAAAAAGTAATACAAAAATACAACAAATGTGTTAAACAAATAAATATAATAAATAATAAATATAAGATCCTGTGTACCAATGGGAATTGGTACACAGGATCATCTGATCACTTAGGAAGCATTCTCACATCACCGCTCCAATGTTTGACAGTAGGATTTTGATATTTGAGGGCGTATATCTGCTGGAATGATCCTCATAGCAATAATGACCAATTGTCATCACAAGTCAAACTAGCCAAGCTGAGTTAGCATTAGCCAACCTACCTGTATGTCAGTAACATGACATCACCCGATTCAAAGTAAATGAAAACCGAGGGTTTTGAATCCTGTGTGAATCCTGCCTTAGGCCCAGATGAGCGGGTGTTTTTGACAAAAAGGCTCATCTAGCAGGGGCAACTACAGGTCCCTGCCAGCCCACCACAAAGAGCTGAACCTGACAACCAAACGACACCTCTTTTGCGTGCTGCTGAAAGCTGAGTGGGTGAGAGCCTCCCGGTGATCCGGAGACAAAGGTAGCTGCAGGCACCTGTTACAGGCTTTTAGAAGTGAAAATCTAATTAAAATTACAATCTGATTACTTTCTTAGTACTTAAAAAAAAGTACGCACCTCTGTCTGTACCACTCTCATGAATGCAGTGTGCATTGAATGTCTTGAGAAAGAAGAAAGAACTTATTGTAGTTGTTAAAGGTCAGGATCCCTGTGACACCATGTCCATCCCGTTTTTGTGAAAAGAAACTCTCAGAAACAACCTTAACTGACTTTCATTACATATGGAAGAAGTGATCTGCTTAGGATTTGGTTTACACCACAAAAATAGATTTTGTAGCCAAAATCTGCCAATCTCTGGGGGTGAGGTCACTGAGGAAGTTAAACAACTCCTTGGTGGCAGAGCCCCTGGGGTGGACGAGGTCCGCCCCGAGTTCCTGAAGGGTTTGGATGTTGTAGGGCTGTCTTGGTTGACACGCCTCTACAATGTTGCGTGGAGATCAGGGGCAGTACCCCTGGACTGGCAGACCGGGGTGGTGGTCCCCATCTTTAAGAAAGGGGACCGGAGGGTGTGTTCCAACTATCCGGTTGTTCAGACTGACATCACTAGCCGTGTCTGGACCTAAACTCCGCTGCAGGTCCATATATCAAACGATCACTATGGCATTACTGAGAGTTGAAAAACTGTCTAAAGTCTTTCATCTTTAATAAAATGATCAGCGTTCTGCTCTACCAGGTGTAACAATTGAGTTTAACATCCAGGCATCCATGAAAACGGAATTTATGACATTTAACGGAGTTAGAAGTTAGCAGGGAGTTAGCTCGCTAGCTTCTATCTAAATACAATATAGCATGTCCTGACTGCGGGGTTTTGGAAACAAATTAAAACGTACAGCTCTGTTATCACTTCCAACATAAATGAAGACAGAAAACTAAACAGCAGTGACGTTTGTAGGGTCACTGAAGTTGGGCTAGCTGGTATATAATGATGTGCTACGTGACCGCTAGCGACACAGCTATGTTAGCACAATATAAACAAGCTAACTTTTTTTCCACTTGATAAAAGTTAACGTGAGTGTTCTCGGTGGTCAGGAACAAATGTAATCGCATGGCAGGATGCTGTAAAAGGACCAAACTTCAGCCAGGAGAATAACTGAGATAATCCATCCACAATATGAGGTTAGTCATTCATACTGCTGCATGGGCTGGGCTGTAGTTACATCCTAAGGTTTGAAAAACTGAGCTTAAATAAATGATTAGCGGTAATAAAAGCCGAGGGAGGTCAACAGTGATCACTGACTGTTTTAGGAGCTTTTTGAGATTAAATAGAAGAAAATACATAACATTAAACATGTTAACAACACAAAAGCCATATTAAACGCAGACTACTTTAGGCCCGGAAGTAGGATTCGTCACGTCATCACTTAACAATCGGATAGGGGGATCCCACTCCTCAGCCTCCCTGGAAAAGTCTATGCCAGGGGGCTGAAGAGGAGAGTACGTCCGTTAGTCGAACACAGGACACATGAACTTGATATAGGCAAAAGATAAACAGAGATGTGACTGACTTCACACAGGTGATGCAAATAACCAAAGACAGACAACTAGATACAAGAGGATGGGAAATATTAAGGCAGGAGATCGATAATAAGAACTAAACTCTAGACTAAATATTCAAAATACAGGAAACAAATATATAGACATTCAACAAACCCAGCATATTAGAATATTCAAGTAAACATTAGAAAGTCCAAAAAATGCAGTTTGCCAACATGTTGCCACCAATCTGAGTGAGTTTTTATCAGTGAGCATGACTTGAGCACACTTAACTCAACTGGCTGCCAGCTTGTTGCATTCTGGTGATATTTTGATAGAACAGGAAAAGTGCTGAGTGCACATGTAAGAGTTAAATGTGAATTTCTCTCTATTTTAACAGCAACGTGTGGTTTTCACTGATTTATCACAGGTAATTGTTGTATTATCAGAAACAAATTGCATATAATTGCCAAACTGACCCATCAGACTAATAGCTGACCAAGTCTGTCTTTATCTTATTGGATAAAACTGGTATTGAGAAAGTTTAAATTTGAGGACATAAATTAGAGTTGAAAACGGTGATGAATTGCTATATGTATTACTGCAATACACAATTATATCGGATTGTGAGTGAAGTATTGTGCTAACACCGCCTCGTGGGGTGTCTGGTGAGTTCCATCGCTCATCTGCATCCATAAATCATAATCAAAAATAAAAGTAAACACATTTAAAACAACAAGAATGAAAAGCAGACGTCTTGTACATCGTCAATATAGTGAGATTTACGCATGATGGCTTAAAAACACGAGTAACTATCACTTCTTTTTGAAATTCAAAGAGAAGGGTTTGATGTGTATTTTGTTTCAGGCTTGGGAAAGAGTAGCACAGATTGCTAATGGTCCTGTCCCCCCAGCAACATCCTCTCTTATGACTCTTAACAGCTTGGCTTGTGTCAGTTCATCTGGACATCACAGACGGATACTTAGGGCAGAACAAGATAGAGCTTTTAGTTTGAGGAATAAACTTTGGTAAATTATGTTGAGAGAAATGTATGTGTGCAAATTGCCCATTGCGCCTCTGTACTCCATATTGCATCCCTGTGAAAATGGTCAATTTATCCCCATTTTAATGTATCCACAAACCCCCACACATGCACATACAGACACATTAGCTTTATGGTTGTGACCTTTCCTGATAATGGTCAGATGGCTATCCGCTGACCTTGCTGTGTTAACAGTTTGTCCCCTGGCAGCTTTTTTTCTCCTTTCCCCACTTAATGGATCCCCTAATGTGATATTTCTAGAAGAAGGGAAGTGTGTGTGTGTGTGTGTGTGTGTGTGTGTGTGTGTGTGTGTGTGTGTGTGTGTGTGTGTGTGAGAGAGATGAGGAAACAAAATTGGTAGTGAGAAGGAGACAGAGAGAGAAAATAAACTCTGACTGAGAGATGACACTTTTGTCTGAAAGTTAATGCTATTTTTAAGTACACTCTGAAAAAGAAAACAAAACTAAAAATAAAGTATGCAGCTGTCTCCAATTCTCTGCCTAATTTAACAATACAAACACTGCAATAGACAGAACCAGCTCTGTAGTTCTCACTAATGCGAGGTCATGGCTCAATTTCTTTCACAATCCATGGGCACAGAAACAAAATTATAGGCTTCCAGAGTTTAGATTTATGACTTCATTGCTTATTTTAAATGCTGTATGTGAGGGTATTATGATTCAGGGTCAGTCTTTTGTCATAAAGAGTTTGATCAATGGTTGTTGAATTGGATCCACTAATGACTAACCGTTTGGCCAGTTCATAGCTGCTAGGAAAGCATAGACTCCATGCAAAAACACATCTCCTGGCCCTGCCATTAGATGCATTTCCGGATTTTTTAAATTGGGTGACACTGGGAGAACCTGTAGGTAATGGAGTTAACTCCATAACTGGCTGTAACTAGAAATATTTGTTATTCTGTTGAGTGGCACAATTAAAGAACAGTGTTTTGCACATAGTTTAATTCCTACTCTGGCTCTACTCTACAGCTTCCTGATGGCTGAACTCCTTTCCCTATTTCTAAGGGAGAAATAGGGAATCTCCCTTAGATGGATTTCTGCTTCTTGTATCCGCAGTCTCTTTCTTACAGTCACTAACCAAAGCTCATGAACATAGGTGAAGGTAGAGACGTAGATCGACTAGTAAATTGAAAGCTTCGCTTTTAGGCTCAGCTTAAATTCCTCTACTTGGGGCAGTAACTTGCCCCTGATGTAGAGTAGGCTCTTCATCTTTTTCCTGTTGAGGAACGAAGCACCAAGAACAAGTCCGACTCATTGCCGTAGCGTCTCTTAATATCGACAATTTTGCTTTATGTTATTTGTTTTAATAGTTTAGACGTCATCCCAACTTTTTGGGAATTAGGATTGTATATGTGATTTTGATACAAAGTGCAGTGGATTTGAAATGTTTAACCGGAATCAGCTGGGTGTTTTGCACCCATTCAAGTTGACGGTTTTTCCATAGCTGGTCGGATATTTATAGTCTATGTTCAGTGTTTCAAATGATACCTAATGCAATGCTTCTCTAAAATATCTATAAATTGTTTTGAATTGAAATGTTAGACTTTTTTTGGAGACGATTTTGCCTGTCACTGCTGCTCATGTGTGAACTACAACTCTCCACATTAACTCCTGTTTGCAGCCATTTTTTGAGGCAGAGCAGGGATGAAGTTTTGTCAAAAAAGTCTTTTTTTTGCTTTTGTGTATTTGCCAGTTTTTTTTTTTTCATGTTGTGGAGACATTTAAAATTGAGCAATGATTTTGGGGAATTTGTGCACACAACACAAATGGCTGGCATTCAGTCTTTGTCAAGGTGTCAGAGATAATTGATGTTTGAATAGCTGCTGGTCTGAGCAGTTCTTTTACTAAAGACAAAAACTGCATGTTTCATTCCCCAGATTCTTTGTTTCCTTACCAAAACCTATTTTTGAGCATCACAGCCCTTAGCATGCACAAAACACAGTATGTGTTTGAAATCAGCTACTTTAAATTATTAATGCAAACCAAACAACTCACAGTCTTGAGTTCTGGCGATAAAACCTACTCTGCTGTTTTTCGAGTCTATCAGAGGGCAGTAAGAAAAGTATGATGAAAACATAAGAAAGATAAGAAGTATGTAAAACAGCAACAGCAAAAAGTAGGAGCATTTTCAGACTGCCACCTCAGGGGAAATATATGAGTTTAGTTCCCTGCCTGGGGAAATTACCTGCAAATGATTAGTGTCTGTTGCATTCACGAAAGCTATATCTGCAAAGGTATTTGGACCCACCGGACAAGTTCTGAAGACCCAAACCGTAGAAAACTGAGGGTGCTCAGTTTGTGTGGAAAGGAGCAATGGACTGCCCCAACTGATGTCTTGTAATATTGAAGGTAACACAAACTGAGCGCCGTTTGTGTACACGTGGATGTAGAAAAAAAGCAACTTGGGAGACAGGGAGGAGGAAATTCAATTTGATTGTAATCTGATGTACACATTCTACTGTTTGTGAGTTAAATTAGATTTTAGATTTGTTTTCTCTGCCTCTCCCCTATACCCCTTACAGTATTAGAGGGGGGATTTATCTGGAAAGATCTATGGTTGTGCCTGATTGAAGAATCATGCTGTGGGAATAGTGGGCAGATGGTAATCTATCAAACAGACAACGAAATGTTTTATTTCTTGTTCCGTTGCCAAAGCACTGAAGAACAATCATCTTATTTTACCCTCAATTATAAAAGCCTTGGTTCATGGACAGGCTGTTTTCCATGTGACTGGCTTAAAATGCATAAGCTTAGCTTTTGGTTTAGGCAGCGTAGTTCAATATGTCTCATTAGTCCATTTTCTTATTGTTAGTGTCTCTCTCTGTCCAGATCTTTCTCCAGATCTTTCCTTTTTTTCATTAACTAACACATTGTACTATAAACCAGCATGACCCCGTTTAATTTTCATACATTGTTATCCGCCAATTTCCACATAGTGTGTAAATTCAATGCGTTTCAGTTAGGTGCTGAACCATCTTCTCTTATGCGCAGTATTGGGGACTCTGGCACAGAGGAGGCAAAACTAAATTAAAATGCAAAATTGTTTGTTTTAAAACAATGTAAAAATTGGACTGAGCCAATGTGATATCAGTCACAGGTTTTCATTGTATAACTTAACATTAGTGTTATGGAATGTTGGATACTTTACTTTATGAACGCATACACCGCTTCATACACATATGTCTAAACAGTACAAAGTAATTGGCTAATAAAATACTAGAATTTCATTCATCAGAGCTCAAACAAAAACTTTTTGTTGGGCTTGTATCACAGTCAGTCAGCAATAGTCATTAAAAATGCTCCAAAAGGCACCAAGAGCACACACACAGGGAGAGGTCCAGTTTAATGACTCAAAGGAACAGATGAGGCCTGACAGACTCTGATTGGCTCAATCAAAGCGGCCGTGCCCCTACCTCAGTTATCCAGGTTAATGAGTTAAAAAAAAAAGTTCACTCCACTCATAGATGTTATGAGGGTTAAATTAAACATTAAGGCTGAACCTGACTGTATATTTGCTTGTTAAAGCTGTAAAGATGGTCATCGTAACATTGGAGTCTCTGGGGGTTGACGCCCTTTTTGCAGCCAGCCTCACGTGGAACCTAAAAGTACTATAGGTTATGCCACTTTGGTATCACTTTTCAGCATGCCTGTAACACAAAATACAAACACCTGTGAGAGAAAAAAATTAAGGACATCATAATGAAAATTCCTGAACTATGTTTAGTGACATGTCTTTCAGTGTCTTTAAAGATTTATCTTTGAAAAATATCTGGAAGTAGAATCTAAGTGGTGGTTGCAGACTGTGGTAAAAGCAAATAAATTATACTTTGACACGAAATTTCTACACTTGAAAGAAAATGCTTGTCGTTGTTGATATTTTTAGTTGTTTAGTTAATGTTTAAAAAACCTAAAATTGAACAGTTGCAAATAGTAGTGGCATGGCTCAAGGTGAGAAGGTAAGTGTTTGGGATTTTATGCCTTTATATCTTAAAATCGGTGCAAATATTAATCACGAGAACTTAATGAAAACCTGATTAGATGTTGTTGACTAAAGGTGACTCTTAAAGGACACGGGGATGAAACTGATTAGATTTTAGTGCTCATTGTTCAAGATAACAGTGACCACTAAAATGTTTTTGACCTTGGCTTAAGAATTAATTTGCTAATTTGCCTTCACAGAAATAAAGTCCAGACACTTTCTCCATGTAAACGTTTGCAATATCATAATTCCGCAATAAAACTTGGTATTATTCAAGTTTCACATCTGGGCGAACACATTACTGGATTGTTGATAACCTATTAAATTCCTTCAAATTCTTCAGTTTATAGCATCTGGACGGAAATTGATACACACAACAAGTTTACAGTTTGGTACGGGCAAACAACCCCATCCTCCATCCTAATTGTTTTTTCTTTCTTCACATTTCCACATCGACTCATTTACAATTAAATGGTAAATGGCCTGTATTTATATAGCGCTTTACTAGTCCCTAAGGACCCCAAAGCACTTTACATATCCAGTCATTCACCCATTCACACACTGGTGATGGCAGCTACATTGTAGCCACAGCCACCCTGGGGCGCACTGACAGAGGCGAGGCTGCCGGACACTGGCGCCATGGGGCCTTCTGACCACCACCAGTAGGCAACGGGTGAAGCGTCTTGCCCAAGGACACAACGACCAAGACGGTCCTAGCTGGGGCTCGAACCGGCAACCTTCCGATTACAAGGCGAACTCCCAACTCTTGAGCCACGGTCCCCCGAATTAACTGTTCTTAGACACATAGTTAATGTTTTTCACGCCTTTTTTTGACAACATGCTTTAATCTTAGTCAAATGAAATAACATCTTTTGCTTTTAAGCAAACAGATGATCATATAAAGCTGGTTAGGAAATGAGGAGAAATGAATAACATGCAACTAGTGTCCCCTTTTCAAATTAAATCACTTGTCAGCATCTTGAAACTCCACAAATCTCACCTGTGCATTCCTTTCTGCTTCTAACTATTTCTCCCATAAAGATAACATTCGACAACCTCCTCTGTACCCTTAATGATGAGTTTTGACACCTCAGAATATATCATCATATTAAAATCCTGTATTCTGCCAGAGACCAACCCCCACTAACTTCAGACGCACATCCAGTCATTTTGTTCTGTAAGCAGAAACTGCCCAGTTCAAAAACGAGCTTCAAGCCTTACTCCTAGCAGCGGTAAAGAGTTCAATTTTACCTCATGTTTTTATTTCTGACCTCGCTTTCATGTATCATACTTTTTCACCACATGACAAGATTCATTTTCATCCAGGAAGTTTAATAGGAATTTTTTGTTTTATATTTGGCCTGGAATCACAAAGGTACTCCTTTTTTCCCCACTTTCTTTTAAATTCATTTATAAAAGTTTCTTTTTTACCAAAGGGAGAGTCTTACCTTTTTAATAACTGTGAATTAGATGTTGCCGACATCTATAGAGCTATAGGTTTCGTTTTTTTTTGTTTTTTTTAAAAACCAGCATGTCCCTGTTTACATGCAATAGAGGACACCGAGTGATACCATATAGTCCCTGGATCTCCCTCATTTTTCTCATTAAAGTCAAGTCGGCTTTTTAGCCTACACAGCGTCTTCGTTAGCATAAACTGAAGTCAGCCAGAGATGGATTTAAAGACCTCTGTGCTGTGAGACTAAAACAGACACAGATGTCAGATTTAAAAGCTTGATGCACCGGCACCGTATTGGAATAAGTGTTGCTGTTGAATCACTACATCGCAGTGCTTATTTAAAATGTGGCTCCACTGTGAAGGAATCATCCTATTAAAAAGACCTGAATGACCTCATATCTACACATCCAGCACCACATGCGTTGTCACTATCTGCAAACCATACTTTATTATAACCTGGCCTTCCCTCATTTTTACTTTTTGAGTTATCTGTGCATTTATTTTGTTATCAGACTACAGCTACACAATGATTCAGTGTCTGCAATTAATTTGACTGAAACATTTGAAAACCCCAGGGCTGCTTGTTTCTAATGCGGATTCTGGTCCCGATGCCTTTTGTCAAGTAACTGTGTCAATTGTCATGCAGTGATGCTGTGTAGTGTGCACCAACACAATGTCCTAATGACTGCAATACAACCACTGTGCTGCTGTGTCAGGAGCGCAGAATGAATCAGCAGGCTAAGCATAATTATAGAAAGGTGCAAGGTAACAGCATCATGAGTACCAGCTAAATAACTTTGTTTTGAGTCGCACCATCGGCCCATTTTGTTCACATGCAGTTGTAGCCAAATTAAAGTGCCAAAAATGTTTAATCATCCATGTTTTTTTCTATTCTCTTTCATGTATTGAGTAGATATTTCTACCTTCCTCAGTTTGTGTATGACTGGCTATAGATATAAGCCTGGAAATCTGTCAATAAGAATAGCCGGCACTGCTAGATTGATTCATTGGACAGTTGATACTCATTTAATCGATCATAAAATTGTTGAAAATGATGACAATGACACCTGACAATGATGGATGCTCATGTTAAAGATGAACAGAGTTTCATATAATGAGGTGAGTGTATGTAAGAGTAAGCTTCTGTGAGCCAAAATGTGAGGTTTCAGACAGATTGAAACATGACTTCAGAGAGAGGTTATTCTTAATGTGGTATTTCAGTCACCAAGCACCTCCAACATGCTATTGACACCTTGGGTTTGCATTAGCCAGCCAATCAGAAGAAAGACAGACGCTCAAACCATCATTGTGAATTAAAAAAACTCCAAAAAGAGTCCAAAAAAAGTAAAAAGGAGCAGGGATGCTTTAATTTTAAACTTCTGAAACATTGCAAATATTGTTTAAATCAAAGCAAACAAGCAATTATTGTTACAAACTATATATATATATATATATATATATATATATATATATATATATATATATATATATATATATATATATATATATATATATATTATTCTTTATTCTCCACATTAATAATGCAGGTTTTTTAAATTAATTTATCTTCACAACCTAATGTCACGGGCTGCTTCACAAGCCGGAGTCTGAGGTTTAAGCCAGAATTTAATTGGTACTGTGATTCCATTGTGACGTTATAATATAAATAACATATGACTTAAAATATCATTTATAGAAATAGCACATCACTTTACTTACTTTTCTCATGCCTCGCCTGTGTACCACCTTTTACTCCCCACAAACTTCCACTGTTGAGAGACTGGATCTCATTATCATTTTCTTGTTCCCCATAAACATGCGGATCATCAAGAATGCGATTTCCTTTTTCCTGATAATGCATCCTGGAAATGAACACTCCAAGCGGAGACAATTCAGCGGTAGGTGGGTTCAGTGTCATCCATTCTCTGTACAGTAAAAGCCAACAGAGATTACATGGTAAGACAAGACAACCCAAAAAGAAAATTACTGCATTGATATTATATGCTGTTTATTTATATATAAATGTTTGACGACAAAAGCAGATATCAGTCAAAATGTGGTGGGTTTTTTTTCTTGACTCACCACCTCGTGAAAGTATAGTTCAGTAAATTTATACATTTCTAATTTATATTTCTAAAACTTGTTAAGGCGGTAGGTCCCACCCTTTAAAACAGATGTTTTTTAAATATAAAAACAATGAATCGATCACTTATGCAAAAGTAATTAAGCAGTCTGCACTATAACATATGCACATGAGTTTTTTCTTTTAAAAACCCCCCACTTTGATTCTCACCAACCTCTTTCCTCTCACATCTGTACTCTTGCTTTTGTTACTTTCTTTGTGCTCTAGTAATTTTTGGTAAAGATTGGAGAGAGAGTTGGTGAACAGAGGGTGCAAGCAGAGAGCAGGCTAATACCATACTGTGAGGTTGAGAGTTGGGTGCTCGAAAGAGAAAAATGACTTCAAATACTTCTGTTCCCTTCAGTGCTGCACCTCCCCTGGATAAAGCACTCTCTGGTGATGAACACTGCATCTGTGTGACCGGGTCACTCGTCACTGACTTTCTCTCGTCTGTCCTTCTGCTTATCGGATTATTGACCGGTCTTCACACTGTGCCTTGGCCCCCTTTTTTCCCCCCTCATAAATTTTAGGGGAGCTGCAGCTATCTGAGGATCTCAAGGTCATGTTGAATTGCATGTTCATTTTCAATAAGGAAATCTTTTTAGAAGAAAGAGCTAAGCCTGATCTTATATAAAGAAATAAGCCCACTGTATATCTAATTTCTTGGTTACACTCGGTTTTCACTGTGCTACTGTTTGCTACTGCAGGCTTTTTAACTTAAAAAAAAAGGCAAAGAGGATTACCCACCTTCAGCTTGACGACGCCCAGCAGGATGGAAATTTTCACCTTTTTTTTTACGTTTAAAAAGAGAGAAAGTGTCACGGCTGGCGGAGTGAGCCGTGTGGAGTGGAGGAAAAGGAGGACCCAAAATGCAGCAAACTGATGATACGAGTGAAGTTTATTTACACGGTGGCAGTGGCAAAAACAGGCAATGAAGCATGAGTAATGACAAACCTAAACTGGGAGAAACTAAAGAGCAAACCTGAAGTCTACAAAACGGAGAGCGGAGCAGAGAGACGCAGACTAAGGAACAGGATACCAAGAAACACAGACGAGCCGACAAAGAACACAGACCGACACCCACTAAATATACACACACAAGGTAATCAGGTAATCACACACAAGAGGGAAGAACAGCTGAACCTAATACACATGAGGACCGGAGGAGACAAGCTGAACACAATGACAACAGACACAGACTTTCAGAACAAGACAGGAAATCTAGACCCGAACCGGACACAAGGGGGGAGGACACAGAATAGCTAGAACAGAGGAAAATAATCACAAAACACAAAACGCTGGGTCAAAATGACCCAGGACCATGACAGTACCCCCCCTCCAAGGGCTGGCCCCAGACAGCCCAAAACAAAAACAGATGACCAACCCAGGGCGGGCGGCGGGGGGTCCAGGACGGAGGGACCTACACCGAACAAACACAAGCTCCAGCGAACCAAGTGGCTCGTCCAAAACAAACACACATGCTGGAGCACAAGGACAAAACACAGTTCAGGAGGCCGGCCCGGAGGCCGACAACTCAGAAGTCCAGGACAGTTCATCTTCAGAGGCCGGCCACGTCGGCGACACAGATCCGAAAGCCGACCGAGCGGAAGGCAGCGGTGGCGGAGTGGACGCAGTTCAGGGGGCCGACCGTGCACACGGCAGCGGCGGCGACGGGGAAACCGTTCAGGCGGCCGACCGTGCGGACAGCAACGGCGGCGATGACACAAGTCTGGAGGCCGACCGCGCGGACAGCAATGGCGGCGTCTAGGAGGTCGTCCATAGTGACGATGACGCTCCACCAGCAGCCTGGCAGATGACCGCCGACGTCGAGGCGGCAGTTCGGGACCCGAAGGTGGCGTGGCCGTCGCAGCACCAGACGAGACCGAAGCAGAGGCTGGACCAGGCGCGGCTGAAGCTGAAGCCGAAGCGGAGGCTGGACCAGGCGAAGCTGAAGCCGAAGCGGAGGCTGGACCAGACGAGACTGAAGCAGAGGCTGGACCAGACGAGACTGAAGCAGAGGCTGGACCAGGCGAGGCAGATGATGATGCTGCAGCCGGGCCAGGCGAGGCAGATGATGATGCTGCAGCCGGGCCAGGCGAGGCAGATGACGATGTTGCAGCAGGGGGCTGGACGGGCTCCTCGGGCCCTCCAGCTGACGAGTCTTGGGGCTGGACAGGCTCCTGGGGCCCTCCAGCTGACGAGTCTTGGGGCTGGACGGGCTCCTGGGGCCCTCCAGCTGACGAGTCTTGGGGCTGGACGGGCTCCTCGGGCCCCCCAGCTGACGAGTCTTGGGGCTGGACGGGCTCCTCGGGCCCCCCAGCAGGCGAAGCAGGAGGCTGGACGGGCTCCTCGGGCCCCCCAGCGAAAACAGTCTCTGGACCAGTGGGCACCGGGGCCCCTGGCAGGCACAGTTCAGAACCAGCAGGCGCACGGGCCTCTGGCAGGCACAGTTCAGAACCAGCAGGCGCACGGGCCTCTGGCAGGAACGGGTCAGAACCAGCAGGCGCACGGGCCTCTGGCAAACACAAGGCAGACTGCAGCTGCACGGAGCATTGACTCAGCTCAGGCAGCGACAGCCAGATGCAGTCCTCAGCTGGCTTCTTAACCTCCAGGGGTCCAGAGTCGGCCAGGGGCTGGAACCCAGCCTCTGGGGAGGCCCTGGAGTGTGTCACAGTCTCAGAACTGGCCAGCTCTTGAGGAATGTTTTCAGTATTGTGTGGTTTGTCTCTCTGCTTGGAATGAACAGATGAAAAATAGTTCTTTTCAGGTTGGATGGACTCAACTTGAAGTACCGGAGGAGTTGGTGAAGATGATGGCTGAATAGGTGGCTGAGCTGATAAGGCTGATGAGTCTTCTATCAACTGAGCTATAGACTGGGCTATGGACTGTAACATAGTTTCCAATAAGTCTGGCTGTGGTAATGACTGAGCTATGGGTCATGAGGCTGAATGTGATGACCGAGCGGCTAACTGAGCTACCGGCTGGGCAGCTGACTCAACAAACAAAGCCCCGGAATAAACAGGCACACAGTCCAAAACAGAAAAAGGGTCCTTCTCACTCACCACAGCCGGCAGTTCCGAAATCCTAATCTCCGGCTGTGGGGTGACGCGCCGACGGCGCGATCGTCGCTTCCTCCCGGGCAAAACCTCCGGCGGGCCGGGCAAAATCTTCACCGCCGGGCTGGGTTGGGAAGCGGTAGCGGCTGGAGGGCGAAGGTGCAGCTCGTGAAGGATGAAGTCCTGTGCGAGCGGGTGAAGAGAGTCGAGTAGCCAGCAGTGAGCAGACATCAGCAGCTGTAGCCTAGCTTCTACAGCGTGGTGAAGCTCTTCCTCCTCATGCTCGAGCCACAGGTTGACCAACCTGGAAACGCTGTCGATCACTTCCTCCCGAAACTCCTGGGACGGCGCGGATGCTGCTGGGTCCATGTTTGGTCGGCTCGTACTGTCACGGCTGGCGGAGTGAGCCGTGTGGAGTGGAGGAAAAGGAGGACCCAAAATGCAGCAAACTGATGATACGAGTGAAGTTTATTTACACGGTGGCAGTGGCAAAAACAGGCAATGAAGCATGAGTAATGACAAACCTAAACTGGGAGAAACTAAAGAGCAAACCTGAAGTCTACAAAACGGAGAGCGGCGCAGAGAGACGCAGACTAAGGAACAGGATACCAAGGAACACAGACGAGCCGACAAAGAACACAGACCGACACCCACTAAATATACACACACAAGGTAATCAGGTAATCACACACAAGAGGGAAGAACAGCTGAACCTAATACACATGAGGACCGGAGGAGACAAGCTGAACACAATGACAACAGACACAGACTTTCAGAACAAGACAGGAAATCTAGACCCGAACCGGACACAAGGGGGGAGGACACAGAATAGCTAGAACAGAGGAAAATAATCACAAAACACAAAACGCTGGGTCAAAATGACCCAGGACCATGACAGAAAGAACAAAATATGGACATTTCAGATAGGAGACACATGGGCAGATTTGTTGTTGCTGGGGCAAAAAGACTATAAATACAAATCATTATCGAAATCATTATCAAAAAATATAATACGTTAGCAGGTCTATGCTCGTGTTAATGTTTCTTGGCTTTGTCTAAGAAATGCTTTGTAACCTGATAATGCAATACAGCTTTCCATAGGAGCAGGTTATAGTCATAAAAGTCATTAAAAACTCAGAGCCACCAGGTAAATTATAATTCACTTTTGCTTCTTGTGCTTCTATTTTCTTGTCAAGAAAAACATGCTTTGCGGTGCTGTGTGGTAAATATCGAAGGCTTGCAGCTACACTTCCTTTACTGCTGATGAATCATGCTATATCTGCTTGTAATGTAACAGGCTGGCACAAACACAGCTATAGGTGCATCCAGGTCAGTTAGCTTTGTGTTGGACCAGTGTTTTTTCTTCCAGGAAAACAACATGTCCTCATCTCTGAGATCACATTGTGATGGGAAAGCAAGACTGTTTTTGCCCGAGGGGTGGAGTTTTAAAAATGCTACTGAGAGTGAGAGAGAAGGAAATAGAGTTTCCAACCTCGTATTGTAAAAATGGGCTTGTAAAATATAGTTAGTGTCCTGTGTGGGCTTACTATGAAAAGGAAAATATGCCCTCCTAAGGTTTCATGTATCAAAAATTATCTGGTCTTTTTAAAATTATTTAAAGGCAATCTCAGATGACATATTACACAATGGCATTATTTATTCAGGAAAAACTGAGGCAATGTGTGACAAACTGATTACACCCTTACGGCTTCCATAGAAATTAAGAGTGTAAGTAGCATCTAGGTGCTGATAATCAAAGGCACTTAATTGATCATCAGCACATGTGAGCATTCCTATAAAATACAATATAATGCAGAATCTTATAGAACAGGGTTTAAAAGCAAAAACTCTTTTTAAAAGAAGCAAAAATATTTTTTCTGCATGACTTCATCAGTCTCTTATAGCATTGTGGAGACATTTTTTTGTCCCGCTCTTTACAACGTTGGTTCAGTTTATTGAGGTTTGTATGCAATCATTTATGCACAGCTCTCTTAACTCAGCACTTCACTCGGGTTGAGGTCTGGACTTTAAATGGGTCATTGCAAAACCTTGATTCTTATCTTTTTTAACTATTCTGTTTTAGATTTGCTACTATGCTTGCAAACATTGTATGACAAAGGTTTACTCTCAAGCTGCCAAGTTTTAGCTGACCTCACAACTGATTCAAAACTGTTTTGTGTACAGAGCAGTTTATGAATGACTGAATGACTACAAGGTGCAAAGATCCATCAGAAGGTTGGTGGTTTGATCATTGTCTGCCCCAGTCTGAATGCCAAATATCCTTGGGAAAGATACTAAGTCCAAGTTGTTGTCCAATGCGTCCGTTGGAGTGTGAATATTAGATAGAAAGCACTTACGTAGAAAGAGCATAGAAAAAAAAGTGCTTGGGTGCATGAGGTAGTGTAAAGTACTTTGAGTGCTCAGAGAGGAAAAGCGGTATTTACCATTACCCTTCACCACTGTCTTTGAAAGCTGATATGAGCTGTAAGTTCTCATATGTTGTGTTTGGTTTTTGTCTAAACGGTCCGGCCGCCATGTTGTTTTAGAGAAAAGAGGCTTTCTACCGGCAACCCCTCACACAAGCCACACTTGTTCAGTCTTTTTCTGATTCCACTCTCATTAACATTAACATTAAACATGCTAACTGATGCCTATAAAGTTTGAAATGTACCTCTGGGGTTTTTTGCAGTTTCTTTGAGCATTGCATGATCTAAATTTACATCCACTCCTGGGAAGACTGACAATAGTCTTGAATGTTTTCCTTTTGTGGATGATCTTTCTCATGGCAGAATGATAGATTTTTAAACAGTTTGGAAATGGTCTTATAACTCTTTCCAGACTGAGGGGCAGCAATAGTTGCTTCTCTCAGATCATTGTTGACGTCTTTACTCTCTGGCGTTGTGTTAACACGCACCTGAGTGTTCCAGACCAGCAAACCGCCAAACGTCTCCTTTTATAGAGGCGTTCACACTCACTGGTGATCAGGTAATCAAGTCCAATTAATTAGCGGCACCTGGCTGCTACTTACCCTCTTAATTCCCATGGAAGCAGTGAGGGTGTAACATATCATGTGTTGTTGTTCTTTAAGGATTTTGTATCTGCTTGATGGAAATAGCACTCTCACACAAGAAATGATGAATAAAATAGTTGAATTGTGCTGTACTGGTGGTGTAAACTCACAGTTTTGGGGGTTTCTAGTGCTTTATCTGACTGATGCTTACTTTGTTATTCTAGTTATTCCGCTCACAAAGCTTTATCTCTGTTATATTGGCTAATCGAGGCATAATGGCTCCCATATCCCTACTTCTAGCCTAAGAAAAGAAAGAGAAAAAAACCTCAAGAAACTTGTCAGTTCAGTCCTTTGACTCCTCTCCCTTCCTGACAACTACAACTCTACGAGCTGTGTCAAAAGACAGAATAGCCTAATAGTGTTTTAGCCTGTTGTGTGGACCACCATAACAACCCACTTTCAGTAGACATGCTCCCCTGCTAGGATATGGCCATACCTGTACTTTCACCGCACAGAGCAGATCCAGTGAGGAATTATTATACAATATAAAGATGTTCAGGTTGAAAACTTAATGCTTTGAAGCCACTGAAGTAATTTCATGGATAGAGTTTAATTTGTAACCCTGACCCAGGCATTGCTGTGGTGCAGTGGAAGCTGTTGTGTTTGAGCCCAGAGGGAAACATGATGTAACACTGCATAAATGTTTCTCAGTGTTACTGAAGGTTGTTTTCCATATATATGACATTAGTTCAGTTGATTGTTATTCAGACTCTCAGTACTTGTGAGTCTCATGGTCCCTCCAAGTAGAGGCTTCCTAATTAACTTCCCTTATTTCTTCCTTCCCTCTTTGTCTGTATTGTCTCAGGCAGACGGTACAGGGCAATCAGAACAAGGACTAATAGACTCAAACACAGCTGTTATCCAACTGCAATAACACATCTGAATACTACAAAAAAATGTCCATCACGCCACTCTTGTGTTAATCTATGCACGGTCTGAAGCATGTGTGTGGGAATGTATGTGAATGTTTTACTGTTATATCTTATTAGTATTTTAAGTATTCTATCTATTTTATTTATTGAATTTTATTGTTTTATTTATATTTTGATATTGCTAGGGATGATGCAATGATCGGGGACCATTCTTAATTTCGTTGTTCTCATGACAATGACAATAAAGATTCTGATTCTGATTCTGATTTTCTTTATACTTCGACTTTCTTTGTGTCAAAGTTTGTTGCTGTTGGCAATTGTTACCTTTCTCCCCGACTCCCACAGCTTTCTGAGCAGCTAAACAACTTTTGAAAAATGCCAAGGGAGTACAATCACACTGCGAGGTGTGTGAATGTGTCATATGCCCATGTCAAGAGAAACTGCTTTTTATAACCCGTGTTACACAATCCATGACAAATACTCTAAATGACGTTAGTAGTGTTTTTGGACCCAGCGTGCTTCTGAGTGTTAAACCTACAAAAACATGAGGTTTTCATTTGAGCATATCTTTGAATGTGGATGCACTAAAGTACTGTGTAAAAGCTGCATGTAGTGTGAAGCGCTCTGAGTGGTCAATAAGTTTAGAAAAATGCTATAAAATGCCACTCCAGTCCCTTTTTTTATTGTTCCTGAGAGGAAGGCTGTTGTTATTAAGTGCAAGGCATATTTAGAAATATTTTCACACTTTGAATTGCATGCCAGGAAGAAAAATAGTGTCAAACAAGTTAAGACAGGGGGAACAGAATAGAGGCCACGGGGTTTTTGCAACTGCATAGGATGCTTTCCGGGCCTCAGCCTACCATCCATGTTGATTACACATAAAACAGCTCTGGTTTTTGCATTATTGAATAAGGAGCAGGGCAGAAGTTATGACTTGTTGCTATTTAACCCTTTTGCCCATGGGTTCAGGTAGCTGTTATCATTCTTTGCTGTGTGTGAATAGGGTGATTGTGTTCTGTCTCGTTGATGTAACCTTTCCTTCTCTCTCTTAACCTTTTTTTTCCTTCACCCACTATTTCTTTATATAGCACAGGCTTAGTTTGCACAGTGTGCAGATAGGTCCTCTATCTGCCTCGAGTCAAATTTGTTGTTTTCTGTGTTTTTACTGTATCTGTAAAAATCACTATAATTGCTGGAGGAAATTAGTTTGCTTGACACAAGCAAATGAAGAGCAGAGTCCAGTTTTAAAAACTCATTAGTACTGGTTGTATTTCACTGCCTTTTTGAGTCATGCTGAGCACAAGTGATGTGTTCAGTGCGCAGGAATCTGAGATAACGCTGCACACAACTCCTGGCGTGTTGCAACTACTGTGTGGTTCAAGCAGTGTATTTGAACACAGAGAACATATTTGGACTAAACTGTCAAAATAAATTGTATTTGAGATTACATTCCTTCAATATGTAACTTTCTTAGGAAGAGGCCTTGAGGCAAAGTAGCGCATTGTCATGCCTGCACTCTACTGCGTCAGTTGGTTGTCTTATCCCATCACATGTTGCTTATACCGACGTCTAGTCATAGATACTGTACCGTGCAGCCTAAGGCAGAGAAAATAGCTGTAACATACACAAAAAGTGGAACACAGCTAAAGCTGTATGTTATATAAAATAAAATACTGTACAAACGTCTTTAGCTATCCCCCATTTCTATCTATTTTACTTCCAAGGAGCCAGACTTTGGGTATTCATATAAAGTTGTCTTGAGAAACAGTTCTCTTTTCATTTTCAGAGGAATGTTTTTGTTTGCTCGTAAAGCCCCTTTCTACTGACCTATGAGTCAGTGAAGAATAAAAGAGGCACCTAACTCAACAGATGAGCAAATGAGTTGAATAAATAAAATAAATAAAATAAATAATAAGTAAATAAAAGAATAAACCAATAAAAACCAAATATTGACTTTCAAGCTCTGTTTCTGCTGTATATACTGCATTTCCATGTATGTTTGCGCATTTCGGACGGTCCTGTCCCCAAGGACCCCAAGAAGGGACCGGTCCCCTCCAACTACCAACCAATAACCTGCCTCAGTACCACATGGAAGCTCCTGTCAGGCATCATATCGGCTAAGATGAACAGGCACATGGGTCAATACATGAGCGGGACACAGAAAGGAATTGGCAAGAATACCAGAGGCGCAAAACACCAGCTACTGGTAGACAGAACAGTCAGCCGAGACTGCAAGACCAGACTGACCAACCTGTGCACTGCCTGGATTGATTACAAGAAGGCCTATGACTCAATGCCCCACAGCTGGATACTGGAATGCCTAGAATTGTACAAGCTCAACGGGACCCTAAGAGCCTTCATCAGGAACTCAATGGGGATGTGGCGTACAACACTAGAGGCCAACTCCAAGCCCATAGCACAAGTCACCATCAAATGCGGGATCTACCAAGGAGATGCTCTGTCCCCACTGCTGTTCTGCATAGGCCTGAACCCCCTCAGTGAGATCATTAACAAGACTGGCTACGGATACCGACTACGGAACGGAGCAGTTGTCAGCCACCTCCTGTACATGGATGACATCAAGCTGTATGCCAAGAGTGAATGAGACATCGATTCACTGATCCACACTACCAGGCTATACAGCAATGACATTGGAATGTCGTTCGGACTGGAGAAGTGTAGTCAGATGGTAACAAAGAGAGGGAAGGTAGTCAGAACTGAGGGGATTGAACTACCAGAAGGCAACATTGCAGACATAGAGGACAGTTACAAGTACCTGGGGATCCCACAGGCGAATGGGAACCATGAAGAGGCTGCTAGAAAAGCTGCAACCACCAAGTACCTGCAGAGGGTCAGGCAAGTCCTGAGGAGTCAGCTGAATGGTAAGAACAAGATCCGGGCCATCAACACCTACGCCCTGCCCGTGATCAGGTACCCTGCTGGGGTAATAGGCTGGCCAAAGGAGGAGATAGAAGCCACTGACATAAAGACAAGAAAGCTCCTTACCATGCATGGAGGGTTTCACCCCAAGTCCAGCACCCTGAGGCTGTACGCTAAGCGGAAGGAAGGGGGCCGGGGACTGGTGAGTGTCAGCACCACAGTCCAGGATGAGACAACAAACATCCAAGGATGCATTGGGAAGATGGCCCCAACTGACCGAGTGCTCAGTGAATACCTCAGGCAGCAGAAACCCAAGAAAGAGGAGGGAGACGAGGAACCATCATGGAAGGACAGGCCCCTGCACGGTATGTACCACCGGCAGATAGAGGAGGTGGCTGATATCCAGAAATCCTACCAGTGGCTGGACAAAGCTGGACTGAAAGACAGCACAGAGGCACTAATCATGGCAGCACAAGAACAAGCTCTGAGTACAAGATCCATAGAGGCTGGGGTCTATCACACCAGGCAAGACCCCAGGTGCAGGCTGTGTAAAGATGCCCCAGAGACAATCCAGCACATAACAGCAGGGTGCAAGATGCTAGCAGGCAGGGCATACATGGAACGCCATAACCAAGTGGCCGGCATAGTGTACAGGAACATCTGTGCCGAGTATAACCTGGAAGTCCCGAGGTCAAAATGGGAGATGCCCCCAAGGGTGGTGGAGAATGACCGAGCTAAGATCCTGTGGGACTTCCAGATACAGACGGACAAAATGGTGGTGGCTAACCAACCGGACATAGTGGTGGTAGACAAACAGAAGAAGACGGCCGTAGTGATCGATGTAGCGGTTCCGAATGACAGCAATATCAGGAAGAAGGAACACGAGAAGCTGGAGAAATACCAAGGGCTCAGAGAAGAGCTCGAGAGGATGTGGAGGGTGAAGGTAACGGTGGTCCCCGTGGTAATCGGAGCACTAGGTGCGGTGACTCCCAAGCTAGGCGAGTGGCTCCAGCAGATCCCGGGAACAACATCGGAGATCTCTGTCCAGAAGAGCGCAGTCCTGGGAACAACTAAGATACTGCGCAGGACCCTCAAGCTCCCAGGCCTCTGGTAGAGGACCCGAGCTTGAAGGATAAACCGCCCGCAGGGGCGTGCTGGGTGTTTTTTATATATATATATATATATATATATATATATATATATATATATATATATATATATATATATATATATATATATATATATATACATTTATGCTCCAATTATGTAAAGCTACGCTAGCATGGTAAGGAAGGAGGTTTTTCTCTTCCTTTCCACCCAACTGGATCCAGTATTAGAGGGCTGCCATTGGATTGCAGTCATTTATCTTTCAAATGTGTATATGGCATTATGAGTAATGGTACTTTCACGCTTTTTAGCTCCCTTGATTACTTTGGCCCCCACTCCTCCTCCCCCATGCCTTTTTATTCCAATGACATATTCTTTCGACTGTAATTCGGACAACTTTGACAAAGTCAGATGCAAAATGTGGAAGATTGAAAGTGAATGTAAGGGCAGCTGGGGGAAGCAGAGGTTTTGGATATGAATCAACCTTAGAACAACAAGAACATGAATGTGGTTCAGCTGTTTGAGTTCGGCGTCACTGAGGAGCTGCTGATTGCCTTTTCTTGAGATTTTATACTAGAAATCAGTGTGTGTGCGTATTTAACATAAACAGCATTCTGTTACATTCTCACGTTGTTAGTTCATCCTCCATTTATCATGTTATTATTGGAAGACTCTGGTACTGCCTCAAACCGTCCTAATGTTCCCCGTGTGGTCGTTTGTCTTTTTAACAGGGATGACACCTAAAATGCAACCAGCCATTCTCAGGACAGACATGCACAGTTTTCAAAATGAAGAAAACACAGCTAAAATAACAACAAAACTTAAACGTGATTGATGATTCTTCAATCAGTTGGCTTTCATCATTGTTATGACTGGAAAGTTGAACCAGCGCCGTAGCCATGGCAGCCTGTTTAGTTGGCTGACCAACTGCTGGTCAGTGCCCGCTTTCTGGTGATGAAAAGTGCTGGAGAAAAGCCTGATTAGTGTTACTGACAGCTCATAGATCTTAGCTGGCTCATCCTCAGCCCAACCTCCCTGCCTCTCTTTTGTCTCATCTACTTTCTCTCTCGTGTGCACACATATTGTACACGTGTGTGTGTGTGCACAAGGCCAGCCACTCTATGGAGATGTTAAAACTATACCAATTTGGATTCTCTGACAGGAGCAATACCAACATTAAGTCTCAAACCTAAAGAAGCCACGCCGGCTCTGCTCCACAAGTATTTAGAGGATGACACATTTACCCCTCAGCTGTAAAAGGCTGATAGGGTATTGTTGTTGTCACCCAGCTGGGTAGGTGGATGGCATGGACATCCGAGTTTGAGAATGTGACAACTTGACAACGAGGCAATGTAGGGTTTTGAAATTGATACCATAAGTGCATCTGCTAAAAATCTTGGACAAGTTCAAATCTTAGTTCACTGACCTCAAGGTCAAGGTCAGAGGTCAGTTTTTCTGAAAGTCTTGTGAAGCCAATAACTCAAGAAGGAAGTTGCCTAGGATTTTCAAAATAATAGCACAGGTACATCTTCTTCAGCACTGGGGGCCACAAGTTTTTTTTAATATTTATTTATTTATTTATTTATTTTTTGCAATCTTGTAATATACTCGATCACTTTGCATTTTAAATCAAACTATAAAGGTATGATAGAAGTGTAGAATTTATGCTTTAATGCAGGTGGATTTACAAAAATGTTGTATTAACTGTTTAGTAAATACAGCACCTATAAGTCCTGCATTTTCAGAGCCTCTGTGGTGTTTTTTTCTTCTTCTTTTCTTGCTTACTTAACCAAAAGCTATAAGTTTAAGATTGATGGCAAAAGACATTTCTGACCAACAGTTTTGGCTTGCAGTTAATTCAAACTTGAAGAAGACCTCAACTCTATACGTTTCTCTGTTGAGTTCTTCTAGAGAGCATATCATTAAACGACTATAAATCAAGTCACAAATTATTCTTGAAAAAATAAAAGAGGAGCTCTGAAAAGAGATGTGCCTGTTACTTGAGCACAAGTGTTCCCAGCTATTAACATTAGCATATGGCTGAAGAAAACCTGTCATCACACTTTAGCTAGAGTCAGTAGACTTGGCTACACAAGAAAAGGTTACTTGCAGAAAGGGTAGTTACACTAGAAGTGTACGGTGCTTTGTGGGATTCCACAAATGGCTCTGAAACAAGGCGGCATTGGCCATCTTTGCAAACTTGAACTTGTTTAACAACAACTGCAAAATATACTTTCTTTTTATTGGTTCTTCTTTGTACCGAATATGAAAATCAAAATAAAAAGGGTTTTACTGCCTGGAGGTTTGTATACAATATTTTAGTGCAGTGGCAGCATAAACCCATAGATTTGCCATATAGTTTTACTATCAACATAAGGATTAATGGACCTTTCTGTACATTATGCAGACATGAAAGGCCAAACCTGCTGAGAAAGGGGATGAATAATGGCATGTGTACGTCTCGGGCAAACACAGTGTACACAAACAGTCTGCAGTCTTTTACTGACCTAGCAGGGTGCATTCACAAGCCTATTAAGTTTTCTACTGGTTTGTGTTTGTGCGCCAGTGTGTGAGAGAGAGTGTTTGTGTGCGTCATCCTCTATTGAGGTTAAGGCCCTAATAGTGTGTGCTCTTATCTGTGTTGGTACTTAAGGCTAAAGGGAGTAGTGGCAGCATGTGGTCATATGGATTAAATGCATCAGTGTGTCTACTTAAGATAGTGTAAAAAGATTGAAGTCTCTTACTGCTATGACACGAGGGTTCCTGATATTTTTATATATAATCCTAGTCTTTTAACTCTTTTCATGTGACACCTGACAATGTATAATAACTGGATCAGTGGCAGTTTCAGGTTAGAAGTCAGGGATGTCAGTGTGATCCAGTTGTCTTGTATTACATGGATCAGCTGCTCCTGTCAGTCCCAAAAACCCAGCTGAAAACCGAGAGGGGGGGTTCAGCTTTTTCAGTTATTACCCCTAAATTGTGGTATGATCCCCCCGCACATGTTAGGATGGCGATTTTTAAAACACGTCCTAATCTTAATGTTGTTGTTGATGATTTTTCTGCAGTGTTTTGGCACTTTGTACAGCACTTTGTCAGACTTTGTTGTAAAGGGTGCTCTATAAATAAAATTGGATTGGACTAGACATCAGAATAATGTCTCCCTTGTCCACATTTTATTGTGTATTAAATTTTGCATCATCTATTGGATCATCTAAAAACATGAGGCATAGCTTGAACTCCCTCCCCTCCTTCTGGTGCCCTGAGGTGGTGGTGATTTATCTGCTGCTCTAGCTTCTGGTCCGTAACAAATCCCCCCACCCTCCAATCTTTCCGTCTCTTTGCAGTTACTGTACATTCACTTTCATTTTTATGTCCTTTTCTTTCTTGGTCTCTGTTCCACTTACTCATCAAGCTCTCCTTCAATTCCATTTACAATTTATACTCTTTTTATTTAACACACCACCACTGTGTTTTGCCATACTAATTACATATATGAATGCAGCACCCCTTTCACCCAAACTCTGATGCTAGTCGGCGCTGATGCAGAGCAGACAATAGGTTCTGTCTGTTGTGCTGTTTGGTTTTGGCCCATTTTATCTGCGTCATACATCCTACCAGTCACCCTCACAATCTTCTGGGCTTTCCATCCGTCTGCAGCAAAGAACACAGGTTACACACACACGCACGCACGCACGCACGCACGCACGCACGCACGCACGCACGCACGCACACACACACACACACACACACACACACACACACACACACACACACAGAGTAGTAGAAGTTTGCCCAAGGCTGTTGCTGAAATGACTGGCTAACCACCAAGAGTTACATGGACTGCTTGAACTCTATCAGTCAATAGGCCATCACCCCAGGTTCTTTCTACCATGGTGGTTTGGATGTAGCCTTAGGCTGTGTGAGTTAGCCTGTGTGTTTGTATTCTGGAGGCATAAAGTACAGGTATAAAAAGAGAGGGAGACAGAGAGCGAAGGAAATACTAAAATATTTATTAACAGATTAAGAAAATAGTTTTCCAATAGTGTGCGCCTCAATCCAGTGCTAATGGCTCCACATAGTATCTGCAGTGTTTATTATGAAAGCATGGAGAAATGGGCCTTTGGAAAACAAGTAGTGCTGAAGTGAACATAAAAAAAGCACAGAGTTGAAACCAGGTTAAAACTTAATACTTCTTCTCCAAGAAAAAAATAAAATCATTAAATATACCTGTATTGGTCTCGGTGGTCACCTTTGTTTACCTTTTTGGATCGCATATCCATAGCAACACCAACACACAACACATGACCAAGCATTTGTAGATACAGGACACATGCCCAGCACTATACTGATTTTTGAAATGTGCTTAAGTGCATTACAGATTAATGATAAGGAAGTCACCAAGTGGACTGTCTCTCTAGGTCATAACATTCATTCTCATTCACTAGATGAGGCAGGATGCTCTGTATCTGTCAGATGGCTGACTGACGTCTCCTTCACACATGAATATCCAACAATGTCTGCAGATCCAAGTTGAGACATCGTCAGAAGTCTGTTTTTGGCCAGTATTGGCATTTAGAGCGGTCATGAGGTGGCACACATTCACTCCCTGCGTATTTACTGTGCATCAGACAGACAGTCATATCGGCCTGTTTGACATGTACCTTCATCTGGTAATGTCTAGAAAACGTTAGGACTGCAGTGCATGTGCGACTGTGTGGCTGTGACACTGACTGTGTTGTTTGAACTTGTGATTTATTAGAGGAGACTGTACCAGGATCATGTGAGGGTCAATACGTGAATATGTCGGAGTGATTCAGAGTACTTTTCTCTCCAGATCAATTCAGGATCTAGACAATAACCTAAGGATTTTGCCTTGTTTTTAGTTTTTTTAAACCCAAACAGCTTTACAGATATTAAACACATCACCAGCCTTTCCACTAACCTAAAGCTTCATTTATTTGCTGAAGTTGAAACATTTTTGGCCTGAGCAGGGCAATCTGTGCTCTCTTTCATCTTTGCATTAACTCTGACTGCAATTATTCTGCCTATAAAATGCTTTCCCCCCCAAGCTATTAGGCCCCAGGGGTCAAATGCGTAGGCTGATTATTGTTCAAATGAAAGAAACCAAGCAAACACGAATCAGTCAGAAGTGACAGAAACGTTTGTTTGAAATGCAAGTTGGATAACTTTTCAGTCAGTTTAATGTAAAATCTATGTAATGCATGTCTCTCTTAGTATTTCCCATATAAAATGGAATGAGTTTTACTATTTTGTCTCTCTACACTGAGAATTTTAAAACTGTTTGTTCATTATAGTCACTGTGGTACAAAATATTAAGTAGTGCGTCTTCTAAATTTGATCAAATCAAGCTTAGAAGACGCACTAACCGCACCACACTGTGATCTGTCTCTTTCACTCATATTTTTTCCCCAAATTAGGGCCAATACGTATTGCTTAACTTAACAGTGAACTCCAGACTGATTTTATTATCATGACAGGTCTTCAGCATGTAAGTCCCAAATTTCCACGATGAGGGTGTGTAGGTTTTAAAAAGGACAGCAGAAGTGAAATAAAATCCACACGCTCGCACACAGAGGGAGAAGCTGACAGCTTAGTTTGAATCAATGTCCATTTTCTGTTTTTCAGCATCAGCGTGTTGCTCAGCAATGAGACAGGGAGGAAAAAAATTTTTTACACGCTGATTATTTTAGTCCTTTGCTGAAAAAAAGACACCATTACACATAATTATGACCAGAAGACTTTTGAGAAATAGTGCTAAAATTGTACTTAAAAGCTCTAAACCCTTCTTTCCCAGTGGTGCAGTATTTACTAAGTCTGTTTTGTTAAGTTACTGTGTGTTGGTGTGTTGGCATGCACATTTGTGCGTACGAAATGAGTCCTCTGTGGAAAGTAACTGTTTTTCACACTCGTACTTTTCTAGAGGGGCTTATAGGCCCCTTCAGCCATGACTAAAGCTTTTCTCTCGCTTTAAAAGTGCCTCTGCCAGCAACTTTAACCTCCCTGGGGTGATTTCTCAGTCTTTATCCACAGTACCATAACGTGGATTTGCAACTATTTTCCAGCCACATGTTACACCTTTATATTTAAAGTCCTTTAAGCTGACATGTGCCTTCTGAAGGAATTCCACCCATATTTTTGAAATCTGATTGAATATGGATGGATAAACTTATAGAAAAAAAGCATGTCTCAAGTTAAGCCGAGGAACGTGTTGTTTCCTTGAGAAGGATGCTTTGTGGACACATTTTTTTTTATATCGCTCTAATGGCACCCACATGACCCGTGACAGCAAATTTAATTTTTATTACAACAGCGAGCAGTCAGCAGCTCCGGAGAAATATTCACATTTACACTGGAGATCATTTTATAATTAACTGCATGTGTAATGTCATGTGCATTATACTGTTTAATCCAAAAATAACTGCATGCTCTTTGCAGAAGAATAGGAAGTGGTAGCTTTAGGATGTATTTTCATCTTTTACACAAAGGGAATAGACTAACCCCTTTGAGACCTTCTCATGTAGTCACTGCACTGCTCTATGAGCTGTATTGAGGACACCAGTGGAAGTAATTTCCTGCTCCCTCTTGTTAGAGCACTATTGGAACAGATTTTTTCGCTGTAATTGAATCAGACATCTTGCTGCCCGGACATATGTAACATACTTCCTGCTCTTTTCAATCCATTATTCCTCTGGTGGGCGTGTAGATTTTGGTGATTGTCGAAAGGAAACTGAACTGACAGGCCACAAGGAAGCAGGTTGAAGGTGGCTAGTTAAGTTCCTGTTGTACACTTTGTTTTTAAATTTAAAAAAAATCCTTAAGAAACACTTTAGTGCTGTCTGCTGCGTTTTTCTTGGTCTTAAATCACATTAGAGCTAGACTATTCAAATATTTACTTCTTTTCATTGTTGCCAAATTAATGACATTGTCACTAGATTTTCTTTTTGGACAATTAACACCAGCATTGTTCTGTGAGTGGAAGGTGTGTGAGTGCAGGTCTGCTACACTACAGGTAGGCTGCGAGGGACCACGGGAAAAAAGCTTATGGAGTAAAATTAAAGTCTAGTACTAAAGTTTGCTCATGTGATCGTGCTGACCTTTTATTAAAATGTTTCTGAATTGAGGGATGCAGGGAAGGGTTTGACAAACTTACAGTTTGTTAATGAAGCTCCAAGCCCAGAAAATGATTCTAAGTTTGTTCAGAATTTTAATGTTTGGCAGCTCTATTTTTAAAATCTGTCACCACCTGTAAACATGGATTTCCAATGTATGTTAAATATTAGGTTTGTGGCCCTCACCTTTCTCAGGAAGAAAAAACCCCAAACAAAATGATCAGACTGACGGTTCACATCTTTTCCCTGATAACAGTGACAGGTAGTGAGAATGAGAGACGGCAAGCAAAGTAAAGCCACGGTTAAATGGCTCTAGATGACATATTTACCGCAGCAGACAGTGACAGACAAAAGATCTGAGACAGACGGCAAGAATCAAGACAGTCAGACTCACAGCTGATGCCTCTAAAGTGTAAATCGGCACTAAAAAGGACGAGAGCAGCAGCAACCAAACAGATGTCTGCCGGAGTACAACTTTCATGAGTGGATTCACTCGGAGTTTTAAATGTCAGATTATCCTGGCAGAGCAGGGAGACTTTGTTTCGTTTGTGGTGATCAGTGAGCTTATATGGCACAGTGGAGCCTGCTAGTTGATTATAAAAGTGTTCTGCACATGTGATATAATCATAATTTTGTTTGGGTTTTCGAATAAGTTCACAACTGTAACTCTTTTTCTTCCCAGGCATCTATAACTGAGGTTAAAACACATTGGTATATTTGTTATTATCACTTTTTTCTATAATATTTCTAAGAAAGGAAATAAAAGTTATTATTCAGCGTAACAAAATGTGAACGAGAGGCCAGACGGTTTGGCCTGTTTTGCGTCAGTCAGTGCATTTTTTGAAGCATCAGCAGCCTCTATTTTCCTCAAAGAAAAACCCCACAACTTCAGAAAATGTCTGCACTGAAATGGCCTTGCTGACAGCAACACAAAACACCTCAACAAAGCAGAAACCCATGATTTCAAAAGACTCACAAGAGAATTACATTCCTGCGAGTGATTTTGGTAATGCAAACTTGATGCTTCCACCAGGAAGAACCAGGAAATGAAATGAGTTTACTCCTGTGATATGCTGGCATTTCGTATTCGCCTTGTTGTCCCATGTGTGGGGGGGGGGGGGGGGGGGGGGGGGGTTTGTTTGTTTGTTTTTTCACAGTGGAAAATGTAACCAGTCCACCACATTTAAAAGTGCTGAAACACGTTTTTTCACACCTTCAGTGGAAAGCAGGCTTAAAAGTTCTATTGAATGTGCAAATCTAGGCCTGAACAGATGGAGGAATCATTCATTCCAGCCAGTCAAGGTGTGAAATTTTCATTTAACGTTTTTTGACGTTTAGCAGATTGTTGCATTTGAAGGGTGTTGAACTAAGTGCAAACTGTAGACTCTTTATGTTGGCTGATCATCACATGAATCCAAAGTCTGCAAAAGTGGAACTGTTTCTAATTGAATCCGGTCCGTCACACTGCCATCCATTCCTCCTCACCGTGGCTCCTCTCGTCTCCTGCTGCTTTCTGTTAATGGAGATATCGCCTCCTCCCTCCTTCTCCTTCCGCCACTGTCCTCATCCCCTCCTCTGTTATCTCTTTGTTGTCCTCCACTCCACTTTCACTTTTCAATACTTGCCCTGTGCCTCTTCCTTGGCCCGCTCCGTGAAACTAATCGTCAGTGTGCTGTCACTCAGAGCGCTGCATCTTTTCCGTTTTCCTGCAAAAACGAATCAGTCGGCCTTTGTTGATTATTTAACACGTGCTCCCTCCTTCTCTCATTATACTGTAAATCAACAAATGATTAATAACAAGGCGCAACCAGAAAGAAAACAAATAGGGTTTATTAGTGAGTGTGGGTCTGGAAGGCAGGAAGACTGAGTTTCTTTTAGCGAGGCTTAATATTCCCTGTAGTGAATGCCAAGCGCTCTAAAGGCAAACAGTTGGCATTTTGAGATCCCCTGAGTATCTATCTTTCTGCAGTGTCCTGAAATGCCCCAGCTTAAAGTAACTAAAACATTAAGCAAATGTTAACTTAAATTGTAATGATGATCATATCCTTTTGGCACAGAGCTCGATGGTATTTATGATGAAGTACATACAGAAGCTGGCTTGATAGCTGCTTTGACCTCCAAGATACCCTGAAACTTTCAGACAGATGGCTTGCTTTCATGAAGTTGAAGGTTTGCTTGCTTGGGTTTTGAATGATTACGATGCCTAGCATCTTATGTGCCATGCTTTTTATAGTCATTTGATGCCTTGGGTCTTTACCGTCAAGGCTGGCCTTCAGTCTGTGGTGTACCTTTTTGCTTCTTGTGGTTAGACTGGTAAATATTATATTGCCAGCATGAAAAGCAGTGGTTTCTATTTTCTGTTTAAAAAGTGAATAATATTTTATTTCATTAGATTTGCACACTAGGAATCCTCAGTTATGACAAATACATATTCATGTTTACCTATAATTATATTACTTATTATTTGGGCAGTGTTGAGGTCATGATTACTCATTAACTTTGGAAATATCACATTCGTTGAACTTTGTAAACTCTCTCTCTCTAACAGTTGAATTTAAAATGCAATTCAGCTGAAAGCCAAATAAATCAATGAGAATAAATAACAGTGGAGGTTGTTGGGCCATAGGGTTATCTGGGGAGGAACGAGGCTCAAACAACAAGCTTTCCCAAATGGGTAACATGTGGTCCTCGCTGCATCATCTATAATGGAAGGTCTGCAGGTGCAGACGGGGGTGATGAGGCCCAGGAAGCATTGCAGTTTTTCCATAGGTTCACCTGAACTTTATAGCAACTTCTGCTTCCTCTAGATAAATGAAAGACTAGCAGAAGCAGTCCACTGTAAAGAAAAGGGGTGCCCTGGTTTTCTAGTACGGGCAAAGCAAAAGATATGAATGCAGCATAGCAACATTTTATCTCATTTATCTCTTTTATAATTGTTTGAAGCAAAAATACTCCAAAATAACCCCACCGACACACTCCCTGTAATCTCTCCATAGGGTCCTGCACACTTTTTAGATCCTCCAGAAATTGAAACCTTTCATCTCAAATTTATCATTTTCAAGTTAAATTTATCATTTTATTTTATTTTCCAATCGCACAATCATCTGTCCAAATACCACAACTCTTCAGTTGTTTCTTTTGAATGCCTATAGGCATTGTGTGCAGAAAATAAGAGGCTTTTTCCCCCCTGTATCAGTTCATTTTGATGAAGTCAGCAGCAGACAGAGAAGGGATTGTGTGTTACAGAGCAATTATGGCACATCTGTATCTCACATACTGCTGTTAAGACTTGAAAGCAACCATCACATTGTCTTAATGGAATTGTGGGGACAGCTAAATCCGATCAATATTTCCGTGAACTAATTGTATTCACAACTACTGTTGTGGGGGAGTTTATGTTTTCTGGTTGATGGAGACCAGAGTTTATGGCTGTTTTAATGAGTTAAGGAAAAATCAACAATACTAAAAAACAACAATATTGCCTGGAAATCCAACTGTACAAGGCAGAAAGGTCCTGAGAGAATGTAATTGAGGAGAATTAATGCTCTGAAAATGAAGCGTTGATCATCTACGACCCACTTTTGCTTTGAGTGCACAGCTTAGATGCTGCAGTCAATATGCCTAATTACTTTTGTACTTGCTAACTGCAGCTTACACTTCAGCAGTGGGACTGTAAAACTCACCACCGATGCTCACAGTACTTATAGACCTAATGTAGTCATGCTGTCTCTTTGGCATTGGAGTTTCTTATGTCTAATCTACTGGTGCTGTTCCCTTCTCTGAATTTAACTTTTGCATTCGTTTATGTGTCGGTGTTTCCAAGAGCTGTCTCCTGAACCCACTGATGAATCTCTGAGTTGCTTAATTTACATACCAAGTAATGCATTTTGCTTGTGTATTGTCCCTCTGGGTTTGAATACTTTCCAAGAATGTTATACCTATGGGGAAATCTTATTATAGGAAGTGCAACTATATGTATATATTCCTAGAGGTGAAACACTAGCAATCATTTCCAAGTAGTTTCAAATGATTAAAGACTTGCTGAGGCTATGAAAACTATCAGGTATTAGTATATATTATGACATGCCTTTTGAATAGAGTGACCATGTTTTGTGGTTCTCATGTACATGTGAAGTTAAAAGTAATGCCATGTCCAATAGTCAAAGCAGAGAAGAGGAGGGGTCAGAGGTTAGAAGTTAAAATACACTCGCTGAGCACTTGCTAGTACTGGTTTGGAATATTTCTGGCAAGGTGCTGGAAAACTTCCCAGATTTTGGTCCATATGGACATGATAGAGTCACACAGTCGCTGTTTCTTTTAATATTGCCATGTTGAAACCAGCTGATTTGAGCCTTGTGACATGGTTCGTTATCCTGCTGGATGGATACATTGTGGTCATAAAGGCACAGACATGGTCAGCAGCACTCAGGTAGGCTGTGGCATGTAAACGATGCTCAGTGGGCACTAAAAGGCCCAAAGTCCAAGTCCAAGAAAACATCCTCCACACTATTACACTTCCACCAGCCTAAACCACTGAAAGAAAAGGGCAGGATTTTATGTTATTTACAGCAAATTATGACTCAAACATCTGAATACTGAAGCTCAAGCAAGCCGTAATGGCACGCGGTGTGTTTTTTATACAGCAACCTGTCTGCTTCAAGGTTGGACATGTTGTGTTGGCAGATTCTCTTGTATTGGTATTTGAGTTGCTGTTGCCTTTCTATCAGCTCAAAGCTGTCTGGCTATTATGCTCTGACCTCTGGCATCAACAAAGCATTTTCACCCAGAGAACTGAATAGTTACTCTTTTTCATACCATTCTCTATAAAGATGGTTGTATGAGAAAACGACATTGATATGGAAATCGTTAAGAGAGTGATAGAGGGCATTTCCAAACCCTTAACACACATTTGCAATTTGTCCTTACAAACTGGTGCATTCCCAAAACAAATGAAAACAGCTAAAGTAACACCACTGTTTAAAAATGGTGACAGACACCAATTCACAAATTATAGGCCTGTCTCTCTACTTTCTCAATTTTCAAAAATACTGGAAAAAGTCTTTAGTAATAGACTTGACAAATTTATAGATAAACACAAAATAATAACGGATAGTCAGTATGGTTTCAGATCAAATAGATCAACATCATTGGCATTAATGGAACTGATCGAAAATATCACCAACAATATAGATAAAAGACAATGTATAGTTAGTGTATTCATTGACCTAAAAAAAGCTTTTGACACAATTAATCATGACATATTACTTGATAAACTGGAGTACTACGGCATTAGAGGAGTGGTGTTAGAATGGGTAAAGAGTTATTTGAGAGACAGGCAGCAATTTGTGAAAATTGGGGAATATCAATCAGAGTGTATGGACATTGTTTGTGGAGTTCTGCAGGGGTCAGTATTGGGACCAAAGCTGTTTATCCTCTATATCAATGATATATGCAGAACATCAGATATACTACAGTTTATTCTATTTGCAGATGATACAAATATGTTTTGTGCTGGAGAGAACTTACATCAGCTTTTGGAAATTGTCACACAAGAAATGATTAAACTGAAAACATGGTTTGATAGAAATAAGCTATCATTAAATTTGGAAAAAACTACATTTATGTTATTCGGAAATTGTAAAAAAGATGCAGGAGCAAAATTATTAGTAAACAATGTTGAAATAGAGCAAGTTTCGGATACAAAATTTCTGGGTGTGATAATAGATAACAAAATCTGCTGGAAACCTCACATAAAGCATATACAAGCCAAACTGTCAAGAAGCATCTCCGTACTAAGTAAAGTTAAATATTTTTTGCCTTCCAAATCACTCCGGGTACTTTATTGTTCACTTATATTGCCATATTTGGAATACTGTGTGGAAATTTGGGGAAACACATATAAAACTGCACTTCAACCAATATGTAAAATTCAAAAAAAAGCAATCAGGATGATTAATAAAGCAGGATTTAGAGACCATACTAACATCATGTTTTTGAAATTAAAAATACTGAAGTTTATGGATCTTATAAAATATAAAACTGCAAAAATTATGTACAAGGCCAGATACAATATGTTACCAGGAAATATACAGAGGATGTTCTATGACAGAGATGGAGACTATGAATTGAGGGGGAAATTGAATCTAAGGATTCTTAAAGCACGGTCAAAGGTTAAAACCTTTTGTGTCACTATTTATGGGGTAAAACTGTGGAATAGTTTTACTATAGATCTACAGCAATGCTCAGGAATTAGTAAGTTCATGAAAATACTTCGAAAACTGATTTTGGAAGAATATGATACCGATAAAGATGATCACCCATTGTATGTATAAAAATATCAAATTATATCCAAATTATATCAGTCACGGTAGCCAAGTTTATATAGGTTCTCCTCGTGTATCGTGTGGAGTATGTGATGATGGGAATTAGGTGAATTATGTGGGATCAATAAGATGTTGAGCAGGGGTAGGAATTAATAAGTATGTTCATACTTCTTCCTACTCCTTTTCAGACCAAACATTGTTACATTATGTCAGACGATTTTGTTTTATTTCATTATATATTTTTTGTTTATCTGAACACATACGTGTGTGTGTGTATATCTACATATATATTCGTATCTGTAAATGAAAATATATGTAGTGTGTATATATTGTTTTTTGTTTTATATGTCTGAAACAAATAAAGATACAATACAATACAATACAATACAAAATCCCAGTAGATCAGGAGTTCGTGAAATACTCAGACCAGCTCATCTGGCACCAACGGCTATCCAAGGTCGGAGTCCCTTAAATCACCCTTTTCTCATTCTGATCCTCAGTTTGAACATTAGTTGGTTGTTTTGACCATCTCTATGTGTCTGAAAGCATTGAATAGTTGACACGCTATAGGCTGATTAGAATAAGCAGTCGAACTGGTGTAGATAATGTTGGACCTGTTATTTTTAGCTGCAGGAAAAGATCAATAGCGTTTCAGTGTTGACACTATCACCTTTGTGTAACTAGAAAACCTGAGTTTAAGCCTAAAGATAGCTGGAAAACGTATTAGCAAACAAGTACTGTATTACATACGCAGCTGAATGAACTATAATCGGAGTTGGTGTGTCATGAGCTCATGAAGGGGCTCTTTCTAGATGCTAAACTCATCTGGGACTTGCTCATGATTTCTTCCTATAATGTGTTTTGCAGTATAAAGTTTCTGGAGATGAGTATTGCGAATCGGCACAATGAATTTAATTGAAACTGAACCAAGCTATTGTTAACTTTGTGTAATGTTTACTCTAGGTAGTGTTTTAACAGGGCCTTTTAATTAGCTGCAGGTACCACATGAGCTATTAGTTTGAGCCAAAACAAAATATTTCAAATGTTTTATGCTGTAAATCTAAAGTAATGAGATGCAAGACACTGAAGTCCTCTGCAGATTTGGGGTAAGCAACAAATGTTGCCTTTTAATCAAAATGATTAATCTTTTTCCTCAAAAAGTGGAAAAATAATCAAATGAAAATAAAAAAATATACAAAATATGAATAATATTGTCCATTATCTTTTATCATAATAATAAAATAAAGTAATGAATTAAGTATTTTAAGTGTATTATTATATACATAAAGGTAATGTAACTTTGTGGATATTTTCAGGCACACTAACGACTTTGATTGAACTGGTCTATCATGGCTGCTAATGCTGCGTTATTACTAGCAGACATAAACTCCTACATATCTAAGCTATTAAGCTGCCATCAATTACTGTTAGAAGTGTGATATAATGAGATCCACTGTTCAACGCTGAAGCAATTATCACTTTCTAACCAAGCTGAAAAGCTCTGAGTCCACAGTTTTAATTCTCTGCCCGCTTTTACTGTTAAACTAACAGCATCATAAACACTTTCCCACATGGACACATCGCTATAAAAGAGTAAAATAAGATGATTTGTTTAACTGCCTCATTAGAGAAAGCAAGAGTTAAAAGACAGTGTTAAATATTGTGCTACATCTCGTGGTGTCAGGGAGAGTCTCAGCGTTGCTGTTTTCTCAAAGGTGGGTAATTAATGTGTAATCTCCTTTTGTGCGAGAATATGAATAACATGCTCTTGCATGCTCCTTAATTTGTGTAAAATGAACATGAAGTCAGTTAACAATAATTGGATACAAGTCTTTGTTGTTGTTCTGTTAATGAAGCAAGAATCAGGGTGATGGGGCAAAAAAAAAGAAGCAATGTATTTAAATCAGCACTAAATCTGATTTAATGTATAGTTTAAACAGTATTTTACAATTTGAAGAGTTGAGAACTTTCCCCCCCCCAACAAATGTAATCAGAAATCGTTTTAACAGACTCAGTCTAATTTATTTTGACAGCAATAAGTGATAATCAGTTTCTTTTTAATGCCAGGGATGTATTTTAAAAACCTGGCCTACTCAGAAGCCTCTTCTCTTTCTTCGAGAGACGTGGCGCTGTTATTCTGGAAGTGCATCCTATAGGAATCCAGTTTAATAATTTAATAGGAGAATAAATGGAAACATTTGTAAGGTTGTACAGGCAGCAGTCTATTCTTCTGTCTGTCTGTGCCTGTCCTCTCTTTTACCACTTTATTGCCCCTCTTTCTCCCTCACCCCACCTTCCTGCCTGCCACTCCTGTTATCTTTTCTCTTGTCAATCTCTTTCTCTCCCCCCTTTTAATTTCTTCTTCTTAGCTCTCAATTTGAATTTGTTTTTCTGTTTTCACATTCAGGTAATACTTTATTACTTTATCTTTGTATTATTCTACTTTTCCTCACCGATGACGGGCAGTGTTGGAGTGAGATTTTAAGCCAGCTCCTCCTGTATAGACACATGAACTCTAAACCAGTCTGGATTCTCTGATAGGAGCTTTACCAAGTCTCAGATCTAAAAGGAGCTCCTCAGATTCAAAGTGTCCTGAATGAGAGAATAAGCCTTCCAGAATCAGTAAAAGCCATCTTAGACATTTTTCATTTTAATCCCTTTCTGCATTTTTCATTTTATCTGTATTGCCCTCCTACTTATTTTATACTGCTTTTATACTTCTTCTTATCATTATTATCACCTCTTGGTAGTCTCGCCTTTTTTTCTACTGTCGCCAAAGGAAAGATGTCTTTCACCTGTAATCAAACACACAGTGAAAAGAAATGGATTTGACGTGACTTAAACTGATCAATACTGGCACGCTAACGCAGTGTCTTACAATATGAGCTGGGACTTAAATTAAATATAGATTATCATCCAATTGTGTCCCTGTAGTAATATATTTTCATGAGCTTCAGTGACCAGGGGAAGACAACACAACAGATATTTTGATTTCAATAGCAGGATGGATACAAGTTAATAATCTTTTCCACTAATGTTATTTACAGGAACTCACTATCTTGTTTCTTGTGTCTGTCTCTATATTACTGTCATATCAGATTTTATACAATGCTCTAAACACACAGATCGACTTTAAGACTGTTTCTTCTAGTAAGTCAATTAGTCTTCCATAATGTGAAGTCTAATTCTGTAATGGCTGCAGATGGATCTCAGGAAGTGGCCAAAGACGCCATGCACATTGTGACCATTGACACATGTAACCTTATTAAAGGGAAGCCTGAGTCTGGGGATGGCAGCGTCTGTCTCTCAGTTGTTCAGTTCACTGTTTTTTGTCTGGGCTCCAGGCCTATTACAATGATTTTAACTTAATTTTAGACATGCAAAGCATGAATCCCACTGACTTTGGTGAACTACTGACTTTTTCTCTGTGCCGTAACATACCATTTTAAGGAGCTCGACAACTAACTGTCTTGATTTTTCATGCCAGTCGTTTGATATTTAGCTCTGTGTTATCCTGCTGGAAGCAGTCATCAGAAGATAGGTACTCTGTGGTGATTAAGGGATAGACATAGTGCAGCAATACTCAGGTAGGCTGTGGTATTTAAACAATGCTCAGTTAGTACTAAGAGGCCCGAAGTGTGCCAAGAAAATATCCCCCATATTATTACACTACCAGCAGTCTGACCTATAGATACAAGCCAGGATGTTTTCATGTTCATTTTGACCCTGAATATCAGAGCAGAAATCAAGACTCATCAGACCAGGCAACACTTTTTCAATCTTTTATTGTCCAATATTAGTGAGCCTGTGAGAACTATAGCCCCACTTTCCACTTCTTAGCTGACAGGAGTGGCACCGCGTGTGGTCTTCTGCTGCTATAGCTCATGCGTCAAGGTTGCACGTGTGAACATTCAAAGATGCTCTTCTGCATGCTTTTGTTGTAATAAGTGGTTGTTTTAGTTACTGTTGCCTCCCTGTTAGTTCAAAGCAGCCTGGCTATTCTCCTCTGACCTCTGGCATCAACCAGAGAACTGCTGTTCACTTTATTCTTTCTCTTTTTTCAACACGTGTAAACCCTAGAGATGGATGTGTGGGGAAAATCCCAGTAGATCAGCAGTTTGTGAAAAACTCAGACCAGCCCATCTGGCACCCTCAACCACACCATGTTCAAAGTCACCTTTCTTCCCGTCTGCACTTCAGCAGGTCGTCTCAACCATGCCTACATACTTAAATTCACTGAACTGCTGCCATGTGATATATTAGATAATTAGATATATTGATATACTGTGAACTTGATCAGGAAGTAGGTGGTGACTCTAGAATATGACAACAATAATATTTGCTTAAATTTGTGGAGAAATTGCTCAAACATTGGGAAAAAAACCCAGCGTGTACGTACATGTCCTCCAAAATCAACTACTGAGTATTATAATCAAAACAGCTGTCTGTCCCTGTTTTCTGGCTTAGAAGTGAGCCCTTTTAGCTCAGTTTATAATTGCCTTTGTATATGTGTGTGTACTAGTCTGGACTGCAGATTCACATGCACACAGTTAATGATACGTCGACACGTTTTTACGGATGAAAAACTGTGACTACATGACAGCAAGAATCTGAGCCAATGTTTGTTTATAGCAGCTCATCAAGCAAAAAGGAAACACCGCTTGTGTTAATGTACAATCTTTATTTTCCTGTGCTTTTCCTGTGTTTTTCCTGAGTCTGTACAAACATGCAACAAGGTACTTGGATTAGCGATGAAATTGACATTGGAAGAACACACATAAATGGAGAGTATAGACAGGTCTTTATTGCTTTCAGCTTTGAGAAATTGTCTTATAGAAAGCTGCTGCTGTAGTTTAGCTGATCTTCTCTAGAAAGTTGTTCCAGACTCTTTTCTTTTCTCTTTGAATGCAATTTTTGTTTCATTACTGTGGCTCAGTACAAGGATGTCAAGGATGAATACTTTAAATGCATCACTAATGGCTTTACAGTACTTCATGTCATGAAAGCCAGTATTGGTAATAGCCCATTTCCATGGTCTGATGTGTGCTATTTTGCTAATATATAGCTCCAATATCAGACTACCTTTAAAAACTCCCAGCTCTGCTGCGTCAACCACCACCCAATTTGTTTGGGATAAATGTAAGACCTTGAGCTAGAAATTGAACTTGCCATCCATGAGTAAACTGAACTGGCTGTGGGCTGCTATTAGACTTACTGAAGACATCTTCAAATGTAAATGAAATGCTGTGTGAGCATGATGGATTAATATGTATTTATGCATGGTTAGTGCAGGCACACAGGAATGAAGAATCACTTTGGTACTGCTCATTTTTATAGTCACCTCAGCACTTCACTTTAATATTATCATGACTTTCGAGAGTCTCTCTGTAACATTGTTTCAGTTCATTTCATGTCTACTTTTTTATGGTAATTTTACACAGAAGAGTAAATCCAAGGAAATCTGAAAAACATAAGGATCAGGCTGTACCTGCATTAGGACATAAAAGTGTATGTGTTTTAATGTCCTGGTTAATGCACCATTGGATCCAGCATTACAAGTAAAATGTTCCTGAAGTAAAGATACATAAATACCACTTGAAAACAGACCTCCACTTTTCTCTTTTCGCATTCCAGCAGAGCAGAGTCATGCTGTGTGCTGCAGTGCTTTCTATCTACTGCATGAGCATAAGATGACACTTCTTCCATGAATAATGTCATCCCTGTGGTTATTTTTCACTGCTTATGATCCACTCTGTACTCTCTCTCAGCATGGTAGGAGTGCCATCTAGAAACATTAGATCCTTGGCAGCACAATGAAAGATTATAAGACAAATGTGACGAAGAGTTAACACAAAAGGTCATGTAGATGAAGATTCTTAGGTCTTGCTTTTATGTTATAAATCTAAAAAATAAAGCTTCGAAAGCACCGTAAACTTGTTCCAGAGGCTTTTATATAAGCCACTCTTTTGTCACAAGCTTAAAGTGTGTTTGTCTCTGGGTTTTTTCTCCTTCACATCAAATGTGTTGCTTTAAATTTGTGTTTCTTTTGTTCAGACCTATTTTCTAGTTTTTGACCCTGTCCTCTCAATTCAGTGACAAGTAGGGGCAGAAAATGGGATAGTAGGACAAAACTACTAAGATTTGTTCAAACAGATGAAAAGTGGCGAAAAAGCTTTAGGAAGAGTTTGATGCATTTTAAATCACTGCCAGCTGGACATGTCATCTGCTCATTGGCATGAGACAAAGTGTTCCTCTTCAATGGATTGAAAGGTCGGGTTGACATCCCAGCTCCCTGCAGGGACTCACACTTGTGCACCAGAGATGCAGTATGTGTGTGTGGATACACAAAAGTGGCCAAGCGCATATGGTTTTTCTTGTGCCACGCTGGTGTCTGTGTATTTGTGAGGTCCTGCTGCAATGAAGCAGAAGAATGTCCAATTTAAAGAAATCAGTAATTCCTGCATGTGTGATTGTGATCTGTGTTAACCTGTGATTTGCAGCATGGTGGTTATACTAGAAATTGTATAGTAATAAATAGAGATGCACAGAGTAAGAAACAGGGAAACAGACAATTGTAAGAAGCTTGAAAGTCAATATGTCCAAATATTGTTATTCTTCAGAACTTTCTTGGGCAATTCCTTCAGATCTGTTGTCATTGATTTTTTAAGTCCAGTTCTTTTGAAATTTGGCGTACCTCAGCTTTTTCTCACTATTTTGCTTCTTTAAGAATGGCTTCTTGACAGTTAGCCTTCCACCTCGACCATTTCTGATGAGGCTTTGGCTGATGATAGGTGGATCAACTGAAGGGCCAGATGCATCTCTCATGTTCTATGTCAGGTCTTTGCTGGATTTTTTCACAGTTTCTTAAGGACATGACTTTAAGATGGCGCTTCTTTTGTCCTCCACTTGCTCAATTTCCTTCAATTTTTAAAAGAGATGATGCACACAGTGCTAAGCTATGCTAAGCTTTTGGCAAAGCTAACTTTGGGAATCACCTTGTTAGTATGAAAATACAATTTTATGCCTCTCAATTTGTGTTATGTTTGCCCTTTTTTGTAAATTCAGCTAATGAAATGCAAACAAATGATGGTGTTTTGCAACAAGCTGCCAGTAACAGTTCCTAAAGATATTTTTCTTTCTTTTTGCTAAATTAACTATTAGGCGTAGACACCGCACTGGTTCATCCCTTTAGTTAGGTTATTTTTCCTTTAAAAGCAATAAGCATTTCACTGCATATCGTACTGTGTTTGACTGTGTATGTGACAAATAAAATTAAAACAAAACAACAGCAGCAACAAATTACTCTGTAAAGGGTTGGGGGTTTGGGTCTGAAAATGAGTGAAAAAGTTGCCAATGTGCAGAGAAAAACCTAAAAGGATCTTCTGAAAGTCTGTAGAACTTTTGCTTAAGACAACTTTAAGAATTACAAGAAAGTGTGGCTGGAAAAGAAATAAGGGGGACCTCGCAACTTTTGCACAGCACAGTACTGGAAGTCAAAGTGTAGTTTACAGCTTTGCTGCAATGCTTTATCAAAGAATCACAAATTCCATCCAACAAACAACAGTTTCTTTCCACACTATTCGCTTCTTGACTTTTATTGCTCCTTTTTGCCACCTGTGAAAAAGCAACACTCCAGTGGAGGGTTATATCCTTTTGCGTCTCTCATTCTGAGTCTGTCTGTTGAGGTGACTCACTGCATTATGATAAACATGGTCATAAACTGTAGAATGAACAGAGCATTGTACTAATGAAAGTACCAGTCTTTGCAGTAATGCTGTTACTTTCTGCTCCTCCCTTATTCACAAGGCATCACTATAGCAGGCAGCTCTGTATTTGTTTTTGTTTTTTGCTTTCCCTGATGTACTCCCAATGGGATTTGAATTTCCTCTTGGGATCCAGGGATCTTTTACTTGTTAGGGCAATGTATAAATGGCTACACTATGTCTTTGCAGTAATACTGTGACCAAAATGTGCATTGAATTTCTCAAGTACAGCTATACAAACTAAGACAGTATCATTTATGCCATCCTTCCTCCTCTTTTCACAGTCAACAAGCACAAGCCATGGATAGAAGCCTCTTATCATGGAGTGATCACAGAGAACATGGACACAGTGCTGCTGGACCCTCCGCTGGTAGCTCTAGACAAGGATGCCCCGGTGCCATATGCTGGTAGGAAATGCAAATGCAAAATAACAAACACATTAATATCTGTTGTACAGCAAAGTACACACATTTTAATAGAATACAGCATGTTTATATACGCACATAGTACACAGAGTGTTTCTCACACACACACACACACAAATAGAGAAGACTTTGACGAGGACGCTTCAGTGCTGTGTGCAGGCAACTGTGGCAACTTCACACCCCAAGACAAAAACAGATGATCCACCAGTTCTCCGTACTCACTGTTTGTCATGGAGACTGAATTCCATTTATCACAGTTAGCAGTGTAAAACAAATGGCTTTCTTTTTAAAGAGAACAATTTTTTTCTTGCCGTTGTGCAGAATTACTTTACATGGCCCCAAAAAATTAAAAAAAAAAATAAAGAGTTTCCCTTCTTTCTAACTCAACAGAAAACTTCTGGCCAGGATTGAGGAATTTAAATTCACAAACGCATAGACCAAGGTATTCAAGCTTACGAAAATAGGTTTATTTTATTCTCTCACAGCCTCTTCGGTCTTCCTGTCAGGGATCTTTTCGTGGCTTCTGCTGAGGCAATTTTTTCCCATAAGCTGAAATGCCCCATTAACCTCAACAAAAGGTTGCTCTTAAATATTGAAACATATGAATATATCTCTCCTCAGCGTTTCATGATGACAATATTTATTTCAGAAGCAAAACAATGCTCTGTCATTTTCACTAGAACACTCACCTAGAATTTAAGCGGGGTTTACTTCACTGAATTAGCATTGTAGTAAACAGCATCTCAGCTCCAGTTTTATTTAAATTAAATTATAGCTATTTGTATTCCGCTATCATACATTTGCTTTAATCCCAGCCACTGCAGTATTTAATATTTATTAGTTTATTATATATTTACAAAGATTTTAATACCCTTAAGGTGTCTAGCATGTGCCCTTTAGCAATAACTGATTGCAGCATCTGCATTCACTTGAAAGTCTGGTTACTGAGTACTCACTGTAAGTTTTTACAGGGAAAAAAAAGTTCTCTGTGTTGTAGTGCAGTACAAATCTCCCGGGTAGCGTGAAAAACAACTAAGGAACAACCTTTGTTCAGTTTAACGTTTTATTGCGCTCGTGTTTGAAGTTCGAGCTGCCACACAAACCAGTCTTTAACATAGACGTGGATGCTCTGGGTGTAGCACTCACATGTGACACATTTAATAATGATGGTGCAACATCATCATGAACCTCATCTCCAGATCGTAGTTTCTCGAGCTGATTATATCGCCTAACAAGAGCTAAAATCAGGCAGGCGTTACACAGGTACAGCAGTGCTGACAGTGACAGGAAGAAAAGGGACAGAGAGCGCTGTTATAATTAGACAAAGTATTGTGAGACTCAAAGGCAAACGAAGAGGCTTTTGGCAGCTAACGCTTAACAGCTCATTATGGCGAAATGGCTGCTATTAATCCCAGAGCTGACAACCATGGAAAACTGATACTCAGCTACTTTTCTTCTTCTGTTCTCTTTTTTTTGTGTGTGTTTGTGCCAAAGCAATCTTTTCTGTTGCTTTCGGTGTTTCTCATGAGCTGTTCTGTAAATAATCGGTAAATACAGCTGACTGTAAAGAGTGTGAAATAGCTGAAATTCATTTTCAACAGCTTTTTATACTTAACAACGTTGTACATGTTGTGTAGTACTCTATGGTGTAACCCAAATGTTGTAGAATCTGCATTGCAAATGTACTGTATAGAGATTTAACGATCCCCTTGTGGGGGAAAGGAAGACTTAGTTTCACCTCAGAAGAAAACTCAGAATATATTTAGCAACAATAGCAACTACAGTCATATTTTATTCATTACAAGTGAAGACACTGAAGAAACCGCTTCCAGACATTGTTTCTGTCCACCAAAGCAGCCTTACAGTATTTTACAGCACATAACGTTCCCTGGTAACCAAATCCATGATGTGGTAAAGGTTTAATGACACCGTGACAAGTAGGCAAACAAAAGAGGAAATTAATTGTAATTGTTTTTCTCCATGATTAACATGTGGTTTGTTTACTTGAGAAGGTCAAGCTTTGTGAAATATTGCCCCAGAGGAAAACGCAGAGCTGTACACTGGCTGCTGACTGGTGATATTTCTCTCCCTGAATGTTTTTCATTGCATACGGTCTAATGAATGAAACCCATACAATAGCTACCAAGGAGACTGAAAAAATGGCCATAAAAGAGCAGCTCTGTCCCAGTTTATCTCCCCTGGCAATTGCTACAGCTACAGCTCACACAATGCCCTCCTTTGGAGTTGAACTATTCTCTCAAATCTTTATCTCGATCTAGACCTTCATTTGTATCTTTCTCTCCACCCGGCGCCACATTCTTTCTCTCTCAATCCAGCTATCCTTCTTCCACTTCACTGTGTCGACGCTTTGCTCCTAGCAAGCCCATATACAGCCAGTCACTTGCGCATTATATACACTCTCATCAATCCTGGTTTCGTTTTACTGCTGAAAGGAGAGGGATATCCTTCTGGCTCCACATCGTTTGCAATGTGGAAACACAAATGAAGATTGCTAGGTCCTTTTCTTCTGTAATTCTTTATTTTTAATCATGCTGACTGTCTCACCTTCGCTTCTTACCCCATCTCACATGTTTAAACATCTGATTTTTTCTCTTTACCATTTCGTCTTTGGCTCTGTCCTGCCTTCGTCTGCAGCGCCACATTTCACTTTGATGTAAACTACCCACAGTGGGCCTAACTTGAACATTATATGCTGAGACAGGCATCCTGGAGATAAATTTGTTATTACTATGTGGCTTGATGGCATCCTGTACCCCCACCCCCACCCCCCCCCCACCCCCACCCCCCACCCCACCCCGCTCCACCACCTACACGTCCCTTGAGCAAAGGTGTGTGGGTCGAGGAGTATGTGCTGATAGAGCGTTCTCAATCAAATTAGCATGAGGAATGGTGACAGTGGACTCTGGGGTGCAGCAAGCCAAGCAGACAGTTTCATTTGCCTACTCTTTATCTCAAGGCCACAGTCAACAGACACAGATTCTTACCATTCATCATGGCACCAGAATAATCTACTATGGTACATTGTTTCCACTGCAGGACACACACGGGGTAAAGGAGCACGAATTGTTTGAGAATGGGAGGCAAAGTGTGAATAGTCAGATGACAGAAAACAGAGAAGCCAGATGGACAATGACAGTGAGAGCAGGCTATCACAAGCAAACTATTTGTGCCAAAAAAACATGTTTGATCATTCCCATTGGCTGCATTTGGACACTCATGGTTATTATTGGCAATTGTCACTTTAAGTTTACTGTGGTTGGTTTGTTTGTTTTTTTAAATATTGAATCAAATCATCATCTGTTTATTTCTCCTAATGAACTGTTTGTGTTTCATTTTCTGAGGCCAGTCTCTCTGACCGTTAAGTATCTTAAAAATATATCTGCATAAACAGAGAGGTTGATTTTGGTTTCATCTGTTCAAAGAATGTTTTTCCAGAACTGTGTTGGCTTTTTAGCAAAGTTCAATCTAGCTTTTCTATTCTTGAGGTTTTTGTGTGGCTTCTGCCTTGCAGAAAACTCCCTGTAGTTTCTCTTTATGGTACACTTGGATATTGATAGACCTAGCTCCTGGAGAGTGTTGTTAACTTGGTTGGCTGTTCTGGTTTCTCTTAAACCATGGAAATCATTCTGCGATGATCCACCACCGTTGTCTTCCATTTGCATTGCTGAATTCACCAGTGCTTTCTTTCTTTCTGTCTTTCTTTCTTTCTTTCTTTCTCAGGATGCACCAAACTGTAGATTTTGTCACTCCTAATATTGTAGCACTTTCTCTGTTTTCTTTCTGTTTTTGCAGCTTAAGGGTGGCTTGTTTCTGTCATGGCTGTGTGCGGGCAGGCAGGAAAAAGGACCCAAAATGCAGACTCGTGGAGGTGGAGTTTAAACTCAAAGTCCACTGCTTTATTGTAGGCATAAATCAGGAAACGGAACAGAACGATGAGGGCATGAAACTGAACTACACAGGCCAGAATGAGGGTACGACGTGACGACGAGCAGGAGCAGACACAGACATTAAATACAAGAGGAAAGTAGGGCAAAGGGAAAACACCTGGAAGACACAGCTGACATCGATCAGCAGACAGGACAGGGAGAACACAACAGGTGAAAAAACAAATCTTGTTGTCCATGTTCCCTTTCATACATGATTCTTACTCAGGCGTGTGAGTGTATACATTTTTTTGTAATTTTAAGAAAAGTCCGTTTGTGAAGATTCAGCCCCCCTGTTCCCCCCTCAGTCTGTCTGTGTAAGTTCAGTTTCAGCTATTTATTGCTGTGTGAGCCATGGACGGTCCCCTTTAACCTCATTAATACTTTCCTTTGTACAGCAAAAATAATACCAGGATAATAACAGCCTATTGATGTGCTGCCTAATTGTATCACTGTTTGCAATACTTATCATCTGTTCCAAAACAACAGGAAAAGACTCTATTTCAAGCCAAGACAATTCTTGATCAGTTTGCCAAATCCAAAACTACATAAACCAAGTACCTGAAAGTAAGGCTGCACCTTGGTGACTAAAGCAGAGATGACAATTAAAAAGTGGAGCCCAACGAAGCACAAGCTAAGTGAAAATTTAAAGGTGGCGAGAAAAACAGAAATTGGAACAAGGAGGGAGAGAGGCAGGAAATGTTGGAGGGGAAAAAATGTGAGGTAAGAGAAGGAGATGAAAGACAGAAACAAAGATCCATCCAAGATGAGGATGTGAAGTATATGTGTGTGCGTGCGAAAATGAGACTGAGAGAATAGAAAGAGACGATGTGATGGATCATCAAAGGATAAGAGAGGATATTGAAGGCAAAGTCTGATCAAACCTGCAGGTGTCTGTTTCTCTAAGGACGAGAGGAACATATCACTTTGTCTGCCTCTCTCTCTCTCCCGTTCTCCCTCTTCCTTCTGTCTGTCCTCTTTGCCTTCGTGCGATGGTTAAATTTCTGCAGTGGGCGCTTAGTTGTGAGGTAACACCGAGGCAGGTCTGAAACATGAAACAGAACATCAAAGATTCTGCATTCTCTTCAGCTTTGACACCTACAAACCGGATTTCACTCTGCTGCAACCGCCATTAGCACACAGCATTATAAAAACTCATTTAATTCTGTCAGCACCGTGTCTGTTAGCTCCCTGCATAAGTAATCACAGAGCACACAAAGCCAAACTCACTAGCTGAGTTATTATGAAGTGAGTATTAATAAGTTAAAATTGTTGCTTATAGAAAGAAACCCACTGGGAATGTCACCTGTTATCTTGCATGTTTTTAATTGAAAATGTTTTAATTATCTAAACACAATAAGATATGCATGAGATAAGATGAGTAGTTATGCTTATCAGTCAAAATTTAACACTTTCACTGGAGCATAATGGAGCATTAGTGGTACAACTCCATAAAGTTTGTGTACTTTGTCGACACATAAACAAATCCACAGTGGAGGTGGAACTGTAGTATAGCTGTGCTACTTAATTTATGTCTTATAGGCTTAATTTGGCCCAAGAGCCATAAGTTGGCCCATCCAGCTGGTCTGCAGAGCATAATGTCTAATAAACACTAAACAAAACTGATTGAATGGCTTCCAGCTTTTTTTAATCATCTGTGAAGGCTTTTACATTTATTAAAATATGATACAGGCTCTGCAGTACAGGGTGGCACAGCGATGCAGAGGCTACTGTTACCTCACAGAAAGAAAATCCCAGGTTTGGGTTTGCTGGTTTCTCTGTGTGGAGTTTGCATGTTTTATCCCTCTGCCTGTGTCGATTCTCTGGGTACTCTGGTTTCCTTCCACAGTGTTAGGTAAACTGGTTATTCTGAATTGGCTGCAAGTGTGAATGCTTGATTTTGGTGTGTTAGCCCTGTTCAGAGACTTTGAGCATGAACAATCACCAGTAAATCCAATAAAGACATCCAAAGTTGTTGCTTTTAAGAAAATAGATGGATGGTTGGTTTCAGCAACTGAATGTACTAAAATATATGATTTGTTAGGCTTACTATCAAGGGATTCACTTATTGCACTTAATAGCTAATTTTAAAATATTTAAATATAAAACAATGAGTTATGGCTTTTATTAATTTTAACAGTAAATATTATTGAGTTTTTAAGGCATCCAATACTGTATTGATAGTTGGGGATTTTTAAATAGCACTAGCATTGCCGCCTGGCCTGCAGGTGATGTGTGGGTTTTTGTTCTCGTGTTTACAGGTGGTCATTTATTTTCAACTTGTAGCGTTTCATTGTCAGTGACCATAAAGGATGAAACTAACTCTTTCCTCTTTATGTCCCACCTGTGTTTAACTGTACTGCCCATTCTTGCGCTTGGTTATAAGACCTTTGGTTCCTGCCTACAGAATTTAAAGCTCAGCAGATGTAGTCTGTTTATGGTATGAGGCTGATTTCATCCTTGGTTTGTTTCAAGGAAAATGCAGCGTGTGTATCATAAACTCAAATCATCTTAAATGAGTAAATCATCTTAAATGCCCTGTTTCTGAAAAGATGCACTTATGATCTGGTACTACCCTTTTATCGGAAAACACTGACAAACAGTGAAAGAGTCCATTTATATCATGGGAAGTGCTATGTCTCTTCACTGTTGAAGGAAGCTAATTGGATCCATATAAGATGGTCATAGTAATTACACATCCAGTAATGCTCCACTGGAGCTCTGTCGTCAATGCATTGTCAAATTGCTCACGGCGTCAAGCAACCTCTTAGCCTCTGATTGATTTTACAAAGGACTCAGACCCTTCTATTATCACCCTATTACCCAATTTTTTTCTATTTTACACTGGATCTGTCTCTCAATTCTTGACACTATGCGATGATTTTCAATTTCCCGATTACTCTCCATTTCTTTTAGTGTGTGTGCGGCTGCCAAACTTGTAATGAGCTGAGGTTTTGAGTGTGTTTTTGTGTGTGCTTGTGTATATCTATGGGATGTGCTGCACCTGTGACAGCTTTTTTTAAATGTAGAATTGTTTCATTCATTCATTAAAGGGACAAATGTTGCTGCTTTTATATTCATGCCTTGAGGGGTCAGATAATTACCTGTAAAATAGACTGTACCATAAAAAACAGAAGAATTCATCAATGCACTGATTATCAGTCTGTGCTGAGCTGACTGCAACGTGTGTCTTAGCAATAGGAGACTGAAGGGCTTTCTATCTGGTATTCTGGTTATATGCTTATATAAAGGCAAGGTTGCTGAGTGCCCACATCAGCTTGCAGTTAAATCACCGTCTTGCAGCAACTACGTAACTATTTATTTAAAGTCAATGAGATTCTGGCTGGACTCTGAATGTAAGTAGTTTAGTGTGTGCAGACTGATTGTAGACTGAACCCATCGTATTGCCATTTTATCACCATTGTGGCAGACCTATTCCACGTCTTCAAAGCAACCATTTCAAAGTTTTGCAAAATTGCAAGTTCATTGCACACAGTCATTTTGGTTGTTCTACAGTCTCCAACAACTGCAGCTGTAGCATAAGTTTGTAGGATTATAAGATGTGTAAAAAAAAAGTCATAAAAAACATTGATTACATATACCTGTAGGTAATATAGTGTGGAAACAAACTCTTTAGATTGAAGGTTTTCACTCCACATTAGCTAAGACAGTGGTACATTTGACAAATACAGTGGTTTTACGTGACACTAAAAGTCTTTCCTCCTGTACTTTTGGCAGTAAAAACACATATTATGAACAAGATTCAGCATTATTGTTTTAGATCTTTGGCTCTTCCTCATGCTTTAGGGTGAATGACTGGATAACTTTATGCTGGAGCCTAAGAGCAAGCCTACTTATTTATTTATTTATTTATTATTTTGTATCTTCCGCTGTACAGGGCCTGTAAGTTAAATGTTGAATTTTTGCCTGAAAATCCACATTTAGTTTCAGTATTTCAACCTCATATCATAGCCATCAGATATTTAAATATATTGATATCAAAGGCCGCTTTAAAAGGGTCATTTGGTGTGAAATTACAAATTCACTTAATAATTAAACTTCTCATAATCTTGAGTGATAAATCTTCTACAAGTATCCAAGTAAACCACACATGTCATTGGTAACACTGTAGCTGCTAATGAGCCGGGCTTAGAAAACTCTCCCTACTCACTAATAACCTATATCAAATTAATTTACGTATTGAATACTACGAACACAGCTCCACAAACTTACCCTGGTATTACTAGTCGAAGTATTGATGAAGGGGAAAAAGAGGAGAGACTTTTTCTTTAAATGATTTTGAATCTGTGAGGGGATGAGGATGTGTTGCTCACCGTTTTGTTTCCTAATGTTTTCTTGCCACCTTTTCAACACTTGAATATGCCTTCCTGGTACCATCTACAGTGAAGGGAAGCTCGTGAACGCTTGTTTACTGGCAGTATCTGTGTTTTTCATTGAGCCAGCAATGTGTGGAGGAGGAAGGCAGTGTTGAGATGTGCTGCCTCTCTTGTCAAAATGACAGCTGAAAAATCTGCTCTTCAAGCATGGAGCACTGACCCATGGTCCTGGTGTGAGCTGAAATTGCTTAATGAAATGGGCAGTGAATAGCAGCTGAAACTAATCCAGTAATTCTTTGTGTTCCCTGGCTCTGGCCCCTGCTCTCTCTCTTTCTGACAGTGGTTTGACAGGGCTTCAGAAACCTGACAGGCCAATTAGAGAGCAATTTGCATATCTTCCTCACTCCATTTGCCTTGTTCATGCGACCATAAAATAGGATAATCTGGCTTTTAGACCTGTGTACAATATCAGAATTAGTCAGACTAACTTTATCCTCCATCATCCATGACCCCTACACCCTCCTAACGCCATCCCACCTCTCTTTTGTTGTAAACCACTTAAACCTCTGTTGTTCTGTCACCTGTTCTTGCAATAATCTGGATAATGACCAAGATAAATATGAGACGGAAGGAATGAAATAATGAGAAAACAAATTGCCATTTGTTGACTCGCTTTAACTGGAGATGTTGATGTTGTTGCCTATTTTTTAAAGAAATCCTTCTGTTACAGTTTATATTTGTATGTACTGTTACAAGACCAACCACCACCTGCATATAAACACTCTCTTAAGGAACTGGTAGGCTGTGGTTATGGTCAGAATGAGTCAACACTATATAAAATACTTGATTCCCTAAAACTTAACTCTATGATTAAAAATTATGATAATAAATCAAGTGTAAATCTACTGAATTAGAAATATTTGAATGTACTTCTACTTAGAGTCTGACTCATTTGTTGGTGGTCTGACATTATTGCCAAAGTTTAACAATTTGCCAGTTACCGTTTTTGCAATAGTAATCCCTTACTTTATTCGTTACCTGAAAAAAGTAATTGGATTACAGTAACGCGTTACTGCCCATCTCTGACTATCAGTGTCAGTCTTAAAAGTCAGTTAGACTCCACTTCTGTATTTGACGCTGTTCAATTCCATGTTTTATTCTGGTAGTCACAGAAATGTAATTCGCATATTTTGCTCTCTTTGGTTGACCTTGCTGAGTGCTGCTCCTGCTATTTCATTAAAAGTCCATGTAATAGGCTAATTGAATATTTTGGGGGACACAGGCACAGAGTGCTTGAATTTGCATCTTGTCTAAATGACATAAGACTAATTATGGAAGTAATTTTATATTTATATGAAATAAATTCTCCCCTGTCCAGTTTAAGATGGGTATGAACTGGAGTGCTTGGATAAATACAAGCATCAACAGAGAATCTGTGCCTATATTACACATGATGTTATCATGTGATAACATCATGTGTCGTGTTTTGAATTGATTAAAAATGCATTATTTGATACCTGTGCAAAACAACAACAACAACAACAACAATGACATAAGCATATATGATGAGAATGGAGGAACACAAGTACTTCAATATCCAGGACAATATATGAGTACAGAACCACAGAAAAAATATCCTCTGTTGTTTGTGAATCTGACGAGATTCACTGAAGTAGTCTGACATTTAATCATTTTATTAGATTAGATTTATTAGATCATCTATTATTTTTATTGAATTACATTTTTAATCATTTTAATTTAATGTTTTAATAAAACTTATACATGCCAATGCTACACTATTGTTTGGCTAATTCATGCTGTTGGAACAGCATGAATTAGCCGTGATTCAGACATACTTAATCACAATGAAAAAAAGATTTAAAAAAATATATGTGATAGATGTTGTATATATGGTAAAAATTGGTCTTTTTAGCCTTTCGGTAGGTTCTTGCTAGACAACATTACAGCTTATAATATGCCACATATAATGCAACTTTTGTGGCTATTAATGACATGCCACTGTAATGCAATTAAAACAATAGGATGCTTTTATAAAGTGTTGTAGTGGCACAAATGCTAAGAATGGCACATTTTAACCCATTGCTAAGTGATGTCATTATAATATCTCAAATAGTTAAGAACTTTCAGGGGCCTCGGATGTACCTGTGTGCCAGGTTTGGTGGTTCAAGTCCTCATAGTCTAGGTCTAGGATGAGATTGCAGACAAATAAACAAACACAAAGACAGACAAACAGAACGAGATTTGTGGTGTATATATTAAGATATATAGTGCATATAGTAAGATTAACTGCAGATCCATCCAGTAAGCTCACATTTGCAGGAATAAAAGTTATCAAGTTTAATTAGTGGAGCTTATTTCTCAGCAACATTTGTCCCTTTAATAAATTGTCAGCCTGTCAGTTGACAACTTTTGTCATGACCTCAGCTGCAATGTAAGAGCTATAAAGAACCATCATACAAGTCAGTCTTTCCGAAGTTCTTGGATTTCCAGAGTTTTGTAATTGTAAAAAAAAAAAAGAGAGAAATATTAGAAATAATACATATACAAATACATATATTTGTGCCTTGCTTTTTCAGGCTGTCCTATCCCTGTACATTGTTATATCTAACAATTCTCCCTTTCATGTTTTTATGTTTTAAAATCTTTTAACGGAGAGTAGAGCAAAATCATTTGAGGGTGTCAACAGTCTAAGACTCCCTGTTTACTGCCAGTTAGCTTTGGGTTTGCTGCTATTCACTAAATTAGATTCCATCCTCACGGTCCAATATACTCCTAATTAAGAGCCACACACACACACACACACACACACACACACACACACACACACACACAACCTTAAGGCTGATGTGTACTTCTGCACACAGGTCTCAAGGGTCAATTATGGCAGTGTAATGATTGTAATTTGCTAATTTTCAGCCCATTATCCAGTTTTATGTCTCGTGCAGTGGGTTGTAATTTAGTGAAGGAGCAATGACTGCTTTGGCCATTGGTTGATAGATGATAGTCAGCACTAGAAAAGGGGAGCTCTGTCATTAATAGTGCCTAGGAATGAGCTGTCATGTCACCACCAAGCCCACACACAGGGACGGAGCAGAGGACAAGAGGAGAGACTGCCCTTGCCGCATTGCCTTTGGTTGCTGTGAGCTTATACTGTATTTTTTACCTTATGGATAAACTGAAAGCTGTAAACAAAATTCAGAATTTCACACTTGAACCAAGTGAGTCAGTGTTATTTGTCCCATCCAGTCAAAACTGCAGTTATGTCATTCAAATATCTTTTCTTTCTTTTTTTTGTTGACGAATGTGCCCACTTTCCCCCCACTACCCTTGCTAATTATTTTTGCCCATTGTGTTTTTCACACATGTTGACATTCGGTCCACAGCACAGGGATAAATCATCTCTGAAGTGGTCGCACAGGATCTGACAGCTGAGCAAGTAAAATACGATTTTTGTGCATCTTTGCATGGCACCATGGCTTCTATCTGCTGTTAGGAGAAAAGGGAGGAGAACCCACTTTTTCCAGAAGTGCCAGAACGTTTGAAAGGCAATTTCAAACAAGTGATAGAGTAATGGATGAGGGCAGCGGCGGCCATCAGTCAAGTGCTGCACAAAGCTAAGTCAGAGTTCCAGCTAACATATACTTATAACCACTCTCCTACCTCTGCACTACCTGCAAATGACTCAATTTCCCTCCCTGTTGTTGGAAATGACTTTGAAAAAATGTGCAAAATCCAAATACCTTCCATGAAGATGCTAAGTATTTCAGAAATCCTTTGGCAATGTCACTTGGCCACTGAATTAATGCCAGGTAGTTTGTGTATGTATTGATGTTATGACGTGCTCATGAAGCAAATATTTTGGAGTGATTATTGACATTTTCTCACTAACATGATCTTAGTGCATGCATATATGGCTGTATTTTGTCTATGACTTTCTCAATGGGACGAGATAGGGTCAGGAGATGCACAAACATTATCACACATACAGCATTTATTAACATGTTTTTCAGAAAGATTTTTTAATAAATCCCAGTTCTTTGGATTTTCCTCTATATTATGGTCATTTTCATTTTACATCTCCTTCACATAACTTTACACTCGCCAGAATTTGAATCCTCGATGGAATTTGTTTCGACTCACCACTAAAAACAGAATGAAGAAATTGAAAAGCACCAAAGGTCTGTATGAGTATCGAATAATAATGATTTGTGACTGCTGTTTCAGTTTAAATTCTAAACAGACCAATTAAAGAATAATAATAAGACACAGTGTTCTTATTATTATTTTTAAAAAGTATCGTATTACATAATGCAGCATTTTACTTAATCACTTGCCAAAGAAAGTAATTTGTTACCAAATGTGGCAAAAGTACAGACTTTCTTTACGTAAGCAGAAGTACAGACACCTGGGTTAAAAAAATACTCCAGTAAAAGTACTGAAGCAACTTTTTTTACCCAAGTAAAAGTGAAAAAGTACAGACTCTGAATTGTACTCAAAGTAAGAAAGGAAAAAGTTGCTCCTCGAAGGATGTTTCTCATAACAATTTTACAATTAAATTTTCACAGACCACGTAAAGTTACAGAGTAGGATCGCTGAGGTGAGTAAAAGCAACACTCTGCTGACTCAGTGACTGCAGGGCTCCAAACCAGGAGCTTCATGGTGTGGGTTTCCGTGGCTGAGCAGCTCTTTTTGGTTGCCCTGTACTTTTGTCCATGTCGTATATTCACTCAAGGTAAATGCAGATCAGCTTCCCTTTAAGTGTACACTTTCAGGAAAATCTCAATGAAAAGATAAACGCACGAATCACCGATTTGTTTTCATTTTATTTTTAACAGAGATGCTTATGCTCATTTACTTACATTAAATAAAGATAGCTCACTTCCAGCAAGATTTAGGTTGTTGCAGTCTTTCAGCAAACTAATATCTCCAAAAGTACTCTGAAAAACTAAAGCTGAGCACCCTCATGTGCTAATACTGTTAAAACCACCTGGAGCTCTGCTGAGCAGCTGCTGAACTAATTTATCATTTCCAGTAAGGTTATTAGTATTCATTCTCAGGTTTTATCTAATGTTACACCCCTGAGGATTTCTTTGTCTCTGCTAATTGTGAGAGGGAGGATAAAGCCAAAATGAAAAAAGAGGACGGATGGGAATAAGGAGGTTCCTCCTCCTCCCATGGCACAAAAGGATGAAGACAATCTAATATCAACCCGTTCCTGCCCTTCTAAGACCTTTTGCTGACCTTTTCTTGTCATTTAACTATCACGAGTGGGGCTGTCGCTGTGAGGTGATGAATCTGTCAACTCGCAGTGCGTGCGCGTTGGGTGTTATATATGATGATTTTGGCATAATGGACGAAATTTCATACAAAATCTAATTAGTGAGACATCACTAAATGTGTTAGTGGGTAGTCATTCAACGGCAAAATATGGATGGAAGTCATATCTCTGTATCTATATCTATCTATATCCTTCTATTTCTACATCTATCTGTCTATCTATAACAAAGTAACAAGCTGTTCAAGCTACTAAACTATTAAATGCTAGTCTATCATATGGAATTGATAGTATTTTCTATGCTAATGCTTTACATCATGATTAAAATGTTATGTAAAAAACACTTATTCAACAGTCGCAGAGAACAAAGTAAACCAACTGGGATGTTGACTCTTTTAACACGCCACCGATCAAACTCTGTTCCACAAGCAGGATGTGCGTTTATGTGCTTTGTGCGTATGCAATATTTTCCTTTAAAAGAAAATTGTGTTTCTGTCTAGCTAATTAAATGCTGTTACAGTATTCACAATAGACAAAACAGATATGACAGTTATGAAAAACTCAAATCTATTGTTACTGCTGTTCCAGTTTCACACTGTGATTCATGGCTGTATAAATGAATGGAGCTGTTCTCTCTAAAAACAAAAAGACACTTTTACATTTACTTCAGCTGAGGAACTGCCAAATGATCAAACATGACAGCAGCAGCATGCATGAGCTATTGCCTGCTGTCTTTTACGACTAACATACGCAGCATGCAGAGATCAGTGAAAGTTGACAGATTAGGTTATCTTAACCTCTGCAGCATATCAGAACTACACTGCTCATTACCTTCTCTTGAGATGTTTTCTCTGAATTTACCGTCCTGATGAATGCTACGTGCAGTCTCGCCCCACAGGCGACCCCCCTGCTGGCCCGCCTGACTGATGGTTCAGTGATGTCATTTTAATAAGTGTGTATTAGCATGCAAAAGGTCTCCTGTGGATCTCAATTGGCACCTGTCAGATTTCATTGATGTTATGTTTGCTTTAACGCGTTCTATAGTTAAACATCTATAACATAATGTGTAAAATGATTATGTATCTGTTCGCACCAAATAGGAGGAAGACAGAGTGCCTGGGGAGATTAAACAGAGAAACAAATGAAATGGATAAATCTATCTGCTTTGTTTTCCATGGTGCAGTCTGTTCACAGATTGCAAAAGCCGACGAGTAAAACCTTCTGTTTGTGTAAAACTGTGTTCAGATTCAGCAGCTCTACAGGCATTTGGATAGTAAACAGGAAACAGAACATAAGTGTACGCTATCTGATAGCTCAGTGGGTTTTGCAGATGACCACACGAGTTTAAGTCTGACCTGCAACCTTTTGCTGGGTTTCTTTCCCTTCATCCCTCCCCACTTTTCTGTATATCTTTACCACTCCACTATCCACTAAATGTAAAAATGCCCCCAAAAATGTTTTAAAAAACAAAACAAACATCTAGTAAAAAAGATAAGCCTTTATTTGTAGTGAAGATAAAAACCACAATTCAAAGGATGGTTAAAGTGGTAGAAAGAGCCTTTAAATGAAGGAATAAAGACAGCTGTTCATTTACCCTTTCATCATAGAGGCCTGATAGGATAATTTAATAAATGCTCTTGCATATTAAAATATGCTTTTAGTAGGTCTTACTTAATATATTCTCACCGGCAGCTTCATTAGTTATACCTTTATAATACTGGACTGGACTCCCTCCTGCCTAAAGAACAGCCTTATTCTTTGTAGCACAGATTCAACAAGGTGCTTGTTGATTTCGGGCCATACTCATATGAAAGCTGCAGATTTGTCGACTGCACGTCCATGATGTGACTCTCCAATTTCTCCACATTCCAAAGATGCTGTATAGGATTGAGATCTGGGAGGTCATAAGAGTACAGTAAGCTTAATGTCAAGCTCAAGAAACCGTTTTGAGAGGATTTAAGCTTTGTGACATGGTGTGCTAGTGTGTTGGAAGCAGCCATAAGAAGATATGATCATAAGATGATGGACATGATCAGGAACAATACTCATGCATGCTGTGGCATCTAAACAGTGCTCAGTAAGTACTACTGTAGGTTGCCCAAAATCCATCCATCCATCCATCCATCCATCCATCCATTCATCCATGGATGGATGGATGGATGCATGCATGGATGGATGGATGGACACACACCAATTAGTTAAACTGCAGGAATGTCTTAAAGACATAAAGACCTGGATGGCTTCTAACTTTCTGCTTCTTAATTCAGATCAAACTGAGGTTATTGTACTCGGCCCTGAAAATCTTAGAAATATGGTATCTAAGCAGATTCTTACTCTGGATGGCATTACCTTGGCCTCCAGTAATGCTGTGAGGAACCTTGGAGTCATTTTTGACCAGGACATGTCCTTCAACGCATATATTAAACAAATATGTAAGACTGCTTTCTTCCATTTGCGCAACATCTCTAAGGTTAGAAATATCCTGTCTCAGAGTGACGCTGAAAAACTAGTTCATGCATTTATTACTTCCAGGCTGGACGACTGTAATTCATTATTATCAGGATGTCCAAAAAACTCACTGAAAAGCCTTCAGCTAATCCAAAATGCTGCAGCAAGAGTGCTGACAGGGACTAGAAAGAGAGAGCAGATTTCTCCTGTTTTGGCTTCCCTTCATTGGCTTCCTGTTAAATCCAGAATTGAATTCAAAATCCTGCTCCTCACATACAAGGTCTTAAATAATCAGGCCCCATCTTATCATAAGGACCTTGTAGTACCATATCACCCTATTAGAGCACTTCGCTCTCGCTCTGCAGGCCTACTTGTTGTTCCTAGAGTATTTAAAAGTAGAATGGGAGGCAGAGCCTTCAGTTTTCAGGTCCCTCTTCTGTAGAACCAGCTTCCAGTTTGGATTCGGGAGACAGACACTATCTCTACTTTTAAGATTAGGCTTAAAACTTTCCTTTTTGCTAAAGCATATAGTTAGAGCTGGACCAGGTGACCCTGAATCCTCCCTTAGTTATGCTGCAATAGACGTAGGCTGCCGGGGGATTCCCATGATGCATTGAGTTTTTCCTTTCCAGTCACCTTTCTCACTCGCTATGTATTAACAGACCTCTCTGCGTTGAATTATATCTGTTATTAACCTCTGTCTCTCTTCCACAGCATGTCTTTCATCCTGTCTTCCTTCTCTCACCCCAACCGGTCGCAGCAGATGGCCCCGCCCCTCCCTGAGCCTGGTTCTGCCGGAGGTTTCTTCCTGTTAAAAGGGAGTTTTTCCTTCCCACTGTCGCCAAAGTGCTTGCTCATAGGGGGTCATATGATTGTTGGGTTTTTCTCTGTATCTATGAAGCGCCTTGAGGCGACTTTTGTTGTGATTTGGCGCTATATAAATAAAATTGAATTGAATTGAATTGAATCCATCTAGTTCAGGATTAGAGGCTGGAGCCTACCTCAACCAAATAGTGAAGGCAGGGCACAACCTGGAGAAGTCACCAGTCTTAAACTTCTGTAAATAACAGCGCAGGCTGCCTGGGGTTTTACAGTGCATCTTTATCTTTTTAGTGAGAGAGCAGGCCTTATTCTGAGAGTTCCTGGATCTCAACATCAGTTCAGTTTTTAAACTGGCTTTGACAGTTATGCACTTGTCTTACATTTAAGAAAGATGATAGCACAAAGGCCAGAGAAAAGTTAATTATTAGCTGCAGCAGACAAGCACAAATTATTGCATGTACCATGGATTTGTGTCATGTGTACCAATGTTCTGGTTCTTATATAGTGCTTTACTCTGAGCACTCAAAGCTCTTTATACAACTTGCCTCAACTTGAGCTAGACTGACATCCAATGAATAGCAGGGATCAAAGTGAATCAAAGTGTCCAGCATTTAGACTGGAAAAGGTTGGCAAGTAGCAGAAGGAATTCTTGTTCCTAAATTTCTCTGTCTTTTAGCTTTAATAGTTACAGATCTAACATAGGCCCTGGCCACTGAGTAGCATGTGACCTCTGAATAAATAAATTATGTCAAACATGCATTTATTGAACAAAGTCAGCTGTTTGAATACTGAGGGTGACTGTATGGAGCACGTAATTAAACTTTTCCGATACATGCTTTTAGTGTCACAGAGTCACAGAGATGATGAAAATGTGATTTAACAGTCATGAAATCCGTTCATGATAGGAGGTTTGTGAGAGCATCTGTGTCAGTGTGTCTAAGCTACTGAGCCATGTCCTTCTCTTCTCAGTGTGCCGCTGAGCTGACGGAGGTCATAGTCAGAGCCACAGTGACATTTACAGCTCAGAGGCTTATGGAAACTCCCTGCTGTACCTGGAAATCTGTAATTATCTCACAACTAGCCTGCCTGCAGCCCAGCAGAAGGGTGTCAAAAAATGCACAAAGAAACAGAAGCACAGTGATTTGAACGTCACTCATAAGAGGTGTGATTTGGTTGAAAAGATAATGAACAGATGTTGTTCAGTACAAAAAGGTTAATAGGAGAGCAGGTAGGCTTCGGGGAATTGGTTCTTTTTAATGAGAGTGTTTCCTGTCTCCTGCAGATTTATAATAATCTTTTATAATTATAAAACAGAAAAAGAAGATATTACTTTTATCTGCTTCTAATATAAGGGGAAGAAAATGCTTGAATGATTTGACATACGATAGCAACATGGACCTGCCTATTCGGATGTTGGTCAGTCGAGTTTCTGTCTGTCAATTAATGCATCATATTCAGCCAGAGGCTGACTCACTGTCTCTGCTACTACTGACATTTGAAATGTCTTAGCAAATATTGAATGGGTAGCAGTGAATTTTGGTACAGATATAGCCTCATCAGGGTGAGTTGCAGCAGGTTTTGTGATGCCTACATAGTCCTGTGAAGAATCAAATACACCCTTATTGCTTCCAAAGCCATTAAGAGGGTAAGCACAGCCAGGTGCTGTTAATCCGTTACACTTGATTAATTGATCGTCAGCAAGTGTGAGCACCGCTGTAATAGCAGAATTTTTCACAGTTTGATGAACTGGTCAGGTGTGTGTTAGCACAATGCCGCAGTCCTCCCAGGAGTGGACGTCCAAACAAATTCACCTTAAAGTCAGGCACGTCCGACAGATGAGACCGAAGTGGAGCTGTTTGACCATAATGGATAGCACCATGTTTGAAGAAGCCCAACAAGCACAAGAACCTCACACCAACTCTCAAACTTGGCGATGGAGCGATGATGATTTGGGCTTGTTTTATAGCCGCATTGCCTGGACACCTTTCGGTGATTAAGTCGGCCAGGAAGATGTGATGCCGTCTGTCCTTAAGAGAGCTCTGCATTAATGAATGCCCGAAAACCTCAATTGACTGAAGAACAGTGGGCCAAAATTCCTTCACAACAATGTGAGAGATTGATCGTTTCACACAATTCATTAAAGCATTGTTGCTACAGGTGTTTCTACAATGATGGAGGTGGCACTTAAGTCTTAACAGTACTACATGCAAACCTTATTTTTTTTCACATGACTAGATTTCATCCATAACTCTTTAAGCTTGCAAAGCTGTAGATGCGCAACTGTTGTTTCTGTCAGTCCTAATTCAGAATAGATCTGTTTAACTAAAATAAATTTGGCTGACATAAAAATATGCATTTTTCTACCTTTGACCAACAATTTAGGTTTAATTTATCAAAGCTTTCAAAGAAAATCTTGAGAGTTGACATGAGTGCTTTTTAAGTTGTAAACCTGTCTAGTGAGGCTTAATTGGAGCCTTTTGAAAGTGTTAGGATAGAAAAAGAGAGAATCTGAATGGATTTATGGTTTAAATTGATCGGTGTTGCACTGTTTTTGTGTTCCAACCCAGAGACAAACAACGTGAAGAGGGATGCCCTGTGACAGCTGGGATAGACTCCAATGCCCCTGTAACCCTGAAATTGATAAGTGATCTTAAAAAAATGTCATATATTATTATGACTGTAAAGCAGCATGATCCTGGCCAGGAGCGTGTTTAAATATAAGCTGCTGCGTGTGTGATCAGTGAAAGAGCAGGAAGCTATTAAATTGTTAGCTGGTGACCTATATTAAACAGCAGCTGACTGAGGTGCAGAGGAGGAGGTGATGAGGGTGAGTGAGAGTGTAGACACATGAGTGTGTGTGAGGTGTGTCAGGGGTGAAGGAGGGCAAGGCTGAGTGGTGCATCTGAGTGCTGATGTTAAGAGCTAAATAACTGCTTACCGCTGTGAAAGCTACTGCAACGGAAGGGAGATGAAGCATGGGGAGGAGAAGGTGGCGAGGAGGAGGAGGAGTAGAACCATGATGAGATACTCAAGAGGTTGGTAGTGTTATTTATACCTGCTTTAGTTATCTCACACACTGGTATTTCTCTGTATACTTCCTCCCGCCTCCATCTCCCCTACAGGGTCTCTGCCCGCTCTGCCTCACTTTTTAATCCACTTCTCTGACCTCTTCTATTCTTATGCTATTGATGTAATTCAACTTTTTTTTTATCTACCCATCTTTACTGAACAAGTTTGCTGTAAAAGCACGCGGCTGAAGCATATAGTACTCAAACTATCATCTTTCTATCACCGTTATCCAGGTGTTTGAGACTGTGCCTCATTCAGCGGTTAATGGTTTTAGGCACTTAGGCCAAAATGCTCTCCTCTTCAGCATTAAAGTCACAGCTGCATCTTCACTGACAGCAACAGTTCATCTGGTGAATTCCAATCCCACAACTTCAGTTTCCAATAAACACTAATTGCATCACAGACCTCCAAAGCCCCTAGCAGAATGAATGTGTATTGTCTTTGATAATGAATTCTCCCCATTCCTATATTGTGTTGTCTAAGGCATCAGCAGTCCTGGGTGAATAGATAACCTAAATGTGTGTGTGCTTGTGCATTTGCGTGTGTGCGTCCCATTTGTGTAAGCTTTTACTTTGTCACCCTGAGGTCAAGTGGATGGTGCGACAATCTCCCAAATGCAATTAGGAAGTGGCCGGCTATCTAAAGGAGACTGATGAATTACTCCTGCATGTCTTTCTTTAACTGACTTGGAGTTAAAGTGGCAAATAGATTCACCCATACACAGAGACAAACTGCACATTGTGTGAATACCGAGCTTTTTACTGCATTTCAGCGTGCCAAACAGGCTCTAAAGAATTTATAGCATTGAGATTGTTATCTCCTCAAAGTGGGACTATTTATTGCAGAATTTTCTGGAGGAGAGTGAGATGAGAAAATCGATTCTGGTGCGTTTGCATTAGAAGACATTTCAGAAGTAATTTTAGCTCAGTTTTAAAGAGGTAAGAACTCTTCTTGATTTATTTTCCCAATTGTCCTTGTTTGCAGTATATGTAAAGAGATGCTTTCATTCACTATACCAACCAATGGAGGCTTGTGAATCGAATACTAAGCTTACTTAACAAGCCTTGGTTACTTTCTAATTAGTAAGCCTTTCTTCTAGCAGTGTGGTCTTTTAGTCTGAAGTAGTGGAATAAAGCTTGAACTGAGGACCTAAAAATCTCTATAAAATGCAGTGACAAAAGAAACACTACTAATATTGATAACATCGCCTCCCATCCACTGTCAGGTGCTCGGTGTCCTCTCTGTGTCTTCACCGAAACCTTCGGAGACAATCCTCTTAATGCCAGCAGGGAAAGGCTTATTATAAGGCCATGAACCTTCATCATCCTCTTTCTCTCTTTTGCATTTTGCTCTTCCAACCCTACTCTCTCAAAACAACAACAGTAAAATAAAAGTAGCTGGAGAGGAGAGCTCTTTATAATGTTCAACTACTGCATCTATATTGAATCTCTTCGATATGTATTTCCAATAAAACTAATGTGTGTGTGTAGATACAGAGCTCTGTCTCATCTAGTATTTACTGGACTGCATTAGACTGTATAGCTTTGAATTGCTGAGTACAGATGGAGCATTAGTGGTTAAAATAATGTCCTTAAAAGTACAGTTGTTAAGTCTGAAGCTGGCAAACTAGTTGGAACATCTTAAACAGTTCACAGCTTATGGTGACAGAAGACTTATAGCACATTGTTTGCTCAGTCACTATACAATCATCCATGTGTGATTCAGAGCAAGCTCTGTCTTCATGAACTAATTTATAACTACAATGAAATTCACAAATGTTGTAAAAATCCAACCAGTTACCAAGGATCCGGTGACCTTGCTAGACTGCAGGCTACGAAGTTCCTAATTAAACATAAATCCCCTTTTCTCAGTGCATTTCTATTATTTGCAAACTGCTACCGGATACCTGACCAAAGGCACACAGCTCAAGCTCTTATCTTTCTGCATGAGAAAAAAAACCCCTCATAGCGAAGGAAAAACCAAGTCCCATTAAAATCTGACACTGAATAAAGCATTCAAAATGATTTCTGATTTTATTCAGTGGGTGTTTTGTGGCGCACACTGTGCATATTGGGCAGCATGTTTGTTAATTCATAGAATATTTGCAGAACATTGGGTGCATAAGGAGGCGTGAGGACTGTAACACTACTCAGTTACACACACAGGTCTGACTGAGTGTAGTGTTAGAGTTTATCTGTGGGCCAGTAGTGGGATAAAGTGTAATCCATCCATTAATTAAACTTGAGGGGCAAGGGTGACCGTGAGATCAGTGCTGAAGGCAAGAGAGTGAAGGAATCGAGGCTTAAAACCGCCTGATACTCTGCTTAGAAACCCTCTTTAATCAGGGTCTTACAGCTTCCTACCACACATACACACACACACACACTGTCACAGTAAAGCTTTTGTGTTTCCCGCTCTGCACAGAGTCAGACAAATGTGCACAGACACACCAGATGGAGTCACAACAGTATTTGATTAAGAATAGGAATTAACATGATTGAAATTTCTGTTTCTCTGTTGAGGCTTGACTGAGAAAGTGGGTTCATATAAGGCTTTCAGTACTTTAGAAGTCACTACTTGAATTTTTCATAATCCTGTGTGCATTGCGTTATGAACCTAAAGATGTTTTCAACAGAGGTGACCAATGTTTCCGTGCTGTCTTTGGGTGTCAGAATGGGAATTTTCTACAAGCTTCCAGATGAAACCTATGACCTATGGTTTGAAGGTATATGGAAATGCATATAAAACGATCACCAACTCAATATTGTATTGCAAAAAAAAAAGCAGAAGAGTGTGCAGAACAAACTATTATGATGCCACTAAACCAAACTGCTGAATACGTAGAAATTTGCTGAATTAAAAGATTTAAAATTATGCTGATTATGTATTAAGTACAAAGCCATCAATTACCTCCAGGTGTCCAGGATTTGTTCCAGCTGAGAACAAGCAATTATGAATTAAGAGGAGTATTTCTTTTTCAAAAACCTATGATAATAAATAATGAAAAAAACACTGTATTTCTGTTACTGGGATAATTTTAGGGAATAATGCCAGAGATGATCTGAAGTTATGCAGCACTTTTATTACACTTAAATGTTTTACTTAAAAAATGTGTTCAGTAAGAAATACATCAAAATTTGATTTACTTGAAATTAATGTTATTATGAAATAACATCGTCACTTTGTGATTAGATAACCCTTTATGTATAAAGGGTAATTGTTGTTTTTTACTTGTTTATTGTCTATTATTTATTTTCTGAAATGAAAAATGACATGAAAAGGAAGAGAAGAAAGAAATTTAAATTGCATTTCTTGAATGTTTTGCTGTAGATTTCACGTTTAAGCATCAGTGTTCGTAGATCCTGATTGCTGCGTGTATTTAAAGTACTTAGTAACAGTCACTTCTGTAGTAAGTCATTCACATCTGACATGTTACAACTGTTCCACTGTTGCTTAAGTTTTGAAGCCCCGTTAATTAATTAATGTATCAAAACGAACTGTCATTTAGCTGCATGTATGCAGTCACCAATCACATCTGATTTCTTAAAAAAACACTAAAAAAAGTTTGCTGACTTTTAAAAAACCGTTAAAAAAAAATAAAAACAAAAACTTCAAAAAGCTTTTTTCTCCCTAACCCTAACCCTGTTATTTTCACAGTGCTGTTTTAATTAAGCAGAGCCATTATGAGCCACGGGGTCATAACAGAGGAGTCCGGTAAAACCTGTGAGTGCTTTTATAGCACCTAATGTTCTCGTTTCATTAACATCCATGTGGGTTATCAATCATCCAGTTCATGGTGAGTGGTTGAAAAGAAGGCAAAGAAGAAAGGTTTTAGATCTTCAATTCTTAACCCTCTCGAGGCAGGCGTTGCCGATTTGCAACAGTTAAAAACTAACAACCTGATTACCCCACATACATATTTTATGAGTTTTTTTTACTCAGAAGTACCACTGCAGGACTTGGTTGTGCATTAGCAACAAAAAGTTTAATTTAAGCCTGAGAGGGTTAAACAACTGATGGAGAAACCTAGATATTTTAGGGGATAATCCAAAGTTCAGCTGCCTTCTTTTTAGGCGCTCAAGAGTTCTTGTTTCATTAATCTGGATTTTGTTTTCTATTAAGTGGCACTGTCTCTAATTCCTAGTTTTTAAGGAGTGGTGTAACATGTTTTTTAATACAGACCTTTTGTGATGTATGGTTTGCAAATAGTGGCACTGACAAAAAGACTGGAGGTGACAGAGCTGAAGATATGAAGATTTTCATTAGCAGCAACGAGAAGGGACAAGATTAGTAATGAGCACATCAGAGGGAGAGCTCAGGTTGAGCGGTTTGGAGAAAAAGCTAGAGAGGCATGGGTGAGATGGTTTGGACATGTGCAGAGGAGGGATAGTGGATATACTGCACAAAGGATGCAGAGTCCAGGCTGTAGGCAAAGAGGAAGACCTCAGAGGAGGTTCATAGATGTAGGGAATGATGCAGGGGCCGAGGGTTAATGTGACAGAGGAGGATGCTAGGGATAGAGTGAAGTGGAGGCAGATGATCTACTGTGGTGACCCCTAAAGGGAGCAGCCGACAACACAACAGTCTGTAAACGAATCTCAGTCAGTTGAACCATTTGTTATATCTGATTCCCCTGCTATCTCTCTCAACTTTTCTTATGAATAAAGGCTCAAACAAATACACAAAGTTTCTCGGTAAGTCTATATCTGTGGCACACACACACACACACACATACACAGAGGAACTTTGTTTAGCAGTGTTTAGTTATCATATAGACTATCACATTATCACTTTACAAGTGATAATCAGAAAACTATGCAACAAACAGACTTATCTGCAAAACATTTAGTGCACAAATTCAATTTAGAAACTTTTGCAAACTCAGTACATGAAGTGGAGGAAGTAGAGACTATAAGACATTCAAAAAGATTCAAAAATACATTCTGGAAAAACTTTTTAGGTCAAGCAAGTTTTATGATGGGCCATTGAGATGATACAGTGATGGCTATCTGGGAGGAGGAGCAGAAAGAGCTGATTTAGCCATTTGGACCTAAAGTTAAATTCTTCTTTTAAACAAGCTGCGTTTGATGTGGTTAAAATAAAGATTGAACAGAAAGTGTGAGCAGTCCAAAATATAGAAATGAAAGTTAAAAGAAATGAAATGCTCTGTCAAGTCATGCAATTTGCAGCGGGAATGCGCAAATTTGTTTTGGCTCCTTGTGACAACGTGTTAGCTTGCAGGGAATCATTTTCTCATTAAATGTATCCTTACTGTCCCTTTCCATTATTTTGGCAATTTAACATCCCAAGAAATACATGTTCCCCGACAGCTTGACATTTTGTGTCGATGCAGTTTATGCCGCTGAAGCATGCAGTGGAGTACCATCTATTTTAGATGATTGTTATTATCGAGCCATTTTTTGCTGACTCTTGAATTTTCCTCTCTTCCGTGGCGACGGGCCAGCTCCCTGAAGCAAAAATCTATGCATTTGGATATTTACTTTGAAAACCGACCCTTTTTCGCTCATGGTGTGCACGCCAAAAGATTGGGCTTCATTTCATCCATGCACGGCAGAAGGTTGAAATTATAGCATTCCCTCTGCTGATGAGGAACAAACTAAGTGGCAGGAAAGAAAATCTATATATGCATGCACATTATTAGGCTTGCATGGATGGGTGTGTGTGTGTGTGTGTGCGCAAAGTACTTGCAGAGAAAGTAGGAATCTGCTTGAAATCTCTGTTATTATCATTAACATATACATTGACACATCTTATTCCTCCTCTTCCCTCGATCTCGCGCTCTCGTTCTTTCCTTGCTTCGTTATAAAGCTCTGTTTGGTTCTTGTTTAAAATGTAATCCAAAAAAACGCATTGGTCAAAACAGATGGAGCGAAAAATGTATTTCTATCCAACCTCCAAGCTGTTAAGTGGAAGTACCTTTTCCTTCTTCTACCACTAAGTCAGCACTGTATTAAAATCACCCTATCTGGGCATATCTGAGACTATAGGCCTGTCTGTGCATGTACCGGCATGCTTATTTCCCTTTTTCAAATATTGTCTTTCTACAAATGCAAATTGTGTCCCACTGTGATATTGAGAAACTTGTCATTTCTACAAAATTTAAAAGGAGGACAATTCAGGGGCTGGGCATCTTGAAAATTCATAAGGGATCAAACTTTGAAGAGAACTATGTTTGGCTTCACCCTAAAGCAGATTTGCAAAGTTGAATCAGGTTAAAAGGATCTGTGTGCATGAGAGTGGAGAGGAGCTAAAGTGGAGAGAAGCCAGCGATGACAGGGAGCTTTGTCTTTGTGTTTGTTAGTGGCATTTCCTCTATGTCCCGCTCTGTTCTGAGATATCAGCCAGCACAGGGTCAGAGCACACCAGCTTTTCATTGCCTCCGCAAAAAAGATTTCCCAAATCCCTGAAATGAACACTTGTGCCGGGGGATGAATGCCGCAGACGAGTCTAGAGTCACAAACACACAACACAATACACTGCCAGAGTGTGGTGTAAACACTTTGCAGACAGGACAAATTCACTCCTTTGTTGAGGTGGCGCAGCTCGACACAAATCAGAAATTATTTTTTCTCTTAACTACACCCCGGGAGCTCCGCAGTGTGATTTTGTGAGCTGCTCATGCTGACAAAGATTCCTGTGTCCAAAAATGGACTGAAATGTGAAGTGATAGCCAATCTGTAAAGAAAAATGCCAGCAGTGTCTATTGTTAGTTTTGCTTCATTACCCGCAGTTTGATTCATCTTTAACTATCTGAGCTGTTGGGTGGCTACTGCTGTGTTTGAGAAAATGGCTGGGAGGAAAAAAAACAAACAAACAAACAAAGCAAAATAATAAGATTTTTACCAACAGTGTCATGAAAGAAAATTAAATGAATGAGGAGAGAAGAAATATTTCCCAAAGCTTTCTTTTTTTGTTGTTGTTTATTCACATAATGTGGACTTAAATTGCTTGTAGGTCTGATAGTTGTGCTGACTGCTTTCATGTTAAGTACCCATCAGTGTCTGTCCACTGATGAACCACATGCTGCGCAGATGTTGACTCTGTGTTGCCTTTGTCTTCTTCATCTTTGTGTCTATTTTTTAAAAAGAAAGATCAAAAAGAAGGTTTTTATTAGCCACCTAGCTCCTACTCGAAACTATCTAAAAATCAGTGTCTTTGCACTTCAAAAAACAAAAACAAAACAAATACTCACTACTTCTGACTGTGTAATCCTTTTAAATGTAACATTTCCTCATTTCTGTTCCTCTTAGGGGAGATTTGTGCCTTTAAGATCAATGGCGATGATGCTCCATTTGAGGCCGTGGTGTTGAATCGCACATCAGGAGAAGGAGTGCTGAGAGCCAGTAGCCCTGTGGACTGTGAGAGCCAGAAAGAGTACACCTTTATTATCCAGGCCTATGACTGTGGGGCCGGCCCAAGTGGTGCAAACTGGAAGAAATCCCACAAGTAAGACAAGCTGCGACTGTTCATGTGTCTGCATTCGATTTAGCTTTAATCAATAAAACGTCATTATGTTAAAGATTCTTTTTTATAGTGCGCCAAACATTTCAGGAAGTGTCTTGTTTATTTGTGCTTTTGTGAAATTCTGTATATTTTCTGAAAACTCTCTTATGAAAATGTAGTATTAAAACTGTCACATACGGCGCTGCCTGTTATTATTTATCTCAGTGTGACTCATTTGTGTAGCTGCAGCTATAGCTGATTTATAGGGGGTGGACAAAACAACGTCTTACAAATAATAGACTTCATCTTCAAAATATACATGTCAGAGTTACAAAGGCAGCTGCTCAAGTGAGTCACATTAACTTCTGGGAAGCAAACACAACAAAACAATGCCAGTGTTTAAAAAACAGAAAAACATCTCCAGCAAAGTCGTTGTCATAAATGCAAACTGTGCAAATGTTTTGAGCCACCCCTGATTTCTTTATATTTCTTAGGTGGTAACAATAATAATAATAACTAGAAAGCGAAAATTTCTGAAGAAATTTTAAGTGTGCCTATGCCGCCGCTAATCAGTATAGTTTGCCATTCAAACAGCTACAGAGAGCAAAACTCAGCAGAGCAGCCATTCTCCACCATTAACTATGGTAAAACCAAACACCGCTCGCGCCTCACAGATGACAGCTTACAGTTTTGTGTAAAGATGAGGTGACTTCGTACAGCCCCAATTTGTAGACGCTGTGCGCAGAGGTTCATAAGCAGACCCGACAATGTTTGCATGAACACACTTTGAAGCATTACGTTATGGACCACTTTTCACACATAGTTGCTGTACCCACACAGCCGGCTGTAGCTTTTCATCTCACAGCCCGACACATACAAAAAAAAAAAAAAAAAGCAGAGAGAGCACAGACTTTACACCTGAGAGGCGTGATTGCAGATATCGCTGAGGTGGGTCCACCTCCCCTGCAGCGGCACTGCAGACCACGCCCTGCCACACACATCAAACACGTAAAATAAATATTTATGCACTTTTCATTCACTTTTTGTTTTTTGTTATTTTTACAGTGTTCTGAATGATTAACAATGGTCTACAGCCAATCTTGTGTATTATTATACAAACTTTGGTTGTAAGATTCAGATAACTATTTAATAAAAGCTAAATATTTTATATGAGAGTAAGAAAGAAAAGTATATCTTTGTCTCATACTCTCATCAGACAATACATGAACCTCTCAAACAAAATATTTGCTCGGCTTAAATGACAAACCGCTATTTTACACAGTGGAACACTTATTTTTAAACAAAACCAATGCAGTTCGCCACTGACAGTGCTTACCTTTGCACATCACAGTAAACACTGAACCAAGATGGCGCCCACGCGAACGAGAAATCTGAACTACGGTGTCCTGCAGAGGACAAATGGTCAAAATTGCTAAAATTTACAACATATATGCAGCTCAACAGCGACACCTTGTGACTTATTCCAGTCACTACCTTAAATATACATAACGTCTTACCTGACATTCAGTTCACCGGACACTCATACCGAATCACCAGCCCATATAAATGAAAAATAAGTCCAGCAGTCAACCAAGAGTCATCACGAAAGACTAGGGGTGACAGGAGAGCGTGAGCGGGCCTGGGTGTCAGCCAGCCCAGCCTGGGTGTCAGCCAGCCCGACCTGGGTGGCAGCCAAGCCGCGCTAGCCAGCTAGCTGCCATGCGGCGGTGAAACGAGAGCGTGAGCCGGCCTGGGTATCAGTCAGCCCGGCCTGGGTGTCAGTCAAGCCGCCCTAGCCAGCTAGCCGACTAGCTGCCATGCGGCGCTAGCAGTAACATCGTGAGAGATATGGGACTTCTTGATAAAATATGGGACTTCTTGATAAAACGAGCAGATATTTGAAGTTTACACCCCTACATTATCGCCTGAAAATAGGGGAGGCTGTCATAAAGTTCAACATCAGTAACTTAGCGCGCACAGCTGTATAGAAACTCCGTGGTGCTAGCTAGCACGCAGTACAGTTATTGTAACTGTCAGCACAACGAAAATAAACTACACCTAAACTCGGTTTATATCTGACCCAAATAGAGTGCAGTTAATAACGTCTTACCTGAAATTCAGTTCACCAGCCGCCTGCTTCTCCTGCATTGGGTTCCCCTTATCCACGATTGAGCTCCGCGTTAGCCACCACCGGTCGATCGGTGGCCGCCTCGCATGTTTCTTTCCCCGCATACGAGGGGAAGAGACATATACCGGTGGCTAACGCGGAGCTAGCTAGCCACCGGTATATGAACAACTCAGTTATTTTTTCCACATCGACCAGCATCATCGGCCCATATAAACGAAAAATAAGTCCAGCTAATACAAAGACTGTTTGCGGAGCGATCGGGGGTGAAAGGAGTTAGAGACGCCTCACTGAAAGCCAAGCCTGGGTGCTTTTGAGCGAAGCGGCGCTAGCTAGCCGAGCTAGCTAGCCGGCTAGCCGGCCGGCCGAACTAGCTAGCCGGCTAGCAGCAACATCGTGAGAAATCTGTTGCTAATATGGGATGTTTTGACAAAACGAGCAGATATTTGACGTTTACACACCTACATTCTCACCTGAAAACCGGTCGATCGGCGGCCGCCTCGCATGTTTCTTTCCCCACATATGAGGGGAAAGAGACACATACCGGTGGCTAGCTAGCTCCGCGTTAGCCACCACCAAACAACTCAGTTAGTTTTTCCTCATCGACCAGCATCATCGGCCCATATAAACGAAAAATAAGTCCAGCTAAGACAAAGACTGTTTGCGGAGCTATCGGGGATGAAAGGAGTTAGAGACGCCTCACTGAAAGCCAAGCCTGGGTGCTTTTGAGTGAAGCGGCGCAACATCGTGAAAAATCTGTTGCCAATATGGGATGTTTTGACAAAACGAGCAGATATTTGACGTTTACACACCCACATTCTCACCTGAAAATATCTTAAAAGTTTACTTTGTGACCTAGAAACACAAATAAGAGGAATATATTAAACCAAGTGGCAGCCGCCATTGTTTGACTGGTAGAGGCGTGCTTTGAATTGTGGGATATGCAGTTTTCCACCAAGCATATGCCCTTGCCGTTACCGTAACTATTCAATGCTTCGTGCAACCTTAAGAATTCCAATGGTTCCTGAAAGCACCGACGCTGTGCGCGCCGTTGATATTGTCGTCATTATGGTAATCCAAATACGGGGACATACCACTAGAGTGAGCCAACACACCACAAATTAAGTGAGTGAGCAAACACACCACAAAGTAAGTTAAGTTTCACTTTCGTTCGTTCCCATTCATTCCAATGGGCAAAAACTTGCATTAAAATATTCATATTTAAAAAACTATAGAAGTAATAAACACCAAAAGGCATAGCAACTCATTCCTGATCCAGCCGCACAAAATGATATAACATATATGAAGCTTGTGTCAAAACTGTGGGATGAGTTACGGTCCAAAATTTCAGGCGGAAAAAGAATAATAATAATAACTAGAAAAATTTGCATTTCCTGCGAAAATGCAGTGTGGATGCTTAAAGCTGAAGCTGTATGCAAAAAGTAGCTGAAAAAGCTGAAAAGTTGCAGAAATTGTAAAAACTTTGCAGAAGCAAAGGAACTTTGCTAAAATGGAATAACTTAGCAGAACTGCAATATCTTAGAGGAAACATAATACTTGGCAGAAATACAATAGCATAGCAGAACTTAGCAGAAATATTGTAACTTACCAGAAACATAACTTCTCAAAAATACAAGAATTTAGGAGAAATAGTATAAGATAACAGAAAGAATATATTTAGACAAAAATACTTAAGCATTACAGAAACACTATGATTTAGAAAAATAGTACAACAGAGCAGAAATACTGTGATTTACCAGAGACACTGTGATGAACTATGAATATTGTAATTTTAAATCAATACTATGTTTTAGCACAAATACTATAATTTGACAGAAATACTATGATACAGCACAAATACTCTGGTTTAGCACAAATATTATAACATAGCAGAAATACAATTATATAGCAGAAATGCTATATTTAGAAAGAAAAATATAATATAGTAGTACTTAAACATTACAGAAACACTATGATTTAGAAAAATAGTACAACAGTGCAGAAATATTGTGATTTACCAGAGACACTGTGATGAACTATGAATATTGTAATTTTAAATTGAGACTATGTTTTAGCACAAATATTATAATTTGGCAGAAATACTATAATTTAGCAGAAATACTATATTAACCACAAATCCTATAAAAAGCAGAAATGGTATGATTAAGCACAAATACTACATTTAGTAGAAATACTTTGTTTTAGCACAAATCCCATAAAAAGCAGAAATACTGTACTATGATTTAGTAGAAAAACTATAATTAATCAGAAATACTAAATTTAGCAGAAATACTATATTAAGCACAAATACTATGAAAAGCAGAAATAGTATGATTAAGCATAAATACTACATTTAGCAGAAATACTATATTAAGCACAAATCCTATAAAAGCAGAAATAGTATATGAAGCACAAATCTTATAAAATAGCAGAAATAGTATGATTTAGCACAATAGTAATAAGTTAAACAGAAAAATTGGAAAAGCAAAATGGACAGCTGAAAAAATGCTGAACATGCTGAGGGTCCCTCAAATATACTTGTTAAATGACAAAAATCTGCAAAAAAATTTATTACAGCCACACAATCACAAATATGTACACATGAGGAAACACACATGCACAGAGAGACCCACACACAAGATCCAATTCAGTCAACCAGTCTAAATATATTGAATTTAAATCTTAGAATGAGATCATCCCATTAAAAGCCTCTCTCTCTCTCTCTCTCTCTCTCTCTGTCACACACACACACACACACACACACACACACACACACACACACACACACACACACACACAGGGAGAGAGAAGTAAGTTTCTAGGTCAGCCTGGGAGCTGGTGAATTTGAATCCACCAATCAGAGAGGCTGTGCACTTTTCCCCACCAAAACAGGTGCATCTGTTTACACACGCAGCAGCACAGAGAGACACAGGATTTTTGCAGTCTATTTCTCATAGTGACGACTCCCCTCAAACAAATGACCGTAATTTCCTAACCGTAGGGGCTAGAACGGTCATTCTTACACCGTTTTGTTCAGAAGAGATGGGGGGATCTTCAAGTGTTGACAATTTAATATTAAAATATGAATTTTTAGAGATATATGACATGGATGACTTGTTGACTTAGAAGCCACGAATTCCCCAATATGCAAATTTGAATGCCTGAGACCACATATGTGATTGGCTGGCTGGGAAGCCGTGCAGGCCCTGATTTGTGGATTTGAATTCCTCAGCCCTCAGATATGATTGGCTGGCTTAGAAGCCACGAAGGCCCCAATATGCAAATTTGAATGCCTCAGGACACTTATTTGATTGGCTGGGAAACTGTGCAGGCCCTGATTTGAAAATTTGAATGTCTCAGTCCTCACAGAGGATTGGCTGCCTGGGGACCTGGCAGAAATATATAGAAATACTATTATTAAGCATAAATACTACATTTAGTAGAAATACTATGTTTTAGCACAAATATTATAAAAAGAAGAAAAATTATAATTTAGCAGAAATACTATGTTAAGCACAAATCCTATAAAAAGCAGAAATACTATAATTTAGAACAAATAGTATAAAAAGCAGAAATACTATAATTTAGCAGAAATACTATGTTAGGCACAAATCCTATAAAAAGCAGAAATACTATAATTTAGCAGAAATACTATATTAGGCATAAATCCTATGAAAAGCAGAAATAGTATGATTTAGCAGAAATACTGTATTTAGCACAAGTACCGAAAAGTACCAGAAATACTATGATTTAGCAGAATAGTAATAACTTATTGAAACACAAATGCACAGAGGGACACACAAACACAGGCTCTAATCCAGTCAACCAGTCTAACTATGTTCAATTTAAATCCTACAATGACATGCTGTCAAATAAGGGCAGGGTCCTCTCTCTCCCACTAAACACACACACACACACACACACACACACACACACACACACACACACACAGAGGGAGAGAGCTGCCGAATTTAAATCCACCAATCAGAGTGGCTGTTTACGTTTTCCCGCCAAAACAGGTGCATCTTTTTACACACGCAGCAGCACAGAGAGGCACAGGATTATTGCAGCCTATTTCTCATAGTGAGGACTCCCCTCAAACAAATGACCATAATTTCCTAACCGTAGGGGCTAGAGCGGTCATTCTTACACTGTTTTGTTCAGAAGAGATGGGGGAATCTTCCAGTGTTAACAATTTATCATTAAAATGTGAATTTTTAGAGATATATGACATGGATGACTTGTTGACTTAGAAGCCACGAATTCCCCAATATGCAAATATGAATGCCTGAGACCACATATATGATTGGCTGGCTGGGAAGCCGTGCAGGCCCTGATTTGTGGATTTGAATTCCTCAGCCCTCAGATATGATTGGCTGGCTTAGAAGCCATGAAGGCCCCAATATGCAAATTTGAATGCCTCAGGACACATATATGATTGGCTGGGAAGCCGTGCAGGCCCTGATTTGAAAATTTGAATTTCTCAGTCCTCACAGAGGATTGGCTGCCTGGGGACCTGGCAGAAATATATAGAAATACTATGATTAAGCATAAATACTACATTTAGTAGAAATACTATGTTTTAGCACAAATACTATAAAAAGCAGAAATACTATAATTTAGCAGAAATACTATATTAAGCACAAATCCTATAAAAAGCAGAAATACTATATTAGGCACAAATCCCATAAAAAGCAGAAATAGTATGATTAAGCATAAATACTACATTTAGTAGAAATACTATGTTTTAGCACAAATAGTATAAAAAGCAGAAATATTGTAATTTAGCAGAAATACTATATTAGGCACAAATCTTATAAAATAGCAGAAATAGTATTATTTAGCACAATAGTAATAAGTTAAACAGAAAAATTGGAAAAGCAAAATGGACAGCTGAAAAAATGCTGAACATGCTGAGGGTCCCTCAAATATACTTGTTAAATGAAAAAATCAGCAAAAAAATGCACAGGGAGAGAGAAGTAAGTTTCTAGGTCAGCCTGGGAGCTGCTGAATTTGAATCCACCAATCAGAGAGTCTGTGTACTTTTTCCCGCCAAAACATGTGCCTCTTTTTACACACGCAGCACAGAGAGGCACAGGATTATTGCAGCCTATTTCTCATAGTGAGGACTCCCCTCAAACAAATGACCATAATTTCCAAACCGTAGGGGCTAGAGCGGTCATTCTTACACCGTTTTGTTCAGAAGAGATGGGGGAATCTTCCAGTGTTTACAATTTATCATTAAAATATGAATTATTAAAGATATTTGACTTCTAATGCACCATAACTGAGTAGAGCGAAGCAAAAACTGCCTTGACTTGCCCTCAAACAACGCTTTGTGACTTGAAATCTATTTGGAGTATCGATATCATTCTTTCACCGTAAGAGACAGCAGGCTTTGGTGAACAATCATGGAAATTTTCAGGTCTCTGTGGAAATCCAACAAAAAGTTATGACGAGAGAAAAAAGTGGTTCATTTCCACAGTTTGAAATCTGAAGAAATCTGAGCGAAGGACGAATTTCCTACCCTCAAACAAGTCCAACTCATTTCAGAACGGTAATAGGTGAGAAAGAAATTCTTGAATTGTGAGCGTCACGAGTGTCTGAAGATATACCGGGACAAGCCTCATGTCTTAACTTTGCTTCGTTAAGGAGATATGACGATTCGAATATGCCTCTCATTACAGAAATCCAGCGATGATTTTGAACAAGCTCTCCATTGACTTTCTATGCAGAGTTTTGAGACCTTGTGTTGGTCTGAGGAGATTTGCCAAAATTCTATAAATCCCACAACAATGATGGTGACATTTTCTGAAAGCCAGCAAAAATACCTACGTTTTGATGTATAATTTGTGGAAGTTGAGTGAAAATTGAGCAAGTAGCAAACAGTTGTTCGGACATGAAGAGAAGGCTGCAAAAGCTTCAGTGTCACACTGGAAGCCAAGAGCATAGCAACCATAACAACGCATGTATTTTGTGAAAAATCACAATTTTGCAACTCAAAACTTTAAGAGGCATAAAAGTAAAACGGTAAAATATTTGAAAAAGCTGAAACATACATGAATAGCCCAATAATTTGTGAACATTTTAAAGTTTGAATGGTTGTTCTAGGTGAAAATTTGAGGAAGTAGTTAAGTTTCAAAAACAAGCAAAATTTAGCAGAATTGCTGAAGTTTCCCATTAATTTCAATGGGACAAATTAAAGGAAAAAAGTGGAATATTTTAAAAAGTATAATAGTTAAAAATACCAAAAGATATAGCCGGCATTAGCAAAAATAGCAGAATAGTTTAAAATTTGAATGGTGAAAATCGGCTGAAAATTGTGGAAGTAGTTAAGTGCCAAAAAGTGTACGGAAGCAACTAGAACTAGAAAAATTTGCATTTCCTGCGAAAATGCAGTGTGGATGCTTAAAGCTGAAGCTGTATGCAAAAAGTAGCTGAAAAAGCTGAAAAGTTGCAGAAATTGTAAAAACTTTGCAGAAGCAAAAGAAGTTTGCTAAAATGGAATAACTTAGCAGAACTGCAATATCTTAGAGGAAACATAATACTTGGCAGAAATACAATAGCATAGCAGAATTTAGCAGAAATATTGTAACTTACCAGAAACATGATAACTTCTCAAAAATACAAGAATTTAGGAAAAATAGTATAAGATAACAGAAAGAATATATTTAGCCAAAAATACTTAAACATTACAGAAACACTATGATTTAGAAAAATAGTACAACAGAGCAGAAATATTGTGATTTACCAGAGACACTGTGATGAACTATGAATATTGTAATTTTAAATTGAGACTATGTTTTAGCACAAATATTATAATTTGGCAGAAATACTATAATTTAGCAGAAATACTATATTAAGCACAAATCCTATAAAAAGCAGAAATGGTATGATTAAGCACAAATACTACATTTAGTAGAAATACTTTGTTTTAGCACAAATCCCATAAAAAGCAGAAATACTGTACTATGATTCAGTAGAAAAACTATAATTAATCAGAAATACTAAATTTAGCAGAAATACTATATTAAGCACAAATACTATGAAAAGCAGAAATAGTATGATTAAGCATAAATACTACATTTAGCAGAAATACTATATTAAGCACAAATCCTATAAAAGCAGAAATAGTATATTAAGCACAAATCTTATAAAATAGCAGAAATAGTATGATTTAGCACAATAGTAATAAGTTAAACAGAAAAATTGGAAAAGCAAAATGGACAGCTGAAAAAATGCTGAACATGCTGAGGGTCCCTCAAATATACTTGTTAAATGACAAAAATCTGCAAAAAAATTTATTACAGCCACACAATCACAAATATGTACACATGAGGAAACACACATGCACAGAGAGACCCACACACAAGATCCAATTCAGTCAACCAGTCTAAATATATTGAATTTAAATCTTAGAATGAGATCATCCCATTAAAAGCCTTTCTCTCTCTCTCTCTCTCTCTCTCTCTCTCTCTCTCTGTCACACACACACACACACACACACACACAGACACACACACACACACACACACACACACACACACACACACACACACACACACACACACACACAGGGAGAGAGAAGTAAGTTTCTAGGTCAGCCTGGGAGCTGGTGAATTTGAATCCACCAATCAGAGAGGCTGTGCACTTTTCCCCACCAAAACAGGTGCATCTGTTTACACACGCAGCAGCACAGAGAGACACAGGATTTTTGCAGTCTATTTCTCATAGTGACGACTCCCCTCAAACAAATGACCGTAATTTCCTAACCGTAGGGGCTAGAACAGTCATTCTTACACCGTTTTGTTCAGAAGAGATGGGGGAATCTTCAAGTGTTGACAATTTAATATTAAAATATGAATTTTTAGAGATATATGACATGGATGACTTGTTGACTTAGAAGCCACGAATTCCCCAATATGCAAATTTGAATGCCTGAGACCACATATGTGATTGGCTGGCTGGGAAGCCGTGCAGGCCCTGATTTGTGGATTTGAATTCCTCAGCCCTCAGATATGATTGGCTGGCTTAGAAGCCACGAAGGCCCCAATATGCAAATTTGAATGCCTCAGGACACTTATTTGATTGGCTGGGAAACTGTGCAGGCCCTGATTTGAAAATTTGAATGTCTCAGTCCTCACAGAGGATTGGCTGCCTGGGGACCTGGCAGAAATATATAGAAATACTATTATTAAGCATAAATACTACATTTAGTAGAAATACTATGTTTTAGCACAAATATTATAAAAAGAAGAAAAACTATAATTTAGCAGAAATACTATATTAAGCACAAATCCTATGAAAAGCAGAAATAGTATGATTTAGCAGAAATACTGTATTTAGCACAAGTACCGAAAAGTACCAGAAATACTATGATTTAGCAGAATAGTAATAACTTATTGAAACACAAATGCACAGAGGGACACACAAACACAGGCTCTAATCCAGTCAACCAGTCTAACTATGTTCAATTTAAATCCTACAATGACATGCTGTCAAATAAGGGCAGGGTCCTCTCTCTCCCACTAAACACACACACACACACACACACACACACACACACACACACACACACACACACACACACACACAGGGAGAGAGGACTAAGTTTCTAGGTCAGCCTGGGAGCTGCTGAATTTGAATCCACCAATCAGAGAGGCTGTTTACGTTTTCCCGCCAAAACAGGTGCATCTTTTTACACACGCAGCACAGAGACATAGACCTGCTTCTTTCAGTTTATTTCACATAGTGAGGATTCCCCTCAAACAAATGACCATAATTTCCTAACCATAGGGGCTAGAGCGGTCATTCTTACACCGTTTTGTTCAGAAGAGATGGGGGAATCTTCCAGTGTTGACAATTTATCATTAAAATATGAATTTTTAGAGATATATGACATGGATGACTTGTTGACTTAGAAGCCACGAATTCCCCAATATGCAAATTTGAATACCTGGAGCCCACATACATGATTGGCTGGCTGGGAAGCTGTGCAGGCCCTGATTTGCGGATTTGAATTCCTCAGCCCTCAGATATGATTGGCTGGCTTAGAAGCCACGAAGGCCCCAATATGCAAATTTGAATGCCTCAGGACACATATATGATTGGCTGGGAAGCCGTGCAGGCCCTGATTTGAAAATTTGAATTTCTCAGTCCTCACAGAGGATTGGCTGCCTGGGGACCTGGCAGAAATATATAGAAATACTATGATTAAGCATAAATACTACATTTAGTAGAAATACTATGTTTTAGCACAAATACTATAAAAAGCAGAAATACTATAATTTAGCAGAAATACTATATTAAGCACAAATCCTATAAAAAGCAGAAATAGGATGATTAAGCATAAACACTACATTTAGTAGAAATACTATGTTTGAGCAAAAATCCTATAAAAAGCAGAAATACTATATTAGGCACAAATCCCATAAAAAGCAGAAATAGTATGATTAAGCATAAATACTACATTTAGTAGAAATACTATGTTTTAGCACAAATAGTATAAAAAGCAGAAATATTGTAATTTAGCAGAAATACTATATTAGGCACAAATCTTATAAAATAGCAGAAATAGTATTATTTAGCACAATAGTAATAAGTTAAACAGAAAAATTGGAAAAGCAAAATGGACAGCTGAAAAAATGCTGAACATGCTGAGGGTCCCTCAAATATACTTGTTAAATGAAAAAATCAGCAAAAAAATGCACAGGGAGAGAGAAGTAAGTTTCTAGGTCAGCCTGGGAGCTGCTGAATTTGAATCCACCAATCAGAGAGCCTGTGTACTTTTTCCCGCCAAAACATGTGCCTCTTTTTACACACGCAGCACAGAGAGGCACAGGATTATTGCAGCCTATTTCTCATAGTGAGGACTCCCCTCAAACAAATGAAAATAATTTCCTAACCGTAGGGGCTAGAGCGGTCATTCTTACACCGTTTTGTTCAGAAGAGATGGGGGAATCTTCCAGTGTTTACAATTTATCATTAAAATATGAATTATTAAAGATATTTGACTTCTAATGCACCATAACTGAGTAGAGCGAAGCAAAAACTGCCTTGACTTGCCCTCAAACAATGCTTTCTAACTCTAAATCTATTTGGAGTATCGATATCATTCTTTCACCGTAAGAGACAGCAGGCTTTGGTGAACAATCATGGAAATTTTCAGGTCTCTGTGGAAATCCAACAAAAAGTTATGACGAGAGAAAAAAGTGGTTCATTTCCACAGTTTGAAATCTGAAGAAATCTGAGCGAAGGACAAATTTCCTACCCTCAAACAAGTCCAACTCATTTCAGAACGGTAATAGGTGAGAAAATAATTCTTGAATTGTGAGCGTCACGAGTGTCTGAAGATATACCGGGACAAGCCTCATGTCTTAACTTTGCTTCGTTAAGGAGATATGACGATTCGAATATGCCTCTCATTACAGAAATGCAGCGGTGATTTTGAACAAACTGTCCATTGACTTTATATGGAGAGTTTTCTGACCTTGTGTTAGTCTGAGGAGATTTGCCAAAATTCTATAAATCCCACAACAATGATGGTGACATTTTCTGAAAGCCAGCAAAAATACCTACGTTTTGATGTATAATTTGTGGAAGTTGAGTGAAAATTGAGCAAGTAGCAGGAAGTTGTTCGGACATGAAGTGAAAATTGCAAAACCTTCAGTGGCACACTGGAAGCCAAGAGCATAGCAACCATAACAACACATGTATTTTGTGAAAAATCACAATTTTGCAACTGAAAACTTTAAGAGGCATAAAAGTAAAACAGTAAAAGATTTGAAAAAGCTGAATCATGCCTGAATAGCCCAATAATTTGTGAACATTTTAAAATTTGAATGGTTGTTCTAGGTGAAAGTATGAGGAAGTAGTTAAGTTTCAAAAACAAGCAAATTTTAGCAGAATTGCTGAAGTTTCCCATTCATTTCAATGGGACAAATTAAAGGAAAAAAGCTTAATATTTTAAAAAGTATAATAGCAAAAAATAGCAAAAGTCATAGCCGGAAAGAGCAAAAATAGCAGAATAGTTTAAAATTTGAACGGTGAAAATCGGCTGAAAATTGTGGAAGTAGTTCTACGGCGAAAAGTGTACGGAAGCAACTTGAAGAATAACTAGAAAAATTTGCATTTCCTGCGAAAATGCAGTGTGGATGCTTTAAAGCTGAAGCTGTATGCAAAAAGTAGCTGAAAAAGCTGAAAAGTTGCAGAAATTGTAAAAACTTTGCAGAAGCAAAAGAAGTTTGCTAAAATGGAATAACTTAGCAGAACTGCAATATCTTAGAGGAAACATAATACTTGGCAGAGATACAATAGCATAGCAGAATTTAGCAGAAATATTGTAACTTACCAGAAACATGATAACTTCTCAAAAATACAAGAATTTAGGAGAAATAGTATAAGATAACAGAAAGAATATATTTAGCCAAACATACTTAAACATTACAGAAACACTATGATTTAGAAAAATAGTACAACAGAGCAGAAATATTGTGATTTACCAGAGACACTGTGATGAACTATGAATATTGTAATTTTAAATTAAGACTATGTTTTAGCACAAATATTATAATTTGGCAGAAATACTATAATTTAGCAGAAATACTATATTAAGCACAAATCCTATAAAAAGCAGAAATGGTATGATTAAGCATAAATACTACATTTAGTAGAAATACTTTGTTTTAGCACAAATCCCATAAAAAGCAGAAATACTGTACTATGATTTAGTAGAAAAACTATAATTAATCAGAAATACTAAATTTAGCAGAAATACTATATTAAGCACAAATCCAATGAAAAGCAGAAATAATATGATTAAGCATAAATACTACATTTAGCAGAAATACTATATTAAGCACAAATCTTATAAAAAGCAGAAATACTATATTAAGCACAAATCCTATAAAAGCAGAAATAGTATATTAAGCACAAATCTTATAAAATAGCAGAAACAGTATGATTTAGCACAATAGTAATAACTTAAACAGAAAAACTGGAAAAGCAAAATGGACAGCTGAAAAAATGCTGAACATGCTGAGGGTCCCTCAAATATACTTGTTAAATGAAAAAAATTAGCAAAAAAATCTATAACAGCCACACAATCACAAATATGTACACATAAGAAAACACACATGCACAGAGAGACACACACACAAGATCCAATTCAGTCAACCAGTCTAAATATATTGAATTTGAATCTTAGAATGAGATCATCCCATTAAAAGCCTTTCTCTCTCTCTCTCTCTCTCTCTCTCTCTCTCTCTCTCTCTGTCACACACACACACACACACACACACACACACACACACACACACACACACACACACTCACACTCACATACACACAAGGAGAGAGAAGTGAGTTTCTAGGTCAGCCTGGGAGCTGCTGAATTTGAATCCACCAATCAGAGAGCCTGTGCACTCTTTCCCTCCAAAACAGGTGCATCCTTTTTACACACGCAGCACAGAGAGGCACAGGATTATTGCAGTCTATTTCTCATAATGACGACTCCCCTCAAACAAATGACCATAATTTCCTAACCGTAGGAGCTAGAACGGTCATTCTTACACCGTTTTTTTTTCAGAAGAGATGGGGGAATCTTCAAGTGTTGACAATTTATCATTAAAATATGAATTTTTAGAGATATATGACACGGATGACTTGTTGACTTAGAAGCCACGAATTCCCCAATATGCAAATTTGAATACCTGGAGCCCACATACATGATTGGCTGGCTGGGAAGCTGTGCAGGCCCTGATTTGTGGATTTGAATTCCTCAGCCCTCAGATATGATTGGCTGGCTTAGAAGCCATGAAGTCCCCAATATGCAAATTTGAATGCCTCAGGACACATATATGATTGGCTGGAAAACCGTGCAGGACCTGATTTGAAAATTTGAATGTCTAAGTCCTCACAGAGGATTGGCTGCCTGGGGACTTGGCAGAAATATATAGAAATAGTATGATTAAGCATAAATACTACATTTAGTAGAAATACTATGTTTTAGCACAAATACTATAAAAAGCAGAAATACTATAATTTAGCAGAAATACTATATTAAGCACAAACCCTATAAAAAGCAAAAATAGTATGATTAAGCATAAACACTACATTTAGTAGAAATACTATGTTTGAGCACAAATCCTATAAAAAGCAGAAATACTGTACTATGATTTAGTAGAAAAACTATAATTAATCAGAAATACTATATTTGGCAGAAATACTATATTTTGCACAAATCTTATGAAATAGCAGAAACAGTATGATTTAGCACAATAGTAATAACTTAAACAGAAAAACTGGAAAAGCAAAATGGACAGCTGAAAAAATGCTGAACATGCTGAGGGTCCCTCAAATATACTTGTTAAATGAAAAAAATTAGCAAAAAAATCTATAACAGCCACACAATCACAAATATGTACACATAAGGAAACACACATGCACAGAGAGACACACTACCAAGATCAAATTCAGTCACCCAGTCTAAATATATTAAATTAGAATCTTAGAATGAGATCATCCCATTAAAAGGCTTTCTCTCTCTCTCTCTCTCTCTCTCTCTCTCTCTCTCTCTCTCTCTGCCTGTCACACACACACACACACACACACACACAGACACACAGGGAGAGAGAAGTAAGTTTCTAGGTCAGCCTGGGAGCTGCTGAATTTGAATCCACCAATCAGAGAGCCTGTGTACTTTTTCCCGCCAAAACATGTGCCTCTTTTTACACACGCAGCACAGAGAGGCACAGGATTATTGCAGCCTATTTCTCATAGTGAGGACTCCCCTCAAACAAATGACCATAATTTCCAAACCGTAGGGGCTAGAGCGGTCATTCTTACACCGTTTTGTTCAGAAGAGATGGGGGAATCTTCCAGTGTTTACAATTTATCATTAAAATATGAATTATTAAAGATATTTGACTTGTAATGCACCATAACTGAGTAGAGCGAAGCAAAAACTGCCTTGACTTGCCCTCAAACAACGCTTTCTAACTCGAAATCTGTTTGGAGTATCGATATCATTCTTTCACCGTAAGAGACAGCAGGCTTTGGTGAACAATCATGGAAATTTTCAGGTCTCTGTGGAAATCCAACAAAAAGTTATGACGAGAGAAAAAAGTGGTTCATTTCCACAGTTTGAAATCTGAAGAAATCTGAGCGAAGGACGAATTTCCTACCCTCAAACAAGTCCAACTCATTTCAGAACGGTAATAGGTGAGAAAGAAATTCTTGAATTGTGAGCGTCAGGGGTGTCTGAAGATATTCGGGGACAAGCCTCATGTCTTAACTTTGCTTCGTTAAGGAGATATGACGATTCGAATATGCCTCTCATTACAGAAATCCAGCGGTGATTTTGAACAAGCTCTCCATTCACTTTATATGGAGAGTTTTCTGACCTTGTGTTAGTCTGAGAAGATTTGCAAAAATTCTATAAATCCCACAACAATGATGGTGACATTTTCTGAAAGCCAGCAAAAATACCTACGTTTTGATGTATAATTTGTGGAAGTTGAGTGAAAATTGAGCAAGTAGCAGGAAGTTGTTCGGACATGAAGTGAAAATTGCAAAACCTTCAGTGGCACACTGGAAGCCAAGAGCATAGCAACCATAACAACACATGTATTTTGTGAAAAATCACAATTTTGCAACTCAAAACTTTAAGAGGCATAAAAGTAAAACAGTAAAAGATTTGAAAAAGCTGAATCATACCTGAATAGCCCAATAATTTGTGAACATTTTAAAGTTTGAATGGTTGTTCTAGGTGAAAATATGAGGAAGTAGTTAAGTTTCAAAAACAAGCAAATTTTAGCAGAATTGCTGAAGTTTCCCATTCATTTCAATGGGACAAATTAAAGGAAAAAAGTGGAATATTTTAAAAAGTATAATAGTTAAAAATACCAAAAGTCATAGCCGGCATTAGCAAAAATAGTTGAATAGTTTAAAATTTGAACGGTGAAAATCGGCTGAAAATTGTGGAAGTAGTTCTACGGCGAAAAGTGTACGGAAACACCCGGAATAATAATAATAAAGAATAAAGAGAAACAGGAACTCAATAGTGTGGATGCTTAAAGCATCCACACAACTAGAAAAATTTGCATTTCCTGCGAAAATGCAGTGTGGATGCTTAAAGCTGAAGCTGTATGCAAAAACTAGCTGAAAAAGCTGAAAAGTTGCAGAAATTGTAAAAACTTTGCAGAAGCAAAAGAAGTTTGCTAAAATGGAATAACTTAGCAGAACTGCAATATCTTAGAGGAAACATAATACTTGGCAGAAATACAATAGCATAGCAGAATTTAGCAGAAATATTGTAACTTACCAGAAACATGATAACTTCTCAAAAATACAAGAATTTAGGAGAAATAGTATAAGATAACAGAAAGAATATATTTAGCCAAAAATACTTAAACATTACAGAAACACTATGATTTAGAAAAATAGTACAACAGAGCAGAAATATTGTGATTTACCAGAGACACTGTGATGAACTATGAATATTGTAATTTTAAATTAAGACTATGTTTTAGCACAAATATTATAATTTGGCAGGAATACTATAATTTAGCAGAAATACTATATTAAGCACAAATCCTATAAAAAGCAGAAATGGTATGATTAAGCATAAATACTACATTTAGTAGAAATACTTTGTTTTAGCACAAATCCTATAAAAAGCAGAAATACTGTACTATGATTTAGTAGAAAAACTATAATTAATCAGAAATACTAAATTTAGCAGAAATACTATATTAAGCACAAATCCTATAAAAAGCAGAAATACTGTACTATGATTTAGTAGAAAAACTATAATTAATCAGAAATACTAAATTTAGCAGAAATACTATATTAAGCACAAATCCTATAAAAAGCAGAAATACTGTACTATGATTTAGTAGAAAAACTATAATTAATCAGAAATACTAAATTTAGCAGAAATACTATATTAAGCACAAATACTATGAAAAGCAGAAATAGTATGATTAAGCATAAATACTACATTTAGCAGAAATACTATATTAAGCACAAATCCTATAAAAGCAGAAATAGTATGATTTAGCACAATAGTAATAAGTTAAACAGAAAAATTGGAAAAGCAAAATGGACAGCTGAAAAAATGCTGAACATGCTGAGGGTCCCTCAAATATACTTGTTAAATGACAAAAATCTGCAAAAAAATTTATTACAGCCACACAATCACAAATATGTACACATGAGGAAACACACATGCACAGAGAGACCCACACACAAGATCCAATTCAGTCAACCAGTCTAAATATATTGAATTTAAATCTTAGAATGAGATCATCCCATTAAAAGCCTTCTCTCTCTCTCTCTCTCTCTCTCTCTCTCTCTCTCTCTCTCTCTGTCACACACACACACACACACACACACACACACACACAGGGAGAGAGAAGTAAGTTTCTAGGTCAGCCTGGGAGCTGGTGAATTTGAATCCACCAATCAGAGAGGCTGTGCACTTTTCCCCACCAAAACAGGTGCATCTGTTTACACACGCAGCAGCACAGAGAGACACAGGATTTTTGCAGTCTATTTCTCATAGTGACGACTCCCCTCAAACAAATGACCGTAATTTCCTAACCGTAGGGGCTAGAACGGTCATTCTTACACCGTTTTGTTCAGAAGAGATGGGGGATTCTTCAAGTGTTGACAATTTAATATTAAAATATGAATTTTTAGAGGTATATGACATGGATGACTTGTTGACTTAGAAGCCACGAATTCCCCAATATGCAAATTTGAATGCCTGAGACCACATATGTGATTGGCTGGCTGGGAAGCCGTGCAGGCCCTGATTTGTGGATTTGAATTCCTCAGCCCTCAGATATGATTGGCTGGCTTAGAAGCCACGAAGGCCCCAATATGCAAATTTGAATGCCTCAGGACACTTATTTGATTGGCTGGGAAACTGTGCAGGCCCTGATTTGAAAATTTGAATGTCTCAGTCCTCACAGAGGATTGGCTGCCTGGGGACCTGGCAGAAATATATAGAAATACTATTATTAAGCATAAATACTACATTTAGTAGAAATACTATGTTTTAGCACAAATATTATAAAAAGAAGAAAAACTATAATTTAGCAGAAATACTATATTAAGCACAAATCCTATAAAAAGCAGAAATACTATAATTTAGAACAAATAGTATAAAAAGCAGAAATACTATAATTTAGCAGAAATACTATGTTAGGCACAAATCCTATAAAAAGCAGAAATACTATAATTTAGCAGAAATACTATGTTAGGCACAAATCCTATAAAAAGCAGAAATACTATAATTTAGCAGAAATACTATATTAGGCATAAATCCTATAAAAAGCAGAAATACTATAATTTAGCAGAAATACTATATTAAGCACAAATCCTATAAAAAGCAGAAATACTATAATTTAGAACAAATAGTATAAAAAGCAGAAATACTATAATTTAGCAGAAATACTATGTTAGGCACAAATCCTATAAAAAGCAGAAATACTATAATTTAGCAGAAATACTATATTAGGCATAAATCCTATGAAAAGCAGTAATAGTATGATTTAGCAGAAATACTGTATTTAGCACAAGTACCGAAAAGTACCAGAAATACTATGATTTAGCAGAATAGTAATAACTTATTGAAACACAAATGCACAGAGGGACACACAAACACAGGCTCTAATCCAGTCAACCAGTCTAACTATGTTCAATTTAAATCCTACAATGACATGCTGTCAAATAAGGGCAGGGTCCTCTCTCCCCCACTAAACACACACACACACACACACACACACACACACACACACACACACACACACAGGGAGAGAGGACTAAGTTTCTAGGTCAGCCTGGGAGCTGCTGAATTTGAATCCACCAATCAGAGAGGCTGTTTACGTTTTCCCGCCAAAACAGGTGCATCTTTTTACACACGCAGCACAGAGACATAGACCTGCTTCTTTCAGTTTATTTCACATAGTGAGGATTCCCCTCAAACAAATGACCATAATTTCCTAACCATAGGGGCTAGAGCGGTCATTCTTACACCGTTTTGTTCAGAAGAGATGGGGGAATCTTCAAGTGTTGACAATTTATCATTAAAATATGAATTTTTAGAGATATATGACATGGATGACTTGTTGACTTAGAAGCCACGAATTCCCCAATATGCAAATTTGAATACCTGGAGCCCACATACATGATTGGCTGGCTGGGAAGCTGTGCAGGCCCTGATTTGTGGATTTGAATTCCTCAGCCCTCAGATATGATTGGCTGGCTTAGAAGCCATGAAGGCCCCAATATGCAAATTTGAATGCCTCAGGACACATATATGATTGGCTGGGAAGCCGTGCAGGCCCTGATTTGAAAATTTGAATTTCTCAGTCCTCACAGAGGATTGGCTGCCTGGGGACCTGGCAGAAATATATAGAAATACTATGATTAAGCATAAATACTACATTTAGTAGAAATACTATGTTTTAGCACAAATAGTATAAAAAGCAGAAATACTATAATTTAGCAGAAATACTATATTAAGCACAAATCCTATAAAAAGCAGAAATAGGATGATTAAGCATAAATACTACATTTAGTAGAAATACTATGTTTTAGCACAAATAGTATAAAAAGCAGAAATATTGTAATTTAGCAGAAATACTATATTAGGCACAAATCTTATAAAATAGCAGAAATAGTATTATTTAGCACAATAGTAATAAGTTAAACAGAAAAATTGGAAAAGCAAAATGGACAGCTGAAAAAATGCTGAACATGCTGAGGGTCCCTCAAATATACTTGTTAAATGAAAAAATCAGCAAAAAAATGCACAGGGCGAGAGAAGTAAGTTTCTAGGTCAGCCTGGGAGCTGCTGAATTTGAATCCACCAATCAGAGAGCCTGTGTACTTTTTCCCGCCAAAACATGTGCCTCTTTTTACACACGCAGCACAGAGAGGCACAGGATTATTGCAGCCTATTTCTCATAGTGAGGACTCCCCTCAAACAAATGACCGTAATTTCCTAACCGTAGGGGCTAGAACGGTCATTCTTACACCGTTTTGTTCAGAAGAGATGGGGGATTCTTCAAGTGTTGACAATTTAATATTAAAATATGAATTTTTAGAGGTATATGACATGGATGACTTGTTGACTTAGAAGCCACGAATTCCCCAATATGCAAATTTGAATGCCTGAGACCACATATGTGATTGGCTGGCTGGGAAGCCGTGCAGGCCCTGATTTGTGGATTTGAATTCCTCAGCCCTCAGATATGATTGGCTGGCTTAGAAGCCACGAAGGCCCCAATATGCAAATTTGAATGCCTCAGGACACTTATTTGATTGGCTGGGAAACTGTGCAGGCCCTGATTTGAAAATTTGAATGTCTCAGTCCTCACAGAGGATTGGCTGCCTGGGGACCTGGCAGAAATATATAGAAATACTATTATTAAGCATAAATACTACATTTAGTAGAAATACTATGTTTTAGCACAAATATTATAAAAAGAAGAAAAACTATAATTTAGCAGAAATACTATATTAAGCACAAATCCTATAAAAAGCAGAAATACTATAATTTAGAACAAATAGTATAAAAAGCAGAAATACTATAATTTAGCAGAAATACTATGTTAGGCACAAATCCTATAAAAAGCAGAAATACTATAATTTAGCAGAAATACTATGTTAGGCACAAATCCTATAAAAAGCAGAAATACTATAATTTAGCAGAAATACTATATTAGGCATAAATCCTATAAAAAGCAGAAATACTATAATTTAGCAGAAATACTATATTAAGCACAAATCCTATAAAAAGCAGAAATACTATAATTTAGAACAAATAGTATAAAAAGCAGAAATACTATAATTTAGCAGAAATACTATGTTAGGCACAAATCCTATAAAAAGCAGAAATACTATAATTTAGCAGAAATACTATATTAGGCATAAATCCTATGAAAAGCAGTAATAGTATGATTTAGCAGAAATACTGTATTTAGCACAAGTACCGAAAAGTACCAGAAATACTATGATTTAGCAGAATAGTAATAACTTATTGAAACACAAATGCACAGAGGGACACACAAACACAGGCTCTAATCCAGTCAACCAGTCTAACTATGTTCAATTTAAATCCTACAATGACATGCTGTCAAATAAGGGCAGGGTCCTCTCTCCCCCACTAAACACACACACACACACACACACACACACACACACACACACACACACACACAGGGAGAGAGGACTAAGTTTCTAGGTCAGCCTGGGAGCTGCTGAATTTGAATCCACCAATCAGAGAGGCTGTTTACGTTTTCCCGCCAAAACAGGTGCATCTTTTTACACACGCAGCACAGAGACATAGACCTGCTTCTTTCAGTTTATTTCACATAGTGAGGATTCCCCTCAAACAAATGACCATAATTTCCTAACCATAGGGGCTAGAGCGGTCATTCTTACACCGTTTTGTTCAGAAGAGATGGGGGAATCTTCAAGTGTTGACAATTTATCATTAAAATATGAATTTTTAGAGATATATGACATGGATGACTTGTTGACTTAGAAGCCACGAATTCCCCAATATGCAAATTTGAATACCTGGAGCCCACATACATGATTGGCTGGCTGGGAAGCTGTGCAGGCCCTGATTTGTGGATTTGAATTCCTCAGCCCTCAGATATGATTGGCTGGCTTAGAAGCCATGAAGGCCCCAATATGCAAATTTGAATGCCTCAGGACACATATATGATTGGCTGGGAAGCCGTGCAGGCCCTGATTTGAAAATTTGAATTTCTCAGTCCTCACAGAGGATTGGCTGCCTGGGGACCTGGCAGAAATATATAGAAATACTATGATTAAGCATAAATACTACATTTAGTAGAAATACTATGTTTTAGCACAAATAGTATAAAAAGCAGAAATACTATAATTTAGCAGAAATACTATATTAAGCACAAATCCTATAAAAAGCAGAAATAGGATGATTAAGCATAAATACTACATTTAGTAGAAATACTATGTTTTAGCACAAATAGTATAAAAAGCAGAAATATTGTAATTTAGCAGAAATACTATATTAGGCACAAATCTTATAAAATAGCAGAAATAGTATTATTTAGCACAATAGTAATAAGTTAAACAGAAAAATTGGAAAAGCAAAATGGACAGCTGAAAAAATGCTGAACATGCTGAGGGTCCCTCAAATATACTTGTTAAATGAAAAAATCAGCAAAAAAATGCACAGGGCGAGAGAAGTAAGTTTCTAGGTCAGCCTGGGAGCTGCTGAATTTGAATCCACCAATCAGAGAGCCTGTGTACTTTTTCCCGCCAAAACATGTGCCTCTTTTTACACACGCAGCACAGAGAGGCACAGGATTATTGCAGCCTATTTCTCATAGTGAGGACTCCCCTCAAACAAATGACCATAATTTCCAAACCGTAGGGGCTAGAGCGGTCATTCTTACACCGTTTTGTTCAGAAGAGATGGGGGAATCTTCCAGTGTTTACAATTTATCATTAAAATATGAATTATTAAAGATATTTGACTTCTAATGCACCATAACTGAGTAGAGCGAAGCAAAAACTGCCTTGACTTGCCCTCAAACAACGCTTTCTAACTCGAAATCTATTTGGAGTATCGATATCATTCTTTCACCGTAAGAGACAGCAGGCTTTGGTGAACAATCATGGAAATTTTCAGGTCTCTGTGGAAATCCAACAAAAAGTTATGATGAGAGAAAAAAGTGGTTCATTTCCACAGTTTGAAATCTGAAGAAATCTGAGCGAAGGACGAATTTCCTACCCTCAAACAAGTCCAACTCATTTCAGAACGGTAATAGGTGAGAAAGAAATTCTTGAATTGTGAGCGTCAGGGGTGTCTGAAGATATTCGGGGACAAGCCTCATGTCTTAACTTTGCTTCGTTAAGGAGATATGACGATTCGAATATGCCTCTCATTACAGAAATCCAGTGGTGATTTTGAACAAGCTCTCCATTCACTTTATATGGAGAGTTTTCTGACCTTGTGTTAGTCTGAGGAGATTTGCAAAAATTCTATAAATCCCACAACAATGATGGTGACATTTTCTGAAAGCCAGCAAAAATACCTACGTTTTGATGTATAATTTGTGGAAGTTGAGTGAAAATTGAGCAAGTAGCAGGAAGTTGTTCGGACATGAAGTGAAAATTGCAAAACCTTCAGTGGCACACTGGAAGCCAAGAGCATAGCAACCATAACAACACATGTATTTTGTGAAAAATCACAATTTTGCAACTCAAAACTTTAAGAGGCATAAAAGTAAAACAGTAAAAGATTTGAAAAAGCTGAATCATACCTGAATAGCCCAATAATTTGTGAACATTTTAAAGTTTGAATGGTTGTTCTAGGTGAAAATATGAGGAAGTAGTTAAGTTTCAAAAACAAGCAAATTTTAGCAGAATTGCTGAAGTTTCCCATTCATTTCAATGGGGCAAATTAAAGGAAAAAAGTGGAATATTTTAAAAAGTATAATAGTTAAAAATACCAAAAGATATAGCAGGAATTAGCAAAAATAGCTGAATAGTTTAAAGTTTGAACGGTGAAAATAGCACAAAAATTGTGGAAGTAGTTAAACGGCGAAAAGTGTACGGAAGTCCTAAGAATAATAATAACTAGAAAAATTTGCATTTCCTGCGAAAATGCAGTGTGGATGCTTAAAGCTGAAGCTGTATGCAAAAAGTAGCTGAAAAAGCTGAAAAGTTGCAGAAATTGTAAAAACTTTGCAGAAGCAAAAGAAGTTTGCTAAAATGGAATAACTTAGCAGAACTGCAATATCTTAGAGGAAACATAATACTTGGCAGAAATACAATAGCATAGCAGAATTTAGCAGAAATATTGTAACTTACCAGAAACATGATAACTTCTCAAAAATACAAGAATTTAGGAGAAATAGTATAAGATAACAGAAAGAATATATTTAGCCAAAAATACTTAAACATTACAGAAACACTAAGATTTAGAAAAATAGTACAACAGAGCAGAAATATTGTGATTTACCAGAGACACTGTGATGAACTATGAATATTGTAATTTTAAATTAAGACTATGTTTTAGCACAAATATTATAATTTGGCAGAAATACTATAATTTAGCACAAATACTATAAAAAGCAGAAATACTATAATTTAGCAGAAATACTATATTAAGCACAAACCCTATAAAAAGCAGAAATACTGTACTATGATTTGGTAGAAAAAACTATAATTAATCAGAAATACTATATTTGGCAGAAATACGGTATTTGACACAAATCTTATAAAATAGCAGAAATAGTAAGATTTAGCACAATAGTAATAACTTAAACAGAAAAATTGGAAAAGCAAAAATGGACAGCTGAAAAAATGATGAACATGCTGAAGGTCCCTCAACTATACTTGTTAAATGAAAAAAATCAGCAAAAAAATCTATAACAGCCACACAATCACAAATATGTACACATAAGAAAACACACATACACAGAGAGACACACACACAAGATCCAATTCAGTCAACCAGTCTAAATATATTGAATTTGAATCTTAGAATGAGATCATCCCATTAAAAGCCTTTCTCTCTCTCTCTCTCTCTCTCTGTCACACACACACACACACACACACACACACACACACAGGGAGAGAAAAGTGAGTTTCTAGGTCAGCCTGGGAGCTGCTGAATTTGAATCCACCAATCAGAGAGCCTGTGCACTCTTTCCCTCCAAAACAGGTGCATCCTTTTTACACACGCAGCACAGAGACACAGGATCATTGCAGTCTATTTCTCATAATGACGACTCCCCTCAAACAAATGACCATAATTTCCTAACCGTAGGAGCTAGAACGGTCATTCTTACACCGTTTTGTTCAGAAGAGATGGGGGAATCTTCAAGTGTTGACAATTTATCATTAAAATATGAATTTTTAGAGATATATGACACGGATGACTTGTTGACTTAGAAGCCACGAATTCCCCAATATGCAAATTTGAATACCTGGAGCCCACATACATGATTGGCTGGCTGGGAAGCTGTGCAGGCCCTGATTTGTGGATTTGAATTCCTCAGCCCTCAGATATGATTGGCTGGCTTAGAAGCCATGAAGTCCCCAATATGCAAATTTGAATGCCTCAGGACACATATATGATTGGCTGGGAAACCGTGCAGGACCTGATTTGAAAATTTGAATGTCTAAGTCCTCACAGAGGATTGGCTGCCTGGGGACCAGGCAGAAATATATAGAAATACTATCATTAAGCATAAATACCACATTTAGTAGAAATACTATGTTTTAGCACAAATCCTATAAAAAGCAGAAATACTATAATTTAGCAGAAATACTATATTAAGCACAAATCCTATAAAAAGCAGAAATAGTATGATTAAGCATAAATACTACATTTAGTAGAAATACTATGTTTTAGCACAAATCCTATAAAAAGCAGAAATACTATAATTTAGCAGAAATACTATATTAAGCACAAATCCTATAAAAAGCAGAAATAGTATGATTAAGCATAAATACTACATTTAGTAGAAATACTATATTTTAGCACAAATCCTATAAAAAGCAGAAATACTATAATTTAGCAGAAATACCATATTAAGCACAAATCATATAAAAAGCAGAAATACTATATTAAGCACAAATTCTATAAAAAGCAGAAATACTATATTAAGCACAAATCCTATTAAAAGCAGAAATACTATATTAAGCACAAATCTTATGAAATAGCAGAAACAGTATGATTTAGCACAATAGTAATAAGTTAAACAGAAAAATTGGAAAAGCAAAATGGACAGCTGAAAAAATGCTGAACATGCTGAGGGTCCCTCAAATATACTTGTTAAATGAAAAAATCAGCATAAAAATGCACAGGGAGAGAGAAGTAAGTTTCTAGGTCAGCCTGGGAGCTGCTGAATTTGAATCCACCAATCAGAGAGCCTGTGTACTTTTTCCCGCCAAAACAGGTGCATCTTTTTACACACGCAGCAGAGAGAGGCACAGGATTATTGCAGCCTATTTCTCATAGTGAGGACTCCCCTCAAACAAATGACCATAATTTCCTAACCGTAGGGGCTAGAGCGGTCATTCTTACACCGTTTTGTTCAGAAGAGATGGGGGAATCTTCCAGTGTTAACAATTTATCATTAAAATGTGAATTTTTAGAGATATACGACATGGATGACTTGTTGACTTAGAAGCCACGAATTCCCCCAATATGCAAATTTGAATGCCTGAGGCCACATATATGATTGGCTGCCTGGGAAGCCGTGCAGGCCCTGATTTGTGGATTTGAATTCCTCAGCCCTCAGATATGATTGGCTGGCTTAGAAGCCATGAAGGCCCCAATATGCAAATTTGAATGCCTCAGGACACATATATGATTGGCTGGGAAGCCGTGCAGGCCCTGATTTGAAAATTTGAATGTCTCAGTCCTCACAGAGGATTGGCTGCCTGGGGACCTGGCAGAAATATATAGAAATACTATTATTAAGCATAAATACCACATTTAGTAGAAATACTATGTTTTAGCACAAATATTATAAAAAGAAGAAAAACTATAATTTAGCAGAAATACTATATTAAGCACAAATCCTATAAAAAGCAGAAATACTATAATTTAGAACAAATAGTATAAAAAGCAGAAATACTATAATTTAGCAGAAATACTATGTTAAGCACAAATCCTATAAAAAGCAGAAATACTATAATTTAGCAGAAATACTATGTTAGGCACAAATCCTATAAAAAGCAGAAATACTATAATTTAGCAGAAATACTATATTAGGCATAAATCCTATGAAAAGCAGAAATAGTATAATTTAGCAGAAATACTGTATTTAGCACAAGTACCGAAAAGTACCAGAAATACTATGATTTAGCAGAATAGTAATAACTTATTGAAACACAAATGCACAGAGGGACACACAAACACAGGCTCTAATCCAGTCAACCAGTCTAACTATGTTCAATTTAAATCCTACAATGACATGCTGTCAAATAAGGGCAGGGTCCTCTCTCTCCCACTAAACACACACACACACACACACACACACACACACACACACAGGGAGAGAGGACTAAGTTTCTAGGTCAGCCTGGGAGCTGCTGAATTTGAATCCACCAATCAGAGAGGCTGTTTACGTTTTCCCGCCAAAACAGGTGCATCTTTTTACACACGCAGCACAGAGACATAGACCTGCTTCTTTCAGTTTATTTCACATAGTGAGGATTCCCCTCAAACAAATGACCATAATTTCCTAACCATAGGGGCTAGAGCGGTCATTCTTACACCGTTTTGTTCAGAAGAGATGGGGGAATCTTCAAGTGTTGACAATTTATCATTAAAATATGAATTTTTAGAGATATATGACATGGATGACTTGTTGACTTAGAAGCCACGAATTCCCCAATATGCAAATATGAATGCCTGAGACCACATATATGATTGGCTGGCTGGGAAGCCGTGCAGGCCCTGATTTGTGGATTTGAATTCCTCAGCCCTCAGATATGATTGGCTGGCTTAGAAGCCATGAAGGCCCCAATATGCAAATTTGCATGCCTCAGGACACATATATGATTGGCTGGGAAGCCGTGCAGGCTCTGATTTGAAAATTTGAATTTCTCAGTCCTCACAGAGGATTGGCTGCCTGGGGACCTGGCAGAAATATATAGAAATACTATGATTAAGCATAAATACTACATTTAGTAGAAATACTATGTTTTAGCACAAATACTATAAAAAGCAGAAATACTATAATTTAGCAGAAATACTATATTAAGCACAAATCCTATAAAAAGCAGAAATAGGATGATTAAGCATAAACACTACATTTAGTAGAAATACTATGTTTGAGCAAAAATCCTATAAAAAGCAAAAATATTGTAATTTAGCAGAAATTCTATATTAGGCACAAATCTTATAAAATAGCAGAAATAGTATTATTTAGCACAATAGTAATAAGTTAAACAGAAAAATTGGAAAAGCAAAATGGACAGCTGAAAAAATGCTGAACATGCTGAGGGTCCCTCAAATATACTTGTTAAATGAAAAAATCAGCAAAAAAATGCACAAGGAGAGAGAAGTAAGTTTCTAGGTCAGCCTGGGAGCTGCTGAATTTGAATCCACCAATCAGAGAGCCTGTGTACTTTTTCCCGCCAAAACATGTGCCTCTTTTTACACACGCAGCACAGAGAGGCACAGGATTATTGCAGCCTATTTCTCATAGTGAGGACTCCCCTCAAACAAATGACCATAATTTCCAAACCATAGGGGCTAGAGCGGTCATTCTTACATCGTTTTGTTCAGAAGAGATGGGGGAATCTTCCAGTGTTTACAATTTATCATTAAAATATGAATTATTAAAGATATTTGACTTCTAATGCACCATAACTGAGTAGAGCGAAGCAAAAACTGCCTTGACTTGCCCTCAAACAACGCTTTGTGACTTGAAATCTATTTGGAGTATCGATATCATTCTTTCACCGTTAGAGACAGCAGGCTTTGGTGAACAATCATGGAAATTTTCAGGTCTCTGTGGAAATCCAACAAAAAGTTATGACGAGAGAAAAAAGTGGTTCATTTCCACAGTTTGAAATCTGAAGAAATCTGAGCGAAGGACGAATTTCCTACCCTCAAACAAGTCCAACTCATTTCAGAACGGTAATAGGTGAGAAAGAAATTCTTGAATTGTGAGCGTCAGGGGTGTCTGAAGATATTCGGGGACAAGCCTCATGTCTTAACTTTGCTTCGTTAAGGAGATATGACGATTCGAATATGCCTCTCATTACAGAAATCCAGCGGTGATTTTGAACAAGCTCTCCATTCACTTTATATGGAGAGTTTTCTGACCTTGTGTTAGTCTGAGGAGATTTGCAAAAATTCTATAAATCCCACAACAATGATGGTGACATTTTCTGAAAGCCAGCAAAAATACCTACGTTTTGATGTATAATTTGTGGAAGTTGAGTGAAAATTGAGCAAGTAGCAAACAGTTGTTCGGACATGAAGTGAAAATTGCAAAACCTTCAGTGGCACACTGGAAGCCAAGAGCATAGCAACCATAACAACGTATGTATTTTGTGAAAAATCACAATTTTGCAACTCAAAACTTTAAGAGGCATAAAAGTAAAACAGTAAAAGATTTGAAAAAGCTGAATCATACCTGAATAGCCCAATAATTTGTGAACATTTTAAAGTTTGAATGGTTGTTCTAGGTGAAAATATGAGGAAGTAGTTAAGTTTCAAAAACAAGCAAATTTTAGCAGAATTGCTGAAGTTTCCCATTCATTTCAATGGGACAAATTAAAGGAAAAAAGTGGAATATTTTAAAAAGTATAATAGTTAAAAATACCAAAAGATATAGCAGGAATTAGCAAAAATAGCTGAATAGTTTAAAGTTTGAACGGTGAAAATAGCACAAAAATTGTGGAAGTAGTTAAACGGCGAAAAGTGTACGGAAGTCCTAAGAATAATAATAAAGAACTAGAAAAAATTGCATTTCCTGCGAAAATGCTGTGTGGATGCCTTACGCTGAAGATTTCTGCTGAAAAAAGCAGAAAAAGTTGAAAAAACAAAAAACATTGCCCTGAGCGAGATTCGAACCTGGCCTTTCTGATCTATAGGCGGCGTCTCACCTTACTGGACCAAACTGATTCTTACAAAGAAGAGGTGGAGAGACTGACAATTCTGGTGAAATTAGCAGAAGCTGCTTAGTATTGTGCTAATAAGAGGTGAAAAGGCTAAACATTTAGCAGAAAAGAGGTGAATCAGAAGAAGTTCTGCTGAAAAGAGGTAAAGAAGCAAAAAGATGAGTTGAAAAGAGGTGTAGAAGTGCTTGCTGAAGATGGCTGTATGTGTAATGACACACTGGAGAGTGTCAAGAAAGCAGAGCGCATGCAAGCAGGGAACATGTGTAGCAACTGTCACAGGTAGGATTCGAAACTCTGCCCCCGGGTCTCACGGCAGCTGCCCTACCCTCTGAGCCAAATGAGTTCTGGTCTCAAGCAAATATATGATGAGAGAGAAAATGTGCACTGTGGAGCAGAAGCTCAAATTAGCAGAAAAGAGGTGAAGAGGAAGAACTTTGTTGTGAAATGAGGTAAAGAAACTGAAATTTGTGCTTAAAACAAGTGAAAAAGCTGAACTCTGAAATCCTGCTAAAACAGTAGTAGAGGCTGATATTTTTCAGCTACTCACTGAGCCAAACTGGTTCTCACGTAACTGAAAAAAGGTGGAAAAGCTTAAAATTCTAATGAAAACAGCAGAAGAGGCTAAGTGCACTGTGGAGCAGGAGCTCTAATTAGCAGAAAAGAGGTGAAGAGGAATAATTTCTGCTGAAAAGAGGTAAAGAAGCAAAAAGCCGAGTTGAAAAGAAGTGTAGAAGCAGAAGTGCTTGCTGAAGATGGCTGTATGTGTAATGACACACTGGAGAGTGTCAAGAAAGCAGAGCGCATGCAAGCAGTGAACATGTGTAGCAGCTGTCACAGGTAGGATTCGAACCTCTGCCACCGGGTCTCACGACAGATGCCCTACCCTCTGAGCCAAATGAGTTCTGGTCACAAGCAAAGATATGATGAGAGGGAAAATGTGCACTGTGGAGCAGCAGCTCAAATTAGCAGAAAAGAGGTGAAGAGGAAGAACTTTGTTGTGAAATGAGGTAAAGAAACTGAAATTTGTGCTTAAAACAAGTGAAAAAGCTGAACTCTGAAATCCTGCTAAAACAGCAGAAGAGGCTGATATTTTTCAGCTACTCATTGAGCCAAACTGGTTCTCACGTAACTGAAAAAAGGTGGAAAAGCTTAAAATTCTAATGAAAACAGCAGAAGAGGCTGAGTGCACTGTGGAACAGAAGCTCAAATTAGCAGAAAAGAGGTGAAAACAGCAGAAGAGGGTGAGATTTGTGCTGATAAGAGGTGAAACTGCGGAACCAATCAGAGGTACTGCTTCTGTCTGCTTCATCAGGCTGTGTACTTGTATGTATTTCTGCCATAGACTGTTAACCAGAATCTGAGGTCCATATTAGAAAAGCTGCTAAAATCATTAAACTTTGCAGAATTGTAATAAATTATCAATATGAATTACCGGTCTGTGATAGTGTATAAATTTGTAGTTAAAAAAAAAACATGTGGGCCAAGGTGGAATCGAACCCACGACCTCTGGTCTGAAGAGCGGTGTCATTACCAATCGCGCCACCTCTAAGGGGGCGGGCGCTTTGAAAAAAAGGGTGATGAGGAGTCAGAATTAGATCGCGGTGAGACGCGAAAAACGCCGTTTTTTGGAGTTACAAAACGTCGTGTAACTCAAAAACTAGGTGGGATAGAAGCATAATTCTTGCACTGGGTGAATCAGCGGACTTTGGTGTACTTTGACTGCGATTTACATAGCTCTTTGTATCTCCGTCGCGGAGATATGACGAGAGAAGAAACGGCTTCATTTTCGGAATTTGAAAAATGAGAGGAGGACAGATTTCCACCCCTCAAACAAGTCTAACTCATCTCAGAACGGTAATAGGTGAGAAAATAATTCTTGAATTGTGAGTGTCAGGAGTGTCTGAAGATATACAGGGACAAGCCTCATGTCTTAACTTTGCTTCGTTAAGGAGATATGACGATTTGAAAATGCCTTCAGTTTCAGTATTTCAGCTCTGAGTTTCACAACCTCCCCATAGACTTTGAATGGGGAGTTTTTAGACCATGTGTCACTTCGAGGCAAATTGTGAAAAAAACGTAACTCTCACAATAATTATAGTGACACTGTCTTAAAGCCAGCAAAAATACCTACGTTTTGATGTATAATTTGTGGAAGTTGAGTGGAAATTGAGCGAGTAGCAAGGAGTTGTTCAGACATGAAGAGAAAATTCAGAACGGACGAGTGTGCAGTGGGAGTTAATTGCATAGCAACCATAGCAACACATGTATTTTCTGAAAAATCACAAAGTTGTAACTGAAAACTTAAAGAGTCATTACATGAAAACGGTAACAGATATGAAAAAGCTGAATCACACAGGAATAGCCCAATCATCTGAGAACGTTTTAAAGTTTGAATGGAGTTTCTAGGTGAAAGTATGAGGAAGTAGTTAAGTTTCAAAGACAAGCAAGTTTTAGCAGAATTGTAGAAGTTTCCCATTCATTTCAATGGGACAAATTAAAGGAAAAAAGTGTAATATTTTAAAAAGTATAATAGTAATAAGTACCAAAAGATATAGCAGTCGAAAGCAGAAATAGCAGAACAGTTTAGAGTTTGAATGGTAAAAATCGGCTGAAAACTGAGGGAGTAGTTAAGCGGCAAAGAAACGGAGCAACTAGAATAATAAAGGATAAAGAATAAAGAGAAACAGGATCTCAATAGTGTGGATGCCTACGGCATCCACCCAATAAAGAGAAACAGGAACTCAATAGTGTGGATGCTTAAAGCATCCACACAATAAAGAATAAAGAGAAACAGGAACTCAATAGTGTGGATGCTTAAAGCATCCACACAACTAGAAAAATTTGCATTTCCTGCGAAAATGCAGTGTGGATGCTTAAAGCTGAAGCTGTATGCAAAAAGTAGCTGAAAAAGCTGAAAAGTTGCAGAAATTGTAAAAACTTTGCAGAAGCAAAAGAAGTTTGCTAAAATGGAATAACTTAGCAGAACTGCAATATCTTAGAGGAAACATAATACTTGGCAGAAATACAATAGCATAGCAGAATTTAGCAGAAATATTGTAACTTACCAGAAACATGATAACTTCTCAAAAATACAAGAATTTAGGAGAAATAGTATAAGATAACAGAAAGAATATATTTAGCCAAAAATACTTAAACATTACAGAAACACTATGATTTAGAAAAATAGTACAACAGAGCAGAAATATTGTGATTTACCAGAGACACTGTGATGAACTATGAATATTGTAATTTTAAATTGAGACTATGTTTTAGCACAAATATTATAATTTGGCAGAAATACTATAATTTAGCAGAAATACTATATTAAGCACAAATCCTATAAAAAGCAGAAATGGTATGATTAAGCATAAATACTACATTTAGTAGAAATACTTTGTTTTAGCACAAATCCCATAAAAAGCAGAAATACTGTACTATGATTTAGTAGAAAAACTATAATTAATCAGAAATACTAAATTTAGCAGAAATACTATATTAAGCACAAATACTATGAAAAGCAGAAATAGTATGATTAAGCATAAATACTACATTTAGCAGAAATACTATATTAAGCACAAATCCTATAAAAGCAGAAATAGTATATTAAGCACAAATCTTATAAAATAGCAGAAATAGTATGATTTAGCACAATAGTAATAAGTTAAACAGAAAAATTGGAAAAGCAAAATGGACAGCTGAAAAAATGCTGAACATGCTGAGGGTCCCTCAAATATACTTGTTAAATGACAAAAATCTGCAAAAAAATTTATTACAGCCACACAATCACAAATATGTACACATGAGGAAACACACATGCACAGAGAGACCCACACACAAGATCCAATTCAGTCAACCAGTCTAAATATATTGAATTTAAATCTTAGAATGAGATCATCCCATTAAAAGCCTTTCTCTCTCTCTCTCGCTGTCACACACACACACACACACACACACACACACACACACACACACACACACACACACACACACAGGGAGAGAGAAGTAAGTTTCTAGGTCAGCCTGGGAGCTGGTGAATTTGAATCCACCAATCAGAGAGGCTGTGCACTTTTCCCCACCAAAACAGGTGCATCTGTTTACACACGCAGCAGCACAGAGAGACACAGGATTTTTGCAGTCTATTTCTCATAGTGACGACTCCCCTCAAACAAATGACCGTAATTTCCTAACCGTAGGGGCTAGAACGGTCATTCTTACACCGTTTTGTTCAGAAGAGATGGGGGAATCTTCAAGTGTTGACAATTTATCATTAAAATATGAATTTTTAGAGATATATGACATGGATGACTTGTTGACTTAGAAGCCACGAATTCCCCAATATGCAAATTTGAATACCTGGAGCCCACATACATGATTGGCTGGCTGGGAAGCTGTGCAGGCCCTGATTTGTGGATTTGAATTCCTCAGCCCTCAGATATGATTGGCTGGCTTAGAAGCCATGAAGGCCCCAATATGCAAATTTGAATGCCTCAGGACACATATATGATTGGCTGGGAAGCTGTGCAGGCCCTGATTTGAAAATTTGAATTTCTCAGTCCTCACAGAGGATTGGCTGCCTGGGGACCTGGCAGAAATATATAGAAATACTATGATTAAGCATAAATACTACATTTAGTAGAAATACTATGTTTTAGCACAAATACTATAAAAAGCAGAAATACTATAATTTAGCAGAAATACTATATTAAGCACAAATCCTATAAAAAGCAGAAATAGGATGATTAAGCATAAACACTACATTTAGTAGAAATACTATGTTTGAGCAAAAATCCTCTAAAAAGCAGAAATACTATATTAGGCACAAATCCCATAAAAAGCAGAAATAGTATGATTAAGCATAAATACTACATTTAGTAGAAATACTATGTTTTAGCACAAATAGTATAAAAAGCAGAAATATTGTAATTTAGCAGAAATACTATATTAGGCACAAATCTTATAAAATAGCAGAAATAGTATTATTTAGCACAATAGTAATAAGTTAAACAGAAAAATTGGAAAAGCAAAATGGACAGCTGAAAAAATGCTGAACATGCTGAGGGTCCCTCAAATATACTTGTTAAATGATAAAATCAGCAAAAAAATGCACAGGGAGAGAGAAGTAAGTTTCTAGGTCAGCCTGGGAGCTGCTGAATTTGAATCCACCAATCAGAGAGCCTGTGTACTTTTTCCCGCCAAAACATGTGCCTCTTTTTACACACGCAGCACAGAGAGGCACAGGATTATTGCAGCCTATTTCTCATAGTGAGGACTCCCCTCAAACAAATGACCATAATTTCCTAACCGTAGGGGCTAGAGCGGTCATTCTTACACCGTTTTGTTCAGAAGACATGGGGGAATCTTCCAGTGTTTACAATTTATCATTAAAATATGAATTATTAAAGATATTTGACTTGTAATGCACCATAACTGAGTAGAGCGAAGCAAAAACTGCCTTGACTTGCCCTCAAACAACGCTTTCTAACTCGAAATCTATTTGGAGTATCGATATCATTCTTTCACCGTAAGAGACAGCAGGCTTTGGTGAACAATCATGGAAATTTTCAGGTCTCTGTGGAAATCCAACAAAAAGTTATGACGAGAGAAAAAAGTGGTTCATTTCCACAGTTTGAAATCTGAAGAAATCTGAGCGAAGGACGAATTTCCTACCCTCAAACAAGTCCAACTCATTTCAGAACGGTAATAGGTGAGAAAGAAATTCTTGAATTGTGAGCGTCAGGGGTGTCTGAAGATATTCGGGGACAAGCCTCATGTCTTAACTTTGCTTCGTTAAGGAGATATGACGATTCGAATATGCCTCTCATTACAGAAATCAAGCGGTGATTTTGAACAAACTCTCCATTGACTTTCTATGGAGAGTTTTCTGACATTGTGTTGGTCTGAGGAGATTTGCGAAAGTTCTATGAATACCACAACAATGATAGTGACATTTTCTGAAAGCCAGCAAAAATACCTACGTTTTGATGTATAATTTGTGGAAGTTGAGTGAAAATTGAGCAAGTAGCAAACAGTTGTTCGGACATGAAGAGAAGACTGCAAAAGCTTCAGTGTCACACTGGAAGCCAAGAGCATAGCAACCATAACAACGCATGTATTTTGTGAAAAATCACAATTTTGCAACTCAAAACTTTAAGAGGCATAAAAGTAAAACAGTAAAAGATTTGAAAAAGCTGAATCATACCTGAATAGCCCAATAATTTGTGAACATTTTAAAGTTTGAATGGTTGTTCTAGGTGAAAATATGAGGAAGTAGTTAAGTTTCAAAAACAAGCAAATTTTAGCAGAATTGCAGAAGTTTCCCATTCATTTCAATGGGACAAATTAAAGGAAAAAAGTGGAATATTTTAAAAAGTATAATAGTTAAAAATAGCAAAAGTCATAGCCGGCATTAGCAAAAATAGCTGAATAGTTTAAAGTTTGAACGGTGAAAATAGCACAAAAATTGTGGAAGTAGTTCCACGGCGAAAAGTGTACGGAAGTCCTAAGAATAATAAAGAATAAAGAGAAACAGGAACTCAATAGTGTGGATGCTTAAAGCATCCACACAATAATAACTAGAAAAATTTGCATTTCCTGCGAAAATGCAGTGTGGATGCTTTAAAGCTGAAGCTGTATGCAAAAACTAGCTGAAAAGTTGCAGAAATTGTAAAAACTTTGCAGAAGCAAAGGAACTTTGCTAAAATGGAATAACTTAGCAGAACTGCAACATCTTAGAGGAAACATAATACTTGGCAGAAATACAATAGCATAGCAGAACTTAGCAGAAATATTGTAACTTACCAGAAACATGATAACTTCTCAAAAATACAAGAATTTAGGAAAAATAGTATAAGATAACAGAAAGAATATATTTAGCCAAAAATACTTAAACATTACGGAAACACTATGATTTAGAAAAATAGTACAACATAGCAGAAATACTGTGATTTACCAGAGACACTGTGATGAACTATGAATATTGTCATTTTAAATTAATACTATGGTTTAGCACAAATACTATCATTTGACAGAAATACTATCATTTGGCAGAAATACTGTGTTTCAGCACAAATACTCTGGTTTAGCACAAAGGAGATTAAGGAGATATGACAATTCGAAAATGCCTCTCATTACAGAAATCAAGCGGTGATTTTGAACAAACTCTCCATTGACTTTCTATGGAGAGTTTTCCGACTTTCTGTTGGTCTGAGGAGATTTGCCAAAATTCTATAAATTCCACAACAATGATAGTGACATTTTCAGAAAGCCAGCAAAAATACCTACGTTTTGATGTATAATTTGTGGAAGTTGAGTGAAATTTGAGCAAGTAGCAAGAAGTTGTTCGGACATGAAGAGAAGACTGCGAAACCTTCAGTGGCAACAATAACAACGCATGTATTTTGTGAGAAATCACAATTTTGCAACTCAAAACTTTAAGAAGCATAAAAGTAAAACGGTAAAAGATTTGAAAAACCTGATTTATACCTGAATAGCCCAATAATTTGAGAACATTTTAAAGTTTGAATGGTTGTTCTACGTGAAAATATGAGGAAGTAGTTAAGTTTCAAAAACAAGCTAATTTTAGCAGAATTGCAAAGTTTCCCATTCATTTCAAATTAAAGGAAAAAAGCTTAATATTTTAAAAAGTATAATAGTGAAAAATACCAAAAGACATAGCCGTTATTAGCAGAAATAGCAGAATAGTTTAAAATTTGAACGGTGAAAATCGGCTGAAAATTGTGGAAGTAGATCCACGGCGAAAAGTGTACGGAAACACCAAGAAGGAACTCAATAGTGTGGATGCTTAAAGCATCCACACAATAAAGATAATAATAAAGAATAAAGAGAAACAGGAACTCAATAGTGTGGATGCTTAAAGCATCCACACAATAAAGTATAAAGAATAAAGAGAAACAGGAACTCAATAGTGTGGATGCTTAAAGCATCCACACAATAATAAATCCGAGCAATAGTAATAAGTGTGCCTTCGCATAGGCACACTTAACAATAATGATAACAATGGTGGTAGTAATGGGAAATAAGTGCATATAGGACTAAAAACAGAGTTTGTACAAACTTAATAAGTTTGAAAGTCAGTATTTGGTAACCATCTTTCGACGCAGCATGAACTCTCTTAGGGAAACCTTCTTGCAATTTCTTAAAATAACTTTTAGTAATAATTCTCCAGGCTTCTTGAAGGACAGTCAAAGCTCTTCCTTGGATGTTGGCTGCCTTTTGTTCTGTTCAGAGTGTCTGGGATCGTTGTCATGTTAAAAAATGAAGCCGTTGACAATCAGATGCTTTCCAGACTGCTTATTGCTTATAGCTCTTTGGGAATGACCTTGCTAGTGCAAAAAATAATATTTTATGCCTGTGTCATTTTTTATAGATTCAACTAAAGAAATTTTAAAATCATTTATACAGTTTAAAATTTACATTCCTCTAAAAATGGACCAAAAAAAGGTCTGGACTGATAACTGTAAAAAAGTAGCCAAAGTATGTCGAGAAACTTTGAAAAACTTAAGACCACTTTTAAATGTTGCGAGCAAGTCTGGCTCCTTGGAAACGAAATATTTAAAATAAAATGAGGGGTGACTCAGTACTTTGCCACAGTACTGTGTTTATGCAATGTCTGTGGCTTTGCATTCATTTGAATGTAGGTTTAGCTTTGTTTATAAATTCCTTCATAAATTACACTGCGAGTTACAAAAAAGAATAACTGTGATAATGAGATTGAGTCTTTCTTCTCCTAGTTCCTTTCTTCTGTTGTTATTGTCTCTCAGTCCTTTATACTCTAGCAGTCACAGCTGTTGCAGATATGTCTGAAGATATGTCCTCCTAATGCTTTGTCAATATAATGTCTGTCTGTAAACTGTGTAGCGGTGCTATGTGAATTAGATTGACAGACAGGCAGACTGGCATGGACAGCAGCAAATCAAACCCTCTGGTTCTCCAGTCAGAAGCACCAAGCAGCTAAAATAAGACACCGCTTATGGGAGAAGAGCGAGAAATGCAGAGAAATTTATCAGCTCAGGGATCTGTGATGAATTTCTTTAGTGGGAGATGAATGACACGGACTGTACCCTGTGTGTGTCTGTGTGTGTCACATTATCATGGCATGACATTCTAAATAGGCCTCATTAAGCTAATGTCATTAATTAGCCAGATGTGCTTGCTCAGATACGGTGGGAGTTGCTGGCAGCAAAGGTCACCGGTGAAGAAAACTTCATGATACATCTGCGTTATTGCTTCATTTATATACTTTAGTGCACAAATGTTATCTGAGAGCTGCGTTAACCTTCCAGCTGATGATAATGTAGGGAGAGGAAAAGCAGGTGCGAGAAAAATTTGAAGCTTAAACAACAACAACCCAGCTTTGCAAAACATTCAGGGGATGAATCTGTGCTTTTTCCCTAGCCTTAGTCTTCCTATTTACCCATTTCAGCTCCACATTAATTACATATTTTACCTAGTGTGTAATCCCTCATACCAGCATCTTCTGTCTTCTACTTTTTCTTACATCCAGAGCTGTAGTTCACATCCAGGTGGATGATGTCAATGAGTTCTCCCCAATCTTTCGGGAGTCTCTGTACAAGGCATCAATAACAGAAGGAAAGATCTATGACAGCATTTTGCAGGTATCAGTTTTCTGTTTTTATCATTGCTTTATTGTTAAAATCAGTATGTCAGATAAATGAATATGGTCTAACAATGCCACAAGAAGCGTACACAGCAACAATGTTATTAGTTGTGTTTGTGTTGGATTAAAGTGTATGTTGGTTGTTAAAGGTGGAAGCCTGGGACCAGGACTGTTCACCACAGTACAGCCAGATCTGCAACTATGAAATTGTGACTGCCGGGACGCCATTTGCCATAGACCGCAATGGTAAGTGTTTTTGTACATGCGTGGCTTATTGTCTGGCTGGAAAGTGATATGATTAGGAGCAATCACATAAAAAATAAAAATAAAAATTGGTCATTATTAACATTTCTTTTAAGTCAAAAACAAAAAATGATAAAAAAAAAAAATGTTTTGATGATAAAGGATTTAATTAAATGGTAAGAACATAAAGAATTGACCGAATAGGTTCAGGCTGAAGCTTTAGGTACTCACACCTGCTGTTTTCTAGCTGCAGTAAATATCACCAGAAACATCCCAAAGAACATAATAAATCAAGAAAAAGCATTAAACAAGTAGAAAGACTAATATTTCATAAACAGTGATAATCATACCTCACTGTTATATGTGTTTATGACCTGAGTTTTAAACACACAGATTTTTAATTCCCTATCACAATCACTCAACGCTTTTTACAGATATACATCTTTTTTTAAATATTGATCTTGACCTTGCTTTTTTAAACATACCTTTGAAACAGCCTCTGAATACGTCCTGGAAAGAGATTATTTTGTGCTTTGTACATTATCAGTGCAGTGCAGAGATCAACTAAGTCATAAAATATTAAAGCATGCAATTTAATAAACAGTCTTTTGGTTGGTTTATAATAATCTGATCTATTTATAATTCATTTAGCTTTCATTTAGTGTGTGAATGTGTGTGTGAATGGGTGGATGACTGGATATGTAAAGCGCTTTGGGGTCCTTAGGGACTAGTAAAGCGCTATATAAATACAGGCCATTTACCATTTACCATTTCTTCTGTAGCAAATAAACTGAATTGATGTGATGTGATGTTTCCCCATACCTTCACACAATAGGTAATTGTGAAACTTTCAAGGAACAACAGAGTATGTGTATATATAACTTTTAAAGATATTGTTAATGTTATATAATATTAGTTTTTAAGGCTTTTATGTTGAACATTTGGGAATTGTTTGTGTGAGCCTGTCGACATAATTTAAAGTGAATTACCACACTCAAAAATGTAGTGTGAGCCACTCTTGTGAAATTCTTTCAGATGTTTATGAATGTTTAATTCACTTTTACTATATTCAAAAGCTGTTCCAAACCTTTCCCCAGTGCAATATAAATTTGTGTCATTAGCAAATAAAGCAAATATTAACAATTTCGACATGCTACATATGTCATCTATGTACAGTATAAACAGCATAGGGCCCAGCACAGAACCCTGTGGAACCTCACAAGTAACCGTCACTAAATCATAGTCAGCATTATTTATACATCTATACTGATATCATTCATCTAGGTAACAATATAAACATAAGCTGATTGTCTCATTCCAGTTCTTGCATAAGTATTTTGTGCTCTAAAGCTTTTTGAGGTCACACAGTGTATTTCTTGTTATCCAGTGCGTGTGTTACATCTTCTACTCATTGCATTACAGTTAAGGAGGAAGACCTATTTGCTTTAAACACAAACTAACAGTCACTTGATAGAATTGTGTATTTCAATCCTTCCAGCTCTGGGAAGTGGAGAAATTGTTCTTTAATTGGATAATGTGTTTTTCTTCACTTTTATATATTGGAATGGCTTTTGTTGTGTTTTCTTGGAAATATACTTGAAACAAATGACTGTAGACACGCTACACAAGTTTGTATTGACAACATCTTCATCTACACCTTCCTTGTCTCTTGACACCACAATCTTATTGGCTAAGCAGTTACGATAGTTTGCTGTTTAACTTCTTTTTAAACTACTTTAACTCTTTTTTTTTTTTTTTTTAAAGACTGTTAAACACTCATTTTATGGTAATAGTCAATTTAATTTAGTCTAATAGCACTTGTTAATTTACTTTAGATGTCATATATTTAGAGCACAAAAGCATTTTGCCTGGAGAATAACAAAATATAGTGTATTTTGATATAGTAGTGGCTCTCCACCTTACACCTTACTGTATTTGTAGCGCAATCTCATATTTTGTTGGTAAAAATCATTTTTAATTTTTATCATATGAGAAATTTTTTACATTTCCAATACAGTTACTCTAACTTTAACGGCTGTGAGGTTCTTGTCCCACTTGAACACAAACAGAATGCCCAATGTCTTCAAAAGAAGAAAACTATTCCTCAGCCATACATGTAATACTGTGATCTCAGCCAGCTGAAATTTGCCAAAGACGAACATGAGACAGCCCGAGAATGCTCCGAAGACTTTAAAATGAATAATGGAACGGGCCATGGAGAACAACTTTGTGTAAAGGCATAATATCGAGGATGATTTTAAAGTAACGCTGTCTGCTCAGCAGATTAAAGTTAATGCAAAAATAAAATACATCTTGAAAAGGGAAAAACAGACAACTGTGAAATATTCCTTTTTATTGGAATAATACTGTAATCCATGAGGTAGCTTTTTATTGGTTCATAGCTCAAAAGTTACTTGACAGATAGCTGCCTTCCTCTTAAATTGTTTTGAGTTTTCCCGTGTTCCTTTGTGGCTTTACGCCAGTCCTACTTGACTGGAGGAGTGTATTTTATTTTTGATTAATTGCTATTCTGAGCTTATCAGCCTATATAAAATTTCAGCTTTGGGATTTGCACTACTGTCTCTCTGAGCCTGCACATCCACACTGATCTGTGTAATCCAAACACACACATACACTGCTTTCTTTACTGTATCTCCCTCTCTTAGGTTCGTATTTAATATTTTGTCTTATTACTTTTTGAGTTCAACCTCCTGGTCTTTTTCTCTCAGTCTTTTACCGTTGTCTGGCTCATTCAATTTAAAGCCCTTACAGGCACAATATTATTGTTCGGAAGAAACATATTAGTTAGACTTTCTTTATAGAGAAATACTAATTTTGTGAACTGAGAGAAGTGCAAGACAAGATAAAGCGTAAATGGGCTGCAGCATGTAGTTCTGCTAATGGATGTGGCGTAAACTGTAATCTTAAAATTAGACAGTAAATTTAGAATTAAAAATGATTGAACCCAAAGCACCATTGTTTAGACTGGTATAAATAAATGGGCTTCAAGCCAATGTTACATGGGGTAAGATGTTGCAGCAGCTCTTTAGAAAAGAACATCCTGTTTTGTGATTACAGATACTACTATTTGTACTCATTCATCCTTCTTTAAATGAATTCAAAATCATCTGTAAGGAAATATTTTTTTAGGTATTGATAAATAAAATTAGAAAGTTTTACTTCATATTCTTTTTGACTGCTGACACTGACATAATTTACTATAATATTGCTTAGATCTGTGCAGACATACTAGCAATTTAGAATGACCAGTGGATAATTTATTCTCATATATAATACTGAGCATTGCTTTATATTTTACTGGATAAATGGGAAAAGACGCAGGGAGTTTTGCAACATGTGCAAGCATATGTGCAAATACAGAATATAAGACAACAGTTCTAACAAGCTTGAAAGTCAACATTTTGTATGACCACCTTTATTATTTCCTAACATTGTCAAACTGAGGAATGAACCTGTTGCTTTCCCCCCACGTTTTTCCATCTGCTTTAGATTTTTTTTAAGGCCTGCCATGTCTTACTTTCTCCTTCACTTGTTCAGTGTCTGAGATATGTCAGTATTTCAGCCGATAGCGCTTTAGAAATCATCTGTCATCTAATCATCTATCTATTTATTTCATGCCTGTCAAACTGTGTTATCAGCCCTTTCAAAGTAATGCAAACCTTAAAGGGATATTCCAGCCTATTGTTACTGTATTTTAAAAAGCATCATAGTACTCAAAATCAGTGCAGGACAAAATATCAAAGTATTAATAATATGACGACTCATTAGATATTGTATTTATATGACATATTTAAATAAAACGATTTTTTTCTCTAAATGTCTTCATTTTTAACCTTTTTAATGTTTAACTAACTTTCTTAACTCTCCTGGCTCCTCTTCATATTAGGTCAAAAAGTAAATTAAAAAATTATGTTTAATTTGCTTATTTGGCTTCTCTTTAAAAAACAAAATATGAAGATTGTTGCTTTAGGTCACATTGATGCAGAGTCATTACACTCATTTTATTTCATTTTGTTAAACAAAACTATTACCAAACTGCTAAACTAAACTAACTGATAAAGTGGTTAAAAAATTATAAATCAGCCACCTGGAGAAAGGTTCTCTGCTAATAAACAGAGATGGGAAATTGTGCTTTACTGTTCACACCAGCAGCAGCTCAAACGCTCACTGTTGGAGTTTTTGGTAAAAACTGTCTGATTCTGACCTCCTTGCCTTTCTTCCTCTGACATTTCTCTTTTTTTTCTTTCTTTCTGTTCTCTGAACTGATTTTCTTCTCTGCCAGCAGCTAAGCCTCCAGATGCAGCACAAAAATAGTTTCAGTTGTCTTCTGGGGTCTGAAAACACAGTCCTTAATGCCAATGTTACAATAATCTCTCCAAATCCAAACCAAGTTTCCCAAATCAGTAAATATGTACGCATCAAGCTGTCACAAGCTGTCAAAAAACCATCATAAAACAGAAACATTCAAAAAGCTTAAGGACAGCATTAGGTCAGAAAGGTACATTACCAGCATGAACTTTAACAGAGAACATCAGAGGAAAAATGTGAAATGCTAATAATTATCTTTTACAATTAGCTGGCAGTGAGTCACCCAAGGCCTCTTATTGAAAATGTACAGGCTCGTGGCATCTCCTCTTCTCAAAGCGTTACCCTGGTGACAGGTGAAGATAATCCATCAGTGTGGTTTTACATTTACTGTTTACAGAGAGGTTTTAATATTCAAATGTAATACAAGGTTACTGGACCTTGAGTTTTCAGTAAAAGGCTTCAATAAGTACAAAGAGCAGTTTCTTTAATGCCAAGTCGTTTCCAATTATTGCTCAGTGGGAAGCGCTGCTTGCTTTGTTATTGCCAAATACAACAACACAACAGCTTTTTTTCTCCGCTGGTGAAAAATCCTAATTATATTTCCATTGTGTTTTTGTTTTCCGCAGGTAACATCAGAAACACAGAGCGGCTGAGTTATGACAAACAGCAGAGCTACAAGATTATGGTGACGGCCTTTGACTGCGGTCAGAAGAGGGCGAAGGAGGATGTGGTGGTGCATATTGAAGTAAAGCCTGTCTGCAAACCTGGATGGCAAGGTTAGATGAAGAAATAGTCCCTTAAGTATTTGCATGCTACCTTAATTTACCTGCCAGTAATGGACAAAACTGACTTGCATCTGTATTTGGATAAAATATGCTTACACTTTTCCTAAATGTTAGCAGTGGCCTCAAAATTGATGGAGGCAATTCAGTGAATTTTCTGTTTTTTTGGCATATCCTTTCCCTCAGGGGAATTCTCTTATTTTAGAAACAGCATCTCTCGAGGAAATCAGAGACCTGACAAAAAACCTCCGAAGGGGAAGTTGACTAGATTGTGGGTTTTTTCTTCCTCCTTTAACATGGCAGCAGCTTGGCATTCGAGTCAGCCTGTCTCCCCTGCTGCTTCACCTGTCAACACTGACAGCATCTCAGGAGTCAAGTTCACACAGGAATGAAAGAGGAAGACAGAGAAAGATAAGAAGAGAGAGGGGAGATGGGGAAGAGGAAGGAGGAAAACTCGAGGGAGGAAAGGAAGAAACAAAGTTACAGTGAGGGAGAGAGGTGATGGGTATTCTTACAGCTTTAATCTGACCAGTATACAGCTTACTGTGTAGCTGATGGTAGGAAACCTCAAAATGTACCAGGTAGCTGTGGTTCTGTCTGAAAGAATGTGTTTCTTTAGCCCGCGTTGGTTGTGTTGTTTTTATATCTACCACGACCATATCTAACATCTAACCCATCAGGAGCTTAAATTGATCCCCATCATATTCACAAAGGTTTTGCAAAGCTGAAAGATAAAGTAAGCCAAAGCAGCTATTATTTATCCATGAACCAGCCTGCTCTTTGCCAATTTCTAAGTACACAGAAAATCCTGTGGGGGGCTTATTATTTTCTGAACTATTTTTAGGACATTTTAAGCTTGTGTTACTGACAGTGCAGCAATGACAGCAAACAAGAGACACAGAGTTCATGACCATTGTCTTAAATCTGAAGCCAAGGACACAAGTTGTCTTTGTATATCTTGAGAAAAATGTGGTATTTAAATAAAAAATAAAAACAAAAAATTGCAGAGGTGGTTTACGAAGTTTTTCAAGCCGTGAAGACTGCAGGTATGAACATCAGGGGGGCATCACAGGGAAGCTGAGTAGCTTCTTTATATCTTGCAAAGATGGCAAAAGAAGCCAGCAGGTCGCTAAGTACTGTAAACATAACTAAATGAAAGTGATCTAGATTAAGAGATTACAGTACAGACGGCTGAAGATCTTTAGTTTGAGTCCCGTATGATTCATTTTGACCAAGGAACTGCTTTGGCTACAGTTTAACAGTTTAAGTTACTTTAGTGTAACGTTTTATGATCCAAATTAATTCACGTTTGGTTTATTACTATAGATAAAATATTGGTGTAAGCAGATCTTTCATAGATTAAAGTCCAAGGTAAGCAAAATCCATTAAAACCAGGAAACTAAAATCATGATGAGAAAGACCAGGCAGAAACCAAAAACACAAAGGGCTAGGAGAAACCAGGAGGAAAAAATTAGAAGACATAAGGGAACAAACACAAGTATAAGACGGGACTATAAATACACTGGGAGCTGACTGGCAAATGACAGTTGGAGATAATCATGTAATCAGGGGGAAGACAAGGACGGGAAGGAAAACTGACACAGTTCATGAAAGAAATCTAACCTTCAAAGCAAAACAGGAAGCGACCAAGAGACACAAACTAAACAAGGAGACAAGAATAGTCACTTAAACATGAAGACGGGGAAAAGGAAGCACTGGAGGACAAAGGCATATGACATAGAAATGAATCAGAGGGGGCAATGTATACAGAAAAGACTGAAATAACAAACACAGTGTAGGACCCAAGGCCTGATACAAGTCAAACACTTAAAACTGGAACAGGAGCCAGAAGGCAAATTATACTGCACTAATGTACTCAGCATACAGGTCTTCAAAGCCTAAACTAAGTATAAAAAACCTCAAACACTAGAATAACAGTAAAACTGAGACAGAAACACAAATGCATATATATTTCCTAAGAATGTAAAACCCAAAAACAACACAACACCTTCAGGCGACGACAATCACTTTGACATAAGTTGGCATTAAATAAATCATATTAGTCCAAAGGGATCACACAAAAATACTAAAAAATAGTGTGATTTCAAGTGGTTTTGGCTGTGGGGTAATTTATTGAGGGATGTGTAATACTGAGCGCAACATCACACAAGATAAATATAATAGAAACACTAATTATTTCTAAAGGTCATCTCCATGTCATAGGCATTAACACAACAGGACTAAAGAAAAAACTAATTTAAGAATACAGGAGTCGTGTCTATTTTTATACCAAAACATCCAGCATTGCTCAACATGAAACTACTGACAGGGAAAATGTCTCCCAGAGCTGGAGGACTCTTCTTGTTGCTCACAGAGAAAAATAGAGAATTATTTTTAAGCTGCAGATGGTATCAAAGTGTTATCATGTCGAATCGCGCTTGATCTCATGTGCTGCTAACATCCTCATCAAAGTTGCATTATTCTTTGTAATTTGGCTCATAAAAGAGCCCATACTGCACGACCATTAACCCACGTTTAGCTTAATGTAAAACCATTAATCCATAGTAGCTTATGAATAAAACATAATGCAGTGATGCATTCAGGCCAAGTCCTCTGTACACATAACCTTATTTATCATCTGTGTGTAAAGGTCGGCTGTGCCTCTGCAGCTGCTCTTTTGAAGAAGTCTCCCTGGCATTAATACAAGCTTCACCTCACCTCTCACTTCTCTTTGCCTACCTTATCACAGTCTGTTTCTCTCTGTGTGATTTTTCTCAGGAGACTTGATATCATATTGTGTGGGTTTAGCAAGAGCTACCAGGTTTCCACCACCAACACAGAGATTTCTATAAGGAAAAATCAAAGTTATGAATCTCTTTCACCACCATGATTCAGTAAATATAAGTAAACACCTTGTTGGATGACCCTTCCCATCCTGTTTCTAAGATGTGATTTAATATCAAGCTCATTACAACTTGTGTCATGATGGCTAATTTCCTTCTTATGTAATATGGGGTGAAAAGATCATTCAGATAACTCCAAAGAGCAACTGAATACCTTCAGGTTCACAGCAAAAGACCACTGATATGACTAAATAAACTCCCTAAGGTTTACAAACTGTTGCAGTGATTTTGTCCTTTCAGGTTGGAACAAACGGGTGGACTATGAGCCTGGGACTGGGAGCAAGCAGCTGTTTCCCAAGATGCACTTGGAAATGTGTGGAGGTCCCTTGTCTGGCGTGAAAGCAATGGTAGAGCTGCAGACAAATCACATTGGAAAGGGCTGCGACCGCGAAACATATTCTGAAAAGTCTCTGCAAAAACTCTGTGGTGAGGAAAAAAGGAGTGTGGGTGGAGGGTAAATTAATCTAAATGGAAGTGAGGAATGTTGATGCCCTGTTGAAATAGGGTGGTGCCATTTTAAATGGACTCTGATAATAATGAGAGACATGGAAAACTTTAATTCGAAGAATGAAAAACTTCTTGACATCTGAACTCTCGATGCATTTTAATAAGCCAAATGCCTGTATGCCATTTTACTATTCCGGAGTGACATTACATCCCATTAATAGCTTGAGGCAAGTTTATACAGTAAATGTGAAAACGCTGTGAAACTGTGCCTTCAAATCTGATAGGTAACTTTATTCATTTGTAATTATTGCCAGAAAGGGGGAACAGGTAATTGGATTACTTTTTTACCGGAGAAAAAATAAGCTTGTAAAGGTTTTGTGCATTAAACATTTTGTGCTTTTTGAACACCCACTCCCAACAAAGAAGCAAAACTCAATTAAAAACAGTCCATCGGATCATTTCAACCAAGCACAAAATTAAATTAAATTGAAAGAAAAACACATACAGATGGCAGCTTTACCGAATTGCATTGAAGTTTCTAATTATGCTGTGTCTTTGTTGCAGGATGAATGTTGACTATATAAGTAGACTGCATGCTACATTAGGATAGATGGATTTATTAATCATGGCTTTGTGACTTCCAGGTGCAGCATCAGGCAGCACTGACCTCCTTCCTGCCCCCAGTCCTTCCACAAACTGGACAGCTGCTCTGCTGATGGACAGCGGCAGAGACAGCGACCTTATCTACAGATTTGATGGGCGTCAGGCTGCAAATGTCCCAGATCACGTGGTGCCACAAAACCTGACAGACCAGTTCACCATAGCCACATGGATGAAGCACGGGCCCAGTCCAGGACTCAGAGCCGAGAAGGAAACCTTACTGTGCAGCTCTGACAAGACCGGTGAGGAAATCATTTCACTGTGCTCACTTATAAGATCCACACTACACAAAACTAAATGGCAAATTAATCTTTTCATTAGATTCAGTTTGCTGACATTTGAAGACCAGTATGTTCCTCCTGCAGCACTACTGGAAACCACTGACCTTTCAGTGACACTTAAACATTTTGTGCTTTGTCCTACATTGCAAAACATACCATAAGCATGAGCCCTATCAATAATAAAAAAAAACAAAAACATTTCAAAACAACCGGGTAATTAAGCTGAGACCAAAGCCCACAGTGGCAAATGCTCTTTAAAACTTTTTCCCCACTGCATCTCTGAACTGAGCTGCCTGCACTGTGTAATTAAACAAGCCATCTGCACATTGCACGCGCTCACAATGGTCTCACAGATGGCTTATTAGCTTACAAAATTAGTAGCCTGATCTTGTAATGCAAAACTGCAGAGCAGTTTATTGTAGACCACCAGCATCTTTTAAACCACTTTTTATTTGTAATCTTTTTGCTTAAGGATGTGAAAAGTACCAACAGTTTCAATGTGCAGCCCAGCTGTGAAATAAAATGCCCATGTTTTGAATCCCATCACTCCTCTGGGTGTGCCAGATGATATGCAGGACCGGTGATGAGCCATATCACAATCACATTCATTTTCATGCCATTATAGTAATAACTCATGTATGAAGAGTATATAATATGTTCCTAAATGCATGATCGCACTGAAGTCTATCATATTCAATTGATTTTTTTTTAACAAATGTTCCTATTTTTATATTGAAGAGTTGAAGAGTAATAGAAAAACAGAAAAAAACAGAAAAACACACTATAAATGAAATTAGCTAATTCTGACTTCTGGCAGAAAACTGTATTAGAATTAGAAGCAATCGTCCCTTTTACACGTCTTATGACTTAATCACACTAGAGTAAAAATGGGAAGGTAACCTCTTTGCAACAAGGAAAATTGGTGGTTGGCTGGTGATTACGTTGATTTATTTATTTTTTTACATTGTTTGTAAATAGCTGCCGTGACCAGTTCGGCATGCAACACACTGCTTTCACTCACAAGCCAATTGCGCAGGTCGCCTTGTGGGAGGGAAGTTGCAGCCAAACAATCGCAGTCTCAGACAGATTGGCAAATGTTTGCAAATAATTTTCATCTAACTTAAAAATTCCATTATGATCTCTGTCTTTGAAGTATGCATTTTAAAGGCAATTGGATTGGAAGTTAAGTCACACAGTCACGGTAATTTGGTCATCCTGCAGTCTACAACCACTTCTTTTCCATAGTGTGACTGGAGCATTAGCACTGCTTAAAAAACTTGTGATAAATATCTTTATTATATGATTATATGCTAAATAAATATTGGTTTTCACACCAGTGAAAGACTAAAATTGGTTCTTCCATTAAAAACACCAAAATCTATTAAGTTAAGTACCAGCTCCTCAGTGCGGGTATGTGTCCATAAGAATGAAAATGCAGATATGCAAGCGGCTCAGACCACACTCACTAAACTGCCTTTGTTTAGTTGACTGATGTGGAAAACCCATTTGATGTGAAAGTAAAAAGCTGTACTCTATGCCAATTTCTGAACTGAAGGAAAAAACAAAATTACTGACATGAACATGAGCAACGTCAATTTTCCTTGAAATAAACCTGCTGATTAGAACATTGTGTAATTTAAAACTGCACTATATTCAAATGTGTGCATGTTTTTGTATGACCATGCCTCTTCTTGGTCTTCCCATTGTAGAGATGAACCGCCACCATTATTCTCTGTATGTTCACAACTGCCGCCTGGTGTTTCTGCTCAGAAGAGATTTCACTCAGCTTGACACTTTCAGACCTGCTGAGTTCCACTGGAAACTGGAGCAGGTATGAGTACATATTTGTGTGTGAGTATGTGTCCTATTTATATCTGCATATAGATTCAGGGTGATTCTGTAGAGCAGATAAAGGGCTTTTATTCATTCTATAGGGAAGGGAGAGGCTTTTCATTTTAATTATGAAGGCCTTTCATGGCTTGTGTCTGCTTGGTGCATGATATAATAGAGTAAAAGACACCACTATCCTACACACGTACTTAGACTCACACAGAAGTACAGACCAAAAGAGGAAAGTCTGTTTAGTTATGGGTAATAGCTCACCCAGCAGCAGATCTCTACTACCTGTCATGCCTCTGGAGAGTTGTTGAACTAATTTGCACTGAAGGTATGTGTTTCAGTCCTGCAGGGAACCTTTAAGAGGTAAAAAGTTGCATCATGCAGTATAGTGTTGCGTCTACAAGAAGAATGCAAATAAGAGAGGTTTTTTTTAATCTCACTGAATGTTGCAGGCAGTAACTATTGCATTAAATAAAATGCACTGCTGGGAGGTAAAAAGTTTTAGTCTTCAAAGCGACTTCTGTTTTTAACCCTGTCTGTTTAGAACAATGCAGGCTGTCAAACTGATGTTTAAAGGTCAGGTACATCAGTGACAGGGACACTTAAATGAGAATCATCTGGATAAAAGGAAGCTACTCCCCGCAGCTCTTGAAACAGGCGTTGGTGAGAGTTGCATTCAATTCAGTTTTATTTACAGAGCACCAAATCACAACATCTGCCTCATGGTGCTTTAAACTTTAAGGTAAAGGTTAAACAAGATGAGAACAAAACACAGACTGATGGCAAATTTAATGATATGTAACAGCGGTATGTAAACACCTAGAGAGTGAAAAGAGATGAGTAAAAAGAAGTGCTCAGCTTAACACAGCACCTCAGCAGTCTCAGCCTTTAGCAGCATAACTAAGTGATGCTTCAGGGTCAGAGAATCTAGCCCTAACTATAAACTTTATCAAAAACGTGTGGTCTTAAAAAGTGTAATCTTAAAAATGGAGCGGCTGTCTACTGGGAGCCTCCCCCCCAAACTGGGAGCTGTTTCCAGGCTGACAGGGCCTTGGCAAGAGTTGCATTCAAGGCCTCCCATTCTACTTTTAGAAACTTTAGCAGCCACAAGTTGCCTGGAGGACCCTATTAGACTAATATGGTCTTTAAGATTATTTAAGACCTTTTATGTGATGAGAAGGATTTTAAATTAAATTCTGGATTGAACAGGGAGCCAGTGAAAAGAAGTCAATATGGGTGAAATACATTCTTCTATATCTTTCTGTTTGTATTCTCACTGGAGTGTTTTGGATTAACTGGAAGCCTTTTTAGGGAACTTTAGAATAGCCCGATAGTAATGAATTGCAATAATTCAGCGTAGAATGAATGCCAGAATTAGATCTTCAGCATCACTTTAGGATATTGCACAGATGAATAAAAACACCCCAACATATTTGTTTAATGTGCATCTTAAAGGACATAAGCTAGCATTTATAATGTAAAAAGTATTGGTCTCAGCACTTAACCTTGTGGAATTCCATGGTTAAGAAGAAGACTAACCATTTACGTAGAAAAAAATGGATCTGCTAAATCACGATTCAAACAAGGGAATTGCAATTCCTTGAACACCAATAGCACGTTTTAGTCTCTATAGTAAAATGTACATTTTTTTTATTTTGATTGAAAATTTAGAGTCAACTCCAATTCCAAAAAACCAATGGCATACTTGGGAATGCAATAATTATTTTTTCATAAACATAATATTGAAACTAAGAAAGTGTTCAATTTTAAGAAAAATAGTTGATTATGAATTTGATGGCTCTAAAAAAATGTCTAAAAAAAAGTTGGGACAAGGCAATGCTTAGCACTGTGTAGCATCCCCTCTTCTTGTAACAATAGTTTGTAAACATTAGGGAACTGAGGTGACCAGCAGCAGGACTTTTGGGAGAGTAATGTTGCCCCATTCTTGTCTCGTATGGGATTGTACCTGCTCAACAGTCCTGGCTCTTCTTTGTCATATTTTTATTCACAATGTGCAAAAGGTTTTCAGTCGGTGAAAGATCTGCAGGCGGCCCTGCCCAGACTCAAAGCCATGCTTTTGTAACAGGTGCAGTATGCGGTTTAACATTGTCTTGCTGAAATTTGCAAGACCTGCTCTGAAGGAAAGGCCTCGATAGGCTACTTTAGTGCCTGTATATAACTTTCAGCACTGATTGTGCCTTTCCAAATGCGCAACCTGCCCATTCCATAGGCAGTAATGTACCCCATAAAATCAGAGATGCAGGCTTTTGAAGTGAGCGCTGATGAGAAGCAATTCAATTCCATTCAATTTTTTATACAAAACTCCCTTTTAACAGGAAGAAACCTCCGGTAGAATCAGGCTCAGGGAGGGGCGGGGCCATCTGCTGCGACCGGTTGGGGTGAGAGAAGGAAGACAGGATGGTCCGGCTCCTCCTGATGTGGCGCCCATGTTTTCTATAAAGATTCAAATTTAATTTTAAATGAACGGAGGTGTTTCTTGATCACATACAGCCTCTTTTCATGACAGAGCTTTAACCTGCGTGAAAATGTGACAGCGATTTCTGGAACGCTATTCTGAAATCGTTCCACGATTTGCAGTTTTTTTGGAGATTGGTGAACCTCTGTCCATCTTTACTTCTTAAACAATCATGTGTCTTTTTTCCACCACTTACTTTTTGACCCTTTTGTTGCCCCAATTTTCTGCGACGTGTTGCTCCCATCAAATTGAAAATGAGCTAATATTTTCATGAAATAGCAAAATGTCTCCATTTAAATATTTGATATGTTTTCTATGTTCTATCATGAATAAAATATGGCTTCATTCAATTTTCAAATTATTTCTGATTTTATTTACATTTTAAACAGCAGCTCAACTTTTTTGGGAGATTGTGTTTGCATTTACATATTGTCTGTTACTGAAACAGCGTGACATTCGCCGAGCTCATGAATATGTGACTCATTTCCCTTCCTTAAAGGCTGTCTTTCCTCTTTAACTCGCGCTTAATCAACTCAGCGAACGATTGTCTGTTTGGTGCCGTTGTTGTTGTTATCACGTTGCTCTTATTTCTTAAGCGTTTGTATTAAAATCAAGGCTTCCACCAAGTTTAGCTGCAAAGTTTGTGTTTTGTGAAAAGGGCAGAAGTTTAATCGCCCAAATATATGTGCAGAAAGAAAGCAGCCAGAAAGTAATCATTCACATGGTTCAATTTTTCATCTGATTATTTTATCAGAAGGGTTGTTTTCGCCCTCTGCCACAATTTTGAGTCAGTTTGAGTCTCTTTATTGTGTCTGCATGGTGTTTGCGTTTTTTTTTATTATGTTTGGGCTTAAATGTAACCACTGAGTAAAGGAAGTCTCACAGTATAGAAGATCATAAAATCCCTCATGTCTAAATAATTTTGATGATAACCCAGCTCACCACTGTAAAAATGAATGCTAGCTGTATATCTAATCTAATTGTTTACTCTTGGGATGGCACATTTATCAGCCATATTTTGAAATTATTAGAAAATGCCTCATAATTATGGAGAGTTCTCAGAAGTTTCCACTCACAAAGCAGATTATAAGAGATTTGTATTTGGTCTTTTTGTCAGTGCAATGGTGCATCTCAACCCTGGCTTATGGTTTATATTTTATCTGTAGGTTTGCACTGAAAAATATATGCAAATTCATTTTCTTGGTTTTTTCCTTCTTCTTTTTTTTCATTGTGAGGGCATATGCGGTAATTCCCTGCATTCATACAAACATCAGTGTATCTTTTGGTTGTCATCTTTGTTAGTGGTGGTGTGTACCTTCCAGGCAGAACAGTTGTTTGTTGCAGGTCACAGGTACAACAAAATGTGGTTTTTCTCAGGTGTACCTTCCAGCCAGGTAGCTGTTTGTTCTAGGTCAAAGGTAGATTGAAAAGTGCTTTCCTCAGTCCACTGTTATTTTCTCCTGTGGCCCACAGAGGTGGATGTGACAAAGAGAAGGGCACCCAAGCAGATTGCTAAGTTTTCCAAGCAAACAACCTCAAGACATGGTTCTATTTCTGCTTTGCTTTTTCTCATTCTCTCTGCATCTGTTATCTTTCTCCTATTACCTCTCTCTTGCTCAGTCTTTGCTATTACACGCACACAGACACACACACACACATATATAGTTCATAGTTCAGATAGTGGGGATCCCATTTTCTCCTTTAGCTGGATCGTGTGAAAGACCGTGGAGGGAGTATGCTGTACAGTCAAAGAGAATTTGTGATGGTGCTGCTCACCACTACAAATCACTCTCATTTGAGACTCTCATTAAATATAAATGGAAACTGGTCTGAAATACCAGAGGTTAATGAGAGGAGTACATAAATGAACAGAGCAAAGAAAAAAAAGTGCTCTGTGATTATCGGGAACTGATTATGACTGTGATTTGCTGCAGTTTTTTTGTCTTGTTTCTTTATCAAACGCCAGAGCATAAGTTTAAGGAGATAGAAATAGAAATACATTCATGAAACTGATGTGTTATTGTTAAATCTAAGTGCAAAATGGTTATTTTAGAAAGAAATGCTCCTCTTTAAAACTTAAGAACAGATATTAAAATCTGATCTGTGCCCTGAAGCAGTACACAGTATTTTATATGTGAGTACGGCTGATGCCAACCATCTACAAAAAACCCTATTTGGATTTTTATCAGATGGCAACCAGGGACCATCATGCCAATTAGTTCTCAGACCAAACCCATCAAAATATTATGTTTACCAGACAGCCATGTATACACACGCACGCACACAAAGAGAGAGAGAGAGAGAAACAAAGTAACAACAGTAGCCATGCTGCAGCACTGGGGCGTTAAAAGGTTTGAGGGCTACTTCCACTGCCCTTTATTTTGCAGGCATTAGTGAAACCACACTTAGCTTTAAATTTCATGCTCACTTTGATCTTCACTAAAATCTTTTTGACAGAGAGACATTTAGGCTACGTTCACACTGCAGGTCTTAATGCTCAATTCCGATTTTTTGATCAAATCCGATTTTTTTGTCTGCTTGTTCACACTACAAATAAAATGCGACAGCAAACGCGCTCTTGTGTGAACGCTCAAAGCGGCCCACATGCGCAAAAGAAGGCGTCACACACAACGCACTCTGTTTAGACCCAGAGCAAACAGTATTGTTTGACAGATGGCCGTTAATACAAAGTCTTCGGACTTTACGTTTCCCAATTTTTGCTTTAAGTTATTTTGTTATTTACATAATAATGTAAATAACCTAATAATGATCATTATTGCTGTTTTAGAGAGGAGCGGTGCTTCAAAGGATAGTTGCAGATTTCTGTCAGAATCTGCAGATTATACAGTACAAATAAAATGTTCACGTTTCTCCAACGTTGTCTTCCCAACAGTTTCACTGACATCTACACCGGATGGCCAGGAAGCGTTCGCGATGTCTTCTCGGGCGCTTCTCTGGCGCGTATAATTGGCGTCTGTCTTGTGTCGGTGACGTAAAAGACGTATTTAATGCGACATGACCGTTCAAACAGCAGTCGCTTTCTAAAACATCGGATATGTATCGGATTCAGCACCACATACAAAAGTGACCCAGATCGGATTTGAAAATATCGGATTTGCGACGTTCACACTGTCATACCATGATCGGATATGGGTCGCATAGGGTCAAAAAAATCGGATTTGGTGCGCTTTCGCCTGCAGTGTGAACGTAGCCATAGACACAAAACTTATGGCTACGACACAAAACTAAAACGTAATCAGTAGCTTTAACTGGACTTCATCCCAGCAGTGACAGAGAAGGCTGTTTCCAGCTAAGGTCACAGAATGTTACTTCCTTCCACAAGTTTATAAAAACACAGAAACAATCATAACCGGATTCCTTGGTTGCAAATAACATTCTACTTTTACTGTACTGAACATAATGGCATAGACTAACAACAAGCTGGAAGTATCGCTAAAGCAAATGGAGACAAAGTGGAAAGACACTGTCTGACCTTTGTTCTAATTTCTTTAAGTAGTCTTCTGGAAAAGTTCTCCAGGCTTCTTGAAGGACATTTAAAGCTCTTCTTTGGATGTTTCTGCATTTTGTTCTGTTCTCTGTCAACATGATCCCACACTGCTTCAATAATGTTGAGGTCTGAGGTCTGGGGAGGCCAATCCCTGACTGATAGTGTTGCACTGTGTGTTTTTCTATCCAGGTATGCTTGTATTGCATGGTGCTTGGGGTCATTGTCATGCTGAAAAAGCTGTTCCCAATCAGATGCTTTCTAGATGGTATGCAGTCCCCAAACCATGACAGAGCCTCCACTGTGTTTTACAGATGGCTGTAGGACACTCACAGCTGTACCTCTCTCACGGCCTCCTTCAGTACATAATGATGATGATTGGAACCAGAAATGTCAAGACCAGAATTGCTATTGTGTGTTTATACCTTGAGTTAGATTCATAGACCCGTATTAAGTGGGTTAAACTAAAAAAAACAAAAAAAAACATTCCTCTGAAAATGGTCAGGTATAAGGACTCGACTGAAAATGGTTGAAAAAGTGGCTAGTGTACAAAACGGCCTTTAGAAAGCCTGGAGGACTTTTGCTCAGCACTTTAAAAACTGCAAGTATTTCTTGCTCCAGCAAAATATAAAGAAATGAAGAATGGCTCAGGACTTTTGCACAGTACTGTGGATAGGAAAAGTAATAGAGTAGCAGTAATGTTGTATTAAGAGTTTTCTGGAAGTGCACAGAGTGTTAGACAGGATCATGAGTTTGAAGCTGGAAACCGAAAGGCTGATGTTGAAGGTTGTGAACACCGTAAGTAGTCGTCAATTAGAAGAGAGAGGAATTCTGGAGTAATTTGGATGAAGTGGTAAAGAGCATTCCCAATAGGGAAACAGCAGTGATTGAAGTAGACTTCAATGAAGATGTGGGTGAGGGGAACAGGCAGATGGTCCGCTTTGGTGACTGCTAAAGTCAGAAGAAGAAGGTTTGACTGAGTGACCAGTGACCACCAGGATGATGGTGGCTTCTCAAACGTAAATCATAATTCCACTAATCTTCCTATTAGTTATCCTTCACAAGCCAAAGGGACTATCACTGTTTAGTGATCAATGAAGTTCATCTCCTAGATTCAGATGTCATGTAAGCAGAGGACATTAAATAATGAGGTATGCTTCATTTCTTTCATATAAACTGGTTCAGCAAACCAGAGATTGTCCTTGTCGGCTCACTGCATGGAGTACAAAGTACTACTAAAGATAGATTGTACCAAATGATAATGCATTGCACTTGTAGGCTGAATCACACTGAAACCAAATAATGAAATTAAGTCTGTACTCTCAGCATTAGCTCTACTTCCAAATGCCTTTCTTTCGCACTACTGAAAGAAATTTTAACATTCACTGCTGAATGTTACACAGTGTATTATATATTAATAGTGCATATTAATACTTATTATTTAGTATCTCAGAGTGCCTATAGTGCTTAAAACAGACTAAACTAAGAACAGGAACTGCCAGAGCGCCTTGAGGTGAATAATGAGCACAAGAGTAGTGGAGGCTGTTGGAAAAAGGACTGTGGTAAGAAGAGGAAGAAGAAGAAGGGGTGACTGTGGAGTGTCACAGCTGCTTCTCACTGTCCTTGTTCCTCCAGCACTTAGAAAGGACACCCAATGGCTTCCGCAGCAACTCCATTTAGCTCTATTGATTTTGCAATTCTGAGCCTAAGAGAGGAGGGGTAGAGTGTGATGAAAGCAAGCTGGCAAAGAGCGAGGGAGAGAGAAGCTTCCATTTTCCATGTCGATCGAATACTCTGAAGGAATGTCACATTGGACAGAAACCGTTATGCACGCATGTACAGGCACTGACTTATTTATGAGTTTATGTGAACACAACCATCCACACAAACACACACACACACGCCAGGATGCCTGCTTTTCCTTTCAACTTCTCAGTGTTGGTAATGGACTAAAGGATGAATCACTACCCTTTCTGAACATTATTCACTCTCCCGAGTCTGGAGAGCCTATCAGTACAATCCAGCTGTCGTTCTTACCAAGTCCTATACAAATCAAGAAACACTCTCTTTAAATTTCCTGCAAGCCAAGAGTGTGATCTTTAATGTGCACCTACACCTTTCTATATTTCCCCAAAGTCAAGAGCGTGTCCATTAAAATCAAATGCTTTATAGGGAGAGCACAAAATATAGTGTATTACAGAAGGGTTAGAGGGGAATCAAGTACCCAGTATTTTTCTCAGCATAGTTGTGAGATTTTGATAGGATTAAAAGATTTCTTTTTCTTTTTCACATCAATTCAAAATAACAGTAAATATGACAGGGCATGGTGAGAGCGCCCATGTTGTGAATCACAAAACCAGCTCTCCGATTTCACCAATTACTCCTCTCACAACTTCTGCAGAACCCCTGCTATTTATTGTTTATGTCTGAGATCAATAATGAGGACTGAATGCTGGAGTTAGAGCAGAATTGCTCATCTACAGTTATCTGCCTTATCTGCCTGTTTCCACCATGCCTATCGTGCCATGGCTTGTTCTCTGCCCTGTGTGGATTAAAAGGCCCCGTTTGTTTCCCGAGAGATTAATTGGATGATGTGGGTGGTTGTGGTGTGGCATGCATTGCCTCCCCTTCTGTTTGTAATAGATAGCGCCTATGCAGAGTGTGAGAATTTTTCATCTCACACACAAGAGACTAATAAATGTTTCAATTTTACGTCTAATTATGCATATCCACGTGTTATTTTCCTACGTGAAGTCTCGGGGCGTTGCAGCTGGAGTGAGTTTTGTTTGCTAGAGCAGATTTTTAAAGCAAAAGCATCTGGAGTGAGAAGACAAGACAGAAAGGCAACCACGCTTTGTGATAGATGAGAGCACTTAGTTAAAAAAAATCAGACTTCATAATTTCTTTCAGTTCATGTCATGTTTTCTCTCTTATTTACCATGGATCACTTTCATTTTGCAATTTAATCTACTGCAAGGACTATTCATGTTTTTGAATAGACAAACACAAGTTGGCACTGAAACGTACATTTGTTCCTTTCTGAGAGTGCAAAACAGAAAAAGACAGTAAGCAACTGAGGAAATGTTAAGAACTGCCTCGAGCAAAACCACTCAGTGTTTATTTCATTTCTAGCCTCTATTTTTCAAATGCCTTCATTTGAGAGCTCAGCTGGACTTTGTCTGCTTTAGGTGCCCCCTTTATCTCTCTAAATGTAAATTTCTTTGCGCTCTATGTGTGCTCGGGCCGGAGGGTGAGGGATAGCAGGAGTATATATGTGTGTGTGTGTGTGTGTGAGAGAGAAAAAGGCTTCTTAATGCTCTTTATTGAGCACTTTGCATACATGGTGAGTGCTCTACATAATGTACTAACAGCTTGTTTCTTCCATCGTTCTATTTACCACTTAAGATAAGATAGAACTTTATTAATCCCTCGGGTGGGTTCCTCTGGGAAATTCGACGTGTGGAGTGACTGGAAGTCACTCCACACGTCTCTCCAACTATTGCTTGTCTGTTCTCTTCTCCTTCTCCAATTCCTGCCTTCAGTTCATAAAAAAAGTCTGTTCACATCAGCGATGAGGTAGAATTTAAATTATTTACAGGTATCATATTGCTTCATTCATCAAGTAAGAGCTCCTGGAGATATAGGGGAAAGATAAAGACAGGCAGATTTCAAACATTATGCTGAAAGACGGTATTTTAAAGCAGACCTTTCACTTTAAGCATCTGGCATGTTTTTGCATTGATCTAGAGCCTCATATCTTTCTTTCTTTGGATTGTTTTAGTTGTAGCACTAACACAGATCAGATCTTTATTAGATATCAGATATTTTTCTTTTTTAAAATAGTTTGGCAGAACTTTTCAAAGTAGAAACTGATGGTTTAGAAGTTTTAGATAAGCACACTTTGCTTTATAACTTGTGGAAAACTTGGCAACTCTGTATTCTTTTAATTGGACAGTTTTTTTAGTGAGTGTTCTGCATAGAAGTTTGCTAGATTTGCCCTTTCACAGAAAACTGCATGTTTTTTTTATGCGCATGCCGTTGCGCATGTTAGCAAAGCTCGTTTCCTTTCTTCCTTTCTTTTGCTTTGTGCCATTTATTTATTTATTTCACTATCCTTGTCATTCCCACGGTGACACATAATACGCTGGCATCAAAAGTGCGGTGCTGCATCTGTGTCAGAAAAGAGATGATCAGAGGAGAGGGGTGCGAAAAGGAACAAAAGAGATGAAAAGGGAAAGAGAAGGGAACTGGAAGTTATGACGGATGGATGAGGTGGAGGTGGGGAAAACAGGGGAGGGGAAAAATAGTTCAGACAAAAGGGCATAGAACGGGCCGGATGAGAAGTAGAGAAAAGGAGGGCTCTGGGGAAAAACTAGACTTCCTAAAATTATCTGGTGAATGTTTGAAGAGAACGACAACAACACAACTTCCAGCATCCACCGTTATTTTACCCAGTACTACAGTTATCATGTCCATCACACAAGCTAAAGTACTAATAAATCTGATCAGACAAAAGGTTAGTTTTCACTTGAAACAGATGAAAACGCCATCATATATATTTTATAAGATTGTAAGGAAGTCCCCACATCTGAAACCTCTCCAGTATATCGAAATAAACTTGACCTTATTAAAGGGCTCCTCAGCAGCCAGCACAATGTCCTCATTATTCTGTCGATGTCAGCAGATCTAAAAAGCACTAATGCTGTCTGTGAAACTGTGCTTTGGTGTCCTCCTCAGAAAAGGTTCACACAACCTATAACCTCTGTTTGGCCCAAAAATAAAAGATTCGAGGCTGCCGCTTTCCTCGTTAGCAGCTGGTCTAACGCAGAGCTGGCAGCATCGAATTGTTTTGCCAGGGATCTTCTGGGTGAAAAACCTCAATTGAGTCCGTGTTGAATTGAGACTGTGCAATATTTTCTAGGTCCAAGTGGCTCTTAAGATCTTCCTTCTTCTCTGCTGGTATGTAGGATGTAATAGCCTCTCGTAAATACACCGTGGCAGATCTCCACAAGATAGACTGGCTTATCTCCAGCTTTTTATCCTCAGCAATAAAACACTGCCGCTGCTGCTGCATGGTAATATTCTCTACAAAGGAAATCAGGCTGAGTAAGGTAAGGCTTAGTCACCACAGTCTCCAAGATGAACCTTTGTCAGAAGAGACCTACTCCATACTGTGATAGAGAAATGATTAGAAAGAGGATACTGTCTGTACAGTCCTTGAATCTATGCAAAACAATTAAGGACATAATCGTAGGCAGCACACAGATTTTTCTGTCTAATTGATTGAGCGCTCTAAGTGGGGGGATTTTAATCCAATTATTTAAAAAAGCTGAAGCGTTGAATGCTGGGAAATGACAGTCACATTGTAACAAAGCCTTTTATTTTTGCACACAATGTGCTGGTCTTTCTGATGAAATTAAACAATAAAACAATTGTTTACTAAAATTTCCTTCCTGTTAGACTGATTCATAGCAGGTATTGGTTTGGAGTAGCAGAAAAAAAGAGAAACTAATTTTGTTAATGATGGCTTTATGCCATCAAGGTTCCCAGTAAGCCTTGACAGTGAGCCAGTATTTAAAAAACCCTTAGCTAACTCAGTTAAATGGAAGACATTGACCTTGTGTTTTTCCGGTAGTGGCATGCCCAAATGTTCTCTATGTTTGAAAAATGTAAAACAAGCTAACTGAGCAAGCACAAGAAGTCCTGACAGAAATAGTGAAAGCACCTGTGTCAGTGTGTCAATAATGTAAATATGGTTTGAGGTTAAAATATTCAAAGTGTGTCATACCTAAAAGCCACAATCAGCACTTTTACTTGCACATTCCCTCTGCAAACACATGAATTCAAAAGGGTTTCATGGAGGAAAATGACAAAAAAATGATGTTCTGTGGAGGTTGTTAAAGTGATTTTTGAATCATTGGACTGTTTGTCTGTCCGCTGTGTCTTCTGTATGTCCTGTTTCTTATGTTTCTTTCATTCAGGGTGAAAAATATAACCTAAGTTTTTATTTTTATTGGTAGTAGGAAAGGAAAAATTTGCAAAAATAACAACTGCCAGGTAACCGACCTGAAAAATATTTTCCAAAAATGCCCCAATTTAGCCTGGTAGGAAATCCCAAAAGTTAAGAAAACTGTAAATGCATTTTGAACTTCTATGTTAGTGCAGACGTGATGTTTATGTCTCTGCACTTCAGCCTCTGTCTCTCCTATTTTCTCTCTTTCTGTTGTGGGAATGCTGTGATGATAGCATCCATCCTAAACAGGTCTGCAACCTGCCCGAGGACCAGCTCATTAAACTGTTTCAGCATTCATTGTCTCGTTACTTTGATGCAGAGGAGAAGTACTTTCAAGCTCACACTAACTAATATGTCATCAGACAAGCAATGCGTATACAAACAGATACCATCAGCAACAGAGAATTGCTGATGGTATCTGCTAATGATGTGCGTGTGTGCATTTTTAAATATGTGAGCACGATTTATTTTAGACAGTTTAGACAGTCAGCTGCATAAACAAAGTCAGTGAGAGATTGGATTCTGAAGCTAATCTTTCTTGGATGAAGTAGTCGAGTATATGTGCAAATAAATTTTCGCACTGAAGCTAGTCGAGAAAGTTGATCTGTGATCTTTCTGTAATATTTCTAGTCATTTTTTTAGCTTTCAGGTTCAGGTTTCAGATTCAGTTTTACATTCTCTGTCATGCTTTGGTGCTGAGATATTTCTCAAATACAGTCTGATTATGCATTATCATTATGCATGATATTTATTTTTCAAGCATGCAGTCACTGTGCATGCGTTCGAAAACTTGCATATAAAAATAGATGTTATTCGTCTTTATTTCTGTTTGGAAACCACTCCATCAGTTATTATAATCAAAAGCAGAGAAAAGCAACAGCAACACACAACACAATAACTCAGCCTTACAGCAAAACTTTATAGTTTGTCTGGAAATGGAGAGTTGCCGAAGGGATTTGTAGCCATGCTAACTCTGTTCATGTCTGTGCTGTGGTTCAGTCTGCTACTTTGACCTGAAATATGAATTCAATAATGAATGGATCAGCATAAAATGTATTGCAGATATCTATCTGTTCTCCCCGAGGATGAATCATTTACTATAGCGTCACCAGGATAGATTTCAGTTACAGGATTTAGGTTTACTAGTTTTGTTACTCATTCAGAACCATTTGCAAACTAATGCCATTTTCATAATCCTTAGCTCTTAAACTAAAACAAACTGCATCTTTGCATCTGCTACGTGGCATTGATATTTGTACAGAAATATACAGTCTGTAGGCAAGACGCAAGATTTTGCACCAGAAATTTTCAGATTTCTGTTTGTTGTCTGCTTGTAGTCTGAGCAGTATCGACCAATCAATTCAATAACAAGTCTAACAACATCATTTGAGCATGTTTTTTCCCCTTTAAATCTATCTGTAGTCAAACTGTAATCATTGACAAGAGTATAGAAAAGAGCCTTGATAGGACACAATGGAAGCCAAGAGGCAGTGGCCATTGCACCCAGAGGGTAAGTCATCTGGTGTCCCAAACTGTGCTTTTATAAGCTCCACATAGTCACAGCTCTAGGAAAATGCAGTATAATGCCATATAAGTGGAGACAGTCACCCACATAAACAGTGCTGATAATTGTAGAGGCATGCACTCACCTCTGCAGGCAGTCAGCCAACCAGCGGCTAAATGAAAGTGGCAATTCATTCTGCCTGTCTAGTCAAGTACCCGTGCAAATCCTGAATGCGAGATGATGAAACTAAAATACACTGTCATTGTTAATAACACACGGGTGACTTGCCCGAATATTTCACTTAATGTACAGTAAAGGAAGGTTTAAAAAAAAGAAGAAGAAAAGAGGCATGACGTGAGGAATGTCATGCTACCAAAATGTAGGTTGTGATGACTACATCCGAATAAAACATCTTGAATCATCACATCTGAAGGTGGTTTTTAAAAAGTGAGGTCTAGTGGGTAGGAGCAGTTTCTGGGCTCTCCTCTCTGTCAGCATATCATGTTATAAAGCTAACATCCCTCGAGATTCTTAGTTGCTCCAACAAAGGTTTCGTCTACATTAGTTTATATGTAAGCTTAAGCAGAAATTTATTCTCCGTGTCCGTGTGTGTGGCCACTTGGCCTTAATGAGAAATCCTCCGTCCACCTGTTATGTTTTCTCTTCGTATCTGAAATTAGCAGATATTTTTCTGCTCCATGCAAACCAATCTTTTCCTCCATCTTTAACCAAATCCTGCCCACCAGACTGATTCAACTAAAACAGTCTGGCCTTTTCTTGTCTGAATACCTTTGAAATTATATTTACCTCAAGTGCCCAGAAATAATAACCTTTAAAAGAAAGTGCAGTTTCATTTGAAAATATTTATTTTAGAAAACACCCACTGTGGCCTCATTATTTGTGAAAGAAGTTGTTCAGGGCCCCATGCAGCGCTGTTTGTACCATTATTGCTTTGGGCCATAAACTATACTTGTACTCCCCCATTTAACAGCATAAAACATGAAACTTTGTTTTTTTCTCATTTCTATAGCTGTTTACTGTGTTCGGCACTGTGCAGGACGGCAGGTTGTCCTAACATGCACTAAGAGAAAATGCCAGAGTCTTGTCACAGTATGCTAAGAACGTATTGATATTTTAATTAGACCTGTGACTTTTCTTGGAAGCATTGCAGTGCTCTTCGAGGTTGAAGCCATTCTTTGAATTCACTGGTGTATTGTTATTTTTAAGGCCTCTGTAAAAATTAGATTTCATTAGATGGCCTCTAACAGCTCCAAATTAAAGCAGCTTTTTTCTGTAACTGCCAGATGTGTAATAAGAAGCCACTTGATACAATATTGACTTAAAAGAAAATATTATTTCATTATTGTTTTTAAAGCTGGTTGTCGCTGCTAAAAAACACAAGTCATTGCATGTTTTTTGTTAGAAAGCTCCATTCTGTGTAACAGGAACACATACTGGCTTCTTCCCCTTGTCCAGTTCAGGGTCACTGTTGGGCCCAGCTGTCACATGGCGACAGGCAGCGTACATCCTGGACGGATCACCAGTGTGGCAGCTGGAATAACATACAGAGACATCCAACCATTCACACCTACAGTGGGGCAAAAAAGTATTTAGTCAGCCACCGATTGTGCAAGTTCCCCCACTTAAAATGATGACAGAGGTCAGTAATTTGCACCAGAGGTACACTTCAACTGTGAGAGACAGAATGTGAAAAAAAAATCCATGAATTCACATGGTAGGATTTGTAAAGAATTTATTCGTAAATTAGGGTGGAAAATAAGTATTTGGTCACCTCAAACAAGGAAAATCTCTGGCTCTCACAGACCTGTAACGTCTTCTGTAAGAAGCTTTTCTGTCCCCCACTCGTTACCTGTATGAATGGCACCTGTTTGAACTCATCATCTGTATAAAAGACACCTGTCCACAGCCTCAAACAGTCAGACTCCAAACTCCGCCATGGCCAAGACCAAAGAGCTTTCGAAGGACACCAGGAAAAGTATTGTAGACCTGCACCAGACTGGGACGAGTGAATCTACAATAGGCAAGCAGCTTGGTGTGAAAAAATCAACTGTGGGAGCAATCATCAGAAAATGGAAGACATACAAGACCACTGATAATCTCCCACAATCTGGGGCTCCACGCAAGATCTCATCCCGTGGGGTCAAAATGATCATGAGAACGGTGAGCAAAGATCCCAGAACCACACGGGGGGACCTGGTGAATGACCTGCAGAGAGCTGGGACCAAAGTAACAAAGGTCACCATCAGTAACACACTACAACGGCAGGGAATCAAATCCCGCAGTGCCAGACGTGTTCCGCTGCTGAAGCCAGCGCATGTCCAGGCCCGTCTGAAGTTTGCCAGAGAGCACATGGATGATACAGCAGAGGATTGGGAGAATGTCATGTGGTCAGATGAAACCAAAGTAGAACTTTTTGGTATAAACTCAACTCGTCGTGTTTGGAGGAAGAAGAATACTGAGTTGCATCCCAAGAACACCATACCTACTGTGAAGCATGGGGGTTGAAACATCATGCTATGGGGCTGTTTTTCTGCCAAGGGGACAGGACGACTGATCCGTGTTAAGGACAGAATGAATGGGGCCATGTATCGTGAGATTTTGAGCCAAAACCTCCTTCCATCAGTGAGAACTTTGAAGATGAAACGAGGCTGGGTCTTCCAACATGACAATGATCCAAAACACACCGCCCGGGCAACAAAGGAGTGGCTCCATAAGAAGCATTTGAAAGTCCTGGAGTGGCCTAGCCAGTCTCCAGACCTCAACCCCATAGAAAATCTGTGGCAGGAGTTGAAAGTCCGTGTTGCTCGGCGACAGCCCCAAAACATCGCTGCTCTCGAGAAGATCTGCATGGAGGAATGGGCCAAAATACCAGCTACTGTGTGTGCAAACCTGGTAAAGACCTATAGTAAACGTTTGACCTCTGTTATTGCCAACAAAGGTTATGTTACAAAGTATTGAGTTGTATTTTTGTTATTGACCAAATACTTATTTTCCACCCTGATTTACGAATAAATTCGTTACAAATCCTACCATGTGGATTCATGGATTTTTTTTTCACATTCTGTCTCTCACAGTTGAAGTGTACCTCTGGTGCAAATTACTGACCTCTGTCATCATTTTAGGTGGGGGAACTTGCACAATCGGTGGCTGACTAAATACTTTTTTGCCCCACTGTACATCCAGTTTAGGATCACCTGTTAAGCAGACCTGCATGTCTTTGAACTGTGCACGTGAAGAGAACCCAGTCAGCATGTAAACGCCCCACAGAAAGGCTAAAGCGAGAGAACAGGCTCTGTCTTTATAAGTTCTCACGATCGAGAATGTTTGTGAAGGTTGATAAAAGTTGTGTGACGCGCGACTCTTTCTACAGCTGTGTTTGTCACTCACCGTGTGCCTTTAATGAACAGCTCATTAGACGGAAACCTCATTAGCGGTCTGACGACAGGGAGCAAATGATCCGGGGAAAAGAAGAGGAATTTGATGCGTCTCATTTATTGGAGGTAGAAAGGCAGGGAGCATTCAAGGATGCGCTTTTGGGTTTGGAGTAAACATCATCATGTTCATAACAGCAGCCCTATAAACATAATCCCCCATGGCAATACGCTCCATAATAATACTAATAATAATAAAAAAACCCAAAAAAGATGTGTAATTGCTTCAGTAATGTATTTTTAAAGCTGCCCCTTTTTCATTTCTGTTTTAATCGGGCCTGTTGTCGTGTTTCAGTGCGTACTAAGAGGACATATAATTTACTGGCAGCATAGCGATATGACAGTTTTTCTCTGTGCTTTACAGATCTGTGACAAGGAATGGCACTATTATGTAATCAACGTGGAATTTCCTGCAGTGACTCTTTTTGTGGATGGCGTGACTTACGAACCCTACCTAGTGACAGATGACTGGCCGATCCACGCCTCGAAGATCGATACGCAGCTGACCGTGGGCGCCTGCTGGCAAGGTCAGTGTGTGTGTGTGTGTTTACCATACATAAGCATAGAAAAACAGCCATTTTTAATGCTTTATTTAAAAGCACCAGGGTTAATTAATTGTTTCAAGGCTGCATACATCCCTTTAATGAGATAAATAAAAAAAGGAAATGATATGTTGTCCTGATTTTGTAAAGCAGGAAATTGAAAGCAGGTCTTGCGTATTCTGATACAATGTAATACTCAACATGTGACATAATTGCACTGTGCAGGAACACTATTGAAAGCAATACATTTCACAGTGTGTGCATTGCAGGCCACTGAAATGCATAATGAAATGCATTATGCTCCAAGAAACCGAATAGTCTGTGCGAAAACTGCAGGTGCAGCAGTCAAAAACATGTTTTCTTTTAATGCGCGGTTGTTACCAGCCTGAAAAATGCTGACAACATATCATAAGCATAAAGAAACCGCATCAATAAAAAGGCAGAGCAGCCCAGAGATGTTTAAAATTACATTTGAATCACAAAGGGAGATAGTGAGAAAGAAGGCGAAAATAAATAAAGAGACTAACATTTACATCCCCGGCCTGCGAGCTGTTTCCTGTGGCACAAGCCAAGCGGGTATCAAACAGGAAATTCTGCGCCGTCGTTTCCAGCGACAGGGAACGGGAGCGTGCAGAGATCGCGTTGGACTGAATAAAAGCTACCCTGCTGTCATGTTTATTACTTGAATAATTACAAAAATAAAGTGCTTCATATGAGAAAGAGACAGTAGTGATCCTTTTCTTGCTGCCTGCCTAAATCACATTCACAACCCTTGCCAGCATCATCCAACGCTTCAATCCTGATGGCATTTTGGTTGCTGCTTAAATTTCGTTTCATCCTGTGCCTGATTGCAATTTTCTTTCTGTCGTCATCATTTTCTTCCTTGCTTCATACAGCCCTCTCTTGCCGCCTCTTTCCATGAATCTCTGATTGTGAGAGAAAGCCCTGAAGGAAGGATTAGCTAGAGTGAATGGAGGACAACTTTGCCAGCTATTACATCCCAATGAAGCCGCTTTAAGCTTCACTAAGCCGCAACTGATAACTTTGCAGGCCATTAGCGAGCAAGATTGCCTTTCAGAGTCTCTCATTTCTCCATCCTCCCTTTCACCACAATCAACAACATAATGATGAGACATGTGGAATAAAAAGGCATTTAGACTGTACTTTTCACTGCCCCGAGAGCAAAAAGAAGATGCGTGTTGTTTTCTTTACAAGGTTAACCCCAGAGAACGGTTTGGCTGTTGTTGGGTCTAAACAGTTTTCTGTGGCATTAATTTGTCGTTGAGCTTGAACGGCAAATGTGAGTTCGCCGTCCCATTTCATTTAATCTGCGACACGGCCGTGGGTGTGGACTTTTTTAAGCAGCCCTCACAGTATTCAGAAATTTTAGCAAATAAGAAGCTTTAAAAAGAGCGTGGGGTGATTTTATGTGGGAAATGAAAGGCATCAATCAAAAGAAAGCAGCATAATGTACTCCTTTTGAAATCCTTTGAGAAGGCAGCAAAGAAACATGTATTCTTGGACTGGAGGTAATCCACCAGACCTTTCTCGTTTTGACTCGTCATAATAGGAAACGCGCAGTTGTAACTAATAACATTAATTATGGCTCTGCTCTTTCAAGGTGTCGCAGTAATGGCAGCGAAGCAGCGGGAGCAAAACAAGAGTGAATGAAACGCGTGCGGCTACTGGTGTGATTAGTGTGTGTGCCTTTCAAGAGAAAGTTGAGTAGGACAACAGAGTCAAACAAGATCCAGTTTTTTGAAATATTCAAACATTTTCTAATGTTGATACGCATGCATTGACCTAGAGCGCGCTAATGAGTCAGTTTGCCCAAATAAAATGCAAGAGAATCACAAAGAAAACAAGAATGGGACATGAGACAGGAATGAAACATATTTGCTTAAAAGCATCAGTCCAAGGGCAAATGTGTAATTTAATGCAGAGTATGTCTTTGAAATCTGGAGATCTCTCCTGAGGATTTTTAAGCAAATGTTTTCTGAATGATCTTCCAAAATGTCACAACTCATGTATCCAAGGTCTGCTAGCTATAGTATCTGGCATTGTACTCTTCAGTGTCTACTCTTCTCTGTTTTATTTCGTTTTGATTGATTGTGCAAATCTATGTAAAATAGATGCACGTTTGGATGTCATTTTGCAGGAAAACATGTCTTGGCGATGAAAAACCTTTACACAGGTAGAAAGAAAGGGAGATGATAGACAGGCAAATTAGGCCTTCTCTGCTCCCACTTACACCTACCTGTGTTCCAAAATGCACAATCCTCACCATCTCTGCTCTGAGTGTATGGGTTTAAGAAATGTACTATAAGAACAACAAGAGTCCACCTATGTATGGAAAATAAACTTAGATTGCTTTTTGTATGTGAAGGAACACTGTGTCACTGTAGACACAGATTGTGATATATCTACTAAGTGTCACAAAACTATAAAAACATAGCAAAAGAAGAAGTGGCAGGCCTAAAAAACTGTCTAAAAGAGATGACCAGTATCTGGAAGTCATATCCCTGAGAAATAGGGGGACGGGCAATCCAATAAAAGACCTGACACAGTACCTGTGAGATATATCTGGCCCTTCAGCTCATCTGTCTGCTGCTCACTGAAGCCTCATCAGAAATGGTCTCAGTGGAAGAGTGGCTGTCAAGAAGCTGTACTTAAGGAAAGGAAATGGTGAAAAGGCTGAAGTATGCCGGATTACACAAGAACTGGACAGAAAATCAGTGGAAACAGGTCTTATGGAGTGAATGAATCCAAATTTGTCATTTTTGGCTCAAAAATGTGAGTCTGAGTGCCTACAGCTATCTGTAAAACATGGTGGAAGCTCTGTTGTGGTTTGTGGCCAATTCAGCCAATGGTGCTGAGAAAAGTATCATCAAATTTTGATCCATCTTGAAGCTGTCTGATTATTAACAACTTCTTTCACACCGTCAATGCGGTAAAAGTATACCTTAACAGACATAGCAACAGGTCTTACAGAGCGATTAAGCCAAAGCGAAATTTTTCCAATAAATTGTCAGAAGAGAGCTACAACAATAAGTCTGTGAAGCACGATGGAGGCTCTGTCATGGTTTGGGGCTTCATTTCAGCCAGCAGTGTTGGAGATCTTATCAAAATTGATAAAAACACAGCAAATTACGGCCAGATTTTGATCCACCGTTTGGAAAGCATCTGATTGGCAAAAGTTGAATTTTTCACTATGACGATGCCCAATGATCCCATACTCTGCCAGTACAGTAAAAGCATAGTTGGATAGAAAAACATACAATGGATTATTATCAGTCATACATTGGCCTCCCTAGAGCTCAAATCTAGAGATGGCACGATACCACTTTTTTATGTCCGATACCAATATCATAAATTTGGATATCTGCCGATACTGATATGAATCCGATATAGTGTGTTTTAATCAACAAAACTGTTTTTTTAAATATCTTGCTGCATTTTGTATAAGTTCATACTCAAGTTTAAAACAACAACTACACTAAAGCTATTCTGTTATACCTGTATGCAAAAAAAAATATTTCATAGTTCAGCAATACTGATCAATCTAATAAACTTAAACCTACACCATCCTCCCTATTCTGGTATTTTAAAGAGTACTTAGCATAAATATTAAGCAACCTAACTAATAGGGTTCCAACTCCCAGCAACAACAAAAATAAATAAATAAAAAATAGGGAACCACCCCTCACGCTCCACCTCATGATGCTTAATCGACGTAATCAACCTTAATTTGATGCAGTGTGAAAAAAAATGCACAGAAATCAATTCTTTTTCAAGAAATATTAAATAGATTCAACATCTTTCTTCAACAAAATTGCAGACTGCACAGATGGTACCTTCCCAAAGGAAAAAGTACTATAGCTTACTAGGGTATATTAGACTTAACAGTTACTATATGCAGTAATGGACTTCTATACATTTTACATCAGATTAAAACTTTGGGTGTAAGATTCAGATAAATATTAAATAATTAAAAGCTTGACATTTTAAATGAGAATAAGAAAGAAAAGTATGTCTTTGTGCCCCCTTTTCCCTGTTCATGCCCTATCGGCCCCCCTGGCTAAACTTTGCTAGATCCGCCCCTGCACAGTTACCAGCGTCAGCTACGTAGAAAAAGATCCTGGAGTAGAAAGTAATATTAAATACATTCTAACAACAGCTGATCAAGCTTAAACGTGCTGCTGTTGTTCAGCCGCTGGTTTCCTCTTTCTGGTGCAAAGTGGGCCAAAAGCAAACAAGAGACACGGACTCGCGACAGAAAAGCCGATCAGCTGATCATTAAGCAGTTTCATGATTGAAGTAGCAGCCGGAGAGCGAGAGGCAGTCGCTCGTTAAGCTTAATGCAGGAATGCTTTACAAACATTCAGAGATGGACTTACACACTTGCTGTACTTCTCTCGGGATAACTTTGTCGGAGATGAAATGCCGGGTTGCTAGCGAAGCTCCAAATGCTATCCAGACCACCGACAGGTCCCGCATGCCACAGCCGCTCTATCACGTGATGCATACTGCTCCGACGTGCTAACGTTCTGAGGTGAGTTACGGGGTGTTGCAAGTTTTGTGAGGTGCTTTCGTGATATTTAATGGATCGGATTACATTTTTTATTGTTCTCCGATATCCGATCCAGTAATTTAGGTCAGTATCGGACCGATACCGATACGTAATATCGGATCGGTCCATCTCTACTCAAATCTCAACATTATTGAAGCAGAGTGCAATCAGCCAACATCCAAAGCTCTGTTTTTTCTCTGATATACTGTATCCACATGTTTGTTTGCAAATCGCTCCACATGTTGTCCATTTTCCATTTGCAGAATGTAAAGAAATGAGAGGTGGATCAAGATTTTTGCATGTAGTTTTTGTATTTTTTCATGTGAAACATTAGTGTAGAATTGTGATAACTGGGGAATAATTTTAAGTGTTTTTTCATCTATGTCATCTATAAAAAATTGAACACTAATGATTCAGCCTGTTTGTTTTTGGACTAAAGTCTGAGGTAGCACAGCACACAGACATATAAGACATCCAGATCAATCAAAGGTTTATTGATTTGGTTGTCGTTAGGTTAATTGAAACAAAATCTATAAGTTTAAGCATGTCTGCTTTCATTTAACTTATTCAACTAACCTTCTACCTTCAAAGATAAAGTCAGAACATCGTGTCATACAGACCTCCTCTTACACATACCAACAATACATTTTCTGTTACAATATGTGATGCAGGAACTGCTGCTGAGCATTCTCTCTCAGCTCCACATGTATACACCCTTGTATGATTCACACTGACTGAGCTGAGGGAGTAGATGCCTGCAGCCCTGTGCAGGCCATCTAGTTCTGAATATCATCTGCAGTGTCTGTCTACAATTCCCCCGAGCGCCTCTGTACAGAATAGCTCTGTCCCAGGAGAACCTCCTAGCTCTGCTAAATGAGTGAGCAACTTTAAATAACAAAACTGCTGAGTCAGTATTCTGCAATGCTAAAAAGTTATATTCAGTTGGAAACGAAAAGGGGGGGAAGCACTGAATAAGAAGCACCAGTAGAGGACCACTTCATACATACACTGTTTTTGTCTGGGTTAATAAACAAGTTAAGTCATTTTCCCAGATAAAATAAAATCAATATGTTTCAGTAAAAATAATAATGATCAAATTCTAGAACTGGAAATTCAATTATTCAATTCAATTAAAGACTGTGTAAATATTTCATTGCTACTGTGACATACTTGTTTGTGACACTCGGTTTATTATGAACTACAAATAGAGCGACATCCACCATTTTTGCATTACTCTAAGAGGAGCTGTCACCTTTTACGAGAATTTTCAAACACGTAAGCCATAACTGGCCTGAAAGACTCAGGCAGGAAGTAATTTACCTTAAGGGGGGGGTTAGACCTGTATGGAAATTACACCTGTCATAAGAAGTGGTAAAATTGTACCACGGGGCAGAGCTGACAGGAAAATCTGCTACGCTCTCCATATGAAAAAAGTGCACTCTTAAGAAGATGTCAGGGCTTGACAGACCTCCACAGCCTGTACTGCTGTGATACCTTTTACACAGAGGACTGTGCCAAGGTGTTGGCTTCCACTTACTGGTTTTATTTAGCTTATATGAATGGTTAGTTTGTATTTCCCACCGGCTGTGGCAGTTGCAGAACATTTTAGGTCAAACTCACACTACCATCTGTCAAAGTCATAAATCCAATGTGACAAGCTGTCAAAATCAGCTGTTCTGTTGCGTCCTGCGATGTTTCCTTGAATACTGCAGACTATATTCTGTAGGTCATGATGTCTGCTTTTCTTGCTTATCTAGAGTGTACAGCACTTAATGTATGTGTACATTTCACATCCCTAACCTAAAAATTTGTACCTAAACCTATTTAAACACCTATTTAAAGAGCAATGTTACTTTCAAAGTAATCAAAGTACTTTTTTTCATGCTGGCGCTGATGTAATTTTTTTTCATGTTTTTCTTTTAATCTAAAAGTTTGAGAGAAATAGCTCTCCATGGTTTCTGTATATTTCCTTAGAAAAGCACACACATTTTCAGTATTTTAGCCCCTTTTTCACTTAGCTTTCTTCTCCATATTGTTACGTCTGTACTTTCCTCTTCTTTTCTCTTCTTTCTCCTCTCATACATCATATATCTTCTCTCTTCCCCACTAGGTGGTGAGGTAGCAACCCCAAGGTTCACTCAGTATTTCCGTGGTAGCCTGTCGGGTCTGACGATCCGACCGGGTCGCATCGAAACCCAGAAGGTTATCTCCTGTTTGCAGGCTTGCAAAGAAGGTCTTGATATTAACTCCCTTGAAAGCCTCGCTAAGGACATAAAGGTGCGTGGAAAAAATGGATTCATTCAACTTATTTCTCCGCAGTAACAGCCAACTGCATTTGCATTGGTCTAAAAGGAAGAAGGAAAGCACCATAACTTATTTATGTGCCGCTTTTAAGTTAAAGCGCTTTCATTTCCATCTCTGGAATATAATGGAGTTGAATTTAAGACGTCCACATCTACATGCTTTTTCATAAAACCTCCACTCATCATCTTATTGATTTACTTTTGAATCTGAATGAGAACAAGTCGTTTGTTGGTTTTTCCCAGTTTCATTTTAACCCGGCCCAGTCTGTGCTGGTGGTGGAAGGAGAAGATGTGGACAGCATCAACACGGCCATGACCAAGGTCTCCTACATCAATTCTCGCCAGTTCCCCACACCAGGCCTCCGACGGCTGCATATCACCACTACAGTACAGTGAGTGCACATTTACTCTGACAGTGCGTTTTTATCTCAGCTATTTAAGAGACGAAACACACGCCATGGCTTTTAAACATCCAGCTTTCGCGCACCTGTTCATAACTGAGGAGCTCAGCTTTGGAGCAGCTCTGCTGGAAGTACTGTGAGTTAACATCTTGCTCAGGGGTGCATTGACTTTGAGAGACTGGTACTCGCTGTGCAAGCACGCACACATCTTGTGGAAATCTCGTGGGACCAGATTTATTCATGGAGGAGGAATACTCAGGATGTTTTGTGCACAAACATTTACTGGAGACATAAAACAGCCTGTCATAACATAAAGCATTAAATCTTGTCCTGAGATGTCTTCATGTATAGTGATTTGGTCATTAGCTTAGCTTCCTGCAGTGGAAATCACACCTCTGTAGTTTTCAGTACACAGGCTATATAATTATTAGCTAGATAACATACTGGAGTATGTCACCCCACATTAGCCTAATGAGCTTATCCCAGCTGCAATGGGGAAAAGGAAAATATTCATGCAAGCACTGAAGGAACAAGCAAACTCATCACTAAAAGGCATGAGCTGACCAGCATGTTCGAACCTAAAACCTTTCTACCCAAAAGCAAACCACAGCATCAACACGCCGCCCGCCCCCCTGCAACTGTTAAAATTAGATAGCCGTCCTTACATTCAGTGTGTAATGGAGCGATTTAGGGACCTGTTTGATGTGCAGAACAGCTGCACATTTAATGCTTCTGCGTTTTGTTTTCTTTTTTAATTTCTGCCTGTTTCTTTAGACATTAAGATTTAAACTCTTTCTGACATTTTAATGTTTGTGAAAATCCCCAGAAATCTAACGTGAAATGTTTAAAGAAGGTGGTCAGCATAAGATGGGTAGTGGTCACAGGCAATGCAAACAGCTACAAACAGAAACAGTGGTGAGCAAAGCAGCTGCCAGAGCCGAGCTCTCAGTGAGATGGCGTAGGGTGGATCATTAGTGTAAAAACTATTAAACCAATAAGCAGGCCAGCTGTCCCTGGTGATTGCAAAGACCATATTGCTAGAGTCTATTTTGTTATGTTTTCCCTCTTCTCTCTCCCTCTCTCTTCTTGTGCTTCTATCTCTGCCTTTGATTTGATTTGACTTGATTAAATTGACTTTGTTCACTAGTAGCAGCAGCACTTCAGGATGATGATGCCAGTCACTCAACCTGCCACTCTTTCAAGTACTTGTCCAGAAATCTCCTGCATGTTATTATTTCCCAGTACTGCAAACAGACAAACGTGTTCATGAATTTGGATTCATATTCGGTTGGCTTTTGGTGAGCTGATATTTTCTATATTTTCACCACTAGACCGAAACCTTACATTATATATTAAATGTAGTTGATGGAATAGACAAGTAGTAGGCTGATTATTTATTTTCCCGTGCATAGACCAAGACAGATGATGTGTACCTGTATGATATATATATAGTGTGCATGCACCGCCAACTGTTAACTGTTAACAAACTAAAAAAGATACAACTGAGGGTTTTGTTAAACAAATTCACAGAGAATTCACTTTCTCTTTCCCTTTGAGACGAAACATTCAAATAATCTTTTTTTATCTTGTGCGATAATGAATGTCTTTTTTTAAGATTTCAGTGGTAATTGTAAGTGGCACCCATGTTTGAATTACTACTTTGAGACTAACTCATTCCTGCGTTTCTTATCGGATCATTATTACATCCCAGTACTGATATGGATTTCCTCTACGGGGCTCATGTCTGACCCGATCTGCCTCAAAGCACTAAGCTGTAGCACATTGAATGCAACATGCTTGATTGCATATATAGATATTGCTTACTGTCCCAGAGAGAGAGACTTGTGTCTAGCTTGAGTGCTTGGTACATGTTCACGTGTCTTACGTCTTGTCTCCACAGCCATGCAGCACCTGTTCGTTTGTTGAGCAGCAAACGCAGGCGGGTCAAATCAGCTTCGTGCTGGTCGATAAAGTGAGGCGAGCTCCAGGAGCAACAATAGAGGCTGTCTGACTCTGACAACACTTCACTGCGCTCCTCGAGATAACGGCAGATAGATCCGCCTTTGCACTCAGCAGATATGTTGAATCCGCAGTCCGTGAATAGGGAAAAAAACAACAATATGTAGTCACATAACACATACAGTGTTCAGAAAATTCTTTAAGACGTTGTGTTGTTTTAAAGCCGCGGGTGTTTGCTCCATGTCACAAGCCCTGTCTGGCAGCATAAGTAGCTTATCAACATTTTCTTGGGCCATATCCATCTTTAAAATATTGCCTGTACAACAGGTACAAAAACACCTGATATGTGTAGTTAAATTAAAAATGATGTTGGACAGGGGTGTAAAGTTCTGAGATTTCTGGCACCCTTTTGTTAGCATCCACGAGTTGGACTGTGTCCATCTTGGAGGCTGCTTCTTGAAGGGTGGCAACCTTGTCACGCTGACAGTGTACACACAAACAGACTGAAATAGTACTCAGCGGTTGTACCCACTGTTGTGGGAACTACCACACTGCTGTGTAGTAGTTCCCACAGCAGTGTTGTTTCCAGGACACACACACGGACAAATTTCAAAGTGATGCACTAGAGGCCATGTGGTCAAGGCAGGTAACAAGCCAAGATTGATCTGAGACCTCAAAAGCTAACATCCCCTTTTGTGGATTTCATTTCTTTATACGTACGTGGGTGTTTTTATGTGCAGGTGAGAGTTCATTGTTGCTCGCTTTCATAATCACACCGATTCAACTTAAGTCCAGTTGTAACTGGGTTTTTCTATAGTGATATAATCTACTTACAACACAATAAAACCGACATAAAAATGAAATTCACATCCTTTCATAGAATTTTTGTCCAGAATAGAAAAGATTTTCTCGTGATAAAGCGATGGAAATGATTTTTAACAGGAAAAACTGAAAGAAAATCTTTTGAATTAATATGCACTGTACATGTTTTCATAAAGCAGCTGGCCTGTTTGATGAGTGGGTAAAACAAACTCAATGGAGAATTTGGTATTCTTGCCAGTTTTTCTTTTTTGTTGCCAGCCTGTTCTGGCAATCCAACAAACCTCAGAAGTGGTAATCAATTATGATGCCTTAGTAGAAATTGATTGCACAAACAAACCACCTCAGCGGCCACTTAAAGCCCCTGAAAACGTATTTTCTAAACCAGTTTTTCGCTAAGAGGGATTGAATATGCATAAATTTCTAAGTTTGAACTGTTAGTTTTTTTCTTCATACTGGTGTGAAATGGGCAGGCACTATTAGCACTGCAGAAATCTTCTTACAGCCCCAAAATTATTATTATTGAAATTAAAATAATCTTAAAAAGCTCTAAATACATTAGCACTTAAAAAGAGGTTTTATTGCATGCAATCCTACGCAAAAGTCTAGAGCCAACCCTTTATTTCTTTATATTTCGCTAGGAAGATGGGCATGACAATGAAAAGTGCAGTGATCCAAACATACATGGGAATAAAGCATGTAGTAGTTCTTAAGCTCTTCTTTGGATGTTGGTTGCATTCGGTTTAGATGATTCTTCCTGTTTCCTCCCTTATGAATGGCTTCTTCCACTGAGACCATTTCTAGCTTTTTTTGGTGTGTGTGCCACTTCTTTTGTTTCCACTTGACACACTGCACCCCACGCCAAGATATGTCAAGCACTTGGCTAACAGCTCTTTGGAAATCACTTCATTGGTACAAAAAATACGATTTTATTTCAGACTGTGTTGACATTTTTTGTAGAGTCGACTAAACAAATGGCAACAAAATATGTGTTTGTGTCAGGCTGCTAGTAACAAAGTGCCCAAAGATGCAATTTAAATTGTTTCTTTACTAAGTTGTCTATTACAACACTGGGTCATCCCTTGAGTTTGGTACCTTTGTATAAGGACTGAAAATGAGTGAAAAAGCAGCCAACGTCCAAAGAAAAACTTTGAAAGACCTTCGGAAAGCCTTAAAGTTTGAAGTAAAATATAAAGAAATGAGGGGTGCCTTGAAACTTCTTCACAGTAACATCAGAAGTGAAATGTTGTAGGGGTAAATTTGAAGGAAGAGTACATGAAGAGTATTTTCAAGGATGATGAGATTGAAGCTGGAAATTGAAGGAGTGATATTGAACGCTATCAGTGTGTGTGTGCCCTCAGAAATGTATTTCAGATACATTTTTTCTTATCTAGCCCTAAAGGTTTAGGCCTTTAAAACATATTTTCTCAACATCATGAACACAAAAACAATATTTTCAACCAAACCTAGCACTGTTTATGGTTTAAGATTTTTATTTTTGCTATTTTACTGTTAGCCTGCTGTGCTTATAGGTTTGCAGTGTGTGAGGTTCAGTTGGAATAAAGAAATGTCCCTGTCGCTCCCTGAGCCTTTAATTCAGAGCTGCGGTACTTAAATTATACAAAAGCAAATACGCCGCAGTGAAATCAAGAGACGTAAGCAGTGAGGCAGCAACACAGGTGCTGTCCTACCCTGTAACCTTTTCTTCTCCTCTTCTCTGTGTGTGTGTGTGTGTGTGTGTGTGTGTGTGTGTGTGTGTGTGTGTGTGTGTGTGTGTGTGTGTGTGTGTGTGTGTGTGTGTGTGTCAGGTGTTTCGGAGAGGACACATGTCTCTCCATCCCAGACATCAAGGCAGTAGTTATGGTGCTGCCGCCCAGTGAACCGAGAATCACCATTGCTGGATCTAATCGACTCGTCAGGCCTGCCAGCGACCTCCGGGGCCCGCTGGGTGTGGCACCTTTCAAAGAGCTTCACATCACAAGCACAGTAATGAAGGGAGATGGCTTCGGTGGACGTGAGTGGGCTGTTATAGATGCTCTCAGCTTATATGTGCATCTTAATGATGCTTTAGTTAATTTACAATCATCTTTTGCTTTTCTTTCTGTTGAGGTGTTTTATATTCGACCATATATGTGTTGGATATTTGACATCTTATCATTTCAAACACTTTCACACTTGTGCGATTTTGTGTGCGTGCATGCAGCCCGCAGGCCAGGAGTGATGGAGGTAATGCACAATCTGGACTACTGTGATGTTCTGGTAATTGGAGAAGAACTGAATCCAGACAGAGAAAGTCTAGAGATTCAACACAGTGCTCTGCTGGGAAAACACCTTGATGCCACCAACTCCACCTCTGGAATATCAATTTATGGTAGGCTGTGTGACCTTCTGCAGTCTCATCTTAGGGAAAAATCTGGAAAATGGCGTGCCCTTTAATCAGCAGTCAGACGATCATACATTAAGAAAGATGTAAAGTTCCCTGAGACATGTCCCTGTCGTTTAATTACAGGCTTATTTATGTCGCCAATATGCAGTTCTGCTTCATGACATGTGTTGGATATTAATAAGGCATAAATCTTTTTCTGTGTTACAAGGTGTGGACTCCATGGCTCACTATGAGCAGGCACTGAGGCAAGTGCGCTACAGGAACTGGCGACCAGCCAATCTGAGTGAGAGGAGGTTCAGACTCACCTGTTCGGAGCTCAACGGTCGCTACACCAGCAACGAGTTCAATTTGGAGGTGAGTTTGATATATATACATTCTTATCTACCAAGTGTCTCTGTCTTATTTTTATGGTTTATTTGTTTTATCTTTCAATGTTACCCTGTTTCGTCTTCTATTTGTTCTGCATAGGTCAGTGTTCTTCACCACTCGGCACCTGTGGAGCACGCCAATCACATGGCTGTCCAGCCCCAGTACATGAGACCCGTCCATCACCCACTCATGATGCACTCGCTCAACTCTCACATGTCAGGTAAGACACAAATAGAGTCCAGTTCATTTATAAAGCGCTGGTCCTTAACAACGGTCGCCTGTGGGTGACTGTTTCTCAGGAGGTAGAGCAGGTCGTGTACTAATTGAAAGGTTGGTGGTTTGATTAAAGTAGTGAACACTCATTTGCTGCTGATGTGTTCACTGGAGTGAGAATGTGTGCCGATGTGAGATAGATGGAAAGCACTTAGATATAGAAAAATACTTGTGTGAATGAGACATGCTGTATTTTATCCTGTCCTGGAAGAAAGGATAAAAGCTGAGCAGTAGTTGGTCACTGTGGAAAGGAAGAACTCGCTTTAAACAAGAGATGTTTTCCAACCAGGGAATAAGGTTCCCCCGTGAGGTACTTCTGCGTGAGCTGGGGGGGAGGACATGGACACAATAGCTAAACTAATCTGAAAACAACTGATTGAAAGCTTTGATCAGGAAGGTAGCTTAATGTAAAAACTAACAGTTGGAATATAGCTAAAAGTATAAAAACCAAGTGTTTGATAAATGTACGCAAGCTAGCTAACTGTGTTGTTTAACAAAGAAGATACATAAGATAGATAACATAACAGTAAATAAACAGTTGAATAGCAAAATTGTACATTCAGTCACTACTGTGGCCCCACTGCAATTTCTAATTTATGATTCTAATGAGCATTTAGTTTACTTGTACTCTGTTACTCCGATGTAAAGCATTTTCATTCGTTTTTTACAGGATCGTTAGAGGGAAGGGAAACGATGAGTATCATAGGAAACCACTGTTATTATTATTATTGTGTGTGTGTGTGTGTGTGTGTGTGTGTGTGTGTGTGTGTGTGTGTGTGTGTGTATGCATAATTACTTTAATCACTGTTTTTTACAGGATCGGCACCTCCTGCAGCCACAGTTGTTATCGTGGTTTGTATCGCAGCACTGGTAGTGATCGTGGTTATTGGAGTCTACAGGATCCACGCCACACATCAGGAAGGGTCGAGAGAGGACGAAGATGAGGTCAAAGATGCTGAGGAAGAGTGGGACAACTCTGCGCTCACCATCACTGTCAACCCCATGGAGGTAACTCTGAAAGATGTGGTTTAGCATTTAATGCCATTATCAGGGTATTTTCTTTAGAAGAAGGACAGAGTGGAAGACTGAAGATAATGTCCACAGTACTTGTTAACAGTATGAACGTACCTGCAGTTGTGTCGTTTATACGCTGATTTTTGTTTGTTGTTCTCTAGAACATAGGAGGACCTCAGGCTCTGGGTGATGAGGTAAGGCAAGAAGAACATGAGGAGGAGGAAGAAGAGGAGGAGGAAGAGCTGGTGGGAGGAGTGACAAGTGTTGAGTCGGAGAACAGCGATGAAGAGGAAGATGATGATGAAGGGAGAGAAGCTGCTAAAGAGAGAAAGCAGAAGGGGAAACTCGGATGGGACAGTTCCTCCATAACATACTGATCACGAACATGTAAACATTAACACATATGTGCACAAACACACGCTCATGCACATTCTCATCGGACACACACATAAAAATACACAGCACACACGTATCAACCAGACATTCCTTCATGCTCTGTAAAGGTATACACACACACACACACTCTGATGAAATAATTTACAATCTGTTGCTGGAAAATACTCTTCGAATCTTCCCATGTTGTCATTTTTAATGTAACATCTCCCCCTGCTGGACGCAGTCAAACATGGCGTATGACTGAATGGAAATCGTTGTCTGTGTGTGCATCATTATTCACGTCACAACCAGTAAAGCAGAGAAAAATATGTCAAACAAGCACAGTCGAGTCATTTATTATGTGGGCACATTATAAATTCAGTCCCAAACTCTGAGCCACGAGCCAGATCTTAAATGATGTGACACTGATACGAAACACAAGCTTAAAATTGACTTTTATCCCAGTGTTCAGTATGTGTATCGTATCCTCCGTTACTTTTAAATCTTTTATCCATCAAACTGATTGTTTTTATCAATTTAACAGCAAGGTCTATCCATCTACGCATCAGCTAGTTCATGTATCTGTAACATCTTTACGTAGAATTCCCATGGCCCTGATAGTAGGTATGACATAGCTGTGCTCTCTCTGTGTTTCCTCTCTTCTCAACCACAACACGTTTATGTCCTTAAAGTCTGTGGTTCTGTGGCCTGGACACTAAAGAGAAACATTCCACATTTGTCCTGATTTACTGCATGTACAGAACAAAGTAGAAATATCAATTTTTAAACGGAATCTTTCATCTTTGAGTTCCTTGGATTATCTTGAAGCTAAAACAGTCACTTTTCCATTAGCTTAGAAGCTGATTGTTTGCATCTGTGTGTGTGTGTGCCAGATCTATCCGTGCTGTGGCCCAAATGTTTACTGTTTAGGAGTAGCTAACTTTGGTTTTTACTCAGCACATGCAGTGATACAGAAATGTTGCAGTTTGCCACTATGACCCCATGTTTCCTTTGGTTTTATCCATAGTAAAGGGAGTCCTCTATGCAATTATGGACCTACCATAAAGGATCGGTGCACAGAAACAGGGGTACTCCAGATATAAGAGACAGATATAGAATTGATGCAGAACAGGCTATAATATCCTGACTTTAGTGCCTAGTATTGATCATTTTCCAGAAACAATATACATTGCACCTCCCATCTATCAGTCAGTAGCATCTCATCTTAGACCTGCCGGTTTCACAAACACCTAACTTGTCACGAGTTTATCTAGTTAGACTTGTCTCAGAGTCAGGCCGCTGTGATGTCTAATGTTGTGTACAGCGTCCTTGAGCAAATAAAATAGCTTTTGATGCCAACAATTTATAATGAGTTATATACTGTAGGATCTCGCCTTTAGCAAAACCAACAAAGTAGGATTTTCTTTCCTATTTTGTTCAGTTGCAACAGGCGCGTCTGTGAAACTGGCTGCAGAAGTCCACATCTGCAGCTTGTAACACAGGCTTTCATGTCAAAGCAAAGGACACCCACAGATATCAGCGTGCTGTTTTTATCCCTCATGTAAAGGAAAGTAAATTCATTGTGCAAAGTTGTCGGAGCGCCCGTTTGAAGTCGTGCGTAGATGTTGACAGAAACGGTGGTAAATTTAGGAGAAAAGAAGCAGCGCTTATACAGTATATCCACATTCCTGCACAACTTCACCACAGCTACAAGAAGAAGTGGATACTTCACTTACAGTCATTCCTCTTTGTACCGGCGTCATTACTGATTAACACTCACTCTGACAAAATTAAATTCCAGTTTGTTTAAAAGCTAAAAGAAACCGTGACATTCCCATCTCTGCTCACAGGAAAGCACCGGTCACACGTTCGTGTGTGGACAGTATCTATGACGACCTCTCTCACTGAGCTCTCTGATACTATGTGTCCTGCTCACCTGTCCCTCCTTCTGTTGGCCTGTGGTTGTGATGTCATCATTGTGAAATAACTGCCTTGTTTCCTTTTTCCCTCCCTCTTTGTCATAATATGCTTCTGAAGATTAAAGATTAAAAAAAGGTTCTTTTACATATAATAACAAACCCTGTAAAAATGTTCAAGACACTTATTTTATATATCAGTTTCTTTTTCTTTTTGTAAACTCTGTGGTTGGGATTTCTCTCTCTTTAGTGGTCATCCCACTGCTTCCTGTATATTGACCAATAAAGACTTGTTTTAGACTCTACAAAGCTCTCCTTCCTGTCTCTACGCTATACACCTGACCTGATGTGCACTGTGTGTGCGCATGCGTGTGCGCGTGTGTGTGTGTCGAGCAGCTTATAAATTGAATAATTAATGAGCTGTCATTGTAGGTGTTGGCCAGCTGCATGAATGCATCATGCTGGAGCTGGCTGCCTGTGTGTTTCATTTGTTTTCATTACAGGCTTACACAGACAGAGGCAGGTGGGGTTCACATGGAATCACTGTGTTTATTCAAATTGCCTCTGAGCCAAAAGGAAGGAAGATGCTCTGTGTAATAGATTTTCAATCTGCAAAATGGTTCGTGCACGAGGTGAGCAGTTTGAAAACCCAGAAACAAGAGTTTTTAAAAGGTCCCAAAATAAATTGGGGGAACTTTGAATTTTCAATCACTTACCTGCATCTTCTGTTTTTTGGAGGGGGGACAATCCTGAAATGATCCTTGTCTTCATCCCTTAAAATAATCACTGGACTGTTTTTCATATAATTGCCCAGAACATATTGTATGTGCATAGCAGGTTATTATTAGCAAGGATTATTTCTGCATATTCAGTCGTTTTAGGACCCCACGTGCCAAAACAGCTGGGTCATACTGTGCCACAAGGTGCAGCACTCAGCTGACGCTACAACAATTTGTCAGCCTCTCTCTGTTTCTGTCAGCGGGTGCAGGTGTAATTGCAAAGACTAACCTTTATTTCCTTCATCATCATGGTGTATCCTCTATCAGACTCGTATTAGTCAAACCATTTCCTGATTCCTTTCTGTTGTTTTTCATGTTTCTGCCTTAAGCACTCTAGTTTCACCAAAGCATTGAAGCTTTTTATTGTCTAACCTTTGAGCTATTTGCCCGTTTTTGTTTAAATTTGGAGTTTCAGGTTTCACAGTTTCTATTTTCATATGCGTAGTAAAGGCACAGGCACAGTTAACAGCACACTATGATGGGACCGACTGTTTCTTCTTCACTGAACTCTTCACTCTGTGTGTTTGTATTTAATCATTACATCTAACGGGGGTCATTTGTCATTTGTTAGTTGAGGTTTTCTCTCATATTGTTGTAAGGTCTTTATCTTACACTATAAAGCACCTTGAGGTGACTGTTGTTGCGATTTGCTGCTATATAAATGAAATTGAATGTATGATCTTATAACTTTTTGGAGATTTAATCAAATATGTCATATATATCAATATCAACATGTCACAAAAGTGGTGGCACCATTATTGGGAAAACGCTTTTTCCTTTGGTCACTAGAGGGCGCTACAGCAACAAAAACAAAAGCGCCTTGCCCTAAACAGTTCGGCTTCACAGCTGCTTGTTTGATCAATTTCTTAGATTAAAATGTTTATTTGTTTTTTGTTTTGTTCTTACTTTTTCATAAAAAAAGATAAATATTAATCTAAACTCGTGTAATATTCATTTTTATTGAATTAGAAAAAGCTAAATGTTGTGGTAAAGATTCTCACTGATTGGGATAGTGTGCATTCAGTGATGCAATATTGTGCAACTGGGACATATTGAAAACACAACAGTTGTGAACAGGGGTGTCACTAGGTTTTAAGGACAGGGGGGGCTTAGCCCCCAAGAGATGCACACGACATGAACGAACGTAGTGAATGAGCACAAAATTTCACAAACAGAAAACAAAGACTGAGAAATTGTTTTCCTACTTTTTTGGACAGATTAAACATCCTAGGCCACCAATAGATCTATTGTTTTATTTCAGTCTGCTTTATAATACAGTACAACAAAAAAACAGAGGAAATGTGTTTGCTGCATCAATAACAAGAAAAAAACTGAAAATAAAAAAGTACATTTTTCTGGCTGCAATCACCAGTTACTTGGTGGGTGGAAGCATCAAAGAATGACGTCTGTTTTTAAGAGTGGCAAATCGGTCAATCACTCTGTTGTGACTCAGATGCTGAAGCGTGTCTTTTTCAATAGACATGACTGCAAGACTGTGAAGTCTTTTCTGACCCATTGTTTGACGCAGCCAGGAGTGCAGCCGACGCAGTGCACTAAAGGACCGTTCGCACGAGCAGCTGCTGACAGGCACTGTTAGGGCAACTTGGATGGTTGCCTTCAGAGAGGGAAACATGTCTGAATCAAGGAGGTTGTACACAGACAACATATTTTTGGGTGGACATCCACCCTCTGTTTTCCGGGTAAGAAAGTTTCTGGCCACCAGAACCTCCTCTTTTTTCAGGTCAAGTCTGTAGTGCTTTGCAAGTTCATTCAAGTGTGGTTCACTCAAGAAGTTCTCAGATTTAGGACTTCATGCCTGGACGCCTTTTAGCAGCCCTGCATCTACACTGCAAAATCTTTGATCAAGCTCGCCAACCATCCGATCCACACAAGGGAAAAGTAACTCTCTTTTCAATGTGTCTGAGTTGTTCAATTCAGTGCGTGAACCCACAGTTGCCTCCAGGACAAAATCCTCCATTTTCCTCTGTTTGTGCCTTGTCTTGGCACCTGGTTCAGGGATACTGTGGGTGTTACACAGGGCCTTGGTTTTCTCATACAGCTCTGTAGCAAATGCATCTGAGTGTTTGCCCTTAAGTGTGTCACACACAGCTTGTTTGCAGATAAAAGCTTCTGCCAGGTCTAAAGTCTCTTTCTGCAGGAATTTGTGGAGTCCTTCGGTTACAGACAGAATCGACTGAAACATCAGTAGTGCATAGACTGCTGAGAACTTGTAGAGCTTTGCTCTGAGACCAACAGCTATGGGGGATCCAATTGCAGATAGGCACTCCAAAATGGCAGGCAATGTCTCAAGAACTGCACTGATTGATCGCAACTGACATGCCCAGCGAGTGTTTGAAAGTTGCACAAGCTCAGTTTTTGTCAATCCAAGCTTTGCCTGAGTCTCCATGAACTTATGATGATTGACTAGGGAGGTGCTGAAGAAAGAATACACACACTCCAACAAGCTGAAAAGCTCCACAGCCTCTGGGACAGCCTTGCAAGTATTGCACAAAACCAGGTTGAGTTGATGAGCATAACAATGCACATAGATAGCCTCAGGATGGAGCCTTCTAAAATGTGCTTGTACACCTCCAGTGGAGCCACTCATAACGGCTGCACCATCATATGTTTGTGCTACACACTTAAGCTCTGCAAGACCATAGTTTTGGATCTGCTGCTGAATCTCATTTGCAATGGACTGGGCATCAAATGATTTTATCTCTGCAAGTGCAAGGAAACGCTCCTTCACTGCCCCCTCTGACACGTACCTGACACAAACAGCTAACTGCTCTGCCTTTTTATCCCTTGCCTCATCCACCATGATGGAATAGACTTTAGACTTTGTCATTTCAGATACAATGACACTAGTAACTTCCTGGGCACAACAGTCAATCATGTCATTCTGGGATGTTGGTGAGATATACTGTGCATTTGATGGGGGATTATGTTTTTGAAGAAAAGGATCAAACTCCTTCAAAAGCTCCATGCACGCAAGAAAATTCCCTCTGTTTGGGCTGTCTTCACCTTCATCATGACCACGAAAAGGGAGTCCCTGTCTCCCTAACATAGAGGTGACTGCAACAATTCGTCTGAGATACTCTCTTCTTTCGACTATCTCACTCACATTTGCAGTTGCTATCATCTGTGCAACGTTTCCCTGTTTGCTAGTTCCCTGGTAGCTTTTCCATGTAACAACACTTGAACTTGCCTGTTGACCTTTTTCTCCCTCAGCCACTCCTTCTGCCTCACCCTTCAAGATACATTAAAACATACTGAATTGTAATGTAAATTGCTAATATCATGACTTCTGCTCCCGCTCCACAGTAATTTGTTGCTCCCAAATATTTTGAAGTTACAAACATTATATTTTGAGCACGCATGTGACTAAAATGGTTGCAATTTAAAGCCCTGAAAAATATTACTAAATTACTTGAATTGAAGTAATATTAAAATAGAACCCTCAAAAATATGTGAGTCAGGCTAATTTGACTTATATACATATCTCTCTCTTTGCTCTCTCCACTTTCTAACCTTGACTCTCCTAAATAAAAGCTCAAGTTAAACAGGTCTTATATGTTGTACCGTGACTGAAATGTTTCATATTTCATATCCATATTGAGTCCCATAAAATTCTAATCAGACTGTCTCCATCACAAATGACTCCGTCCTTTGACTCACCTCTCCAGCAGACGTCTCTCCCCTCTGCCTCTCTGTGCTCCTCTGCCCTGACTCCTACAGGTTAATGGGGATGGAGTGATTATTATTATTTCCACTGATGATAACCATACCTGAATGAGCTCAGCTGGATTTTTCAGAGCTAAAACGAGTGACAGAAATTAACATTATGCTAACAATTTAACTTAGTGCGCTAGCCAGGTTTTTATTTACAAAATGGGGAGCACCTGGTTCATTATTTACATGGGACTCTCTGCTGTTAGCTGGAGCTAACTAATTGTTACTACCAGCCAGTGATGAAGACTTACTTTCTTGAAAAACTTGCGTATATCCATGATTTCTTGCCGTTTGCCACATGCACGCTAGTGTTTCTGCAGGTGTATACGAGCGGAGTGTAAAGTAGCAGTGAAAACGAGGACTGGATTTTCAGTCATGTGGATGTCCCCTGTGAACAACTGGAAGGGATTGGATAACGAAGCACTGACGCTACCTTAACAATGGAAAGCGAAAGGGACCAACCGAGTTATGATCATATTTGTGTGAATAGCGACAGGTTTATATTATTATTTCTTTAAACTCATATTCCTGCTGTGATATTCTGGATTAGGCTCTTAAAAGGATCAGGACAGAAGGACGTGGATAGGTGCCTTTATTGAACAGCAGGACATCGCACACTAACTTGTTGTTTCTTAGCGGTGCAGAAAACTACCCTTTTTTGTTGTTATATATTGGTCAACCAAGAACTAGCCCTGTAACAGGCACTTCTGTATTTTACCACTGGGGGGCAACAATTCACTCTATTACATTCCTCCCCTTTTAGATTTGTAATTGAAGTAAGCAACCCTTTAAAGAATGTATTTCATTGCCCCCACCAAAAAGAAATATTCTGTGGCCCTTACGAACAATGAACAAATGTAGCCATTACTTCCATTATTAACTCTTCACTTCTAAAATAACTGGCAGTAAATAACTAAAACATAACTCTACATTTTCAAAGATTCAGTCTCTTTGGGGGAACTCTGCGTCTCTCTGGGTATCTGCGTTCCACAGATGGGCTTTGGGTGGTTTCTGGGTTGGATACTGGTGGTTCATCGGTTGTCTGTTTAGGTGGTTCAGGAGGTAAGGAGTGTGATGTTAAAATCCCAGGTGGACTTGGTGGTATCTCTGGAACAACACTGTCCATAATCACTTCTGGCCGTCCCTCTGAAACCGGTGAAAATATAACTGGGGGTTTCTCCACAGTCTGTCTCCATGGTAACAGGTGATCCACATGTATTGTGCGTGTTCTCTGTCCCTCTTGTATCAGGTAAGTAACACTTCCCATTTTCTTCAGAACTGTTCCCTGAGTCCATTTTGTTTCCCCCCCCCTGAAGTTTCGGATACGCACAGCGTCTCCCTCCGAAAAAACACGAACAGGTTGGGTTTTGTAATCATGGTGTCGCTTCTGCTCAGACTGTTTCTGTTCAATGTGTCTGCTTAGTTCAGGTTTCAGCAGGCTGAAGCGAGTCCGGATCTGACGTTTCAGGAACAACTCTGCTGGTGTACGACCCGTTACAGTGTGCGGTGTACTGCGATACATGATAAGGAAGTTTGCCAAACGATGACTGAGTGGCAATGTGGGCTTACCATCTGCTTCCAGCACATTTTTCATCAGGGATCGTTTCAGGATTTGTACTGACCTCTCTGCTGCCCCGTTTGATGCAGGATGATAGGCAGGAACAGCTGTGTGTCTGATCCCATTTAACTCCAGAAACTGATTGAATTCCTTTGACACAAGTTGAGGTCCATTGTCTGAAACAAGCTCTTCTGGAAGTCCATATGAAGCAAATAACCCTCTCAAAACCTCAATGGTGTTGTGTGAGGTAATGGATGGCATAGGGAACACTTCCAACCATTTTGAATGACTGTCAATGACAACTAAAAAGTACTGCTTGCCTTTTTCAGCGAAATCAATGTGAATCCGTTGCCAAACTCTCTCAGGCCACTTCCACGGATGGAGTGGTGCAACGGGTGGTGACTTCTGTACAGCCTGACAGACTGAGCAGCTTTGAACCAGTTCTTGTATATCACCATCACAGCCTGGCCACCACAGGTAACTGCGAGCGAGTGCTTTCATACGACAGATACCTGGATGTTCATGATGCAGGTCTTCCAGCACTTTCTGTTGGTAAACCAGTGGAATGATGACCCGTTGTCCCCAAAGAACACATCCTTGTTCTGCTGACAGCTCGTGTCTGCGTGTAAAGTAAGGCTTAAGTGATTCGTCTTGCATATAACTTGGCCACCCATTCATGGTGTAGCTCCAGACCTTGCTGAGGATTGGATCCTTCATGGTTGCTCTCTCAATGTCTTTAGCTACTATTGGTAGCTCTTCCACATGTGAGAAATAGAAGATACTTCCCTCAGCGGCAATGTTGTCTGGCGTATTCCGAGGTAGACGTGACAATGCATCTGCATTAGCATGTTCAGCTGATCTTCTATATTCAATGTCATAATTGTATGCCATTAGAATAAGAGCCCAGCGTTGCATTCTTAGTGCAGCGAGTGTTGGGACAGCTGACTTTGGCCCTAGTATAGCCAGCAGTGGCTTATGATCTGTTATGAGGGTGAATTTCCTTCCATACAGATATTTATGGAATTTCTTTACTCCAAAAATTATGGCAAGGGCCTCTTTTTCTATCTGGGCATACTTTCGCTCAGCTTCAGTTAATGTTCTTGATGCGAAAGCCACAGGCCTTTCCTCTCCATTTTCCATGACATGAGAGATGACTGCGCCCAATCCATAAGGTGATGCATCGCAGGCTAACTTCAATGGCAGATTTGTGCTGTAGTGCACCAACACTTTGTTCTGCAGCAGTAGACTTTTTGCATCCCTGAATGCTTTTGCACATTCCATGGTCCAAATCCATTTAGCATCTTTTCTCAACAGGTTATGCAAAGGCTGAAGAATGGTGGATGGATTTTCCAAAAATCGACTGTAGTAATTTAGAAGACCAAGAAAGGACTTCAGTTCAGTGACGTTTGTTGGTTCTGGTGCATTTGCTATGGCTGCTACCTTTTCCTCTAAAGGATGCAGACCATCCCTGTCAATACGATGTCCCAGGTACTCCACACTGCTCTGAAGAAAGTGGCACTTGGAAAGCTTCACTCTGACACCATGCTTCTCCAGACGTGTGAGTACTTCCTCCAACCTCTTCAAATGATCCCTTTCAGATGAAGCAGTGATGAGGATGTCATCCAAAAAGCAGGTGACATGCTCCATCCCCTGAAGGATTTGATCCATCACAGACTGGAAAAGAGCCGGAGCACTGGAAACACCATAGCTGAGGCGATTGTACTTATAGAGACCTTTGTGTGTGTTGATGACCAGATACTTCTCTGATTCTTCATCTAACTGTAGCTGCTGATAGGCATGAGAAAGGTCAAGTTTACTGAAGGATGTTCCTCCAGCTAAAGTAGCAAACAAATCTTCAGTATTTGGAAGTGGATATCTTTCCTCTTCAACACACTGGTTGACACTGACTTTGTAGTCACCACATATCCTAATTGTTTTGTCTGCCTTTGGCACAGTAACAATAGGGGATGCCCACTCACTTTTCTCAACCTTTGAAATAACCTTCACCTTTTCCAATCTGTCCAGCTCCTTTTCCACAGCTTCTTTTAGTGCATAAGGAACTGGGCGAGCTTTACAGAAAATTGGTGTGGTGTTTGGTTTAGTGTGGATTCTAGCTTTAAATCCCTTTATGCAGCCTTGGTCATCCGAAAACACTGCCTGATGGCGCTGAATCACTTCTAGTACTCCTGGCTTTGCTTCTTTCTGCACCAGTACCTTGTGTACTGTGAAAATCTGTTTCCAGTTCAGCTGTAGTTTCTTTAACCAGTTTCGTCCAATCAGAGCTGGTCTGTCTCCCTGAACAACGATCAGTGGTAGGGTGATGTTTTGAGTCCCATACTGTACTGGTAACATAATATATCCACGCACAGCAATGTGTTGGCCTGAGTAGGACTTGAGCTTTAGCCCACTGGCTGGTTTTATAGGGAAATGAGTGAGATGCATCTGATAATACTTGTCTGATACTACCGACACTGCTGATCCTGTATCCAGCAGCATGGTGGTGTTCTTGCTCCCAAGCGCAACATCCACTGTGTATCCCTTCTCACTGGAGGTGATGGAGTACGTTGAATAAACTCCAAAAAGTTCAGCTTCATCATTCCTACTTGAGCATTCATCCTCAGTTTCCAAATACTGAGTTTGCTGACTGAATTTTTTATTCCTGCAAGCACGTGCAATGTGTCCTATTTTTGCACAAACATGACACTTTTCGCTCCTAAATTTGCACTCACGTGCTGAATGCTTTCCACCACAACGATAACATGGTTGCTTCATTCCTGTGTCTTTTTTAGGTCCCTTCCAGTTCTTTGGCTTGTTATTGCCCTCTTGCCTGTTCTGTCCTTTCCATCCTTTGTTGAAAAAATTTGGAGCATTTGTCAAGGCATTTACATGGCGAGGGTCCTGGCGTCCTGAGAACTCCATCGTATTTTTCGAAGCGAGTTCCATGGATACGGCAATCTCACATGCACGTGGAAATGTAAGATCCTTTTCCGATAGTAGCTTGCGCTGCACAGCATCAGAACGCAGCCCACTAACAAAACGATCCCTCAGGGCCTCATCCAAATATTGTCCAAAATCACATGTGGCTGACAACTGCCTCAGGGCGACAACATAGTCAGAAACTGCCTCCCCTTCTTTCTGGTTACGTTTCTGAAAACGAAAACGCTCAGCTATCACCACTGGAGTCGGCTTATAATGCGCACTTAACGCCCCAGTCAGCGCTGCATATCCCATGGTACTCGGTACCCTCGGAGACACAAGATTCTTTAGCAGCCTGTATGTATCTGCTCCGATCACAGAGAGAAACGTGCACACTTTCTTCTCATCGGAAACATCATTTGCCAACATCCATTGCTCCAACCGCTCCAAATATGACTCAAAATCTTCCTTCGATTCATTATACTCTTCAACACGACCCACATGCATCGCCATGTTAGCTCACCAAAAGCTGTTCCGCTGCAGCCGTGAAGAAAACGTCTTGATTTGTCTTTTTCTTTACATGTGAACACAACCCTCCTACAGCCTCTGTCACGCTGTGGAAATCTTTAGAATCCTCGTCGCCAGTTGTGATATTCTGGATTAGGCTCTTAAAAGGATCAGGACAGAAGGACGTGGATAGGTGCCTTTATTGAACAGCAGGACATCGCACACTAACTTGTTGTTTCTTAGCGGTGCAGAAAACTACCCTTTTTTGTTGTTATATATTGGTCAACCAAGAACTAGCCCTGTAACAGGCACTTCTGTATTTTACCACTGGGGGGCAACAATTCACTCTATTACACCTGCATCTTTATATTGAATTTGTCTGCAAGTTCTGTAAAAAAAAAAATCGAATAAGTTAAAAAAAAAAAAAAAAAAAAAAAAAAAAAACCCCACCAAATTATTTAGGGGGGCTTAAGAATATTTTAGGGAGGCTTCAGCACCCCTAAAATAGGCCTAACGACGCCACTGGTTGTGAATCACTGTGCGTGTCCAGAGCGAGGGAGACTGCTGCTGCTGCCCTGGGGTGTGCAACATGTTCAGAGACACAGCTCTGAACATGATGTAATGATTGTGCCACAGGACAACAGCTGTTTGGAGAACAAGAGCAGGTTTATGCTGTATATAAAAATATAGATGTAGCTGCTCAGTGTAAGGTAACACTGATCCGATCATCTTGGTTACCTTTTATAGTCGCTTTGTCTTATCCAGGAGTTGGGAATCAGTCATACAGCTCATGTAACATCTACTTATATCTGACTTCAGCTGGCTAAATCCGCAAAGAGCACTAAATGTCAGCGCAGCAGCAGGTCAGCTGATCACAGTCTGTACACAAAGAAAAGAAATCGACTGAAGCGCCCAATGCAACATTTTTACTTGTTTTTTTCTTTATTCTCGCCCCCTGCCAAATCTCACATTAATACAAATACATACTAAATACATGCAAACCGATCTTACAAGGTTCAGCTCACAACTGTGAAGCATTACTGCCCCCTGCTGGTGGAAGGCCTAACTCACCTTCCAATGACTGCACGTTGAGAGATCAGTTCTGCGAAAACTCCACAAAAAACAGAAAACTGTTACATGCACGGTTGTTGGCTGATGAAGAGGAACACATACCAATATGAATTTATGCGCTGTTAAACAGGTTGTAAGTTTAATCTTATCTTGCAATATTTTAAAATGAAACAAACAGCCACTTGTCAGCTTTCCTGCAGAAAGCCAAACTGTACATGTAACTAAACTTCACACTTGGTTTTTGCTGTAACGATGTTTCTTGGCAGTAAATCTTATATTGTTGGAAAGCCAGTTTATTTCCCCTTAAATGATGCCACATTTGTAAGACAAATGCATTTGTGAGTTGAGCAGTAGAGTTGAGTGTGTGGGCTGTGTCCATGAAAAACTTGCCAAATCTTCTCTGCCAATGCCAAACAGCTTATTCTGCTGCTGACTCTTCTTCGGTGTCGTTTAATGGATTGGGTGATTGAAGTCTGAAGAAACAAGAAACATATTGGCAATTTTAAAAATGGATTCATTTAGCAAAAAGGGGCCTGAGTAGCATATGGACAAACATACACCACCACAGCAGCCTGCCACAGTCTACTCATGCTGGTGACCAACTTGGTCACACACTGCTGTGGGATGACATCCCATTCTTCAAGAGTTTGGCACAAACAGCACGCCCAGACTGATCACACAAGTTTTCAACAGGGTTGAGGTCAGGACTGCAGGCAGTAGGTAGTCTGGGATAAACATGGAGGTCAAAGTTTGGTTGTCCATGGCAACGAGATATGGGATTGCCTCTGGTTGCAGACATCTCTCTGCATTGAGATTACTTCCCATGATTAAAAGCCTTTTTTTCCAGCGAGGGAGATGCTGCCCCACACCGTCACACTTCCTCCACCTAAGGTGTTAACCTATTAGTGCATAATCAGGATAGCTTTCTCTGCGTCTTCTCCACCTTTTAACCTTTTCATCCAACTATTGTAGGCAGAATCTGGACTCCTTACTGAATATAACATTGGCTGTGTGAAGTTTGTTCCAGAGCTGCTTCGTAGAGAGCCGTCGGTCATATTGTCCCACAAACCTTAACTGCAAATCAGTGGCAGACTGCCCATTCGGTTTTCTTAGGACGGCCACTCTGCAGCCCGTCTCTGACATCGTCCATTATATGGAACTCATTCTTCAATCTGGAGATGGTACTTGGGCTCACTCCAAATAACACTGCTCGAAGTTGGCTTATTTTACAGGCTCTATCCAGATCAGTCAAACGTGGCATGCTTAGAGGAGACAACAACTGACTGCTGTAGCAGGGTCCATGCTCACAGACGCTGACTAAAAGGTGCTAATCAGACGCCTGATAGTCAGCCCCGGGTGGGAACCAGAAGCTCAAAACAAGGTTCAGCAGCAAAATAGGCTGTTTGGCAGAGAAGATTTGGCAAGTTTTTCATGGGTGCAACCTGCATACTCAACTCTGCTGCTCAACAAATGTGGGACCATTTAAGTGAAATAAACAGGCTTTGGAACAGAATATGATTTATTGCAAAGAAGCATTGCTACAACAAAGAAATAATCGCACAAACACAAATTTCCTTACTTTTCGTGTTAGGCTCACACATGCCAACACACGTGTTGGCATGTGTGAGCCTAAACTAAAGCATATTTAACTTTTGTCATTGGCGCTTTGATGTCTCATAAGCATCCTAAAATGACTCTTAATTTGAAGTTTGCAAGAAGTGTTCAGAAGCCTCAGCGTGTGGTCAGTCAGTGGTGATCCCACAGAGCTTTTCATTGACCGGCACTCATTAAAGTGGATCTATTAAACACTAAGATCTTGTGCATATAAAGAGTTGCAGCTTTGTTCTGGCTTGGTGTTCACAGTATTGCTGACTGTTCACTTCTGTACACACTGGATCCCTGAGGATGAAGAAATGCAATTGACTAATTAGTAGCTTAATGTGCCTTCTTAACTGAAGAGCACCGCATGTTCAATAACACTGTAATGGACCTCAGAGGTGCCAGAATGCAATTAATAGCTATTGACTTTGTTCAGCTCTTTTACTGCAAATATGTGTTGTTGTTTTTTATAGTCTGTAGATCTCTTGATTGGCTTTTTCACTGTAAATTAATTTAATGTTGTTGTTCCCCGGCAACCTGGCCAGAGTGGAATTGAATAACCGATGGATGGATGGATGGATGTTCCCCATATTTATCCAAAGACAAGGATATGCTAACACTCATGATCAAGATATGCAACTTTAACACTGAGGGATGAAACCAAGTGGACAAAAACTGTCACGCTCTGACACACATCAAACACACCCTCTGGAATGGGTTAGGATATTTAAACACAGGATTAACACAGTTTCATCCTGTTGGACTGTTCCAGCATTGGCTGGAAAAACTACGGACATATAGTATGTGTGTGTTTCTGTGCTTTGCCTACTAATTTTCCGACACACTTACAGACTTGCACGCACACAGTCCCTCGTATGTGTGTCACACACCATAGCAACACCATCAACCCTGTTATCAGGCAAAGGGTCCTGTTTCTCATCCCTGTTCTTTTCCTTCGCGTTTCAACCTGTCCTCTTGTTTTGTTTTTTACTTCACTAATGGACCGCTGCGTGTGTGCTGATCTGCTGGGGTAGATGAGAGGCTGCAGTGCAAATGCACGTAATTATTATTCTTCTGGCTAAGAAGTAACATTCTCCTTGCTTTAAGGCAAAGTGGGAGTTCCCTCTTCTCTTTGTCTCTCTGTGTTGATTTTTTTCAGGGCTGGTATGAGCACACTGAAAAACACTGTAGCGCCACAGCCAAAACAGCCCATGCAGTCCCAGATGGTCACAGTCATAACAGTTTTATGTGATGAGTGCTCTGGCTCGCTCAGCTACATTGGCAACACATAATGTTTGTTTCCCTCAGCACATTTGTTCAGCGAGTCCCTTTTTTTATCTAAAAACTGATGACAGGAAAGCAAAATATTGAAGGATGTCGCTGCTGTTTATTCAGATAGCTCTCCACTTTAAACATTTTCTCTCCTGGTCTTTATCGCCACTCCGAGGCCAAACTATCTAACTCGGGGAGGAAAAAAGGAAAGGCGCGTTGTGTTGCGGACCCTTTTCACACCTCTGCTTCCTGCCCAAGTCCCAGAATAGAAAATAACAGCAGCTTTGTTGCCAATTCTCTGCTTTAGCGAGCATGAGGGTCAAATGTTTTGAACAGACTGGATACAGCAGGCACTGTATTCCTCTAAGGTCAGATATTTTATTTTAGTATAAGCTAAAAGGATTTTACTACCGAAGACATGATACTCATGCTTGCCTCTGCTGTGCTCTCCAGATTTTTGTCACACCATACATTTCACTAAGCTGCTTTACTTTTTGCTCGGACACTTGGCGAGAGCACAGACGTGGAACTGGAGATATTTATATGAGGTCATTTTCCAAGCTACACAAGTTTGAAATTGTTGTGTGAATTGATCTCGAATGACTTTTGTGTTATTTGAGAGATGCAAGATATTCTTTGGGGGCAGATTGAAGTGAAAAATCTAAAAGTAGAAGGAAGGCTTGTTGTCTATAATCCATCATGGAGAAGTGCCTGTTGTTGTAATAACATTTCACATATTTTCTACTTCCATGAAGGAGGTGAGTCTCCCCAGGCCAGTCTAAGTAAGGTTGTGGGATTTACTTTAGTTATTAAAATTATTGATAACTGCAAGGATGCAGTGAATAACAATGTTAATCATCCACCAATTTAAATGTATATATTTTTAAATTAAAGCATTGTTGTCTCTGAATGTAAGATACACACAGAGATGTCTTTTTGAATTTACTGTCTCATATTAAAAACAAGATTACCAGATCTGCTGTGGAGTTTGAGCAAGATTTATGCTCATGTGACTCATTAGGCAGATAAAACTGCTGATGGTCTGCCTTCTGTTAGACATAAAGAGTCTGTGTGTGTTTAAGGATACACAATGTCCTGTTAAACTAAGTGTTGGATCCATCTATGGCAGGATGATGACGCAGGAGCATCATTACATGGTCTGTCTGCTATTGATCTCCAAAACAGTCCCCTGTGTGCTGAGATATGGTGAGCCTGGACCTAATGATGTTTCAGTGGGAGTCTGATTTCAGATTGTGCAGCGGAAATATGACGCCTAAAACCACAGTGAGCCTCGGTAATGTTTGTGTTTGCGCTCCGGACATTTTAGGGCATCGGTATCTCTCTCTGGCTGAGCGTGAGCTGTATTTACAGCTGCAGGAGCTGATGAGTACAGCATTAGCCGTTTACATCCTCAAGTGGAAACTGCACACTTGACAAGAACTTACAGCTAAATACTTAACAGCCCAATTTTGCCTACCAAAGCCTTGCTTGGGAGATAAAATGCTCCCGGAGATGCAATTAAAGATGCTGAAACTGTCGACCCAACGGACTCGCACCTTATTTATTCATCTTTTTTCTTGTAAGATGTGTTTAGGCTGACTTTAGCACTGTAAACGCTCCTGCAGTCTGCTGTTTTCGGGCCCAGTTTACGAGCTGAAGTAAAGAAGAGAAACACAGAGATTTAGTTTGAAATTCACTTGGCTTTTATTCACATTTCATGTCTGTTGACATCTCAACTGCACTGTCTGTCCATACATTCGACTACGTACGTGAACAGGTCCTTTCCTCCCCCATCCTAACCTACAGAAACAGGAGGTAAGACCACCGCCATCACAAATAATAATAATATTAATAATAATAAAATAATATTAATAATAATAAAAGCAGCATCGAACAAACAATTTTTAATTTCTCTCCCTTCATCGTCAGCATCTTTGCATTTAATTTACCTGAATGTAACCATCAATGATCAGTTTAATGAAACAAACAGAACTAGCCTGTTATAAATAAACATCGTCTTCCTACCGTCATCAGTCAGACCCCCACACTCACAATAACAATAATAATATTAATAATAATATTAATGAAGGATATAAACCCAAGAGTAAAAAAAAAAAAAATCAAACCAAAAAAAAGTGACTTAAGTCATTAATTGGAAAGAAAACGTGATTGGTCTTCAGTGAGCACGTGTGTGGTTGTGCATTGGTCATCTGCATCCTATTATGAGCCAGCAGCACATCGCCCGCGCCGCTACAGCCTCGAGTCGCGGACCGAGTCGGCTTAGATCCGCCCCTGTCAGTTTGTCGTTCGTGGTCATTAAGACAGTTGTGCGGCGAGCGCGACGGATACCGTCCGCCCGCGGTGAGCTACAGCGGGGTGCTACAAACAGCGGCAGGTGGCGTCTTCGTGCCAACAGCGTGTCCGGCCCGCGACCTGCAGCTCGCAGATACATTCGTGCACTCTGCAGCTTCCTGTGATATACTTTGGTTGTGAGATGACATCGTAATACATAATCTAGTGTCTGGTGAGGAATGGTTCGCAGTGCCGTAAAAAACAAAACAAAGAATCAAAAAGAAAGTAAAAAAAATTCCAATACTTTACACAACAAGCATGATTGGCCCCTTTCAGACACGCAGAGCAGTTCCACTAAACTAAAAGTCTGATGACAGGCTGCTGATTATTGTTGGTGATCGTCAGCTACATCTGCTACAACTGAAAGCCTCATTGCTCCAGAAGTTTTGGGAGCTCCATATTCAAACAATCTGTAGTTTGTAGGGCAGTGAAGTACAGTTAATGAGCTCAATCTAACTTATTAAAGTTGGTTATACATTAAATACCCTTAATTTCTCAGCTTTTGTTCAGCTATGATAGTACCAGATTCCTGTATGTGAAATATGCAAAATCAAGGGACAAGATTTTGCTTAGTGGGAACACTCCGGTTTCAGTTAGTAGTGCACATGTTGTTGGAGTTCTACTGATCAATCACATTAGAGCAAGCTTTGGTTGCAGAGACTTTGCACACAGCAAAGGATGAATCACTTTACTTTTTTATAGCTTTTTGAAAATTCTGCACCATAAACAAAAATCGGCAGAAATCTCAGCCTAAACATCCGTTTGGTTAAATCAGTCGACTAATTCAATGATTTCCACACATACAGGATCAGAAACATCCTGTATGTAAAACGGTTTCCATATAGCTCTACTGGAATCTCATAAAACAACAGTAGATTAAAATCTGTCATATGTTAAAACATCTTAAAACTGAGTGAGAACTAGTGACTCCCCCCCGGCCTTGAGCTAATTTTTACTATCAGTGCAAGAGAGCACTTTTTCTTCATAACGTGACGAACATTATGTGCGTGTATAGTTGTTACGAATATCTTTCTAAGTCTTCATTTAAAAGGGCCAGAAATGCTACATGTCTGAAAAGGGCTTATCTTTTAACTAATGTCTCTCTGAAGCCAGGACATATCTTTTGGCATACTAACTTTCAAACTGTGCATAGAGCCCATTAGCCACACTTTGATGTGCTCTGTATGCAGTGTGAGCTTTTGGTCGCGGCCCGATGTCAATCTGATAAAAACATTAGTGCTAAAATCCTTTTGGACATCTGGACTCTGCAGCCTGCGCCAGTGGAGATCACGAACACTCTCTATGGGATCCAACAGCAATGATAATGGTCGCTGACTGCACGTCAGAAAGGCCTCCGTGGATGGGTTTAGTGTGCTTTCTCTGTGCTGTTTTTATTCCCGTCACTAGGTGGCGGTGGTCGTCTTACCACAGTCTTTTCGACTGCTTAACCACGCTGTGCCATCTGAGGATGGGCTTTTATTCTGGATGAGTGAGACACTGATGGGACGCCATCATTAAGAATTTATTTCAAGTTCTGCGCGAATGAAAAAAAGCAGCTCAAAATCCAAAAGAAGCTGGTGCTGTCCTATTCTTTGTTTGACCCCCGTCAGTTCAGACACCATCTTTATATTCATCCTTTTAGAAATCTGCAAGAGCTGTGGCGCTCCCACTGTGGACATGCTTGCATCGATCATCCATCTTCGGACTTCCTTGTATTCCCAGCTGGCTCTACCGATGTCAGTCACTGGTACTGGAGGTAATTTTTTAAGGACTGGGGCAGAGGAAGGCGCTCGATCTCTTGAAGCCGGTCCCGACCTAACGCCACTCTGGCCGCACGCCGACACAGGTCCATCAGAGGAAGAGGCTCAGCTGAGGAGAGGGGAAAACGGAGAGGTTTTGTTTAAAGTTAGAGGAAAGTCAACATATTTGACACAAATAACTGAAAACACGACCTGCACTTAAAAAAATGCCCTTATGACCATCTGCTTGATGTCCACGTTAATATACCTCAGCCATTTTTTCATGCGTAACACCTCTTTATGTTTGTTAAACATGAATAGATTAGAAAAAGGAGAAATGGGTCATAGAGGGTGACGATGCACACCTTTAAATATTTACACTTTCCACACGCTGGCGCCATCAATGACACCTTAAACGCGCCCACTACTTTAAACCCACTGAAACAGAAACACATGCTTCTCGACTTACTCTCCCGCTGATTAAGAGCACATTTGAAGCAGGCTGCTGGGTTATAAATACACTCATATCTTGCACAAAGTTCAAACTAGTCCACATCGGTGTGACACTGTTACATCTCGTCTACAGTCAAGGTTCCTGGTCAACCTTTTCTCTGACCTTCAGCTTTAGTTAAGGAGGTAACGGATACTGGAGGCGGCGGTCTAAGCAGTTCGACACAAACACAGCAGAGGACGAGAGGAGACTGAACTGTGCTGCTGTTGTCTGTTGTCTAAGACACATGAATTATATTTTACATGTGTAATGAACTTGATCACTTTTCCACCTAAAAATATTGGAACTACATAATGATGAGAAATTTCTTAAAAAAAATTAAAAAACAAACAGATTCTCTAGTTCTACGTTCTCTAAATTCTGTTTTTGCTTTATTTTATTACTTTTGTAAACATAGAGTAAACACAATATCTCTAGGCTCTGTGATTTCATCTGATTTAAAGAAATCCACAGTACTGTACGAGTCTTTAGCCACCTCATAATTCTTTATATGTCGCAGGGAAAAACAGGAAACAAGTGCAGTGACTCATTGAAGCACGTGCAAACATACATGGAAATACAGCACATGAGACAAGTTGTACAATTTGAATGAGTTTGAAAGTCAATATTTAGTACGGCCACCTTCATTCAGTCTGAGCCTTCTTTTAAGTAGTCCTCAGGAATATTTTTCCAGGCTTCTTGAAGGACATTTAAAGCTTTTCCTTGGATGTTGGCTGCCTTTTATTCTGTTTTCTCTCGAGATGATTAGACTGATTCAGTCTGGGCTCTAGAGGGAGGACAATCCATTCCATCAATTTTGGGAAAATCCCAACACCACTGGCTGAAATGCAACCATAAACCATGATAGAGCCTCCACCGTGTTTTACAGATGGCAGCGGCCCCTTACTGCTGCACCTCTCTTCTGACCTCCTCCATGCAAACTGATGACGATTTGATAACCAGATATTTCAAATTTGGATTCGGCCTTTTCTCCCTGTTTCCCTTCCTTAAGAATGGCTTCTTAACAGCCACCTATTATTTCATGTGTTATACATTTCTGGAGACAGGGTCCAGTCTTTTGCACAGTACTGTAGTTTCATGAACTCAGCCTATCAACAGATTTTTAAAAGCTTCTTTTCAATTACAGACAAAAATATTAACCAGGTAACTGATAAAATAACTTATGTGTGAATGTCAATAATGGCTAGTTATATTTAATGTAGTGGTTCATTATTGTTATAAAATAAGTCAAGAATTAAAAAAGAAACATGACATATTAAATGTATTTGCCTCTAGAGATTACCACACAGTGTTGAGCTTTTAGCAGCTTCCAGAATATTAACCAATGACCTCGTGTAGAATAAATTGTAAGCTGTGTGAGATGCAGGTAGGATGCAGTTGTTATTTCAGTGTGTCATCTCATTTTCAGGTGAGATACGCTGTAATTAGACTGTCAAGTTGTGGGTTCTGCCTTGCAGACAAACAATAATTACAGGCTGGTAACTTCTAAATGTTGATACTTAAGCCATTAACAACTGGTAAAAGATTCAAAAGGATTCAAATATACCACAATCATACCCAGGTTAGCTGGCAGTCAGGTAACAACAAAATATTAGTCAGAAATGTCACAACTAAAATTAGAAACTGGGTCACCTGCACCAGTTTACTGAAATGTCCCCATCAGTGAATATCTCCTCTTATTTAAAAGAATCGCTATGTCATGAGCTGGAACAGGAAATGAACCAACAGCTTTTATGGGAATTATTAGAGACAGATGTGACTTCACTTAACGAAGTCTGACACCTCGACATCACGAAAGCTCTGCAGCTGCAAGCAGCATCTCAGAAGCAGGACATGACTAAAATTAAATTGAAAAAAAAAAATTGAATGCAACTTGGAGGAAAGTTTGACGCTCGTGGTTTATGCAATCAAATATAAAATAAGCATTTAAAAAAAAACCAAGGCTGGTTAGCTAAGTGCTAAATATGAACTTTCTAGACTGAATGTTAACAACTTAACCTCACACCCTCCTCCACACGGAGCTAACAGTATCATCAGTGTCAGTTAGTGCTGATGACCATATCTGACTGGCCTAATCATACAGTAGAGCAGAGTGGGGCATGAGTGGGAGGGGGAATTAACTTTGCAGTCAGACAGACATCCTAAAACTCCTCCACCTGAAGAAACATTAGTCACATAAAACACGGCTTATTGCATTGTGCTGTTAATGCATCCACCTTCCAAAGTAGTAATGCACCCCCACACAGTGACAGCTAATCATCAGTGCACCAACTGGAAGGAAAGGCAGGACCATGAGTCAGAAAAATTAGAAGGGCACTTTAAGACTTGCACCAAATGCCTTAACTCGCACTTTTAAAGTGATCAGGATCCAACATTTATTGGGTTCTTACTTCGCCCCATGCTTCACCTCACCGCACGGCTTCGTTTATCTTGGCCTTACGTTTTCTTTTGTTATAATCCACAAAACTGGAAACATCTCCTCCACCAAAGAGAAAAAGGCTTAATTAATAACCGCAATAATTTCAAGGTGTAAAGTACAATGCAAAAAAATTCTGGAGAGACATTAAAGCACTGCTACCCTGCGAGTCTCCCTCTCCCCCTGCTGTTCTTCCTGAAGACAAAACACACACACACTGGATGCCCTCTACCATCACGTCCTCTGTAGCTGTGTGTGTGCGTGAATGAATATGTTCAAGGTTAAGCCAACAGGACAGCAGACAGTGACAGCAGTCTTCCACACCTTGCTGTGTAACTGTCACATTAATGCCCATCCACACTCGCTCTCAGCAACAGCGTGTTACTTATGCGCAGTCACAATGACGACGACGGCGCTGATTTCTACTTTCACCTCTGTTTGACTCTCGACCACTCTGCCATTATGAGAGCTGCTCGCCTTACAGTAACGGAAGACGCTGTAGATGAGCGCTGTTCTGCGGCGGCATCAGCATCTGATACGATGAGCTGCACACAACTGTTTTGAGTGACATGTACGATTTACACGCACTGATGTGTCATTGATTATTTCCCCCTTTCCTTAATTCATCATTTCAACGTTTTGTTTGTTTTTAACTACAGCTTTTAGCGGCTCAGATTACTGTTTGGGATTTTAACGTATTCACAGTTTGAAAGCTCACAAACAAACACAGAAGGTTCTCAGTAAGCTACCTAAATATAGAGCTATCAGGGATGCTAAGCTGGCTTTACTACCTCACTGGCTGATGACCAGAGAGACAGAAAGAGTTTACTGTGACTTGCTTTTTAATTAGTTATTCCCCCAGTCTCTGATGCAGGAATAGAATAATGAGACAAATCTTCTCAAAGTATTTACTCACTGGGATTGTGTACTGTATTTGCAATGAGCACTTAAGTAAAGGAAATGTCAACAAAACAGTGTTTTAAAGACAAAAACTAACAAAGAGTGAAGCTGCTGGGGAAAAGAAAGAAAAGGTTTCAAAAACCTTGTGAGACTTTATATAAATATGGCTTAAAATATTATCCAATGAAACTAATGAAATTTAATCTGATCAGGTATGTTTGAGGTTTTTTGCACTGAGTTAAACATCGGCGTGGGCTTTAAAATCCCTGCGATGCTCACACTGCCTAATGAGTTCAGAAGTGTGTATCTGACAAATCCTCTGTGACATGTGCTGTTTTGTTGCTAAGAAAACAGGCGGCTAGTGTATTTATGTGTTACGGCGAATTAGTGGATGGCTACAGATAAAGCATCTTGGATATGTGAGCGTTACATAACGCAGTCAAGTATATACGCAACCTCCTGTCTTGTCATCGTTACTGTCATCATCTTTATGGAGACTCCACTTTTTCCCGGATAAGATTAATCCCATAAACGTACGTGATATGAACGCCTTATATTCTTCTGCGTTCCTTCAACTGAAATCGAAGCTGGCTCGATCTGCATCCCAGCATTTGTTCTGCCAGCAAAAACCTATTTGGGTATTCGAGTCATCTTAAGGCGCAAAAGACTGGATCTGAAAATGTCAAAGAGACAGTTACTGTGGCTACAACATGTTTTGAGTGCCAGTCAGTTAACGGTGTGTGTCTGTGTGTGTGTGGGATCTGCGCCTTCACTTATCAAAGGCAGCAATTTTACACCACATCCAATTAATTTGTACATGCTTGTAGGCTTGTTTATTGCAGTTTCAGTTACGACGCAACAGCACTGTTGCTTGCTCACGGAGGGAGCCCCTGTCAGCTGTACCTTTCCTCTTTCCTGAAGACTTAAAATAATCAGACAAAGAAGTAAATATTCACTGGTTGTGCCATTAATTTTTTTCTGCTACAACAGAGACTTAATTAGCTGCTGTTAGTTAAATAACAAGGGGAAATCAAAGCACCTCGAGGAAGAGTCATTTTTACTTCAATAAACTGAAGGATCCAACACTGCACTGCTTCGGCCTTACATGTAGCCGTTACGCATGATGGATTATTAATTCCTTTGCAATGAAGCCTAAAGATTGGCAGTGAATCAGGTGAATGATAACCATGGTGCATTAAAATGCCTTACAGCTACAAAACATCCTAGAAAGTCTTTTTATTTTATTATTTTTCTCTGTTTGGTCTTTATCAATGACAGGACAGTTTCAGAGTAGGTAGGAAAGGTAAGAGAGCAAACAAATGGCCCAGGGTCCAATTGGGATTTTCCAACAGCCTTGCAGCACACAGGTGAATCAGGTGAGCTACACTGGTGCCTGAGGAGGCTTTTAGACAGAAACAACTTGAAAGCAGTAACAATTTATTTATTTTTTAAGCACTCCAGTAGGTAAATGTACTTGTATCATTAGCATTCATATCACACTGGTATTTGACACTCTTATATAATCTTTTACAGTGTATGAGGTATTTATAGGCCAATAAATCAAAGGTGTGGACTCAATAGGAGATATAACACAGGTGCCTGCTCATATTATTATGCTTGCTCTAGGTGGTTGTGCGGCTGCTATTTACTATAAGCTGGAAAAAAAAAGCCACATAAATCATTAGACGCCCTCCAGATGTGTATAATAGCCTTGTATTGCATTACAGAAGTAATTAGTTTGGCTTAATAACTTCAGTGGGAAAGCTTAGTGTAGTAATGACAAGATTTCATTCTTAATGACACATTTTCCATCATGTTTTATCCTATAAGCTTCTCCTCGAGTGTTTGGAGAAGCTCATAAGGAGATTCAGTGCAAACAGTGAGTAGTAGGTAATTTCCCTCTGTGTCATTACACAAGAAGAATCACGCTTTGAACTGCTGCAGGAGTAAATATCATCGCTAAATATTGCCAATATATCACCTGAAGTCCAATTACATCGGAAAAGTGATTTCCTTCAGCGATCTGCTTTCTAAATTGAGTCTATAACACAGACTGTGTGCGCTGGGAATCAAACCCGCAACCTTTCAGCTGCTTTTACTTCCTCCACAATCTCATCTATTTTCTACAAAGATGTCAAACCTCGTTGAACATTCAGCGAGATGGTTTACTGATGAAAGTGACTAGACGATATCAGATTGATGCGACGTGTGACGCGACCCCAGCCAGTCTGGAACTTGTTCCCTGATTAGACATTTTATATGGATATGAATGGAGACCCTGGGTCTGATGCGATGGGAACAAGCAGTAATAGGGGCACACAGTGGGACATGGCGCCTGTAATGAGATGCGGCGCACAGCGACGGAGAGCAGAATTTATTGTCTGTAGAAAATGATAATAGGAGAGAGGGTGAAAATGGCAACAGCAGCATTACTTTTATGATGGATGTAAAAACTGACCTGAGAGGACGAGCAGATGCTGAATAAATTCTGACAGACAGATGAATGCTGAAACGCTCGGAAAAAAGGGTCTGAGGCAGGAGGAAATACTTTTCAGTATTGTGTCTCAGGAAAAAAAACCAACCCACCACAGTGACCTGCAGCTGCTGTCTATTTTTTTTGTTTTTTTGGTGAAACCTTTTGAATATATTTCTGGTAACAAAGCTTTAACACTCCGTTTGGGCGTTTCTCACAGTTTTAGCTGTCTCACATTTGAGAGCCTGCTCTGAAGGAAATGGCATCATCGACTACCTACACAGCTTTGTAACGCCTACAAGTGCTGACAGAAAATGAAAAAACTTCCAACATTACATTTAACATCTGGGTGGAAAAGTTTGCTTATATTTCCCTCTGACTGGAATCCAGCAAGCAAGTTTAGCTAGTTAATACTGATACTGGATATGTTTTAAATGTTATTGTGCATGTAAAACCAACAAATATCTGCTTGGATGATATGGCAGATATGTCTGTATCATGCTAGCTTGTCTTAAAACTTTTGTTAGCCTGACACTGCAATAACAAGATGCTGTCATCACACAGACCCACATAAACCACTATGCTTTTCAGTAAGGAAACCAACAGGATGCAGCTTTTGTGTTACATTACTTCACCACGTACTGAGTCATCTCAGTCCCCTTTCTGTCCTCATGGGTTGTGGTAAAGCAGCACACAAGGGCCACAAAGGTCTTATCCATTTGAATTCCAGGTACTCATCTGAGAACCTTCATCAATTTCTCAAGTCTAACGGGGAGTTCCAGCCGAGGTGCGACCACACTTTGGCTCCTCTGACCGTAAAGTCCTCGACTCGATTCACACCTCGGCTCATGCGACCCTTAACGAATCATGAGGGGAAATATGGTTCTGCAGAGTTTTAGCTTTTTTTTACTGTCACGGTGTTACGTACGTCAAGGTTTTCATCAACGACCGCTTTTTCTTGCTGACAAAAACAACAACTGAATAAAAAGTAATGCACGAACACAAACTATGATAATATGTACAGATACTTTTGTCGAGGAATAAAAATTAGATGGAAGTGTTTTGGAGAGATCATGTCAAAGCTATGCAGAAAAGTCTTGAGTTTTAAAGTCATCCAATCAGAAGTGCTCTCTATTTGCAGTAAGGTTGGATGTGCTTCATTTGATGTGCCACTGAAAAACGGGGTAGGAGGCTGGGCACAACTAGCTGCCTGCTTCTCATGAAAATGCGACGAAATGTCAACACTTGTTGGGAGGAACAGAAGGGTCGACATGTGGACACAATTTGCATTTGATAAACAGGAAAATAAATCTGTGTGTACACTGCAAATCTCTACACTTTATATTTTAGTCCACTGAATCAACTTTAGATACGGTCTACTATAATCTTCTGATATTTACCGTATTTTAACGACCATAAGGCGCACTTAAAAGTCTTAGATTTTCTTCAAAAAGTGCGGCGCGCCCTATAGCGCGGTGCGCCCTATGTGTTGTAAGGAGGACGTAGTAGAGAACACCATGAGAACGTTAAAGGGTGAAGTGTGGGCGTTGATCGTATATACCGGGACAATCGCACATACCTGTATAAAAGAACAGGTATGTGCATTATGCAGGACATCGTTGTTTTAACAACCCTGAAAATGGCAAAGAGACAAGCTTACGAAGCACAGTTTAAACTGAAGGCCATCAGCTACGCGGAGGAACATGGAAATCGAGCAGCGGCGAGAGAATTTAAGATTAACGAATCGATGGTTCGCAAATGGAGGAAGCTGGAAAACAAGCTCCGGCAGGTCAAGAAAACGCAGCTGAGTTTCCGCGGACATAAGGCGAGGTGGCCCGAGTTGGAGGAAAGACTCAAGCGGTGGATCATCGAGCAAAGCGCGAGCGGGAGAAGCGTTTCGACGGTCACCATTCGGCTAAAAGCAGTTTCACTAGCTGAAGAGATGAACATTGAACATTTCCAAGGAGGTCCGTCTTGGTGCTTTCGTTTTATGAAACGGTGCCATTTTTCCATCAGGACCGGGACTACGGTAGCGCAGCAACTTCCAGCGGATTATAAGGAAAAGCTGGCCATCTTCCGCTCCTACTGCAGCAAACACATCGGCGACAAAAACATCCAGCCCAGCCACATCACTAACATGGACGAGGTCCCGCTCACTTTTGACATCCCGGTGAGTCACACTGTGGAGAAGCAGGGGACCAGCACGGTAGCGATACGCACAACGGGGTATGAAAAGTCTTCTTTTACTGTTGTGCTTGGCTGCCATGCTAATGGACAGAAACTGCCGCCTATGGTGATTTTTAAGCGAAAGACTTTGCCTAAAGAGAAGTTTCCAGCAGAAATCATCATTAAGGAAAATGAAAAGGGCTGGATGGATGAGGAAATGATGAAAGACTGGCTGGTATGTAAGGAGACCAGGTGGTTTTTTCCACGCATCACCATCGCTGTTGATCTGTGACTCTATGCGTGCCCATCTCACAGCCGATGTGAAAAAACTTGTGAAGCAAATGAACTGTGAGCTTGCTGTCATTCCGGGAGGCCTGACAAAGGAACTCCAACTGCTGGACATCGGTGTGAAAGTAAGGCTGCGAGCGGCCTGGGAGCAATGGATGACCGGTGGAGACCACAGTTTCACTAAGAGTGGAAGGCAGCGCCGGGCGAGTCACGCCACAATTTGCCAATGGATTGTAGATGCTTGGGCTAACATGTCTGCTGGCACTGTTGTTCGAGCTTTCGCAAAAGCCGGCATCGTTTCCGAGGAGCCGCACGGCACGGAAAGTGACTCTGACGGTGAAGACAGTGAACCTGGCATGTTTGATGGAGATTTAGCGCAGCTGTTCAATTCAGACACAGAGGATGAGGACTTCGATGGGTTTGATTGATGATAAAAATGTGAGTACCAAACTTTGTTTTGCTCCTGCTTTATTTTTAAATACGCACACTTGTATGCTTGTGTGTTGTTGATGATGACGATTACCGGCAATAGAAATGTGAGTAAGGTACCGAATTCAGGTTTGCTCCCGCTTTATTTTTAAATACGCATACGGTACTTGTATGCGCCCTATGGTCCAGTGCGCCTTATGTGTGTGTTAAATACAGTAAGGGCACACATAACTGAGACTGCGCCTTTTAGCACAGTGCGCCTTATGGTCGTGAATAGGGATGGGTATCGTTTAGGTTTTATCCGATACCGGTGCCAAATCGGTACTTTTGAAACGTGCCGGTGCTCAAACCGGTGCTTAAAGAATAGAGAACACAAAATTGGTCCAAAAACCTCTCATGCTCAGCTGGTTTTTTGTAAAAAGATAACAATGTTAGCCTTTTCTGCAGCTATGGGGCATATATGGTATGATTCTTGGCTGGAAGCAGTGCTTAAACAATGGAAAAAACACAAACTTTGTCCAAAAACCTCTCATGTTTAACTGTTTTCCACTTTTTCTTTGGTCATTTTAGCCCTTTTGGCCAGGGTGAAGGGAGTATCTGCCATCAAACAAGAAGACAGCCGCATGTAGCTATGATGATGTTTGCTAGTTCACCTTACATGCATTAATGTAATAACGTGGTTAGTCTACTCAACGTAAATTACACACGAACAACATTTAGCTACTCACGCAGAGAAGAACGGCTGCTGCCATCATCATCCGTCATCATTTATGCTACACTGGCAGGGCTAGGGGCCAGGACTCTCCTCTTCGTGTTTTTGGGGGATGTTGCATAACAGGCAACCCACCCGCAGTAGATGCGCTCGGTGTGAGGTCTCGCAGCAAGCTATCAAATACGGCGCATTTCTGGGCTTTTAAAAAAAACGCTATGCGTCGCCAGGTGTTTCATCGGATTTGAGGTGTTACCTCCTTTGACAGTATCACAGTATCAGCTTAAAGCACTTGTTGCAGGCTGCTGAGTTTGCTCTAAAAGAACGTACGTACCTGGGCCTGCCTACTATCCTCGGAAACATAAAATGATTGGCTAGAAGTGTATCACAGCTCAGGAAAAAAAAGCACCGAAATAAAGCACCGAAATGTGCGCTGCTTTTCGGTCTGGTTACTACCGTTTATGTCAGAACCGGTGCCATCATGGCACCGGACACCGGTACCCATCCCTAGTTGTGAAAATACGGTAGTCGATTTAAACTAAAAGAATTTCGCTCTCTAAATTATGACTAAAACTAAATGACATTTTAGACTGTGACTCACACTGAATCAGTTTTCTGTCAAAATTAACACCGCTGTTACAAACAACTGGTCTGTGGGCTTCCTGCTTGTGTTGTTGTTGGTCCTTTTTCCAGATGCAGAGAAGAGTAAAGTGATAACATACAAAGAGCTGTGGTGGACCCAAGTGTTAAAAACTGTGAAAATGATCCACTGCAGTCACGATCTGTGCTTCTCATGATATATTTTTAAAAATATTACTTCGCACTTTTCCTGTTCATGGTGAACTCTTGGTGTTGTTCCCTTTCCATCACTTTTCAAGCAATGAGTGTTCAACCTGAACTGAACTGAACAAGACTCTTGGATGAGAGGTGAAACACCTTCATGAACTAAGACGTCCATTTGCCTTCAGTTTAAACACTTATTACTACCATGGCTCAAAGACGACACAGTCGCTCAGCTGAGTGCTGTTTCCAATAGTTTGGACGGCAGTGCGGTGACATCACTTCATGTGATTTGAATGTTGATAAAGAGGAATTATAGAGTGCTGAAACAGCTTGGACTCAGAAGCAGCTACAGTAGTAGCTCTGGCTCCTCAGCAGGTTTAACACCAGTGCGTACGTTTAAACTGAAGTGATTTAAGAAACCACTGAAGGTATGAGCGCTGGCTGCGTTCATACTTGCGCGATGCAGTAACTGCACTGCTCTGCTCTCTGAGTGAAACTGAGAAGAAGCTTCTTTTACTGAAATGCAGGAAACACAGAAGACTTCTTGAGTTCATGCATGTACTGTCAGAGCTGTGAACACGGGCTTTTGCATTAGCAAGATAAGCAATCTTTACACTTTAAACCCTATTACTTTTTATTGCACAGAGGTTTAACTAGGTGCTAATCAACACAACATATATATATACTTAGATTTCTGGGAGGTTTCATCTCAGGAGTGTTAAGGAGCACTAATGTAGGGTTGTGGTCACTGAAGAAACCAAATTTCCTCCTTTTGGTGACCACATTTATACTTGCATGCTATTTTCCCAGCATTATTTTGCAGTTAACTAAGTTGTGTAAAACCACAAACTGCATAAACCAAAGTGGGTGGAGAAGACAGATGCACACATTACACAGAGAGGAAACGTCTAACTAAAACATGATCGTTTCCTTTGTCTCTCCCTCAAGTCTTCCTCCCTCCATTTGCCACGGCTTCATCTCATCTGTAACAATACACCTCTCCGCTCTTTTCTCCAGCGACGCTCTTCTATCCGCAAAGGAGAAGCCCCTCTGCTTGCTTTCTTCTCTGCTTCCACTTTCACACTCTACAGTTTATCCTCTTCCCTCTTCATACTCTCTAAGGTCACCGTGTTTGATCTTTCCTGGCATATAAGAATTTATTGCTGTTGGCTGAGAGCAGCATTATCTCAAAATGTCTACAAGAGACAGAAAAAAAAAAACAGGTCTGCATTGTGCCTGATGACAGTGCAGTTTTTAATCATTATCCAGTTTGTTTAGGAAGTGCTTGCTAAGCCCAAGAGGTTGAAGAATTTAGAGGAGCATGTAATCCTTTAATCCTTTAATTAAAGCCAATACAATATGAAAATGAATAAACTTGCAGTTGCAAGGTTTTCACATGGTGGCAGAGCTAGAATGTGGGCTGATGCAAAATCCCAAAGCTCGCTCCTAAGCTTGTGTACATATACACAGAGTAACAACAGTTCTATAATGTGACCCCTTGGTATATGTCACACCTGCTGGGTTTTTTTCCCCTCTCCTAATCTAAAACCAAACTATCACATAGCCGCAGACTGTTTTCCTGTTAACATGAAATACAAAAACAAAACCACACATTTACTCAAAGGAAACGCACAAACTGTCTTGCAAAAATGTTGACAGGTAGAAAAACGGATGCAAAGAGCACACATTACCGAGGGAAACACAAATGCAGGAAATCAAAGTGGCAAACAGACACACATCCCCCAAATCACAAAAGATCAGAAACACTCAAACGGTGTGAAGAAAACAAATACAGAATGCACACGCACGTCCACATGCACAGCCTTTGAGCTTGCTCAAGGGCAAATAAGTCCACTCAAGCACATGGCAGGGGTGGGTACTGATCTTAAGTACATTTTAATACAGAAGATAATTACCATAACTTTTGACTTTCTGATTTAAATAGCCTCCTTGCTAATTTACGCTTCTATTTTCCCCTTGTAGAAAAGGCTGTGTAAGGCTGCTTACATTCACAGTGCATATAACGTGCAGATGAGATTCTTTGAGGTTCTGGCAGAAAAACATATTTACATCCCTGAAAACTAAAAACTTAAAAAGCCTGTCAACATATTGATCTTTGGCCCATGAGTGTTCACGTGATCGCTACGTGACCACGCTTCACAGCCTGATTACGTATGCACCAGGTCAAGCCCATCTGTATACTCAACCTTCACTCGAGCTCATGGGCAAGGTTGTAAAAGTATTTGCAGAATCTTTCCATAGATACCAAACAACTCTAAACCATCTCTGTGGTGTTTTTGCAGCAGTACTTCTCGTACTGCGTACGTTTTACAGTTAATGTAAATGCATGACAAACTCAAATTACATCGTGGACCACATAAAGCCCATATTGATCAACTGTGGGCTGGACCAGTTCAACTACAGAAGTCTTAATATAACAAAAGAAGTGCAATTTCAACAGTATATGTTAGTTTTTCTTCAATGATTTAAAAAAATAAATCCTGCAGTAGTAAATAAAAGATATGTGCTAGTGTGGTTCTTTGTGCTTAAAATGTGAGAAGAAAATGTGAAGAATTACCAAAACCGTCCTGGCAGCTCATTTCCCACACTTTGCTGTAATTATAAAACAGGATTGTGGCCCAAAAGAAAAAAACTTCTATAGCCTATGGTCATTAAAATAGTCATTTTGTCATTTAATTTTTATTTTTTACTTAATTACTTTGATGTATGGCCATGGGAGAGGTCTTTATCAGCCAAGAAAAAAAAGCACCCATAAAAATAGATTTTTAAGTCCAGAGTTTTCCAGAGTCGTCCAGTGGGCCGGACTGGAGTCTTTCCCGTGCTGTTTCTTGTCCTCAAGCCTAAACATAAGGCTTGATATGCTTAAACTACTTTTTACATATTTTAAATCTTTCTAATAGTGGGCCAAGTTTCTGGCTACATCAAACCAGAAAGTCAGCAGATTATCACGACACAGAAGCTTTAAGTGTGAGGCTGTTTCGAGACAGAAAGAAAAAATTGATTCTCGAGGCGCTGAATCTTTATCCCATTTAAAATCCGGTCTATCAGATACTTCCCTTGTTTTAATAGCCCTGCTGCGCAGCTTCCTGCCCGGTCTGAGTCTCAGTGCATTGCTTTTACTATATGCTCCCCCCAAGAGTGTGACTTTCACATTGTATGTAGAACAAATCAGTGCAGAATATTAAATATAAAGCCTGCTTAGATCTTCTGGGAGGCGAGCAGTGCAGTAAAAACAGCTTATAAATATTTAAATTGACAAATCTGAGCCTAGCCAGTAATGAGAAAGTGGGTTTAAATTATTCGTTATGACACAACAAAGAGAATTTGTATAAAATAACCAGATTCAAACGTCACAACAAAAACAAAAACAGCAAAGACGAGGATTAGCGGGAGGTGTTTCTTTATTCTCCGACTCCTCTGCAAACACGAGAAGCTGAACTTTGCCAAACATCCTTCACAGACATGGAGAGAAGTTACTAATGTACCTCCGGTGGCATCTGCTTCCCCAGTTCATTGTGTGACACCAACAGTTTTTACCACTATCACACTTTAGGACACACTGAAGACGCCACTGTGCAGAACTAATGCTGTAATGTTGCAACAATCCATAGAGGATTTGTTAGAAAACGCTTTCATACTAAAAAATGGGGGGTGGGGGGGGATGCAGCCACGAGTTGGGAGCACTAATGGCTACAAACAAAGTTGTTCTAAGCCCGTCCCACACAGACAAATCCTTTGTGTTTCAAGTCCTCCTAGAGCAAACTCCTCCTTGAAATGTTTGGGTAACTTTAAATCGTCAGTGGTATGACTCACGTCTTACCGGCCACATTAGTGTCACGCAGAAAGATGGGCACTGTGGGCAGAGCTGGCCGGTACAGCGGAGCTGGTGGTAACACAAGCCACAGTGGTGCTTCTTTTTTAAGCCCTCCTCTCTTTTTACCATTACTGTAAATCCACTGTTTACCGTCTCCTCTGGGAAGGCAGGCAGAGAGATAAGAGAGAGGGAAGAACAGAAGATGTAAGAGAGCGGTAGACAGGAATAAAGGGAGCAAGGGAAGGGGTGAAGAAGAGGTAAAAAGAGCAAAGTAGATGAAGCAGAGAAAGATGTGAAGAGGTCGTGAGATAAGAGGGAAGGGTGGACTCGACAGAGTGAGAGTGATAAATAGGTAGAGACAGAGCACAGTGGGCCTGTCTGACCCTCAGATCCCCTTGAACTGCAGGAAGGCGGCTTTAGTCATACAAATCTCAATTTTAGAGGAAATCGTTGGCATAATTTACTAAGAACATCTTAAATTAAGAGACCCAGACCTTGTGTGTAAAGAGACTGAAGACTCGGGATTTTTCAAACTGTGCATTTAACCTGTGTAAGATATGTCAAGGACATTATTACTTCAAGCCAGAATAACCAGTCTACACAGCATTTTGGCATCTTTTAGCTACTTTTTTGCTTGAATTTAACTCTTACTGCTTCAATTTAGTCTTACTGTTCCCATTAACCTCGTTAGCATTTAGCTAATTAGCCATGGTTTTCATAAAATGCCGTTAAAGTCGTACTTACAATAGCCCAGTGGCCAAAAACATGTGTTAATGGTGTGAAATGGTGCAGTTCACAACAACTTATTGAGTAACATGATGACACTGGATCACTTGCACACATATCTAATCTGAGTGTGCTACAGTTGTAACCTGCACAGGGTGTCCTATAACAGCTTGTATAGGCTCCAGCTTAAAAGAGTAGATGGATAGAGGAACAGCCAGAGAGAACAGATGACAAGGAGTATCTGTGGCATATTATTAACTAATTAATAAGGTTATTAATGTAAAAGTGGATATAAAAAAATCTCTTTTTAGATGAGAAAATACCAAAGATGCAACAAAAATAACAAATTCACAGAAAGACTGAATAACTGTATAAATGATTGGCTGATGCTACTGGGAATGTTTCTATGGTTCAGACACCAACATCTGCTATTTCAGTGTATTCCTCCTACTGCTCACTGTGGCTGTGATAATAGAAAGCTGGCGTTCCCTGTAACACAAACCAATCAATGGATTATAGGAGAGTCCATAATCTCTTTCTTATGGATAAATGCTTTTAAAACAACTGAATAATTAAACAAACCTAGACAGAGAGTGCCTGGCTTTAGCACATTAACAGATGTAATGTGCTGTGTAAACACTATTTCAGAATTTCAAAGATGGGCAGCCTCATTAGAGAGAGTAACCTAATTATATACACAATTAGGAAGGTCGCTGTGTGTTTGTGTGTGTGCCAGAAGAAAAGAAGGACGACAGAGGGAGAAAAACAAAGCAGTAGAAGAAGAAGCAGATCAAAGTTCAAAACAAATTAAAAAAAAGAAAAGAAGAAGAAGCGAGGAAAGTTTGGGGACAGCATATGTGTGGAAAAGGCTGCTGTTCCTGTAGCCTCAAGGCAACTCAAGGATCATCACACACACACACACAAACACAGGCATTGACACTTCCTGTAAACAAACATGAGTTCTTACACATGCACACATTCAGCAGGCACTCCTTTGCCACCAACCTAATAGAAACAGACTGAGCTAAAAACCCAGCTGATCCTTCACTGGCTTAACCTCTCAGGTCAGAGCATGGATTCCCCCAGCATGCGCACGCACGCACACACACACACACACAAGCATCAGGTGCAAAACAAAAAAGGGGATCAGGTGCAAAAACAGAGAGGTAAGAGAGACAGAAGTGATGGAGACTGAACCGTGGAATCTAACCTGGGATTGTAATCCACCTCTGTGGTTCTAATTTAGAAATCAGCTAATTTACAAGAAAAGTTAAAATATCTTCACTTGATTATCTTTAATGTTGCGCCTCTATTTGCACCTAGAACACAAAATGCTGCTAAACGCAGCAAGTCCATGTTCATGTTCATCCAGCACAATGGCCTAAACTGTGAGCAAGACAATTTTAAAGGAGAAATGCAGCACATCTCAGGTTTCAGAGCCTTATAATATACTATTACTGATCATTCTGACATCATGTTAAGTTTAGCTGTGCTGACTTTAGCTTTAGATAATGGAAAACTGTAACAATCAATAGTGCTGCTGCTCACGCACAAAAACAACACAGGCTGACGCAAAATTGCAGGCATGTGTTCACAGTCCGAGTACACCGTTATCTGTGAGGTGCACGTGCTCAGATTAAGGTTAGTGACGCACGGCACGTGAGCCCGGACATTACGCAGCAGAGACAGAGAGGTTTATGATCAAAACAAGCTGTAAAATCATAAAACCTGTAAGACAAAAAAAACAAAAAAACGGAAGTAAAGCGGGGCGAGTAAGTCGATGAGCAATCTGTCAAGGAAATGAACTTTTTTAATTCAGGTGATGAGGATGTTTACCACTTCATATATTAATAATTTACTAAGACAAAAACAAAAATAGCAGTAATACGAAGGACTCATTTTGGCCTTTAGAGTAAAAATGCATCGACTTAAGTATTAAAACGTTTTAGAAAGTTATGCAAGTAAAACATGTAAACCTACATTCGATCGCTTATAGTAAATCTGCGCATGCTGTTATTGTGCTGCAGCTTCTACTGCAGTGTCCCTACATACAGGAAGCCATTCACATTTAATTGATGCAAGCTTACCATCTCCATTATGCTGTAATGCAACAACGCTGCTTGTACATTATTGTACATTTAAATCTTGGTGTAGGAAATAAACAAATTTCAAAAGTTAAAAAATAAAATAATTGTTAAAAACAAACTGACGGAAATCATAAACGATTTGATGGTTTAATCATTCTCAGGAATATCAAGAGAGCAATAAAAACTGGGAGGTGCATTTGTCAAACTTCATAAGTGGATGGAGTATCCGCTCTGCCAGACTGCACTGCTCAACACTCTTCATGTTACAGGCTGTTTATCCTGGGAAGCTGGATTCAGGAATCCCCGCTGTGGTACCAAAGTTGTTATGGAGGAAACTTATACTAGCTACATCTGGAAATCACCCGCAATGGAGAGCTGGTGGAACACACCTATGCATGCAAGTAAGTAATTGCAATCCTAGAAGGCGTATTTGTGACGAGATTTCACAAAAGTTAAATAATAATAATAATAATAAAAATTTCTGCAGGCAAATCTAAGACCAGAATTTGTGCATGACGTTTTGACTGAGCGGGCTTTAGTTTTTCAGATATTGTTTTGCTGTTAAAGATAACAGCAGGCATCTGTTAGTAACAAACCTCCAGTGTGCAAAACACTGAAGGGAAGAAAGATGCAGAAAAGCCTGAGTGTTGTTTCAAATCTCTCCAAGACAGTGAAATGGATATGATTCATATGAGGTGTAAAATATGATTACAAGTGGGCGAGTATGAGTCACTCCTGCCACTCACTGCACTCTACCTTTCTTGACTTTAGCAATTGACAAATCTATAACAAGCACACTGAACTCAGGCCTTTGGATTCAAAGTTTTCTTGCCCTTTTCTTTCCAACAGCATCACGCGCACTCAAAGCTTTGCTGCTTGGTCCCAGGAGGACAGGGAAGAGCTCCACGGGTAACACCCTGTTGGGTCGAGGGCGGGTTTTTGACACGAGAGGAGGAGGGGCCAGTGCAGCAGCTGGTGCTGTCACTGCTGGACGCCATTTGACCGTGGTGGATGCACAGGGCTGGGGAACATCTGAGGACTTTGTTCCCAAAGAGGAGAAAATTGAACTCCTGAGAGCATTATCGCTGTGTGGAACTGAGGGGCCTCATGTGGTTCTGTTAGTGATTCCTCTTATGGACTTTACCGAGTCTGAGAGGAAAGCAGTAGAGAGAAGGATGGAAATCTTCACCTCTGCTGTCTGGAGACACACAATGGTGTTGTTCACTTTTGGAGACTTGCTAAAAGAAAAAGGCTGCAGCGTACAGGAGCACATCCAAACAGGTGGCCCTGCTCTGAAGTGGCTGATGGAGAAATGTCACTATCGATACCATGTGCTGGATAACAAGGCAGCTGTTAATTGCACGCAGGGGGGACTAAAGCAGGAGGTGAACAGAAGTGGAAGGAGACAGGAATGGACTTGGCTGAAGAAAACTGACAAAGAAGCACGAGGGGTGAGCACCGGAGGCGAGCTGGATAGGAGACGAGAAGGAGAGCAGCAGCAAGTGAGAGAGCTGCTGAGCAAAGTGGAGGATATGCTGGAGGAGAACGGGGGGTGGCACTTCTCCTTTCACATGTACCAAAGGCTGGAGGAGGAATGGAAACGCAGAGAGCAGCAGCTGAGAGCTTTGCTCGAGGCACAGACAGAAGTGGGAAGTGCGAGGAGAAAACAAAAGACGGCAGAGACAAAGGCAGAAGTGGAGCCAGAACAACAGCAGAGTTTGGAGGCTGAAGAGCAGGAACAAAGCCGAAAGAAAGAGCTAGAGAACAAGGAGGGATGTGTGCAGAGGGAGATAAACACAGGGGAAGAGCGAGAAGAGGGAGTCGAGGTGGAGCTGATGAGACTGAGCAGTGAGGAGGAGAGGTGGGATACGAGCTCGGAGAGCGGGAGGGAGAGAGAAGAAGAGGAGGAGAGAGAAAAGATGAGGGGGCAGCTGGATGAGGAGAACACTGAGGTAAAGACTGGAACAGTGACTTCATGTTGGCCCAGTGGGGGTCCAAGGTTAGTTTTAAAGCCAATCAGGAGGCTGGCCTAAGGCAGTAATAACCACCAACTCCAACAACAACATCTGGTCATTTACTCTCAAAAACTCTTGTCATGTGATCACCCATGAGAAAATAAACAAGAGAACAAATCCGGATCTTCACAGACCTACACGCAGCCACAGGCCGTTTACAAAGACTGCCTTCACAAAGCTGAGCCAACTGGCTTCACATTTATATTTAGTATAGACATGAGAGTGGGAAGGAAGTGTATGTCCCAAAAAAAATGTCAAACTACTCACCGAGTGTATTTAAAGGACTAAAATGGTATCAAGTCATTAAATAAATACTGTTTTTTTTTCCATTTGCATTGCGTGTCAGTCATTGGTTCCATTGGTTATAACTGCACATATACCAGTCTGCTTCTAAAATCATCAGGAATGTGAGACACTGTGTGATTTCAGTCCTCACTTTTCTAATTATGCACATCTCCAAACTGTTGCAACAGTTCCTAATTTTAAAAATATTTGCAGCACTCTTGCACTCGAGTAATTAAAATCCAATTTCCCTTCTTGGGATAAACAGACACAAATAAAGAAACTCTGCTATCTGGAGAAAAAGTTAGCGGATGAACTCTGATAAAGGAGGATGCTTTCTTAACACCGCTCTCATTATTTTCCCCTCTTATATTTTTAGATTTTCAATTTGTAAATAAAATTGAGGCACTGTCACTCCATTCGAGGTTTTCAGCCTAAGCCGAGGGACGTGTGCTGTGCCACCCATTTCATTAAATCTCAGCAAACTGTCAATTGGCTTCAGGGGATTGCCGTCTCTCTTCGACTGACAGACTGTTAATTCTCATCTCTGGCTCGCAGTCATGATGCCGTGCGAGGTCATTTGTGCCGTAAGCAGCGAGGTCACTGTCTGCCCAAGACACCAGGCGTGACCAGAAAAGGCCATTTCAAATGCACATATTCAGATAAATATTTCATTAGGAGAGCTCCAGACTGTTCAGATTGTTAAGAAAAAATAAATCCAACCCAACTATTCATAAAAATTTGTTTTTTGTTTTTCATTTCTTTGCCATTTTTGAAGCAATGCAAAGATTTTCAACACTGTATTAATTAGTGAGCGTTCAGACGCTGCATTTGTTTTCATCCTGCCGCTTCTTTTAATTAGATACAGAAAGCTGCTGTGATATTAATTTGGTCCAAGAAGTCTGCTGTCTCCAGACATGAGCTGCTGAGATTTGTGTTTACAGAGCTTCACTGGAACCAAACGTTACACCAGATGCTTTCAGCAGTCACCTCTTCCCAGGCAGACTGTGTGATCTATCAGTGATCGAGTTTATGAGTTTAAATACAAAATGTCATAAACTCCTTTTAATAGAGATTGCTTTAAAACTAACCCACCTTGCTACCTCTGAACATTGATGTCAGAGGCCCATTAAAACCAGTTATTTTAGGATGAATGGTGGGCCCTAACATACAAACTCACTTGCTAAAGTTCAAAAAAACGAACGAACGCCGGAAAGTTTTATTTTTCCAAAAATCACGACTTTTTTAATCAGTCGGTCCAACAATAAAAGCTTTCAGCTGACCCCGCAGCCGTGTTCTTAGAGCTGACAAAATTGTTAGCGTGTAACTGCTGCCAGTAATCTTCTATTTGATAACACAGTAAAGTTCCTCCTTCAAAGTCTCTGTGTTGACATCTCTGACGAAATTGCAACTCATCTGGAATTTGATACCTTGTTATGATTTTTATTGGACTTCGTTGCACAAGATGAAGTCTGACACACGGTTGGGTGAGCACTATCAGCTCTAAATATGCCGTGAAATTCCTTATCAAGACAAACCGTGGCTGGGAACAAAGTGTTTTGGGAATAGTTGCCAATTAGTGAATGAAAGGTTTATCTGCAATCAGTGTTATGTAATAGCAGATCGCTATTGGTCAGGAGTCCACACTTCAACATAAGAGGTGCTTGTGAAATGTTAAAGAGTACAAGTGAAATTATTAAACAGAAGAATTGGAAAGGCGTTCACCTTTAATAGTAATATAGTGAATGACGTGGAGCTATAAATAACCCTCTGCACCTTTTATTTGTCTGGCTCCAATAGCTGCTTGAGGTGAGCACTCGTCTAGGCCACTGCTGTTGCTATGAAACAACTGACAACCCATTTAATGTGCAGCACTGGTGAGCTAAAAGCTGAAATATCTTTGACTTTTAGCGCTGGAATGTGCTCCGCTCGAGCAGCAAGAGGTATGAGTGGCGTCCGATAAAGCTGTAGCCCGGTCACAAACTCAGCTTTAGTATATCTGCACAGACTCACTGTCAATGACAGGCTCAGCGTGTACTTAAATGCTAGTGCTCACCTCAAATGACATGGTCATGACTACGACAGTGTTTCCTTAACATCTAACATAGCATCTCCCTTAACTAACGTTTAATGTTAGTCGTCTTGTCTCTGTGGTAATTATCTCACATTTGAGTTTTTCCTGTTTTGCTGTGATTGCTGGTTTTCCCCGTACATCTCTTTTGATCTTTTTCAGAACCTTTGATTTTGTTCAAATATGCCTAATCCTTTAAAAGTCTCCAATTAATCCCCTGCGTATCCGTAGTCAGATCGTCCTCTTCAGAGGGGTTTACTGTGAAGCAAGATTAATGGGTTAGCAATCTATGTTGAGCTTGTCTGTGTGACAAAAGTGCCCATCTTTTTACATGACTAGGCGAGCTGGTCATGTAAAAACAACACACACGCGCGATGAATACCTGTTCAGCCATCACATTAGAAACAAACAGCAGCACTGAGAGCCCAATCGGCATTAAAATAACTCAAACTCAATTGCTTATTTTCTCACTCTGTGATTTCTGGCAGCATTAACCTTTTGTCTTGCTTGTAACTGTGTTGCTATATTATTTTTTATGTTTTTTATAGATTTTTTTTTTAAACCCCATTTTATTATCATTACCTGATAACATCTGTGACTGAAGTAGGCGGCACTCATAAGGATCATTTTGTGTGAAAGAAGACTCATATGACGTGTGAAACGCCCCCATTCATGCGAGCAGACAGAGAGACTGAAACAGAAAGCCCGACTTGACAGAGAAACCTGATAATTGCTGTTGTAATGCCCATTATCTCTGACTGGAGTAGGAAAGCCTGGCTTTATTGAGCCGCCTTTGTAGTATACCCCTCTAGTTATTTTCATGATCTTTGTTTAGGATCATGTTGAGGCTCCTTGTTTAGGCTTTAAGTGTTTATCTTTTTTTGCTGGCTTAATTAAGAAGGGTTTTTTTTGTTATTTCTTGCCTCAGTGTCCTGCCTTTGGTTCCTATCTAAAACCATATTTTTGAGACGTTTAGCTTTGCAAAGGTGGGTGAAAAGTGTGAAAACTGAGAAAAGCAGGGCATCATTTTTTTCTCCTTTCTCTGTACTTTGCACCAAAAAGCATGGTGTTGCAAGTCATTAATAATGAAGAAGGGGTCAGAGTGTTAATTTGAGGTCTAAATCTTTAGACGTTACCCATGACCGGCCATACCCCACCGAAGTAAGACAGTTAAGCAGAGGTGTGAGGTCAATGTGTTTCTTTGACGTCCAATATCAGTTCTTTGTGATTATAGCGACTGAATGTGGAGAAACAGACGAATTGTTGAGACTTTTTTTTTCTTAACTGACCTTAAGCTGCAGTGTGCTTGAGATAAAATCAGCCTGTATGTGACACATGAACTAAAAGTGAGTTTGACACCCCCGGTCTCCACACGTCCCACAGTCTGGTTGATAAATGGACTCATAAGAGGTTTCTAGAGGTTTCTGATACTACTCGTCGTCCTTTGAAGTCGCTACCATCACTTAAAAGTTTCACAGAACTGCTAAAACTTTTGCAGCCACCAGGATAACAAAGAAACAAACAAAAAAAGCGAACTGAATCAAAGCTGCTAATTTTCTCGTATTCTTTTTCTATTGTTTCTTCAACATTATCACAAAGCACTCACCACAGTCGTTGAGATACACAGTTTTACATGTTAACCTGGCCTAGAAACCTAGTAAGCTTGAGGCGCTAGTAAACCACATCTTTGGCCCTTTAACAAAAAACTATACCTTGATGTTACAAAGTGCATAAGTTGCAGCTTTTTTGTCTTTCTCAGCAAATCTACAAAAAAAGCCACAGCTTTTGTTGACCTTGATGCTGAAGTCCATTCTTGTTTCCTCACTGATACAAAGGTGCTTTCAAGATGTGATTAGCTCAGTCTAGAAGAGACTGACAGACAGACAAAACCAGTGAGCTTATTTGACCCCAGCTGAAAATAATACTCTGCCAACTACAAAAAAGAAATTGTTACTAACCAACACGCACATAAGTCATAATTACGTAAATGCTCACGTAAATGCAAAAGTGTCCGACTGATCTGATTAATGCGGTTCTGTCTTTCCTCTCTTTGCTGAGGCACTGCTGTGTGCTTATGCAGCCTTGTATCCGTGCATGACGTGACAAACAAAACAAAGACACTAGCTGTGTTTTCTAGATAAAAGAGATGAGCTCGTAATGGAAGAGATGAGTACCAAGTGAATGCTGCATATAACTGTAGTTTATGTGAGGTCATACAGGCCTCTCACACACTGTTCAAGGATTTTTCTGGCATGTCTCCATTTACTCACTCACCTTCCCCCTAGCTTCGGGCTCATAAACAAGTCATACGCTAGTCATCTTAACACCGCTGAGCTGAGACGACCCACGGTGCCGCTTCATGCTCTAAAACGATTCAGTGCAAGGTGACTTTTTCGGCTATTTTTTTGCTCTGATGCACTCCGCTGTGGATCTTTACTCCATTACATCCATCCATCACACACCCACTCACAAGATTAGAGTGCACTGACAAACTTTTGTCACTATCTGTTCTTCTTGGAAGTTGAGTCATAAACTGAACATAAAATATAAATTTACAGAACCGAGAATTACATCACACTGTGTTTTACACCGAGTAAGTTACCATTCGGTTAACACACCAGCTCCTGATGGTATATTGTTAGTCAAGCATCTGAAATACTAAGTAACTATTTCTACACAACACTAATTAAAGTAGGATTACACATCTCTGACAGCCTCAACTGAACATTTTGTTCCTCAAATGTAACTTCTGCAGTCAAAGCGTATGACGGAGGACAGGCAAGCAGTGTGGGCTTGGACCAGATCACAGCAGGATCGGCCAGCAGAGCTACAGTAACCGCCCGGGCACAGAGCCCAGCTGAGGGTGAGGGGACCACGGGGCAATGTGAATTAGATACACAGAGGAAGTGATGGATAACTAAAGAAATAAGAGTAACAGATGAAACACGGGCTGTATTAGGAGAGAGTTACATAGAGGGCAGCAGAGGAAGAGAAGGAGTAGAGAGTGAAGAGTGAAAGCAGCGAGTGTCAAGAGATCTACTGGTTGTCAGAAAGAAAAAAAAAAAAAGATGGGAAATAGACGTGAATTGAAGCTCCACAGCTATTTTTTTCAGAGGGGTGAGCATCTATGGTATTAAATATAGACGTTGTCCCAGTATAAAGATTTAAATGTTTTAAATCGCATGAAAAGAAAACAGCAACAGAGATAGAGCTGAATAAACTGGTGTAATTCAATTTTAACATACAAGTAATATATGCAGGTAGAAAAACTTGAGACTATGGTACAATTCATCAGTGAAATATCGGCATGAACATGTTTCAAATACACTTTTCCCATATGGCTCTTCACTTAAAAGAAACATTTTCTGTGTCTGAATCATGTGGGAAAACAACTCCGTAGGTTTTTCTGTGTCCATCAATTTTTGCATGCTTGGCAGCAGATTTCAACAGCGTTCCCAAGCAAAGCACTTAAAACACGACAGGTCACACGGCCACAAATGCCGCACTTTCTATGGTGTTTCGCTGGAGTTACAGTAGAAAAAATATGTTTGGGCGGGCAGGCAAAAATGTTATCACCCGAGATCTCTGATGCCACGAAATGAAAGAACACATCCGCTGTGGCGCTCGGATGGAGGGCAGACAGGGCATCAGCAAAAACACTCTGAAAGAATTACCTTGTATTGACTCAATGCACAGTGAAATCAAGCTGAGCAAGTGCATCATTATATTACAGTCATTCAACTTTTATTAAAAAAACTGAACAAAACTTTAAAAAAACAACTTAAAGAAAACATGATGTAAATTTTACGAGTGTGAAAGCATCTAATCAACCGGTGACCTGCGTTAGTCGAGAGCTGCTCGATGCTTCGTATCAACTGTGTATATTTGTTTTGTTGTGTATTTATTTTGAAAGAGAACAGTCATTTCTGCCACTGCGAAGTTTATACACGACAGGCATGCGCTGCTGGTCTCCAAGGTTACCATCGAGCACAACAGTTGTTGGATTTCATTGTGAAATCGACACTAATTGTAGACATTAGCAAATGGTAGTCTTGTGTGTACAATGTTTGAAAGCTCAGTGAGCTCAGAAAAAGCACAAAACAAATGAAGAATGCAGACCAGCTGCGCACTGAGTCATACACATGCTTTTAAATACGTGTGCTGATACACCTAACTGACGCAAGCAAAAGTACTGAAGTGCATTATTGCAGCTGGGTTTCTTTTGACTTACAACATCAGTGCTGCTCTAAGAGATGCTGGTGATTTAACACATTAACTCATAATGAGTGGAAAATAAAAACCTGGCACGAGCTTTAATGTTTTATCATCTTTATGAAAGCAAAACAGCAGCATGAGAGTTGTTAGAGTACTCTATGTAAGTAAGCATGTTATGGATCAGTCACACTACACGCTGTTGCCTGAGTGGTGACACATGTTGTTCAGGGGAATACTGCAATGGCTACCTGCACTTTATAGTGGTGCAAAAAAAAAAAAAAATGGTTGGCCTCTTTAAAGCAGGTCTTAGTTGATAAGCATAATATTTTGTGTAGCTGCAACATACACTTAGGGTCTCCCATAAGTCTCTAAATTAAGAGGCAAACACTATGGTTGGTTGGTTGAGTAAATACAATAAAAGTGCCGTTGTTTGGCTCGAACAGCTAATGATAACTGGTAGAAAAGTAAAGGTTAGGACAGCCTATTGGCTAGCTAGAGCTAGGATAGTTGTGATGCTTATGAGTTTATGCAAGATAAGATAAGATGATTCACCTCTGAAAACGACAAATCGAATCACAATGGTAAATTAACAGTTTAGAGTTCAGTAATATGGCCTCATGTTACAGTCAGTTTTCTGCAGTAACTTGATTTCATACGTGTCCTGTATACACAAAACTAGCTTTATGAAATCGTGGAGAGGAATTGAGAAAACTAATTTCCCCAGCCTCAGTTTTGTGGCCGTTTAACCCTGGCATAACAAGGTTTCTAATGAGCTTGTTCCCTAACGAGCTTGTACATGAGAAAAACGAACTTCCAATGCGACCTGGGAGTATCTCAATTTAATGTAACAGTTAAAATAGGTGTGTAATTCTTTCCGAATCAGGTGGTGGGCAGGAGGGAAATCTGATTATGGACCTGCTGTTTTTATAAACAGTGTTAGGGAGACCAGATTGCCACGGTACATCTGTTTTCTGTAAGTGCTTATTTACGTTTCCATGAGTGACCTGGCTTTTTAAGTGGATGCACGCTGAATCCCTGACAGGGAAATTATGAAAACATGAGTAATGTCACAAGCTAGTCAAAGAAAAATGAGAGTGAGGCAACTTTAAGGACTGCACTCCACCCATAACAGCTCCAGTGAAGCTGCTAGGTGGCAAACAAAAGAGGATTGCACATGTGTGAACGTGGCAAACTGCAAGAGTGTGAATGAGGAAATTGCTTAAAGACCAAGTGAGAGCTGCCAACTTTCCATGATTAGAAACATTAAGAGGAGGTATTCCAAGGGCATAAAAATTAATCCATTACATCACGTCTCTGCTGTTTTAAAGGCCAGGATTCCTGAACACTAATGCAAACCCCTTGACCAAAGTCATGACATCGCTCTGACAAGATGTGCAAACAGGACACATCTGAAGTTTTGTCATCTAAACAGTGCAGCTTGCTTTTAACAGGAACAGGTGGACGTAGTCCATGGACAGACTTTAGCTCCTCTTCGTATGTCACAAGGGAAACCGCAGAGCAGAAACATCCAGATCAACAAGAGAGATGGCGGCGTTCGGACTATCAGTGCCTTCAGGTACCTTTAACTCGGCTAATAGCTTGGAGCGCAACAGCAGTTGTTCTGCAGTGCCGCAAAAAATAAGTCGAGGAAATGAACTGATAAACAGTTGAATAAGCTGAGGGAGTTTCATTCATCGGGGAGGAAAATGCCGAAAAGACACCGAGAGAGGGCCGAGAGACATTTAAATAGAACTGAATCCCTGAGAGCGCACAAAAGGAATCCAGCCTGTCAGTAAATTGGTAATGTCAGGAGGCCAAATTGAAGTGTTGATTAGCGGCTGTGCCTACAGCTTCCTGAACAAAGAATGAAGGAGACGAAGATTGTGGAGGATTATCTTGCTCTCATTCATTACTGCTCTCCTTCGTTACAAAGCCGGGGAGTGATTGGATCGCCCTGTTAATAACATCGGACCTGTGGGCCTCACTGTGTGTGCGTTTGTGTGTGTTGGTGGCAGATTTAATAAATGAAAACAATGCTGTTCTGAGTCATCAGAGCCTGAACACTATCAAAATCATTCCTCTGGTTTATTTTATTTATTTATTTTCTATTAAAGTGGAAAGATTACACACGCACCCAAATAGTTTTGTGCATTTACCTACAAGTAAAGGCAACAGTCTAAGGTAATATTCTTCTTCTATGTCACCCAAACAAGGCTCCAGTGTCTGGGAAAAGTGTGGCTCACAGTCATAGTTTTGTCTGTGGCAGCGTTAAACATGGGATTTATGGGTTTGTAAAAGGCAACTGCTGAGCTTTCAAAACTAATTTTGGCTTCTAAGCTTCTCATGCTTGCATAAATTTGTCTGGTGGCTGGTGCTGCGCTGCATAAGAGGCTGCAAAGCAAAACTGATTCACCTAAAGCCCTTTCCCTGGCTTAAAAGACTTTTAAAAGTTAATTGACGAGGACTTGTGTCTTTCTACAGTTCTATCCCCTTTCCATTAAAGGATGGCATCTTACTGTATGTTGGCTCCATGTCCGAATGAGCGCCCGGGTCGCCTTCTTATAAGAACTCGAAAGGCCGTCATGTAGCTTCACCAAGTCTGAACATGTACAAAATAACAAAGCTGTCTCTCTGGGGTTGTTCGTGTGGGCCGTGCACACCTGCTTTTAGTGACCATGCACACCGTGGCTCTCTCCATCATTGTTTCGGGTATGTCTGGATGAAGATGTAAGAACCGTTAAGTTAAAAGTGACCCCCTGTGTGAATGACAAAATGCCATCACTTAATGAAGCCTGCAGCGTTCTGTATCCCATGCCGGGGAAAAAAAGCCTTACGAAACACACACAAAAGCTCAGCACGGGACAGACGGGGAAATGGATCAGTCCTGACAGAGAGGCAGGATAAATGGGGAGATAATCAGGTGTGAAATCACAGTGATTTCTTTCTGCAGTAATTCAGTCTGTCTCTCATCTTCTCTCAGCATGAGGGCCATTTCTGTTTTACACAAAAACCAACACAACTGATAGCAGAACTTTTAACACGCATACTGGTGGTACAGTGGGGAAATGTTAATGCGCCGGCTCCCTTGGCTATGTCACTATTCACAGATTCACAGGGAAGCATTCAGCATTTGAGACTTTTTTTCTCCTCGCTGTAGACTACTTCAGACTGTGTTTGCCATTAGTTAGCTATAGGAAAGCTATAATTGTGCTTTTAAAGTTGCAAAATGCCACCAATGTTGTGGACAAGGTGAAAAGTACACATGTAACACTTCATCCTGTGTTGAATTTAAAATACCTCTTTGCCCGTTATTGACCTTTTTCTCCGGCACTAAGTTACACAAAATTAATGTCAAGCAGCTCTTACATTAGTAAGAGCAGGTGTGCACGGCTCTGGTCTTGGGGGTGTAGATCGATATGAGCCCATTAATGTGATGGAATCAATGAAAGAGAAAAGAAATAAACAGAAAGGAGGAAAAAAAGCAGCCGAAGAAAGAAAGTGGGAACAGAAAACAGTCAGGAGACACATACTTGCTGCAGACACGCAGCACAGTTCAGCAGACACGCAGTCATACGAGTCTGAAACCATCTAAAAAAAAACAACTCGAGTTAATCTGGTTTTACAAGTAGGCAATTAATTTGCAGTGCAGCTGATCTGCTTAAATAGTCCACTTATTTTGAGAAGTTTAGAAGCTGAACCAGGTCATCGCTGTAACTGAAACACTGATGCTGGACTTGGGATTCTCAATTAAAGTTGTATAATCGACTCGGGCAAAGGCACCACTCGACAGCAGTTGAGCTGTTAGCCACGGTAAGGTCATTAGCTATTTTAAGTCGACAAGCTTAAGCCTGGAAAAGGTTACCCCAGTTTCTCTCTAAAGCTCTTTGAATGAAGCTGCATAAAAGCCAGCCAGTGATTATTGCTGTGAGATCATAGATTATTGCATTTTTAGGCCCAGGAACAGCTCTTGAGATAAGCTAAGTACACTGATAAACAGCTGTACACTGATTATTTTAACTAAATATTTTAAATATTCACACTGATTAAGATTAAAAATCTAAAATCTCGTTATATGCATTAGATTGTGTTTGAGTATGTCGAAAACACTGATTCATATTCCAGCACTTGTCCTTTTACTAATCAGACCGACGTTTGCCCTGGAGCTCTTCATTAGCACCCGGTTTCAGCGCTGCTCCATGATTCCCACATCATCTATCAGTTTATGTGACCAGAACCGACACCAGTGGCTCGACATGACTTTCAATTTGGCCCTCGTTCGCTCTGCACACCTCCCGTCTTCTTCATCTCTAATAGCGCTCCTTCCCTTCTTTGCCTTTTATCAGCCTGTCTCTGTCAGTCCTCATTCTAGCTGCCAATCTGTGATTATTCCCACATTTCAGAGCTGCCTCCATCGCACTTTCCATGCACTTGTTTTTAGCTATATTTATCTGTTCAGTTCTCTCTATTCTGTTCTCTTTTTCTCCTTCCTCACTATTGTTGCTTTTTAGTTCCTCTTTTTTCTTAAAGCTTTGACACTAGAGAGCATAATAAAATCACCATCCTCACTTTTTAGGCTCTGTTTAGTTCATGTTCTCTGTTTGCCTTTTATCTCTCGCATGTCGCTGGTTTCCCCTCCGCTCCTCTCCAATTCTTTACTTTGTCTATCTCTGTTTTATTTTTTTATGTTTTCTATGCCTCTTTCTTCTCTTCTTCACTGCTCATCTCTGCTGTTAAATATTTGATTGTGAGCACACTGAGATGACACCACCGTTCCCCGCTGCAGCCGAGGGTGTTTAGATCTCAAAGCAGAGGATGGAAAAAGAAACATGAGGCACTTTCAAACCTCCATTTGAGCTTTTTCTGTGTCATTTAATCTTGTTTTGCAGTGTCAGAGCGACCAATCAGAGGTGTTCTTAATATTATATATCAAGAAAGGCAGAGTCCCAGAACATATCAGAGGCATTCGGCCACCGAGGACATTTAATTTAGGCAGAACAGTTGTTGACGTAGCTTCTTCTGAGACAATTTGCACAAGCTATTAAGCTACTGCGTAGGCACTACAAATTAGCCACGAAAAAAAATTGCACATTTGGCAGAGCAGGTGCAAAAACAAAGTGCTCTCTCAATTATGGATGATCAAAATATTTGGAAGAAATTCAAAATCAGTGTCGGGTTGTTTAAAGAAAAGCACAAAGTATAACTTTTCTTCTTTCCCCCCCCCTCCCCACTTTGTGTGGGCTTCAAAGAAGCTGCTTATAGCTAAATGTGCAAAGGAGCAAACACTTCGGGGGAAACGAACGAACAAGACAGAGAAAAACAAACCAGTGATGCATGCAAATGTGACAGTAAAAAGCACAGGGAGACATATCAGGGAACCATAAAGAGCAGGATGCAAGCCTAAGGCTGGCAGCCAAGTTAAGCTAAATCACCAACCCAGTGACCCACATATCACAGCCAGCAGTTGGTGCGAAACTCCACGCACTAGCTCAGGAAGCTGAGTCACTGCTCCTAACATGAAAGCTAATGGTTCAGATACTGGCATCCCGTTCATCCATCCTGGAGTGAAATTGACATGCAAAAACTAAATAATAAGGAAATTAACGAGCGCTAAAGTACCCAAATTAAAAATGCTGGGTTTAATTTTATATGGTGTGGTTTTATGACACCCACCTTTAAATTTCCCACATGCCACAATGCTTGAATTCACAGTGATCTTTAAAACTACTTCAATAGAAAGTAGTCACTTCCTTGAGGACGAGTTGCTTTTCTGTTTTCAAAAATAAACATTTCTGTCCTTTTACCAACACACAATTTTAAAAAACCCTCACCGTATTTTAGCGCCTGCAGAAATCTGAGACGAGAACGCCTCAAAACCGCAGCAGATCTAAGAAATCCAAATGTGCATGGCTTAATATCACAAAGGAGGGCAACGGAGTTTGTGCCGACTTTGTTTTGATCTGATAAACCAGCACTTGAACAAAAACTGCAATCATTACTATAAAAGCTCTGGAAAGGTTAAATACTTTCTACTAAAGAGTGAATTCCTGATCATTTATGAACCTGAAAAAACCAGACATCATTTAAAGCATTCCTACTGACAGACAGTGCGCTTTCTGGGGATCTTAGGGTGCCATGATCTTCATGTAAACAACCCAGACACAACTAAGACCGCTGTGTGAAGTTCTAGTGAGTAGGTGGCTGCAGCTGGTTTAGGTCTGACCTGGAGTGTGTAAGCTCATGTGATGCAGACTAAACAGTAGGAGAGAGGGAGGGAGGTCAGGGTGTCAGCTCTCAGCTGGCTTACAGGAAAAAGAAACCGGGTCACTTCACGTCGACAGATCTGCTGGAATGTGAATAATCCTGAATAAGCCGGCAGTTGTGATTTTGACTGTGAAGTACAAATTAATGGCAGAGAAAACCCTGTGGTAGTGCCTGTGTCTGTGAAGTGCTGCAAAAAGAAAAATTCAGCATTTAAATATTTTAAGATTCATTTTTCATCATTTTTAATGTGTTTTTTGTGGCCTTTTGTGGTTTGTATTGCAATACCAACAACACCAGCTTTTTCAGCTCAGAGAGCTGATCAGCTGTGCGCCTGTCACACATCCCTTACTGTGCAAACCCTTCTCTCTCGCTGCCTTTGTGCTCTGCTTCCACCCTTCTCCTGATAAAACTTCAGTATGCTCGCTGCGACTTGCAGATGTTATCCTGCTTTTACCAATTCTCTCAGCTGTAACCGTCTCTCTTGGGTTTTCTTCCATTCCGTCACTCTCTCTCCCACCTTATCTGCTTTTTCCCCCCCAACCTTTTCAACTGTTTTCCCCTTTGCTTCCCTCCCAGCCCATGATGCAACAATGACTGGTCGGCTTAATTGTCTGTATGGATAAATCATATGACAGCTGTTGGACGGGGGAACTATTCAGCCACGTGAGAAAACCACGCAGACATTGGCTTCACCGGCAGGAAAGAAATTCTGGACAAGTAACTGTAGTGAAAACCATCCCCTGAAATTGCATTTATAAGCTGATAACAGCAATATGTGCCCAGAAACTGCATTTAATTATTCAGAGAAAAAAAGGAATTATACTCTGGGTGGTTTGTAAATTAGCTGTTAAACTGCCAGATTTTGCAGCGGCATTCTGCATAATATGCACTGGAGTACAAAGACAGGAGAGAAAATGGCACATATCAGGGCTAAAGGTCCCATTTTAGCTAATCAAAGTGCCACTAATTGGCACAATTATAGACACAGGACAAGAGAAAACTATGAGCGGAAGAAAAAGAACCAAGGAGAAGAAGGAGAGTCCTTTAAGGTTGCAAAGAAATTAGCTGCATATGTAGTTTATGCAACATAGCATCTATTAAGTTAAATATACTCTAACTGGCAAACAGATCAGTTCACATGTTTATGGAGGAAGCCTCTGAAGGAAGAGGGCTCACATGTGCAGGACAATGCAGACTTAAGTTCATATCCATTTCTGGTCACTTTGTGCAATCTTACAAAAACTGCCATGAGCCTGAAGTGCTGCTGGCTTCATCGCTCTCCGGTGTGTCACTGCAGGAATGGGAGTAATGATCTCAGGTGGAGCAAAATGACGATCACAGAGCAACAGGGGCCCGAGCCGGAGTGATGAGAAAGCAAACAGGGTGATGTGAAGACGGCGCACCAACAAATCTCTTTTTAATACCCGGCAATCGCGTTGTTTCTTCCTCCAACAATAATTTACAAACAACCCAACGGTGACTTCTCATAGGTCGGCTCATTAGATACAGTCACTACCGAGCGATTACCGTGAAAAAAAGAAAACAAAAAGGTGAAACAACGTCTGTTCTTCGGCTGACCACACAATCATGGTTTGCTGTGCACACAGACACTCCTTTACTCACAGGCAGACAGCAATTATGACTTCATTCTCTCTACTCGAGTCATCTGCAGGGCAGACGAGCCGATTCAATCCAAAACTGATACTGAAAGAAGCTGCCGCACAGACTGTAATCACAGCCTGCCCTGCATCAAAGAGACCCTGCTTTAGGCTATTTACTTCACCTTTTCACTAAACCCTTGAAATATCACTCACTGCTGTCTTTGTTTGGAATTCAGAGCGACGCCTGGAGCGCTAATAACCCAAAACGACGTCTCAGCAACAAATGAATGGAATCAGAAACCGAATGAATTGTTACGGATTTGGTAGTCCGAGCGGACTTCCCCTACCTTAGGCCTCTCTCAAACACGCTTTTGTTTCCGTGTGTTTGCGCACACATTCACATGAGATTTCATTTACTTTGTTTGGGAAATTCTGAATGCATGGCTGTATAATAAAGACCAATTTAAAGCTGGAATTACGCCTGTTATTTTTTTTTAGAGAAGAAAATGGGCTCTTGGTGTCATGGCGTCCCTGGAGAGCAGAGAAGTTTTGAGAGAGAAAAAAAATTCAAACAGAAATTTGAGATGATTGGGCAAAGAGAAATGAGATGTAACAAACTACAGAGAGCGACGGGTTTTCCTTTGAGCCTTGAGATTGCTGTTGGGGTTACACACAAAAGCACACCCTGTTGTGAAATCAAATAAGACCCACAGGGCTCAGCGAACTAAAAGGGAGGGAGATTATAAGCCTGTTGTCACAACACACCCTTTCCCTTCCTGGCAGGTGTGTGTTCATACGTGTAAGTGTCCGTGATGTGAGTCTAAGTGAGCTTTTAACGTTCAAAGCGTTACTGTTTAGACTGTGACGGGGGAGCCTGTCTCTTCTCTTTTGGCGTGCACATGCAGACAGTGGGAGAGAGTTCAGAGATCAAAGAAAACAATCACAAGCAATCTGTTTACCCAATCAAAACCAAAAAACCTGCAAAAGAGTATTTTAAACTACTCTTTTACTTCATGTGTGCGCCACATGTCTGCTCTGCCACAGCAATTTGAAACACCGTTAGCTCATGATACACTTCTACAGCCGGAAAAAAGCCAAATCACTGAAAAATATAACAAAATCAACCCAACGCATCCATCACTAACATCTGACTGCTTTGTTAAAAAACACCTTCTCTGTCTTTCTGAAATAACGCAAGACTCCTCTCCGGCTTCAAGCATCGCTAACGAAAGCACTTCAATTTAAAAAGAAGAAGAAAAAAAACACTAGAAATTGCACACTCAAACCGCTGAGACACTAATGCTTTCAGTACTGAGTACTGAATAATGAATGTTGCAGAACACGTGGACTCCTTCCAGTGGTACTCAAACTAATTTTCACCCTGTTTGCTGCCAAAGAAAGTGTGTCAGATTTGCAATCTCAGAAGAGTGACACAACAAACTGAAATTCTTACAACACCATGAAGGTATTACGACACCGCCACATTAGTTTAGTTCAGTGGTTTCCTTTTTTTTTTTAATATCAGGCATTTTTTGTAGGTAGGTCATCTAAGGCAGCGGTCCCCAACCCCTGGGCCTCGGACCGGTACCGGTCCGTGAGTCGTTTGGTACCGGGCCGCGAGAGTTGAGCGTTATTTTGTTATCGTTTTGATCGTTAACTCAGTTTTCCTGGGTCTTTTCACGTGTGTTATGAATAAATCTTCTTTTTTCCGTACCGGTACTAGTTTTATTTTGTTGCATTTATCCGCGACACCTTAAAGGCCGGTCCGTGAAAATATTGTCGGGCATAAACCGGTCCATGGCGCAAAAAAGGTTGGGGACCGCTGATCTAAGGAATGTGAATATGAACTCTGAGTAGTCTCCACTACTACTATTACTGCTGGATTATGTTCATAATGTGTAAATAGTCACCAAAAAGCGGTTACTTACGATCCAGGCCGTTGATGTACTTCATGGATATCTCACAATGTCCCCACACGGCACTGACGATGGGATACAGTTTCTTTCCTTTCAGTCCTCTAAATGCCACTCCTAGATACTGTCCATCCACCATAAAACTTAAGGTCCCTTCGTCCATGTCCAGTATCACTAGCAGAGAGTCCGGAAGGGTGAACGACTCCTCCGGCTCCAGGAAACAAGGGTAAGAGGGCAGTGAGCTGTGCGCCCTGTTCTTACTGTCGTGGTAGAGCCTATTACGTCCCAGATCCCAGCCCCAGGACTCGCAGTCTGACCCCACTAACGCTGTGTAGCCAACAGAATGTAAAGGAGCTTCGGAGGTTGCTACTCCGACCACAGCGTGGGTGCCTCGCTGCCGGACAGGCCAGTTGATCTTCCATACATGGAGTCCCCTCGTGTATCCAACCCGCCCCCGGATGCAGTCCGTGCTCTGAGCGACAGGGTGGCGATGAAAAGTTAACTTGTCGTCCTCTTTGATGAAGATGTTAAGCGACCGGTCATCGGCGTTCCACGCGTGACGGAGTTGAGTCTCCAGTCCAGCGCACGGCATGTCCAGTAGGAGATCCAGCCTGGGAGGTTTGAAGAAATCCGGGCCCCTTAGCTCAGGGTGCTGCCGACGATGAGTCAGGGGTCGGTAGGATGGGGAGCCACCGCTTTCCCCGCGACCATCTACTGATTTAATGCTGCCAGAGATCTTTTGGCCCATGGCTGCGGTGCAATGACTGACAGAAGGAAGAGGAAGGAAGAGGGGAAGGAGTCGCCGCTGCAGGTGGGTTCTTGCACGGAGCCTGACGTTACCTCATCAATGCAGTGAAGCTGAGGAGTGTGTTTCTAACTGGAGAGTGGTAAAGGGAGATGAAGGTGTACGAGAGACCTGTGTGATCTGGTTTCATGCCACAGATTTCTTCAGAAACACAGAGTCGCTGTCACTCCTGTTGAGAGAAGCACAAGAGGAAAAACACGTAAATAAAAACAGAGATAGCAGATATCAAAAAAAGAAAGAAAATGTAGAGGAGCTGAAAGAGAAGCACAGTGATGGCAACGGGTGTCAAAACTTATTGTTTCACAGATTTTGTGTGGCTTTGATTTCAGAGAAATACACAATGAACAGGACAATTACTGGCACAAATACCCATGTATTTCCTCTGACTCATCATGCATCCTACCAAGAAAGTCATGCGCCTGTGCCAGCACAGGTATGTTACTTTGCAAACATTGCCCAGTTGTGCAACATAGCCCAGATTTGAACCTACCACACTCTCATTTTGTTAATGCAAATTTAATGGGTATTGCCTGAGTTTGCAAAAATATCAACAGCAGGCAAACGGAACGCACAAGGTAATAATTTATCTCCAATCCTCTGTGTGACGGAGTTGAAAACTTCAGCTAGTCTGCATGCCGAGGCGTTTGGTAAAATATGATGAAACATGGCTCTAGTTCTGTCTTTGACGCTCGTGTGTGTGACACGTAAAACAAGAGCGAGCTGTAACCACAGTTAATACTTTCATTTTTAGGAAACAGTTTTCGTTTTCATTGGTAAAAATCAGTTTCCACTGTAGACGCTTTAAGTTTTAGTTTAGTTTTTAGTTAGTTTCTTGTTATTTCACTTCCACTTTGGGAATCCAAAGCATTAATTTCTCTCACTCTGGTCACCTCATTATAACATTCCTGTGATATTTCTATTTGATTTACGCACATCTAAATAAATTGGAACTTGGACATCTAAATAGACAAAATATTAACTTATTTATTTTAGTAATTATTTTTTAAAGTTGTTGCAGTAAACAAATTGAAACCCTTATTTCAGGCTGCGAAGCTGCTACAAAGACACGATTTCTCGTTGTCACACGCACACAGGCAGGTTCGGTGCACTTCAACCAACGTAATGATCTCTTCCTGGAACGACAGCTTCAGCTTCCTGTTCACAGGAAAACAGCCACACTTCATGCAAACAGGGAAGTGAATCACACAGCTCCCTGCATGTCTGCTGCTTGTATTTACCTCATCCTGAATAAGCCACAAAGTGACTGTCTGTGTGTGTGTGTGTTAAATTTACTGACGCTTCTTCTGGTAAGAGTGTCTCACACTTCAATATGAGTGATTCACACCTTATTTACCTGTCAACACTGCACTGTGTTACAAAAAAATGCGAAAGCACAAAAGGCAGCTACCGAAGATCTAACCTCGTTCTGCTATTGACAATACAAACTGCTATTTACAGTTTACATGAGAAGCTGCTCTGCTACTGTATCAAAATTTCTAAATAGGGTCTATTGTCTCATTTTTTTATTCAAACTAGTTACTTAAGCCGAAAAAAAAATAACATTGAGTTAAAAAATATTGCAATAAAGTACATTTTTACAAAAGCTTCTCAAACTCTGTTTTTTTTTTGTACTGTAGATTAAGATTGGGGACTGAATGGCAAAATAAAGGTTAACAATAGCAAAAAAAGTAAGGTATAACTAAAAACAATGGTGAAAAACTCATAGTCTGTGGACAGGGCTTACCCTCAGCCATCACAGCTGAAATGCCTCACCCCAACCCTAATTCAAACCTTTTAACTCCACACAGGATCAGTTCAAATGTCGTCGTCATTTTCCCCCAAAGTCCTCACACCCGAGCCCTAAAGCTGGTCCTTGCTGGTCCGTGCTGTGGAATAAAGATATTCCACAGCACGAATACAAGCGTCTCATTTTGACCACGTGCATTTTCCAGTTCTCTCTCTTGCTCTCTTTCTTTTTCCCCTCTCCGTGAAGGTCATGGCACCTACCAGCCACACCAGCCAATGTATGCCACTACTCAGTTCACTCCTCAGCATGAAACGACTCAGCGCTCGGACGGACACACACACACACACACACACACACACACACACACACACACACACACACACGGACAGAGCACAGACAGCTGCCTCAGTGTGTGTCATCACTGCTGGCAGGTGGGTCAAGGGTGGACGCTGCATGGAAGATTTCAACAGTCATCACCGCCAAACCTCAGCCAAGGAAAACAAATTCGTACGCTCTCTCAGCGTCTTTATACATGTGTCTCAGCTGGTTCAGTCTGGCACGGCGCGTGGCATTACGGGGCCGTCATCAAGGAGGCACTTGACCTCTGACCTCCATATCGTCACGGTCACCGTTGCATAGTAACCTCGCAAGAAGCTGGTGGTGGGCTGGCATACTGCTGCGAGTAGCAGCAACATGCTTCCACCATCTGTTGTTTACTTTCCCTCCCTCCATCTTCCTCTTCTCCTGCTACTGGCTCCTTTAAGACTGCACTCATCCCTTCATGCAGTCAGAGTTAAGCAGGTATGGAGTGGACAGCAGCTGACGTAGAGCTACGCACGTGCGAAATACACACACATGCAAAAGAAGGCAGGTTTTTTTCTAATAACTCCATGATTATTGTTTTCTTGGTCAATTAATCATTTGATCTATAATGTCACAAGATAGTACGTGTTTGTGCACCGCCACTATTGTGGTAGGAGATATCAATTTACTTTTACAAGTTTAAATTAGGGGTTTGATTAGCTTTAATATGGAAGGAATATGCAAAGGTAGGATAGGATAGGGAGGATCAGAAGAGAGACTAGAAAAAAAACGAAGAACAAAAAGCTAAAAAAAGACGATCGGCAAAGTCGTCTTTAAGATATGACACAAAGAGAAAAAACTATAGAAATCTGAAATTCCACTAACAGCGAGGAGAAAAGTTGGGAAAGAATGAGATAAGAAGGCAGGTAGAGGGCAGTGCAGCTGGTGTGGGCTGGCTTCATCTGGCTTCTCCTGCTGTACCACTAACAAGCTGCAGCCACCTGGAAGCTCGGGGGAGGTGTGTGTGTCTGTAAGTATGTAACATTGTATTAGAGGCGTGCACTGTGTGTGCGAGTGCGTGCGAGTGTGTCGGCCTGTCTCACGGACTGCGTTTCATTTGAAACTGACCAGCAAGCTCTGACTGGGCAGACAGGCTTTGAAGTCACTCACACAGACACACGCATGCAGGGACAGCTCACACACAGGGAAAGGAAACTGCCGAGGAACCTCTCACTCATACTGCACCACCCTCTGAGAACAGACTAGAAACGCCTGTGGGCTTTTCCACAAAAATTACGCCAAGAACCCTGAGCGCTGTGTTTAAATATAAAACTGTGATTAACAGAAACCGAGTTGTCCTGAGTCTTCAGCATAGTCTTCAATGCGGCGGTGTTTACTGTGAGTGTGCACTTGCTTGGCAGTTAATCAAGGACTTTTAAAGAAACGACGCAGAAGTTTACAAAGGATAACGGCTAATAGCTTCCTGATTATCGGTTCATTCATGAATGTCTAGCCTGAGAGTCACAGCCACCTTTAGACAGCGACAGCAGAAGAAATCATATGTATTATCGTATTATTATATTCTTTGGAAATCTACTTACTCACCTGCCTTGCCACAAACACCACTTATATCTGTCTGTTTAATATAAGGAGTGTAATCAGCAGCTGGTTAGTTCAATAGTTTTTTTCTTTTCTTTTCTAACTATGCAGGCTGCTCGCTGTAATTTTCTATCAGGGGCGTTTTCAATCTTAATTTACTTCATCTGCAAGAAAGCAAATTAGCCTATTTGCCAAAATGCCAATTTAAGACATTCTCATTCATTTAGTGCAAAAGGGTTATGACATGCAATAAAGCCAGACTCAACTTCAGTCAAACAGATGCATTCGTTTAAACACAATGAGCAGTGAACTGAAAGTTCACGTGTCTGTTTCAGTTACTGAACAAGAAATTCAGCAGCTTCCTCCTGACATATTGAGGTGTCTGTTTTTCCCTCTGAAGGAATGTCAATGGGTTGGCTTCAAGAAAAAAAGAAAAACAGTTAAAATATCTATTAATTATTCTTTAGTGTCAAATTCACCACGCAGCGCCACAGAAGTCTATCAGGAAATAATGTAAAGCTTTGGAGCAGGCAAACAAACTTGTGTCTCGTGATTTTGTTCTGCTCAACCCTGCTTTGCCTTTTTGTTCGAGGCCCAAATGTGAACCTTGCCTGTCACTCCAAATTACTGCAACTTTGCATCATTCTCGTGACGTCTGAAAATGAATCACAAAATGGTCACTTCTTCCACTTTCCACTCCTGGGAGGACATCTGGGCACCACAGCGTACAAAACCAGCACTCACACACAATCCCAAACACACATTTATAACATACAGCATCTCTTCATAGCAACAGCTGTACCCACTAGATTAAACAAACTACCATCCTCTCTACATTGCTGACATTCATTCCTACTGAGGGAATCCCTGGGTAGATGAAGATGCCAGAGCCAGACATAAACTGTACCGTCTGGCTCCTAACATGATGTCAAAATACAGACAGAGACAGTGGACTGGGATTTTAAACTCCTCCAGCTGATGACACCTCTGGACTTATTAGGCTTCAGCAGAAAGAGACGTTACCACTCTCTATCGCAGTCACCCTTTGTAGGTTTGACCCTCTCGCTGTCCTGTCTCTTCACACAGCTGTTTTCAACAGCTTTCCTGTATTTGCTACACTCTCCTTAAATTCTCTCTCAGCTCTCATTCCCGCTGCCTCACCCATTTGTCTCTGCTACCCTCTTTCTGCCTTCCAGTGCCACTAAATCCAGGGAGACTAGCAGAACTGACACCCTATCAGTTTGTAATGGCGTTTAGCGTGTGGCATTGCAATGCAAGCTCAGCAAGCAGAAAAAGCACAGGTTGCAAAACTCCGGACATAGCTGCATACTATTGCACATGCTCACTGTCACAAACACTCTCTCACAGATACAATGACACATGTACCGTGAAAGTTAATGGCTGCCTTTTTCCTTTTCCCACTTTTTTTTTTACTCCATCTCTGATGCATTGCTCTTGATGGATTCCCACTCGCTCTCCTTCTTTGTTCCATCAGTGTGTTAACTCTTTACAGAGTTAACTTTACAGAGACGCTGTCTGGAACCACGTTCCCTAATGAATCATGTTCCATCTCCTACATCTTCCTGCTCGGTTCACATTAATGTGCTCTGCTCTTTCACCTTAATATTAAACAGAATCACGGGTGACTTAGGAACTGAAACTGATCTACTTTCCAGCATTATGAAACTCTAAGATGCAGAGGATGCTGTCTGCTTCTAAGCTGCTATGCTTCTTCCATGCCTGTCGCAACACCTTAAAAATCCATGGCGCCCTAAGGGAAGACCATTAGTGCCACAGTGATTGAGCACCCCTTTATGGACAGCTATGCAGAACCTATTCACCCCTCTCTCGCAGACATATGGACACATGTGTCCACACACAGACACGGCCTTGGCAATGCCATACATAAAGCTTTCTGGGGCAGCTGTGGCAGATTCACAACCCCAGCAGTAAAGAAACTGCATCAAAGTCTGTGTGAATTTGACGCACTGCTGCTGCCTCGGTCACTTAGCTGAGCCGCTTCCACTAGTGTGATGAAACGTGTCACACCCACACAAGTGAAAGCACAACCCAGGAATTTTTGAAAACATATATACTTATATACCTTGTATGATGTAATGATGTTGAAAACTCTGAATCACAGATAATCTGTTTATACAACTATAAAACACTGGGGAGTTTTTTGGAGCTAAAAGTTTATTAATTAGTCAACCTGCAAAACGCGCATTTAGAATTCTAATAAAGGAAAAACCCATAGCAGCATGTTAACATACTGACATGCTGACGTACAGGAGTGATGTTACCTTTTTAGCCACACTAACTAAAAATTGGCTTCTGGGCTTTAAAAGTGACATCAGTGCTCAAGCGGCTGGCATGTGTATTCTTTTTACTGACCAGCAGGAGGCGACACTACTGACTGCAAACAAAGCTCAGCACTACAGAAGCATATGGGAAAATGACCTCCAGCTCCCACGATCTGTGAAGCCATTACACTCTTTGCTGATGACCTGATGGCTAGGTTGAACTCTTAATGCACACCCCAATTAGTCAAAAAGGACAATAATGCAATGCACGCTTTAGGGTGGGCCTATCATTGTGACCAGCTCAAGGCTTGAATTAATAATTGATGTCTGGAGGACGTCTAGTTGCATCTCTTAGATGCAGTTTATGGCTAACCATTTTTGCTAAGCAACATTTGGTAATGAGGATAAACCTCAAAATTCAGCTGATAACAATGGGACTGTCATGAAATAAAAACATTGGCTGAATTACATTTTTTGATCTAATGATGGCAACCAAAGCTTCATGGCATTTCACTCAGTTGTTTATGCCATCTGAGTTAGGCAAACGTGCTGGACCAACATCCTGACATTTCCATCTGATCAGCATCGTGTAACAACTTGTTATATTTGAGATTTAGACACCTGGACTGGCAAAACCAAAATAATGGAAACTGTATGTTTTAGGATTCAGACACAGCTCACATGCTGCTCTGCTCGGATATCTGATTGAGAAAAGCACACACACACACACACACACACACACACACACACACACACACACACACACACACACAGTGAGAGAGAATGAGAGGGACACAGCATGACACTGAGAACCCTCCCCACTTCTCTTAGTTTTTAAGAAGAGAAAGACAAAAGAGGAATTACAAAATCAACAAAAGGTATCAGAAAATGTTAAATAGCAGCGGCTGCAAAGGAGTAAAGCTGCATGGATCTGCATCTGAGTGAAATAAAGAGAGCTTAAGGGAGCAAAAAACAATGGAAGGGTTGGAGCAGAGAGAAAACAGCGGTCAGCAGCTGACAAAACAAAACGATAAAGTCAGAAAGGAGAGCTGCTATCTCTCTATCCCAGAATGGACTACACAAATACGCCCTCCTGCCCCAATCCATAGACTAAACACAACAGTGACAGAAATGCTACTGCGGAGCGAGCACTCAGGTGCTCACAAATATATAGACAAACAATAGTGTTTAAAAATAGAAAGCAGGATCTATCTTATTGCATGTGAGCAGGGGGGAAATCCAGAGGTAGTTTATCTGAGAACTCGCAACTGTCTCTCTCCCAAACAAAAGCTGCCCCCCCTCCCCACACACACACACACACACACACGCAAGCAGACACACAAATACACATACACACACAGGGGTATCCCAGCTGACCAGCTGAGACCTTGAGACCATTAAGAGAATTAAAAGCGACAGAAGGTGAGCAAGAAGAGGGAGAGCCGGAGGGAGGAGAGGCTCAGTGTGAAGCAGCATCCAAAAGAGAAGGAAATGTTTCCAGCAAAAGCAGCAATGCGTAGGCTCATCACCGTCTCTCGTAAACATGATGAAAAATGAATCATACTAACAGCGACTTTTAACCTACATCGTCTATCCCTGTATGAACTGTCACAAAGAGCACTTCATCGCTCTAAGGCTGCTGTTTCTTCCACAAGTACACACACTCCTGAAATAGCAACAATCTCCCTCAGCGGGATATTTGAGCAAAGACACACTTCACCTTGTAGACATCAGATCAGATCAAGCTGCTTACGGGAAATCTCCAGTGACTCTTCTCACAGCTCAGTGCGCGTAGCTGTTCAGCCTGAGTCCATGTTCAAATCCGAAAGGCAGGCGAAAAACAAGCTGAAACTCCTCCAGCCAGTCGCCGGCAGCCAGAAAACCCAAGAAGACAGGAGGAAGAAGAAGCAGCAGCCGGCAAGTCGGACAGACAGAAAGAGAGCGAGAGAGAGAGAGAGAGAGACTTCTTTCCTCAGAGCTTCCCACCTCTCTCTCTCCCTCTTGCCTCCTCCTCCTCCTCCCTCCCTTGTTCCCTCCCTCTTTTCTCTCCCTGGAGCTTATCTGTCCTGAGGCTATCACTTCTTTTCTTACCCCCCACCTTCCCCCAACTCACTTGTGCTCGAACTCCGACAAGCGTTTCCAAGGCAGCACCGTCACGATTTCCTCCGCCGCAACTCGCAGCTCCGCGCGGACTTTTAGCACCACTCCAGTTTCAGTTCCACTTCAGCCTTTCCGAGAGGAGAGCTGGGGGTGGGGTGGGGGAGCGGGAGAGAGGCCTGAAAGCCGATCCGTTGATCTAATCAAGCAAAGTTACCAACAGCAACCAGACCAGCAGGCAGCTGAGAGAAACACCCGGTACACCCCCACGACTCCCCACTTCTCACAAAGAGCTCACACAGAGCCAACCAACCACACCAACCCCCGCCCCGACTGCTGGAGCCACACACAGACACATATGTTCACGTACACGTCCACCCCGACACGTGCACAAGCGGATCGTGTGCACATTTCAGGCGATAAGGTGAGAAAGGCAGGTCGTGTCCTACGTGCACTGGTACGTGGAAAGCTACAGTTAAACACACGAGGACGACATTCTTGCAAAAGATATTAAGCAAAAGATCTTAAAAAAAGGTTAAAAGAATAAATAATTGTTTTCACAGTATTTGATTACTGTAGCTGAGTACCAAGTGTTCCTTTTTGTCCACTTTCCATGTGTGCAATTAGCACATTAGATTCAGTGCTGTCTGGGTGATGACCCCCGCTCTCTTTTGTTCTGCTCTATTACACTCTGTGCCGGCTGCTCTTTCCTGTTGTCACCTCCTTTATCTGCCCACAACTGCAAATTACAGCATAACTACTGCATAACTCTGAGGTGATGCGATGACTATGTTCATTTATCAGCCTTTTCCTGCAGCTACATCAGTCAATTAAGAAATCAGGAAAGTAAATAAAGTACTACAGACAAAACAAGCACATTCCGGAAAGCTCTCGCACAAGCTCCTCACACTCTGTCCTCGGATCTTTCTCTCATCACCGTGTGGCATTTAGAAAACACGGCACACACGTGTTTGCTGACTCACACGCGCAGACACATTAACACATATATAGTTGTGTGGATGTGCAATCCTGCAGGACCGGAGCCCTGCCAGCTCACTTCCTGTATGAGCTTACTTTCCCCAGGACTGGTGTGACCACCGGGGAACTAAAACCCGCACGACAACACATCTCCCACTGTATCATTACATCACATGTCAGCTCAGGCATTCAAGCGCAATTTGCAATAACAGAGAGTTGTGTGAGAGTAAATCTTGGTTTGTATGACTTTTGCTTTCAAACATCTACAACTAACGGTGAGGTCGCGTTTAATGAGGAGCTCATGTACAACACCACCACCCCGCAACAAAAACACAAACGAGACTTCAAGGGACAGTTCAGAGTTTTGGGGACTATATTTATTGCTTTGCTGAATTTAACCATTTAAAGCATTCACTGCATCCCTGGATTTTACTAGACATTACCTGATATCTAACAACAAAGACTTGTATGATGTTAGAATGCACCAATTTGTTCCAAGGTGAGAATAATGCAGGTAGCAGTTCAATACCAGTGAACGAAATATGTTCTACCCAGACACCTCCTCTCGCCCAGGGCAGGGCGTGGAAATACTCCAGTAGTGAGAACACGTCTGAAGTGGATTGCCCTCTTTCGTGTGTACATGTTAGAAATAGCAGTTTCAGAGAATGTGGGACAATGTCCAGATCTTATTATCCCTGAAGTGTCTATATTTCATGTGTGAAAATGGTTTTGGTGCTACTGCTGGATGGCTAATGAGAAGGATGGCTGTGGCTCAGGTGGAAGAGACGGTCGACTGGATTGGTCCCTGGCTACCCAAGTTGTCCCTGATGCAGTGTTCAGCGTGTGTGTGTGTGTGTGTGTGTGTGTGTGTGTGTGTGTGTGTGTGTGTGTGTGTGTGTGTGTGTGTTAGATAAAGAAAGATCAGATTAGATTACATGAATAGCTTTTGGATAGCTGCTATGTTTTTTGTTTTTGTTTTTTTATCTAAAACATTCTGTTATGGGATTGAATCAGGAATTCTAAAGTCTCTACAAGATGTTCCATCATTGTTAAGAGTCAAGGAAATGTCTGGCAATTATGCCCACTAAACCAGCAAGTTGCTGTTTTACACAGTTATAGATTAAAAGAGATATATAATGGTAAACCACAGTCACACAGGCCTGGATAACGGGCAGAGGTTGTCAGGTGGTCATGACAACCTCTGGTCACAATGGAACATGTGTAATCCTTAACTAGTTGGAGAGTGGTTCCTGGCGGTGAAAATGACTGCTTTTATTATATTGGAAACAAATTCCTAAGAGGAAAAAATATTATAACTTTTATTTTGAAGGTGAACGTTCTCTTTTTCCTGTTTGTGCTGTCACTGTGTAACTTGCCTATGCTTAAAGTCTTTAAAATGTTAACATGAACATGGCTCAGAGTGCTGAGAACTACCCCCCACCCCACACACACACACTTACGTCAGAGCCAGTTAACTGGCTTCATTCAGGCTGGAGGTGGAAAAGAGGAAATGTACAGATGTGTATAAACACACTGGGGGCTATGGATCACCTGAATGGGTCACAAACATTACCTTTGCCCTACACAGTGTTCATACATCTGCATGTACTCAAACCAGCGTCTTTACTGACTTGCCACTATTCTAAATACCATCCACCGAAGGTCAGTGGTTTTGAATGTAAGCACTCACTGTAGGCTTCAGGTCACTGTAGGCTAACAAGGAAGGAGTGAGAAAGGAAAGTCAGAAATCTGGGAAAGAATCTGAGATTTCATTTCCACAGAAAGCTTTTTTGTTTTTTGATCAAAGTGTATCTGAGTTTGGAATTTCCCCGTGTTTATTTTTAGACAAACTCACATGAAATAAAGTGGAACTCCTGGTTGTTTAATTTCTGCAATCCTTTGTATTCTGTCATCATAGTCTAGGATCAGCTGTAAACACAGTGCGTCAAATCACAAGGTGAAGGTATATTTTCTTGTTTATTTAATTTATGTACTTCTAATTTGCATTTAAAATACAAACCCCCAAACTCAGCCCCCTAATTCTTGTGGCTAAGAGGCTTTTCCGGGTTTTAGTTTTGGGAGGCTTTGCTTCAAACCAGTGATCACACAAATTGATTGCATTTGTCCAGCATGACAGCAATAACACACTGTATGCAAAATCCAAGAAGGAGCGATAAAGTAACATTAGGTGTTAAACACAAAATCTTTCTTTTATTATACTATATAGAGATTTCATTGTTTAAGTAATTGTGTCTAAACCAAGGAAACGAATTGCCCTGAGTTTGATCACTTTAATGTTTATCCTGCTACAAAGAGAAATGTGCAGGGTAGGAAGATTTCTGTTAACTGCTTTCTATATTTTCTGCATCTCAGGGCTCATATCCATCAACGCCACTGAGAAAATTGTCAGTACGCTTCACTAAAACAAATTCTTGCATGTTTTTCCATTAATACACCACAAGACTGACTTCTGTCATCCTAAATAAGAAACCAAAGAAACTGTTTGACATTACAGCTTCAAGCTGAGGACTGCGGTACATCCCCCATCCCCTAACGGACCCTTTCGTAAATTGCCCCTGATTTTCTGCCTCAAGGCACATCCACTCTAAAGGGACCCCATGGGGTCTGAGGACACATGTGTGTGTGGGTGGGTGTGCGTATGCGCTAATCTGCAGGACAATAAGGGCACTGTCCTTACCCCACACAATTAGGGCTAGGGGCTTCACAGCTGAGCATCTTATTGACAATAGGAACTGGAAGTGTGTGTGCCCGTGCATTTGTGTGTGTGTCCTACCAACACGCGTGTCAAACACAAAGCCATCCAACTGTCCACATCGCCCAGGGGGGAGGGATCAACAGAGAGGGGGAGACGGATGGATGGAAGGGGAGAACAAAAGTGGGAGAAATGAGAGAAAAAGGGTTTGAAATGTGCCGCTTCAGGGTGAAGGGTGAGGACAGTCAAAGGGACAGGGTAATTTAAATATACATGTATATTTGATATAACCAGTAGAATTACTATGTACTGATGGAAAAGCGACAGGAGTAAGGTAATAAAAGTGTGCTGATGGAGGACAGATGAGAGTCAGCTGTTTTATATGGATCCAAATCACAAAGAGGATGTAGTCCCACATATAATCCTTCATAAAACCACAATATGTTATTTTTATTTGGGGTTTTGTGGGAATTAAACAAAACACAGATCATCTGAATTAGTGAGATTTAGAGGTAGGTGGATGCTGTCTGTCTTCTGTCACCAGTCTCTCTATTAATCTCAATTTGCTGGGTGCGGCCTATAGCTTTATATTTTACAGACAGACGACAGATTGACATCAGTTTTCCCATATAACTCCTAAAGTAATACACTGAGGTTGTTTTGATTTCTCCTGGAGGTTCTTGGTACCAGTTCACACAACCTGCCATCAATATTGAGTAGTTTCCACCATTCTTTAACTAACCTCGCATCCTTGAACCTAAGGTGCAATTACCCGCAAAATGTCCTCATGTCTGAGGGATGTCCACGTCTTTAAATCTTGAAAGAATACGTCCTTGAAGGTGGACATTTATAGTCCCTAGTGTAAGAAGAGTTCACCAACACTTAGCTGTCATACTGCGTGAAATAAAAGGCTTACAGGGGAAAAAAGGGTGCACATTTCCTTTTCCCTCTTGCACACATCAGTGCTGACCATCTGAGTACAGCAGGTAGGCGTTAATTCCGACTGGCTGCACAATCAATGATGGTAAATGGAGGCAGCAGGAGGGACAGACAGTGATCTGCTGCTTTCATTTCCCTCCCATATCTCTTTCTCTTCCTCCCTCCATTAAAACACAACCGTACCATGTCCTGTTTCACTATAGGAAAGCTCACTTAATGAGGCACAATCTCAGTTTGCAGTGCACTCATGCAGTTTTCTCCCTTTCAGGCTCCTCACTTTACACCGTCAGTGCCAGGTAGCTTTACTGTCCAGCCTGTACCATACACATTTCTGTCTTTCTGAGGCCAAACCTGACTGTTTTGTTCTTTTGTAACTTAATTAAAGCTGGATTTCTCTCTCTCTTTTTTTTTTTTTTTTACCTAATGGTATTTCATCCTTCACAGTGCAAAAGGTACAGTGCAATATTTACCTACTGTTATTATTATTATTGCTACTTACTTTAAAGGCGGCTAACATGGAGCAGAAATTTCTTTATTCATATAAATTCTGGTAGCAAACCGAGAAACCCAGAATCTGAAAACCAGATTTGCTTGTAAAACACTTCTCTTAAAACATGGATTGGAGATCTTTGCACAGCACATTTTACGGCTCAAAACAGTTCAGGTGAGGCTGGAGGTGAAAGTAATGAAAGGTATAGGACAGAAAGCCTCACGGGTCCCCTGAGGATTAAGTGAAAAGGTTGCTACACCCAAAGGACCCTTTCTGATTGAAACTAGTTTTGATTTTTAATCACAGTAAATAGCTAAATAGCTTCAAGTTCAGTCAGTAACAACAAGAACACAGAAACCAAAACAACATGGGCTCCATGGTAACACCTGGGTAGTGCTGTCACTATCGCCTGATGATTTTTGAACAGGATTCTCCAAACACAATGTTTACCTGGATATTTCATTTCTAAACACCAACCTGAACCTACAAGCATCTCTCGCTATTTGCTGTGACTCGACGAACGCTTTGGAAAAATATCGACAGCTAAACAAGTGTAACAGCGACTCTTCAGTGTTTCTGAGCCCAAATGGACCCAACATTTGTCTCAGAAAATCTGGTAAGCTTTTCTCGTGTGAGCAAGCAAAAGCATTTTTTGAATTTTTGGCTCAAAATGTGTCTAAAGCTTTCATAATCTTCAGGAAGCAGAGTACACTTTGGAGTTTAACTTTCATTTGTAATACTTAAACATCTGTAAGCACTTTTAACAAAACTCTGTGAACATTTGTGGTTTTATAACATCTGTAGGACTCAGTTTTTGCTTTTTCTTGTGTCACCTTAAACTTTTCTAATGCCACACATCACACTGTGATTGATTTTTCTAACTATGGACTACGTGCATGTTTTTATCATTCAGGCATCTTGGCCAGTGCAGACTAGCGCTGCTGATATGAAACGGCAGCAGGAAGCTAACAAGATTGCTGGAAGTGAAACGGTGCAAGAATTAAAAGATGCACTCCATTTTGCCACTCAGGAGTTGAAGACTGCAAAGGAGGAAAATGCATCTTTGAAGGAGAAGATTGCCGTTCTTGAAGATGCTCACAAAATGCAAGTGAGTAGCCTCCAAGAAGAGCTCAAACTCAAGGATGAGGCGCTTCAAAGATGTGTGAAGAAAAGAAGAGCTCGAACCAAAGCCTGGGTAGAACTCCTCCATGAATCGACCATAAAAGACATGGAGATAAACACCAGGGAACAACACTGGAGCAGCAAGTGGCAATCAACCGAGAAGAGCCTGAAAGAGGAGAAGAAGAAAGTGGAGGAGCTCCAAATTAAGAACAAGCTTCTGATGGAGAACTTACAAGAAAATCTGGACAAATGGAAGAACGTCCTTCAGGTAAGCTGTGTCCGCTATCATTTCACTTTACCATAATGTCATGTTTGGTCCTAACAACTTCTGTCAGACTGAGTCACAGTTCAGTGAAATACATTTTACTCTGTCTACATAGGAGCTTGCACCCGACGCTGACCACCAGGAAGAAACCCTGGAAACAAATTCCCAAGAGGAAAAACTGGAAAACCACGAGGGAGAAGAGGAGGGAACGGACAAACCAAGAAAGGACAAGAAAAAGCAGGAAGAAGAGGAGGAAAAGCAGGAGACAAAAGAGGACATCGAAGAAAACCTTGAGGGAAAAAGTGACGAGAAGATGGAAGATAAAAGAGCAACTGAAGATCTAAACCCAAACCTCTGCCTGGTTACCATCCCTCTCACTCCCTCCGACTCTTGCCCTTTACCCCCTGTCCTTATGCCCCAACTCAACCAGTCTACCTCCTCCCTACCTTACCCACCCTCTCGTGCTTTTTCCTACTCTTCACCCAGCTCTTATTCTTTACGCAACACCCTCAGTCTCCACACCTTCCCCCAATCCTCCTCCCAACCTTACTCGGTCTCTCGTGCTCCCTCCTACTATTTACCCTTGTTTTCCAAACCTGTGCAGCTTTTTTGTTCATTTTAAAATAAACGTGTGAAATTTCATTAAACTTACAGTCTTTGTTTGGATCATTGTTTTTTACCTATAACACAATATTACACTTTTGTCCAGAAGAGATTTATTAAAAAAGTATAAGTCTCATTTAAGTGATCAAGAGTCTCCTGTCAAAAAGGTTTAACAGTTTATAAAGGTTAAGTTGACAGTGACAGACTTTATTTTAAAGAGCCCCAAGATAAGAAACATGTTGCAGTTAATGACCACACTTAAACTGGATACTGGCAACAAACTAGTGTGTAACTGCTGAGATCCAGCAAGAAAAAAAAAAGTATTTTCTTTATTAATGTGGCTTTCGGGTGCTAAATATCTAAACCTGACATATGGCACTATCAAGGCCTTTGAATTGGTGAAAACTAGCAATGAAAAGGCCTCCTACTAGAATGTATAAAAAATGAAGGCATATTAAGCTTCAACTTTTATTCCATATTTGATCTTCTTTCCTTTTAATGATCTACATGTGAGAACAAGACAAAATTATCAAAAAGGATTTATTTAATAATAACAACAAAAGACTGTATATAAAAGATAGACATAAGCCACGTGAACAGTTGCCTTCTGTGTTTTAGGAGCTAGTATTGGACTGTATTTGACCAAGATGGTGAAAGGCTAAGACAGCTGAAGCTGTCTGGCTTGGCTAATAAGTGTATCAAACACATTTTGGGTCCAACACACAAACATGGATGCAACGCAAAAAAAAAAAGACCTGAGCATAACAGACTTCTTGGATGCTCTGTTTCTACAATTGGCTGCACAGTAAGCCGCATTATGTTAATTAACTGCATTAAAATGCACCAAGAGGCACCATCACCACAGTCAGGAGTCGACGGCTAACGTCTATAACTATCGTGTCTCCACCCACTTTTCATTTAAAGCAGCCACATCCTTATTAAGGTGTAAATTTAAGGGATGATACATTTCAAAAGGGTAAGTTATAAAATCCCCCTCCCCACATTTGCTGAAGAGCCGGCCATTTTCACCTGGAGCTGCCTTAACCGTTTTTTTGGAGAACTACAGATTTTAGCTTCATCCCCCGAGGTTGATACTGGGATAATAGGTGGCTTAAGACCATCACAGGCAATCACATGTGTGAACACTTGTTTCCATTACACGAGCGTTTGCAAACATATGCAGCACAACTGAACGGTCTCATTTCAGCTCTATAATTGCCTTCTTAATGTGTTTGAACTAAGACTGAAAAATATATTTCAGATCTTTTCCGTTGATACCGTCTCTCCCTCTCTCCACCCACTGGCCTTTTTCTCATTGTCGTTTTGCTCTCCAAACCCTTCATCACAACCCTTTTTACCCTCTAGCTCTGCCCAGCCATTCATCACTCTAGCACTTCCTCTTGCCACTCCTCCTTTTATACTCGCTTTTATTCCTCCCCTCCTTCCCTTCCTTTAACAGCTGCTGGCCTGCGTCTGTCACCGCTGACCCCTCATTGCCACGTGCCGTCTCTATATCCCACAGAGACCCTAAATCATTAACTTATGCATATACATGCACAGATCCGTGTCTGATTGGTGGCTGTCTCCTGTCCACAGAGAGCTAGAAAAATCATACTCCTATGTGACCGCAGGCCCTCAGTACACTTCAGTATTGCCAGTCAATTAAATGTCTTATGAAAACCAAGTCCTTTGCAGCAAGAAGTCATTAAGTGTCACCTAAGACGGCTTTGGACATTCAGCGTGTGCTCAGGCTACAACGTCAACAACATCAAAGCTATATTACTGGACGCAGCACCTTGTTTAAAACAACAGAGTTGTGTCCACAACATCAAACTGCTTATCACACTGCTGTGTCTCAAAGATAAGCATGTTTTTTTAAGACTACTACAGTTCTAGACTGCTTGTCATCTCCAGAGTGTTGCAGCCATATGAACATGTCATATGTGGAATAGATTTATCTTTCTTATCACATTAAGGTTTGACAACGCTGGAGATGCTACAACGGGATGTTTGCAATCCCACGCTTGTCTTCGTGTCTGCACCTCAGATATTCAGGTGCATGCTTGGAACCCGTGTGTGCCACCAGCGTGTGAGGTCAGTGGGAAATCCATAAAAAACCTACACTAGTCATTTTATTCTCCATTGAATTAACTGCTGTTTCGAATTCTGAGTCATGACAAGAAAACCGGATACACATGCAGACAGACAATCAGATAAAAAAGGTGAGACAGAAGTAATCAGTGGAGACACTGATACCACACACACACACACGGCTAATCCAATGGCACACAGGCTTTAGTGCATCTCCTTCACTACGTTACTGAACTTTAACATCACGTCAAACTGTGGAAATACTTAAGTCTCTAACTTTCAAAGCAGTTTTTCACTAAGTTATGGAAAAACATTCCTGTAAAATAAAACGTGGCAAAAGTATTCAAATGGAGGCTGATGACTTCACAGGTTCCCACATGCTGACTTTTAGTAAAACGAAATCCAGGTCACAGTGCACATACTCTGTGTTTAGCGTACATTAAGGCTGCCACGATTAGTCGACTATCAAAATCGTCGACGACTGATTTAATAGTCGACGCGTCGTTTGAAGCTTTGTAAGATCACAAAAGACGCAGGAATAAGTAGTAGGATTTAAGAGTGTAATAACGGACTGAAACAGAAGATGGCAGCACTGCATGTACAAGGATGCCAGCTGCCGTTAAACCCCGAAAAAGAAGTAGCTCTGTCCCAGAATTCATAGCGCAGCTCAGTTTCCAACAATGGCGGCAGCTAGTTAGTTTAATATTACTCTTATTATTCTTTCTGGGTCACAAAATAAACATTTAACATATTTTCAGGCGAGAATGTAACAGTATAAACCTCAAATATCTGCTCAGCTTATCAAGACACCACATATTTTCAAAAGCGCTCTGACGTTTTCGGAGACGTCTGTTACCCACTAGCTCGATAGCTAGAGCCCGTGAGAACACCAGACTCCCGGCAAATCGTTTTCAAACCCACCGCCGTCTTTCGCTACTCAGGTTAAGATATATAAGTCACTTAGATAACTTAAAAAAATTATTGTTTGGCTTTTTTTAGTATTTTATTTGTTCCTGAGTAAATCGGTTTGGCTGAGACTAAAGTTATAGTTTTTACACAGCTGAATAAACGTCAAGCAGACAGCTGATTATCAGAAGTGTGAGATACTCGAGAATATACTCCGGTGTCCTGTTATATTTTAGATAGCAAGGTGCTTATTAAACTTCACCGAAACAATCTGCAAATTTCATTCAAATTTAATAAACTATCATCTTGTCTTTATTTTTAGTTAGCACATACCTTAAACACTTCAAGCTGTAAGCTAATGATAGTTATATAAGAGCAGATGCATGCTGGTGCAATAAGCTGTACGTTTTACGTCCGATGGATGCATGATCTGATTAGTCGACTAATCGCAAAAATAATCGGTGACTAGTCGACTATCAAAATAATCGTTTGTGGCAGCCCTAACGTCGACTAACATCGACTCTGTATTCAACGTGGAACTGACGAGGCCGGGACCAGGGTGAAATGTCTGTCAAACGCACAAATGTTAAGGTTGACAGTCATCAATAAACCAAAAGTTATCAGGACAGCTCTGAGCAAGTATAAATAATATATTTATATACACAGACTACAGCATGTTGAGTTTTCCTAAGTGCCTTTTCTTTCATCTTTGTGTTCTGCATTCAAAGCCTGTGTAGGTCATATAATCTGTCAGAGCACCATTAACGCTTCCATCAAACCCAGAGTTCCATATTTTCCATTTACCACATGTCACACTCAGCAAAGGGACCCATTTACAAAATGCGATATTAGCCCTGTCACAACAGGTGACACGCACTCTGTTCTTGTCATACTCTGCGACAACCGGAGTGTTAGCATCCACAGAAAGGTCTTTTTTTTTCCTCCTCCCAAGTTTGGTGTGCGTGTTGTTTTCACCTTTGTTGCTCAATGTTTCTACATATTTACATGCAACTGTAGGATTCAAGGTCACAGGAGCAACTAAAGACTGCCAACTATTGCACATCACCGCAATATATGCTCACCGGCCACTTTGTTAGTCACACCTGTTCGTTAATACAAATATAATGGTAGCAATTCAACACATTTAGACGTGCAGGTCAAGATGACTTGTTGAGCTTAAAAATTAAGAAAGGTCATCTGAGTGACTTTGAACACGTCATGGTTGTTGATGCCTGACGAGTTGGTCTGAGTGTTTCAGAAACTGCTGATCTACTGGGATTTTCCCACACATCATATCTAGGGTTTACAGAGAATGGTGTGGAGGAAAAAAAAAATCCCATGAGCAGCACTTCTCTGAATGAAAACGCGTTGTTAATATCAGAGGTCAGAGGAAAATGGCCAGACTGCTTTGAGCTGATAACAAGGAAACAAAACTCAAATAAACTAAAGTATGCAGAAGAGCATCTCTGAACAACCTGGTCCAAGGCAGTACTAGCAAGATGTACAATATGTTTTTAATTCATATAATAAATTACAAATTTATAAAATACTGCAGGGATCAAAAAGATTTTAAAAAACTGTTCATATTTTAAAAGGATTCATTATAGCCTGTTGAGTTTTCCTATACACAAAATTATGTGTAGTTTGCTTTCATGTTTGTCAGTCATCTTCTCCTTCCATGTCTTCCCGTGTTTCATGGTGCATTATTAACGCAAACGGGTACTCTATGCTATCTGTGCTGATGTGCATGGGTGCAAGCTAATCAAAACTCAATACTGCTATTAGTGTATGTTTTCGAGACTTCTACATCATCACGATGTAGAAGGTTTCAATAAAAGGTTCAATAGGCACTCCATTTTCAAAAAAAAGTTAATTTTCTGGCAATTATTTCACAGCTCAGGCTTTAAAGGGTTGAATTCAGTATTGTCATGACTCAGTTTTCAGTATAGATGGGAAACATTAAATCTGAATGAACACAGGTTGTTCAATAACTCTCTGCTAAGGTACTTTAATAAATGTGTCTGTGAACTCGTGCGCGGTACAGACTCGAGATGCAGCAGCCACACACTCGGATACTATATCGAAACGTGGGCGACGTCAGAACGATTAAAGAAGAGTTTTAGTGTTGAGTGCTATCGAGCAGCATTCTGGTGAACACAGCAGCACAGACAGCAGTTTATCAGCCCACAGCAATTTAGCATCTTACGGCAGCTCCATTTCCTCTAGACAGAGTGGGAGGGAGCACGAGGCTGCTACGGTAATCCACTTTACTCTGGGATTAGCATCTCTCTGCAGGTGTCACTCTCTGTCCATCTCAGTTTTTGACCTCTCTAATAATCTTCATCACTCTACAGCTCATTCAGTTTTCTCTGCTCCTATTTTTACCATTGCATTGAAACCAAGGTAGTGATATTACGCTCAAATTATACTTGATTCTACCAGGAAAAACCCAAACCACAAATGTTTGGGAACTTTTAATTCTCAGTGTTTCCCAAAGGCTTACTAAATTAATAAAGATTTATGCAGTCCATCAATTTTTTCAACTATTCCACTGAGTTTTTAAAAAATGGTTTGTATAAGGCACCATAATTATAAGAACTATGTAACCATTATTCTATTGAGACAAATGACAATCTCATGAGCAAATCAAAGTATTAGACAAGTCTTTTAAAACGTGGTTATCACACATGTTCATAACTCGCTCGCTGGTTATACAAATTCTGATTTATCTAGCTGCTCATCAGTGCAATAGGGCTGTCTGGGTAAACTGTTTTAATTCCTTTTCCATTTCCAATTAACGTGCAAAATGGAAACTGTTGCAAAACCAATCAGCACTATGTGCTCTGTTAGAAGGATGTCAAATATTTCCATTCTGTGTTAAGGACAGTAGTAGTTGTGCTCTGCTACGTGCAACTCAAGTGCTAAAAAATTAACTCATTAATCAGTCAACATGAAGTCAATATTTTTAGTGATAGCAAAACATTTTGTCTGATTTTCTTTATCGTTCTTTATCGTTGGGTTTTGGAAAAAGTTGTATTGATACATAACCTTTCTACTACTATTTCCTTATAGCAATGAATACATGTTTTGAAACAATGTGTGTCCTGCGTTTTGCACACTCAGTCTAGTTTCTATACAAGATCTATACAAGACCCCCAATGTTTGTGTTTCAAGGTTGTGGCTGCTAAAGGAAGATGAGCGCTGACAAGTTCTCGACAGTCTGTATCAGTATTGGTAATTGTGGTGTATATTCTTTTTAAACATTACTCATGCCGTTCTCTTTGTCTCTTCCTAGGCTGCTATATCATAATATGACACAAACTGCGAATGAATGAATAGCACAGGAAAGCTTTCACAGGCTGGTTAAAACGTTACCAATTGCTGCCAATGGCCTGAGCACCATACTTTGAGAACACTGGGAGAAAATTTAATAAATTAAATAAAATTTAAAAATGAAAAACGATCAGGTGACAGTGTGCATCGACTCTCTCCTCTCACTCCATGGGCAGGAGCGAGAAAGAAAGAGAGAAAACGCTGAGCGGCAGTGGAGGATTAGTGTGTCAGCAAACATTCAAACACTACAAGCTCCAAGTGACTGTTTAGTTTTGTGCTGGCAAGTCAAATGAAGGCGGGGCTCACTGCAACGAGATGAGACCAAAAAATAAAGAATTCTAAATGAAGGCACCTCAAACATTCACACTGCTGATCTGGTGAGGTGAAAGGTCAAACTGATGAATATATCCTTCTGAAAACAAAACACCTTGGCTCCTTTTACATCAAACCCACTTAACCCCCCCACCACCACCATATGCCAGAAGATGTAATGTTGCCATGACAACTACAGAAGTACTGAGGAGGCACGCGCACAGATACAAGCACGCCGGCGACAGATTTCAGTAGGCTGTAGGCCTACACAGAGGATGTCTCCACTGTAAGAATAAGAGAGGATAATATAGAGAGCCAAATATAGGAACAGAATAACGAACTCCCTATCAACTGCTCCATCGTTTCCATATCTCCTCTGCCTTCCTCAACGCTCCAGCTCCCTGTCATTTATCCATCCTCTCCTTCAGCCTCGACAGGGCCAAATATTTCCCTAGGGCCACTCTTCTGTATACAAGAGATGCATTACACCAGAATTTTTCTTTTATGTCACGACTGTAATGGGGGGGGGAAAAAAAAGTCTCTTTAAAAAGGTAGTGAAAACATATTGGAAGATTTCCCCATCTCAAGCATGGGATACCCAAACATTTCAAATAGCTACTAATCCTTTAACCACACAAAGGACCGACTGGATTATGGAAGGTGTGCACAAACATCCTCAAACCTCTCAACCCCCACAAGACTGCACGCAAGGATTATGTTTCATGTCTTAATAAAATGAACTATTTTCTTAATCATAAAGCAACAATTTTGTCTAGAAACCAGGATAGGTTTTCAAGGTTGCATTCCTTCGCCAACCAACAGAACAAAACCCCCAAATATTCCGTTTGCTTGCTCAAAAAACAAAGAAGCAAATCTTGAGACACGGGCACAAACTTGCAGTTCATTTCCTTTTGCCTAAAATGGGTTCAAAGTAAATGCTTGATTAATTAATTGCTCTGATGCGTCACAGATGCAGACAAATCAGCCAGAAAACCAAAAATGAACTGGCACTTACTGCATCCCGCCGCCACAAATTGCCGGCATCTGTCGGCCGAATACAACCACCTGTTGTATCGTGGAAAAGATGATGAGGAACAGCTGACAAACAGCTGGTTCACAACTGTCTGTATCGCTGAATGGCCGTCTGTCTCAATATCTCTGTACCTGCTTCATGCCTTGCATCTGCCCTCCATTTGTCCATTCTTACTGCACATTTATTGGCTTCACAGAGTCCTCAGTCTTTTTACTTTGCTTTTCTTAACCTTTTTTGCTCTCTGTACCCTCTGAACACACAAACTTTGTTTTACCCAGAATAATGTCAGCAGTAAAACACAAAGTGCTGACAGGATGACATACTGTTTCTGTCCTGAGTGTTCTCCAAGAGCTGCAGTACACTCGTTATGAAATGGAGTCTAGTGTGTGCTTGAATGCTTTTATAAAAAAAGAAATAAATATAAAAAGATGAGTGAAAATACCACGCTGATGTTTTTCCCTTGAGCAACAAGGTGAACAAAGAGGAAAAAAATAGAAACAACAGTGACTCTACAAACTTTAAAATAAAGACAACACAAGGCTCCGGATGAACCTGACAGCTAACAACACATGAAGGAAGAACCTATCAGGTACCGTTTTTATAGCAAGGACACTGGACAAGGAAACTGTACGTTCTTTTCCCTTAAACAAATCAGAAGATAGCAGGGAAAGAGATCGCAGGTCTATAAGAACAGATAAGAACTAAGACTGAGGATGTAACACTCTGCCAGCTGGTTATGAAAGCTACTTTCAGCTGCTCCCCTATTCACAAGGGCTCACCACAGCGGGTAGCTTTATATGTTGGAGCTGGCTTTTTTTATGCTCTTTCTGATGCAATCCCAAAGGGTTCTGAGTCTCCTCCAAGCATTGAACTGGGGATCTTTTGGTTGTTAGGCAAATGTGTAAAATATGACTCATGCAGCCATCAACTGGTCCTGATCAACCAAAATGAAAATCTTTCTTTTATACTGTTTAAATTTGTGTAAGTGTGTGAAAAAAATATTTCAAAAGCTAAATTGAGGTCCATTTATTCGTCATATTGGTTGTTTTAACCTAAATATATGAAAATAACAGGTCTATGTAAACGCTACACTTAATTACCATGAATTTTTTCAGGCAAAAATTACATATTTGAGGTCATTTAGAAACACTGTCGTAATTACACAGTTTGGCCGCCAGCGAGCAATGTACCATGTACAATGTTCAACCATTATCATTGTTTATGCACTGATTACATTTCGCGTGAAACGGATTGCTGTTAGTGATGGACCCCCGGGGAATTATCACCCAACTCTAAAGTTGTGGAGCATTTTAGTGTCTCTCGGCTCAGCAATGTGGTTTTCGGTAATGCAACATTAATGTTTCGATTCATTCAGACAGCTCTCAATTTAGTCACAGCAGGCACCTATTCTGAGGGAAATGGTTAAAAAACCCATTTTAGATCTTACAAATCACAGAAGTGCAAACAGACAAAACTCCAGTCGATACTTTTGGTCCATATCTGCTCTGTGTGAAGCTGAGCCACTGTTATCTTGTATCATGGTTTTGCAAAACATTAAAAAAAATCCCAATATATACATAATAAATGTTTCCCAGAGAATTAGATTCTACTCGTAGAGGAAGCTGGGTGCACATGTGAGGGTATAAAAAGGGTCTCCTTTCTTAAAGGCATGAATTCATATCCATGCACCCATCTCTTATCTTCTGCTTATCAAAGTTGGGTGGCAGTGGCAGTAGACTGAGCAGTTTATATGTTCCTCTCCCCGGCAACATTTTCCAATTCCGTGGGGGGATCCACAGGTATTCCCAGGCCAGGGGAGATATATAATCTCTTCAACAGATTCTAAAACCTCCAAAGGGACTGGTAGGCGCCTGGGACTAAGGAGACCAAATGTTTTAAAAGTAAAATGTTCTCTTTCTCTTCATTGATACAGGATTTCATCTGCTTTGTATTTCAGGGTCTCCTTTGTTCTACTTTTTGTTTTATAGGCCAGGCCAAATGCTTTTATTGCCAAATGTGGGCAAACGGTTTAGACTGCAGGCATGCCGGTTTAGTGCTGGGACTGTTACTACAGAGCCTTTCTGTTGCAACACATGCAGACTGTGGTTAAACACTGTCTTGCCAAAAGAGTCCAGACCTTCCTTATAAGAGATATTCTCTGAATGTAAGTTAACCCGACACCTGTACATGGTACCCACACACATGTGAAAGAATTCACACCCATACTATCATATCTGATGCCTTTAACAGTGCACCGGTGTGTCATTGGTATCAAATTTAAAATGTTTTGTCTGGCTCAATATTCAATATTTTAAATAATAATAATAATGATACATAATAAATGTAAAGACATTTTCAATAAATACAGATTTTAAATGATTTACAAACCATTGCATTCCGTTTTTACAGAAACAGTTTCCCAACTTTCTTTTAGAAATGCTTTTATCAAATGTTCTTTGGGCCGTTTCAATAAAAAACAAAAACGTACATCTCTTCCATACCTTACAAATTTACTGACCTAAGTTAAGAACAGCACACAGGTACAAAAGAGCGATGATCACATGTTTTATATTTAAATAGTGCCATGCAGGTTTTTCTTCACCCTTACCCAAGAAAATACTCAATACTTAAATGCATTTGATACTAGAAGGCATTTATTGAGAAAATTATGAACAAACTGGTTTTCGGCAAATCTATTTAGCTAAAGAGGAACTAATGGAGAGGAACTAATCCTCTCCATGTGGTGTTTTGGTACCATATTGTCATTGCTGAGCATATAGCTGTTAAAGTAGACTACTACCGTTTCTGTCTAGCAGGAAGGATTTCCTCTGGTTCAGTTGAGGACTTTAAGAGAAACGCAACACAAGTACCTGTGTTATCCTATTAAATTAACACTGTCCATTAACATTACAGACATTATTAGCCATAGCCGCAATCCATTACCTTAATGTGAATAACTACTAGTAGTTAAGGTGGGTGCTGGCCAGGTTATCATTTATATTAACTGTTAAATACTTCACTGTGTTTGAAATAGGAGCTTTATTGACCTCTCAGAATTCTTCATAAAAACCGGGGGTTCAGTCTTTAAAATGCTTTGGCACATTTAAAGTGCTGCTGTTCATGTGTTCAGCTGCTAGTGAGGGGAGGGGCTGTGTGCCTGTGTGCAGGAGTGCATCAGCAGGAGGCAGCAGAGATAGCCTCGCTGGTATCGACACTGTTGCGTTTGATCTGAATGTAATTTTTTGTGTCAATTAGTATCCAGGTATCATTTTTTTCTGACAACACTAACACCAAAATAGTATCTATGTTGATATTAAATGATACATTGTACCCAGCAAGGTTAAGTATTGGTTCTGGTGACAGCTTTAGAGACAATCCACCAGTTTCCCTTTTTTCTGAACCGTACTAATGGCTGAAACTGTTGAGAAGGGAGAAATGAGTGGCATGTATTTGAAATGACATGTACTGTTTGACAAATGTAACCAATACTTTTCCCCTCTCTGGGTTCACATATGTCCACCAACTCAGGTTTAAAAATGGAAACCAGGGGAACAAACCTTCCTTCAAATTTAAAAGCACCAAATTAAAACAGGAATCTCACAAACCACTAGAACACTTATAAAGGCTCTGCTAGGGACTGCGGACCACACTGAAAGATATTGTTTCCACAGTTGTTTTCTGCCTTCTACTGGGAGTGAAACAGATGCTGAAAGACATCACAAACCCGTCTAATGCAGTGACTGTCTGTAGTGGGATGATGATCGGTGATTGCAATTATGTGATAAAGTGATTACTAACTGCTAACCAACGCTCTCTCACTCACACACACACATATGCATAGTGGGCTCCACTCCTCTCAGACTGGTGACACACCTCATCAAACTGTGGTCTGTTATAAGTGGTGCTGACACGTGTGTTTGTGTCTGTGCGTGTCTGCCTGTGTTCATAATCATACCCGCGTGTGCGTAACTGTCTGTACGGCGGCAGCGTGCCTTCACAGTATGCGCCGGCGGTGGTCCGGTTTCCGCTCAGAGGGCTGTGAAGTGGCCTGATGAAAGCTCGCACATGGTGGCGGTGAGAAGAGCCCCAATCTCCCGTCGTCACCACAGAGCTCAAAAGACTGGACGTCAAATCCTCCCGGTCTGTCGCAGATGTTTAACAGTGATGAGAAAGGAAAGAGAACTTTAGTAAGTTGTCAAGAAAATTTGCTCGGCTTTCATCCCAGATGTTGCCATAGGAAAGGGTCTAGATTTTTTTCCCCCCAGTCTTCAGTCTCCTATTACCAACTCAGCTGCCTGACAGAGGACACATACACTTTTCAGGTCAACCAATCAGGTTTTGCCATGCCCCACACCAATCGCATTGTCAAATCCCTGCTGTCAGGTGTCATTTCAGTCCACCTCCATGAAACCTTCCACTGAGCTCATTCTGGAGCCGTACTCCGCATCCCATCTGCACAAATCAGCAAAACTCACTGTCCACTCTTTCACACCTCATCACGTGACTACCTAAATGAGACTGTAATGTCACGATGGGGTATAACTACCACAGCATTCTTACCTATCTTTTTAACTTTTCCTGCTGTGAACACTATTTCATATAAATGAATGCGATTATGCTCTAAGCTTCTTTTTCACTAAGTCTCGGCTGATTAAAATCTATTCACTTTGTTGTTCTTATTTCATTTTTATCCTCAGGATGGATTAGTGGTGGAAGGGAAGGTCTGCATTGCTAAAGCGCATTCTTTAATAAAAATCACTGGAGGTACCGAAAGCTTTAAAATGCCAAACTCTAATACTGTAAAAAGAAAAAACAAAACATAATTTAAAGCATGATGAACTATAAAAAGGTCATATAGAAGGCATTTATAATTACGCTAAATTTGGGAGGAGAGTCTAGCTTGCAAGAGCAAGATACATAACCATATTAAGTATACTAATGGGTCTTGGCTCTGATGTTATCATATACTGGAGAAGGGCTGACTGAATAGTTTAATGAAAAATAATCAGGATCGTATGCAGTTTTTTTTCATAGTCACAGATCTCAACCCGACTGAATGGGTGTAGGTAATTTAGAAGTGACATACACTTTATGAGAGAATATGTTTTGGATATCTCTCCTCAGCAGAGTCAAGAGAATCTGGAGCACCAAAGCTGAACTGGAGATCTGCTATCGCCTAATCTCAGTGCGTCTTTTAATCTGTCGACCATCTGGGAGGTTATGTAACACTTATAGAGTAGGTGAGGCTAGCGGGCTGATGTCACTGTAGACTAGATTTATGCCTAGTGAGCCCCTAGCAACATCTGGTCGCTAGGGAAAAATGTGTATTCCCTGACTGGTTGGTAAGTGGTTGCTGGAGATTCCTGGCTATTGCTGGGTGAATCAGACACTCACCAAATGCCATGGTGCCATGGTAAACTGGGAATAGAGAAGTGAAAGTCATGCATTACTTGTGAAACCAACACATTTCAAAAGGTGCAACTTTTATTTTGAAGGCAGTTGTTCTCCATTTCTAGTTTCACTACCGTTTGGCAAGTAGTTTGCAAGTATTAGTAGACAAGTCAGTACGGCTGGGCTATGCTGTCCTCGCCCTGAGTCTCCTGGTTTCACCAACTAGACAGCGAGATAACGATGCTCCAATAACCAGACTTATTTTCCTTTTTGCGCTGATTTATTGAAGAATGGCCTCTGACCATTGCCTTCTCTTTGACCATCGTAAAACTGAAAGTACAAAATACTGTATTAGCTAACTAACATTGTAGACTAGCTTGTTACATATGGGCTCAAAATGTGGTCATAAATATTTTGTACTTGTAAAAAAGATTTGTGTGTGCGTAAAAAAGATTTGTGTGTGCGTAAAAAAGATTTGTGTGTGCGTAAAAAAGATTTGTGTGTGCGTAAAAAAGATTTGTGTGTGCGTAAAAAAGATTTGTGTGTGCGCAAAAAAGATTTGTGTGTGCGCAAAAAAGATTTGTGTGTGCGCAAAAAAGATTTGTGTGTGCGTAAAAAAGATTTGTGTGTGCGTAAAAAAGATTTGTATGTGTAAAAAAGATTTGTGTGTGCGTAAAAAAGATTTGTGTGTGGACTTAGAAAAAAAACCCCTGCAAGTTACAAGTACGGATTTTTGACCCTATTTTTCTTTCCTTCATCTGATTGGTCAATGTCATGTCAATCACAAATGTAACAATCCAATCAGAGAACAGATGGGTTTGGCTGTCGAGGGGCGCTTTTTTTGAACTGCAGGTCTTTGAAGGGAATAAATGCCCTTTTACATGCCAACCCAGCGTTTTCCTTCATCACCACGAAGGAAAACAGTCTGTGGTCGTCCGAGTTTGGTGATTTTTATGTCACAGGTCTACGTGTTTAATACAGGGACTTCCACAGCCTTTTCAACAGCGCTGCGGACCGCGGGGTGGGGGCGGGCAGTGTTTTGGAAATGACAGTCTTCATTACAAAGCTTTCTTCGTTATGAATTAGCGTACATGTTTTTATTGAACATTTGAAGAACTAGCAAAAAAAACAAACTCTTGTAGAGGACATAAAGTCAGAGATAGAAAAGACAAGGAGCAGGTGCATCTAGTACAGGTAGAGCTGCTGCAAAAACCCATAGAGCCCAGCAGCCAGCGTAACAAATTCTGGATCCTTTGCTTTTAGTTAGCAGTTAGCATTAGCAGCGTATCCTGCATCCGATGTGAAAGGACTTTTATGCTGCGCACTGTGACTCACAGCAATGGTCCTGGGTCAGCCCTGACTTTGTGTTAAACTAATCCTAAAGTAATAATGTTATTTCTAACCACTGATATACCACAACTTTTTCCTTTCAACAGCTACTGAAAGTTAGGGGACCTAGCTGCTATCGGATATTTATATAGCGATCCTCCAGCTTCAAACGGTATCACCCTTCAAGGACCTGCAGTTCAAAAAAGCGCCCCTCCGACAGCCTAACCCATCTGTTCTCTGATTGGATTGTTACATTTGTGATTGACATGACATTGACCAATCATATGAAGGAAAGAAAAATAGGGTCAAAAATCCGTACTTGTAACTTGCAGGGGTTTTTTTTCTAAGTCCACACACAAATCTTTTTTACACACACAAATCTTTTTTACGCACACACAAATTCTTTTTACACATACAAATCTTTTTTACGCACACAAATCTTTTTTACACATACAAATCTTTTTTACAAGTACAAAATATTTATGACCACATTTTGAGCCCATAGTTACACTCTTACTGCAAGCTAACAAGATAAAACTTTCAAATGTACAAATTATCGTACCATTTTTACACAAAACAAAAGATAATAATTATTTTATCGACACTCATACTTACAGACATATCTTGTCCAAGGCAACAACATTTTAAGGTCCGTATCAGCTTAGAACGATAACATTACGGTATCACTTTCCGCCATCTTTTATTTCTTCTTCACGTTCTCATTTTTTCCTTTCCCAAAGTAACCGAACCCATATTACAAAGCAGCCACTAGAGGGAGCTCTAGGGCAGTTTACAACTATAATATCCAATTTAAGTTATTAAAGGCAGAACATGGGCCATATCATACCGTTCACGGTAATACCGGTATAATGTTGGGCAACGATAAGAAAATGAAATATCGTGATAGAATATGGGTGAAACGCGCATGTGCAGTGCCTTTGTTTTCATACGCACAGGGCTGAAAAAGCATGGAGGAGAATGAGAAGGGTGAAAGCCAATTGTTGAATGAAAGTGATGAACCAGAATTGGTTTGTAAAAATGCTGCAACTTCAGTGGTGTGGAACTGGTTTGGCTTTCGTCCGTCAGATACACAACAAAGCACTATTTTTGGTAGCGCATGCTAGCAGGCCGTCGTTATTACCGTGTTTTTTGGAAAATACAGCACACTTAAAATCAATCCTTTGATTTTTCTGAAAATCGACAGTGCCCCTTATAATCCCGTGTGCCTTATGTTTGAATTCTGGTTGTGTTTACTGACCTCGAAACGATTTTATGTTGTACACGGCGCTCGAAAATCTGTCAAATGTTTCAGTACGACTTTGCTAAGCTACGAAGCCGCACTGCTTGATGATTGTCGGAGCGTTACGGCTATCGTAGGCAGGAGCCTCGTGGAGTGATACGTACTGTGCTTCAACATAATATTTCCGTATTGTGTGTGTATAACCTCTTTTTAAGTTTTGTGGATATTATACATGGTTATTCTCAGGATATGTCGGCCAATTTCCACTGGAAATGCCTTTTGGTTAAACTGTCAGGAAGGAATTTGCATTTGCACTGTTCTGTTACATTTTTATATAACTTTAATGCACATAAAAAAACAGCTGCTTGTTTAAGTGAAAATACTTTTTTTGCACTAATAAAGTTGTGGAGTTGTAAAGAATTTTGTCTAGTGTCAATTATATCGTCAGTTATGTCGTTATCGCAAATTTTCATTTATTGTGATAAATATTTTTGTCATATTGCCATGCTCTACAAGTCAGCATCTTGAATGCAAACTACTGGTAACCGTAGCAACCTGCGAGCAACCAAAGCAGTCGTAGACGCTTACAGAGGTGACCAATTTCATACTAGCAGCAACCACTCACCAACTGGTTGTGGAACACACACATTCTCTAATGACCGGTGGATACCAGGTGTCACCGACCAGTACCTAGGGCTAAGTGAATGGGGCTTTAGCAATCGAATTTGTAGAGACTGCCAGCAACCTATGGCAACCACTTGCAAAGAGTCAGTGAATACTCATTTTGCCCTCAATACTGGTTGTAGATGGTTGCCGATTAGTCTGTAGGTCTGTGTAACTGAGACCTAAGAGACCATTTTTAACTCTTGATCTCAATTCTCTGGCAGTATCTGAGCTTCCTAAATGAATGCAGTTCTGTACATATCTGCCTGCATACTTATACTTCAGAACTGAAACCAAAGCTGTACTTGTGCTTAAATTCACCACCCTCACTTCTCACCCTTACACATACATCACCATCGGCAGTGACACACTCCAGTGTATTTCCAGTTCTCCCATCCTCCCTGTGTGCCATTTAAGTCTCTCATATTTCTCCCACATTTCCTTACACCTCTCTTCTCACCAGTCACCTCCATCCCTCACCATTCTGCCACTCTGCAATGACTCACAATACTAGCCTCTTTTTTTTCTTTTTTTTTTAAATGCAAACCTGTCTTCCTGTCACCTTCACAGCCTTCTTATTCAGCTCCTTCTCGCACTGTTCACCTTCCTCCTTTCTCCCTCTTTACTTCCTTTTGCATATCTCAATCCACCACCCAGCCCCTCATTTCCTCTCTCTCTCTCTATCCTTCCCCCTTACACCACCTATTAACTTTCCACCTTCATCCTTTTTCATGTGTTGCTGTATAGGTCTGTCACTGCATTCTTCAATTCTCCTAAAGCTTTCCACTCAAAAAACGTGACTGCCTCCTCCTTCTTCCCCCTGACTCAGTAGTGTCCATCACACACTCAGTGAGTCACATTTCTGTTCATCCTTGTCTTGACTTGACACGGCACAGAAAACATCCCAGTCCCCAGACTGCTGGCTACAAATATACACAAAGACAGAGTCGCATTTAGTACTCTTCAATGCCCATGCCCATCATTAGCTTACTGTTAAACAACACAGTGAGCAAAAAGAGCCAGCTCAAAGCTACAACCAGCTGTGCCATTATCATCTCCCTGCTGTGTGTGTCTGTGCGTGTGTGTGTGTGTGTGTACACATACATCCATTTTTCTGAATTACCTTTGTTTAAATGTATAATGCAGGCTTTCTTTAAGCCTATATTAACTTTTTTCAAATTGGGAGCTTTTAATCATTTTCTGGCTTTTGTCTTTGTGTGTGTGTGTGCGTGCGTGTACGTGTCTGTGTGTAGGCCCATCTCCATAATTAGGGCAGACCAGCCACACATGGGTCTCCCCTGACACTTCCCCTCCAAGATTTAAATATTCATGAGACTCTAAACGCTTTCATGAGCTCTGTAATTATGGACAGAAAATAGTCAGAGAGAGCCAAAGAGAGAAAAAGGGAGAAAGTGGGAGGCAGAGTCGGAAATGCCCTTAAATTAAAAAGAAAAAAGAAAAAGGGTGACCAGCAGTATTTACAGATAAGATCGATACTTTTGTGCAGTTGTGCGACCAAAGCCAACGGACCTGCTGACACACCGGAAAGGACAGGTAATCTTTAAGGAGATACCTCCTGATTCTTGTTATATTTTTAACATAATTTGCAGTGATTGTTGATCATGCTGGTATCTCATTATGCGAGTTTACATCATTAAGAGCTCTTGATTTGATAGAGAGAGGCTTTATCACTTTGACCATTGCTATTTAAGTGCATGAGCAGATAATTTAATTTGTTAATTCATTTTTAATTTAACAGATACTGCAGTCATTACGAGATGTTTCTTGTACTCTAAGCAGCCACAATCAATGATCATTAGTTTTTGTGATTATTTGAAAAGCAGATTATCTCCGTTTATTCCCTTTTAGGTTAGAATATCTGCCAAGCAGACTTGGGCAATAACCCAAATATGTACACAGGCTGACATGAAGAGTCGACCTAGATGTGATTCATCTCATTTGAATCACGCAAGTATGTTCGCTAAAAGCTTTTCCCTGGATATTCTAGCGACCTCTTTGCTCTCTAGACGCAAGCCTCAAAACAGCATGCGTTTTAGTTATTGCTGTCATTCAACTATGTGTAACATCAAAAGTGTTTATATTGCTTTCAAATGGTTGTGGAAAGGTAGTGAAATTGGAAAACAGTGCTCACTTTTGGACAGTCTTTGCAGGTATGTAAACAAATGAAGTGATCAGTAAATTGTATAGATATTATAACAACAAAAGAAACAGGTTCAAAATCAGATGCTTTCCAGATGTTGTTGTATGGTGGATCAAAATCTGACAGTACTTTTCTGCATTTACAATTCTATCAATTTTGCAAAGATCTCCAACACTACTGTCTGAAACGCAGCCCCAAACCATGACAGAGCCTCCACTGTGATTTCAAAGTGTACCGCTCTCCTCACCTCCTCCATACATACTGATGGCAAATTTTATTTCATGACTCCCTCGGGCGTGTTGCCACAGATTTTCAGTCAAATTCTTGTATACTTCAGATTTAAGAATGGCTTCTTCACCCTTCCACTGAGACCATTTCTGATGAGGCTTCAGTGAACAGCAGATCTGCCTGATGCAGCCATCAGGCTCTGTGTTAGTTCTTTGCTGGATCTTTCTTAGGGACATGCCTTTCAAATACAATTCATCTGCTTGGGCTAGAGTTTCAGGCCTGCCTCTTCTTCTTTTGTTCTCCACTTTTTAGTTTCCTCACACAGTGCACACCACACTCAGATAAGCCAGGTTTTTTTGTTAGTAACACAGTGTCTACAGATACAACTAAAAACTGGTTCTTTGCCAATTTGTTGTTACGTGTAGACACAACACTGGTTCATCGCCCTAGTCAGGTGCCTTTGTAATTGATTCCTTAGGTCAGTTTTAAGTGGCTTAAAGACACACACACAAAAAGCATTCCTCTGAAAATGGTCGGCTACAAGGACTGGACTGAAGATAGGTGAATAAGCAGCCAAAAGTGTGGAGAACTGTTACACAAGAGCACTTAAAAAAAAGAAATTACAGGCATGTCTGGTTCCTTGAAAGTGAATTAGAAACGAGGGGTGAGGACCGTATTTCCTGGTTGGACTGGTGACTGGCTCATTGTCAGCAGAGGAGGGACAAACACAGAAATCACCTTCAGATTTCTATTCAGGATTCCTTGAGTGCCGTGTGCATTTTTTGATAAGAAATGCAAACCTTTACGCTTGTTTTATCACGCATGGTTCTGTTATATTCCACAGCCTATAACACTAAAACATGTCATTGGCTGAATTTCCCACAAGTATTTCAGCACTTTTTTTTTTTTTTGAAATTGCTTTCGCATTTAAAGCCTCAGGACAAATCTAACTTCAATATTTGTGCAAATGTGATGTGTTGTAACTGGGCCTTATGATTCTGTCTGGTCTATTTTTACTTTATAAAGAAAATAGTTGGCAAAGTCAGCAAGGATTCCAGTTACAACACCACTCAGAGATGATATGTGAGAACCCTTCCAGGATTTCAAAGAAAGTCTCTGACAGGAAATTCTTTAGTTTCCCTTTTTAGTAAAACAAAATATCACCTGTCATCGAAGCCAACATTAGTAAGTAGGCCCTCTAGAATTTCTTTCCATTTCATTTTCTTCACAGCTATCTGATGTTTTGGGGCTCTAGACAAAACAATCACATGCCTTCTTTGCATTCCAGGATGAGTAAATAGATTTTATCCTCCTGAAAAAGCCATCAGATAGTCCGGTGGAAGACATGAAATCACAGTCAGACAAAAGCATGAGGCAAATGATCCAGAGCCGATTGTCCTCGCACCGATGCAAACTGATGCTCAGCTGACACATGCACACACAACAACACAAGGAAACATTTATCCTGAGCAGAAACACACACTGGCAAACCTCACGGACACTAAATCGCCTTAAAATGACAAATAAGCAGGGGGACAGAATCTCAGACGCTGTCGTCATTTATATGTAAATGAGCGCACCGCTACTCTCCTCCACACAGCCCTCTTGGCTCTCAAGAAACCACAAGATGGAGCAAACTTTCAATCAGATCAGACAAGATGTCAGACAAGATGATTGTAAGCGACAGGAAGCCAAATGATGCGTGACAAGACAGGGCATGATGAGGTGAAATGAGCTAAAATGACAGGGTTTACGAAGAGCGGGCATTAACTGAAAACGCAGGTATTTGTCACAGCACTAATGACTGCAAGTTTCCCTGTTTTCTTTCCAAGGACTCTGAAATTACGGGCGGCTCGTCAGGGCTGTGTGTTGACCACTTATTGCAGCAAACTCCCTTAAACAGACACAAATCACCCAAAATGACAATAAAATGACAAGAAGCATCGACTGCGTGGATCCTGATAAACTGGTGATTCAACTAAGGTGCAGTTTGTGGTAAAGATGCACGCAATGGTTTTAGGAAAATAAGGCACTGTGACTGCATCCCTGACATTCCCATACAAGGAGGAAATCTGCCAATATGACTATAAAGTGCACCATTACTGGAGTTACCCTGTCACTGTGATGGCCTCTGTGAGTCACAAGTACTTTGGTGACACAAAATACCACCCACACACACGCACAGACAGGCACGAACACACAGGTGAATGTGCATACACACTGCTGCATTTAAACACTAAGCACATGCCAAGGGCAGGAGGAACACACCATCTTCCTTTCTGCTTCTCGCTGCAGCGGTTAATGTCATTGACTTTAGAGTGCAGCCCTGCATGAGAGTGCAGATTTTACTTGAGTGATGTCTGTGTGTTAAAGTATAGGCTTGTGTGTCTGTGTGTAAGCATTTTTGTAAGCTCAGCAATCCAAGAGTGACTTAACAAAAGGCTGCTGAATATAAATCTATTCCCTCTCCATCTGGCAGGGTAAAAAAGGCACATATTTACATTGCTGTCCAAAGACAGGCAGAGATAAAAGGTTCAAAATACTAATCACGAAATCACGTCAAAAGTCAAAGCTAAAAACTGAAAGCTGATCCAGCTTTTGCAATAATGTGACTCATGAGTCTGCATGGCCTCCACGTGCTTCCCAACAATGTCTCGGCATGCTCCTGATGAGACGGTGAATCTGGGAATTAGAGGATCTCCTCCCAGTGAACTCCAGGACAGTGTGTGGCACAATTTGGTAACGTTGCATGCGCTGATTCAGTGTCACACCACACCATGACCACTTGAAGTTAGCATCATTCTGGACCAGCTGGAATCCAGGGCCTTCCACACCAGTGTAAGGTCTGACAGTGGGTCTGAGGACTTCAGTCAATGTACTATTGGCTAATGGGTGGAGGTCTTTGTGACCCTCTATGGATACACCTCTCCAGATCATCACTGACCCACTGCCAAACTACTCAAGCTACATGAGTAATTTATAGTGTTGTACGTAGCATAACCTTCCCCACTGCATCTCCAGTGTCCTTAATGTCTGTCATGTGCTCAGTGTGAACTTGCTCGTGACAAAAACAGCACTAGTGACAAACCAGCCTTTCTGGTAGCAATGCCAGGCAAGCTGCATGGTGCTGAGCTGTGACCAGAGGTCCCATTAAAGGCCATCTGGCCCTCATCCAGTCTGTTTCAGTTAGTTTGATCATAAAACCAAAAGTGACTGTTGGAGGTCATTCTGTAGGAGCGGATACCAGTCCTGCTGCTAGATTGATGCCCTTCTAGGGGACTGTCTAGATGTCCTTGTGCAACAGTCATCTCCTGGTATCACCTCAACACTCCTGAGACGGTTCAGGAAGTAACAGCAAACACTTTTTTGGCAGCACGCATGGACGTGCCATCCAGGAACATCTGTGCTACTAGTGCAGCACAAATGGGCTGCTGGTACCATCCACAGACAGTATAAAAGATGGAAGTAGCTACTGTGATGCCATTCACCGGTTTTTGAAGTCATCTTTTAAAGCCTGTAGTTGAGCGTTTCCTCCATCATTATCTTGGTTGCAAAAAACGCAAAAAAAATGTTCGGAGGAAGGGCAGATATGGTTGAAACCACATTGGTTGGCTATGACTTGTGAGCGAAAGCTTGTTGGCCAATGTGCGTGCAGTTTCACACCACAGATGAGCCTTTTTGAAACATGGCATGACCATGACACACTTTAAAGAGGTCGAGTCAGACAGCCTTTCTGGTGGCCTTTAGCTCGATTGTTTTATTTTATTTTAAGTTTATTTTTTTGGGAACTTACACCATGGTATCATTTTTTTTTTCAACACAGAAGCTATGTCCATGTTTAATAATGTCTAAGGTATCCATAACATGCTACTTTAACCCTCATTACAAATAATTAAGAAGAGTAAAGAAGCTATAACCAGACCAAAATCGTAAGCACTAGGAACACTAAGAACACACATACTCCAACTTAACTAAAGCATGTTGGATTCATAGAACTAATTTACTTTTAAAGTAAAACAATCACGGTTCCTAGCCATTTTGCCCCCCCCCCACACACACACCTGAGCATGAGGCAGCTGTTAGCTTAGCGGCTAGGGAACTTTTCCGTCACACTATTTAAAACATGAATAACGAAGTTAGCTGAGTGACTTTTTCTTACTCACTGCTAAGCAGGGCAAAGTTCTGAACAGTAACCTATATAGCAAATGTGCTTAAATAACACACTATTTAACGAACCCAAAGCACTGTACAAACCCGAACACAACTGCGACTGCAGGAAGTAACGTGATCAAGGTCAACAGCAAGGGTCGCTGGAAGCTCTCTGCTGATTGGCTAGGTTGTGTCATAACAGATCACCCAATTCATTGATCTCTTATCAACTAAAAAGACATGTCTAAATTATCTATTTATATCACAAAATGCCAAGCATTACTTTCTACTTATTTTATTTCCCCGCTGAGGCTACACTACCAAAGTGACAAGGAAACTATCTAATAGCAAAACTGGCGAAAAAACAGGTGGGACAGAGCGCAATAATCTGTGGTCACCACCTACAAAACCAGTTCCTTTTTGGGAGTCATCCTTTTCTTGCCCAAATTGGCTAGTTTGGCATTCCTGAAGTTAAACTTGCTTTTGTGTTATACTGTGATGATTGACTATTCCCTTATTTTTTGAGCAGTTTGGAGTTACCCAAGTAATACTATGCCTTCCCATTTTGCTTAGGCCACAGATACACAGACCTAGAGGTCTGGTAACCGTGTGTTGCTAGGGAAAGCTGTGCACTCCGCATCCAGTTGGTTTTGATAGCCAAAATACCAAACTAGAGACTTCAAAATATAACATAATTCATTGCGAACAAGCCAACTTTTTAGTTTGGACATGTGACATTTAAGTACAATTAGAAATACAACATTTTGTTCATGCAACAGTACATACAAAGGCAGGATAAAAATTATTTCAAAACACGTAGTTTTTAACGCTTGCTCGTGTTTGCCAAAACATGACTCTCTCCATTAGAGCCGCAACCTTCTGTGCTATGTCCTGTGATCTATTTTCCAACCTTGATTTAGTTTAATTTGAGACTTCACAGGTTCACATCTTTGAGTCTGCTTCCTGTCAGAGCATGCTTCCTGTGGTACAAAACAACCTCAGTGGGAGAGGCAGGGAAAGAAAGTAATTAAAAATAATGATGGCTGATGGAAAGCCGCTCATACTGACTACAAAATGTTGTCTATCTTGTCACCAAATCGCCTTGTGTCTCACCGAATAATGAGCACAGTGACACATTGGGAACTGTGCAGAATGCAGATGAGCAATATGTTCAACAACTGTCGAAAGAAATGAGATAAAATCAGATTTAATATTTGCTTCTGTGACCAAGACGTTGATTAATTAATGAGCAATAAGGCTGTTGTTGCTTTTATGAGTTAGAGAAAGTCACCCGTCAGTAAGCAACAACTCTGACATCTTGATTCACAGCGAACTTTCACTATCTCAATCTGGGTGATTTTTACCACTACATCTATAACGCTAGACCCTATCTGTTCCGCTTAAACACCAAAGACAGGGAGTGATGAGAAACAGCCAAGCTAAAAAAAATAATCCTTATCGGGCCTACAAGCTGAATCCCATCTGCCTCTTTCCTTACACTGACTCATAGCACAGCTTATTAGTCCCTCTGGATGGATAAAAAGGAGCTTTTTTTGAGCCAGGAGAAAAGCAGGAAATAAAACAGAAAATAAAAAACAAAAACAGATTAAAAGTAAGAGAGCTGAATGAGCAAAGGAGGAGAGAGAAAATGTATAGGAAGTACAGGATTAGGTTGCATTCAGAAGAATTTAAAGTGCAGATGTAAACAAGTAAAATCACCTGATAGCTGACAGCACCAGGAAACAGTTTAAGTACACTTTTCTTCATACTTCTTTTTATTAAAGACCATTTAATACTTACTACCATACTTTAGAAAGTCAAAAAAACTGAACTGAACAGAATTGGAAAACAAATTTCCTTCAAAGTAAAAGTTGTGCCACACTTTTACCGAGGTCCTCCACTGTTCAGTGAGTAGTTGCCAAGTGTTTGCAGACAAGTCTGCATCTTCGAAGCAAACTACAGTAGACCGCAGCAATTTGCTAGCAACCACTTCTGCAACTGATTTCATCCAGAAATCGCTCACCAACCGGTTGGGGAATACACATTTTCCTTAACAACTGGAGAATCACCGACCGATCTCTAGATTTGTGCAATTGAAGCCTGGAGATTCTCATATGGTTGAAGGTGTGAATGTGACGTTAAATGGTGATCTCGGTAGCGAACGCTAGAATAAGATGGACGGTATATATCAGCCTGCATGATAGAAAAGTACATCTAAAAACTAGGGGTGCAACGATACACAAAATTCACAGTTTGGTTCGGTTCGATACTTTGGTGACACGGTTCGATATATTTTCGATACAAAAAAAATGTTCATGCCTTTTTAATTTGTCATTTATTAAAATTTTAAATATATATTTTAACTCAAAAGTACAGTTTTTAAATGTAATGTTGCTGAAACAACAAAATAATAAATAAAAATAAATCTATCTGATCGAGAAATCACCCATCTTTGGAAAAGAGAGTTTATTACAGAGAAATGGCTCTTTCCAAAATAAAAGCTATACTATACGCTTCTTCTGGGCTATATTCTCGGCAGCATATTAAACATATCAGGTCCCCATAAGGAGAATCATGTGCTAACGGCTGTCTAAATGACTCTGGTAAAGTTTGTAGCATGCGTGCTTCTTGTTTTTGTCTGCTTCCACTTGTCTTTGCACTAGGATGATGTCTGCGTAAACGTGCAGTCATATTCGTTGTGTTCCCCCTAGTGCTGTCAGCGTTAATCTCGTTGAAATGACATCAACGCCATAACACGGCAAATCTTCGGTAACGAGGATCGCCCCGTGCGTGGGGCATCAACATGTTAACAAGCTAACTGCGCTAACGCACTAGTTCCCACCAATGTAATTGAGCACTGCGTGGCACATCCAACATACTGTTTTACTTTTGTCCATGACACGTTTACCTTCAGGGTCATACTTTACATGAAGACCAAAATAGCTCCAAACACCAGATCTGAATGAGGGTGGGGGAGGTTCTACTTCGGGTAGCGTTGAGGCAGCTGCCATGTTGCAACGAGCTTAGCTTCTGTCTTGCTAGCTTGTGCTGCGCTCAGTGGATCTGCACTCGACAATGCAGCCTAGGCGGAGTAGTCGAACGCAGATCCACTGAGCGCTCAACACAGACAGCATCGTCAGAAGGAAAGTTGATAAAATAAATAAAAAATTTTGTATTGCTCGAAACTAGGGAGCCCCGCAGGGGACATGGGAGAAGAAAAAATTAGGGGGACATGGGATCTCGCAAAAGTCCGTCTTAATTTTTTTTTTCTCCCATGTCCCCTGCGGGGCTCCGTACGATGCATATGCGTACTGATCCGAGCACTGTATGAACGGTTCAATATCGATACCAGTATTGTTGCACCTCTACTAAAAATCTCTAGGAAGCTGTTTCAGGCTACACTAATCCTTCATGTAACTGAATGGAAAAAAATAAACCTTTTCAAAAGTCACTGAAGAATTCAATATACACCTGTGTTAGCACAATGTTTAAATTGCCCAAGCACTTCTCATTGTTATTGATAGCGCAGCAGCTACAATATCAGTTTGAGTGTTTGGGCCATTAAATGAAAGTGTAAACAGCTCAAGTGTCCATAATTCAATCAGCAGAATAGGACAACAGGCAGGAGGAAAAAGAACTGTGGCAAGAACAGCAGAAAAGTGCAGGAGATGGGAATTGAGGATATGAGATGAAAGGAAACAGAAGGGAAGAAGTTAGTGAAGGAAAATGCTGGTAAACAGTCTGATCTCCTGTAGTGACCAGCTGGTGAGATCCAACAGACAGATAAATGACCCCCTGTCACTCTTACAAAGCTCCGTCTCCTCCTTCTGCTTCATCATCCTCCCTCCTCTCCTCCGCAAGCCCCCACCCTCCCCTATTTAGACAGGTCATCCATCAACAAGCACACTCCACCGACCACCTTTCCACACCAACACTTTTGCCCATTACTTGTTAGAAAGCCATATGCAGACACACTGCACCAGGCACACGTGTCCTTGCACTCTTGTCTTGTTAAGTTTCCAGGGCCTTCTCCTCTCTCCTCCACTCTCCTCTCACCCTCCATCATCTACCCTTCTTTTCTCTCCTCCCCTCCCACCATCTGCTCTCCATCTTCCATGTCCTTGTCACCTTATCCAGCTTAATAAATGCCAAGGTGTGAAAACACAGATAAATCAGAGTGCAGCGAGGAAAAGCGGTGTCACTTTAACAAGATGGATTAATCTAACTGACACCTAAAATTCACTATCAAAACAGCATTTTTATTGGGCTGTTTTCAAAGTTGGGGGTTATATATAGAATTTTGAAACAATTACCTACTGCGTTAATATAAATGTTGATCACTCAAGTCAAGTGAAGTCAAGTCAAGTGAAGAGGCTTTTATTGTCATTTCAACCATGTACATGTACTCATTTAATGACCTACACTAATCTCCCCCTCTGTCACACACAGACAGGCAACACAGATATCATCTGTGTCACTCTTTCCATCTCTGCACTCTGCGATGATGTCAAAGGAGGTGAGATGGCAAGATGTGGACACTCAGGTGAATTCATGCACCCTGAGATGTCACTGCACCGCGGAGCAACAGAGGAAACTTTATCACACGACTGAACTACAGCAATGACTATAAGTTTAAATTGTGGTACTTTTACGTAAACTTGTGCAATCAGTCAACAGTACAAAGAGAGCTGATGACACGTAATAAAGAAAAACCTCACATTTTGCTCGCATGCAGGAAACCCAAATCCTGCGGGCGGTCCAGGATACACGGGGATAACACTCACCGACCTGTCCTCAATCAGTCCACAAATGATAGTTTTCCCGGGCGAAATCTCTGCGGGATACGAAGAAACGAAGTACCTCGCCTCCTCCGCTGACGACAACAGCGTTATTCCAGCGCTGTTACCAATGTTTTTGGCGATTAAGCGACGGTTTCTTTGTTGTAGTAAACAGGAGCTCGACACATCAAGGTAGCCAAGCACCCAGAGTCCGCTTACTCCACAGAACGAGCGCCGATTGGTCGCTTCAGCCACAACGCAGCTTTCTGCTTTGTCGCGATTGGGTCAAGATGGTGCTTTCAAAAGCTGCTCGTAAAGTGGGAATCCCGAAGTGGCAGTACATGATAAACGATGGCAAACCCCACTACTGACACAGTTCATTGTGTCACTTATAAAAACAGTTTAAATCGTATCTGTGACGTGTCCTTCGAAATAATTACGCCACTCAGGCTGTAAACTGAACTTGTACTGAAATTTCAAATGCCGTTAAAGCCATTTGAGCTCCTCTCTTTAAGAGGATACTTGCTGCCACTTCAGCGTTTAGAAAAGTGAGTCACTTGGTTCCTACACGTAATAACTGCCCCCTTGTGAGTTTCAGGTTGTATGACATGGTGATATCTAAAGGAAAAAAGAATCTGAAGCTTTACCCAGAAACACTCACTGTGTGAAACCTTAATCCACGTTTAATATATGTATTATACTGTAATGTAGTATATATAGTTTACATACATATATGACACATAATGTGAAAAAGCATTATATATGTGCTATGAAATCTCCGGAGCACACTGTCTTTGCAGATGAATTTGCAAACATATTCTCTAAATTTCTCACTGTTTGTGAAGGCATCGCTACCCCCATGGTTCATGTGATTTCTTGTATTGTGGTTTCCATCTGAATGTTTATTACCAAACAGGTCAGCAGGCTGTTAACTGGAAGTCAATTAAGATATTTCACCGCAAAAGTGATGTGGTCCGCTGCGGTAACTTCGAGTCACATTATTTTGTGTAAGTAAATCAGAGGAGGGCTGATCGATCTGCATCCACTCATAAAAAGGGGCCACGTGTGATTGTGCTAGTTGTGCTGAATAGCCCAAATAGAAAAACGGTACAGAATCAATAGAAACTAATGTCTTTGGGCCTTTCTTTATTCCGACCAGCGAGTGCGAAGATGGATTATTTCAATCATCGTTTACGTACATTTTATAGACACTTTTGTCAGGATATGTGCGGAGTCGAATCTACCTCAGCATGATGGATAGAAGAGATTATGTTCTTTTTATTTTACACTGTGGGATTAAATCACTTAAATTATATATTATTCATGACATGAAACAGAAATATAATATTAAAGAACTGAACGGTGCGCTGATCAGTTCCATCGGAAGAACTTTAGCTCCCCCTGGCGGTGAAAATAGGTAAATGCAAACAGTTGACGGAGTATTCCCCAGTGCAGGGCTGCCCAATCCCAGTCCTCGAGAGCTACTATCCTGCAGCTTTTAGATGCATCCCTACTCCAACACAGCTGAATCAAATGAATGGCTTGTTATCAGGCCTTTGCCAAACACGATGGCATGCTGAAGAGGTAATCAAACCATTTGATTCAGCTGTGTTGGAGTAGGGATGCATCTAAAAGCTGCAGGACGGTAGCTCTCGAGGACTGGGATTGGGCACCCCTGCCCCAGTGCCTTCATGATCCTTTTTCTATAAAAGTTATACACAAAGCGACCACTTCATTGAGTACGCCTTGCTAGCACTGGACTCCCTTAATTCCTCATTGCACAGATTCAACAAGGTGCTGGAAACATTCCTCTGAGACTTTGATCTATTTTCCCCAGAAACCAGTTTGAGGTGATCTGAACTTTGTGACATGGTCCTGCAGCCACCAGCACATGGGTACAATGTGATCATAAAGGGATGGACATGATCAGTAACAATACTCAGGCTGTGGTGTTTAAATAATGCACAGCCTGAGTCATCCAGAAAATATCCCCCACACCTTTACATGCGATTACATTACAGCCAGAATCATCCATACAAAGCAGGATTGATCCATACTTTCATGTTGTTGTTGTTTTTTTTTTTGCCAAATTCTTACACTGCCATCTGAATGTTTTCTACAATCCTCTAACGTCCAGTTTTGATGAGTCCTTGTGAACTATTGCCTCAGTTTTCAGGAGTGGTGGTAAAAAGTGCTTGAGTTATTTTTACCCCCCCTGCAGTCTGGCCATTCTCCTCTGACACCAAACAAGGCATTTTCTTCCAGAGAACCGCCACTCACTGGATATTTTCTTTTTCCAGAGAATTCTCTGTGAACCCGAGAGATGGGTGTGCAGGAAAACCCTAGTAGATCGGTAGTTTCTGAAATACTCAGATCAAAATCATGTAAATCACCTTCCTTCTCCATTCGCATGCTCGGTTTGAACTTTAGCAGGTAGTCTTGATCATGTCTACATACCTAAATGAATTAATTTGCTGCCATGTGATTCGCTAATTAGATATTTTTGTTTACAAAACTGAACACGTTTCCTCCCCCCCAAAACAAGACATTCAAACAAGAATGGGAATATTTTTAAGCTAATATTTTTGAAGTGGTGCATATAATCACCTGCCTAATATCATGTAGTTTCCCCTTCAAGAGGCCCAAAGAGTTCTGACCTATCACCTGTTGTTCCAGGATAATATAATCCAAAGACAACAGAAACATCCACATGAATGAAAGCGTCCCACGACAGATGCTTTTTGGAGTTAGTACAAGAAATTTAACAAAAAACAAAACAATAGATACAGGTTTAGTTGCAAATGAATGTTTATTTAATTTTGCTTTAAAAAACAAAAACAAACATTTTCATGACTGAACTGGAAAAGAACAAGCTTCAAGCTGGGTTTTCAGTAAACCCAACTTGAGTCTGCATTCTGACCGAGCACACAGGCTAGAGACAATAAATTGCATTCAGCCTTTGAAATTAGAGGTAACAAAATGTAAATGTTTGCACTGTTTGTCCAGTTGTCTGAAGAAAAACAGCTAGTTAGTGTTTTTAGGAAAAACATGGGATGTTAAAATTGGTTAGCATGTTTTGATTTGTTTTGTTTAATTAGGGGGAGGGGCTGCAACTCAGTGGAGACTAAATATCAATAACAAGTTACAACACTTCAGTTTGCCTCTGAAATGATGCTGCAACTCAAATGAGGGAAATGAGTGTTCAAGAACACAATGCATCAATTATTAGATTTTCTTTTCTTTTAACTGGAGAAAAATACTTTGGGGAAAAGCACAGTGCTTTGTTAAACTTGACATAATTCTGTATGCAAGGGAAATTCTGATTAAAGCTTAAACACAATTTGAAAGATAATAAGTGCCAAATTTTACCAAAAGGTCATCTTTTCGTGAACCTCTTCAAGTGGTCAGTTAAACGGGCAACTTCACAGTCTCACCAATAAACCTTTCCCGTAACAAAATTTGTAATCATCCTACGCAGCAATGGTACCATCACAGAAAGATGATTCCAGTTTTTAAGCTCACAATAAATTAACTTCCATTTTTATATTCTTAAAAAAAAAAAAAAAAAAAAAAAAACTGAGGAGAACCAAACAAAATCTGATAGAAGGTACGAAACAATGTAAACAGACCAAATGACAGAAACATCCAAACGTTGCAAACTGGAACACTTTGATGGAGGACAAAACAATACTGTGGCTCATATGCTTACATTTTGTATTGGTTGAGCAGCTTTTGGAAACTACGTGTAAGCGCGACAGCTTACAGCAACACACAAACACAAGAAAAATCAGTCAAGCAACATCAATATTCATGTCAAAGCCATGAAAACAATCATTTGCTAATGCAAACTACAGCATGATCAGAAACGGGTCTAAGGGTGGGGAAAAAAAGGAAAAAAATTTGATATGCATACACAGTATCTATATTATTTACAAACATGTGGACATCCTTCACAACTACAGACAACTCTTAACTGTACAATAGATCTGCTCTAGGAACAGTTGCGCAAAATACCATTTTGATATACAGTAATACTTTTTTTCCTTTACAATGTACAAGTTTAACCTGTCCACACAATAAAAATGCAAAGCACAAGCCTAAAAGGCCACAAAAGTGCATGTTATCGGGTCGGTTGGAAGCCACTGGAAGCAAGCACTGGAATGAAAGTGGGAATGAAAGCTCCCAGTATCATAAAGGAGATTCTCCGTACTCCAAACCAGTGTCTTGCAGGATTAATAGTTAGTGGAGGGAGATCTGGAGTAGTTATTATTTATTATACATGCAGGCGCAAAGGCCTGCAAATGCACGGACACACAGATCATGTAAATTGTTCAAACACACACACACAAACATAAAGACACACTCACGTACAAACAGGCTATGGGGTGATAAAACTCCATCACTCTGCTCCGACTCCAATATTTCCCCGAACCGTCACATTATATTCAAGTAGCAACGCTAATAGAAGATACTTGGTACCTTTTGTTGTGTTGCATGCTTCACATCAGAAACAGGACACGTTGGTCTCGTGTTTTTATCCAAGATTTTTAAGCCCTAAGCAGTGACCGGAGACAAAAGTTGGCCTTGGAAACAATCGGATTTCAATTTTTACCAAATAGTGCACTAGTAAGACCGCCTAAGACTAAAAACTCACAATTTCAAAGAAAGTGATCCCAATCAACACCCAGATTTATCGTGTTTATACCTTTGCCCATGCTTCATGCCCCTAACAAGTTAAATAATTTCAGCTGGGTGGTAGTTGTGAACAACGACGATACAAACAAGCGACACTGAAACAGTGAAGGCCACCTTCAGCAAAAACATGTCACCACCAGGCACTGCGTCACAGAGGAATAAAACACTGAATGGAGGCCAGCGTTTTGACATAGTCTTCATCAACACTGACTAGTGTCACAGTCACGTGCTCAAGTGACAGTCACTATCACAAGCTCATCATTGTGTTTCATTGTATTTGGCCAGTTTCTGCATGGCTGTGTGTGAGATTCAGGCCCTCTAGGGGACATAGGAGGAGAATGCTTGAAGCCACGCTCTCTGTAGTGCAACAGTGTGTGGCTCAGGGGACGTCTTTACATCATACGAACTTTCCTTCTAACATTCTGCCTCAGCTGCTAGTCAGTTAATCGTACCGGGGTATCACAGCACTAAGGCAAGTGCAGACTAAACATACCAAACAGAGATTTTTGGATTACTCAAAGTGACCTACATTTAGTTTCCATCTGTCTTGTCAAGTTGAATTGCCTCCAAGCACTCTCCTCCCACGGTATCTCTACAAAAGTTTAAAAAAAAAAAAGAAGTTTATCTTCTGTCTAAAGAGAAGGATGCCAGCTAAATCCTTTCTGTTAAGTCCACTGAACACTGCATAAACTTTGAGTTGTGTCTTCGGGTTTCCTTTAATCTTCATTTTGACGTTTCATAGCCACTGTTTCCAGCAAAAGGTCATCTTTCTCAGTCACTTAACGGTCTCCATGTTTAAACAGAGCAGAGACATTCACGATAGGCTAACAGCCAAGTAGATAGACCACCACCTCATATGTGCACATCATGATGGCCGTGTTGGGAATCTGTCTGACGAGATGAGTGGTTAGGCCGCGGTACAGCGCCCGGTATCCCTCTTCCTTGGGTACTGTGAGCAGAGTGTGGAAGAAGGAGCGGTACTTGCTGCCTTCCTCTCGTAGTCGTGTGCGGATCACCTCTGCAATTAGAGAAGAAGAAGAAACTTGAGTTACATATTCTACTGGCTACTGGCTCTGTCAGGCTTTGCCTCTGAGTGTTGTGTAATTTCCCATTCATGAGACACACCAAGTTGAATTTCTCCAAAGTTAAGACAGGATACTAATGATTTCCAATCTAATACGTTTCACCTATCCTTTAAAAATACTAATAATGTTCCATTTGTACCAACAAATGGCAAGAAAAAACTAAACCAGTTATCAGACTAACTACAGTCTAAATCTTGTCCAAGTACAGAAAAGCCTTATATTTATTTCTACATTTTGCGATAGAGCTTCATGTTTATTGTGCAACAATTACAAAATATAAATAATCCACAACATTGCACTCAGCTTTGGCATAACATGTTTTTTCTGAATGAGTCCCTGGTGCCGTACAGTGGGGCAAAAAAGTATTTAGTCAGCCACCGATTGTGCAAGTTCCCCCACTTAAAATGATGACAGAGGTCAGTAATTTGCACCAGAGGTACACTTCAACTGTGAGAGACAGAATGTGAGAAAAAAAAAAAAAAAAAAAAAAAAAATCCATGAATTCACATGGTAGGATTTGTAAAGAATTTATTCGTAAATCAGGGTGGAAAATAAGTATTTGGTCACCTCAAACAAGGAAAATCTCTGGCTCTCACAGACCTGTAACGTCTTCTGTAAGAAGCTTTTCTGTCCCCCACTCGTTACCTGTATGAATGGCACCTGTTTGAACTCATCATCTGTATAAAAGACACCTGTCCACAGCCTCAAACAGTCAGACTCCAAACTCCACCATGGCCAAGACCAAAGAGCTTTCAAAGGACACCAGGAAAAGTATTGTAGACCTGCACCAGACTGGGAAGAGTGAATCTACAATAGGCAAGCAGCTTGGTGTGAAAAAAATCAACTGTGGGAGCAATCATCAGAAAATGGAAGACATACAAGACCACTGATAATCTCCCACGATCTGGGGCTCCACGCAAGATCTCATCCCGTGGGGTCAAAATGATCATGAGAACGGTGAGCAAAGATCCCAGAACCACACGGGGGGACCTGGTGAATGACCTGCAGAGAGCTGGGACCAAAGTAACAAAGGTCACCATCAGTAACACACTACAACGGCAGGGAATCAAATCCCGCAGTGCCAGACGTGTTCCGCTGCTGAAGCCAGTGCATGTCCAGGCCCGTCTGAAGTTTGCCAGAGAGCACATGGATGATACAGCAGAGGATTGGGAGAATGTCATGTGGTCAGATGAAACCAAAGTAGAACTTTTTGCTATAAACTCAACTCGTCGTGTTTGGAGGAAGAAGAATACTGAGTTGCATCCCAAGAACGCCATACCTACTGTGAAGCATGGGGGTGGAAACATCATGCTATGGGGCTGTTTTTCTGCCAAGGGGACAGGACGACTGATCCGTGTTAAGGACAGAATGAATGGGGCCATGTATCGTGAGATTTTGAGCCAAAACCTCCTTCCATCAGTGAGAACTTTGAAGATGAAACGAGGCTGGGTCTTCCAACATGACAATGATCCAAAACACACCGCCCGGGCAACAAAGGAGTGGCTCCGTAAGAAGCATTTGAAAGTCCTGGAGTGGCCTAGCCAGTCTCCAGACCTCAATCCCATAGAAAATCTGTGGCGGGAGTTGAAAGTCCGTGTTGCTCGGCGACAGCCCCAAAACATCACTGCTCTCGAGAAGATCTGCATGGAGGAATGGGCCAAAATACCAGCTACTGTGTGTGCAAACCTGGTAAAGACCTATAGTAAACGTTTGACCTCTGTTATTGCCAACAAAGGTTATGTTACAAAGTATTGAGTTGTATTTTTGTTATTGACCAAATACTTATTTTCCACCCTGATTTACGAATAAATTCTTTACAAATCCTACCATGTGGATTCATGGATTTTTTTTTCACATTCTGTCTCTCACAGTTGAAGTGTACCTCTGGTGCAAATTACTGACCTCTGTCATCATTTTAGGTGGGGGGAACTTGCACAATCGGTGGCTGACTAAATACTTTTTTGCCCCACTGTATATAACCATCCAATATTAGTCCAAGACTGAAAATAATTCCCAGTGACCACAGCTTTTGCCCCCTGTTTGAGTAATGGTACAGACTGCATGTTTAATTTACAGCATGTTAAAAACAGGGTTCTTATTTTGGTTCCAACAACTGGAAACTATTTAAAATAAAAGAACTAAAAACATAAATAGATAATTAACTTTATGCATTTGTTATTTACACATCCGCCTCAGTTGTAAGTGCTGAAATTTACTGAACTAAAAGTCTGCCCTCGGGATCCATTTGTAAAGATTACTTCTTTGCTGGGAATAAATATTCTTAAGGCTGAACCACAAACAGTAGCTGTGTCCCAAAACCTAGGTCACATCCTTCGGAGGCTGTGAAATAGGACGGTCTAGCCTTCAGATTTGTGTCACCGCTGTCTCGGTGGAGTTTAATACACTCAGCCGTCTGCTCCTTGCTATCTAAAATATAACAGGGCACTGCCGTAAATTCTTGACCATCTCATACTTCTGTTTAATCAGTTTTCTGTTTGTTTGTTTATTCAGCTGTGTGAAAACTCCAGAGGAACCCACCCGAGGGATTAATAAAGTTTATACGTTTTTATAAGTTTTATTTAACCCCCGGCTAGCTATCGATCTGGTGGGTAACAGAGATCTCCAAAAATGTCAGAGCACTTTTGCAAATATGTGATGTCTTGATAAACCAAGCAGATATTTGAGGTTTACACAGCTACATTCTCGCCTGAAAATATGTTAAAAGTTTATTTTGTGACCCAGAAAGGTATAATAAGAGTAATATTAAAACTAAGTAGCTGCCGCCATATTTGGAAACTGGAACTGGCTGGGCTGCGCGATGAACGAAGGATACAGCCGACCCATCCTTCAAATCTGGGGAAAAGGAGGACGCATTTATCAGCCGCATTCGGAGGAGTCTACGAATTGGGACAGCCTTCGTTGCGTCGCTGTGACATAATTGGTCTACAATTGCGGCCTCAGGAGGATGCAGCCTATGTTTTGGGACACAGCTAGTATGAGGAAGGGTACAATAGAAGTATTAAATATTAAGACCTTTATCCTTTGACTACAACATATGAAAGTGAGTGAGAAGATTACCATGAGGATAGGCGATGGAGGTGGCACAGGTCTTGGAGGTGGCAGCTGCAAGCATCATCCCCACAAAGTCAGAGGCATCTTTGACAGATTCCTCCTCTTCGTCCATGCTGGCCTGAGCCTTGTACTCAAGCCATTTTCGCTTGATAGTTTCATAGATGACAAAATGGATAACAGTCTCAGAGATGCCAGCGTATGAGGCTGACATACCTCTGTAGAAACCTCGTAAGCCATCCATCTGGTACACTCGTCGTATGCACTCAAAAGCACTCATACGCCGCTCGCCACGATTCCTGCCATCACACAGACACTTTCAATTAAAATTAAATAACTTTTAGAATAATTTACTCTCATTAGTTTAACAACGCATTTTTCCATCATTTTTACACTTATCAGAAAAATCCTCCTCACCTGGAGTCCAGCTGCAGACGGGTTTTAATCAGCCAGATGGGATTGGTGGCTGTGATGGCGGTGAACCCTGGCAAATTTAGAAGAGGTCAGAGGTTCAGACACAGGCAGAGACACTCATTGTAAGAACACATTAAAATAAACTAGATTAAGCTACACAGTACAAATACAGTGAGAAAGCACTTCAGGAAACAGGATCAACTGGCTGAGGTGTTTAAATGAATCTCATTACAAGTCTTACGTAAAATACATCGATATCATCAATTCAGACAACAGTATAACAATTAAATCTGAATTTTTTAAAAATATTTTGAGTTACAGACACAAAAAACATCTAATCTGTTAACTTATTGATCCTCTTCATATGAAATGCTACTCAAGTGCATATAAACAACAGGTAAACAGTTCTCCTTTTGAAGTAAAAGATCTCAGATAACAGTGCATGAAGGCAGCAGCTTTCAGCTATGACTGTCTAGATATTTTTTTTATGTATGGATCTGGATAAAAACTAACTGCAAACAGCAGCAAATGTAGGCAAGCAGCAAACTCATTTTAGGCCTTTACATGTGGCTGATAAATGAATAAGAGTTTGTAATTAGAACTTATCCTCAAACGTTTTTATTAACATAGCATTACACACATCACCTTAATCAGTGTTTACAAACAAATCTACCCATACAGAAATAAACATCACAACACAATAGGTTTGACCCTTAGCTTTGATTAGTCTCTAGATTTTCTACAATGGTTAGCAATGCTCATTTAGTCTTGGTCCCTAAAAACACACGTTCTTTATATTTATTCTAATATGAACCAGTGGTTAACTTGACTGGACACTACAGACAGGTTGTAGGCCATATACTAGCACAGCTAGCACAACTACCGCATAGTGAAGAAAAATGTTGTCTAAAGGAGATTCTTTAATTATTTACTAGTGGAAAGTCACTGCTAGGAAGTCTAAAGTGTAACCGTTACTTTTTAATCGTGGTGAGTAAACCCTGTTTCACTATCTGCCTGCCAACACACTTGGTAGATGTTAGCTTAATTTGTAACTGATCGCAACTATTCTTGATCAGTAGAAATGCTAGATAATGTACAGTAAAGCAAAGCTTGCTGTGTATAGTATAAAGCTAATTAATCTGCACTTTGTATCATTACGAAATGACACAAAGTCTCTTTAAAAGTCTGTGCTAAACGGATGTACCAGTGAGAAGTAAAACATGGCCTTTTGCAGAAAACAGCTAAGACCAGGGCAAGGCTATGAAGAGACCTCAGTCACGTCTAGTGTATCGATGCAGCAGAGACCTATGTTAAGGCAACTGCATGAAGAAGAAAGGATTACACAGGTCTGTTGAAGAGAAGAGGAGAACAAAAGGAGGAAGAAGAAAAAAAGGAGGAAGTAGAATGAAGTAGCTTCTATGGCGTGTACTCACGAGGGAGGGGCAAAGCTCCTCCAGCTCCTCCCCGCTGCAGCTAGTAGCCTGCAGATATGGGGGGCTCAGATGGCGGGGATGTCCCACCCAATCACGCAGGGGTGAAAGCTTTACAGTAAAGCCCTAAAATAGACACAGGCTTTTCTGTACCACAGTCACACACAAGCAGCAGTCACATCCACCCCAAATCCCACCAACCACCCACATCAACCCACTTTCTGAAGTAGATGGAGAAGAGATGGGGGGTGAAGGACTCATACCACCCCCCATCTTTCACCAAACTATGATCCCAACTCTGTGCCCCAACCCGTATAATTTACCCATCTTTAAACTGCTTTAATTTGTGTTACATTTTTATTACTTTTACTTTATCCCCACTTTTTGCAGTAAAGAAGACGACTAATCAGAGGCCCAAACCAATCCAAGCCTCCAGCTCTATCTCATGAGAGCAAGCTAAAAATCACAAGAACACAAAGACATAAAAAAAATAAACTGGAGAGGTATTCCTTATAACCATTGAGCCAATATCAGTTTTTAACCTAAACTCCTTGTCTGAAAATAAAAGAGGCCGGTGGAAATGCTAACCTTGCCGTTCAGTGTAACAGACTCAAACACTTTATGTGACAGGGATAAAGAGAATGAAGAAACTTTGTATGAATATGTGATAAGAATGAAGTGACTGATGACAATGAAATAATGGATGGAAATCAAAAGGACAATCCTTAACTTACAGATGTGGTGTGCTAGCATAATACACTCGATATTTCAACCATAACGCAGAATGTGTGCATGAATATGGGTGACAGGAGAAAGACCACCAGGACTTTATTTCCAGCTTTTACCTCGATGAGGAAACGGCGCATGCTATACCAGCGGGAGTGCATTAAGTCACCATTTACTTCAATGACACAGAGCAGTTAATCTTTAGTCTAAAACTGTATCAACTCACAATATTTGACTATTTGTTCAAGTGTTAACTTTCTAACAACATAATAATGATTATATTTTATGTAAATTTAAAAACAAAAAGTGTGTTCTTGGGCTCAGCAGGCCACCAGGCACATGGAAACGCTGCCGCATGTTGTATATTATGATCCTTCAATACTCAAATAATCCCTGTGCAATTTTTCCTGAGGGGTTTGACCTACATTCAGGGACAGCAGCATGCTTTAGATTAACTGCTGAAGTCTAAAGCTGTTCTTCCACACATGCACTGCAGCCGTGAAGTTTTGTAGAACAAAAATATCACAGTCGACTCCCACAAATATCAGGTAGACCACACTAAGAATTACAGTAGTGAGAGTGCTTATGAAGCAGATCATATGAGTTCATATGTTAAAATAGCTTAAGTAAAGAAATGGGATTTGAATGCATACAAAAAGTTCCCATTGCAGGAGCAGTGAAGCTATAAAAGACATCGACTTCACAAAGTTAGTTTATAAAACTGAGCACGAATTCACAGCATCAGTATCAATTAACTGTCCCTGAGGTTTTGGCATTGACCACCGCATTAAATCTATTACTGATAAGCACTGATAATCTTAGAGACAATAAAGATGAAAAAGCGAGAGAGGGATACGTTTAGTATCATAGCAAAACATTTGTGTAGTGACACAACAATTTGTCCACATTAAAACATCTGAAATTTTTAAAGCTAGTTTTTAAGCACTTGCGTGGTAACAGTCAGACTGTATTTATATCCTTACCTGCATTTCTTTGAGATTTACAAGAGAAATTTATGCAACTGTTATAAGTATGAAAAAGACTAAACACCAAGGTCCATCTCTTTCTATGTGCGTTGATGTGTTCCCGTTTTATCACTTACATGTGTATGTTTTCACTGCATTTTATCCACAATAATGAATTTATCTTTAAGTGGTGCCAATACTGATGGGGTTAAACTGCTAAGGCAATTAACTGTCTTCAGGAAATTCAACTAATTTAACAAGTAAACACGTGAAATGTGAAAATACCATCAGTCCAGTTCTCCTTGGAAAGAAATGACTGAAGCACTCAGTGTTGATGAATGATGACAAAACACAAAATGAAAAACACACCGAGTGCAGCCTTCTGTGGCAGTGACAAGGTTAGCATTTCGTTTGTGCTGACAACAAAAACTGTCATTACTTTAGCTTTAATGTATTGATGAAACACGTTAAAAGGGGAGGGGGAGGTGTGTGTTAAGATTAAGGAATAATAAACTTCATCATGAATCTAAAACTACACACCAGCAGCAAACACCTGCTGTAAGCAATGCTAATACCATTAAAAATGAATAACCATTATGAATTTAATTAGAAAAATCACCATGGTTTTCATCATACCAGTGTAAAGAAATGGGGTGCTACCTGACGTGTCCGCCCGAGTGCCAGGGGCCCCGGTTGACCTTTGGGGGCCGTGTTCTCTTCTCTATACACACACAGAGCAAAGGGGAGGGGGGCCCAGACCACACTGTTTAAGTAACAACTGGGATGTTAAACCATTTACAGTGTCCTCTGGAGAGGCCTCAAAATTAAAGAATTTAATAAAACAGAAAACAAAAAAAAGAGAGGAAAAAAGGGCGAGGAGGGGATTCAAAACAAAAAACTTTAACGAAGTACATGAGGGACAGCGGGGCTAAGAGAAGAGGAAAGCACAACCCAAACTTTGAGGACCGTAACATTTTTCTCTTTTGTATAACAGATAAAACCAAATACAGATCAGCAGTTAGGGAATTGCAGCCTGAAATGTTTCATCTGGTATGGGTACATGAAATTCTGGCACTGCTGATATCAGGATTTGTCTCCTCAACTATTCGGGGACTATCAAGGCTACCATGGAGAGATAAGATACTGCATTATCGGCCCAGTTTAGTTACAGAAAGGATTGTTTGCAAAGAAGCTGATATGTAATAAAAGATGTGATAAGAACCTTTCACCTCTTACAGATTCAAGGTCCCCTTAAAGTAGAGGATGAACTCTGAAATATTGTAGAAACTGCAGTATTTAAGACATGAATAACTCATCGCGACATACACAATAATCAAGGTTATTTCGATCCCAAGAGGCTTAAATTGTGCTTTCTGATAAATCAATGATTGTTTATATTAATATTTCTATACAAGAAATAGCTAAGTAATGCCGACTTAAAAACAGACATTATCAGTTAGCTTTAGCATGCGTCAGGTCTGGGGGAAGGGTGGTGTCTGGGATACTTAAATTGTACAAAATAAAAAAAATAATGAAAGTTGTTTGATAGAGAAAAACTAAATAATTCTTTTTTCTTTTTCTTTCTTTTTTTTATAAATAAAACCCATCAGTAAGAAACACTGCCCAGGCAGACTGACAAACAGTCAGACAGGCAGATAAAAAAGACAGACAGACAGAAAGGGGGAGGGGAAGGAGCAATCATTACCTGCCATCCCAGCCGACACCATATGCACCTGGGTAGAGTCTGGCTCCAGCACTCCATTAAGCTTCTCCTTGGCTGTCGAGTAGGCCGCAAAGTATATCGCCCTGTGTGACGATTAAAACGGAAGAGAGAGAGAACTTTAATTACTAAAAGACTCAGGAAAGGAAAGAAGTTAATGACGTGTCCAGGGAGTAAATATAAAACAAAAGCATACTAGCTGTGACTGTACCTGCAGAGCTATTTAATGTGTAAATGATTAACAAGTTAGCTATATTAAGTACAAACACATCATTTCAGTTGCACAAAATTAAATACTGCCCAAACTGAACATGGGGAACATGCAGTAAATTCAGCTAATTTTAAAACTATACAACACTATAAATAAAATCGGTGTTTTAAATTCTTGTGCTCCATTTAAAATGTCATTATACACATTTGTGAAGCTAGTTCTCGCACATAAAACCACAGAACAAAAAGGCGCACAATGGCTACTGCTGTCGGTAAATGGCATTTCTTATTTTCTTTGCTGACAGGCCAATAACAGCCAACAAGTCAAATACACATCAGTACTGATGTTCGGCTGATAAATACGTGCCTCTCTAGTGTGCACATGCACAAATGTCATGCTTTAGAAACAGATTTTTCCTCCCATGATTCTAGCTGCTCTTCTATAAATGAAATCATAGGATTTAATCAACACTGACTGGAATTAAACTCCGTGACCTCTGCTCTCAGCCCTCGTTCTGGATTTGAGAGCATGCATGCAAAATGTAATCACGCTGCTCTGCAGACGAATGATATGATTGGCTCTGAAAGCATGTATGCAGCTCACGAGCAAAGAGAGATTTTCGTGGTGCAAGCTGTGTAGAAATCGGGTCGAGTGTGTTGTTAATGAACGCCAGCAGCATGCCCGGTGGACTGTTGAGTGTCAGAGGCTTTGCAGCATCAGAGTGTCGTTTCGTAAATACCACAGCAGACAACAGCGCTGGAGTTCACACCTCCGCCTGCTGATAAATAAAGTAATAAGATGTTTCATTCAATTATACTAAAGTCGCTTGTTACAATTCTGCATATACAATTATTTTGTCGGACACTAATGGTGGCATTTTGATCAGTGTATTGTTTGTACTGTGAGCACTAATGAATCTGGCTGCTCTGAATAATGAGAGCAGCTCATAAATCCATTTTAAATTATTTATACTAACATTTCACCACGTTACAGCCAATGTAATTTGTTTTAAACTGCATCCTAATATGCTTCTCTACATTAATGGTTATGAATGAAAACAAAGTGAATAAAATTAGCTAAAAGCTATTCTTTATTCCCACAAAACACAAAGCAGTGGAACCCTAAAAATGGTTTCTTGAGGTAGTTTTTTTAATTTATTTTTATATATGGGTTAACTATTAACCACCATGTTTCCTGTTGTCATATCCTGTCTATAAAGCAGTGGAAAACCACATAATTTGCCAGCGAGTTCATCAGGTTCACCTCTTATGTGATAACATCCTCCTATAGCACTACTTCCTATAGCTGTCATGGCCAGCCATTTCAGTACAACAACACAGGACTGACAGACACAGATGCACTGGATGGACCTAAAGGGCAGACAAAGAGTGAAAGACCCACGAGAAGAGAAAGAGTATCATGAAATCATGACACAGACGATACGTAAAACTAACCAGAAAAGGAAGAAGACGTCGGCGGTGACACAGCAGTAACTACAGAGAACTAGAACGATCAGGGAGGGATTATACACAAACACAACTGCCTTAATTTAGAAACCTCATTTTAACAACAGCAGTGGCTGTCACATGATGAAAGCGTAACAGCTGGCCGGCGTCTGCTGCTGCTGCTTCACGGGAATTTGATTGACTCCATCCAGACGTTAGGGCAGATAAGCTAAGAATTAGGGAACCTTCTCATTTCCGCACAGATTTGAAGCACAGATTTCCATTGTGCTGCTGCTGTGATTGAGAGAAGTTTACATGCACATTCCTGGTCTTCCATTATTTCAGACATTCCTCAGTGTGAAAGCAACTGAATTACAGTCCTGTACTCTTTGTCTCACTTACTGCTTACATACTTATTAAATTGCAACATTTCAGTCAAACGAACCCTTATAAGGAGAAGCAGCTCGAGCTCAGCATACGTACAGTGTGCATTTATATACACAGGTAATGAGCACCTTGCATCCATGTGCATCAGCACTTGTATTCATAGGACCACAAATACCTCAGTAACATAAATCTGATGCTAGAGTAATTATAATGTCATATTTGATGAATAGCTTTTTTACTTTTTGTCCATTTTGAGTTTTTCGTATTGCTTTTTTCAGTTAGTTTCTAGGTTTTCATGTTTCTGTTTATATCGACTAAAAATATGTAGCTTTAGTTTTTATTTGCTGTTTATTTATTTGTGTTTAGTTTCCTTAAAACCAATAATGTGAAGGGTCAGGAGCAAAATGTCAGCACAACATAAACAACACTTTGTTCAAGCAGCTAATTTAAAGTTGTGTAGGCATTCCAAGTCTCAATAAATAGAGGCGCCAAAGCCTCATGAGACAAGTTGTGTTGACGAATGTGACCACATTTTTAAAGCCTAAAAATAAAAAAGGTACATTCTGTATGTTTTAGTCCATTTTAGTTCGCTCTATGAGCACTCAAACCACTTCAGTTCTCATTCAGTCTAGTTTTATTTCCGTAGTTTTAGTCAACTATAACAAAACAGAAGATAAAATTCATCTAACATCTGTGAGGCCAGAATACGTAAATCTGAATGCTACTTTTGAGAGTTTTTTTGAGAGCATATTATGCATGCACAATTAATCCCACTGCTCCTTTGTGTTATTGTATTTAAGCCTGAATGTGTTAAGACTTTGTGGTTTAAGCAAATAGAACAAACTGTAGAACATATGAAACTAAAGATCCAAGGTTGATGAAGCCAACTTTCTGATCACAAATTAACATGGAAACAACACACTGATTATATTAAATTTCAAAGTGGTCAGTAATTCTTTATAAAACAAGTGATGTATTAATTTCTAATGCCCTGCAACATAATTCATTCTTCATTTATACTTCCTTACTTTTCTTACTGTGTGGAACATTGAGGATTGACTTAAATGAGAATAAATTCAACAGTTCTGTTACAGTAAAAGAGCAAAGTCTGGTTACTATGATCACACTTAACCACAGTGTCTAAGGTCCCACATTATGTATTTTAATTATTCTGTTTATTTATTTAATGCTTAAAGCAATAAAATTGCCCAAGTAATTTCTTGCATTAAAACAAATGCTCTACAAATATGTTTGAGGGTTATATTTGAGAACATTGTAGTTTGTTTGTTGTCGTTTTCTTCTTCTACTTGGAAATGAGGGCAGCTTTACTGATAACAACATAGGCCAGGCATATCCAAGTGCCACTTCAGCCTGAGCCTGTTCATTCACTATTTGTTATAAAGGCTGCAGATTTTATATGAGCTGTTTTACACTGTGTAAAATGCAAGCCTGAATAAAATAAATAAATAAATATCAGGTCACTGTATATAATGTTCACACAACTGGGCAACACTACAGCTCACCTGAACAACCGGGGGAAATATGCTGAAGGGCACTGCAGTGGCTCAGGTTGGAGTCCACTCCAGACTATTTCCTGTGTGTCATTGCCCCATTCTCTCTTTGCTTTTGTGTCTCCTCTACACTGTACTGTCAAATAAAGTCTGCAAATACTAAAAAGAAATCTTTAAAGAAAAATGACTGCTGTTGAATGATATTTCAATACATCATTTTGAACAAAGTTGTACTTCAGTTTTTGACTTGGTCATAATGAGTTTGTTATGGCTGATAACACTGTAACGTTTTAATAAATCAACAAAAATCAAAAAACCTTATTTGTCTTTTGGATTCTGAGACTTTTGAATTTATGTGATGCTGATGAAGAACAACATCGGCCTGAAGTATATGTGACGCTACTAATACTACTGGTTGACAGGCAACCCATTCTCAGTAGACAGATTGAGGCACTTACTATCTGTATTTCAGCAGTAAATAAGACAGCACACAGGAGTTAAATTTAACAGCTCAGCTGCTGCCCATAATACAGCCTGAAGACTTTCCCCCAGAAACATTGTCTCATAGAGTTTGATTAAACATGTCAAAATAAATTACACAGGCATGCCTTTAACCCGATAGCAGGGCAGTGCTAGTGCGGATGATACTGCTGCTAGCTAACTGCTTCTTACGCAAAAAAAAAAATAAAAAAAAAATGAATTACTCATTCATGATCTTATGACACGCAAGATATGGAAGTGAAGGTTATTTCCCTTACTTTGGGCTCTGTTTCTGTGTTATTCCTAAAGAAATCGTAAAGCAGTTTTAACACACAACACTCCCACATTATTGCAGATAATACTGCACATACCTGGAAGGTGCCACACCTACAAGGTTAGGACCCAGTCCTCTGAAGAGTGAACGGGGTCCCTCTCTCTCTAGAATTAACCTGTCAAAAGAGCAAACATATGAGGAAATATTTCACTTTATAGTCAAAACACAACATGTACATTATTTAAACACTGGAGCATATTATACAGTGAATGGTTTAAAGATAACTCGTAATCTAAATTGTTTTCACATTTAATAACAGTTGTAAATTCATAATTACCACAAATCAGATTAAGCAGATTTGTTTCATGAAGTTAATTTAAACATGTTCAAAAAAAATAAAAATAAAAAAATCCAGCAATAAGAAAAAAAAAAAAGACATAGCTCGGATCCTACTGGAAGAAGTTAATTAGCTAAAAATAATTCTATTTATAGACTTTGCCTTTCTGCCCCACTTATGTGATTTCCTCATTTTATTATTTCATTATTAATCATTATGTTATCTGATTCTTCATTATTTATAGCAAATGGCACATCCTCTAGAAAGAAATGGGTCTAAAACCAGACAACACACGTGATTTGGAGTGAAGGTGTCCTCCGCCCTAAAAGGGATCTTGGCATGCACCACACTGCACGTTGACCCACTTTGACGTGTGTCCTCCCACCCCCCTCATTAGCTATGCTGCAGTTCGTGCTTTCATCCTTCTCCACTCTGTACCATGAAATAGTGTTGCTGTACTTCTGCTGCAAGATGCTGCTTATTTTGAAGACAACACAAGAAGTTGACTTATGTTGCCACAACACCGACACAGAGCCCAAAACAATGTCCACATGAGCTGCAATCTCTTAGTCAACTGTTATTAAACAAAATCCTGACAGGAGCACTGCCTGACAGCAGACTAACATCCCAGACCTACTGTCAGAACAAATCAATTTTTAGGCTCATTGTTAAAGAACGTTATAGCTAACCCCACTAGTGACAAAACAAAACCTAGGGAACTGCAAAAGTGCAAGATCAGCATGTTGCCTGTGTAGCCTGCCAATTATAAATACTCTAAATATAAAAAGCATTTTATATTCCTGTGATACAGAACCAAACATAAGAGGCTTGTCAAATATAAAGGTATTTACAAAATAACTAACGGCACCATTCAGCAGTGGAAAATTCCACACACATCCACACACTTATGCATTATGTAAGAGTGACATGCTCTCTGACATGCTCTTGTATAGCAGCTTGCCAGGGTACAATAATAGAGGTCCATATTTATAAAGGCAAGCTGAATATTTACTTGCTAATCCTGCAGTGGTTAATGGTCATTACAAGTAGCCACATCAGCTTTCAGCAGGTTCTAAGCAAATGCTGAGTTCCCCTCTACTCTCACTCTTACTTCATCTTTCTGACAAAATTCCACTCTGCCCAATGACAAGATGACTTACATTTATATTGAAGAAAAAAAAAAAAAAAAAAAAAAAAAAAAAACACACCTAAAAAACATGAACCATTCTTTGTGGATATCTTACATAAGTTTCAGAGAGAAAGTATCAAAAACAACAAAAGAGCTATAAGGTCAACATGAGGTTTAAATTATTGATTTTGTCTACAGATGTCAAAGAAAATAACCACTGAAACCAAAATGTTTATCTTCTTGTCTCGGTTAAAGTTGCTCTCTAAAATAAACAAACAAACAATCCACCAAAAAACAAAAAAGGCACTAATAACAACAATAACATCTATTAAAATAAGAAAGAAAAAGAAGTGCATTGGCAATCCAAATAAACTCACTCCCCAGGAAAGCCCAAGCATTCCTGAAGAAAATATTTTCAATTTGAAGCAACTTGACATCAGTTTGCAACTTACAGTGCACATATTAAAGGAACTGTGCAACAAGAAAAATCTGTTATCAGTGTTTCTGAGCCATTTCATAGTTTTGTTTGTTATTGCAGTGATGCAACGTTCCAGTAAGGAGTCATTTTATTAGAAGAAAATAACTCATTACATTAAAGTTACAATAATATGAGACGCACACACAGACCTTTTAAATGTAAGCAGCCAGCTAATGGACAAAATAATACTTAAACCAAGAAAAGACAACATTGAAGCCACATCATAACTGTTTATAATGTTAATTTCAGTGGATATCAATTAGGCACAGCTAATCTTTCTCCTTACTTGAGGCAGTGCAGAGGCCCCGGCGGGGAAACACGGGCAACACTGGCTCCGTTGACTGTGCTGAGCTGAACCTCAGAGACGTAGAGTGTAACAGAAGAGGACTGCAGCCTGGTCTTCACCACTTCCAGAGGACAAGTTAAAATGGCGCCCACTGTACCACCGCATCTAGTAAAGAAGCAGCAAGTATTGAGAAAAAAGTGACAAAATAGAACAGAAGCAAGACCAGGAAAAAAGTTTGCTGTGGCACCAAATATGTCCCCCCCAAAAACAAAACAACAAAAACAGCAAAAATCAAGTTATACTGACATAAGCCGAGTCACTTGAAACACTAATCAACAGAAACACAATCTGTTGTTCCCAAATTATCTGTGAGCATGGGCACATACACACACCGTGACCTGGTTTTGTGATATCCAAGATACTGACATATGAAAACAAACAGCTGGTTTCATGATTCATTTCAGAAGAAACTGACCGCAGCTCATTTGCTGAGTTTTGCCACCTGAGAAGCCCAGAATAAGAAGTCATCAAATTAGATCGTTGTTTAGCTCACTTGATAAACATAAACAAAAACCAAGTTGGTCACAAATACAAAAAACGTATATCCACTTTATATCATAACACATCAAGGTGTGCAAATATAACTGCATCACGACTGTTTTTTTCCATCATACAAACATTTTTGGCGCCCACCAAACAGGTTTTGGCCTTCCCCCAAAGGAAAATCACCAGGCCTCTCAAAGTATTTAAATAAACACTATGTTTTTTAGTGTGAGGTTTAATTTAGTCAAACTTAGCCTATTTTTAGTCATCAAATGGGTTTGAAATTAATTAATTTACAGAGACCTTTTTGCACTAACCATGGGGATAAAGCGTGTTTATGTGCACACAAAACCAGGAAAAATCTCATGTGATATAAATTAGTGTATTATTTGATAATTCATACGCTATAGTGTCATTTTTGTTGATCCCCTCTGCATTCACCAAAGGCTCAGTGCTTTCCACATATAGACAAAGCTTCAAAACCAAACCACCGCACAGCTGAAAAGTGCTTCCTGGTGATTGCAGTTGCAAGTTATAGAACTCGGCTAAAGGTTACAGAAGCCATGGCAGTGTGGTAGTATATGTTGACATCCTGGCAATGAATTCCTCTTGCTGCCGTCTCTTTTGAGCAGCACCAGCTATATTTACCTTTCAAAAGACCAACCCACATTCATGCTCAGAGGCAGCGGTGACCCTTGGCCTACTTTCTCAGCAACACTGGCTGTTGCATGTGTGCCTCTCTAATGCGAGGCTGTGGGAGGCAGCACTAGGCTGAGGCCTCCAGCTCAAGTTTTTGGGTAAAGCTGATTCAAAGTCTCTTGGGTAGTTCTCAGATTTAAAAGCAATAACAAGAGACATAAAGAAGTGCTGTGGCATGGTGGGATCACCCATTCTGAAAGTCACAGACTAAATGGGAAGATTAAAAAAAATTAACAAGTGAACTAAAACTAAAGACAATGGATTAAAACAAAAATCTATACTGGGCCAATCCACTTAAATGTCACATTTGTGCTTTCATTGTCCTTAATGAACTGGTTGTCAGGCCTCTTTACACAACTATGAATCAGAAGGATTGCTTTACTACCATGTGAGCTTCAACTTTAAGATTTGAACTACAAAATTCAAATGCTCTGTTACATAATGAAAAGCAGCAGAGAAATTAAATTTCACCAGTAAGTTTCTCTTTAAACCATACTTCCACCCAGAGCCAGTAGTTACGCAACACAAACTTCAAAGTGTTTTATTTTTTACATTTAATTAAGCCTTTTTTGATTAGATGGATATCTGCAAGACTGTAATCTAATGCTTTAACTGAACCGACAGAAAAATTGTGTGTGTGTGTGTGGGGGGGGGGGGGGGGGGGGGGTCTCAGTATGGATTAGATGTAAATGTTCATTTCATTTGGGAATACAATAAAGAAATAATTTAATTGGATCCACATAGGTGAGCATTATGCAACTACTTCTTAAATTACAACATAGCAGCAGAAAAATAAGCGTCAATGGCTGTTGTTGCAGATGCATTTGGTCAAGTCATTCAGAGAAAGCTACAACGAGCCCGGAAATGAATTCCACTTGTCATCAAAATAAAAGGCTCTCACTTGTGCAGAAACAGCCGGCATTTAAAGGACGATGAAATAAGAGGCAAGCTGCTCTGTGCTGTCTGGGAATAACGAGCTCGAATGCGCTTTCTGGCACATTCACATGAATGCTTTCCAGCGACACTGGTCATATTTTACAGCTTAACCGGAAGTTCAACTAGAACCGTTTTTGACAGTCGCGTACGCACAACCGCCAAGGTTGGAAGGGCACGCACGCGCTGCCTTAAAAAATAAAAAATAAATGGCGAGTTAGCTAGATAAAGCAGACGGGGGTCATGTTTCAAAATATATATTTCAAATTAGGTAACATTGATAGGGGAAACTGATGTGGCTTACCCTCCAGCGAACAAATGAACCAGTGTGTCCCTTTGGGTCATTCTTTAGCATACCCTGCCAAGCAGCGCAGGGTAGTCAAAAAACGGCTCTTTCCCCCGTCCCCTCCCGGTGCTCTTTGCCTCTGAGAGGATGCGCAAGTCCACAGACAAACGACGTCGACGACTAACCAGCGGTGGGGCGAGTCTCCGGTGATTCAGACTGCAGCGGGCCGACAAACCCCCCTCTCCCTCTCCCTCAGCTAACTCAGGTCCCCCTCTGACGCAGATATTTTCTATCTTCGACAAAAACAGCGGGGAGGTGCGGGCTCACCAGGCTTCTTGCTGGCGGTAAAATATCTCAGGTCTAACAAACGGTTTTATAGCACATCCGCGGTCTCATCTCCTTTCATCGCTGCACCAAGAGGAAGAAGGAGGCAGAGCTCATAGTATGTACTGTACGACCATAGGCTGGAAGCACACGCTGCCATTGGCCACCCTGCACTTAACGTCACATTGTCTCCGCCTTGATCATGCACTGTTCACATGCTCAACACTGAATGAATCTGGACTGCGTGTTGCTGAAGTGCAGCCATCCAAAAGAGATCGTTTTCACAGTTTGTGCTCTAAACATTTCAGACGTATCTGCTTTTGTCTCATTGAACCTCTTCAAAGTCAGACACTAGACCAAAATATGACAGACAAACACAATTATCAGCATAGAAACCCACCAGACAACCTACATGCAAATAATTTTACAATAATGTTTAATACCATATATATCCATATATAGTAATGGAGGGTCCTACACCAATGATACCAAGGTAGCTATACTTTATTATTGTTCAGTGTATTATTCCAACTTTGTTTTATTGATTTCAACAATGACATACAAAGTTAGCAACAGCAAAGTCACTCTTGATTTCAGAACAGTTGTATGTCCATTATACCCTCCAACCCCCCAACCCAAATTCTCCCCCTACCAGGTCCACACTAGACAAGACACTGCAGAGAACCAGTCTCTGCCCACACACACACACACACACACAAAACAACATCTCAGGACCCATACACATAGCAAGCATAACCCCCAAAAAACAACAACAACAACCCCCCCCCCCCCCCCCCCCGCCCCGCAAAAAGACAAACAAACAAACAAAAACAAACAAAGCAAAAACAGAGAAAACAAAAGCAGAGAAGGGACCAAACAAAACAAAAAGAAAAACAAATAGATAAGGTATAAATGAGATTTAAAAAAAAAAAAAAACATTATAATGTGGCTTCGCTCAGTTCACTTCAGACTCAGGAAGTAAAGTAATGGTGTCCACCAGCAAGAGAAATGATTTCCAGATTTTGTTAAATTGTTAAAATAGAACCTTTTAGAGAGAATCTAAGTTTTTCCAACTTTAAGTTAAAGAGTACATCTCTCACCCAATGATCATGAGTTGGGGGGTGGGGAAGCTTCCACTTCAACAGAACAAGCCTCCGAGCTAGTAAAGTGGTAAAGGCTTGGGCCTGTTTGAGGGGGCCAGATAAGTTCAAGTTGGGAGGAATGCCAAAAATTGCAGAGAGTGGCTTAGGAATTGTTCAGTGTATTAATTCATAGTGGTATAACTCTGCATGCCAGTTGGGTGACCTAAATCTTTTATTAATTAGACTCCATATTTGACTTGTAACATTTAATATGTAAAGTTTAGGTATATTAATTTTCAGCCATGCATGTACATCTATTCATGCAAATTGGCTAGTTCAATCACAGTCTTAGAGTGCTGGCTACAGAGCATCAAACAATCCAGCTCTGACTTGCAATCATATTTTGGCTTTTTCAAATGAGCTGGAAAGTCTTTTCTCTATCAGGTCTTAACCAAAACTGCATGGTGTTGAAAGCCAGCTGGTGATTTAATAATGGCATTAGCTACATAGCTTTGTAATTGGATGTACAGTATGATAAGTTGGAGTCATGTGCAGCGTTCAAACTGGAAACATTAAAACCAATAATGTCATGTCCTGCATTAGGAAGGTTATATGGAGTAACCTTTCTAATGGCATTTAGAATGATTTAGTGTCTGATGAAAGAGGGTGGTCTGCCTCTTATCTCATTAAAGAACATTAAGGTCCAATAAATGCCTTCAAATTTATATATTTAAAGAATATTTTGATGAAAAAAGCACTTTGTAAACAGAATCTCTTTAAGAATAATGTGTATATTTATTAATGACAAGGTTTTTCTCTCGTGACCTTTGACCTTAATTTGGAAGGGCATTCAACTGTACAAATCATACACAAAGATGTATCTGTAGTATCCCATGTTTTTTGCAATTATCATTCATTACTTACTTTAGGAATGGGTTTTTTTTTTCGTATTTTAAAATCGTGCACTTCAGTGGTAAATGGTGGTGTGTGTTTTTTTTTATTTACTGCATTATCAACCACTCTATTTTTAAGCACATTAACACAGAAGGTTTACTTGATCTGTCTTAGTTGTAATTTGTGCGAGGATCAAACGTGCTTCGGGATGATGTTTTGTTTATTTGCTGTAGAACTATCTGATTCTTTAAATCGATATTTGCAGTACAAAGTAAAAAGCATCAAAATCACTGATGCACTGATAAACATGGGGTACAGTGAAGTTCCACAGCAGTCATGTTTCTTGAGTATAGAAGAAGTAAGCGATAGTTAGAGAGGAAGCAAAAAAGTTAAAAGCCACAAAATGCCCTCGATTAATGGACACAAACCTTGTAAGACAATGGAATTATGCAAGTTTTTATAGGTGATCCCAAGGCCTGTCAGCACAGCAGGGTAGCAGCATGTCTTCTGGACATGAACTCGTAATAAATACTGTAGGATTGCTAAAATACTGTAGGATCTTAAATGGTCAGCAGAAGTCAACAATTGGTCAACAAACATAAAATGAACCTATTCCCCAGGTTCACTGGATGCTGAATATAGATTTGCACGGTGAATAAGGCAGCGCAGTCAAGTGACCTTTCATTAGGACAAGAGCATATCAGAAAATGAGAGAAACTAAATTACTACGTTCCATTAGCACTCACGAGGACGCCTGCAGTTTAAGGGATCACGAGAATGAAGTGCAGCAACTAAATTATACTGTTATTGACGGCGAATCGCTGTGAATAAGTCTGTCTCTCCCTGGCTGACTGTCACACCTCACTTCTCTCTCTGATGGCTGAGATTAAGTCACAAATTAAATCTCTGCTGTGTCATATGAAATGCATCAGACTTGTTTCAGAGCATTATTTTACTTGTGACAGCAGAAATGAGTCATAAATCAAGCAACTATTGCAAAAACTCAAGGAGAACCAACACACATTATTTTAATGATAGTAATAGCTTCCCCTTTGAGGCTCTGTCAGGATCTGGTGGACAACTCTGCCAAGTCAAACATGGAAAGCTACCTGCTGTGACGACCCCTTGTGACAAGAGGGCAGCTGAAAGTAGCTTTTTACTAATAACTTATACATACTTTAGAAATACTGATAAGTTATATAACTGTTACTTTCACACAATTTAGCATCATGGCTACCCAATTTATAAAGCTAATTAACTTGACAACCAAACTATGTTAAGTAAATGAGTTGCAAGCCCATGTGTGTGTCGGTCTGGGTTAAAGTCCACTGATGCATGTCTCATGACATCCCATGCATGCACAGAGGTACTGTAGCATCTCATGATCTGTGCTGAACTTTGACCAAATGGATGGGTGGGAAATGATAGAAAGGCTCTGAAGTGTGTGCACGCGTGTGTGTGTGCGTGTGTTACAACCCCCGCTCTCATTAATGCTTAGACATCACTATCACCGCGACAGACCCCTTTCACTATCAGTGTTTGGGTTCAAAGGAAGAGGCAACGATCGAGAGGATTAGACAGGGTGATGTGACAAAAATAGATTCTGTTTAAAGAAAGGTTAAAAATTACATTTGGACGCTGCTATTTTAGGTTACACCATATTGGGAAATTGATAAATCAGAGTATCAGTCTTGAAATTTGCTACAATGCAGAATTACATTAAGAATAATAGTTTCAATACAACAAAACATATCAAGAGTGGACCAACATAAAGAAAGCTACTCTTTCTTTATGTTTTAATTTCCTCATATTTTGACATTGAATGTTTTTTCACTTGTATTCAGTCCTTGTACCTGACCTTTTTTTATAGATAAATAATAATACATTTTATTTTCAGGCTCCTTTTGAGGCACTCAGTGACATCTTAAAAGCAATTAAATATCAAAATCACAACATGCATAAAATAAGAGATGTAAAACATCATCGAATGAAATAGTCAACAATATAAAAATCAAAAAGAGTAGCAGGTCAAGATTTAAAGGATTAGATTGTTAAGCCACTTAACAATGACTGTCAGGGACCAAGCAGTAAAGCATAAAGTACACAGGTGTTTAATTCAAAAAAGGGGCTTTATTGACCCAAACATATGAAAAGCCATTTAACAAAGATAAAACTTAAACAGGCAGAACAATAAAAGAGGTCAACTCAATAGACTAAACTCAAGATAATAACTAACAAAACCTCAAACAAACATAAGATAAACTGGGGGAACTTAAATACTGGTTTAGCTAAACCAAATGGCACACACGGGGGAAAACAAAATGGCTGCCATATAACCAACTAATACGAAACAATTAAACAAACATGAAACACCCCCCAGGCAAGGAAGCATGTGGTTGTATCCAATTAGGCTGTCAGTGATACTTCAGCTCTCCCAGCCCTTTGCCAGACAGGAGAAGCCAAACCCCCGGTAACATGTGTGGCATGCCATCACAATGACCTATGAATTTTTTACACCACTCTGAATTTAAGCATAGGTATTATTAATCTCTTGATCTCTTCCACAGCATGTCTTTGGTCTTGTCTTCCTTTCCTCACGTCCAACCGGTTACAGGAGATGGGCGCCCCTCCTTGAGTCTGGCTCTGCCGGAGGTTTCTTCCTGTTAAAAGGGAGTTTTTCCTTCCCACTGTCGCCAAGTGTTTGCTCATAGGGGATCATCTGATTTTGGGGCTTTTCTCTCTATTATTGTAGAGTGTTTGCCTTACAATATAAACCACCTTGAGGCAACTGTTGTTGTGATTTAATAATAATGGATTGCATTTATATAGCGCTTTTCGGGACCCTCAAAGCACTTTACAATTCCACTGTTCATTCACTCTCACAGTCACACACTGGTGGAGGTAAGCTACAGTTGTAGCAGACTGACAGAGGCGAGGCTGCCATATCGCGCAATTGGTCCCTCTGGCCAGGGAGATGAAGTGTCTTGCCCAAGGACACAACGACCAAAACAGATCGAACCGGCAACCTTCGGGTTACAAGATGAGCTTCCCAAGCCCCTGAACCACGGTCGCCCCAAATTTGGATCTATAAAAATACAATTAAATTGAATGAATCAGTGTTGTGTCTAAACATAATAAACAAAGAACCAGTAGCGGGCCTAAAACACTATCTAAAGTAGAGGGACTGTATTTTAAAGTCATGCACAAATTTTATATACACAATATTAAAAGTACATTGTTGTTCAAAAGTCTTGAGCCAAGCCTCATTTCTTCATGTTTTATGAGGAAAATGGGAAATACGTGCAGCAATCAAAAATGTGCAAGCATACCTGAAAATAGAGTATATGAGGCAAAAACAGAGTTCTGACAATTAAAACAACATTTGGTGTGACCACAGGTTTTCCTGTCATTTTTCATGTCAAGCTTTTGGCAAATACCTTGAAATTGTATTTTTGCACCTTGTTGGTGTACAAATGTATATTTATTTCTATTTCATGTCAGTGGAATTGGGTTACATTTGGCTTTTTCATAGATTCAACTAAAGAAAAAGAAACATCTAGAGATACCGTTTGAAATTGGATCTTTGGTTAGCTTTCTTTTAAGTGTAGACACAACACTGGTCCATCCCTTGAGCTATGTACCTTTGTATGGTTGAAAGATTCATAGGTCAGTAGTAAGTGGCTTCATAAACAAATACATTCCTCTGAAGATGGTCAGCTACAAGGAATAGATTGAGAAAGAGCGATAAAAAAAAAAACAGCCAGTCTAAAGAAAACCTTTTAAAGTCATAAAGCCTGAAAAATTATTGCTCAAGACCACTTAAAATGTGCAAGAAAATCTGACTCCTTTAAGCAAACTATAAAGAAATGGGGGGTGGCTCAGCAATTTTGCATCATACTGGTATTTATATGCTCACTTAGGTTTTCCAAAGCACTAACTTGAGAATGAATATAGGGAAGTAGGGAAAACAACTTTTTCTTTATAAAAGTAGAAGGAGCAGCACAAATTTTAGATACTTAACAATAAAAGTAGTCTACCTCAGAATTATTTTTTGCAGGTGTCAAATGGCTATTTTTAGGTGTTGTTTCTGGAGCAAATGTTGAATTTCTTTGGTTGCGCCACATCTTCATCCCGTTTCCACAGGTTGGTTTAGCTTTCAAGATTCAGCTACAAAACTGAACAAGCCATTTTGACTGTTACTCATATATTTTATCATGACACGCAAGCCTAGAGTCCATAAATCAAATTTACCCATGTTTTTCCAAGGCCCCCCTCAAAACCCCTGTGGAACCTTTAAAATTTCCGTGGAACGAAATTTTGGAATAACAGCGCCACCACCGGTGGACCAGGGAACAATCTGAGAGGGTTAACTAAATGCTGCCACCTAACGGTTTTATTCTGACATAGTTTAATACAGATGTTTCCAGGACGAGATTAATAACTGTTCCGTCATTGAAATCAAACAAGTAATGATAGTTTAAAAGGAAAACGAAAGGAAAACGAAACTGAAACACTTTAATAAAAAGTACATTCAGAACTTGTATTGTTGGAACTGTAGAGCATTTAGCCTGGTTTTCTAATCGATAAAACGGTGTGTGCCATAACAAAATGCTCGGAATATATATCCCTTTCGTTTTAAGTTTCTTTGTGCTGCTGAGTAACTTTGAGTTAATAAACAAAAGACATTATATACACTATCTTTATCATCAAAATTTTCAGCAGTCCCACTTTTACTTACTCACTCTGACAACATATTCCATCTATCCCTATTTTGATACTATGTCCCCGAACATGTATGTAAACATGTAGCACTAAAACATTGCTAATGACGATGAAGGCACCATTGTGTCACGTGACTAATCCACAGCTGAGGGATACCGAAGTAGGCTTGCCCGTTGCTAGTCAGTTAGCCTCGTTAGCTGACTCCAGTGATCCTGGCAGCCGTGTATTTTCCGCACTAAAAAAAAGAGAAAATTACCCCAGTGATTTGCACTACCAGCCATGGAGAGGATGCAACGCACACGATCGTCTTCTGTATCCCCTTCTATCGTCAGCTTCTGTTTAGACGTCAATGTCATAGTTTGTAGCTAGAGCTGTCCAGTTAGCTCAGCTAGCTTGTGTCTGGCCAACGCAGGGCCAAGGCCAGCCGAGAAAAGGCAGGCCGTCGGGTGAGTATATTTACGGTACAGCCTGTTTGTGTTTTTGACCACAGCGATGGGACTTTCTATACAAGTATCATATCCCAGCTTGTTCGCTGGCCTCTGGTTATGTTCTGTACACGTACGTTGCTTTATTAAATAAATTAGCTTTCGTCGGCGCTGCATGTTAGCGTTACTGTATCGGGGATATGGACATGTACGGCATAATTAATGTCAGCTGGGAAATTTTAAGCAACTCAGTCATGTACCAGAAATAGAGTCGGATTTTGATCTAGCCTTTGATGTGTAACGTGTCGATAACAGTACTAAGTCATCACGGTAACATCAGGAAGCTTGCTTTGTGCACCTTTAAATACACGAGTATATTGGCACACTGTCTTTTGTGATTTGTCTTTAGTCTTTTTTTAAGGCAGCTACATAAGATTGCGTTGTTGACTATATCACATTGCACGACTATTGCAGGGACAGGTATGGGTAACACACGGCCACCCTGATCCCACTCCTAGTGTCCTTAAGGTCTATCTAAAATGTATATCTACACCGCAGTGTGCTTCCCTCAGAGTTTGTTGAAGCCAGTTACTAGTTATTAAGAGACATCATTTTTTGGAGTAAAATATTCAAACGTTTTTTCAGGGCTGCAACTCACATCAGAACTTAATATGTCACGTGTGGCACTTTTTGAAAACCATATGACATTTGTTATGTGTAAGTTGAAGCTGGGTTAATATTACAATGTAATTCGTTTGATGAGAAAAAACAAAAAATCCATAAACATCTGAAAATTTAACAATATTAACAAGTTTAAAAACTACCAAAATGTATATAGAGAGAAATAAAAAATTTGAAAAGTCATAAATATGTAAACAATTTTCTGTTTAAATGTGTTCATAGGGTGGTGGTTTGTGGTATGCTGTGTTATTGTACATGAGAAAAAGTGACAGGTTAAAGTATTACAGTATTTCTGATTATTCTGTATTTTAACATTGCATTTTTTATTACACTATTATAACATGTTTTTGTATGTATGAAGTCTTAATACTAAAAAGAAAAACCAAGGAAATACTTTTTAGAATCATTTTTGTTATCAATAATTGATGGGATAATATCACTAGAATTCATAGGCCTGCTTTGAATCAGAATAGCTGTAAAGCTTTGCAGGCCACTTTGAATGAATGATGAATTGAATTAAAAGTAGCCAACCTTGGTCATAAATAAAGTATACAGCAGCCTAATAGCTTTAAATATAGTACAAGCTTTTATGTTATTCCTTTATTTTTTAAAAAGGTTTTTATGTAATTTTGGCTAAAGTCCAGCTGCAGATCAAGAATACCAGTGAGCAGTGTTGGCAGTGAAAGCTGACATTTATGTGCATTTATATGTGCATGTATTCATGCTAACCATCACTATTCCTATTCGGGAAAATTAAGAGCATAAAGTAATAATCCAAGTCAACCATACTTTGTGTCTTCATCTTTTCCAGCATCCACTAGGCGGTAGCTTTGTAGGTGGAGGAGAAGAAGTGGAGTTGGACATCACCTTTTGGATCAGAGCTCCTTTCAAATTCGCCTCCGCCTTCATCTGCGTCGCTGTCACCTTCAGCTGACTATGTCTTCGTCAGGCTGCTGTCACCTACCCGGCTCCCTTTGTGATTATTCTGGCACTGCCGAATCCGATGCCTCCAAGGATTCCGAGGAGACTGACTCCACCGCGCAGGCCCAGTACATTGCCAAGGTTACGGCTAAAGATGGCCGCCCACTCTCCACCGTGGTCAAAGCGGTGAGCTCACAGAGGTAAGGGAGGGAGAAACACGCATGGTAGCCAAATAAATGTAGCGTAATTAAACTGTGTATATGTTATTGTTACTTTTCTGTCTTCAATGCTCTGCTGTCTCTCGCGCAGCGACGTGGGTATGTGTCGGATTTGTCACGAGGGAGCTGGAGGAGAGACGCTGCTCTCGCCCTGTGACTGTACTGGTACTCTGGGTAAAGTGCATAAAAGCTGCTTGGAGAAGTGGCTGTCATCCTCCAACACCAGCTACTGTGAACTTTGTCACACTGAGTTCACTATTGAACGGCGACCACAGCCACTCACTCAGGTTAGAAAAGTTTTACTGTGTGAATTCATTTCTCTACTTTATGGTTTTTTTATAAAAAGCGGTTAGTGTGTGGGTTTATTCTGGGCGCTCCGGTTGCCTCCCACTGTCCACAAACGCTTGTTAGGTTAATTGGTGATTCTGAATTGACTGTATGGCTCAGTGCGAGCATGAATGGCTGTTTGTTTCTTTGTATGAGACCTGTGATTGACTGGGTGTATCCCACCTCTTCCCTAATGTCAGGTGGGATAGGCTCCAACCTCGGTTCAGTAAGAGGCTAACGAGATGGACGGCCATGAGCTTTGTCTAAAGCAAGGAGATTATTTCTTCTTTTGCCTTGTACTGATATTTTCAGCTTTGTAAGCATTTGGAAGATTTCATTTATGCCATTAAGTATCTGTGCCAGCAAGTAACATGTTTAGCAAGTGGGATCATTTGCGTGTACTGAGGATTGTTTTGCTTGACCTTGTGTGAATAGTGTTCGGTTAGAATACTCTTTTTATGGCTTTATTAATTACTTCATGCAGGCAGCTCACTCCTCTTTAAAGCTCATTCTTGTTTTTATAATCTAAGACACATCAGTTAATCATTTAATGTGCTCGATTCAGGCGTATCATCGACCTCCCCATTTTGGTCTTTTGCAGTGGCTGAAGGACCCGGGCCCTCGCAGTGAGAAGCGCACTCTGCTCTGCGACATGGCCTGTTTCCTTCTTATCACACCCCTGGCAGCTATCTCCGGCTGGCTGTGTCTGAGGGGCGCACAGGACCACCTGCAGCTGAAGAGCAGACTCGAAGCTGTTGGCCTTATTGCCCTCACCATCGCCCTCTTCACTATCTACATCCTTTGGACACTGGTAACCAATTGCAGAATGTTTTTTTTTGGGGGGGGGGGTAGATCCAAGTGTTTATAAGGTAGTTTAGAAATCAAAGCCCCTTTTTTAATAGTTTCGATATTTAAAGCTTTGATTTTCAGTTATGATACCAAGACAAGCACACGTCCAGGTAATTGTTCTTACCTTGATTATTGTAGACATTACAGTATCGTTTCTGGGTACAGCTTCAGTCAGTTGTGGAGACATGTGAAGGCATGTGGAGTATATTGTGGCCTGGAGCAGTTTATTTGAGTGTTGGAACAGAAACAGAACGCCTGCACATACATGCATAGCTGACTGCGAATACTGACAATAAGTTGGCTTTATTCTACACCTTTCGTTAGCTGGAGTTTTTAACAGGGTCTAGAACTGGGCTTTGGTAAACTAAATGGCTTTTTTTTTTTTTTTGAAGTGTTTTCCTTTTATCGTTATTGAAAATGTAAACTGACTGTGAAAGCTCGGCCTTTCTACTCAGGTTTCAGTTCCCTGTCGTGCAGTAGTTGCTGTGCAGCATCTGTACTACTCTCTCAGATACCTTTGTGCTAATTTTATTGATATCTGTCTTTCTGTCCTTTGTTACCTCTTGTCTCGCCCCCTCCCTTTTTCTTTTCATTCACTCTCAGGTGTCATTTCGGTATCACTGTCAGTTGTACTCGGAGTGGAGGAGGACCAATCAGAAAGTGCGCCTGCTAATGCCCGACATGAAAGGGGCACACACTACCCAACGCTCGGTGCCAACCAAGTCGACCAAGAAAATGACTGACGAGACCATCGTATGAGTGCTGAGCAGGGGCAAGTGGAATATTTAAAATAGAGCCCGCTGAAGCACTCTCTAAAAACAAAATTAATCATATTAATGAACTTTTGCACTTCATATGGACCATTCTGAGGGAAGAACTGCTTTTTTTCCTCCCCCTTCTGTTTTCTTTATTAAAGCACTTGATGTAAACTACTATGGTATTGGCTAGCCACAAAAGTGGTTTTGAACTTTTTGAACTCATTCAGGAGTCGTTGTTGATGAAAACGAACAGTGCCAGGATGCGAATGCCTGGACACATGGAAAATGGACTAATCAGCCGGACTTTAAGTCATTGTCACAAACTTATGAAATACTAAGACACAAGCTAATGTAGCAGAATATAACTGATTCAGCATGCTACTACAGTATAATATGAAACATATTCACTACCTATAATTCCCCCAAGCCCCTTCACCACGTATTTAGCTGTTTTGGAACAATGGGCAAGCAATAGCCCGGCGGAGGATAATAATCTAAAAAAAAACAAAAAACATTTTTTGACAAACTCTGTGAATAATCTTTTCTTTTGTTCTGCTTTTAACAAGTAGGGAGCGACATTTGTTCATACCACTGTCCTTGTCTATAATCTGAACCCTTCTTCATTTTTCCAGGAAAATCTTTTTTCTTTGTTCTTTTTTTCCATTGCTGTCTGAAGAGTGGAAACCAAATCACCTTCCTGTTGATGCAGGTCTCGTGTATTAATCACACTTGTCACGGGGGCCAGTGAGCATTGTAGTATATGGGATAACACTAACTCCAGCAGTGCAGTAACGTACAGGACACGAGTGTTGAAGGTGTGGAATCATGTTTACATTTTAATCAGATTATGTTTCTTCTACTGTCATAAAAGTGCATTAGCAAACAGCCCTGCTCCACTTGTAAATGCACCATTCATCAATTGAGCTGCCTAGCAACGACCAGTAGTAATGTCTTACATCACAAGTGATGCAATTTTAAAAAGAGCAGAATATAGCTTTGGGAAACGTGACATTAATGGATTAAAAACACAGGTGTACCAGAGCAGACTGGTGCTTCGTAAAGGTCCACAAAGGCAAGCGTGTTCTGAGATGTCAGTCGATATATGCAGCATTTGTTAGACAAAGTATTTTGTGTTATTGTAGTCTTCCTGCTGCAGTCCCCTGGAAAATTGGGTTATTGTGCAATAAAACATGAGGGACTCCTGGACTCGGATGTGGGTGATCTTTGTGCTCTCTTTTCTTTTTCTTATTCCACAGAGAAGATGACTGAATAAACTGTGAGTTATACCACAATCTAAAAATGAACCGATCTCCTGTTTAATATGTTTGTGTTGGGAAATTGTGCATGTGCATTTTGTACAGTGAATGTAACCAATGATCGAAAGTACATTTACTGAAGTACTGTCTGAAGCATATATACTTCCTTTTTAGGCTATATTGTACTTCGCTATATTTCAGAAAGGAAGTTCACTGAACCTGTTTTTCATGCCATAGTTAGGGTTTGACCTTAAACACATGGTTTTAAATATATTTATTTGCCAAGTAATACAGTCGTGGTTCCCAACCTGTCTTTAGACACCCCCTCACCACCACCAAATAAAGAAGTGTTTAGCTGTTTTTCAGACTGAAAATGAGTTAGTGGTTACCTTAAATAGCGATTTCCTCTTTTAGCTACTCAGATGACACAATTTAAATAACTCTTTCAGACCTGTGTACACCCAGTGTACACTTATTTTTACTTCAATTCAATTTTATTTACGCATATAGTAAAAAGCCTTTCCTATTGTACAGCCAAGACCTTACAATAATACCCGACGTTCTTGGATCACTTTCCCGTTGCCTTTAGAACTGTGTTAATTCAGTGTTAACTCTTCATGGCATAAAGTCAACATGTAGGCTTATTTTGTTAATCATTTGGTACCAAGGCCCCAAGTGTCCCAAGAAAATATCCCCACAACATTACACCTACAACACCAGCCTGAACTGTTGATCTGAGGAATGATGGATCCATACTTTCATGTTGTTTTCCCTGGCATCTGTATGTCACAGCACAAATTGAAAGTCAAGATTTTTCCTGCTGTTTTTTTCTGCTGTCCAATTTTGGTGAGCCCGTCCTAATTTTAATCTAAATTTCCTGTTTTTATCTGACAGCAATGGCACCTGGTGGGCTCATCTGCCACTACTAGGTTGGACATGCTGCGTGTTTAGAAATGCTCTTCTGCATACTTTGTAAGATGTGTTTATTTGAGTTACTGTTGCCTTCTGGCTGTTTTCCTCTGACCTCAACAAGACATTTTCTTCCAGAGAACTGCCACTTATTGGATATCTATCTAGAGATAAATAGTCGCGTGGGAGAATCCCAGTAGATCAGCAGATTCTGAAATACTCAGACTGGCCTGTTTGGCACCAAAAACTACCTTTCTTCACTAATTCTGATGCTTAGGTTGGATTTCAGCAGGTCATCCTGACAATTCTCTAAATCACAGGTAGGCAACTCCAGGCCTCGAGTGCTGGTGTCCTGCAGGTTTTAGATGTGTCCTTGAGCCAACACAGCTGATTCAAATGGCTAAATGACCTCCTCAACATGTCTTGAGGTTCTCCAGAGGCCTGGGACTGTACTAATCATTTGATTCAGGTGTGTTGACACAGGGTGATATCTAAAACCTGCAGGACACTTGAGGCCTGGATTTGCCTACCTCTGCTCTAAAAGCTGCCATAGTTGAACAGGTATACGTAATAAATGGCCAATGAATGTACAAAAAGTAGCTTCAATTTTACCCGAAGCAGAAGTTAAACCCTGCTAACAAAGGCTACTGATGCATCAGCAGTCAGTAATGTGAAGTGAGATAGTGGTCTAGACATTCAGCATGTCACTTTGTGTATGTTGCTAAAAAAAAAAAATACAGAGGAGGCGGTAAATAATATTGTAAAATTTAATTTCATGGCATTAATATAATGTGTGTGAGCAGACAAGCTATCAAAATCAAAACAGAAAAAGAATATATTTTACACAAATGAAATAAGCGCCAGCAGCGTCACAACCACTTTTGAGATGACTGAAGGAGGAGGAGAGAAGCCCAAAAACAGGACTGCTGATACAGATCAAACAGGATTGGAAACCCAGACCTCCAAGTGTGTTGCATTAACTGTCAAACAGGCAGATGACTAGGCTTATAAGGTGTCAGGAAAGGCTATTCTGCTACGCCGTCTGGGTTAACTGTGGCAGCTGCTTAGGTGGTACCTTCAGTCCTGTTTTTGCACTTGAATGTAGCAGACTGTTCCTGGGTCAGATTACAACTTGAAATCAATTCAAACACTTCTCTCTGAGATTGATCGTTAGTGGCATAAAGGAACTGCTTCCACTGATTTCTAAAAAGTGCAGATTCAGACAACGTTGCATCCCGAGCAGATGGAAGCATGTCAACACTGTCGATTTCAATTAATAACTGACCCAGGTAAGGAGGGGACCGTTGCAATGGGTTACAGGTTCTGACAGCACTGCAGTTTGCTTCCTCTCTGGCCATCTGTGGTCGGCGGCACGCTGATGTCCACCACGTTGTTTCCCGGGGACTCGTCATGGGCAGACCGCTCGGCAATCTGCTTCTGCGATACGATGCGGTAAATTTCTGTTTTTTGAAAAGATGAAATGGAAAACATCAGCTTTCTCTCTCAGTCTAAAAGCTTGCATAATTTACCTTTAGAACCACTAATGTGGGATGTGAGGTGGTAGTTTTACAGCTCCTCACTCGGTACCCGACTAATACAGTTTATTATAAAAAAAAAAAAAAACTTTATAAAGAATAAAAAAGTTAAGCTACCAAAACAAACTATCCTCTCTGAATCTACTGCATATCAACCAAAGGTTTCATGCCTCATTGTGTGTGTGATTTGATCTTTTTTTAATATTCTAGTGACGTGTGGAGCTCTGGCATTCAACCTCCATTCACAAGCACACCTACCTGTAAGGATATTTTTGAAGGCTTCTTCAACATTTGTTGAGTCCAAGGCTGAAGTTTCTATGAAAGACAGATTGTTCTTTTCTGGGGAATGGGAAAGAAAACAGATTTAGTAAGAGTGAAACATCACTGTACCAATAACCTTTCTGCAGCAGTACCTGCAAAAGCGCGGGCTTCGTCTGTGGGCACGGCTCTGAGGTGGCGCAGATCACTCTTGTTGCCAACCAGCATGATGACGATGTTGTTGTCGGCGTGGTCTCGCAGCTCCTTCAGCCAGCGTTCCACATTTTCATATGTCAGGTGTTTGGCTATGTCATACACTAGCAGCGCTCCCACCGCTCCTCTGTAGTAGCTGTAACAGTACCCAACATGGATGTTAAGAGTGAATTCCCTTCGTTGATTGCAATGCAGAGGCGACGTGCAGATGCATGTGCACAACGCTACATCGGACTCACGCTGAGGTGATGGCCCTGTAGCGCTCCTGTCCTGCTGTATCCCAGATCTGAGCCTTTATCGTCTTGCCGTCCACCTGGATGCTGCGCGTGGCGAACTCCACCCCAATGGTGCTCTTGCTCTCGAGGTTGAACTCATTTCGTGTGAATCGAGAGAGCAGGTTGCTCTTCCCCACACCCGAGTCTCCAATTAACACAACTGTGAAGAGAAAAAAGAGAAGATGATTGTATTAGTGTGGGATGGGAGAGGCAGCGGATAGGCCCTGTGTTCTCAAATCCAGGAAATGTTACAAAGCAATGGGCAGCACAGCGATGTGGTGGTTAGCACTTTTGCCTCAAAACAAGGTCCTGGGTTCAAATCCAAGTTTAATGTTGTCCTTTGTCTGAGTTCTCTCTGGGTACTCTGGCTTCCTCTCATAGTCCAAAGAGGTTAATTCTGATTCTGTAGGTATGAGTGTGAATAGCTGTCTGTCTCTGTGTGTTAGGCCCTGTGACAGATTGGCAACCTCTCCAGGGTGAACCCTCCCTCTCACACTATGATAGCTGGGATAGGCTCCAGCTCCACCGTGACCCTGAAGTGGATAAGTGGAAGAAGATGGATGGATATAAGGCAATGACTCTAAATCATGGTGTCAGTGGAAGCCTGGGGCTTTCTATTTTTGTAAGGCCAAAAATCCTTTCTGAATAATGAAAGAAATGACAGAATAAAACGCTAAAGTCAAGATGCTAGTGTGTTATAACTCAATAGTGTTTAAAAATGTGTCGGTTTCATTTATCTTCATCACACATTTAAACACGAAAATAGCATTTTTGGGCCTTCATATACCTGATGAAGGTCAGATGGAAACATAAATGTACCAGGGTACAGTGTGCAGCAGTTCTATGTAACTCTTTTTTTAGAGCCTATGTAATATGATTGGGTTCTCTGCCACATGTAGCAACAAAACAACTGCAAAGCTTGTGTACAGACAAAAAAAAAAATCATCCACACAAAAGAATGCAGGTCTTGTACTTCCTGAGGGGAGGTCCACTGTAAACAATGATGTTGTGATGTGTGAACATTCTATATAAAACCACCAGGAAACGAAACAATACTATCAGCCTTTTTTTACACTGATGAAAATACTAAACATGTGATAAACAAAATAAACTGCTCATTATCACACATTTGAAATGATTATGACATTTCACCAATCCAGAGGTTAGTCGGGGTAAAACACAGTCAGGGCTGTGATATGAAACAAACCGCTGAGAGCACTGAGGTAACCAGGCTTTACTCGGTTTATTCCCCTGTCCTTCGACAAACGGAAAAAAGAGCCGAACTTTGTCCCTGACGACATCACGCTGCTCCGGGCTGCAGGAAGCTGATAACAGGCTTCATCAAAACCTGAATCGACAGTTTAAGGCCGCCTTGCCCTTCCTGTTTCGGCCGTGTACACAGAAGATGGTTGGAGCATAGAGAGAGAGAGGGAGAGAGAGAGAGAGCCCTCGCCTCCGGCAGATGCCCTATTCATCCCACAGAGGATACTTTGTTACATCTAAATGGCCTTTTGGCTTATACAGGCCTGGGATGTTAATGTGCCACAGGAGCTGATATCACGATCAAAGGAAGGCATTCTGGATCCATCTGAGAAGATAAACACTGACCCGAGTCTGGAGTCTGGTACCGCTTCAGACAATCCACCAGGCCCACTGCCTGACATGACAACAAAAGACATTAAGCTGCTGCATTTACAGTGTCAATAAGACTGTCTGAGGACCATCCTGATCTGGCGATGAAGCGTATTGATCAGTAAGAGGTAGAGGCTAAGGCCTTCAATCAGCCTCATGAACAGGATTGAGAAAAAAATTAAATATGATCCAATAAAGGTGGAAATTCTCCAACGTGCAATCATGCTATGCTCGGTTATTTATATATTTTTAAAAAGCTGAGCACACGCAGGGTGTTGCGTCCTTTACCTATAAATATAACTGCGGGCGCCGTAATGTCACAATGACAGCATTATATTGTAATAACACGAACCGACTATCATCCGGGCAGTTTCCCAGAAAAAACTCCGTTTCCTTTAAAAAAAAATGCACACAGCTGCTCACAGCACAGACACAGTAAGACATAAAGCATTCATAAAGCTCTGCTTAGTCGATGCGAGCCTGTGTAAAGGGGAATGCAGTCATCTTTTTTTTCTTTCTTTTCTTTTTCTTTTCTTTTCTTTCTTTTCTTTCTTTTTCTTTTTTACCTTTGAACAAGAAATCGTATTCATCGTCTCGGTTCCCCATTCTAGACGAGGCCGCTGCAGCGCTTGTCTCCGGAAGAGGATGTGTGGAAAGTATGGGTATGAATTTTCGCTATATGCCAGAAAAATATGGTAAAGGTTTGTACTCAGACTCTGCGCCAGTGTTGGCTGTCAAGGCGAGCTGACCGCAGAAGGGGAGAGCTCCCAACTCTGCAGAGGGAGGGGAGGAGTCCCTGCAGTTCGCATAGTTTCCTCCGGGGGGCGAGCTTTACTGGTATGCCAGCAGATATCTACCATTCATCTGGTCCCCACATTCAGAGGAGTGTTTAATTCTGAATGAATAACAAGGTCAAGGCACGTTAAATTATCTTTAGACATTATGCTAACATTATGTGGCGCGTGTGAGAGTGTGTGTGCAAAACAGGGGTACTATTCACAGCACACAATAATATAATTAAGGCCAACAATACATTACTGGCTACTGAAACATTTTAGGAGATTCGAAAGCTAAATTTTAGAAAACGTTATGCTGCATAGAGAGAGAAAAAAGTGAGAAAATGGGGACTGTGCATTTACATAAAATTACCTAAAAGCCAATGTAGATAAAAATAGATATTGTAGATAATATGATATCTCATTTGCATAAAAGAGAAATGTGATAAGATGTGTATTTTTTAAATAAAATGTTTATTTTATGTAATTGTTTATTATTGTTATGTTCTGTGTCTTTAGATATTTTTGTAGACATCTGCACATATTCTTCAGTGGTGATTACACGTCGCATACATTGGTGTGCTTTCGCATTAAACCCATTTAGACCCTATGAGTCCGTGGCAAATATTTTTAGTTTTAACTACCAGTAAAATGTGTCTTTAAAAACACAAATTATTAGATTTTCCTCTAAAAACATAATTAATAGTTTGGGGGGGGGGGGGGGGGTGTATTTTTTTTTGAGTGGCTTTCCCTTTAATGTCCTTCTGACACTTGGCCCCGCCCCGCCCACCAACTCTGCTCCAATTGGTCGAGCACAGCGTCAGCTGCCGCAGCAGGAACGCACGTGCTTCTCCGCGCATTTCAAGATCAAGATGGCAGCCTCCGTATGTCGGTGCTACGAGGTTAGTGAGATTCATGTCCTTCGTTGCAGTCGCCGAGCCTCGGGCCCGCTCTCTGGTTAAGGGAATAAACTCGCAAGGCTTCGCCATCAGTCTCTTTATGCCCGTGACGTGAACGCGCTTTAGAGTGTGTGCACTCTGGTGTGTTTTACGCAACTTGAACGCGAGATGTCCGTTAGAAAGGGCCTTGTTTCATCAGAGGCACGGCAGAGGTTTACTAATGTTATTTAATTCCTGGGGTCTTAAAATCATAGCATTGTATTGACTCGGGTTTTGACTCTGTGTGTCTGTGCTTGAGTGGCACATTTCATTTAAAATGCGACTTTTAGAAGCCTGCATGCAGTCAAGTACTAGAGCAAATATGATCAGTGACCTCGCTGCTATAAAACCACGAAAGCTGTTACAGTTTTAATTAGAGCAGCGGTGACCACTTGTTTTAGCTTCTGTCTCCTGACAAATAACCGAACCATCCTTTCAATATAAATAACTTGATCACGCTTCATTTTACACAGACAGCGAATATGGTGCGTTCGTCGTTTTTAGAAAGGGTCGAAAATTGTAATACCGTGTGTATGCCATTGTTATAAGCAGAGGATTAAACGCACCAAAACAGATCATTGCTGCCACAGCATGTTTCACCAAATTTCTCATGTTTAAATGTACAACCATCAAAATAAGTTATCAAATAAAGGACAGATATTAGCAATTAGAGGGGAAATCTATTAAGACTGGATCATGAATTTTGAATTTGTCCTGGTCAGGATGAAAATCAAAGTCAACTTTATTTGTCGATTCTGCCACATGTACAGGACATACGGAGAATAGAAATTGCGTTACTCTTCACTCCCTAGATAAATAGCAAATGAACATTTAAATATATTTAAATATAAAAGTGATTAAAAAATGCAAGTAAAATAATTAAAAAGTAAAAATTTAAATAAATACAATTTTACATATAACAAGAAAGCTATATAATATACAATATAATGGGTAAGTGACATTGAGTGTAAACCAGGCAGAGTAGTGCAAATAGGCAAATAGTGCAAATGGAGATTTGGTAATGTATGGTAAGAGAAAGTGTAACAACAAAGTCTTATGAGGTAATGGCAGTCCAATGCTCCACAAAGTGACTGGTAACTGGTGCAGGCCAGTGAGTGAGTCAGAGAGTGTGTGTGTTTGTGTGTGTGTGACAGAGTTCAGTGAGACCGTGGAGGAGAGAGGGGAGAGGGGGCAGAATCGGGAGGGAGTTAAGCTTCCTGACAGCCTGATGGATGAAGCTGTCCTTCAGCCTGCTGGTCCTGGCCTGGAGACTCCGCAGTCTCCTCCCCGACGGCAGCAGCTTGAAGAAGCTTTGCATTGGGTGCGTGGGATCAGCCGCTATGCAAAGGGCTTTTTTAGTGAGACGGGTGCTGTAAATGTCCTGGAGGGAGGGGAGAGAGACACCAATGATCCTCTCTGCAGCTCTCACTATGCGTTGGAGGGTTCTATGACAGGACGCATTGCAGGCTCCAAACCACACAGTGATGCAGCTCGACAGGATGCTCTCGATGGTGCCTCTGTAGAAAGTGTACATGATGGGGGCTGGTGCTCCTGCTCTTCTTAGTTTGCGGAGAAAGAAGAGACGCTGCTGTGATTTCTTGGCCAGTGCTGTGGTGTTGTACGTCCAGGAGAGATCCTCTGTGATGTGCACACCCAAGAACTTGGTGCTGCTCACTCTCTCCACAGACGCTCCGTCAATGGTCAGAGGAGCATGTTGGGTGTGCATTCTCCTGAAGTCCACAACAATCTCCTTCGTCTTCTCCACATTCAGAGAGAGATTGTTGTCAGCACACCACGTGGCCAGGCGTCTCACCTCACTTCTGTAGTCGGTCTCATCCCTGTTGCTAATGAGACCCACCACCGTTGTGTCGTCCGCAAACTTGATGAAGAGGTTGGAGCTGTATGATGGGGTGCAGTCATGGGTCAGCAGAGTGAAGAGGAGGGGGCTCAGCACACATCCCTGCGGGGCACCCGTGTTTAAAATGATGGTGCTGGATGTATTACTGCCAACCCGTACTGCTTGAGGTCTTCCGGTGAGGAAATCCAACAGCCAGTTGCACAGTGAGGTGTTGAGCCCCAGCTGGACCAGTTTTTGAATGAGCTGTTGGGGGATTATGGTGTTGAATGCTGAACTGAAATCTATGAACAGCATTCGAACATATGAGTCATTTTTGTCCAGGTGTGTGAGTGCCGAGTGGAGTGCAGTGGAGATGGCATCATCGGTTGAGCGGTTGGGCCGATAGGCAAACTGGAAGGGATCCAGGGAGGGGGGCAGGACAGTCTTGATGTGTTGCATGACTAGTCGTTCGAAGCACTTCATCAGGATGGGAGTAAGTGCAACAGGACGGTAGTCATTAAAGCAGGAGGGAGATGACTTTTTTGGAACCGGAATGATTGTGGTGGCTTTAAAACATGTGGGGACGACAGCCTGGATGAGTGATATGTTGAAGATGTCTGTGAAGACATCAGTGAGTTCCACTGCACAGTCTCTCAGTGCACGACCAGGAATGTTGTCAGGACCCGGAGCTTTATGTGCATTGATCCTGCTGAGGGATCTCCTCACGCTGTCCGGTGACAGAGTCATCACCTGGTCACCAGGAGGGGGTGGGGTCTTCTGTGCAGTGGTGCTGTTTCGGACTTCAAAGCGAGCAAAGAAAGTGTTCAGCTCGTTCAGCAGGGGGATAGTACTGTCACAAGTCTGTGGTGGGGGCTTGTAATCTGTGATGGTCTGAATGCCCCGCCACAGGCTCCGTGAGTCTCTGCTGTCTTTGAAGTGATGAGATATTTTCCTGGAGTACTGTCTCTTAGCCTCTCTGATGCCACGGGAAAGGTTGGCCCTAGCTGTCCTCAGGCTTGCCTCGTCTCCAACTCTGAAGGCAACATTCCGAGCTTTCAGCAGCCTGTAGACCTCTCCTGTCATCCATGGTTTTTGATTGGCCCGGACAGTTATGGTTTTCGTGACTGTTACATCCTCAATACACTTGTTGATGTAGGCAGTAACAGTCTCTGCGTACTCCTGGAGGTCAGTGGTGTTGTTATAGGTGGCAGCCTGCTTAAACATGTTCCAGTCTGTAGTATTGAAGCAGTCCTGTAGAGCCTCTGAAGACCCCTCTGGCCACACTTGTATCCGCTTACGAACCGGTTTGGTCACTTTAACGAGCGGTCTGTAAGCAGGCATTAGCATGACAGTGATATGGTCTGAGGCGCCGAGGTGGGGGAGGGGAAAAGCTTTGTAAGCTCCTCTCTGGGTGGTGTAAACAAAGTCCAGTGTGTTATTTCCCCTTGTTGGAAAGTCTATGTGTTGTTGTATTTTTGGAAACACGCACTTTAAGTCTGCATGATTGAAATCCCCAGCCAGGATGAGAAAAGCATCAGGATGGGCTGTCTGCTGCTCACTGATGTGCTGGTACAGTTCATTCAGTGCCTCATTCCTGTTGTTGACATTGGAGGAGGGAGGGATGTACACAGCGCACAGGAGTATGGCTGTATATTCCCTCGGTAGATAGAATGGCCGGCACTTAATAACCATTAACTCCAGCACTGGTGAGCAGTGTTTGCAGACCGCAACAGCATCGCGACACCAGGCATCGTTGATGTAAACACAAAGTCCTCCCCCGCGGGTCTTACCTCCCGCGACGATGACTCTGTCAGCACGGTAGCATGTTAGCTGGTCGAGCTGAATGGCGCGGTCCGGGACACTGTCGCTGAGCCATGTTTCCGTGAACACAAAAGCACAGCAGTCCTTTACATTCCTTTGAGATGAACGTAGCAGTCGGATGTCGTCCAGTTTATTTTCTAGCGAGCGTACGTTGGCCAGAACGATAGAGGGGATGGCGGGTTTGTGTGGGCTAGCCGCTAGCCTAGCTCGGATGCCACCGCGCTTACCCCTCTTCTGCTTCCTCTCACACCGCTTGAGGCGCATCCATTGTGGGCGAAGTGCGGGAGTGGGGGTCGGTGATTGAGTAGGCCTTCGGAGCAGACCCAGATCTTTCAGCTTCTCGGTGTCCACAGAGTTTAACTTAAAAAGTTTGTTTCTGCCGATGTCGAGAAGAAGTGTTCGGGCATATCCTCGCTTGCACACAGATAGACGCGACAAAGACTTACAAAAACACTGCAACTTACAGGACGAAAAACACGAAAAAGTAGTTTGTTCGGGAGAGAGAGAAGCCGCTGCGTGTGCACGCGCCGCCATGTTGAACTGTGTTAGCATCCCACTTAGGGCAGAAGACATTTATTTATTGACAGGATGATGATGTGCTGCATTAGTCACAGTCACCGGGTTTTAAGCACACTCATGGAACATGTTAGAGCTTCATCAAATGAAGGGATATATTTTAGAAGTATGGTATTATGTGCCGGTTTACCTCCCAGCTAACTATGACTGACTGATTCTGCCTGTCTGTTGCAGCTGATTGGCAGAAATGCCTTGGCTCTCAGCTCCCGGACTCTGGTCTCCTCAGTGTGGAGGGGAGATCATTACAGGTTGCAGAGGAGCCCAGGTGCAGCTGTGCAGGTACCCAACAACACCTCCCATTCACCCTCAAGATACTCATTTATTAAATCACTGCTAATGTAGAGTTGTGCCCGTTAATTTAAACAGTTCTTTTAACTTAAAGTGCTGGGATTACTTATCTTTATGCCCTTTTTTAGTTTAAGGTTTTATGAAAAGCAATGCATAGGTTCTGTATTTTTTTTTTCTTCTCTTTTTTCATTGTTCCAGTCGCAGCATGTGCTTAATCTGTTCACTCTATTGGTGCACGTGTTTGTCCAGCTAAAGTCCTTCTCTGTGTTTGTTATCAGGTGCGATATGCCTCAGGACGGAAAGGTTTTCTGGGAGAGTTTGTTGATAACCTTCGTCAGGAGTTCAGTAAGAATCAGGAGATGAAGGAAAACATAAAGAAGTTCAGAGAAGAGGCCAAAAGGCTCGAGGAGTCCGACGCCCTTCAGCAGGCCCGCAGAAAATATGTAAGAACATTAGCTGGTTTGATTTATATTATATATATATAAAGATAAACATCAAGCTTATTATATTTAATTAGTTTTCTAGAATTTTAATGTTGTTTTTAAAAAATTTCTGATCAGAAATCGATAGAGGCAGAGACAGTGAAGACATCAGAGGTGTTTAAGAAGACCTTGGGCTCTCTATCAGAGACCGTTAAGGAGGTAAGGCCAACCTGATTGACAGCCCCAACATGAAAATATAATAATTTAATTTGGAATCGCACAGTAAGAGTTCACATTAAGTTGTAATGTTGTTAAAAATGCTTTCCAATTAAAAAAAACATTACGTGGAAATCATTAATAAAATGAAACCTGCTGTGTGCTTGCGTGCCATTTGGATCAAAGAGTCTCGAGGAAGTGAGTCGTAGTGACATCGGGAAGAAGATCAAGGAAGGTGTGGAGGAGGCCACCAAGACAGCCAGAGGCTCTGCTGAGTCTTTATCCAAGGGAGGAGAAAAACTGGGCCGGACCAACGCGTTCAAGGCCATCTCACAGGTCAGAAAACGAAACGAGACGTCTATAGATGTCCAAATTAATGCCTCTCATCTTCATCTTTTGTACGTTGTCGTTGGTATCCAGGTGTCTGCCAGACTTTATAGATGTTTTGACTACAGCAGGGGAGAAAATGGAAGATTTTGGAAATTAGCATTTAGTCGTTAACACATCTTTCTTCACAGGAACATAAGGGCAGATTTCAGACACCAGTCAGTTGTTGGTTAATTCAGGTCATATTTGGCAAATAGTTGTTACGTTCTGGGCTATAAAATGTTTACAAAAGCCTTCCTCAGCTGCTTTTTGTTACTGCTTTCTTAAGAAACTGTTTCTTTAGAAGCAGCTTAAACTTTGAATTTACTTTTGGATGTCATTAAAATTTTGGTTTAGACTCTGATTATGTTTATAATTAAAAAGTGCGAACTCTCTGCAGGGTGTAGAGTCCATGAAGAAGGAGATAGATGTTGGTGACGCCGGCCCTTACAGGGCTCCTTCTCAGCTGAGGAAGAGGAGCGATTTCTCATCTAAAAGTGCAGATGACGACACCAGAGTGTTCGAGGCCAACGAGTGAGTAAATGTTAGATCTCAAAACCAGTCCAATGACACAAGCTGTTGTACACCCACCTCTCTGATGCGGCGAATTATCTCCATTTTTAAATCTCAGAGAGGCCATGGGTGTCGTTCTTCACAAGGATTCAAAGTGGTCCCAGCAGTGGAAGGACTTCAAGGACAACAACGTAGTTTTTAACAGTAAGAACGTCTGGTTTTTCCTGCTTTGTCTGATATCTTTATATGTAATTTCTCTTTATGGCAGCAGGGGGCAGTAGAATGTTTACTGTAGATTCAATGATCAGCTAATAATGAAGTGCAGTCATGAGCTGTTTGCACAGGTGCAGAATGTACCTGCCGTAATCAGTGGAGACATGTCTAACCTGTTCAACCTCCATTTTTGTTTCATTCAGGAATCTTCGAGATGAAGATGAAATATGATGAAAGTGACAATGCCCTCATCAGAGCATCCAGAGCTCTAACTGACAGAGTCACTGACTTCCTAGGTAATGCTCCACCACATTCAATCCTGAATTTGGAGTTCCTTTTCTCTGTTAAAGCCTTTTATCTGATTGTTCTCGCCAGACCTCAAATCTTGTTCTTCTTATTTAAAAAAAAAAAATCATTTTTTATCCCAAAACCTATTAATCTTCTGATTAGTCAGGAATACTATTAACTACGTGCTCCATGGTACTGACAGATCTTCTAGATATTTGATGATGTTCACCAGCTTCGACGTTACACATTTAATTTGTGGTACTGAGTGTTGTTGCTGCTTCTGATTTTAGCCTTTGTTTCCTAGGTGGTCTCTTCTCTAAGACGGAAATGTCCGAGGTGCTGACAGAGATCCTGAAGGCAGACCCCAGCTTTGACAAAGATTCTTTCCTCAAACAGTGTGAGAAAGACATCATCCCCAACATACTGGAGGTAAACGGGTTCCTCCAGCCTCTGTCTGTGTCTGTCTTCACTCTTGCTGTTTCCGTTAATGCTTTTCTCTGTGGAGGTTAGGAAGAGACTTGATGAAAGTCTTGGTTCATTTAGCCTGAGTTTTCACTCTAGTTTGGATCAGATCCAGTAATGAATTTCCTGTCCTCTGTTTGAGTTCAGCTGTTAGATTACTGAGTTTAAACCAAGTTCAGCAGCTAAATACATCATTCAGATAACTGAGGGGATCCAAGAGCTTATGATACAGTTCTGTAAGTCGTGCATGCTTGTTATGTAAAACAGATAAAATGAAATAAAATGCTGTTTATGATTATATCAGGAGGAGAGCACTGAGTGTAGTTGAAGTCTTGGTTTAGAGTAGCAGAAAATGATCTCAACGTGTTCTGATTTTGAATGAATTCACTAAAGTTTACTGTGCTCGGTTAAATATGAGATGTGGGATTTGCTAAAATAATTTGAGCATCCTGTCTAAAAGTCACAAGAATACCTGTGAGATTTGTTTATGTTTTTAAAGCTATAATTCGGTATCTTTGTCCTTTCTGCAGGCGATCATCCGTGGCGAGCTGGAGGTATTAAAGGACTGGTGCTATGAAGCTGTGAGTTATTAAACACCACTTGGTAACAAAAGCAGTTTCTACAGGTGTTGACATAATACAGGGGACACATGTGAAGAAGAAGAGCTTATTACGTTGTGATGTCTACAAAAAGACACAATCCTACTTTTTAGTAATTGCATTTTAGCTGGCATACAGTATGTGGGAAGCATGTTTTAATGCTAGATGTGTGTTACGTGTATTTGTACTCAGACCTACAGTCAGCTTGCCCACCCCATCCAGCAGGCCCGAGCTCTGGGGCTTCTCTTCCAGTCTAAAGTACTCGACATCGATAACTTAGATGTAAGTGCTCTCCCTGATGCTCGGTAACCATCATGCAGCTTGTATTACAAAGCTCTTTCCCTGTTTTCTGCTTTTCCCTTTCTCCTTTCATTTGTCTGTTCATTTTGTAACCCTGTGTTTCAGCTGGCGATGGGTAAGATGATGGATCAGGGCCCTGTGCTGATCATCACCTTCCAGGCTCAGGTTGTCATGGTGATTCGCAGCCCCAAAGGAGATATTGTGGAAGGAGATCCGGTCAGTCAACTCACGATCACTGTGCTAGAATAGGGAATCCAATGGATACCATCAAAGCTTCCTCAAGGAAGTAAACAACACTAAAAGGCTGAAATCAGATCAGTGGTCTATAACAGAGGCCCATTTTTTTTAATGTCTTTCAAATTTATGGGTTTGATGCAGCAATATTAACTTGTCTGATATCATCGGATTTCAACTGTTAGCAATGTTAGAGGCCTCAAATATATCATCATAAGCCAGATCATTTATTAACTCGCTACATTTAAAGTTTGAAGTCTGCAAAACTCTTTGAAATTCACTGTTTCTTCTCTTCTCCTCCCTCAACAGGAGAAGGTGATGAGGATGATGTATGTGTGGGCGTTGTGTCGGGACCAAGAGGAGCTGAACCCCAGTGCTGCCTGGAGGCTCCTGGACATCTCTGCCTCCAGCACAGAGCAGGTCCTCTAAGAGGAGGAGCAGGAGTACAGTGGCTCATCTGGGGGTCACAAACTGAGATACAAACACATACCTGGAATAGCTGCACATCCTTTATACATTAAGTTGAACAAAGAGAGAAGAGGGAAACCCTGCTGCTGTGTGAGAGAGTACCATTTCCCCATTTGTACCCAGAGGATTTATGTGCAAGCGTGCATATTCGACCACCCTCTGACATGTAGATCCAATTAGCTTTGGAGATAGTTTATGACACATTCAGTTAAGTTTGTCTGTGCAGTCTTCTGTACTGGTACGCTCAGTGTTTTGGATTGCCTGGAGTATATATATACAGCATAACTAATTAATTTCAGCGTGGATGGACCTGCATCTTCACCAGGAGCCTGCATTGTTTCATCTAAGCTGCATAGCTCATCAATACTGGACGGCTGGTGGGCAGATTGTAAATAATCCTGTTATGACAGTGGAGGAAAATGGACATGCAGTCTGTGATATCTGTTGGTCTTTAGGGGGATGTTTTATACCTAAATTACATTGATCCCGGTTAAATAATGGAGCTGGAAGATGAAATTGTTGACTGTGGTGGGGACCTTTGAATCATCTGTGCACAGGAGACACTTTAATAGAGCAGCTTCAGTTTTACTTTTGTGCCCTTGGTGAATGGATTTGGGCACAATGTTGAGACTAGTGCATTATGGGTACTGTAGTGCATGTTAAAAGCATAAAAATATGCTTCGGTTTTTGCAGCAGATGAACCACAGCTGCCTCCTGTGTAGCATCAACAGCATTGAACAAGCAGCGACCAACTGAGCTGAGTTTGACAGAGAGAGTATTTTTTTCTCAGTCAAAGCAAACCAGCCTTTAAAGAATGTTTTGTTTTTTTTGTTTTGTTTTTTTAGGGCCTAATATTAAAATATGAATTTTCAAAGTCACCGTGAAAGAACGGATGAGAGCTGCAAGGGCTTTAATGTTCTTCAGTGTCAGTGTTTGAAGGGCTACTGACGACCAGAAAATTTAAACTAAATTTTCAGATCCTTCAGTGCTCACTTTGTTGGTTTCTGCTTTGCTCCTGCTGGTTTTTACATAAGAGTAATGGTGAAATGAAAAAGTAAAACAAGGATAAAAACATACGACGTCCACCCTGTCATGCCGAGACAAGACTACAGTTTACTGGGACTTGAAATCAAATTGAGAAATCGAGGAGATAAAGCTCCCAGTGGGACTCGTATCTACTTATTAGTGTAAGCTTATATTCAACGTCGTCATGCTTGTGAGCCGAAATGGGACCACCTTACTTTTTCCAGTCATTGATGTTTGAGGAATCGTTGCACATTTTTCAGCTGAGCTGTTTGGTTTACATTTACGTGGCTTTGCGAGACACAAATGATGACGATGATTGACACGTATAGATATCGTTGTTCATGTAAGTAAAGATTACACACATTCTGATCGTACTGTAACGTTACAGCTTCATTCAGTTCATAATGAATGTCTTTAAGCTTCATGTTGTACCGCCTCTGTAAAGACGCTCTGAGTTTGTGGATGTGTGTGTTCTTTAAGCACAGCACTTCCCATTAAAGGTCAAACCGCACGAGGCGGTTTATTGCAATGTCCGAAAGTCATGGATGTGTCTGATGGCCACACCGTGCTCGCCTTCTGCTTCTCATGAGTCTTGGTTGTGTAATCCATCACATGGTTGCGATAGTGTTGAAAGAAACATGTGACAGTTGTGTTGGAGTCATTCCTGGTGATTAAAACAACACACTCGCCATAAAACATGCACTTTTATTTATGAGGACGACGGGTGAGAGGACTCGTATTTAAACGTTATTTTTTATTGAGTATGTGTATTTCTTTCTGAACTGAAGCCATGCTGTTTTGGACTCTGCTGCCACCACCAGTCAAAATGTGATTACAACAAGACACAACTGTTTCTCATGATCCCACATTAAATGCCAAAATGTCCCAGGGGAGAAGTTTCTGTGATTTGGAGAAACTTATTTTTTTGCCTGACAGATAGTGATGTTTGCATCTTGAGTTTGTTCTATGCAAACCTTTAACGGCAGTAATGATCACTCAAGGTTTGAGGCGCCACAGGCAGGACCTCAGTTTCAGTCATGTTGTGTTGCTGTAAAAACTGTCCTTGTACATACTGTTTTTATTGGATCAGAATAAAGAGAAATTCTAATAGTTCAAGTCAGACTAGATTGCTTTACAGCGAATGACAGCAGACCCACGATGTATTCAGATCTCCTTTATTTCTCTCTGTGTGTCAGTCAGCAGAATAAAGAGTGCTGTATTATGATTTGTTTCATCCAGCCTCTCCCCGAGTCAGCACATCTGAATACTGTGTGTTTGTGCTCGAATGAGTAAATTAAAGTCTGCGCATTATGTGTGTCTGCTTTCTCATTTTAAAAACTGACCCGCTTTGATAGATGCCTATTGACACTGGTTGATAAACCTATAGATTTGGTAATACAGGGCTGATAGATTAGCTTCTACCCCGGGGTCAATATATCAGGCGGGCGGGGGCTGATCCCTCAGCTGTCTGTTGTGATGTACGAGTATGGATGTCCTCATATCAACTAACCTCTTTCAGTTCTTTGGAGTCTCCTTGCTTGTCTGACTGCAGCTGAAGCCTACGAGGGAACGAATAACCATACATGAAACGTCAGAATTATTAATGTATGGTGCCATTATCAGGTTTATTATGTTCCTACAGTTAGGTTTGTACGTTTTTGGACACTGTACACGAGCACAGTGGGTTTTAAACCTACATGTGACTGAAGTGCAAAATAAAAGAAACATCTTCCATGAACTGTTTAGGATCTGCAGCCATTTTCATACACAGTCCCAAATTTTCAGAGGCTCAAAATTAACTGGACAAACTAACAATCTTAAATATATGGATTTTTCTAATACTTTGACTGGAAAGTATTTAACTTTGACTTTGATTTTCATCCATGATTACCAGAAGTCTGCCTGGATCTGAGGAGCATAGCCTTGTACACGTTGCAGTTCATCCTGCTGCTCCTATCAGCAGTCACATGAAGTGTTTATGTGACTCTGGCGGCCGTACATGCCAACATTCCTTCATTCAGGGAGGTATCGTTTAACGATGCTATGCCTACCTTCTTGAGAGAGTTCATGACTTGGCTAAATGATGTGAAGTTGTTTTTCTTACCCATGGAAATTACATTATCACACACTTTAGTCGTCTCCTGTGAGCTTTCAGGCCTGTTGGTGTTGCAGTTTATTCCATCTTTTTAAGAATGAGCCAGATTGTAGATGTGGCCACTCTTACTCCACTCCTTGCTCTCTCTGAGGTTTATTTTGGCTTCCTTAACTTGCATCACCTTTGGGCCTCATATTGACAGATCTGGGTCATTTTCTAAGTTGAACTCTTGGAAAACGACCCAGATCTTTCACCCGTCAGATTCATCAGTAAGAAGGGGAAAGGACACACCTGGTCATGAAACTGCTCGTCCTTATTGCCCTCATACGTTTGAGCCTCTGAAAACAGACTGTGTGAAGTACTTTTGTTGAGCCCCATGAGTTAAAGCTGAAAGTCTACACTTCAGTCACAGCTCGATTGTTTGACTTAAAATCCACGGTGTTGGTCTACAGAGGCAAAATTGGAAAAACTGTGTCATTCTCCAAATACTTGGATTTAACTGTATGACATGCACTTTCTGTCAATGTGGAGCATGAGTGAAGAGTAAAGCCCTCACTATACTGAGAGTATCTTACTGGGGAAAGTCCCTCCAAGCAACAACACACTTACTGCACCCAAGTGAATGGGATTAAATGCAACAACACAATCACCTCAGAAAGGAAAAGGGTCATGGAGGCAGAGCAGAGCTTTCTTTTAACATCGTCTTGGTGACACACTACCATGCATACATCAAGCTGTAATCTAGTCTACGTTATAACAGCGTTATCATAATGCAGGCAGCCCTTCAGGCATTGCCCTAACAATGGCTAAACAATTTCAGTTTTTTGGTTTAGGTTTATTTTATTGAGGGCGTTTATATGGTTTGATCTCAAATTTTTAAATGAGCGCCAGCATAGAGTCAAAGGCAGTGTTTTTAGTGTTAGCATATGGCTTCTTCTTTGCATGATAGAGCTTTAACCTGGATTTGAGGATGGCACGTTGAAGTGTGTTTACAGAGAGTGATTTCTGGACATGTTCCTGAGCCCATGCTGTGATTTTCATAACAGAGTCATGTCTGTTTTTAATGCAGTGCCGCCTGAGGGCCAAAAGATCTTGTTGCGCCGTTCCAACTAAAAAAACAAACAAAACAGAAACGTTACTGACATCAAATTTAAAATGAGCTAATATTTGTAATAAAAAATTGCAATAAAAATATCTTATATTTATATAATGTAAAAAAAAAAAAAGACTATTCGAACATTTGATATGTTTTCTATGTTTTGTTGTGAACAAATACGGGTTTGTGAGATTTGCATTCTGGTTCGTAGATTTGGAGTTGTATAGATAGGAAGGGCAGCAAAGTATAAACACTGAGTTTCATCATCTTGTGGGTTGGAGACTCTTACCATTTATGACCACAGTGGGTGCACTGCTGGAGCACTGCTCATTGTTATGAGATTATGATCCCCTTCAGGGCAGTGTTACAATCCACCGACTATTAATTAAACCTACTGGGAGATCCCATGCAGCCTCAGGCAGGGGAGATGTGGCTGTGTATGGACTACAGTCTGCAGCAGTGTTTGTAGAGTTTTAATTGTGTCAATTAATTACTTCTCACAGTGAGTTCGGAGCTTATAGCCACAGGCACAATCAGGTAGCCCCGCTTGTTTTGCTCCACTTCTTGATCATGTAATTTTTTGCAGGTCAGCAAAACCTGGAGTGCAACCTGACATCAAATTTAAATGTCGTCTTACACAATATAACAAAGGAATGGGTTTAAAAAAAACAGCAGACTCTCATGTATTTAAAAAAAACTCTGTCAATGCTAATATTTTAATACAGGAAACATATTTTTATTAAAGAAGGAATACCAGTTATCCATGAGGCAAACCCTACTTATAGTCTTATTGTCCAAAACAGACAATGTGTTCATCTGCAGTTTTTGTACATTTGCACAGATCTCTTAACATCACTTAAAAGAAATCTAATCTAGCTTCATAACCCATGTTTTGTTTAATAAGAGCTTTAATCAGAATATTAGACATAAAGAATAGAAAAGAACAGGCCAGAAGATGAAGCATTTACTGTGATGTTGAGAAATATATCATTAGGTTTGGTCAACTGTTCTGTACAGTGAGCTACATAAAAACAGAAACGGGGAGACACGCACACTCACACAATGAGGGCATAATAGCACTTAAATTGAACATATACCCCAAGGAATAGCTGTTGCACTTAAAATGACTTGTTTTTTCCTGATTTACAGGAGTTGAGCCTCCTGACATCCCAGTGGAAGAAAACTAAAAGTTTCTCTGAGGTTGCTAAAACACCAAAATCCCCACAAAATCCACAGAAGGTATGTGGTCAGTGGTGGATCTATGTTTGTCTTTACTCCTCTTATTCCCCGCAGGATAATATTCAACAAAATGTCATCGTGTTTGTTGGTGGTTCAGCCAGACGCACTTGTCTCAGGTGCATTTTTAGTTGTTAAAAAAAAGGAAAAAAAGAAATGTAAATCTATGAAAGTGAAATATTTGCTGTCAGCTGTCTAACACAAGTCTTCTCTGTGCAGCTGCTTTTATTTGCATGGCATGGAGCATTAAGGTAATTCGATCATTTAAATTTCAAGGAAAACAACAACAGAACAGGCGTTTGTTCCATAATGGCTGTGTGGCTATCAGGATCCCTGACTGTCCCCACGTCATGCACTCCTCTTATATAATTCAAAAGCCACATGTTGTGATTTACTCATCCAAACGAAAACAGTGTGTGTGTGTGTGTGTGTGTGTGTGTGTGTGTGTGTGTGTGTGTGTGTGTGTGTGTGTGTGTGCGTGCATGGCACAAGGGCAGTTGTTGGTGTGCGGAGAGGGAGGGAGGTGGGGCGGATCCGTGAAACTGAGGAGACCTTAAAGCCCTCAGAGGAAGCAGAGTTCAGTCTTGAATCTGTGCGTGCAGCGTGAGTGAGCACAGAGCTGTCCAAGGTGCTGAAGGGCTACTGCTGCATCATCATCATCATCATCACCATCATTATTATTACACAGTCCTCACCTCAAGGTAAGTTCTAATCTCTTCTGATCGTCCTCCAGTTTGTGTTTCATGACAATGGTGACTGTGCTTGCTTCGTTAAACGTTTGTTTGTAGGAGTTATTGTGGTCCTGCATGTCTAACTTTTTAAATGGCAACGTCTGCGAGCTGTCAGAAACAGTAGCAGGTGTGATTTGTGAGTTCTTGTGTAACTTTATGACACCCTTTAAAACATGTTCAATCCTCTCTGTGCTACTTCTATCAATAATGTTTTAAAGGAACTATTAAGAGCGGGGCACCTTAACACCTCACATGTGATACAAAGATACAAACCATAATCCAGGCGATTTTCATCTTGTGATATATTCTACAAAAACATATATAGAAATATATTTATGAAGGTAGTTAATTCTTTCACTTCTCAACAATCCTGGAAAATTGGAGCTTTTTAAACCACTGCAATGTTCATCTTACGTCTTTGATTTTGAAAATCTGTGAAGTGTTTAAAAGTTACAGCGTAGTAAGAAGTTTTAAAAGAAGTTACAATCAAAAAATCCTTCACTGAAATTCAGTTAAAAACTTCTAATTTCACTCTGTTTAAAATTTTTAAATTCATTTAAATAATTTGTGTTTTAATATCCATTAAAAATTGTTACCTTTTAATGGAGAACAAAAAAATAATTGCATAAGAGGCCGAAGATGTTTTAGGGCTTTAATCATCTTGATGACACCAAACACAAGTTTAACAGCAACGTGCTCATTGTTGGGTGGAGATTGCTTCCCCTTTTCACAGTCTGACAGTCCAACTTTAAGGATTTACTTTAGTTTTCAGACAATATCCGTTTCATTTGTAGAAGTCCTTGACATTTTCAAAGCTGCTGTTATAATCCAGAGCCCTAAATTGGAGGTATTACAGGTATTAAAGGCACGAGGAATGCCATATGTCACTCAGTGTGTCGTCAGATTTCACTGGCACAGCTGCTTAGTGCTTTCATCAATCTCTTCTTTTTTTTTTTTTGCTTTATTGCTTAAAAAAAAAAAAGCTTCAGATTTTATTACAAATCTGGAGCCCTGAACTGTCCACACCAGGCTTTCATTTTGCTGTTTTGCGTAAATCAGATGGTCAGGCAATAAAGTGTGATTTATGTGCTGTTTAGGAACCAAAGCAGGTCTCGCTATGAAGATCAGTGATCCATGAAATTGATGTGGCTTATTCTTTTATATTCTTTAAAGCTTTTGTGTTTGCTTTGATTCTCAGGGAAAATGAATTTTCACCTGTGCTCTTGGATCTGTTGCTGTTTGTTTGTCATTATGACCTTGGCTAATCTGCAGAGCTGTGGAATGACCTAAAAACATAAAACATGACTTCTCTGGTCACATCTTTGAAACCCCAGACCTGCGACAGACCCACATATATGATAATCAGTGCTTTGTCTCACGCCTTGATTTAAATAAAGGTGGGGAAAGGATGCAAAGTGCTGAGTGATTCCTACCTCATGCATTTAGGAAACTGGTAAAGCTGCGCTCCAGAGAGCCATAACTTTGGTTGTGTTGCATAACTACTGGTTAAAGTGTATTTTGTCAGGGCAACTGCTCAAAAGGATTTAAGAGAAAGCAAATCTTTAACTTTTAAATCCAGTTAATCTTCTTTTGTGTTTACAGCCAGCTGCTAAAAATCAATCGAATCCTTAAAAAAATGGAAACGGTGAGAAACTGCTATCCCTGTTTTCATTATCAGCCTTTTTTCAAAGTGATTTCTGTCCTGCCGTGTAAACGTTATGTCCGCTCTATTGACTGCCGAGCCCGTCCTGCCTATTTAGCCTCTTTTCTTCTTCTTCTACACATGGCTATTCCGTGCTGTCCAGACCTGATGCAACCACAGGCCATTTGATAATTGATACTGAGGCAGGCACTTTCTTTCATTGTGTCCAAAGGTCCCCTATTAAACCTTCACTATGCCCTTAAGTCCCATCATTGGGTGAGCAAGAGTGCTATCAGCGTGTCTTTGTGAGGATCTGCGGGGTCTTAAGGAGGAAGAGGAAACCTCCTGGAATAGAATCTGCGGATGGGGGAATTCACCTATCGCAGGAAAATGTCTCTCCATTAAAGAAGCTGTGCAGGGTGTATCCATGCAAGAGTGCAGCAACTCCCTAAGGGTTTTCTCCATATTTCTTTTTCTTTCCCCTCATCAGTGCCTGATTTATTTATCTTCTACTAAGCTATATCTGAATTCAGGAGAGATTGTTTTTCTCACACAATTTTTTTTGTGCTTGCAGGAAAACCCCCAAAATATTCACTTGGTGCCCAGAAACAAACAAATAAAATTTAACCCTGGTCGAATCCTGAATCAGTGGGTTTTCTCTACATCTAGGAAGTGCATACTGGAAATTTACTGAGTTTTTATTGCTTCTTTTTTCCTTTTAGGTATCCTGATGACTGAAACCCCAAATGAAAAAGCTCCTCGTGACTCCGGATGAAGAAATAGACACAAAAATACAAGCTTTGCTCAGTAACCAGGCCGACACAGTCAAAACAATTTGAATGCAAAATAATTCTGTGAAGCAGCACGACACACATCATTTCCAGCCAGCAGGCACTTTGATTGATCCATGGGACATCTTCAGTCACTCAGCTGAGATTTATACTCACTTTGTAATTACAATAAAGGCTTCCAGAGAGCTGCTATTGGATGACAGTTAAAATATTGACCAATAACGGAGGATTACACAGAATAAATAAATCAGGGACCTCTACTTTTGTATTGTTTAGATCTCTTGAGTACAAATGAGTGCTATATAGGGATCATGCCAACACCAGCCAGTTCAGTCTAATTTGCCATGCTGAGCATGCCCCAGCTTGCCACACCATTTACCAGAGGACTGATTAATTTGCACTGCTAATTTGTGCTATGTTATTTCTGTTGCCCTGCGGCTTGTGGAAAACACTGCATTTGAGCTCAGTCAGCTATTAGCTGCCAGATTTCACTACGTGAGCTTCCTCCATGTTTAGAAACCACGAACATTAACAAAGACGGCTATGTGGAGCAGTGCCACTCCTCAGAGCTTCTGACTGCAAAGAAACAGTCATTTAGTTAAGCGATTTCAAACTCCAAAAACATTCCCTCACTTCCAAGATGAGCAACACAAACTACTGGCTCATGGACTATGATGTTTCTTCTCCAGCTCCGCCCGGGTATCCCCGGGGCCCCACCGTGCTGCAGCCCGTGCCGGGTCACCCAGAACAAGGATCAGCCCTGTGTTTTGTTGGCCTCCTCGTGCTGCTGCTGCTCTTCCTCGTGGTTCGTTGTGTCCGCATCATTTTAGATCCTTACAGCAGCATGCCATCGTCATCGTGGACGGACCACAAGGAAGGTCTCGACAGAGCACAGTTTGATTACGCCATTGTGTAACAGCGGAAGCGGCTAGGGATGAGAGAAATATCCAGTGAAAAGCTCGGTTCCTGGTGTAAAAGGAAGCTCTCAGTCCTTATTGCATAACAATATGAAAGCACTGAACAGAAACTGTATGAGGGCAAAATGCAGCACAGCACAGAGAACAAGCAGAAACACCAGAAGCCCAGTTTCCATTTTACTTTACAGACATTAAGTGTGTGTGTGTGTTATGTACAGTGCTTTCAGTGACAGACGCTGCAGGAAGAGAAGGATCCATATCTCCGCATTTCTTCATGACTCGTGCTCATCATGTCATTTTATAATTCTATAATGTTTTTTTTTTCTTTTACAAATTCCAGAAAGCAGATCTCCGCAGGAGATGTCCTGATCAAATAAGAGAGAAACTAAATGAGTTTAGGATAGACATGGAAATCATTTAGACACAACTGCACTCACTTGCAAGAGCTTTAGAAAAAAGGAGCATATGCTTTCTATGATTATTAGGTAAAAGGCTGGATTAGTTTAATTGAAAAGATCAGGAAAGAAGGTCTGAGTTTGCTTGAAACTGTAAACTTGATTTTTTTCTAAATCAGCTTTGACTCATGCTGGACATTTGGTGGCTTTTGTGCCACCACTCTGATGACCCTCAGGTAAAGTTCTTGACCAGTTAACCAAAGCACCTGTTTTTAAAGATGTAATTTAGATTTCCTTCTGAAATTGAGCTTTAGCTTCTATTTATATCTTTTTCTTTTCAAATTCACTTTGTCCTAAATTCAATGTCTATAAAAGCTACATTTATAATGAATAAACATCACAAAATTTTCTTCGGGGTTTTGCTGTTTCACGTCACCATCCCTTTAAAAGGCTTATGAGGCTCACAGCTCTGATTGAATGTGTGTCATATAAAGTTCTGATTATGAAATGCAAGTGCACCAATGTCCTCCCGCTAATCCTTTTTGGCTTTAGGCCCCATCCAGTGAAACACCAGCCAAATCTGTTCAACAGTACCTGTAAAAATAGATCTATTTCATACTAATACTGCTCCTTTGGCCTCTTGTTTTATATTGTTTCTGTCCGTGTTATACTGTAAAGCCCTTTGAAACGTGACTCTGAAAGACTTTATAAATAATGGCTAGTATTGATATTTCACTGATTTTTCTGTTTCCATAATGATTAAAGACTGAAATATCAAACTGCTGTTTGTGATCAAACTTACTGGACGTGCACACTCGCTTGTTAAAAAAAGAAGAAGAAAGAATGAAAGTGGAATTCATTTTTTAAAATGAAATAAAAGCTTTCGTCTTGCCCTGCTTTTAGAAACACTAATTCATTTACAGATCTGCAAACTGCACTTAACTACATGCACACAAATCCATGTCAGCTACTAACTCATACACATGAACCTTTCCTGTGCAAAGGCTGTCCTTGTTGCTGTGCTAAAATCGATAGCAGGAAGATTTAGTGCGAGGGACATCAATCGAATAATCAGTTAGGGGCTTGCAAAGAGATACACAGAGTAGGGTGGAACCTAATTGTACCAGATGAACCTCCAAATGAAATGTTTTTGCAGTGGCGTTCTTTCTAAGTTTCTAAACAAACCACTTTTTAGCTGCTTGCACAGTAACGTAGCTCTGACATGTATGACAGGAGATGTAGTTCAGTTTAAAACTCTTACTTTGAAATGATCAAAATGACATCATCACTCCGTAGAAACACTGTATGCTCACATGTCTAATACAGCTCTCCATCCTGCTAACATAATTAACAACCAGTCAAATACACATGCGCATATCTTTATATGTCATGTTCTTCTTATGCAACAGCTAGAAACTGATCATGTAATGTGTATAAAATTTAAAATAAACTGCCTTCTGGTTAACTGGTGACCTGTCAAGGGTCTACCTTGCCTCTTGTTCTATGACATTTCAATTCATCGGCAGCCATCACCTCAGAGCACTTTATATTGTAAGGTGAAGAACCTACAATACAACAATGGGAACTGCTGGAGTCGTCATAAAATTTGGTCCCGTGTCTTTTGGAGAGTGAAAAAGTTGGAAACATTGGAAACATATTAAAATAAGATGCTACTGCATATATGATCTCGTCCAGTGCTTTTAGCTTTTAGTTCAAAGTACCACTGAGCCAAATCCAGAGAACAGAGCTGAGATGTACAGCTGGAATCTCCCTGAACTGAACTGCTCACAGCAATTTATTAGTCAATATAGCTGCCTTAATATAGCTGCCTTAGACCCATTTCTGTAATATACTCACATATCTATATTATTGCTAATATATATTGTAATATATCTATATCACTAAAGCACTTCTGGATGGATGCAAACTGCATTTCGTTGCCCTGTACCTGTGCATGTGCAATGACAATAAAGTTGAATTCTATTCTATTCTATTCTATTAATTACTCAGTGGGGAACTTGTTAGAGATTTAGCACAAAGAGTGCAGTCAGACTTCTCTAACCTGACCAAAACAGTCCAGTGCAGTCCAACAGATGGTTGGAAACACTGTATAACAACCCCGACCTCATTAGTGGCGAACTGAGCTCGACAGATTTTGCTTCACTGAGTTCTGACAATTTACTTCCTTGCCAACACAAAAAAGGCATTCAGTTCCCTTCACCCTCCCGCAGACTGTCTGCAGAAAAACACATGTGCACATGCACACAAACATGCAAATACGTCTGGATCACACACACAAAACATTGCCTCAAATCTGGCTCAGGTGATATGACTGACTCTCATTTTAATATATTTCACGTCTGACCTTTTAACAGCTGTCCTTTTTTCCAGCTCAAGAACATACCAACTAAATGCAGATCAGATCAAACCTTCCTGAATATGCAAACATGAAATACACAGAAAAACACACCTGCGCGTACCAGGATTCCCACTGATTTACATTCATTTCTTTGTTTGACAGTTGACACCTAAAGCTTAACTTTTAAATATTTACATAATGGAAATATTTGAACTCTTAAAAAGGGGGAATTAAGTCTTTGGAGTGCAGCGCCACAAAGAGATATTATTAATATTGCATTAACACGAGTAACACAAGTACACCGGTGTTATACATACACTCATACACTTCAGTGAAGGACAGCTCACACCCAGCCACATGCAAATCATAGTAATTTGTCTGCTGCATAATGTACACAAACTCTCCCCTTACTGCCCGAACACAAGTCATTTAAACACCTTTTACCTGTATGTGACCTGTATGTGACCGAATATTGCACCTATACGCCTCGTGACACACACAATTCTAGTGTGTCATGCACAAGCTTATTGCCAAACAGCTCCCCAGCTGAGCTGTTTGGCAATAAAGATCTGCACATTTGCATAACAGTGCTGACGTTATCTGCTAATCTTGGGACATGAGGAGTGTTGTCTGCAGTGCTTGAATGTGGAGGAGGACAGTGTGAGGAGGACCACAGTGTGGCTTTGGAAGAAGTGAACCATTTAAAGTTGTCCTGAGTTTTCTTAAGGGTAAAAGTTCAAAAGGTTTGCCTGCCAGCCTGTGCAGAGAGGTGTGCTTACCTTCGAAGCTCGTTGCAATGGGTTTCTGGAGCTGCTTTCCCAGAGAGAGCTGGTGACCCGGGAGAAGTCTGCCATGAGAATAATCTACTAAGGAGTAGAGGGAAATGTAATCAGGCATGTTTCCCATCCATGATATTCAATCAAGGATTTAATCAAACAGTTTTTACAGTAAAACGAAGTGTAATGAAATGGAATAGATCACAGCTTTTGTGCCATGGTTGCCCCAGTTTGTGTTATTCATATAATGGTTATATAGTGGAACATCATGACAGGTTAACAACTATAAGGCCTGATATGTTAAAGACCATGCACACTGAAAATAGGCCTATCCCTGCTTTCCCAGCTAGTAACCACTTATCCTTCTGCTTAAATTGTAGCAAGCAATCAGCAATAGCCTGCCCACCCACTATAACTTAAAAGGTAACCACAGAGCCCACTTCACACTGTGAATCATTCCCCCTGAGCCGGAGACACCCCTGGTGCGTCAGTCCCCCCACAGCTATCAATCATTCAGACAGACAGAGCAGACCGGAAGTCTTCACAATAAAGGTTCACTGCTACATTTTTGAACCTACCACGACCTGACTGTATTTGGCTGTGGGTCAAAAGGTCAAAAAGCATGAGGTGTTAATAAAATATGCTTACATTAATTAAAAATGATATTCAAAATAAATTAATAAATTAATAATAATAATAATAATAATAATAATAATAATAATAATAATAAATTTTATTTGAAAGCGTCTTTCAAAACACTCAAGACACTGTAGACAGCAGAATAAAAGCAAACAGTTTACACAATCATAAAAGCATAAGACATAAAACAAATTGAAAATAGTAGAGTGAAGAGGTTACGTGCGATAAGCTATTTTGAACAAGTAAGTTTTCAGTTTGGACTTAAAGAGAGAGAAGTGATATTTCTTTATTTACTCTATATTTATACAAATTTATCGGGGGGGACACTAAAACGAAGTAAATAAACTACTAAAAGCTACAACATACTCTTCCGAGGGCTTTTACTTTTGAAGGTTGTCCCACAGCTTCCTTTCCCGCTTCATTTTTTTTAAAACCCCGTCTGACTTAACAACCGTTGCAGATCGATGATGACCGAGCGGCTCGGATCTGCTGTCGTCTTCAGGACACAGGAGCACCACGGCGCATCGTCAGCCACCCAGGGCTCAGCCTGAAATCTCGGTTTAAGCTGGATTTTCTTTCAGATTCCTGCCTCATTAATTCGGTTTGTAATTCACACGGAGGTCCTGGTCGGTAGGTTTCTGCTCTGGATCCCGTTTCTTTCGGCGGTCTCATTGCAGCTTACTGCGTTTATCCATGGAAACAACCAACTGAAGTGCAGTCGGCTATTTCTCTGCACTTTGTTTAAAAGAGATCGTTATTCACCTGACCCGTGCTTTATGGTTGTTAGGATGATTAATTCTGATCTTGTAGGACAGGAATTTTCTTATTGTGGGACATTTTTATTTATTTAAGAGTTATTATTATTGTTGATTTTTGATAACATATTGTAGTTGAGGTGACAGATGTAGGATCATAGGATGCTTAGGATGCACCAACATAGTGCTCTTCTTGTTGTAGCTGCTGTCTCTCTCACGTGACACCTCACCTGCTGTTATACCTGGATGAATTCATATTTGTTTGCGCTCAAGCTTAACTGTGTGGAAACCTCTAATGTGTACTGTACATAATATAATTGGTTTGTGCATTTGTGTCTATGTGTGTGTGTTGTATATTGTATATTATTTGCCCTTCAGATTAGATGCCAAACTTAATTTCACAGTTTGAGTTATATACCTTTAAATGACAGTAAATCTAATCTATTCTTATTTTGTTCTGTCCACCATGTTCTCTTATTCTTCTTCACCTGTGCATCAGAAAAAAAATGGAGATGCTGCCTGATTTATGGAAGGAGGACTACTGGCTTCCTCCTGGTGTGACCTGGAGAGACATGGAACAAATGGGGGACTCCAACCGCCCCAGACCCCTGGACCTTCTCATCGCTCTGCCCCTCGCCCTCGGCTTCGTAGCCCTCCGCTACATGTTTGAAAGGTAGCACACAGGCCTTCTTTGTTTTGAAATGGGTGAGTGAGTGTTTGAGATAGTGAAGGGTCTGCAGCAGAGCACACAAACATTTCACTCCACTGAAGCTGAAACAGCACTTACAAGTCTTTTCGAAAATACAGCAATCATATGAAGTCGTTGTCAACACTGGGGAAAAAAGTAGTCGCACTGCATTTGCTTCCTATAGCCATCCACAGTATCAATAGAGAGGACTTTGTAAGAGGATCCGAGCTGTGGGACAGTGAGCAGGTGTTTTTGTGTTTTTGGTGAGTGGAGCTGGCATTGTTAGCATGGGGGGAGAAAGACTCTGGAAACTAGAGAGGAAGATAAACAGAAATGAAATGAGGGAGAAAATTAGAGATGTTCAAACCTAAATGAAGGTAATTTAACATATTAGCTGTGAGCAAACAAGCAGAAGATGCGTCAAGAGACTCAAATTGCTTGTTAATCATACTTAAGATGTCATGTGATTGTCAAATGATCTCATGTTCCTGGAGTGGAAAAAAATCATGCATGGCTATAATTAACTAATAAAAGCAGGCTTGTTTGCAGGTTTGTAACAATGCTTTAACCTAATGTTTTTTAACTGTTGTGTTGCTAAGTGAGTGGTAATACAATGCATTCATATGTAAGTGCAGTCACACGCTGGTCACCCAGCGCTCTATTTACAGCTAAACAGTGACTGCTACCCCGAGTATCCCCCGTCCTCTTTCTAAGATACCTTTTGTTCTCTCTGCCCTCAGGTTTGTTGCCCCACCCATGGCCAGGTGTCTTGGGGTGAAGAATAGATTTCAAGTGACCGCTGCACCATCGCCGAATCTGGAGTCGTTTTACATCCAGAACAGGAGAGAGCCGACACAGGTGAGCCTGAGGAGGCCTCTGCACGCATGCAAACACGTGGCTTAGTCTTTGAATTTGTATTTCTTTAAAGTCAGGTGTTTTTCAAATGATTAAACTGGCGTGTTTTTTCATTTGAAAGTTAAATTTGTGTGTAAAGGCACTTTGTTTTCCCTTTCCCCCACAGCATTAAACACACAACCCCACAAGGTCATCTTGTGACCTTTCACAGGCTTCTGGCTAAATAGAAATGAGTCCAGCAGACATTTGCTTTTGCTCTAAAGACTGAAGAAATATGGAGGGTCAGCTTAATGACTTATTGGCTGAAAACTGACAAAAAGCCTCATAACTTAGAAACGGTGCACGGTGGCACGGTGGTTAGCACTGTTGCCGCACAGCAAGAAGGTCCTGAGTTCAATTCCAACATCAGGCCGGGGTCTTTCTGTGTGGAGTTTGCATGTTCTCCCCGTGTTTGCGTGGGTTCCCTCCGGGTACTCCGGCTTCCTCCCACCGTCCAAAGACATGCAACTTGTGGGGATAGGTTAATTGGATAATCCAAATTGCCACTAGGTGTGAATGTGAGTGTGAATGTGAGTGCGAATGGTTGTCTGTCCCTGTGTGTTGGACTGGCGACCTGTCCAGGGTGTACCCTGTCTCTCGCCCTATGACAGCTGGGATGGGCTCCAGTGCCCCCCGCGACTCTGAAAAGGATAAGCGGAAGCGAATGGATGGATGGAACTTAGAAACTATGATTCTTACAAGTGTGGTGTGTTCTTTTAACATATAGACAAAGACTTGAAATAGCAGGTCACATTTGACCTCTGACCCCTGTAGATTGATCTGAAGGTCAACATGTTAATAATGCTATATAGAGCTATTTAAAACTATGCTTCTTTCTGCCATTGTTTCCACTGTAGGCATATAAAGAATGATATGTAAATATCACATTATTTTTTATGACTTTGTTATGTACAATATAGTAACAGGTTATAACTTTTAAAATACTGTTTAGATACATATAGAAAGTTTCTGACTAAGTTTATTTTGTTTTTGGAAAGCAAAATGAACATGTGATCAAGATTATTTAAACAAATTTCACTAAACAATGAAATGAATGCTACATATGTAAACATTAATAAGAAATAATAAAATAAATATACTCAAAAATGATGTCAACTATATTCAAATGGGTTTGAACAGGAGAAATAAATCGAAGCCTGCACGTCGCACTTACTTTTACTGCACTACAAACTTCTTAAAGTACGTTTTAAAAGAACAATACGAACACGTTGCATTCGAGCGTCGCTTGCTCCACCTCAACTCATTCTGTGCTGTTTTTTGTTTCAGAGTGAAATGGAAGGCTTGATGCTGTCGTGCCGCAAAACGCAGAGACAAATAGAGACGTGGTTCAAGCGTCGCAGGAGCCAAGACAAGCCGTCTAAAACCAAGAAGTTTGGTGAAGCTGCGTAAGTATTTCCCCTCCACGCCTCCGTCATTGTCCAGTTACTGATGAGTTCCTTCAATAGAAGATCCTCCACCAGTCTCCACAATGACCGATCCTGGAAAAGCTCGCAAGAACTCTGACACTGTCCAAAGCTTTGGCTGGTTACATTTTTAAAGTGCTTTTTTAAATGGCCAGAGTTTCTCATCTCAGTCGCTGTCTTTCAGTTGGAGGTTCTTCTTCTACCTCACAGCTTTTGTGGCTGGATTGTCCTGCCTGGTTGATGTGAGTGACAACATTTTATAGCAATGACATTTTACTCCTACTATTGATGCTAAAACAATAAGTGAGTGAAAAAAAATCAATTTAACCTTTGTGTTGTCCTGGGGTCATTTTTGTCCCAAAAAGAAATCTTTTGCTATCAAAAATGTGTTTTTTATTCATTAAATGGTCTGAAAATAAGTGAAGTTATTCAGTACTATGCTATGCATGATTGGAATAAGTTGGAATAAGTAATTTGATTTATTTATGGGGGTTTTATTGGATTTTGTAACACCTGTTGTCCTTGGGGGTCAAAAACGGCCCAAAGTAAAAAGTGTTGCAAAGGGCCATATTTTCATACCATACTGCTTTCAAACATCTTGGATCACTGATGTGTGGGGTCATGCAATGCTCATAACAACAACAACAAAACAGGAAGCACAATGAGGAGGCAGGTGCTCTACATTTAATTCAATTTTAATTATACAGCACCAAATCACAACAACAGTCGCATCAAGGTGCTTCATATTGTAAGGTAGACTCTACAATAATACCTACACAGAAATTATCTCACAAGCCTCCATTGCACTGGAGGCTTGTGAGATAATTTTTTTTACCATGTTGTGGAAAGGAATGACCAGTAAAGAAATGCACATATTGTCCTCTAGTGTAATGAGGAGGAATAATCAATGTTCAGGAAGATCCAGGGTTAGAAGATATAGAAAATATTGTCAATATTTAGAGCACATGCTACCCTTTCTCTGAAAAAGCACATCAGCCACCTGCAGAAGTGGAAGAAGGCTATGAAGTGAAGGAAAGTGATGAAGAATCTGAAGTATGTTCAAGTAGGTTCTCAGGCATCCAGAATGTGGTAGTCTGAAGAGCTTGGAAAGAAAGTGACTGGGCTTCTTGAAGTTTCTTGAATTTTCAGAATGTGAAACTAAAATAGAAGATGTGTCAGAGGACTACACATCTTCTATTTCAATTATGATGAAGATCAAGCAAGAACGAGGAGTCAGCTGAGACAGGAATATTTGCAGTAATATGAGGAAACACTGATCTGGTCTTCTATCCTTCCCAGTGACAGACGATGCAGGACTCTCTCGTGCGTCACAGAGAAAGACAATCTACCACGGCACATATGCCAGGTCCCATACTGATTACCTAAAATCCTCAGATTGCTTTTCTACGCGAGCGCTGAAAGCATTATACACCATGTATTCTGCTTGTATTATGCTTTTTAACGTTCACATGCCAATGGATGCATCAGAGACCAAGTTGGGGTTCAGTAACGTGTCCAAGGACACCTTGGTAAGAACTCCAGACTAGAGCACACAGAGATTGAACCAACAACCATCCAATTAGCAGATGACCTGCTCTACAGCCAACTCAATGACAAACAAGGAGGGACAACAAGAGAGGAAGAAAAATGGATCAAGAGCAGCTGTAGGCATATGTGGGTGTGTTGATTCTTACTGCCGTGCATCCAGTAGAGTCGCTACGGCCAGTTTATGACATCCAGAGTCTTTTAGGGCAGTTTTCATGCTACCGTGACTGACACAAGATTAATCACAGAATCGCAAAAAGGATATCATTCCTTGATAAAGAAACAATAAATGATCATTGTTCATGACACAAACATGCTCCCATTGGAGGTGTATGGAACAAGTGGGTGTTTCTCCTGCTGTGATGTAAGATCCAGGTACTGATATGACTGTGTGAGCACCAAGTCCCCTTCAGAGGACTCTGTCCATTCCAACAGAACATCCCAAGTAAACCGGGGAACTACGAGATAAAAACATGTGCAGTATGTGATGTCAGGTAATGAGTTGGAATAAAGTTGTATAAAAGCTTGAAACACAGAGATGGATGATATTTTATACTTATTGCTTTCAAACCAGATGCGGTCATTTTTGACCCCAGAAGACAACAGATGTGATTATTTGCTGCCAGTGAAAAACTTGAAGTAGTTTAAAAACAGCTTCCTAAATTAACTTTGACATATACCCGTCTGTGATCATCTGTTAAAGAAACCAACTCTGGTTGTGAAACGATAATCACAATAACTGATGATTTAATTTATTTTTTTTACCCAAAAACAAAGACACATTTCATTTAAATGAGGTTTTATCAGACATAAATTTGAAATGGAATAAAGAAATCGTGTCAAAATGTTTGAATTAAGTTTTAATTAAAAGTGGGGGAAAAATCCACTTCATATTAATTAAGTATCAATCAAACCAGATGGAGTCATTTTTGACCCCTGAGGACAACAGGTGTGGAAATCGGGAGGACATTATGAGGGATAATCTGAAAGTTATTTCTGTCCTTTCATACGTTTCCACCTCTTCAGGTTTATTCTAAATTTTTCCCTGTCTGTGCAGAAACCGTGGTTCTGGGACCTCAGGGAATGTTGGAGGCAGTATCCATTTCAGGTGAAAACATTACATACACCACATGACTACTTTGGTAAAACAGAGTGTGCTCCATTAAAATAACCGTTGTGAAAGTCTCATTATTTATGTTGAAAGTGTAACCTGTGTACGGATAGGTAATCCAATTACACCTATTTTACAGAGGAGCTGTAAAACAAGCACAATACAGTAAATTCATGTACGGCATTCAAACTACAGAGAGTTAACCAGGTTATTTATATAGTGCCAGGATGTCAGAAATGAAGTTAAAAAGTTAAATATGTGCATGTGTAACTTTGATTATATTCAGTTACTCAAGATGGGGTTAAATAAATCTAAACAAGCCAAGAATTAGAGGCCCTGATAATTAACGGCTTATTATAAAGAATCACACATTTACCCGGTTACTGATTTGGCTTGGTCGTTAACTTTGGCCATGAAACTGCATTAGTTTGATATTTAACGCATCCTGGTTCTATATTTAGAAAAGTAAAATATTTTATATTCATATTTACTGCTACTAATAATAATAATACGTAATAAATTATGTGTATAAAAAGTCTATGATAAATACATTTACAAGTTTCTAAAAGTAAGCATAATAAAACATACATATATATATATATATATATATATATATATATATATATATATATATATATATATATATACATACATACATACATACATACATATATATATATATATATATATATATATATATATATATATATATATATATATATATGTATATGTATGTATGTATGTATATGTATGAAAAAATAAATAAAAATACCGTCATGGCTGAGAATAGTTTCAATCCATCTAATTGTAGTTTATAGGCAAAGAGTGATCCATTATACCGCCTAGTGGGACTAAAAACAAAATGAGTTGCTCAGATTCTTAGGCTTCGGTGGCAAGTGTAAGGATAGCGACACGCTAGAATTATTCATGATAGTTTCCCTTCCTTTCTTAAACAGAAAAGCTTATAAATACATTTCAAATCCTCCACCTGTGTAGGTGCAGTGCTCCCTACTGTTCTGCCAGTATTTAAAGTCCAGGTAGTTTATAAAAAAAATCACCTTTATATTTGTCCTCCTCAGCCCATGGAGAGAGCTCACTACTGGTACTACATGCTGGAGCTGGGATTTTATGGCTCTCTGCTCCTTCGGATCTCTGTGGATGTCAAGAGGAAGGTGAGGATGTTACACAACAGGCTGCGTTCAGCCCCGGCGACACGTAGCAAAGTGTTTATTTAAACAGAAGCGCTTGTGCATTGAACGGCCCGTTTTGTTACGCAAGCATTGCATTGAAAGCAGCTGATTCACTGCGTGCGCTGCCCTTTTAGATACGCCAGAGTTTATATACAGATTGCTGCTGACTGAGTTGCATGTTTCACACATTCCACCACAGAGTGCGTTGCCAGATTTCTTCCTGTCTCACGCAGCAGATGCCCTTTACAGAAGTTAGCTGTTGGGATGATGTTGGTCTAACTGTGGTCATATTTCATGTTTCTCTCACTTTACTTCTGCTTTAATGAGAAACCTGACCAGCACATGGTTAATGAGTGACTGTCTTCTGTTGACATCTGATGGTTCTTTTGTTTTGCTCACTGCATGTTTGCCTTTGCAGGATTTTAAGGAACAGGTCGTCCACCACTTGGCTACCATCTTCCTGCTCAGTTTCTCTTATTGTGCCAACTACATTCGCATCGGCACCTTGGTCATGCTGCTCCACGACTCCTCTGACATCCTGCTAGAGGTAACCTGCAGATCCTTTTATTTATGCTCTAAAGGTAAAATAAAGGTCATTTACGGTCATTTTTTTTTTTTACATGTGCAGGAAAAAACATCTTGGGAATCTTTAAAAATATAATATTCACTTTGGCCAGACATCCTACATTAATGTAGAAAATTGAAAGAAATGAGAAAAACTGACTGTACAAACTACAATCAGAAGTTCAAACTGCACTTTAGGCTATTCTTAGAAAATATTTATCTAAGACCTCTGCAGTAGCCTGCAGGAAGCAGAAGGATCCTGTGATTGTGCCATGATAGCTAGCGGTGCTGACTGACCTTTGTTAACCTGTGCAAAAGACACAATTGTGAATAACATCAGGCTTCTAAACCTGAGCTGCTTGATGCTTTTTATTTTTGCACTGAAAATGAGAAAACAGCAGGCGTTCTTAGTGTTCTGCTTGACTTAAAGACTGAGCTGTTTTTCCCCATTCTGAAAACATTTAGTTTGTTATTTTATTATCCATATCTACATAGCACTATTGTTGGGATTTGCTATGTGACTTTATTGCACGGTTATTATTTCTGCAGCCTGCAAAGATGTTCAACTACGGCGCTGGCTGGAGGAGATCGTGTGACACCCTGTTTGTTATGTTCGCTGTGATCTTCCTCGTGACTCGGCTGGTGATTTTTCCCAGCAAGTAAGAGATAATTCTCCTTTTTTTGTCGTTAAATTGCTCGATAACTGTAAAAGAAGTGTGGATGAATTTGAACTCTCTCATCAGCAACTTGACTCTAGCTATTCGATTACTTACAGAATCATTCACACCACCCTGGTACTGTCCATGGAGGTGTTTGAGCCTTTTGCTGGCTACTACTTTTTTAACATCCTGCTGATGGTGCTGCAAGGTCTGCACATCTTCTGGGCCAAGTTGATCTTGCACATGGTCTATAAGTTCCTGAAAGGCAAGGTGAGAAAGAGCAGTGAAGCTATAGTGCGTCACGAGATGTCTCTGACATGTTTTCAATTGTTTTGCAGTTCTAATTCTTACGTGATACCACTTGATGCAAACAAGCAAAGAGTCCAATTAAAAGGACGACAGGGAGCATCCAGAAAACTGAACTAGTCAGCTTTATGTCCTCATTCACAGCCCTGTGGTCACAAGAAAATAAATCAGTGTCACCCACTCATTTGTTTTTGGACCTTCTTCGTAGTTTGTAGTGTGAAACCTTCTGTTTTCTTCCTCAGCTGGAAAAAGATGAACGCAGTGATGAAGAAAGTGAGGTTGAAGAGGAAGAGGAGGAAAAAGGGGGAGAGGAGAACAAGGACCCAGGAGTTGACTGTTACTGGGAGAAAAGTAAAGACTCTCTTAACTCCAAACTGTCTATGCTCACCAACAGCTGTGTCCTTAACAACCTGGCCAACCACAGGTCGTCTGTGGTGGACAGAATGCGTAAAGCTCAGTAGGAACGTTCTCCGTCTGTTGTTTTCCTTTACTAATGTGAACTGGGTGTGTTCAGTCAGAGCGGTGTCTGTGAGTCAGATGATGCTACTGTCCTTCACTTTTAACTGTGAGAAACTGAAGCAGAAAACATTCTCTTTAAAGCCGGTGTCATAAAACAGGTGTCATAGCGCCCTGCTACACACAGGAAGCACAATCCTGAGCCTCAGTAACGCTGTACAATGATCCATAGTGATTCACTGTCTTTAAAGAGGGACGGCAGCCTTCATTTGAAATGTTTTGTGCTTGCTAATGTCCACTGTAGCCTTCACTGCACACGGTTTTCTTTTTATTTATTAGGCTCACGAAGCAAACATTTAAAAGTACAACAGAGATTATTAACACGAACATAAACCAATATCGAAACAAAAGAGCAGGTTGATGTATGTTCATGCGTAGATAGAAGTGCTCTTTAATTACTGTAAAATACTGTTACATTTAAATGCTGAAAATAAAATGATCATTTAGTCTTTCTACCTTTATTTCTTTTTTTGGTTAAAGATTTTGAAAACCACCTCAACCGGCTCCTCATATCGAAAGGAGCCAGTTGAGGTGGTTCGGGCATCTGACAAGGATGCCTCCTGGGCTGGGCGAGGTGTTCCGGGCCTGTCCCACCGGGAGAAACCCCCGGGGCACACCCAGGACACACTGGAGAGATTATATCACTCGGCTGGCCTGGGAACGCCTTGGTGTTCCCCCTGACGAGCTGGAGGAGGTGGCTGGGGAGAGGAAGGTCTGGGCCTCTTTTCTTGGGCTGCTGCCTCCCTGACCCGGCCCCGGATAAGCGGAAGAAAATGGATGGAGGGATGGATTTTGAAAAATATTTCAGTATGTGATTCTGTAGAATTAAAGTGCTGTGCAAAAGTCTTCAGCCACCCAGGAAGATGGGGTGGAGGTGCAGCCATTTAGTCAAAAGTGTTTACGCAGAAGTGGAAAAAATTCATAGAAGGAAAAAGTTTATTGCTCTAAACCTCTTGAAGGGCATTCAAAGTTCTTCTTTGGATGTTCGCTGCCTTTTGTACTGTTCTCTGTGTAAAAAATCCCACACTGATGGAAAAATGTTGAGGCCCGGACTCTGGGGAGGACAGTCCATGATTCATAGTGTTTCATTGTGTGCCAGATGTATTTTTCTTAGATTCTATAAAAGAAATTGGAACAAATTATGTGTTTAAGTAGCAAAAAATACAATTAAAAACTATTTTGTTGGTAAGCTGTGTAGACACAACACTAGTTCATCCCAATGATTATAACAAAAAATCAAATCTCATACAGTCACTGATTCATCATTAGGTTAGGTGCCTTTTTAATGCTTTCATGATTTATAGAACAGTAATAAGAGTCTTAAATAAACACAAAAACTTTGAAAGATCTTCAGAAATCTTGGAGAACTGTTTGTGTTATTTTTCCAGGATCACTTTACACAAATAAGTAAGGGTGGCTAACGAGTTCTGCACAGTACTGTAGTCTAAGGAGCGTCTGGACTTCTTTAAGTTGCTTGAACACGTTTCACCTCTCATAAGAAGCTTCTTCAGTTCTAAGGGCAAATGGTGGAGAGTCCCAGATTTAAGCCCTGTGGGAGTGTCCCCCCAAGAGAGACATGGACCCCCTAATGATCCTCTACCTAATTACACAAGCCGAGGTGTGAAGACGGGTGTAGGTCACAATCAGCCAAGGTTTGGGGTGAGCTCATTGTGAAACCCACTTTCGTGTGAGGTCAGATGGCCCAGGATGAGAGTGGGCGTTAAGGTGTCTGGGAAGGGAACTGGATTATAGATGGCCGACAGTTGGTGTCGTAAACCACCGCCTCTGTTCGAAGATGGTCGCTCACAGTGGACAGAGATGTCTTCTTTCAGTCCTCTTTCAAACTCTCCAAAATGTGAACTTTGGCATCCTCGAAAGCGTGACCTTTGTCCTTTAGATGGAGAAGCACCGCCGAGTCTTGTCCTGTGGAGGTGGCTCTTCTATGTTGTGCCATGCATTGTGAAGTGGCTGTTTGGTCTCTCCAATGTAGAGGTCTGGGCATTCCTCGCTGCACTGCACAGCATACACCACATTTTTGAGTTTGTGTTTAGGAATTTTGTCTTTGGGATGAACCAGTTTTTGGCTGAGTGTGTTGCTGGGTCTGAAGTACATTGGGATGCCGTGCTTGGAGAAGACTCCTGAGGTTTTTCCGAGCACCTTAGACTATGATGACCTGGATGACCGAGAACCTTCACAGACACAGTACTGTAGATTAAACAGTGTCACTATCACCGCTGTTGTGCATCGCCATCTGCTGGCAGCTTCTACAACCACACTAAGGAGGTCCACAGACTTGAATTGCAAAAATGTTTAATGACCATAATATCACTTTTATGTGAAACCTCTCTCTCTCGTGAAGGAGTTGTTTTTTTAAAATGCACACATAGTTACAAATGTTCCAGCAGAAGAAGAGATGAAAAGGATTATGGTCTGTGATGGAAGTCTTTCCATGAGCCCTTTGTTTTGGAATAAAATGTCGTAGCTCCTGATGGGTGATTAGAAAGATTCACTCTAGAAGTGATTCAGTTTGTTCACAAGAAAAAGCTCAACTTCTCTCTTTTATTGTTTCTCATGTGGGCTTAATGATGACTCATATTTTAGTAATCAATAGTGTTTGCCTTAATTCTTATATTATCAATGCTACTAAGAGCAGGACTTCTTCTTTTCTATTTAGTTTAAATCTATTAGTCTTAAATTAAATATGTAGAATAAAGTTGAAGGAATTTCTGAAAAACAATATTTAACTGGATTAAATCATGAAACTTAATTGTCCTCGCTTTTCTCTCTTCCTCTTTTCTTCTATATTTGTTTTTTTCAATAATTATTATTTCATTCTTATTGTACCTTTGTGTCATTCATCATAGCAAACACTTGCAGTTAATCTGCGACCTGTTAGTGAGTTTCATCCCAACGTTAGTTACTCCCTCTGTGCAGCAGTGTCAGCAGGACAGATTAAAAACAAAGCACTGGATAAAACTTGTTCACAGCGCTCTGCTCACTGAGTTTCTGAGCGGCTGGTGAACAGAAAGCTTATAAACTTTCTTCTCCTTAACTTCTGAAACGATCATTTTTGTCTGGGAACTCAGTGCACAGTATTACTACATTCATTTTGCTTTATAACTGGATTGGTGTAACTAACAAAGCTCTGTGCATGTAGTAGTACATGCCCACAGTAGCTGTAACCATTAAGTTACTGTCTCACGCTCTTTGCTGGGAAACAGCTTGAGGATGGACTCACCCTGTCAGAATATAACATCCAAAAAGGTGGATTTCACCACGATGGAAGAAAACTGCTGTTTGTTAAATGTTTTAAAGTTGCATTGATGGTTATATACCCATGTCTTTCTCTCAGATTCCAACCCTCACCTTGTCCTACGTCTGAGAGGGGGCATCATTGAGCCATCACTGAAGCAGCTGGCTCAGAAGTACAACTGTGACAGGATAATCTGCCGCAAGTATGTATACAAAACCAGCACACACAAATATTAGCGAGACTGAACTCATTCTCAGAGAGGTGAGGGGATAATTCCCCTAAGATAAGATAAGATGTTTTGAGCGGATTGCTAAAAACTGATTCCACTTGATTTCATCTTTTTGCAGGGTGCATGGGAAAGGTCCGAAGAAGTAAAACCTTTAGTTGCTCCTTATGCACATGAGGTTTTTAGGAAAAAATGCATTATTAGCAAGCCTAAATAATTACTGAGTGGCTGATTAAATAATTTTCCTCTTTCAAAGAACAGTTGGCAGAATCAAATTCAGTGGCAGATTTTAGGTTGACTGGGAGTAAGCTCTCCCAGAGCTTTGATGGCTCCAAGTTGAGTGTTAGCAGATACATATCACAGCCCTCAGTAAAGCAGCGATCTACAGATTCCATCTCACTAATCTAAAGATTTCTGTCATCCGTCTTAGGTGCTATGCTCGTCTGCATCCACGTGCCATCAAGTGTGGACACACCCGCAACATCAGACTGAGGATTCTGTAATCTGATTACACAATCCAGCCGTTAAAAATGCTCCATCAGATTGAATAAAACTCTTAATACTGAAGAAAACCTTTTTTACCTCTTATTTTGAAATGTGTTAAACATCAAAATTGAAGAAAACGTGATCGTAACACATTTTTTGCCATATTTAGATCTTTTCCAAAGTTCAGCTTAATCAGGATGTGAATATGAGCTGAATGATTAAAAGAAAAAAATAGATTATAAAGTTGGCCAGTATATTTTTCAAAAGCACATCAGATTTATCTACAGTCTGTAGAGTAAACCAACAACATAGCAACCCTGTGTTTTTAATTTTTATTTTGAAATAATATTACTGGATTGAATTTATAATTTTTTTTTTTTTTTAAATAAAGCGTTATTGAATGTAGGTAGGTATTACATTTTGAGTTTGGGTTTTGAGTCAGTTAGTCGCACCTGCAAATTATGGTAAATGGACTGGTTCTTATACTTAAGTACTCAGAGCACTTCCAAGACATGTCATTCATTCTTTCATACAAGCATTTTTTTCAGTGTCCAAGTATTTTCTATGCAATATTCACCAAAGAAAAACAAACAAACCCAAGAAAAAAAAAAGACGAAATGCTGCATAAAGTGATTTTAATGTTTGCTTTTATTTTCAAACCACCATGACGTGGCCCAGAGAGCCGACATCACTGTTCACATTCATCCTCCGTACAGTAAGGCTTAAAAAATGTCATATGATACAGTCTGTGTGACGAAAAGACTCTGAAGTAGACATTGAGTTTTTCTTTTTTAACGTATTTAATTATTCATACAGTACGGCCACAATCTCAAGGCCTATGGCATACTGTCCACAGCTAAAGGTAATGTGCTCAAAAGTAACAGAAGGCAGAAAACATCTTACATTTCTTCAGATGCATCACACCAATGAGAGAAACGTGTTCATTAAGATGTGAAGCTATTGTAAATAAGTTACTAAGTTAGTGCTTTGTTAGTAGATGATGCACAGCATATCATTCAGACTGGACAAGCTCAAAAGTCACTTATATTTACCTGTAAGACTAAGTGATGCATTTTAATTTCCTATGGTTACTTCTTAAGTGCAGCTTATTGATTTATATCATTTGGAAAACCATTGTTATGCTAACTTTAATTGCTTAATATTTCCTACTTACTATCATGTACTTAAGTAGCTTACTGAGGAATCAAAAGTTTCCTAATACAAGAAATGAGGATGTGATAAAAGACGCGCCACGGAAAACTCTTTTTTCCCCCTCTGCTCTTAGCATTTGATCTTTGGTGTCAATGTTTAGATGCTGTTGCTATTCAAGTTGCATGTCCTAGATTAACCACATTATCGACAACTACGAGCACACGCTATCCTTGAATATTCCTTTGAAAAAATAACACTGGTCCTTCACATTACACAATATAGCTGCTAGATTACGTATGGGTAACTACAAGACCTGTGTGAACTGTTAACCCAGTAATAATTATGGCGTATGCAGGCTCTTAAATAAGCTAAACTTCTTTTTTTTTGTCTTGTGCATTCACTTTTCAGCTCCTCTGTTTCTAAGCATGGACTCATTTTGTTGTAAAGATGAAAAACAAGGCCTCTTATTGTTCATATTGACACTGCATTGTGAATTTGGGTACAAAGGTGATCCTTAAGACCAGAAGCACCAGTTCTAAATCCTAAACGACTAGCATTGTTAAGCACTTACCTTATAAGTTGGTTTATTGCACTGAGTGTTACCCTCGAAAGCAACATGAAGCGTTACGTTAAGTCGGGACAAGCTCTACCATATATATGCTGCTGCTCAGAGTCAGCGCGATGTTGCCGTCACTGCTGTGACACAGACCTTCCTGCAGCCGAGGTGGGTTTTGTGCTTGAAGAGGACCGGGACCAGCTCCTTCTTATTTTGTTTACTGCTTCCTGCCGGAACCCCTGTCCTCTCTTCCATTTCTCTTACAGGTTGCACTCTGCCGTGTTTCACCCACCCTTCCTATTTGTCAATAAGTTTAACAAGGCTCTGGCGGAGGTCGTTAAGGTCAAAGATCTTGATGTCCAGAATTTCTATGGCTCTCTGGATCTCAGTATCCAAGCGATCCCGGTCCTCCAGAGAGTTACTCAGGTTCTGCTCCGTGTTCTGGATGCGACGTTCCAGGTCCGAGTTTCGCATCTCCATCTCCTGAAGTGAACGGTAAACACAGAAAAGGCAGAGGGAAATATTAGAAGGTTTACCAGAACCCGATAAGCAATGAAAACGTGCCGAGTTACTGTAAAAACGTCACTCCTACCCGTAATCTGTGGATGGCCTCGTCGCGCTGATGCTCCATTTCGTGGTACTCTCCTTTTTTGCTTTGCAAAATGTGAATTTCCTAGAGAATGAATGAAAGGTACTCATCAAAAAGTCAGTTTTTGTATGTTTTTGTTGATGTGTCATGTCATTCCTTGTTATTTAGCAAATATCCAACCTCATCTTTAGCCTTCAGCAAGGCCTCCAGCTCCTCCAGGGACTGGGTCAGCTCATCCTTCAACAGATCACTGGGGCCGTGGGCTTCAAGGTCAGCCACCTTACAAAACACACCAATGGAAATGTTGTGTATGTAAGACAATGTTTTAAAAAGCTTTTATTTGGTCCAGACTATTACTGGTTTGATTCAAATTATTTTTCCCTGGTCTACTTAAAACAATTGAACTATAATGAGAACAAAGACAATGTGAAATGCAGATCAGAGTGACCTCGTGTTTGGTTGGGTTTCTCAGATTGGTTGAGATGTAGGGAACACCTTGGTCAGCCATTCATGCTCACAAACACACCTCTAACCAGCTTAAAATTAACCTTACATGGATGTTTTTCGACATCTTTGCAGGCACAGAGAGAGCACGAAAACTCCACACAGAAAGGCTCCAGTCGGCCCATCCAGCCTAGTTTAACACTCTATCCTGTGCAGCTTTTCTCCAACACAACGCCTCTTCCTCCATCTGCCTTGGTTTCATAAGAGTGCTGTGGAAGAGGACAAAATGCCACAAAGACGAATTCGCACGCTGGCTGGCACTTCACCATGTGTACAATCCAGAAATAGCTTTGGTGGGCAAACACAAACAGCAGCACTGCTTTCTATGCACTGAAAAGGAAGCCCTGAGCAGTAAGTTACACATTTTTGCACCATGCCATCCAGTCTAAGAGCTGAAATACACATACACACAGTCTAAGGTGGAGGTTATGGCTTGATCACAGCTGATAGAACATTATTTAATACAGCTAAGCAAGAATCTGTGGACACACTGCTATCTCTGAGATCAAATAGCAGAATAGCATGCTAATGTGCAGAGTTAGCACTTGATATTATATAAGTGTAATGTTTACCATGTTTATCATGTGCTGATTAGTCTTGGAGGTACTTAATATTCAGCTAAATAAACTGATTTCTGACCTGATGATGTCACTGCGATCAGTTATGACACTCCATCCTAAGGGAATAGCTATGCCAAATTTTATCCAAATCATTGATGACTATTGCTACGTCAAGCTATAAATATTAACCAAAGTGTGGCTCTAATATAGTATCTGCATAGACATTAGAATTCACCAGGAATAAATGTAAACATGGTAACCCATCCCACTGAATTTTACAGTCCGGATTAAGGTAAAACACAACCAAAATAACTGAAGCACAGCTAAAAACATTAAAAGGACTTATTCTAGCATTCGTCAGAACGTTTTGATGATGCACTCAGTTTGGACCATCCATCTATTTTCTTATCGGCTTATCCAATTTAGGGATAAGCAGGGCTGCGGAAGCCAATCCCAGCTGTGCCAGGGCAAGAGATAGGATGCACTCTGGACAGGTCACCAGCCCATCACAGAGATTACACACAGAGACAGCCATTCATGCTTACTTTCACGCCTATGGCCAGTCAAAATCAGCAGTTAACCTACAGTAACATGCATGCATTTGCACTGTGAGAGGCAGGAGAACCCTCTACACCGAAAGGCCCCAGTCCCTGCACCACACTATAGTAATTCAGACATAAAAGCCTAAAGATTTTAACAACGACATGAAACGTAAAGGTGAATAACAGGAAAACTCATAGACTTTTAACACCTATAACTCTTATCAAAGCTAAAGAGCTCATCGGCGGACAGAATTAAACTTATCACAGAGAGCACTCAACTCTGTTTGCTTTCAGTCACACCTACAGATGGCTCACAGCGTTCACCTGCAACAATAAGCGGCTACTTCTACTATAATGAAGTCGTAGAAGAGCAACACTTTAACGAATGAAATCCTCATTGCATTGCATTTCATCTGAGCTCCATGAATTAGAAAGAAAAACAGAAGGACACCTCCAAAAACACCCCGAATGCCCCGTTGGATTATTTTAAACGGCGTATGGTTTAGACTCAACAGAAGAAAAGAGGAAAAAAAAGAAGAGAGAAACAAGTGGATGCCAACTCCCTCTGGTGATTTTTCATTTTTTCCTAACTGGGGCATTGAAAGTAGGATATTGCTGTCCTACAAACCCCCCTCTCCCTCTCTCTCTCACACACACCACCCCGGAGACATGAACCATTTTCAGCCACCTGGTCCCCTTCCTCAAACAGTAGGAACTAGCTCGGTCCAAAGGAGACGGGGTTCTCACTTGTATGATTAAATCAGTCGATGTGGACCAAAATAGTGAAAGCTGTTTCTTACTGAAATACCAGGGGAGCGCTTACGAATGAAACAGTAGTGATCGATACTGTAAGGCTGGGCTATAATGGAAAGGGATCGAGGTGTTAAAGCATCAAATCAGAGAGGTTTGTAAATGTCAGCCTGAGGCGACGTCGTCCCCAGAGGAATCAGCTCCCAGCAAATATGAAAATACCTTTTATTGATGAGCGGGTACAGGGAGGGCAGCGGCATCTGCATCCACCGGAGCCTGAGAAGTAATTCAAGTGTAAAACCCTCGTGAGGCTCTGTGTTTAGACCGAACTCCCTCGTGGCGAAACGTGAAATTTGGCGTGTACTTAGTGAACCGCTTCAACCAGCACAGATAACGCCTTGATTAAAGCTTCTGAGGGAAAAAGCCTGCAGCACAAGTCAGAGATTGATGGAGTGTGTTACCAGCAAAGCTTCTTTTTTCCAAACAACCAGTTTCAAAACAAGGAAATATAGTGTCTGCAAAGGACGACCCAATCAAAAGCAGCAGGGCTTCGCTCAGCAGCGTAGAGGCACACAACCCCGGATCAGTCTTGCAGCAATATCTCTCTGTTGCTTGTGCAATCTTACTTGTGTTCCTGTTCCACAGAAATGATCACTAGGTGTGACCTTAACCATTAGTTTCTATTCCACAGGTTACTGCAGAGTTGTATAAGAGCTTCAGAGGCCAGAGGAGAAAACTTCTCAGCTTTTAGACTCAGAATTTTAACTTTTTGTTAACCGTATGTCTCAACTTTTAGGTCACAGATGGTGCATTATCATGAATAACTAATCCCTCCGTTCTTTAAACTCCTTGTTGTGCTGATAGTTGGTGGATGGAGCCTTCTCAGCCAGAGTGCATTAGACAAGAGGCGATGTGAGGCAGTGGGAAATTCTGAGTGTGTCTTTGGACCAGTGGAGAAAAGTGAAAACCCAGAGTACAGAGATATTTTAATCTGCTTTTTTGCTATTGAAAACAAATTATTATGAAATAAAACAATAAGATCATTCAGCCAATTTCAGCATCTGACTCCAGCACTCTTCAGAAAGCATTAACAGGATTTAAAGGAAAGGTGATGTTTGCATTGCTACACTCACTTTACAATAAAGCTACCATCACCCAAAAATGACTCTTTTTAAAATGCAGTTTCAAACCATCTGCTTTAAAATGATTTCGTTTACAAGGTGACTTTCTGCTTAAGCATCCAAAGCAAAACTCACATGTGGGATGTTATAGTCTCACATAAAAGTTGGAGTGCAGGGATACAAAGAAGCTATGAAGACAAAAGCTACTATACACAATAAAAAAGTGGGAGGTTAAAAAGTCCTGGGAATGAGGAAGAAGAATTTAGTCTGCAGCGTGTAGGTGTACTCAAAATTAAAACATGTACTCTGTTGAGCTTTTTGTAAGTTTATTTAGGTCATTATGTCTTCATTAGATTCTGAAAGTTTTAGACAGGTACATGGGGAGAGATGGGGGCGTGACACGCAGCAGGAGTCCCAGACTTAATCCAGATCTCCTGCTGCATGAGCTCAGCAAAACAACACTTTTTTTCCCAGCTTTTTTAAATGTATCTGTGGCCAGCAAATGCCAGACAATTTTGGATATTATTGGCATAAAGCTTAGTAATGGATCTCATTGTTATTGTTCACTGATGGAGTAGTAGTGATGTATACTCTTAGTGGGGGTTTTTTCCAGTTCAGATCCAAGGAGTTTGACTTAATCAGTCATAAAGATAAAGAGACAAAACCAATAGTAATAGTAATTACTGCTTTTAACAAGAAAAAAAAAAATCCTGTATTTTATATGTTTCTATAATTTAATAGGTGAGACTTCAGGGTGAACACACTTCATCAGAGCATCCTCAAACTCCCTGAGGCTCACCTGGTCTCTGAGTCTTTCGGTCTCCTCCTGATATGCTGTCAGCTGTTTCTTCCACTGCTCCACGTTAGCATTCGCTTCATGCAAAGCTGCCACCAACTTAGAGTTGCTGTCCTGTAAAGTGAAGAGCTCAGCTTCCAGGTTCATCTCACAAATAGACCTGAAAAACACGAATACCAATACACATCTACGTCAAATCCAAAACTACGCACCCTGCCTCCCGCCCTATGGCAGCTGGGATAGACTCGAGAGCCGTTTCATCAGTTGCTGTTTCAGTGAGCTGGACCTTAACTTTCAATCAGAGTTTAAAAAAAAAATGTTAAAATTCCTCACAAAGAAGAAAAATTGTTACTTATTTAAACAAAAGCAACAATGCTTTTTAGATTTTAGATTTCATTAAGTGGAGTCATATCTAACTCTGTATCCCGCTATATAAAATTGAGAAAACTGATCAAACAATGCAGTGCAAATTTAGCTGATTCTGATTCAGGTACTTACAAATCTTTACAGGGAAAAAAGCTTATGCAGTGTTAGTAATAAACAAAACTGCCACATGTTGATGACTTCAATATTAAATCGAGTCTTGTGTCAAGCACTGCAACATGAGGATAAAAAACAATAGCTGGTTGTGGAGTAACAAGCAAGCTGTACTGCTGCCAAGAGTCTGGAACATGATGAAACTCTGATAGTCTGGTTAACACAATCACAGAGCCACTACACAAGTGTTAAGGAGGCTGTAGCCTGCAGCCGCACACCTAAAGGGCAGACGGAAACTTACTTCACAGGTCTGGTGACAGAGCAAAGAAACACTTATTAAAGCCCCAACCCCGACCCAGAGAGCAGAGATCAAACTGACCAACTGCATCAAGAGACGTTGGAAAGGAAAAAGACAAACGAAAGATGACAGATGATGATGACAGATAAAGATTTGTGTATTTTTCACGTCTTTCCATCACGGTTCTTCAGTCCCCACTGACGTTTGTTCCAGTTTAAAATGAAGTGACCTTGAAACTTCTTTATCTCTGTGGCTTTAAACTGAATTTCCTGCACATTTGATGAATGCATGACTTGTAAGCGAGTAAGACAAGCCAGTTCCCACTCCATGAGTCCACTTTTATGCCACCTGCACAGAAGACATATACGATGATTGAATTTGATATGCTCTCTTCATCTTTGATCCTTTTCCTTTGCTCTGTCCAACATCTCCAAAGCTTGATGTTGTAAACTGGCCACACTTTGCCATGGTAACCGTTCAGGAGCTGCTTTCTTCGTGGTAATTGGACTATAGGGTATAAAAGCATTGTGGGTGGCTCAAAGCACTGAATGGAGGGATGCTTCCAAGCCTCATTCAGTGTTATGTATGAGTCAACACTTCGACAATGGCCTGTTCATTTCCTTAGGAGCTTCACAAACTGAATGACGTCAGCGGCGTTAATTAACACAGAAAAAATGAAAACCATGATAACACTCAGGAACCAAAAGGTAATGGATTGTCTGGTTAAGTGCAGCCAGAAGCACAGTCCACTTGAAATTTGAAAAACCCTCATGATGTTACAAAGACCGTTTGTAAAACACAGTGCGTGGTTACAGCAACTACTAGATTGTTATACTGTATTTTTCCGTCAGGGTGGCCACGTAGAGCGGGTCATCGACCAATCAGAATGTCAGTGGCTCAATCTCTGACCCCTATAAGTCCACACGCTCAAGTAGATGCTGCATGTCCTTGAACCATTCAGGTATGTGTTAACGCAATTCTTGAACATCCCAGGATTGGATGTTCAAGAAAATGAAACCCAAGATCACAATGTGCAATACTCACAGAAGTTTCAAAAACACCAAGAGTTACATCTCAGACTCATTAGAGGTTAGCATGGTAAATGCTGACGTTCATGACAGCACACTGGGACAATGTGCTGTGGACAGACGAGACCAAAGCGGAGAAGTTAGGCCATAATACACAGCACCAGAAAACCAAACACAGCATGTCAGCACAAACACCTCATGCCAACTGTTAGGGGTGATGATTTGGGCTTGTTTTGCATCTACAAAGTTGAACTGCTCCGTATATTAAAGTACTCTAGAGTCAAATGTGAGGCTGACAGCTAAAACTTGGCCCAAACTCAGTCACACAACAGGATAATGATCCTAAAGACAGCAGCAAATATACAACAGTATGGACAAAAAAGAAGGTGTTACAAGAGGCCCAGTCAAAGTCCACCTTCAACCCGATTGAAATGCTGATGTGAGCTGTGCATAAATTAATGCCTGTAGGCCTTAATGAGCTGAAGCAGCAGTATAAGGAAAAGTGGGTCTGAATTCCACCACGGTGATGTGAGAGATGACAAATTAAGTTATTCCACTTCCAAAAAATTCAATTCTCACATGACCGTATGTATCTGTAAATACAGTCTGTTCATATTCTAAAAAGCCAGTCTTCCTCTTCATAATGGCTAAATACAAAAGCATAAAACTAGCCATGTTGCGCTGATGCAAACCCAGGTATAGTGGAACTGCAAAGACTTGGCATTACCAACATGGCTGTCGAGTTGTGAGATTTACCTAGAAAACCTTTTTCACTGAAGAAGGTCATGGGGTGTGTTTGAAATCAGGCTGTTTCAGCTCTCAGTAATGAAACTTCAAGGCTTCCTTGGTTTCATTTCTGTGTGTGTGTGTGTGTGTGTGTGTGTGTGTGTGTGTGTGTGTGTGTGTGTGCAGTTACCCCTCAGAGAGCATCTTTTTAATGCGCTCCTTCTCAGAAGACAGGGTGATGTCTGCGCTCTGGCTGCGAAACAGCTTGTCCTCCGGTCCATTCACGCACATCACCGGTGGAGACTGGAGTTCATCCGAGAGGTCCTGAGAAACACATCAGTAAATGGACTCTCATAATAACTAATGCAGAATTATTAAGAAATAAAAAAAAACCAGACTCTGCATTAAATGGATTTATTCAAAGTGAAGAGAGACCGCCTGCTTTTAGATGTTAAAATCCCATTCAAGTCAAAGTCTGCATATAAAATCAAGCAAAGCTATACAGCTCGTGATAATAATAAATGACTCTCTCTTCGCGGTCTTGTTCTCGATGGACTGACTGCTGTAACACGATAGTTTTAGCGTCTGATAAATGAGAAGCTTAGAGCTGTCTGCCCATCAGAGAAGGTATAAAATGTATAAAACTCAGAGGCAAGAAGAAAAAATAAAGATGCTTCCTGCACACGTGTTTTACATTTCCTCTAAATAATGACTCACCTGTGAGAACTGCAGAGGAAATCCGTGAGGTGGAAAAAACGGAAAAGAAGAACATATCACCACGAAGCACACAACACGAAATGACCTTTTCAACACATCACAGTCAGAAAGCGTGCTTTGCGGACTGATCAGTTATGCAGTGCAGTGCCGCTTAGCAAGTACAATGAATTGAAGCAGTTGGCAATTTTCTGGAGCTTTGGCTCTCCCAATGTGTTCGTTAAATCGATCGGGAGTGAGAGACGTCACTTGGAACCTGCTCAGCCGTAGAATTAAAAAGGAAATAGGCATGTTCCTCAAGATCAGGCAGATGTAACTGAAGGCTGATTATTCTTTATTGATGGAAAAGGGCCCTGAGCTGACTACGTTTTCATCATTAGAAGTGTTTCAAGTCAGAGGCTTCTGGGTAGCTGTGGGGAGAAAATGTGAGTGTGGTGTACTGCTGAGCAGCATCGGATAATTTTACCATCGTCCTAGTTTTCCTCATTTTCACTTCCCTCTGAGACAACTGACCCAGCTCACATTTCTTTTGCTTTTCGTTCCCCTCTCTCCCCGTCCCTCCTTTGATTTAGTCACAGCGGCCCTGTCTAATAGCTGAGCTGCAGCAAGTAATACAGGAGCATTCATCTAATCATCTAATTTCAGTCTTGAAATGCCCAAAATGTGCATGAATAACAGAGGTTTCGCATTTACAGCTTCTCGGTGACACTCACAAACCTTTGCTCTTCTTTCATGCTCATGCTTTCTAAAAGGACGGCGCTCACCTGAGGAGCAGCGATGGTGAGTGCAGTGTTGGCCAGTTCTTTGTCCTGTGACTTTTCTCGCGCCAGACGAGCTGCATCTTTCACCTCCTTAAACTTCTCTGCAAACTGTACAGGAGAGGGCAAGTCATGACCTAGACAATGCAGCACAAACCCTCTACAAGAAATGGATGGCACATTTTTAAAAATGCTGTACTTTGACCTACCTGATGCAGTTGCTGCTCTGTGGCAAAGCCCAGACCGTAGACCGTGTTGGCGCGGCTGTCAGCCCACTGACCAAACTTCTGAGACGTCTTAGTAAATGTCATGCTGGGCGTAACAGTGCAGTTGATAATTGCCTGCAGATAAAGAGATAACAGAGGTTGTCCCCTTAGGTGCAGGTGAAGAGAGCAGATGGCTCTGGGAGCAGACGCTATCTTCCTTCTTAGACTATGGCAGCAACATGCTCTAACTGAGGCACTGCAAGTTATTATTTTTATTTCTTATGATAACTTATGACACATTTCACCAGTGAATGGTAACATTTTACTCTTACTTTACTAAGAAAGTTATCAAAATGCAGTTTTAACCGTAGATGACCTCTCCACAAATTGAGGCAGAATATGGAGGAACAACTCGATAAATTAATGCATCAACTCATGGACCTGGAGGAATGCTGAGAAGAACCGGATGAGGAAGAGCATGAAGAGACAAAGAAGGAAACTTTGGAGCAGCTGGATGAATTCAATGACTTATGTCAGGAGATGAGATCATTGTGGATGAGCTCAGTGGGTGATGAGCCGCTGGAGGCTTGGCTGATGCCTCCAAAACCTGGGAGTTGATACAACTCTTTCCTTGAAGCAGCCGGGAACGACTGAGAATAAGACAGGCAGAGATGGGCCCGGATGTGATGAAGGGGAAACTGTTACCAGATGTGACATGCAGCAGAAAATTTACATCCTCACAGCCTTGAGAAAACTTGGAGAGAGTCTTACTCCAGAAGATGAGACTTTTCTCACTGAAAACACCACAGCGACACTCAGACTCAGTTTGAAAAAGTGACTGCAAAACAAGGGTTTTAATAAAAAAAAGAATTTAAAAAAAGCCTTTAGTTAGCTGTGGTGTGAAAACCAATTCTACAGATGTGCCTCTGGCTGCTCAGAAGATCCACCAACTGGGGGGTAAGTGGTTCCCTGGCTGATTGCTGACGTATCCCTGGGCAGATGTAATGATATTTATATAGCAGTTCTTCTATCTGAGCACAAAAAGTGCTTCGTTCACTCAAACACATCTCTACTCTTAAGCACTGTATGTATTATACTAAAACACCCCAGTAGATAAAACTCCATGTCAGTATCTTGGCCAAAGATACTTCAACTTGAGGACACTGGAGTAACCAGGAATTAAACCACCAACCTTTCAGTTGATAAACAACCCGCTCTACCTCCTGAGCCTCAGTGGGAATCAATGGCGTGTCCAGCGGGGTGGCCTGGGGGGGCACAGGCCACCCCCCCCAACCAGACTGGCCACCCCAGGTGCCACCCCAAAGGCAAAATAATAAAATTCAATCAAATATCAAATGTCCGATTATGTTTTCACGGTGACGCTCAGATATCCGAGTGTAAGTGAATGCAGCATCGGCTTCTGCGCTATGTGCATCACGTTAGCAAAGGTAGGAGAGCCAAGCGCGAAAGACGGCACTGCAGGAAACAATTTTTCGGTGAAAGAAAATGACAGAATAAATGTCCCGGTAAGTAATATTAAGTTTGTTGAGTTTAGTAAACTTCGGTGAAATTAGAATACCAAGGAAAAAATAACACTTAAAGAATTATTGCAGCCGTCGAATATTTCAGACAGTATGCTACTGAGGGCAGCTAACATAAGAGTTATGAGTTATAAGATGTAATCTAAGTCGTAACATTGCTGTATGGAGCTGCAGATTTGGTTGCAGGTTAACATAGCTGGACTGGCCATCGGGCATACCGGACATATCCCCAGTGACTTATTTTTTATTTTTTTTTGTAATGGCATGAACAATGAGAGGTGGTGGATTGGCCAGATGCAGGTCGATGTGTAGAAATAACTCCGTTGTTTGGTGGTGGCTATGGTGGGGCTTCCACAGAGGCCAGCAGGTGGATGAGGGAAGGGGAGGCAGGAGGAGAGCCCCGAGGCAGCCGCCAGTCCGAGTGTCAGGTGAACTGAACTTCAGGTAAGAAGTCATGACCTGCAGTCTATCTGGGTCAGATATAAACCAAGTTTAGGTGGAGTTTATTTTCATGTTGCTGACTTTTTACTGTCAGTTGCAATAACTCATACTGCGTTCTAGCCAGTTTGACGGAGTTTTTATACAGCTGGGTGGGTGCTATGATGTTACTGATAGTGAACTTTATTTTATTCATAAGGTTAGTTAGTAGAGTTGCCAACGGCTCCTTAAAAAAATGGAATGGTCCCTCATTCAGAGAAAATATTACACGTTTCGTATTGAGCTGAGAAGAGACGCAGTTTGTCCCGAACTTTAGCTAGAATGGAAAAAAGACACAAAGCTGGATTTATTCTGTCTTTATGCTGCACAGCTGCCTCTTCTTCTCTCATTCTCTCCCCCTCCCTCTCCTGTTGCTACTTCAATCATGAAACTGATCAATGATCAGCTGATCGGCTTTTCTCTCTTGTTTATTTATCGCCCACTTTGCACCAGAAAGAGGAAACCAGCGGATGTCGCGCTAAACAACAGCAGCACGTTTAAGCTTGATCAGCTGTTGTTAGAATTTATTTAATATTAATTTCTAGTATCAGCTGATGTTTGCTGGAGCCACAGCTGTAAAGCTGCTGGTCATGATATCGGTTTGGATATGTGGTGAGAGGGAAACATGAAGATGATACCAGGAGATGTCCTTACTGAACCATCAGAGCTGAACAGGTGATGGAGAAACAGGTTTACCTTTTAGGTCACATGAATGAGTTGAAGGGAAGTTATGAACTGTTTCTGAGAGACAAATAACACCAGGATCCTTTTTTATGTAGCTGACAGCTGGTAACTGTGCAGGGGCGGGTCTAGGAAAGTTTTGCCAGGGGGGCATGTAGGGCATTAACAGGGAAAGGCACAAAGAAATACTTTTCTTTCTTATTCTCATTTAAAATACCTAGCTTTTATTAAATAATTATCTAAATCTTACAACCAAAGTTTTTATCTGACGTAAAATGTATAGAAATCATACATATACCAACAAGACTATACATCACTGTCACAACAGGGTTTGTTTTCAGTCAAAGTCTTTATGGCTTTAATACCTGGTGGGTCGGTCTGTAGTGAAAATGCCCAATTTTTTTGTCCCAGTCCAGCCCTGCAGGTTAATACTGGCAGTGTCACCATGCCAGCTGACTGTATTTCATCATCAGCCAGTGTTGTTCTGTATCAATATTACCAAAGTTTACCATAAGGCAGCATAGAAAGTATTTACTTGCTTTCAGGTTTTATTCAAATGTTAGTCTTTTCATTTGTTTCCCCACTTTTTTCCTGTTTCAAAATCAAACACCAGTTTGTGAGAAGATTATCTTCTTTTTTTAATAAGCAGATAAAGTTTTACATTGGAATTGGCTAATTTGTCAATTGTATGTTAAAAATGTTCGTATTTTAATATTCAAAAATGTTTTTGCCCAAAACATATGTGCACTATATGTCAGTAAAAATACTATGTAAATATTGATGTCCTTGACTGCTGAGTAAACACTGACAAAGCACTGATTGTATCTCTTGTACTTTATCAACGCAGTATCTAAAAACTTTGCACCGTAGTGGTTAAAATCTCATTCTAATAAGAGTTAAAAGTGCATTTGGTTATTAGGTTTATAGGATTATTGAATTATGGTTAAGGGTTGGTAGAATTTTTTTTTTAAACATTATCTGCCAATTAAATCTGCCACCCTTCTCCAAATCTGTGCCCCTACCTGGCCCCCCCAACAAAAATTTTCTAGACACGCCACTGGTGGGAATGTTAGGTTTAAAAGAACTAAGGCGAATAAGTAGAGTAGAAAAGTGCTATATAAGTACCAGTCCATCTATTATTTAATAACTAGACAACACCTCAATATGCATTTTCCTACTGAATTCCACTATTTTTCCCATCCTAATAAATACCGCATGATATTCACTTTGTAAATTACATTTCCATTTAAAGTAAAATAGTAAATAAAGCATGTCAAAGGGAAAATCCCTCTGCAGACTTACAGTGAGCACTGAAGGAAGTGAATGTAATATCTGAATGTATAAAGCGGGACATGTTTTGGGAGTAATGCCCGGCAGGTGTTAACGTGTTTGTTTGTGGTCAAATTTAGTCACACCAATGGAGTCACAGCAGAGCGAGATCGATATTAGTAACTGAAGCGTACCAAGATCAAAGTGAAGGTCGAGTACGCCAGTGTGCCCCACCAAACCATACACACTCTCTTTACGTCCCCATCACACCTTCTTCTGAATGTTTAATGCACCATGTAACTCCCCATATGAAGACTGTTTACTGGTGTGTAAACAGAATGCTTTAAAGGATGTGTGCAGATGTTGTAACAGGGTTCACATTTTAGCTATGTCAGGGATGTGGCATCCAGCTTGGCATTTAACTCTGTGGTCCAAAGTTAAGTGTTTCATCAGCCACGGCATGAAAGGGGTGGTCTTGGACTTTAGCACCGACACTCACGGTCCCTACTCACTTTGTTTATTCCCATCAGTGAGATTGAGAGTTTTAATGCTTCCACAAGCATCTGGACATGTTGTTATTACATTTGGTTCACATTTCATAGTAAATCTTTGCGCACTAACATTAGAGACTTATGCTGGAGCATTTAAATCGAAAATAGGCCTCAGCAGAGCCTCACCACAGCTATAGATGATATAGTAGCAAGGCCATGAAGTGGAGTATTGAGCCACTGTATTTGTATTACTGAACAGGTTTTGTTAAAATCAGCGGTTGGTTTGGCATGAACATTAATAGGAGGTTACCAGGATGCCATTTTCACGCATGTTCTCCCTTGAGACCTGTTTCGGCAATTGCTCACACTTCTGCCAAAAGGGCAGCAGCTGCACAATCAAAACATATCTACCAGGTTTATCACATCATTCTCTGGGAAGTTGCCAAAGCTGGCTCTGTCCTTCCTAACACATGACCCCAAAAAAGAAAAAAAGAAAAGGAAAACACACCTATTTATAAACCTGTTTTATTTTACGTCATCTCCTGTGTTAGAGCAATGGCACTGAAAATACTAGAACTGCAGGCAGCTTAAGAAGAAGCATCCCCCACCCCTTTCCCCTCCAACCAATGATTACATGAACTCTGCGCTCTGCGTTTGTGTGCCGACGTGCTTGACATAACATGCTGGATTCTAGCAGCAGGAGCAGCAGTGGCAGAGAAGATTACTGTGGAGCCAGACACCAGCCCTGGCAGGATTGGGCTACTGAACGGCCAACTGCTGCCTCGCGCTGCCTTCTGGGAAGCAGAAATGTGGGTCACACTAGAGGTGCTAAGATGAGATCAGATGGGTCCCCTCCCCACCCGCCTAATCTAAATCCACAAGCCCGGACCAAAGATGGTCTGGCTGCTGATGTGTTGAGCTTCGATTTGGTTTAGTTTGTTATATAATTCTTCACCTCACAGGACTTCTGGTGGGAGTGTGGTTGATGAGTAAAAATTCAATCTCAAGCTGCTGTTTGTCTTGCTTTTTTAGACCTGTGGCATTATTTCAAAACCCCTTTTGATTCCAAAGCCACCAACTTTTACTTATTACTTCTAGACAGCAGATCTGTATTTGTTTGTTGTTTCTCCCCCTGTCCATCTTTAATCTTTCTTCTTTGCTGAATCTAAAATTTTGTCTACACCAATTTCCCACGCACTCACCTTTGTCCCGCCCACACTAATGATGCGATACACGTTGCGGGTAGCATCGTAGAAGAAGGACACTGTGACAGCATGCTTGCTGGCCGGTATCCAGTTCCTCTTGGTGGTGGGGTCGATTTGGAAAACATGGGCCCGGGCGCTGAAGATCGGCTGCTCCCTGAAGGAGGAATCACAGAGGGATGATGATTAGATGCTGTGAGAAGGGAATGTCAAAGTAAAAATCCCTCTGCAGACTTAAAGTAATGTGCACTGGCACTGAAGGAACTGAATGTAAAGTCTAAATGTATAAAATGAGCATCGAACCATTAAAATATGGTCCATTAATAAAACCGTTTTGCTTAAAAATCCTTTCTTGTTTGCATGAAAAACACAAATCTGTCTTTTTTTTTTCATAACAGGACATCTCTGTCTCCCCTGTCATCCAGGGACAGATCATCCTTTGGCTATCTCCCACTATTTTTCCTGCGTCATCCACCAGTCAAACAGGGTTAGCTGGCAAAGCATGTTGACTAGAACTCTCTGAACCCTCTCCCGAGTCGTCACCCTCCACGCTCTGATCTGCGCCTGGCAGGTTTTGCTCCGATGTATCCTGGATACGAGGTAAATATATCAAAGCAACACAGTCAGTGGTGCCGGGAGGTGGTTTAGCCACTGCCCTGTGGTGTGAACAGCAGCACTGCTAACCCCTCCTTTCTCCTCAGCAGGGGTGAAAGTGAGTATCACAAGAAGACAGCCTCTGTCATTCACTGGTATAGAAATGCAAATCAGAAGAGCTGCTATGTAGTAAGATAATGAAATAGTTCAAAAAAAGGACGTGCATTCTTTAACGCACTATAGCTATTTCCAGTGGAACTGCATTATTTTGGCTAGTCTTGGTGCAGTGACCTCATTGCAAATACAAAAACCAACAATGGTTTCTCTGGATGCATTTCATGTAGACATGGTTGAGATAACCTGCTATAGCTCACAATGACCATCAGAATGGAGAAAGGTGCTTAAAAAAGGGACTTTGCTGTTGGTGCCAGACAGGCTGATCTGAGTATTTCGGAAACTGTTGATCTACTGGGATTTTCCCACACAATAATTTCTAGGGTTTACAGAGAATGGTCTGAAAATATCCACTAAGCTTGTTGATGCCAAGGTCAGAGGAGAATGGCCAGCCTGCTTCAATTCTGACCCTACCTGGGGGGCAACATTAATTCAAATAATCACTCATTACAACCAAGTTAAGCAGAAGAGCATCTCTGAATGCATAACACATCTAACCTTGAAGCAGCTGGACTACAGCAGCAGAAGCCCAACCCTTTCAACCATGTTCCAGTCTGATAATAAGCCATGCTGCAATTCTGCTTTTCAGTCACATTAACTCTCTGCTGCCTGCGGCTTTTATGCTTCCTGATTAAGACAGGAAACAGCATAAAGGTCAGCCCGCTGTGACCTCTGCAGAAAATGGTAAAAACAGGTCATTATTTAAGCCCAGGGGGAATAAAGCTACTAACCAGTTATCAGAAAGTCAAGGGACTATCAAATAATCTGTCATATTTATGTTATTCTTTATTTTCCATGAAGCCCATGAGTCAGTCAATAAGGTCATTGATGTCAAACAATCATAAAGTGCTAGTTTTACACAGAACATAAAATGGGTAAGAGTGAAGGTGGACCTGCTATTAACTCTAATATCATCCCATCACTGCCACGCTTTCACCTTGCCTGAGGTGACGAGCTCTGCCACATAATATCTGGCATCCGACCGAACAACACGGACCGCTTTGCAAACAGAACGAACCAGGAATCAACCAAACGGACAAACACAGGCTGCAAACGTGTTTGTGTCAACATGTTTAGTTTCCTCTCTCAGAAAACGTTTGAAACACAAAGGTGGTCAAACTAGTGTATGTATATGCTGAAAGAAATGAACAGTGTAGTTTTTATGGCAGCTGCATTTTAACAGAGACAAAATATGAAACAAAAACCTTATGTCTGGAGCTGCATGCATGATTTTGACAAATGGGGTGAGGATGATTGTTGAGGAAGGTGGTGGATCAGCCCAAAGCTCCACGGGAAGAGATTGTTAACGATCTGAAGGCAGCTGGAACTGCAGTCACCAAGAACACCATTGGTAACACAGGATGCTGCAATACATTGAAATATTGCAGCACCTGCAAGTTCCCCTTCTCAAGAAGGCACGTGCACACCTCTGTCTTCAGTTTGCCAGTCACAATCTCGATTTAGAGAAGGTTTGCGAGAAAACCAATATCGAGCTCTTTGGAAGAGAAATGCTGAGTTCGACTAAAAGAACACCATCCTCTACAGACAAGCACAGAGGTGGAAACAGATGGGGCCATGTACCATGAAACTGTGAATACTGCCAAAGCACCAAAGGAGTGGCTAAAGAAGAGGTCATAAAGTGGTGCAGCCAGGCTCCAGACCTCAATCTTACAGAAAACGGTTGGAGGGAGCTGAAGCATCAAGCTGCATAGCAGCAGTCAAGAATTTCACTCACTGATCTGCAAATCAATTATAACTTTTATGTGATGTTTACTTTTCTTGTCGAATGAAGTGATTCACCAGGGGATCGAATAATTATTTCCCCCTCTGTATAGTCTGTTAACTGAACAGCAGAACAATTCAATTACTTGACCTTCATCCTCAGTAGAGGGGGTGGCCTACTTAATGGAGGTCTCTAAGCATGATAACAAAGCCTGGGAGTGATTAGACAGGAATTAGTGTGTTCATCCTGAGGCGTAGCTCTGACCTCTGTCACTAACTACAATATCTAAAATCTGTTTCACCTGGTTTCTTTTGATCTAAATCTTCTAAGAGAAATGTTAAACACTACACAGTCTGATTAATAAAAAAGGGAGTGAGGCAGCAATAGGAAATATCTACATTAACGTGAGTGAAAGTAGGATTTTGTCATGGTAACACCTGCTCCCCTAGGATGGCCCCAGAATCTATGCTTCTCCTCCCAATCAGCTGAAAATGGTTTTAAATAAACTAAGCTGGGGCCACATGGGACTACATAACAATATGTCTTAATTTAACAGATTCATTAAGTCTGAAATGAAACCAGAGCGCTGCTCCAGATGTGCTCCACAGCCAACATCAGCAGAGCAGTGATAAATGTTCATATGCAGCCTTACTACTACAGTTTTAAACTCACTACAAATGATTGCTTTAAATCAAAGCTTAAGTCCCCCTGATCTGATAACAAGATCTCAAAGTATTTGTGTTAGATTTATGTAAAGTGTCTGCCATCCCAATGTCACATGCAAGTACAAGAAATCTAAATAGATAAATAAATAAATAAATATTAAAGGACAAGCTGGTAGATGGCCATACCTTTCTCTGTGGTGAGGAAACATCTTAGAAGATCACCAAGACTTCTTTTCTGTAAAAGAAAAGACTGAGGATTGGTTAGACAACTGTTAACGTAAATTACTTTAATAAAAAATTATACCAGAAAAAAAACCCCAGAATAATCATAAAAGTTTGTCCCTGTAGTTTAACATTTTTCCCCGCTCTTAATTCTTACTTAAAGTCTAGTTAAATCTGTGTCGTGGATAGAGAGGCGCTTACCCCATTTCGGTGTAAAACCTCGTCGAGTCTGTTATCTAACAATATTTTGCGTCCTGAAACTGCTGCTGCTGTCCCAGTTGGTCTCCTCTTCCTTTCAGTCACAGCTACCAGATGCTTTATTCTTGCTTTATTCTCCAGGGGGGGGGGGAGGTTTCACCGCAAGGCGCTGCACTCCGCCTGCTGCAGCCCGCCAAGTGGCACCGTCCTGCCCCGAGCAGCTCGCAGAGTCAGAAGCCGGGGAGAGCAGAGCTGCTGCGGACGGCAATGGCTGAAGTGACCGCGGGCTGCTCCGAGTCCATCTTCGTCCTGCCACAGAACACGGGACCTCTTTGTTTCCTCGTCTTTCACTGCTTATCCTGTACGGCCAAACCTCTCTGTTCTCCCCTTCAGTTGTTGGCTCTTCATCCGGCCGGCTGTTCGCATTCAACAGCCGGCTGTATAGTACCACCTGCTGGCTCTGCAGCCTCCAAACACCCGCTCCAGCTGTGTGTGACAGTCAGGTATGGAAACTATGTCAACGCGCCTGCATGTGTGCAGTGCAAACCGGAGCTTTAAGGTCTGCCTTGACCTAAAAAAGAAAAAAAAGTGAAGAGTCGTGCAACAGCCCATTTAGGACCTATTGGTGTAATGAGATTTTGCAATATGAGAATCCTCCTGTTGTTTTGCCCTCTTAAGCAGATTAAAGAGAACTCCACATGCTAGTAATTCATCTCACAGGAGAAATAAAAGACTCAAATCAAGCTGAATGAGCAAAAAGAAGCAAACTTTAATTTTCCAAGATTATTAACACAAGATTTTCTTTTTGTGAGTACACTTTTTAAGCACCAACATCAGTTAGTGGGAAGAAAACAAAAACAAAAAACAGTGCAGCAAACATAAAAACATTGTTCACTTCAGCTTTAAACAGCAATAAGCCAAACAAGGTCACAGCAAAAGTACAGAGGAAGAACTCAAAAGTTAGCCTCAGTTCATAAGACATGCAAAAACCACGTGTAGGCTTGAGATGTTTTGTATGTTGGTGATTTTTATGTAAAAGGTAAAGCAGAGCAGTTTTCAAAGTTGAAGATGTGGAGTCTAAGAATAATTTAGAGCAAATCTACAGATATATAAATGGGGTCAGACTATTAATTTGATGTCCTACACAGCATAAAGACACACCTACTTAACTTGACTATTGTAGCATTAAAGAAAAACCAATAATTCACGCTTCGCAGGTTTCATTCCTGTGGATGCCTTTTCTCTTTGGCAGCCTGAGCACTCTTCACCACACGCTCTGCCCTCTTAGCATCTACAACAGGATGTTAAAATTATTAAGACGCTTTGGCTCAGAGTGGACAATCCAAAGCCATTACCGCTCAGAAAATGACAAAGTTCTTCAGTATAGTGGATTCAACAACATAAAAAGGAAAGCTTTTAGCATCACATGGATAACATGAGGCGGTGAAAGATACTGATGTAAGCTTCACTAGTGCGAAACGAGAACTTACAACACCGAGTACTGAAACAAAGATACAAAGTTCATCATAGACCAAACTAACTGCTCTGTCCTCAACATGATTGTACTACTGCTTTAACAGTTTCACACTCTTCTATAGGTTAAAGACTAACAAAAAGCAAAGAAAATCAAGAGGAATGGGGGGTGTGGGTGGGTGCTTATCTACATAAATGTTAAACTTGGGTTACATGTGTTCGTAATTTGAAGGTAACTTCACCTAAGATGTGTAACCTCTAAATGTGTCATCAGTCGACTTCTCAAATGCATCATCAAAACATCTGTGTCCAACGTGGTGAAACCAAGTTGTCCGTTGTACAGTTGAGCCTTACATGTTTTCACCCTCCTTTTCAGTGAGCATTCATGTCAAGTACTCCACCACGTGTACCATTTACACCTCTGTCTCACCGTCTGCATGTTTTATGACGTCTGACTTCAGGGCAAGGCTCTTTGGGAAGTTCTGCCCTCTTGATTCGGCTTATCAGGCGCTTTCAGCTATATGTGCTTGGCGACTGCTATCTGCTAGCTTTAGCAGCTTTGGGGGAGGGGTCAGCAGAAAAGAATGACCGCTTTATTCAGTTACAAGCTGGTTACAGTGCCTTCACTCGTCCTTTTGCACTATTAAAAAGACACAAAGAAGAACAACAAAACAAAACAAAAACAAAAAACAAAATTATCTCACGATCCGCAGGTCTTTGGAGCTCAGATTTGGAGACAAAAATGTTTTTCTTTTTTACGTTTACACATTTAAGAGCTTCTTCCACCACTTTGTTCTTTGCAGACCACCTAGGGAAAGACCCGCCTTGAAAGATGGCCAACTACACTAGCTTGCGTCACTGAAAACCCTCAATGAAAACAGCCTTTATTTAGAAAACTTTCCAACTCAAAGCTGAGAAAGCAAAGCAAATGACCCATAACTGGTTAGTCCTCAAATTTCTTTTAAACCTCTGAGGCACAGCACCACAAGCATTTCTGAGTTCTGTTGAGATGCCAAACGTTTCTCCCGGTTGCTTAAAAATGTGATCAAATGCAGAACCTCGATTCAAGCTTTGAGTTTAAAAAAGTTGCCATGTCAACTGCTTCAAGAGCTGCGTCTCCATTTATTTTTCTCTCTCACTCCAAGTCACAGTGGACGTCCTGTTGTTAGCTTGGAGGACTTGTGTGAGACACCTCTTCTCCTTCTTTCTCAGCTTTTGGAGCAAGAATCCCAACCACACCGCCTGGAGATCCGAGGGTTCGGGGGCACGCGAGGGACAAGATGACGCAGTCGGCCCCTTTCCCCTCTCCAGAATGCCTCAGATCTTTTCGCCCTCCTCGACCTGTTGAAGGTCTCACCTCTCCCAACTGCGCCGCTCCGAGGACAACAGCTTTCTCCTTTGCTATGTCTTCGCGTGTGAGCAGCAGTGCCTTCTCTCCTCTACCAGTCTCCCACTCTTTCCGTCTTGCTCTCGTCCTGTCCAGCTCTACTCCCATTTTTACTCTCACTCTTGTGATTGGTTGGTTTCTCACGGTCTCTCTCCTGTTACTTTCACACAGTGGTGCTTCGGTTGTAGCAGTGGAAAACGGGTATCCATGTTTGTTCTTTTTTGTTATTACCCAGATTAAAATACCAATGAACTAAGCTTCACACAGGCCTAGCTCCTTTCCTGCAACCTGCAAGACAAACACACTTGTTTCAGAGAACATTCATTTAGCTTTTCAGTGCACTGCAACATACACATTGTATCAGACTCTGAAATTAATCCAAGTCTCTTAAATGTTAAATAAAAAGTTGGAGAAACCCGTTAGTAAGTTCAGCTTAACATAAAGATAAAAACGGCTTGCCTGATGTGCAAGGGCAACAAAACCCACACAACAGCACATCGAGCTCTGGCACGTGTGTTCAAAGTTAAAGTTAGTTCTAACCTATGTGTTAAAAGCTCATGATAGCATAATTTAATCAAAAAAGTTGAACTACTCCTTTCATTTTAGTGAGTCATCTTAGCCCACAGTGGAATATCTTACAGTCTAGTACTGGGACAGTCCAGTCACACCACCATGGTAGGCCCGCTCCCCCTGGTACGTGGAATCCTGGGACAAAGCCACATCAATCTGAGACTTGAACTCATCTCCAAGGTAACTGTCCTATAACAGGACAAACAAAAAGAGATCAGTCAACAGTTATTCCTTCATTTCCTTCCATGCAGTAGAGAAATCTTGGACATGTTTTTAAGAGAAAATCTGGGCAAATGCTGGACTAGGTCAGAAACAGTTTTTCAGATAAACAAACCAACCTGGGAGAGTTCAGGCTGGGAGAGCCCAGGCTGGCTCATCTGTGACGGCTGGCTCATGTTAATGTAGCCCTGCGTCAGAGGGCCCTGGGAGAACGGCTGGGAGCCCTGGTCCTGGCTAGTCTGGCTTGTAGTCATTTGACCTCCATGCTGTCCGCGGTCTGTTCCACCGCTGTGGTTTCCACGGTTTCTTTGACGGCCACCTCGAGTTCCCCCACCTCCTCCGCTGCCCGATTTGCCCTTTAGACCGCCGCCGCGACCTGTTCGTAGATCAAGTCGGGTAACAAAATTCCATTAAACAATTCCTAGCTGCCTTAAGGGGAAACTGGAGGTAGCATGACAAATTTATGACTTTCTCACCTGCTGTAGGTCCATTCACCTGTCCCAAGTATCCTGGTGGAGGAATTGGAGGCATCACAAGGTTGAAGGGGATCGGGATGTTCATGGAGGACATGGGATTGGCACCTGTGCCAATCATACCGATCTGGTCATGCGTCTGGAAATACATGTTGGACGAACGCCCTGCAGTAGTACGCATGTTAAATGCACTTAGTTAATTATACTTTTTCAGTTGGGGGAAAAAGGTGTGTATGGGGTAAGAAAGACATCTCACCGTTGCTGCTACGATCATAAACAGATCCAGGAATGAGGGCCTCCCTCGCATCATACATAGCTGTGCTCATGAATCGGCCACCCTAAAAAAGAAAACAGTAAGAAAGCTCATCTTTGCGTCTTTGCAGTGATGTATTATACTGGTTTATTTTTAGTCCTCAGTACAAAAGCAACAAATATTCATAATGTAAAAAACAACAAACAAACAAAAAAACTTTACTTTAGCATCAAAAGCACTGTGTGTGTAACTAGCACACACACACACACACACACATAAACTCACAGGGTTGATGGTGTTCACCAGCTTGCGGGGCTTGCTGAATTGCATGAGGCTCTCCCTCAGGTTGTTGAGTGGGCCTTCAACCAGGACCTTCTGCTCCTTGTAGTAATTGAGCAGGTGGTTCCACAGAGGCTGCTTGGACAGGGCTTTGGGGTTTCCCACAATGATCACGCCATATCTGTGACAGAGCAAAAGACAGTAACAAATTAGGGCACGTTGTCCTCACAGTGATGGTTTCAAAAAGCTGGTGAGGTTTCTTGCATTACCTGGCCCTGGTGAGTGCCACGTTAAGACGTCTGGGATCATTGAGGAAGCCGATGCCCTGGTGCTCGTTGGCCCTCACGCAGGAGAGGATGATGAAGTCTTTCTCTCTCCCTTGGAAAGCATCAACACTGGCTATTTCCACCTCCTGCACAAAGTATGAAGACATTCTTGGGTGAGGCGTTTTATATTTTATTCCAACACTAAACACAAGTGCCTGAAATTCTTTGGTCCTGTGTCCTGCGTAGGTGCTACAACAAGTGTTTGGCCTCTCCTTTAAGGATGCTGGTATTTCATTAGTTTAGACTGAATCAATTTAACATTCATTTGAATTTTGAATGAAACATTTCTCAGTCTACCTGGTAGAGTTTGGTGTGGAGGGAGCCACTGAACTGCATGTACTGGACCAGATAGGACCTCTGACCCTCATAGGGAGTGATGATACCAATCTGATCAGGTTTTGCTCCAGCCTTCAGCAACCTCGTTGTTATTTTCTCCACATTGGCTGCCTCAGTCCTGCATGAACAAGTAGAGTGAGTAGAATGATTTTTCTTTTGAATATAGAAAATCTGAAGTAACACAGGAATCTATTAACCTTGACTATAAACAGATGAGACATCACTTCAAGCATACAGTGTTTCTGAACACCTAAGTCATCTACTTTATATCAGGATTGTTCGAAGTGATTCAGAAAATTTATGTCTGTCAAATATTGGCTATTTTCAGGCATCATTTAGGCACTAAAAGGCAGACACAGGCAACAGAGTCCAAGAAAGTTGGCACCTGTTCAAATAAGATGTTCCAGAGCTAGCAATTTCCTCTTGGCCTTGGGTGACATAGAAGAACATCGGCTTGTCTGGTTGGGGCCACTGGAAGTCGAAGCCTTTTTTCACACGGTCCGCTGCAGAAAGAACAAACAGATTATGGTGTGCAGTCTGGTACACTTAATAATCACATTAATAAGCTGGATATGATTAGCGACAGGCTGTGTTACATCTATGAGTCAGCTGCCAGATGACTACATTTTAGAAGAGCATAAAAAACAAATGCAAATGTTTTACAGCCTAGAGTGGGTTTTAAAGAAATATCCAACACATAAAGTGTCACATAAAGCAGCATATACAGACGGTAAAGATCTTTATTTATTTACTTTTAAGTGTCTGTACTGGTAAGAAATGAGGAAATGTGAGGTTGTATGTCTTTCCATCTCACCAGCAGTGACTCCGTTCTGCAGAGAACCCTCATAAAAGATGTTGGAAGGGAAGGCACTGAGGGCCGGGTGCATGCGGTACTGGACCTGCAGACGGATTGGTCGGATCCCCAAAACTACAAGACGCTCGAACAGAGACTGGGACAGACCTGCTTTAGCTGCCTTCTTACACATCACCACAGGTCCCAGCTGGCAGTGATCACCCACAAGAATCAACTACGAAGAAAATAAACACGTCGTTACAAATTGCAGCAGTTTAAGCTGATCACCAATACTGCAGATTACTGATCAAGTGTTATTTTCACTTATGGAGCTCCTACCTGCTTGGCTCCAAGGACTACAGGCACCATGCACTCTGGCTCGGTGGCCTGGGTGCTCTCATCGATCAGGATAGATCTGAACTGCATCTTGGCCAGACGAGGATCTCCTGCCCCAACGCATGTACAGCAGATCACGTCAGCATTCTGGCAAAGAGAAAAGAGAGAAAGTTGAGTTTCATTATGATGAAGTATCACTTGTTTTTTTTCCTTAATAAACCATCACAACAATAAATAATATTTTAGTAAAAAGTTAATGGAAAGTCTCACCATACAAACTATGACAAAAAAAATATGGATGAATACACATTACTGTGCCTAGCACTGTCATAAACAGGACATATTTAGAGTTCAGCAAGTCCAAATGACACACCATAAGCAACTCTCTCTCAGCAGTGCGCCTCAGAGCTCTGTAGCGCTTCTCATCTGAGGAGGACAGCTCTCCAGTCTCATCCTTCAGCTGTTGGAGTTTCTGAAGCTCTGGCATACTGCAGGCATGAACACATTTATCAGAGTGTGAGATCAGTGATGTGTTTGTGTGCAAAGATTGTGTGCTGCTCTGACACAAACTGTTATAATACAACATCATAATCTTAGTTGTGGTTCCCCTAAACAGTTTTGATTGATTGATTGAATCTTTATTTTGAACATGTTGAAAAAGTATAAAAAAAAATAGAATTAAAAGAGACAAATGAACAAAGCAAACAAAAGGAAAACGAGGAACCACAACTCCAAATAACGTCCATGTTCAAAAAGGAGCAGGAAGAAGCATAAGCTTATTTAATCCCACCCCTTTTCCACTATCTAGTATCAATAGACTACAGAAATACCTCCTTGCAGTTTTAGACTGCCTGTGTAAAACTAAAGCATGTATGGTAGTTTTATTGAATCAATACAGACCAACAGCTAGTCCAACTCTTTAAAAAGAAGACAAAACAGGCTAATCACAAATGCACAAAAAAGATAGACAGATATGTGTTACCTGTCCATATTACGGGTCTGGTTGTGCAGAGCCAGGAATGACACTGGTGAGTCTATGGCCTCTCTGCTCTTGGCACAGAGTCTCACCACCTTGAGCCCTGTTTGGTGAATCTTCTCAGTGAGCTGATCAACTGCAATATTACTGGGAGCACAAACCAGCACAGGCCTGGGAAGACAATTTTAAACCGTATTAATGGTCTTTTTTTCTAATTATTTATTTCAGCCAGGACTAAGGTCATAAAGACTTCAAGGAATATTGTAAAAAAAATAACATTAAGTTAAATGTAGAGTAAATAAAGAATAAAACAGAAAGGTGGCATTACAAAAAAGACTAGAGTCAAGTTTCGTACCCATTTCCTTGTCTGGCCAGGTGGTACACAATGGTGGCAGAGGTGACCGTCTTTCCTGTGCCAGGTGGGCCCTGGATCAGACTGAGGGGGCGCTGCAGCACTGTTTTCACAGCGTACACCTGCATCACAAAACAAAAAAATCCATGTGATCTCTGACAGGACAAAGTCCAAGAGGCCAGGTAGCAAGCAAAACTCATTTCAGTCATGTAACACGCCTTCTTCTCCAACTCACCTGGGAGTGGTTAAGGTCAGGGAGGCCTTGAGCAGTGAAGCGTTTGGGCAGCTGGCACTTGATGACCACATCCTCTACCTCATGTCCCAGCAGTTTGTGGTAGATGTAACCAGACACTGAAGTCTCATCCACAGCAAATGTCTTCAGAGCACTCTGCATCCTGAAAAGAAAAACATTTTTTTTTAACAAAACACTGTTATTGTAACTGATACAGAACTTTAGGTTTCAGGTCTTTATTGCACTAATCACATCAAATACAAGAGTGCACAGATTTGAAATACCTATCAAAGGAAGTGGACTTCCACACAAAGTCCACCTGAAAGATGTGAGGGATCTCCACTGGAGCCCCGGCACTGCTCCTTAACTCGATGGCTATTTCATCACCATAATCTGAGACAGAAGGTCAAGGAAACAGCTAACGCTTCAATATGTACTGGAGTAACAAAAACATTTCATTTCTGGCACTGTATGTCTTACCCAGATTATTCCCCAACTGGACTCACAGATATTCCTAATGATACATTTTAGATAACTTCCTATTTTAAAAGTGCATCCATCCCAAACTCCAAAATTCCAATAATTTATGAGCGGTCTCTCACAAGTACTGAGGGACAATCACAGTCTTCTTCTGCATGTAAAATTGTAAGCAGCAGCTACTCTGTCCTTTAATGAAATGCAAACCCAGCTGCACAACAGTGCATGTAGAATGTTTTGGGTTTGGAAGAAGTGAATAAAAAGGTCTGCATGAAAGTTTTACATAACTTTTGCCTTTCTGCAATTCATTTTTGAATGCAAGTCATGCAAACACTGCTTTGCATTTCTGGTTAAAACACCTAAAGTGATTCAGTCTCTACTTCGTGTTAGTTTCATTAACACTAAATGTTCAAACTGTGGAGGAGAGTCACTAAAAATGCAATGATCCACAGCCTTGGATTGTACTTGTGGTGTAGTGTAAATTAGAAATTATCCTGTATAAACAAGATCTAAATATAGAAATTGTTTCCAAAATACACTGGAGCATGAAGGAAGACAAGTTTGTTTATATGGTTGTAGTTTCACACAGCCGCCACTAGGTGTTCCTAAAGATCCATACATCACCTTACCTGTAGTTTTAAATGTGTATAAACAGATTATGTGGTTAAACTGCAGTGTGTAGCTTGGGGATGGTATGCCTATTCAAAGTCATAAGGATACTGTCAGGGACTTTGATGACATGTCCAATGCCTTTCCAAGGAGGGGCCAGGTCTCCTTTGTATCTCAGGCAAATTTCATCTCCCTGCATCAGCCGCATATCTAAACAACGGGTGATGAGACAAAATATTTTTTAAAATGCACATTAAGAAAAAAAGAAAAAATCAAAATGAGTGCAAAGGATTATAAAATCATACAACCGAATAAGTTTAAAGAGTGCACACACAAATCACAAAGCAACATAGTATGAAGTGATGGCTGTAAACTTCACAGTGAAACTACTGCTACATACCTGAGTCTGTCTTGGGAAGGGTGAAATAAGCAATCCTCTTCTTATTCAGGCCCAAGTCCCATCTTACTGTGATGTTGTCTTGTGTCTGTTGAGAAATAAATTAATAACAAAATTATAATTAATATATAAATTTATAAATTATATTATAAAAATAATAAATGTAAACAACAGAAACAGCAATGACGCCCATTTTTCAAAATTATCATACACAATAAAAACTATGAGTACGTTTTGGTTACAAAATCCTCAAGAAGTAAATGCAGAAAATCCCTGGCTATAGATCTAAGCTTTTAAGTCATACAGTAAAAAAAAGAATTCACTTACAAACAAAACAAATAGCTAAAGTACTGTGACAAGAAATCATACAAACTGTAATCAAGTTGTTTGTTACCTGTGACTCTTTGAGTTTCTTATCATAGTCAGCTTCCAGCTTCACAAGAGGACCAAAAATGTTTTGGTACTGGTAGGCATCCTCATAGCGAAGCAGGACATGTTGGGGCTCCTCATCTACTCCAGGCTTTTCCAGGTCCTCCAAGGTTGCTGTGGGATTTTCCTACCAAGGAATAATTTTAAAAAAAAAAAAGAAAAAAAAAAAGAAAGAAAGAGAAAAAACAAACCCACCCACCCACATGTCAGATCGTGCATGATAAGATTAAAAATGTGGATAGAAAAGCAAAAAAATATTTAGAGATGGGCAGGTTCCTTTGTGGTGAAAAATAGTAGATTCAAACTAAGAAACATTCCGATAATTTGGTATGTAAGCACAGTGGAATCCATAAATCTTATGATAGATCATTACTATTTTACTGCTTCAGTTTTAGGTTCCTGCATTAGGTCTGCTGGCTCACTACCTTAATGTTAGTCTATTTGAACACATGAATAGAACCAAAGGCAGTATTTAGTACAGTTATATATTTGCAAATATAACAAGTCAAAAACATCTGGAGGAAAAAGATTAATGTTCTAGCACGCACATGAAACAGACAGTGCAGACATTTCCATTACATTATTTGCATAACAGACAGCTGTATAAATTCATCTGGTTAACTGTAACTATATAGATAAGTCTGATCCGCACTCAAATTCGTGCTGTGGAATATTTACATAGTGAAGGTGGTGTGACAGTACCTTCCACAGCTCCTCCAGCTTGTTGATCTGCTGAGCAGTGATCTGGCGTGCCCGGAGCTGCTCCTGTTCTGAGGGAATTTTGACCAACCAGGAAAGAAAGCAGCGGTCCTGGATTAAAGGCTGCCACTGTGAGCTGTCCCAGTTGATGTCTTTCAGGCTACTCTGGCTAGCACATGGCTGCCTGTGTTAAAATCAAAACAAAAAAGTCAAACATAATTTGTTTAAATGACCCCTATGGGTGAACAGTCAGCTACTCAGGTTTTGCCCTTACCTGCACAGTAACACCACAACTGAGTCAGCCTTGGCAGGAATGAAGCCAAGCAAGAAGACGTTGCGACAGCCACAGTTGTAGCACTCCAAAACCGTTTCCCCCAGGGGGCCATCTTTATGCAGGGTCACCTCCTTGGACTTTGCCCTCACCAGGTGGTTAACAATGTGGCTACAAGTGAGTAGAATAGCAATTAAGGCACTAGCTGGAAAAAAAAGCAAGACTGTGCATTCAGTACACTAATAATTCTTACTTTCCAAGTCTCAGCTCAACATGTTCTAACCATGCAATTGTCGTCTCAAAACCCCACTGTGCAGTGACAGAATTATGAAACCTGATTTGTCTATAATGTCAAAGCAAATACACTGTGTGTGTTTACTAGAAGAGCTGAATGAATAGGGAATGCTTTGTATGACAGAGGTGATCCACAATAGTCTGGTTTTAACTGTAACAGTTCAGGAAATAATACAGTACTAGGTTAAACAGTTCTTTACTTTGGATTTCAAAATTAAACATTAGCCTAAGTGGCCTTTCACAGTCAAACAATCTTCTTTGACTTCTGCCTTAAGTCAACAATGAAACTATAGTCATCCATTTTTAATAGCTGTTTCACAACAAAACAGAAACTCATTATTACAGTCACTGTACTCGTCTAACTAAAGGATAGCGCACCTGTAAAATGATCCCCTCAAGTGTTATTTAGTTAAGACCTAACATAGGATGGAGCAAAAAGAGGCTGGTAAGTGAGTGCATCTTACCTGCCAGAAGTGTTTCCACGGCCGTTGCAAAACCACTTCTTGCTGGTGTTGCAGTAGACCACACAGGCTGGATCGTGAATCCCACAATAACTGAAGGAGAGTCAAAATTGAACAAGAAATGCAAAGCATTTTTATATAAAAGACCACACAGAAAAAAGAGCCAGAAAACAGGGAAATTGCACTTCCCCAACTTATACTCTTACAAGACCTCTGGTGTGGCAAACCCACATATTAAAACCAAAAATCAACTGGCAGTAGCCTTTTACAGCTGTGTAAAGCAACAATGCATGCACAATAAATCCAAACTGCAAACAGAGACCATAAAACAACAAAATAAAATGACACAAGCAATGGATGACAGGCAATTCAGAAACATTAGTCTGGTCCTTTACCTGCAAGCATGCACAGGAAGGTCCTTGGTATAGTAAGTGTCCTCCTCATCCTCCTCAAAGTTCAACTCTGCCAGTAATTGGCTGGCCTTCACAACAGGGTCGTCTCCATTCTGTAACACACCATCAGGGCCATTGACCTGAGGAGACAAACGAATTTAAGAGTCATGAAACGAAACTTATTGTCGACATTATGCATTATATGCCACAGGATCACACATCGTCAACTGATACTGGAAAAGATGGGCGCCAAACTGGGCAGTCAACCAGACCGATGAAGTCTTATGTAATGTAATTTTTCCACAGCAGCAGTCATACTGTCCCATCATTAAACGGACTGTTGACAGTATTAGAATAATTGCCTCTACTGACCAGTGATTGTTATTTTTCAGTGACAATGTATTCAGTGCATATAACTACAAGTAAGAGAAATAAATAACTGCCGGTACATATATGTATGGGCATTTTTGCTGGTTTACAACGCAGAAAATTCAGTCTTAGTTCATATAGCAATAAAGTCAAGTGGCTTTACATGCTAGTTATATCGGCATGCTAGCTATGTTAGCCGTGAGCTAAGCTGGCTAGTTGCCGTGCTAGCCATTAGCGGAATAAAAGCATGGTAACGGAGGCAAGGCGTCAGATGCTAACGATGTTGTTAGCCATCGTTAGCTGATTCACGTTTTGTCAACACAGCAGGACCTTCATTCATGCACAGAAACGGCGTGAATAACCACACGAACCTGGCCGTCTAGCTGACTCTGGGTTTGGCCTTGAGTCTGGGTCTGGCTCGGCAGGGTAAAATCGGTGAAGTCGTACTCGGAGCCCTGAGTGTCCGCTCCCAGCAGCTCGGCTTCCTCGGTGTCCAGGAACGTTAGAGTCTGCGAGCTCGGCCCGTACGCCTCGACACTCATGTTTTTCACCCTTTTGTCAGCGGTATTTTGGCTGTTGCTACAATATTCCACAACTGTTGATGCTTCAGATCAAACCGAACAACGGACACAAGCTAATAATAAGAAAATGACAAACAGTGGTGGCAAGAGAGAAAGACAGGGGGAGCCTTGATCGCGGCGGCGTTCCGTTCGTCTTCTCCACCCCCGCTCCTTTCCTCTCATCCCTCAGTACCACTTGTCTCCTATAGGAAGTCACCTGTAGGAAGCGAGAGAAGGCAAGGAGACAAGAAGACAGGTGCCGATAGAATATGGACAGGTGTCAACTGATTGCTCAAATATCTATATATCTATAGATATAAATGTATAGATATATATACTCTTTGAAAAAGTTTATTATTATGCACTGTCAAACTTTATGACTCCATAAACTGTCTTACACTACATTTAACCGTTAAAATTAAATGTTCAAAATTAAAGATAAATCAAGAATGCAGGAAGCACATTTGCAGCATCACAACTTTTATTATATTTTGAATGTATCTAGCAGGAGGACCTTAAAGGGAAAAAACCCATCAGGACTGGTTTGCATAGCCAGCAGGCCCCATGAAAATGCCTTCAAAACAAAAGGTTTTGATTTTATTTATTTAAAAATGTATTTGTTTGTCCTTATTAGTTAACACAGAGAATAACAAAACAGCGTTGTTCTGTCAGAAACATCTGCATCTGTGATACCTTCATCCATCCATCCATTCTCTTCCGTTTATCCAGTTCAGGGTCACAGGGCTGCTGGAGCCTATTCCAGCTGTCATAGGGTGAGAGGCAATGTACGTCCTGGCAGTCTATTGCAGGGCTAACACAGAGAGACAGAGAACTGTTCACACTCATGGGGGAAAATGCCATACAAAACCATGTACAAAACAATACATTTACACAATAAAATACAGTGGACACTTTACTAATGATTATTACAAAAACATGCAAAGACACGATTCAATCTTTTGTAGGCTTGGTTTGTTTTAAGTAGTACTATGATCATACTAAAGTTTCTTTCCAAAAAAGTTGGGATGCTGTGTAAAATGTAAAAACAGCGAAGCATTTGTGTTTAAGACCCACTGATAATGCAGCAGGATAGTGCATTTTGCCCAGATTTTCACTGCAGAAACTCAGAATGGTACTCAGTAGGTTGTATAACCCTCACGTCTTTGTATGCATGCCTGACAAATCCCATGTTTTTAGAGAGAGGATCTCCTTCCAGATCTGAACCAGGGCATCACTGCATTCTGGTAGCGTTGGATGAACTGAAACATAATGTCCCAGAGATGTTCTATTGGATTTATGTCAGATCAGTCAGTGGTATCAATTCCTTTATCTTCCAGGAACTGCCTGCATACTCTCACTACATGAGGCGGGGTTATTGTTGAGCACCCAGGACCCACCACTAAACTGGTTGTACTGAACGATGATACGGGCAGCAAAATGTTCTCCACAGCTTCTCCATACTTTTCCACGTCTGTCACATGTGCTCAAGGTGAGCCTACTCTCAAATGCTTTAATATCTAAAAAACAAATCACACTTGTTGATAGGGAACAAGCGTGATATGGAAGACGAGCAAGTGGTGGCTGCAGAGAGGGGCCGACAGCTGTCAGAACAGCTGGGTAAGTCATTTGGTCAGAATGAAAACTGGACACTGTGTGTGGTATTGTATCACTCTGGGTGTGCATCTCCCATTTCCAGGAATATTTAAGTTTATTCTGATGGCCAAGTTTTGATTAGACTGTTTGTTTGTGAGGCTGTCGTTATGGGAGCAAACATAATGCTTAATATCTGTTTAATGTCCTCTTCAGCTTTGCTGCACTGCATCGTTTCATTTGTGTGTGAAACTGATGTTTGCAAGAGGTTAAAGCTGCAGCAGCTCTTACAGAGAAATGTTATCGTTTTAATGTGTGTTTGGGCTCGTGGCCTTCATCACGGCCATCATAAAATATTGCATTGTTTTAAACAGGATGAGAGGTTGTAACAGTACTGGTGTAGTACAGTGCTGTGCAAAAGTCTTGAGCCATTCCTCATTGCTTTATGTTCTGCTTTGAATGAACCAGAGTTTCTTGTAATGTTTAAAGTGCTCTAGGGTAACGGTTCTCCAGTTTTTTGAAGGTCTTTGAAAGTTTTCCTTTGGACATTGGCTGCTTTTTCACTCATTTTCAGTTGCATCTTTGTACCTGACCATTTTCACAGGACGTTTTTTTCTGTTTTAAGCTACACTAATCTATTAACCATTCAAACAAAAGAATGATTCTAATCTAAGGATGGACCAGTGTTATGTCTGTACATAACAGGCAACTTGGTAAAGAACCAGTTTTAAATTGTGTCTTTAGACTTTGTCAATAGCAGCCTGTTGCAAAAACACATAATTTGTTCCCATTCCTGTAGTTTAATCTATAAAAATGTCAACAGCATAGTTTGACGGGCATAACATCCTCTTGCATCAAGGAGATTCCCAGAGAGCCATAAGCTAAAAACTTGGCACAGTTTCTGCCTGGGGTGCAGTGTTTCCTTAAAAAAAAAAAACTGGGAAAACTGAGCTTGTGGAGTAAAAAGAAGAGGTGGCCTAAAACAGTAGCTACAGCAAATAAACATTATCTGAAAGTCACGTCCTTAAGAAACAGGAAGAAACAGGAAGAAACAGGATTTTTTTTTTATTTCGTTGTACCTGTGACAGTTCTGAAGTGATTCAGTGAGGAACTTACACAGGATCTGGGAGGTGTATCTGACCTTTTAGTTGATCCATCTGCTGTTCACTGAAGCCTCATCAGAAATGGTCTCAGTTGTCAAACGGCCATTCTTTAAAAAAAAAAAAAAAGGAAGCAGGCAAAATAGGTATAATGTTTGCCGTTTTACATCAGGAAGAATGATTCTTGAATAGTTTGAACCATTTCATTTAACCAAATAACAGTTTGTAGTTCCTCCACCAGGTGGGCATTTTTCAAGCAACAATAAAAACTTGTCATTTGCAACATCAGATCTATTTTTTTTACTACATTAAGTTAACCTCCTAAGACCCGAACTCTTCCACGGCATGCATTTTTAATTTCTCTTTGATATTTGGGCATATTGGGGCCCAATGAATGTAAAAACAAAGAATTACCAGATTTTTTTTTACCTTATTTTTGTTTTTATGAAAAATAAGAGCCACATATGAGGATATTTGTTTAAAAGTTTGATAGAACAGTAGCAGTATAATGTCCTCGTAAGTGGATATCAGGCCCTTGTAGAGCAAAATTGAGTATTTTGGTCTAAATAACCCAAAATGTGATGTCCACATATGTGGACGCCAGGTCCTTGGAGGTTAAAATATAGGGTTTTAATACACACTGTTGTACTTTATCAGTTACTAATTGCTATGAGGTCCAACCAGATTATAGCATTTATGAGGTTCACATAAATCCTTGCACTTTCTTCTGCTATGGTATTTTAACGATTTTCCATCAGGGAAGTCAAACTCATTTTACATTGGGGCCCACATGCAGCCCACTTTGGTCCTAATAGTGCCAACTGTGAAAACTGTAAATAAGTTTAACCATACATTTAATCCCAGTGTTATCTCAATATAAGGAAAAGGAGTGCAATTTTAACAGTGCCTCAGTTTTACAACATGATAAAGAAATGCAGCTCTATTTAACAAAATAAATTAGTCAGCATGACTCTTTGGGCTTTAATTGTAAGAAATGTGTGAAATTACAAAAATTATGGTTGCTTATTGCCCACACTGTCCTGTAAATATAAAGCAGAAAAGTTTTAATCAAAAAAAAGTCCCATTTATTGATTTTTTATTATGGACACATTTTAAAAGAACTTTCTGCTGTAGATGGTGAGGGGGAAAGAAAAAGGAAATTCTGTCATTTAATTATTACTTTTGTGTGACATGAACAGTTGTAAGGGATGTCTTCTTCAGTAGGACAAGCTGCAAAATGCCCAGCAGACTGTATTGGAGCCTTCTGCCAGGCTGATTCTGGCCCTCGCGCCTCATGTTTGACACCGATTTTACATCAGTAACAAGTGTTAAGGGGGGGGGGGGGGGGGGAGTGCATTAGAACTATGGGAGCAGGTTGTTTGTAATCATGAGCTTTCTCCACCTTCCCCCAATCCATCAGGTCAGAACAGGTTCAGCAGGTCTGTTTAATCACGCCCAGCATTACCGTAACTCAGCTGAGCATCACAGGAATCCGAGAGTACGTCAGTTATGAAAGAATTCAGTGTGACAGGACGTGTGACAAAGTAGTTAATTGTTTCACCGAGTACACTTCACTGTCTCGAGATAAACTGCAGGCCTAAAACTTTTTGCATTTTCAAGAGGCTGTACAGAGACTGATGAACAGCTGTTCAGGAACGGCCTAAAGGGAAATGGTGAATTTAATGACTGACATCAAGATCTGTCTAAAAGTTTGCAAGTGAGAAGTTCATAAATAATCTGACCAAAGATTTCAGATCAACAAGGACAAGACCAAGTCTGTATGAAGCTTTTTTTAATTATACACAGTGTTCCATTCGTTTTCCTTTGCAATCCTACCATACACACACAGGACAGACAAATTAAGTTAATCACATTACTGATTGCATTTGCAATATATTCCCTGAGATGAACACATTTTTCCAGGTTCACATTTTGAAAGTCATCACATTTCTGTGGGTGAAGTGCAAAGCGACACGGGGGAATGACAATTTCCAGACACCAACCTAATTGGGAGTGTTAGAGGCATAATATTTCTAAGACACCACACCCAGGTGAGGCACAGATGTGACAAACAAATGTGAATATCAAGCCCTCATTTTCTGCAGCTCCAGGTCGACAGTTGGCCCTGGATGTCACAGGTTTGGGAGCCGCACAGCTTCCCTCAGATGAAAACATTACACCTGGCCAGTTGTGCGTACCCTCATATTGTAAGTCAGTCAAAAGTGGTCAAGTTTTGTTAAGGATTATCACTGTTGTGCTTAGTGCCTTTTTGCACCTCCTCACTGTGACTCCCCTCCAGCAGTTTCAGCATTTCCTGTATGACAGCCTGGAGGGCCCTACCCAGATCCTTGCCGCTGTAGGGTTTTGCTAGAGGAGGCACATGGACAAAAGCAGCACGGCCCTTTCCCAGGTGCAGAGATGTGTAGTAAGTGTAGTCACACAGGTACCTGCAAGGGGCCAAAGTAGGTGGATGTTAGAAAAACTTGCACTCTGTAGCAAAAGTCAGGAGGAGGAACTGATGGGAGATGCACTCAAAGTCTGTGTGCCAACTCTGCAGTAATGGATGTATCCCCGACTGCAGTTTGTAGCACCAGCTTTAAGCATTTAAATAGAATAATGTGCACATATGCCTTCACTTTGTGATGAGATAAAACACACTTATCGGCCCTTGTTATCAGCTATGGATTCTGTCTGTTGGGCCCGACTGCAGCATTCAGAACAGACGTGTAAACAAAAGCTGTGCAAACACACCGTATGTTTGCTGACTGTATGGTACCGTTTACTTTGAAAGATATCTTATTGTGTTCCTTTGCTACAAAAGGCAGCCACCCATATACGGTGGCTGAACACACCCCGAGTGTGCAGGTGAGTTATTTATGAAACATCACTAACCTTCCGGCATCCTCAGAAGTGGACACAGTGATGCCAATGCCAGCGTCATTGACCCTTTTACAGATTGTATCCATGTCTAGGATTGATTTTATGCAATCCGGGCCGTTCTCCACGCAGCACTGGGAGGCCGGGCAGAAGCTGCAGTTGTCTGGACGCGTGTAGCCCTTATTATGACCGCACCGTTCAAGAGTGACTGTGGTGGCTAATCCAGAAACACCGACATGCACCACCAGCTGTTCACAGGAAATCAAACAGGAGACACTGGTTCATTTGGGCATTTACTGTATACTGTGCAAAAGTCTTTTGCTTCCAGCAAGCAAACTTCTCATATTTTAAAGTGCTCTGGAGAACTATTACTCAAGACTTTCTTTGAATATTGACTGCTTTTTCACTTATGAGTCCAACCCTGACCATTTCCTGATTAACTAACTCAGACAACTTGACAAAGCACCACATTTTAAATTTTAACTTTTGGCACTTTGTTTACTAGAGGCCTGTCACAAGAACAATTATTTTGATTTCTGTATATGCGCTAATGATGACAGCTGACAGGCGTAAAAAGCACTGTTGCACCAACAAGGCGATTCCCACTAGTTCTCCAAATGGTGTGCAAATTTTGAGGACAGTGGAGATGAAAGGGTCAAAGTGGCAGAGCCAAAAACAAGGACCGAAATGATTCGTATACTGTTACTGAAGCCACATCAGAAATAGTTGTCAAGTAACCAGTCTTTGAAATGTTTGGTTCAAATCATTGTCAGGGTGGAGAAGGCCAGGAGAGAGGTTCAACAGTGAGAGTCAACAGCCTGTAAAACAGTAGACACTCTGCTATGATTCGAGTCTAATTAAAATTTCAATACCACCTGGAAAGTGTATGGCCACAGTCATGGACTGGCCTCCGCAGAGCAAGGACCGCAACAGTTTTGAAACTGTGTGCGATCATCTTGATAAAGACTGGAACAAAAGGCAGCCAACATTCAAAGAAGGAAAATGCTTTGAATGTCCTTCAAGAAACCTGGAGAACTACTCCTGAAGAAATAACAAGAACACTTGCCTAGAAGAGTTCAGGCTGTGTTGAAGAATAAAGGTTGTCACGTTAAAACTTTACACTGTTTTTGCCTTACATACTGTGCTTCCACATGTTTCTGTTAAATCACTACACTCATTTCCAGTTTTCCTAACAAAATGTAAAGAAATGAGTGGCTCAAGACTTTTGCATAGCACTACATGCATACAAAACTCCATCTGTAAAATAGTGTGCATTTCTTTGAATACCTGTGGCTGAGTCTCTTTCCACAGAGACGGCAGTAGGCGCTTAACAGCCTGGTATTCAACGGGCATCTCACACACATACAGATCTACTGCCTCGCCCAGTCCTAACTGCTCCAGCTCCTGTGAACACACCCAGTGCTTATGTACAAGATAATTGCAATTAGCTTTCCAGGCAATAAACAAACATGAGCACAAAGTGACAGACCCTTTAATCCACAGCTTTGTGCAATATGTATAACAAGCCCTTTGTGAATTTACTAAAGCATTTTTCCATATATGTTCATTACAAATTCACTTAATTTCTTACACTTATTCAATTCAGGGTCATGGTCAAGCTGGAGTATAGCAATTATAACCCCTGATCTGGCCTGTTAAGTGTAATTGGCCAGTGTATATGGTGTTCTTTTGTATTCATTTGTTGCATTTTATTGAGGCATCCCTTGCTTCAAAGCAGGACTTTCCCAACTTTGGAGATAAATTAAACCGTTTTCTTAATCATTAATCTCTGATTACCTGTACAGCAACCCAGCTGGAGTTCACGGTATGCTCAGCAAATGGCTCAAACCCTGCAGGAAAAAAAAAAATGTAAAAAAGAAAAAAGAATCAACTAATTAACCACATCTGTGGCGAGGCAAGCAACAGAGACAGAGTGCTTATCTTTAATGGAGAGCAGGTACAGGACTGATGTTAAAAAAAGGGACCCTTCATTTAAAGTGTAAAGGTTACTTCAAGTTAAAAATTAATTGCAGTAAAAGCACGTGACACAGTGAAGAGAAACGGGGTGATTTCTTTGCCATTATCAAAGCCAGGAGACAAAAATCCTTTATCCCCGACAGCGACATTACTCTCTGCAGCGCGTTAACTTTGAAAGCAGAGCCATCATCCATTCATGATGTATTCACGACAGCTCAAGTGCAATAGTAACTGTGCAGCTCAGACATAAAGAACTCTGAGATATAACAGCTCTGCAAAAAAAACAAAAAAAAAAAAGACTTGCAGACACACTGTGCCTATCTCCAGTCCTCTGACCAATCAAGAGCTCTCACCTGTGACAACTATTTTCTTCTTACTGGCCATTGTCCTCGGTTAATGTGACTGGAGCTGTGTTAAATGAGCACTAACAAGGATCCCAGGATTGTCTGCGCTTTGTGCTGTCTTCTTCTTATTCACAGCTGAAAGGAAACGGCACACAAGACGTGGATGGATAATACTGCCATCTATTGTTTGGGCATGCATCTCTCGCTCTCCGCAGCAGCTCATACTACACATAAACGGGGGGGGGGGGGGGGGGGGAATTTGTGGATTATTTTTTTCTCCCTTTAATCGGGAAATAAATCAGAGACAGGAGGAAGCTGACAACAGTCATTTTTAATGCGTTTTAATGAAAGACAGTGCAATTCGAGCCACGGGAATACTGAAAATGAAAGCCAAGCATCTGTTTTGTATTTATAGATTTTAAGTTAGAGAAGTTTCAGTTGAAAGGAATAACAAACATGTACACCCTCTCTATTTTTTATTTTTTATTTTTTTTTTTGGGGGGGGGGGGGGTCTTGCCAGCCCCCAAGTCCTCAGGTGAACATTTAACCCCCAACCAGCTGCTCCGGTGGAGCTGCTCAGACGCACGGTGAGTGGAACAGGGTTTTGCAGAGCCTTTCTCCCCAGAGAGTCAAAGTCAAAGGACACTTCTCCGTGACTTACACAACCTCTGACACGGCCTGTTTACCTGAGTGTAGAGGACAAGCTTTCTTCTCGGTTTGTTGTTAGAAAGTCACGGCTAATCTAATTTTGCCTTGCAGGAACAGCCCTTCTTTTTTCATTCTCGGTACACTGTGCGGTCCACACCCCTGGGTTGCGAAATGACTCACACATTCTGGACACTGCATCCTGTGTGGCTGGCACAATGAAGAAAATGCGCTCTCCATCGGTGTTGGAAACATTATAAAGTGAATGCTTCACAAGATGTATCTCATTCATGTTACTGGCGCCGTGGCTACAGTCTCCATATCAAACACCCACACGCACAGGACACCTCCACAGACCTCCTACACAACCTGCACTGCAGTCGCTACCCCGCCCCTCCCTCTCTCCTTCTCCCGCCTCAACTCATTCACCTTTCTCTCAGTCTTGCCTGCGTCACTCACCGTGTCTCTGTTGCCACGGAAACTAACGATGCCCTCTCTGCTCTGGTGCTGATGCAGGCGGGCTGTTGACGTCACCGCTGAGCGGTGGGCGGAATAACAATGTTTTGCTCGACCGCAGGGTCTCAACTCGCTGATATACTGTACTGCAAGGATGCTGTATTTGTCTCTCGTACATCTCTCTGTTTATCCCACTCTGCTCTGTGAGGCTGTGAGGGTCTAAAGTACATTCGCCAGCCATATGAGTCATTTCATGCGGGTAAAAAAAAAGAAAAAATAATATTATAATTGCAAAGTAGCTGCACGCATTTTTGTTGAACAAATACATTCGGCTTTGGAGACCTCAGAAAAATACCCTACATAGAGTTTGTTTTCCAGCAGCCACTGATGGACATGTAAGGGCATTAACATTTCCACAAGTTACTTTCAATCACAGTGCACACTGGTTTCCTCCATTTACTTTCAACGTTTCCTTCCCTTTTCTCGTTTATGCTCAGTTTAACCAGGAACACCATGAGACATAATGCCTCATCTTAAGTCTGGTTTATATGAAAGTTAACCGTGATCTCTGAGCCTTTAATCAGGTCTAATCAGAGTGTGATGAATAAATAACGCTGTAATCTGAATTTGAACTTTAACCAACACAACGAGATAGCAAGCCTGCTCTGCTTCCACTTTTCTATTCATTTTCATCTATTAAAAACCTTCTTTTGACTGAGTTGGAGGAACATTTTCAGCAGAGCCTGCTGCGCTCTTCTCCCTTTCCTTGGCCTTCGCCTCTCACACCTTCCCCGCCCAGTCTCTGCTCACTTCTGGCGACCCTGAGCTTTTTTATGCTATGACATCAAACCACAATGCATTGCACTGTTTGGAGTTTACCTAATGTCTCCATGGCGATAAAGGCCGGCTCTGCCCCTTATTCAAATTGAACCGGAAACCAACGTCATTTTGGGCCAATCTCCGCGCTCTGGAGTGACATAATGGAATTTTTAGGGCTAGAAAGCGAGCAAGGTCTGGCGCTGCGCATAGCAGTCGTGCCATCGGGAAAAGACCATATCATATAGAAGCACATCAGAGCCCCAACAGGCACAACAGCTTAGTTGAAGTGGTCGACCGAGTGATAAGACGAGAAAGGAGATTAAGGAGACCGGAATACACCAAGTAAGAGTCAGCTGATTTCCTCATGTTTGGATGTGACTGTTGAACAAACGTTAATGCCTAACGCTCAACACTCCCTCTCATGAGGGTGTAGAATGGAAACAAGCCTCTACACAGGCACCGTGGTGAATACTTCGAGGGTCTCCGGTATCTATTCCCAGAACACGATGATGAAGAAGGACATTAATCTGAACCTAGACAATCAGAACTCCGAACTCAAATCTAACCCGCTCCGGGACGCAGACGGACTTCTCAACTCCTCAGACTTAGGACTCCTGAAACTAACCTCTCCGGACCTAGAGCGACTTATTATCCAGTCCAACGGTCTAGTCACCACCACCAACCCGACCTCCCAGTTCCTTTACCCAAAGTCAGCCAGTGACGAGCAGGAATTCGCGGAAGGTTTCGTAAAGGCACTGGAGGATCTTCACAAGCAGAACCAGCTGAGCGAGACGGGGTGCGTCTCTGTGGACAGGCTGGAGCTCCTCGGATCATCCAGCGCAGCAGGCTCTGTCAGCCTTCAGGCATCAGACCTCCCTGTGTACACTACGCTGAACGGCTACGCGGCCAGTCCGCTCGGAGCCACCACCATTAACTATTCCACGGACACCATTCCCTTCCCGCCGCCGCCGTCTCATTTGGCTACCGCGCAGCAACAGGCGGCCGCTGCGGCCGCTCTGTCACGACTCCAGTCTGTCGGCGCTTTGAAGGACGAACCTCAGACCGTGCCGGACATGCAGAGCTTCGGGGAGAGTCCTCCTCTGTCCCCCATCGACATGGACAACCAAGAGCGCATCAAGGCGGAGAGAAAGAAGCTGCGCAACAGGATAGCCGCCTCCAAATGTCGCAAGAGAAAGCTGGAGAGGATCTCTCGGCTGGAGGACAAGGTCAAGACCCTGAAAACGCAGAACACCGAGCTGGCATCCACAGCCAGCGTGCTCAGGGAGCAAGTGGCCCAGCTGAAGCAGAAGGTGATGAACCATGTTAGCAGCGGGTGCCAGCTTTTACCAAACCAGGTCCAGGCTTATTAATTCCAATAATGGTGCTCTTTAGTTGATGTTTATTACTGCTACAAATGTGGCCCGAGGATACAGGCCTGCATTATAAAGAACATTTGTGCCCCGTGTAACAGAAAATCCCTTTCACGAGACGCTTAACGCGAAGCCAGTGTGGATGCATCCTCACGGCTATGGTTGGGAAGCATAAACAGAGACGTTTACACGGAAGTGAACAGGCCTCGATAAGAGCTGCAGGTCAACTGGAAAACGAAAGCTGGTGGGGACTACAGCTTGCAGTGTTTTGCAGCAAACAGACTCACTTTGATGTCCTTATTCTGGGAAAGCCATGTAGCAAAGTGCAATTCACTGAACTGGTGTGGCACTTATTTGTGTGTAAGCTGGACAATCTCAACGTGGGCGCAACCAAAACACCGGGGTGTCACCAAGTGCTGTCATCCACTGTGTAATATAATGCCTTACTTGTTTACAAGCACTTAAAAATGACAAATATCTATATTTTATTTACTGAAACATTTCTTATTTTACATATGGTCTTATTTCATTGTTTTGGTTTTTTTTGGAAAAATGAACACTGCATGTCTTGTCGCTTCTGTGTACAGTAACCTTTGTACTTTCCTTTATGATGGCTACTCTTGTACTTCTACTTGCCAAACTTCCATGAATGTATGTGTATGTGCTGAGAAACTCCATGTATCATGTGTAATGAACGAGTCTACAAGACATTATTAAATTCACTACATTACTACAGCTCAAACGTTTTGTTTCTTAATAAGAAGACAGCCTGCTGATAACAGTTTAAAGGACTTACACGACATCTTTTCTACATATCTCTTTTTGCACAGTTGACACTGTGGGTGTTGTATTAAGTGCTGTAGAGAAGCTGAATCAAACCATAGATGGTCAAACAACTCAAAGGGCAGAAATGAACACATCATTGTAGTATTGTGCCCTCTGCTGGGCACAGTACAACTTACTCTAAACCATTTCTGAGCCATCACATGTGCACTTCTTGTAAATCACCCACACTTTGGGAGAGGTTGTTGAATCCACACAGAACTCCAGCTTTGAGAAGTTGTTTATTGATTCCTTATTTTTAGTAAACCTGGCATTACACAGTTACAGCACAATTCACATTCCTAATGCCTGACAGGCAGAAAGTTCCTATTTACACAGGTTATATGTAACAGGGTGAGGAAAGAGGAGGAGGAGCTGGACGGGAGGATGTGTTTTCCTAAGTTATTAGCAAGTTTACAGCTGCAGTAAGATACACTAACCAAAATTTTAAAAAAAAAAAAAAAAAAAAAAAAAAAGGACAAATGTGGTAAGAATCACTTTTTAATCAAGTGTTCAGCATATTCACTTTATTCCCAAAACACTTTTGATGTTTGGAGCTGCTGCACAGAGTAGAAAAACTACCAGACAGGTTTGATAGCACAAGTCCAACAAGCAATGTTTTTGGCTTTAAACACATCAGCAAGACCCTCTTTATAGAAACTGTACATTCAAACGCCCGAGTACAGTGCTCAAAAACTTTCAGCGAGGCTTCACTGTGCTGACGATGGTCAAAAAAACAAAACAAAAACAAAACTGTTCTATGCTCAGCCTAGCCTTAAAAGTTACATAACTGATATCAAAAGACAAACAAACTTCCCACCAAAGTCATGTGGACATGAGCAGAGGTTTTACACTGGAATGTTTAACTTTCCTCTCGAGGAATCATCTTAAGCTTTGTACACTGTGCACTGTAAACACACATCTAAAAGCTGGGACAGTTTAGCGATTGAATACTACTGAACATCTCTTAAAAAGTTGAGTGCAGAACACAACGCGTAATCTAGGAAGAATACTACAAATAAATTAAGTTATAAATAATACAAAATAAATAATTCATGTGATGAAGCTATGTCTTCGCATGCCTCAGCATATGTCTGAATGCACGACTTACAGGTTTGCACTAAATACACAAGCAAACAAATCCCTTAACCTGAGCCTCACAGAAAGAAAGGGAGAAATAAGAGTCACAATTTAACATGCTCAAAAACATCATATTCTGTCAAAAATAAATACGTAAAGACATAAATATCATCTACAAAGACATAAGAGGCTTCCTGGATATGGCAGGACTGTGCTGCACCAGTGCTCACACTGAATCACATGCCTTTCTAGTGAGTGCACGCTGCACATTGTACGCATTGAATGAAAGTAATACAATGTGCAGGGGGCTGTGGGCTTAACATCTGAAACCTTTAGCCCCACCGGGTACCTCCAAGTATCTTAACTGCATGATAGGTGGGATTTCAAATCAGACAACAGCTCATACAGATAACCATCCAGTCAACCAGAATCCATTAAGAACATCAACGACATGCACCTCTTACTACGGCACAGGAATGAATCCAATATCCAAAATCATTCTCACTTTAATATATTATATATGCATTTCACCTTTAGAACATTTATACACTCTTCAGTTAGCGAAATAGATCCTGTATCCTTTTATTTTGTCCTGTGTTAAAAAGCAGCAGTAACAAAAAAGGTTAAAAAGAGGCTCTGTTGCTTTTTTTTTTTTTTAACGCCGCATTAACATACTCTCCGAGTCTGCTAATAAACATTTGTTTAAAATTTCTGAGACAGGCCTCAAAGTAATTATATATCTACACTCATAGAATAAAGAAATGCACTTCTATTACTACCACTTATTTTCAAAGTTAACATATTTCATAACAAAACTAAAACTGACACACTGTATGCCTATGAAAAGTTTGCACTCAGGTGTTTCCAGTGTTGTAATGGTGAAGTGATAAAGACTTGGTAGGAGAACAATAGGCTCCTGATTCTCTGTCATGGTGCTGAGTACAAGCCAGCCGAGAGTTATTACAGAACAGTAAGAAGTTGACACATGTGCACACTAGCTTAAGTCATGGGCTTCTTTTTTAAAGTTGTACAACCATGCGCATCTTCTACATTAGTCAGCTATACCTGACCATATGATCAAATTCAGAAATGCCTATACCTGCATCTTTTAAGGTGGAATGCACAGGTTCTCTTAAGTGATGTACGAATTTCAACCTGATTAAGCGTCCTGTTAATCTTGGATGCAAAATGTTATCAAAGTAAATGAGTCATACCTTTTCTGTTGACTTTTGTTTTGTTATGAACTACATTGGAGATAAATAAAGTCTTTCTGATTCTGATCTGATTTAGTATAAAATCTCCCTAAACAACAGGATCAGTGCATTTTTAGACTCCATGAGCATAGATGTCTTGATTGGTTGAGTGATATGCACAACTTGCTATTTTTCCACTAATTCCCTAAATTAAAGAGAGAAACGAGCTCTCAAACAACCCTGTAAGGACACCAAACTAAAACACAACTATGACAAGATGATTTCACATGCTCAAAACCACACCTGACCAATTCAAAAACAAAAAAACCATCAACCAACACAGCAACAAACATATTTTCAGTGGAAATAAATGTCGAGGAATTGCCAAATGATTGGTATCTATTTAGGTCTGAGGCATTGGTGCTGAATGGGAGTGGAGGCTGGAGGAGAATACTGCTCCTTCACAACCTTTTAGAGTTCAACCCAATCACAGACACATTAAAAATAAGGAATGATGTAGCCTTAGCCTGACTGGCCTTTTGCAGTTCTGTTATAGTGCGTGTGCAGCTATTGAAGACTTTTTACGATGGTAACCATGTTAAATGTTCTTTACCCCTCTGACCAAATATGCATAATCTCATAATTTCTGTACTACTGACAACAAAAACTTTAAGAACACCACATCTTTGGGGGGAACTGGCTGATGTGGACAGTAGTTGTGGTGTAGTGAGAGGGGTGGAGAACTGAAGAGCCATCTTGCGTCTGTCTCTATGTATGGCAGTTTCTGTGTGTGGTATGAAAACAAACAAAAAGAAAGCAAAACTCAAAAATAAAACCTAACAAGGTGTGTGGATCTCATGACAGCAGACGTGTGTGTAGCTGTGTTCAACAAGCACAATCCTGATGGGACCTCTGAGGCTGCTCGCTGAGCTGTGGCCCCTGTTTAGCTCCGGTGATGGTGGGGTCGTTGTTATCCAGACTCTCTGCCATCCTCTCACAGATGATGTCCACGAGCCGCTCGAATGTCTGCTTCACGTTAATGTTGTCTTTAGCGCTTGCTTCAAAGAACTCAAAACCTGGCAGAAGGGGTGACAGAGACAGATGCGCTGTGGTTACACTTATTGTTTCAATGTGCAGCTTATCCTCTTAACCCAGTGATCTCATCGTGGCAAGACATATCAAGACTAGTCAGGCAGGCAGCTCAAGTCTGATGACATTTTCCTTTATATCAGAGGACTGAAGAGATTTTAAAACCTGTCTCCCTTTGACTGGTGGTCTGAGATCGAACCAAATAGTCTAAGAGTATAAAAAACATCCTTCTCAAAGCTGCAGCTACTTAGCTTCTTTGTGCATTTCCATGTTTGTAATTTCTTAAGTTCTGATGATCTGATCTCTGTTAAACTTCAGATATCTTGTGTAATGCTCATGTTAGCAGTTCACTTTTGCTTAATTGCCTTTAATTTAGAGTTACAGTACTGTGCACAAGTCTTCAGCCACCCCTCATTTCTTTATGTTTTGCAAGGATAGTGGGAAACGTGCAAAAATACATAGAAAAAAGTATATAAAAAGGCAAAAAACAGTTCTCCAGGCTTCTTGAAGGACATTCAGAGCTTGTCTTTGGATGTTGGCTGTTTTTGTTCTGTTATCTGTCAAGATGATCCCACAATGCTTCAGTATTTTTGAGGTCTGGGCTCTGGGGAGGTCAATTAATGACCAACAGTGTACTTGTTCTTGTGTATTTTGGCACACCATGGCATTTTATAACATGTTTTCCTTCCTTAAGAATGGCTTCTTGACAGCTGCCCTTCCATTGAGACCATTTCTGATGAGGCTTTAATAAAAGGCAGCTCAATCAACTGGAAGGTCAGATGCATCTCTTAAGTCCTGTGTTAGGTCTGTGTTGATTTTCCTATTTTTTAAATTCAAATTCAAATTTCAAATTCAAATGTAAATTTTATTTGTCACGTACACAGTCATACACAGTACGATATGTAGTGAAATGCTTGGACAACTGCTCGTGACCTAAAGAAAACAAAAAAGGAAAAGGCTATGAATAAGATAGGAAATAAATATGAAAAATTAAAAAGGGTAAATTTAACTAGGAAGGAATAAAATATAAATTAAGGTTAAAAATGAAATAACTGTACAACACAAATTAGAATGAAGGGTAAATTTAACTGGGAAAGAATAAGATAAAATATATAAATTAAAGTTGAAAATAAAATAACTGTACAACAAAATACACAATATAGAACTATATAAGAATGTATGAAGAAATATAAATAAATATATACACAATAACAGCAGCTGTACAAGTATTAACTGGAAATGAAGAATATAGTGACCAGTGTTGTGCAATCCACATTATGTCTTGTGCAGTGCAAATATGCTTAAAGTGATTTAAGTGATGAAGTGAAAACAATGTCCAGAATGTCCAGTGTGTGTGTAAGAACCATATGTGTGGGTCAGTACTGTGTGGTGGTGTGATTGAGAGACCGTATCGCCTGCGGGAAGAAGCTCCTCCTCAGTCTCTCTGTGTTGGTCTTCAGGGAGCGGAATCGCTTTCCTGACCTCAACAGAGAGAACAGTCTGTTGTTGGGATGGCTGAGGTCCTTCACGATCTTCCTGGCCTTGGTCCAGCACCGCCTGCTGTAGATTGAGTGCAGGTCAGGGAGCTCGGAGCGGATGGTGCGCTCAGCTGACCGCACAACCCTCTGTAGAGCTCGTCTGTCCTGCATGGTGCTGTTCCCGAACCAGGTTAAGATGTTTCCCGCCAGGATGCTCTCTATGGTGCACGAGTAAAAGTTCCTGAGCACCTTGGAGGGCAGTTGGAAGTCTCTCAAGGTGCTCAGGAGGTGGTAGAGACGCTGTCGGGCCTTTTTCACCACGGTGTTGATGTGACAGGACCATGACAGGTCCTGCGTGATGTGAACTCCGAGGTATTTGAAGCTGTCCACTCTCTCCACTGGGCACTCGTTGATGACGGGGGTCTGGTAGTTCCTCTCCTGCTTAGTGCTGAAGTCCACTATCAGCTCCTTTGTCTTACTGACGTTTAGAAGGAGGTTGTTCCTCTGGCACCAGTTCTCCAGATTCCTAATCTCCTTCAGGTAGGCCGTCTCGTTGTTATCAGAGATCAGGCCCACCACGACGGTGTCGTCAACAAACTTGATGATGGTGGTGGAGCTGGTAGTGGCCACACAGTCATATGTGTACAAAGAGTACAGCAGGGGGCTCAGAACACACCCCTGGGGGGCTCCAGTGCTGAGAGTGGTGGAGGCTGAGACATGTCCGCCCATCCTTACTGCCTGTGGTCTGCCAGTTAGGAAGTTGGAGATCCACAGACACATAGATGAGCTGAGTCCCAGATGCTCCAGCTTGGTGGTGAGTGTGGAGGGAATTATGGTGTTAAATGCAGAGCTGTAGTCTATGAAGAGCATTTTAACATAATTCCCCCTTCTAGTGTCCAAGTGAGTGAGTGATGTGTGGAGGAGATGAGAGATGGCATCGTCTGTGGAACGATTTGGACGGTAAGCGAACTGTAGTGGGTCCAGTGTGTCTGGTAGTGAAGAAATGATGAAGTCTCTGACCAGGCGTTCAAAGCACTTCATCACTACTGAGGTGAGGGCTACAGGGCGATAGTCATTGAGAGAAGCAGGGTGGTGTTTCTTCGGGACAGGAACAATGATGGACTCTTTGAAGCATGTGGGGATCACCGACTGAGATAAAGAGATGTTGAATATCTCAGTGAACACAGGAGCTAGCTGGTATGCGCAGTCTCTTAGGATACGACCTGGGATGCCGTCTGGTCCTGCTGCTTTCCTGGTGTTCACTCTTTTGAAGGCTCTCCTTACTTCATGCTCGGAGATGACGAGCACGTTTCCGGTGCTGGCAGTATCTTCCTGTCTGCAGCCGTTAGCGCCGCTAGCACTAGCATTGTTGGAGTCCTTAGCTGCAGAAAGTGTTCAGCTCGTCTGCCAGAGTCACGGCCGCGTTCGTCATACCGGTTTAACAACATAATCAAGGATATGATTTACCTGCTGCAGACATTTTAGGCCTGCTACATCTTCTTGGGTCCTCCACTTGTCCAGTTTTCTCAAAACATTTTTTGACACACTGAACATCACCATGTTAGTGAAAAAAACTATTTTATGTCTGTCAAATTGGCAGTTTTCATAGATTCAGCTAAAGAAATGGTGACAGATGATGTGTTTCTCCAACAGCCTGCTAGTAACAAAGTGCCTGTCCAAAGAAAAACTCAGAAAGCCTTGAGGACTGTTGTTCAAGAGCACTCTAAACATTATAAGCAAGTCTGGCTCCTTGTATAAACAAGTGAGGAGTGGCTCAAGACTTTTGCACAGCACTGTATTATACTACTACTCTTACAACCTCTCATCCCACTTAAAACATTGTCTGTAATGTTTTATGATGGCTGCGATGAAGGCCACAAGCCCAAACACACATTAAAACGATAACATTTCTCTGTAAGAGCTGCTGCAGCTTTAACCTCTTGCAAACATCAGTTTCACACACAAATGAAACGATGCAGTGCAGCAAAGCTGAAGAGGACATTAAACAGATATTAAGCATTAAGTTTGCTCCCATAACGACAGCCTCACAAACAAACAGTCTAATCAAAACTTGGCCATCGGAATAAACTTAAATATTCCTGGAAATGGGAGATACACACCCAGAGTGATACAACACCACACACAGTGTCCAGTTTTCATTCTGACCAAATGACTTACCCAGCTGTTCTGACAGCTGTCGGCCCCTCTCTGCAGCCACCACTCGCTCGTCTTCCATATCACACTTGTTCCCCACCAACAGGACCTGAGCGTTGTCCCACGAGTATGTCTTGATCTGGGTCGACCTGTTTGCAAAAACAGGATGGTTTAATGTTCTGACTCACAGAATCTCACAAGCATTTTTTGACATTAAAGCAATTTAATCAGAAAATATTTTGACACATCCCTTCAGCACAGAGCTGTGTGGATCTGAGAAGAAAACTATCTAACATACGATCTGCTGCGTTTCTTTCTCGTTCAGCAGTGACATACACTTCTTCCATCTGTGTTGCAAACACAGAGTTAGAAAAACCAACGGTTATTTTTAACATCACTGTGCATTTGTTTGCTGATTTCAGTAATGACCTACTGTAGTCTAATGATGTATTAGACTATCTCCATGTAGTGGAACCACAGCTGTACATCTCAAATTTAGATGGAGGATACGCTGAACTCAAAAGGAAAGCTGAGCGAAATTAAGAGAAAATAAGATTGCAGCTTAATGAGTCACCACTCTCACAGACAGACAATCAGCCGTCCCTCACCAGTCTTGCACAGCGTTGAAGGATTCCTCATTGGTAATGTCATACATGAGGATGAAGCCCATGGCACCCCTGTAGTAGGCTGTGGTGATTGTCCTGTAGCGCTCCTGCCCAGCAGTGTCCTACATTCAGAGACATTTTTGAGAATATGCAGGATTATTGTGAGCAGAGGACAAAGAACACTGACGAGGCACCTGCAATGGATTTGTGGCTGTGCAAGAGTCTCCAAACTCCCATGAGCATTACACATTCTTGTGGTGTTTCATGTAATGAGTACTTGGTTCCAGTGTCAGGCTTTATGGCTCGTATTAAGTACCCTTCAAGGGTTTACACAACAAATAAAATGAATCTAGGCACAGAAGAGGCCAGTTCTGGTACTGATTAGCGACACACGATAAGACAGACTCCACTGTCACTAATACGATGGGCAGGAAAAATCTGTATTTTAATAAGCAATAAGGTAAAAGGGAAATTCATGATAACTCTGAATATGATGAAATCTAATTTGTTTGCCAGTTTGAAAAGCTGGAGGAATTCATGTTTAGTGTTGGCTGGCAACGTTCTCAAAATGGATTTATCATTTTGCACGTTTCAAAGTATCAAGCTGCATGTGAGCATGCTAGGATCTGATTGGCTCAGGCAGTGAGTGTGAGCCGCCGCTCAGGTGTCAACGTTCTCTTAATTATAGTGAAACTACACAATGATGAACCAACTATGTGTGAGGCCTTGAGGCGGACTTCAAACAAGTATAACAAGTACGCTTACGGTAAGTGCTGTCTCCATCTGTCCATGAGTATAATTAGTCAGATAAATAGACTTCCTTTAACTTTGAGAAACTGGATTTGCAATCTGCTGTTGTTTTATATAGAATAACAATCATGTAAAAATATGAGTGCAAGTGTGTGCAGCAGTCATATGGACTTAAACCACTAAAAAAAAAAATCATAAACATGCACGCACTGCAGGCTGCATTTGGTTCAATTTAATTAGCTCTCCAGCTGTCCAACTCCACTGCAGCATAAGAAAATCTTGATTTCAGTTTGAACATTTAAAAATTATGTAATGTAGTGGAACTTATATTATAGTGCCTACTGCAAGTCTCATTCACACTATCACGCATACATTCACAACTCAATTAAATTCAATTTTATATACATGTGCAGCTCCAAATCATAACAACAACAGAAAAACCCAACAATCAAACTACATCCTATGAGCAAGCGCTTGGTGATAGCGCAAAAGAAAAGCTCCCTTTTACTAGGAAGACCTTGTGGTTCAGCTTCTTGCTCAAGGATACTTCATTACATGGAATGGAGAAGCTGGGGATCAATCAGTGACTGGCAGACACCTTTCACCAGTTACCCTCTCATTTCCCACATTTATCATTTTAAACCCAAAGATCTGCTTTGGTAACCACTACACCATCTGTACCTACAATCTCACCTCCTGAAGTTTCACAAGGAGCTACAGCGGTATGTCGGATACAGGTTATTACGTCAAAATGGGATTGTAGGAGATAGTAAGAACTTATAAAATTTGCTTTCATTTTCAATCAAACACTGACAGGAGTTAAGTGTGTTCCATAAAGACATACAAGTACTATTTTTGTGCTATTCATTACATTCTCACCCATATCTGAAGCTTTATCCTCTTGTCATTCCTGTAGATGGTCTTGACCTTAAAGTCGATGCCCACAGTGCTGACAAAGGCTGGTGTGAATGAGTCATCTGCATAGCGGAAAAGGAAGGAAGTCTTTCCTACGCTGCTGTTGCCAATGATGAGGATTTTAAACATGTAATCAAAGTTTTGGTCCGTAGACTCCTTCTGCCCGTATGTGGCATTTGCAGACGCCATCTACGCAAGGATAAGCATAAGTAAGTTATAAAGAACAAAAGCTTGAGGAAACAGCGTGCAATGTTACTTTGCATGAAACAGCAGAAACACGTTACAGTATGCACAGTACAACAACTTAAAATACTGCAAACTACATTTGTGCAACCTGAAAAAACGGCAACAAATTTGTTGCAGATGTGTTGTATTTGTTATATTTACTTCCAGCAAATTTGCAGGCCATGTATTCGTGACAGTAACTCCTTAATTAAATAAACAATTCCTCTGCTGGTGGCTGAGAAACTTTATGGTTGGTGCAGTACCCATCAGAACATTTTTCCACCCACTATTCCCTCAGCCAGCAGATCAGAGCTTTGCTAACCTGCAAAAAGACAGTTTAATTGTTTTATATACTCCTAGAATTATCTACAAGAGTAGAAAATTGTTTATTAGTACATTTATTTTGCATTATATTTACTGTAAATCTATATCAGAAAACTAATTAGTAACTATATATTTTTTGTAGTGAAATAAATACTGTGTCCACTCTTTAGACCAGGAGTGTCAAACATAATGCCTGGCCCTTTGGATGGCTTTCAAAATTGTGAAGCCGGATATAAATTCAAGACTTTTAACTGTATTTTCACAAGTTTTACAGCTTTTTCTACAAATAAAGAGGTCTCCCAGGGTCATTCATACTACACCAAAGCAATGAAGTTATAGATTTCTGTAGTTTTACAAGTTAACTTCTTATAATTTAAGCTCAAAAAGTCCCACTGGCAGATTTCTTTCATTTACTATAGCAGCATTTCTTTCTCATGCAGAAAAACTGAAGCATACTTCTGAAACGGTGCTTCTTTTTCTTATATTAACATATCTGATTATATTAGCATATCTCTTTCTGTACACTGAGAGAAAGACACATTTCATTGCCCACATAAAAGCGAGCTGTATGTGGCCTCTGATGTAAAATGAGTTTGACATCCATGCTTTAGACTCTCTCCTGCAAGCTGTAGGTACTGTTGCTTGAAAGAGAAAGAGGAGAGTTTCTACCAGCCTTCAGCAAAATTTAGTAGAAATCTGTCAAACTGAAATATGCTGGCACATTAAAGAGCTTTTACTTTATTTTTTTCATTCAGATCACTGCGTAAAAGAAACCCTTAAACTATCTGATTAGATGGTCTGGTGAAAGACTTCTGATGGTATTAAAATGTGAAAATACTGACTGCAAGAAAAACTACAAATTAGTGAGGATTCAGGTGAACTCAGCCGATGGAAACACTGGGCCAATCAACATGGCCAGCAAGCACTTCCATCTAGCTACTGTTCTGTTGAATCCTGTTGAACATGTTGAATTCTATAATTTTCATGCATTTTCCAGTTAGTCTTTAGGTGGTGAAATATTCAGTTTTCTGGCTAAATTTTAACCAGATCAAACAGGAAAAGCATCAGAAGAAAACTACAGACGCACAGAAAAGCCAAATCAATCTATATTACCCACAAACATCCTTTGAAGCCTCTTTTTTTTCTAAACCAACATTTGTCTGAGTAAGGAAGTCAACAACTCAAAGGCACAGAGCTCTGAAATGCATGTACCACATAGAGATCAACTCTATTGCAGAAAGTACCTGAGCTCTGAAAATAATATGATGCAACAATTACGGCATCATGAACTCAATAAGATGTGCCTCATTTCATCGCATGCTGACATCTCTTGTGTATCAAGTGAGCCTTACAGCAGACAAATATGTTCTGAAAAGGAAATAGTCTAAAAATATAGCCATAAACTTGTGTAAGTTTCCAGCACTACAAGGATGGTCTGATAGAGGGTATTACTGCAATCTTACACGAGATCATAACTAAAAACAGCCTCATGCATACCCCTGATGGGGCTAGATAATGGCATTACGGTCTGTTGCGTGAGATTTTAAGCTACTGCCTTGGATGTATCAGGACAGGAATGAAAACTGATTTTTTTCGCTCAGATGCTGCGTCACATCCAGCCAAAAACAGATCAGAGACACGAGCGTTTCTACGTCATATCAACATAGGTTGGATAAGAAATGCACGCCTCCACTCCACACAGATAAGAGGCCGGAAGTACTAAGGCTTAGCAGGCTAAGCGTCAGCTAAACTGACTACCCTTTCCCATCCAGGGAGGGCTGGGACCTGCGCGAAGCGCTTGGCTGTACAGCCAATTATGGATGCCCGTATGGTGGGCCAGAATGTGCTTCGTAGGGCATTGTATTTTGGAAACGGCCCAAACAGTAGTGCCCTCTCACATCACGTCGCTAATTTAAATGCCTTGAACCACACCACCAATTAACACCGGATCTTAGCTCCGCTGAGAATAAGCCAGAAATTGACAGGTTGGTTCACTTTAGCTAGAGAAATACATGGTAACACTATAACGCGCTTTCATGCACCTTAGTCACCACGAAAGGTAACAAAGGGGATTAAAATAAATTAACGCATTGCGCATAAAACGGAGGTGTTTCTACAAATAATCTGAATTCGGCTACCTTTAATGCTAACACAACAGCCACCGTTACTAGTATTTATATGTGGCAGCAGGGGCTAGCTAAGCATCCCAGCTATGTCAAATGAAGGTTACTCCTCTTAATTTACGGCTAAACACGCTATCAAAATCTCAGACTATATAACCGATTTATAACCCACATGCTTTCTGCTGCTACTGTCACACTTGACAAGGCCTAGAAATAACAAAAAACGCAGGAATTTACCATGAAATGGGTTTTCTCTTCGGCTTTACTGCAGCGGCTAGCCCTGCTTTGCACCTGCAGTAGCTCTTACGCTTCTTGATTGGCTGCCTCCGGCATAAGCAGTTGCTAAGTGTAAGAATGATTGGCATGAGACTTGACCAATCAGAGAAGAGAAAAGACTTCAACATTGCCAGAGTGACCATACAGCGCTGCGTGCGTTTTCTTTCTTAAATTGGCCAAAAGAGAGGACAGGCTCTAATAAAACAAACTCGGAGAATTTGAGAGTTACATGAGAGTTAACATACATGCATAAACCATCCTGTAGTTTGATAAAGTTAAGTAAAACTCTACTCTAAGTACCACTGGGTATTCTGTGTCTCGAACTGATTAAAGTTTGGTGCAGTACTTAGGTAGGATAAAATACAGAAATAAATATTCATCTTATCACTCCTTGATGTATAGCATTGTGTTTCTTAAATTTTTTTTATTACTACATTTTAATTGCAATGTATAATACATATTTTGCACTAATCTCCAAAACTCAGCATTCAGTTCAATACATTCAATTAAAATTGATTAAATTTAGCTTTATTTACATGACACCAAATCACAACAATAGTTATCTCGTGGCGCTTTATATTGTAAGGCAACAAACCTACAATAAAAGAGAGAAAACCACAACAACCAAACGACCCCCATGACCAAGCACTTGGTGACATGAAAAACTTCCTTTTAACAGGAAGAAACCTCGAGCAGGACCAGGCTCCGTGAGGGGAAGGGAGTGAAGGGAGACAGAACAAAAGACAGGTTGTGAAAGAAAACTAGACATGAATAATAATTAATGATAAATGCCAAGTGGTAGGGACTATCCAGGGTCACCTGATCCACTCCCTAACCATAAACTTTATCATAAAGGAAAGTTTGAAGCCTTATCTTAAAAGTCGAGAGGGTGTCTGTGAATCACCTAAATACATTACAAACTGGGAGCTGTTTCCACAGAAGAGGTACCTCTCAAACTACTTTTAAATATATTAAGAAGTAAGCCAGCAGTCCAAAAGTGAAGTGCTCTGTTGGGGTGATATGATACTATAAGGTCTTTAAGATAAGATGTCTTTAAATACAACCATTTATCATCTTAATCTGTTATCCACTTAAGGTGACACGAGGCTGGAGCTTTCACAGAGCGAGATCCACCCTTTGGAAATTAGAACTGAAAATAAAATTAGCATTGAACAATGTTTGTCTGCAGTGTCACGTAGAAACGCATTCTCTTTGGAGCTACTTTTAAAAAAGCAGTAATCAATACTCATTTCCTTTAAGTGATAAATGCATTTATGACTTGCTTTTCTCATAAAAGGAGAAAACGGGACATCACAAAGTGAAGAGCTTTTCCTTTATTGGCAAGGCATACAGTTCTAGTTGGACAGAGGGCTAACGCAGCCACAGTTAAACAGCAGAGTTGGATTGTCAAAGCTGCAGAGTTTCAGTTTATGACACACATTCATAAAAATCTCCACGCACAGAAATACTGGTCTTGGTTGGCTGTTGAGGCTGTTCGACAACGTGACATCTTCACTAAGAGTCAAAGAGCTTTCAGATGAGTGCACGTACTCCGAGATCCTTTATGAACACGTGATGCGATCAGATCAGTGATGACAGAGGAAGACAGGCGATAGGACGTGATCCAGAAAACCCAGACGGAAATCTGTCACTCAGCAATTTTTACACCAAGAGAAAAGTGAAAGTGAGTATTCGCTCATGTATAATTTTATATTAGAAGTGAAAAGGAAAAGTTTCTCACACATGAAGCCACGTGTGAGTATTAAAACCTTAGACTAAAAAAAAAAGCTACTTGTCTGTCACATCGTTGCTGACAGGTAATACAGAAGCAATAAATAAACTGTACACAAAGTACTGTGAGGAAAAAGAACACTATGAATTAGTGACACACAGAGAGACACACACTGACTCTTTGCATGTTGTGCTGGTTATAATGTTGTTAAATAGTCCTTTGGTGTTGAAGGCATCTTTGAGAGTTGAGTCGTCGGCTACAGAAAGGATTGCACATGTTTTACTCCAGCATGTCAGTGACCAGAAAAAAATCCCAAGTTAAAAATAAGGCTTCAAAAAAAAACAAAAAAAAAGGAAGAAAGAAAGCTCAGTCACACATTTAAAACATAAGTTACACTGTTTCATGGTAATAAAAAAGTTTCTCGACAAGATGAGTTTGGTAAGTTCTCTGCATTACTTTCATAGTGTTTGAATCCGGCAGCTAATGTCACACATCTCAACAAAACACTTATTTTGCACAGTCAACTAGTTCATTATAAAAAGGACCAAAGAAAAGAAAAGACAAGACAAGACAAGGAACTTCAGCCCTTCTGAGCGTCAATGGTCCAGCTCATCCAATTCAATTAAACTACCAGGCCGTCCGTCAACAGAAAAGTGCAGAAGTGTGAGAGAACCGTACAAAGTGCTTTGAGTTTTTTTCCTTCTTTTTAGCAAATACTTCAAAAGAAAGAAAAGAAAAAGAAAAACATGAGAAAGAAAACTCATTCACCCGGACAACAAACACGTCACTGTTTTAAGACAATATCAGTTACTGTTACGGTTCGAACAGGAGTTCAGTGAGAGAGAGAGAGAGAAAAGAGCAGAGACACTGAGGTCAGATTGGCACACTGGGTGCTACAATCAACCAACTTTATCAGTCACTGATGGAAAGTAGCCAGTGGCAAAATGGAAATTACAGTACGGGTTGTGTCATGCTTGCTTGGCACTTGTTTTGTCATTGACTACCGGCGTGTCCCTGTGGAGAGCAAAGTACTGATCAATGAGAGGGGAAAAAGAGGGGAGATTCAGGCACAGGGAACTGGCTCTTTGTAACCTCCTGGGTTTTTACAGTTACAGCGATGCTAACATCTGTCATTACAACCTCATCAAGACACTGCCCTCATTAGTGCAGTAATCAATGCTAGTGGATGTTACCAAAAACACTATTTCAGTAGGTAGGTGCTGTGAAGTAAGAATAATGGAACTGTAATAGCTTAATGTACTCGTAACTCTACTGTGACACTGAGGTTTTTTTTTCTTTTTTCTTTTTATGTTTTTTTTTTTTTCATGATGTCTGTGCTAGTTAGTGTTTCTCAGTCAAAAGCCTCCAATGAGTTCATGTTTTGGCTCGAGCCCTTAAAAACAGACAAAAACGAAGGCTACCTATGAACGAAACTGCAAAGTGCTAAAACTTGAAGGCAAACTGATAAAATGGGCGCCAAACATCAAATCAAATAAAAATAATCCAAACAATAAAGCAACAAAAACAGAAAAATAACCGACATTTTTTTGGGTAGTCCTACAGTTAAATAGGTTTTCAATGTAAGAACTTGCAAATCATTTACCACAGTACCAGAACTTTAGTTCCACATGTGGACACTGGGAGGCACCATAAGCACAGCCCACATCGCTCTGGATGTAACTCCTAGAGCGCCTAACGCTACACTGACCCTGGCTCAGTTTTGTTGCTGACTATATCTCATTAAGATTATTAAAAATGGAAATAATACATCTGAAAACAAGAAAAAATAATATGCGGTGCCAGCTCAGTCGTTATAATCATTAAAGCAACTTGCCTGCTGAGTACAATTAAATCGGCTGTGCAACACCAGCTGAAAGGAGTGCTACTGCATGTATACAAACACAGTGATAGAGTCACTTCAAATATCTGCTACATTTAAGGTGTTTTGCAAAAAAAAAAAAATCCTTCATAGCTCTTCTTTTTGTGCTATGAATTTGCTTACACTTCTTTCAAGTTTGCTGTTAGCTGTAGCTTCAATTTACTGTGTGTGAATCTAAATAACAGACAACTGAATTTAAAAAAAAAACTTACTAAAAATTAAAAACCAAAAAACCCCCAAAAGGCAGGCAAACCAGCATTTGCAAGTTTGGCAAGAAGTCTTAAAAGACTTTGTTGTGTTTTCGCAGTCATTCATCACTTCCTCGCTTCTTTCACACAAAAAAATACTCCATTAGAGGAAGACACGTCTGTCTTTAGTCGTAGCGGACTTTAGGTTAGCTGGTAGAAAAGCGTGTATTTTTCTAACTTCTTATCGTCTCTGTGGAACTTCAGCCACAATTTGTCTGAGTGAGAGACACAGATTTCCTGTCCTTACTGGAACAGCGACTGGGGCTATCTGTCTCTCTCCAGTGCAAGTGACTGCTGTGTGAAACTGCAGACTTTCTCAGTCCTCCCCCACAGCCTCCCGCACTCCCGTACTCCCCACCTTGAGTCCTGCTCTTAAACCCCATCTGCAGAAAAACAGAGGTGGTGGCGTTTGCTCGAAGTGGAAGGTGGGGTGTGACAGAGGGCGAGGCACTGAAATCAAGAATAATTAAACGAAAGAAAGTCGAAAGAGTCGAAACTATTGACTGGTGCTATGTGCCAATTCGAAAGCGTGGAACCCCAGAGACGCCTTCATCTGTTTCTTCTCTTTCTTCTGCCATATCTTTCTCCGAGTCTAAAGAAAACGTCCTGCCCGAGTCACTTGTAAGCATTTTGGGAAGCCTTCGAGATACATGAGAGGCCGAATCGGATCTGTAGATTTCATGCCTCCTGCTGCTGTGGCCCTCCTCTTCCTCAGGTGGACTCTCTGTGTCAGACTCCCCCTCTTCTTCTAAGGTCAGCTTAAACTGAAACTTGTCAGCAGAAGCAGACCCGCTACCCCGACCATGTGCCGAAGCTTCCCCTGCAAAGGAATCTTCCTCCTCCTCCTCCTCCTCCTGGCCCTCTGGGTGAGGTGATGGGCTGTGGGGGATCATGCTCTGATACCACTCTCTGTTATCCTCCAGCGTGTCCAGGATGTCCTGCGCATCAGGGTGCACCAGGTCGGCCCATGTTTCCCACAGAGGATGAACGATGTAGTCGATGAAACCCACCTGAAAGAGAAAGCAATGTTTAAGACTGCGAATAACAAACTCAGCAGTGATGCTTTGACTTAATCAAAGAACTGCATCTTTCCGTGAGCGGTTTTGTATCCGAACTAGTTTTCTTCCTGACGTCTACATCCATCAACCACAGGAAGCATGAAGCTAGATACGGCTAATTTTTACAGGCTGTCTCCCTATCATTAACCATCAGGTTCATCATAAAATGTATTTTGAGGACCACTTCAGTGCCTTTTTAGTTCCATTATATAAAAGAGAAGGGATCTCCAAAACCCCCTCACAACAGAACAATCTAAATCTAGGCTGACGAACAGCACCAAGAGGAAAAATACATAAATTTGATTTTGAGGCTAAGCTCGCGGTTTAGGTTATTCCCCACCTGGTTCTTTTCTACTGAAGCATTGTGCTTGTCGCACATGGGGCTGATCTCCATGCCTTTCTCTCTCTCTCTGTCTCCCTGTGTGAAGAACTCCACCATGATGCGGTCTGTCCACTGGCGGTACAGCTCGAGAGGTTTGGTCGGGTTACTCAGGTCTGCACAGTGTACCATGTTCTGAAGAACCTGCAGTGGCAAATTAAACAGGTGTTGTCACATGTCAAATATATAGATTAGATTAGATTGATTCTATCTTTGTATAAAAAGAGTTCTCACCTGTATGCGATCTGAATAGTTGTCTAAAAGCAGGACTCCCAGGCTGGTGACTTTCTTAGTCTCCACCATGGTCTTCAGGTCTGCTAACAGGTTCATGTGTTTGGACATATCTGTGGCGAGCACCTGCAAGAACAACATTAAACACATTAAACCAAACAGAAGTCACTGGGGAAAAAGAAGGCCTAAGCTGAGTGGAGCTACTGCACGTCTACGATCTTAATGGTCCACTCACCATGTCGATGACCATTTTGCGAAGCGACTGACGCTGCTTTTTGTTGAGATTCTGAAAAATATCACAGTTGTCTTCCTGCAGAAGCTTAAAGCCTACAGCCAGGTGGTGATTCTCTAGCACTGACAAGTCATTGTACATCAGGGCCAGCTCTGAGTCTGAAGACAAAAAGGCATAAAAAACTCTGAATGTAAAATAAATCACGATCTCGTCAGCTACATAGTTAAATACACTCAGCACCCACACACATTCAGATAATCCCTGCAGAGCTACGAGCAAACTCACTGGTGTTGATGAGAAACTGATTGGAAACTCCGGGGTGATCCACGTCGTGGATGGCGCTGGCGAACAGCGCAGCGAGGATCTCCAGATCAGTAAACACAGCCTTGGATGACACACAAAGAGAGACAGTTAGTTTTGTGTGTATGCGTGCGTGTATGTGAGGGCATCAACCTGGACTGTGTATTTGAGCGTTTACCTCCAGTGCAGGTGTGGACAGCAGCACGTGTGTTGATTGGACCACGTCTGCAGCATGGATGTTGTTGTGGTAGGCCACATCAGCATGATAGTGGTCCTCCAAAGTCATTGTGAAGGTAATGAAAGTATCCACTGGAATCTTAAAGGACTTCAGCAGCTCACGTTCCTGCAACAGCAGAGGAGAGGATGGCTCATCCAAGGTAAAGATAAATGACTGATTACAAATTGTCTGCTAAGTCATTGCTTCATTGACTTCAGTAAATTCATTATGCACTTGTTTGCTTTGCCGTGTTTGAGGCTATAAAGTACAGGAGCCATACAGTACGCTGTGTGCTGTGATGTGGTACCTGGAAAATGGTGTACATGGTGACTGTCAGTGGGCGATTCCCAGAATACTCAGAGACCTTAAAGATGTCAATACCCCATCGATTTATATCCTCAAGTTCCTGTCAGTGAGAAAGTATAAATACGTATATTAAACAACATTCAGTATGTGGGAAAAAATAGAGAATTAGCCTCAGGGAAATAACAAATGAACTAGTCCTCACACCTTAGCTAGGAGTCCTTCCTGGCTAGCATTGACCCCAAATCGAGGAATGGTTGAAGGAGCGAGGCTGGGACTGTGGGTGGCCTTCTTCACACCGCTGATCTGGGACATAGGACGCTTTTTCTTGTCTTTCTCCTTGGTCGGGGGAGACATGATGTCCATGTCATGTTGTTTCTCTGCCAGTGAAAGTCATCCAGTTAACAGTGATGAAAACAGAAATGCACCACTAACACTAACTTTCCTGCTGTCATGCATTTCAACTACTCCTGTCTGAGCACTGTCCTGTGATTTACATGCATATCTACATGTATGTGCAGCAGTGTGTAGCGTACAAAGACGGCATATTTACCCAGAAAGGTGCTGGAGATGAATTCAGACACCTGGTTCCCTGAGCGGCTGGTTTCTGACAGCTGGCTGAGCTCTCGGTTCAGCATCCTCTTGAACTGAGGACAAACACATGCAAGCATCAATGAGCTTGATCAAACACTCTGTTTGCTAAACTGTGGACAGACTAGGTCGGATCAACTCAGCCGCCTGCTGGAACAACAGTTATCTCTTAACAACAACGTAGAAAAGAAACACTTTACAAGCAAATCACTCTCTCTCAAAACCTGCAAACGGTTCAGTCAAATACAAGTAGCAGATGCCACAGATCATGCTGACATAAGACGTGTTGAGTCTCAGAGAAAGTCAGAAAACAAGCAACACGTGAACCTCAGGGAGTCTCCTACCCTCCCATCCAGTTCATCCCTCTCCTCCCCTCTCCTCACCTGAATGAACATCAACGAGATGGAGATGAAATAAGTCACTTCTGGCATTTCAGCGTAAAGTCAAGCATGGGAGCAAAAATAAAACGAGTGAGCTCTCAGGTTTAACACGCCTGTTCGACAAAGCTGCCTGTCTCGGAAAAATCCACCAGCGAGTGCTGCAGAAGCTTTGATTATAAGTCTGTGGAAGAACAGGAGAATTGAAGCATATGTATGTGGGAATGCTGCTGGATGCCAGGATGCAAGGCAGAGAAGGCAGACTCTCCCCGACTCTCCCTCATCCACTCAGTTACTGCCTGCCCACTATGTGTGTAAACAGAGGGAGAATGGGGTACTCTAATCTCCACCTCCTTTCAAAAATGCCTAAGAATAGCAGCCAATCAGACACCCGCTGCAGCAGCGTGTAGCGAAACAGAGAGCCGTCATTGGCCACGAGACATACACAGTAGGCAGGGCAGAGTGAGGTTGTGAGACACACCATGTGCACCAAGTTTGAAGGTATGAAGGAAAAGCTTTGAATGGATGGGGAGGAGGGTTCATTCTTGTAGCCAAAAATAAAAATAGTACATCACGCACCACAGAGACTTGGGTGCCCTGACCATTAACACAATCAGAGGAGCAAAAGACAAAATGCTTTGACAAAGAAATGCTTAAAGCGGGCTCCAAAAGTTCACTCACAGCTAAATCGTGCTCAGAAGCAGATAGAAAATATTGAAGGATAATTACAGTGGTCTTAATGTTAAGCTGATTTATTTACTTTTATACAAAATTCAAACTTGGTAGTAATTACCATCAGAGGAGGAAAAAAATGCCTATGCGGCATGTAAAAAGCTCTTTCTTAAATACCCTACTCACATATAAATAACTCAGTGATTAAAAGTGGTTGCACGATTGCTCAAAGACCCTTTCTAGGGTCAGTAAAGATCCAGTTTAACAAAGCGGTTCGATAAGGTCGTCAGGGATGCAGAAACATTGTTCACTTCAGCCTCCCATGCACCTGTCGTTGTTCCCAAGGGCCGGCATGGATAATTCTTTTCTTTAGCTCATTGACTGATCTGCAGCAATTGTGGGGGCTGGGGAGAGGAGTGGGCGTGGGAGGGGGGGTGCCTCCAGCGAAACTCCCCTCCGCTGCCACGTGAGTGACGTGTGGAATGGTGTATGCATGAAGCAGGAAGCAGGAAGCAGGCACGGTACGTGATTGGTTAATAATGTAATTCAGATTTATGTGATGAGAAGAGGTCTGTTTCCTTATGTTTGGACGCTTCTATGAAGTGGGTGTTTGTGAGTGCTGATCGGAGAGGAGAGGGAAGGATGGAGGAAGCATGCACGGTGAGGATTCCATTTCATCCAGTGCAACATCTCTCCCACTCCCACTACTCATTCACATGTTTCTGCATATGATTCAGGGAAAAAGGTGTGTCCCTGTTTCTAGTCCCCATCTGCATGCCGGGAATCATCCTATGCATGTAAGCTTCTTCCATCTGCGGACAGATGGGGGCTTCTATTCATATTTTCATGATGGATTCTTTGTGTTAATGAGCCTTCAGCTTGGTTAAAGCATCGGTGATGGTAATTGTATTTACGAGAGGCCACACACAATCCTTGGGTTTAGTGTCGTATTTGGGGCCTTTTCTAATTTGGGCAGGAAAAAAGCACAGCCAAAGAATACATCAATTCATAAAGCATGAAAATGAACATGCCTCATGTACTGTCTATATTATCCATTCTAAAAAGAAATCGGCTGCATTTCATTTCAAAAAGGGGAAATGACAACAGTAAGCTGGAAGAAAATGACCGCACGGCTGCAGATTGAGCACCTTTCCCAGCGGTGAGGTCTAAAAATAGACATATACAGGAATAACGGCATAATCAGCCTCCAAGGTTTGTTCTCTGGTGCTTTCTATACCAAAAGCCCTCCAAAATATACAAGGACAGTCCAATAAGCTTCCAACTTGCAATTAGAGCAGGACCAGAGGACCCTGTCTTCAAAACTTCATCTCTCTGACCCTCATACGTCTTTTAAGCAACTACAGCAGATGTTTAATAATAATAATAATGGATTGGATTTATATAGCGTTTTTCAAGGCACCCAAAGCGCTTTACAATGCCATTTAAGCTCCCAACCTTGCACTTAATCCATTTTCTACAACTGCAAGATTCACTCGTGTGTGTGTGTGTGTGTGTGTGTGTGTGTGTGTGTGTGTGTGTGTGTGTGTTTGTGAAATGTCCAAAAGAGCAACAAACTTTCATTCAGTCTTTCAGTTGCCTAAATTACCAGCTTCTAAAAGTCTAACTTAGCAGGCTGTTGGTAGTGTGTTAGTGTTTTGTTAAAGTACCTTGTTGGAAGCCATCTCACTGACAGAGTGTCGGGTTTTCAGCGTCTCTAGTTGCTCCAGACACCAGTCCAGCTCATCTAGAGTCTCTATGGCCAGCTGCTGGTGAGGCTCCTCTGTATGTATATCACACACATATATATATATATATTAAATTTCATCGGGGAGGAAATGTTAATGGTATTTCCCTCTCAAATATTGAGCTGCATTTTGTTTCATAGTAATTGTATCCATGGGATGAGGATACAAGTGACTTACAATAAGCATTAAAAAAATCATCATTACAGGCACATGGCTGGAATACTTGCCCACCACTGGATTTCATGTGTTGTTGAACAACATTCGCTTACTAATTAAACAGCTGTGATGTGTTTCCAGTAACCCAGATTTCCCGATTCCCAATCGTGTTAATATCCTTGCCATCTGTGTGTGTTTGTGTGTGTGTGTATGTGTTTTTTGTTTGTTTGTTTGTTTGTTTTTTAACAAGTGTGTATTTTGGGCTAATAAGTAAATATCTCATTCCAAAGCCGCTACCAACCTGCGAGGCTGGTCTTGCACATGGATGGTGGGTTGCTGCCTGAAGATCGTGTTCTGTAGACAGAGACCATCCAAAGTGAACATATTAAAGACACAAGTCAGGTGTGGTGGTGAAAGAGCAAAAAGACTTAGGAAGTCTCCAAAACGCCTACTTGCTGGCCGTGCGATCTTGCTGGCCGGTTATGACGGCAAAGTTACTTCTGACTGTCCTCAGGCTGGCGAGGACCTACGAGAGGAACAAAGGAGTGAATGTATGAGTTCATCAAATGACGCATTTGTAATGTGATGAAGTGTAGCTTTAAATGCTCATAAAAGCTTCCACTTTCATTGAACAAGAGCTTCTCAACACAAATCACTGACTATCATTTGATACTGTGGCTCTCCACTCTTGGCAGATGTGCTACCCAAAGGCATCCCCCACTCCCTTTCTGATGTTTTCATAGCATCACTGACACTCCTCTAGGTCACGTCTGCCACTGCATCTGTCACCAAACACTGACTCAGCATGAGGAGAAAGCCCACAGAGTATCAGATGTCCAGACTTGATCCATGCATGAGCCTTATCTGCCACCATGCATATCTTAAACAGCATGATCCAGCAGTATTGGATTCTCAGCTCCTTTCACTGTGTAAAGTGAGCACAGGAGTGACGCACATCCCACGCAAGAGCTAGGCAACACCAGCGGGATGCTGATCCTGTCGCAGGGCCAACATGATCCTGAGGGGATGTTCCGGTAGAGCACTAAAACCCAGTCTCATACCATCTGGAGGCTGTTTTTTTTTTTCTTAATTTGTCCATCTGCCAAATTTTCAAATAACACAATAAGTAAAACAGGCTGACTGGAAAAGATTTCAGAGGACTCACCTGTGCAAACGGTGTGACTATCATGTCTTCTGTATGTCTGCAGAAAAGACACACAAGAGGAAAAAAGCATGAAAAAACACAAAATACTGAGAAGCTCAACTATAAATCCCTAAACTGTGATACCAAAGAGTGATAAAAAGAAACCTTCCTCGTATCTATTATAGTTTATTTTAATTTATTAAAGACATGCACTGCTTCTAGTGAGGCCGGTGAGGAAACAGTTGGGGTGAGGTGGAAAGGGTGGGCGACACGTTATGAACAGTTAAATATGAGTAAAAAAAACCCAAAAGTGTGTTATTATACTTGACTCCGCTCTGATTAAGCGTTGCATGCAAGAACAAACAAAACAGAACGGGTTGTTTTAGAGAGCCTGACAGGGGTCACAAGAGAGGTTTTTGATATTTAGTCATTGGGAGAAAGGAGGGAAATGATCATGAAGCCATCCAGAGGGAATGCAGAAGAGGCCTTCAGGGGACAGAGCCAGTGTGGGTTTATTTTCGCCCTAATTTATTTTGTTTATCATGTTCTCCTCACCGAGATGACAACCAGTTGACTTCCCAATGCTTCAAGCTTTCTTCCCTTTAAAAACAGATAGGCAAGAGGTTGAAGAAATCTGTGACTGCTTCAATTACAAAACTGAAGGTTTTCTTTCTTTCTTTCTTTTTTTTTTAGATAGCGTGAAATCTATAATGTCTTGCTTGGGGATGTAACTGAGACACACAGAAAAACAAACAAAATATTCCTTTCTTTAGAATCCCAGTGGAATAGATTTGACATTCAAGCACTTTGTGATGGGAAAACAGCTGCAAGCAATACATAGCATGTCCTAATAAAGTATTTGAGAAGGCTCAGTCTTCTCAAGGTGGACCTTTCTTAACAGTCCTCCTCACTCTATGAAAAACAAGTAAAAAAGTTAAACTGCGTGACAATTTGGCTTCAGAACTCAAACTGCAAACAGGTAAGGGAGCCAGCACGTAAATCGAGGCACAAAACTGCTTCTCCAGCCCGGAAACCTCTGAGCTCAAACAGATAGAGAAGAACAGAAAAGCAGAAATGCAAATATGATCCATGTGATCCTAGTGGTATTCCTTTAGGATAAAAAGCACAGCATCAGGAATGGCTGTTGATACTTTGAAAACTTTTACCCGTGTTTTTCAGATGTAAAAAGCTCTTTTTTACTTTTAGAGAACTTGATATCAACAGATTACTACATGTAAAGCAACAAGATTCCTAGGCGGGGCATTGGATTTATCCAAAGGGTTTGTTTTAGGCCCCTCTCAATACATAGAGACAGAGGATTAACAGTTTCAACTGGTGGACTTACAGGTCACTGGCAGTGGAGGAGTTTCTGGAGGGACCTTTGGGTGAAAGGTCAAAGTCGGAGTCAGAGCGGTAGAGGAAAGATTCCCTCCGCTGGCTGTGAGGGAAATTGGTCGGTCGGGCCAGACCGGAGTTAGGGCTGGCCTGAGGGTCCAGTGGGCTGCGTCCCACAGACAATCCATTCTCCACATCAAAACTAAGAAGACATAAATGCAAAGAGAATTTATTAAGGTTAGATGGCTTAAGAGGCTATTTAGGAATTTACCAGCTTGTAGATTTGATCAGGAAAGGAAATAGAAGAAATGAATCCATCCAAACTGTCCATGCTTCCTGGAAAGCTTGTTTTTCCATTCTTAGACACACAGTGCCATAAAATATCTCCCACAGAATATCTGCAATGTGTGCATTTATGTGTACAATAGCTGGTGTGTATGAATATATCCCTGAGTCTGTCACACAAATACAGTTCAGCACTTTGTGACTGTTTGCAGCATCAGGCAGGAGCAACCGAAAACCAGCTGTCAACAGCGTTATTGGAAATACACCGAGTGGCTGGTCAAGCGGGTCAGCATGCACTGAGGTGAGAAAACGAGCTCCATTAAGAGCTGCAGGCAGTATAAATGCAACAGCCATAAAATAAAAAGAATAAGGGAGAATAAATGTGGGAATAAGCATTTCCCTTCAGACCAAACTGACAGACAAACTTTTTACAAAATTCCAGTTACAAGTTAACCAGACTGCTGCTCCTCTGGTGCCAATAACATGGACACAGTTACTAAAAGATGGAATATTCATATCTAAAACATCGCTACAGACCTTATAAAGACTTCTATCACACAAGCTTTCAATCTGATATTGTCCTTTCTTGAAGAGGAAATAGTGTAACATAGAAGTAAAAAAAACTCAAAATTCAAATTTAGAAGGGTGACAAAAAAAGGATAAGACATTGTGATATATATGAGCTCAGCTCACAGCTCAGGAAGTAAGCTAAAATCAGCACCACAATTCAAGCCGAGCAACAATGGTGGATAAGAAAACACATCCAAGTCAGACTGAGACCAAAATGAGGAGGTGATGAGATCCAAAGAGGAAGAATAGCTCTCAGCACTGGTGGCTGCATGCAATGCTATAGCTGATTTATAAATAGGATAACTAACCGCTAAAATCCATTAAGTGTGTTATTAGAGTGATCCAAAAAAGAGCAGCTGATTGGCAGGATGGACCCATTTTTCATTATTAATATATTTAACATTAAAAGATAGTATAGCATTTGAAACAGCGAATCAAGCGAAACCTGAGGCTGTCAGGCAACCAGCCTGGACGTACTTGAACTCCACAGCTACACAATCATCATGCAGAGAAACAGTAAAGGCATGAAATGTGTTTAGATAATGTGATGCTCTCGTGATACAAGTATGTGTATGTGTCCGCGTGCGCGCGTGTACATACAGATGAATCCCGACTGTGAGCGAACAGCAGAGATAAAAATAGCAGCACAGTACTGACGTGGGTTACACGAGAGAGGCGAGTCTAAAAATAGCGCAGCGTCAGGTGAAGAGGAGTTCCTCCTGAAAAACACCGTCTGACTACAGAGGAAAACAACAAACGAAGGCACGGCAAGGTCCTTCTTCACAGTCTAGGCATGTTTCTCCTGTGATCTACATTTCTACTTTCCCACAGCGTTGCTCTGAGCCTCGGAGACTTTCGGCCAGCAGCTCCGTTTGGCAACGCATCTCCTTTTGCTAAACAGCGTGAGGATCTCCAGAATAGAAATCCACACTTTAGTAAAACAACCATTAGCAGAACATGAAGGATTTTGCAAGGGCAGATGCTGAGACACACTTGATCCCTTTCAAATAAACAGAACGGGGAAACCAATATTTCAAAATAAAAATCTCATGGCGTAGGTATGGGTTCCAAAGTGTTAGAGAATAATAACACACAAACCCAAAATGTCAGTGATACAATTACCACAAAATCAGATTCTTGTGCAGCTGTGTGGGGTCTAGAGTGTAACAAAATGCACACATTGAAAGACGTTAACAACTGCCATGTCGCATATATACTCACTGTACACTGTGTTGCATACAGCAGTTGATGCTCGGTTTAAATGTTCGACTTCAAAGTGACCATGGCTACACGCCTACCTGCACCAAGTTGTTGCCATTCAACTGGCAGATGTTTCCATTAACAAACAGTTGGAGAGGTGTAGCTAACAAAGTCGGAGGTCAGTGAGTGCACAGTATAGAAGGTGGGGAGTAATAATGTGTTTTTCACATGGTCAACAGTTTTTGACATTTGACACAACCTGAGCAAAACCACAACTATCTGCTGGCTCCATGAATGACTACCTTTTACTCCAATCCATGAGCGATTGACCAACTTTGGCATTTGCAGAGTTGTGCTGCTACAATCCAGCCTTTACAGTTGCATGAAAACACTGCATTCATTCCTCTCTTGCTGCGTTCTGCAGTACTCTCCCCCCCAAGACGTTGGTGTGTTACTGGCTATTACATAACAGCAGAAGCTGATTTCCATGTGACAGATTCAGACACACTGACTGCATCACAGAAGAAAGTGCGAGTGACTAAAATGTCAGACACAGTACAGTGGGACTGTGCCAGCGTGGCTGCTAGAGTGAGCGTGCACGAATGACAGACAGGCTGTGTGTGCAAGGGGTAAAAAAAAATCATAATTTTATGTGTAAATAATACAAACAATGAGTCCCAATGATGTACGCCTACAATGTGTGTATTTTAATCTCAAATTACTGAGGTGAGGAGATGGTCACGCTCTCCTCACCTTTTCATGTTTCCAGTTTAACCCATCTCTCTCATCGTATCTCTGTATTAATGCTGCGCCCGCTGCTCTCCTCGCGTGCTCTGATTATGAATCTGTTTGTATTTCCACACGTCTCTGTCTGTGCAGCTAAATTTAACCTCCGTTCGCATGTGAATCCAGAAAGGCAACACTGCAGCTAAAAATAACCTTCAGGTAGAATTCAGAGCCCTCCTCTCTCTCTTTCGCTCTCTGTTTGTCATCTCCGCCTCACAGAGCAGCAGATTCTTCCCTCCATTCATGAATATTTATGGAGGAGTTTCTATTTGAAGCCGATACCGAGCTAAAATTAGACCGCGGATCAAAATACCGCCTACGCCATTCCCCCACTGCTTTTTTTTTTTTCGCTTCCAGTTTTTTTCTCTTTATCTCTCGCTGAGCTGTTGTGAGCCCAGTGCAGGAAAGGGAATCCTGACTCACTCGTGACACTTCACTGCTCACCTAGTACTCCAGCACCCCAGCAGACAAAACACGTAGTATTTTTGCATTGTGAAATCACAATCTTCTAGTTGTGGTTCATACAGTTTTATAACAAATCCTTTAATTTATGTGGCAAAAAAGAAAAAAAAAAGGGGGGGGGAAGTAGCTGTTACCATGGAAACAAGCGATGGAGATCTAAATAGGTGATAAAGTAAAACAATAACTCAAAAACACATGCTATTTTTGAAAAAAATAGTTGTTGTTGAGGCTGTTAAGTTGTGAGTTATGGAGTTTATAATTTTCTAAACAGCTGAATTGTGATATTCTATATTCGGAAAAAATGAAAAAACCAGTTTACAGTTTTTCCCGTAATGTCGTTTCACAGTAAGAACAGTGCAACCAGAATATTCCAGTATTTTCTGCACACCTCCAATGTGCACAATCTTTAACTATACAGTTAACAAAATGTGCATTAACTCTGTCAGCTGAGGCATTCTGTAGTCCTAGGAGGTCAAAGGTCAAGGTTCAAGCTCAGTGTGCGCATCGTCTGAACAGGAAGCTCCCACAGAAGCTCCGTGGCTGGTTGGTCTTCAAAAATGACTCCTCCATTGTCTTTTTGTTTTTCACAACTGGCACCCACCCACCCGCCTGCCCACCTCTCCTCCTTCTCCGGCACCCTTCCCACTCTCCACTCTTCTCTGCTCCAAGAATAAAAAAAAGGGATTTTTAAAAAATATCCCTGTTAGTGTGGGAAGGTGTTAATTATAGTCCCGATAAAACTGGTGATGAGTGATAGCTAACGTGTATTTTAGGTTCTTCCTGCCGAATTAAAATAATCTATTCATTCTCTCTGAGGACAGAGTCCCTCTGCTGGGCCTTAGTGAAACTGCTACAGCCAGTCAATGTTCATGTCTGAACAGAGAAAACTAAGGCATGTTATTCATTTAATAATTTATTATTCAGATATTTGTATCATTGTAGCTTCAGCACAGACAAAACATGCATTCTGACGATTTTGGGGTGAGTCTTTGAACTTGCACATTGTATGCATTGTAAAATAATGAGGTAGAGACGAAGTTTTCTGCAGATAAATCAAATTAATCACTGAACAAAAACCCGAGCTACTTTTGTTCTTAATTATTGCCACGCTGTAAAAAAAAAAAACCCCTGACTGAAAAGTTTTTATACGTGCAGAGACGGTGAAAATAAAATCTCATATAAAAGCTAAAAAGCCAGCTGAAATGCGTAATGTGCCACCTGTTGGAGATTGGATATGGTTAAATAGAACCATCCTAATTTGGCATCTGCATTCGCACACCAAGCTTCAAAGGTGGACATGAATGCACATGCACTCGCACACTTAATTACTTCTCTTGTCTAAAGACCAATTAGAGCCAGCATTCCTGGACAAGGCAAAGACTTTTAGTTAAAAAAAAAAAAAAAAAAAAAAGGTGTAAAGAGAGAGGTGTTACCATGTTTGTTATTTAAGTGGTTGGCTGGTAACAAGTGTGATTGATGGCAACCTGTCAGTGGCCCTGATACTTGACACCCCGCCTGCGTCACCGCCTGTCATGGCAACGTCAATCCCATCTGGGGAGCATTAAAATACAGGAGCAACGGCGAGCGAGAGAGGGAGAAAGCAAGGGCGAGATAGGCCCGTAAACCAGGGCAAGCTGTCATCTGAACCTTCATTCATCACTCCCAGGCCTTTGCTGTGACACAGCCAGAGGTAGAATTAGTTGCACCAAAGCCGAGCTGCGCGACGAACTGGGACGTTTATTCAAACGCTGTTTAAACTGATGCACAGAGCATTCGCTTCATGCAAGAGAAAATTGTGCTTTTGTAAAACTTGGGAGATAATCTGAAATGATTTCTAGTATGCGACAATGTGTCAGTGTGAAACAAAAGCAACAATGCTGTGAAATTATTACAGCACAAGAGGCACGAGAGACATTCTCCGCCCGGCTTGAGTGAGACCACAAAGTTCACACCAGCAACTAAGAGTCCACACGCTGTAGCTCAGCACACAGAACAATGGGAACAAAGGGAGAACAGATGTTGTAAAAGTGGTCACAGTAGAAATCCACAGAGCTGATTTTGATTCACCCAGAGGTGAATCAGCTCTATTTATCCCAGAGCACAAAGTCATCAGTTTGTGCTCTGGGATAAATGTTGGTTTTGTGTGGCCCTTCACACACACAGCCAGGACCACCCTGTTGTTTGTCTTGCGCGTCTTCTTCTTCTATTCTGTAACATCACGTTACTGAATCTGGCCGTGAAGAAACCCGATGGAGGTGGTATGTGTTTACATGTCGACAGTGTAGCTAGATTAATTCACAATTGCCTTATCTTTTTCCCAGAGCACCAGCTGCAATCCATCTCTGAAAGTACACTTATATTTTCATTGGTTTCTTGCATCTTCTAAATATTTTCTAAAAGCAATGTCATGATTATTTTATAAATCTGATTATGTTATACACTGTGGGTGGCTTAAATGAAGTATGGTAAAACAACACGTCTCATGGAAAATGTTTCCTTTTTCCATGAGTACATCTTATCAATTTACCTTCTCAAGCATGCTCTGGAATATGGCGCAGTTAAAGTAGTGTGTTTGAACATCATGCAAGGTCATTTGCCTTGAATTGAAGATGATAAAAAATTCTAAGCATCCAAGAAAATCCACCGAGTAATGGCTCAAAAAGAAAAGGGGGTCATGGAGAGGACTGGACTTAAATGCTGCGAAATGTGGATTTCAAACAGAAAAAACAAACAAAAAAAAACTCTTTGACTTGTCAGATCACTAAATGAATGTTGCATGAAAGAGTGGTGAAATAAATATCAGACACAGGTCTGACAAATTATGCAAAAAACCTACAGGAAGTAAGTTATTTATATCTCAGTTGGCCCAAAATAAGCTTCTGAGGCTATGGGTACATTTTCTACAGGAGAACACTAAATCTATTGAGATTTTGATATTGACTGAAAAAAGCATGTGGTGTTTCACAGAGGATCAAATGTTCCTCATTTCACATGAATGTGTAATAAAGGCACTCACAACAGATTTAAGGAAAGAAACTTATCGGTTGTCTTGTCTGTCATGTCACTGACAACTGACTTGTGGACCATTAACCCAAAAAGGGAACAGCCTTGTGACAATTAGCCTAGCTAAACTTAGCTTAGCATGAAAACAAACAAAACGAGCATTTAATCTCATTCGAGGCTCTGTGCTGGACTCATGTTTTAGTTGATAGGACATGTTTATTAGTGAGTTTTACAGGAGCTTATAAGTAGATTTTGTGCCCCTTACACAAAGCAAAGTTAGCTTCTGAGCTAACGTTCAACAACAAAGCAAACGTGTATTTCTCAAAAAGCCAAATTAGCATTTAGCTGAATAAGCTAAATATGTAAGAATGTGTTTCTCTGTTCCTGAATAATCCTCCTAAAACACACACACAGAGCAGTTTTGCTATATACACTGTAGATCTTTCTCAAACCATACAGCAAAGCAGCACAGACATAAACCGGACTGCAGCTGTGACTGCTTAAGAAAGTAGTTGTGAATAGCAACACAAACAATAACCTTTTAGCTATTTTCACACTTTACAGCCAACAAAAACAGGCCCAGCAGGTCAGCCTCTGAGTGACAGAGGAGAGCTAATTATAGACATTGTGCATTGGTAATAGAGATGTCTAACCACTGTTCAGAATGAAGTGAACCAGTAAAAACTGGTTTTAAAAGTGTGTAATCCAATGTAGAAGACACACAACAAAGACAGGGACTCAGAATCATTTGCCTTATCTTATCATTGCCTTAAAAAATGAAGACCCAACCTATACTTAGATTATTACCTGCTGAATAAATAACATTTGGCTTAGAAGACATAAAAGCTTTTGTACAGACATACTGTAAGAAGTTACTATTCTCGTTAAGGAAGACTTCACGTTTAATGTGATTAACTATTAACCTAAAACAATGCATGATTTCTAAAGAGGCAATCCTAGATAGTCCTATAGAGGAATATATCTGTTAACACTAAAATTAACAATTACCATCAGCTAATTTCAAGCAACAAAAGGGTTTGGAAGTCAGTATCGGTAAGTAAATAGTTAGGATGTTGTTAGATTATTCTTGTTATGTCTGTAAGGAAAATCTGAACGGTTCTTGCAGGCAAGGAAAAAATTTTGGAAGGTGACTATCTAGTAGTCTATCTAGTATCATAACTCACTTAGCTGCAACCTTATTTTCTGGTCCAGTACTGATTGCTCGGAAATGACTGTGTGCAAAGTCTGGAAGGATGGATTCCCTCCTCACTACGGTCAAGGTGAATAACTACCAGGATTTATACATATATCACACTCATGCAGTATTACATTACATTTGTCAAACAGCATTTATTTAACTTAGAGAAAATGAGTGTCAGAGGTAAAACACTGCAGGTTCCTCAGGACTTTCCCTCTGATGGCTTCAGTCACCCAGCTGTCTTCCCCCAATATTTTTCTTCCTTTGAAAAACAACATAAAGTCTAGATGTGGAGCTCTGATACCGTTTACAATGTGAAATGACTGCCGAGGACAATCTTGCTGTCAGTCATCAGTTAGCTGATACAGTGTAGGCAGTGGTGAGATGTCACAGAGGTGCTGTGGAAGAAGGAAATACTCGTTTTTCCAACAAATGGTTTTAAGTTACACTTACACAAGCGCTGTCAGCTGCAAGAATTCCAACAATTTCAGTGCAGCCAAATTGCCCAGATATTTTTTTTGGCATATTTTGTGCCTAATCTATGAAATTGAACTTGCATAAGGAATCTGTCACTGCAAACACATTCCATTTTCTTCAAATGTTCCTCTTTGCCTTTCCTTGAATGAACCCCGAAAGAGAAACTCGCTGTTAGAGCGACAAGCTGTAGAATGATGTGTGGATATCTTGCTGGCAAAAGATAGATATGTAGCTGACCTCTATTTCACTGCGAACTGTTGTTTAAATTGCAAGTGAACAGTGGGTCATACACATACATAAAGGACTCCTTGCATGGGAAAACCTCTAACTTTAACTCCAGATTTTAAATAATAAATAAATCAGTATTTCCATGCAGTTAAAAGCCACTTCAATGCAAGTCCACCTCATGGTATTAACTTGAGGTGGAAGAGGAGGTGGAGGTGGTCAACAAGTACCTCGGGCTGTGGGTGGACAACAAACTGGACTGGTCATGCAACACAGAGCACCTGTATAAAAAAGCCCAAAGCCGACTGTACTTCCTCAGGAGGCTGAGGTCTTTTAACATCTGCAGGAAGCTCCTGAGGATGTTTTATCAGTCAGTGGTTGCTGGAGTACTTTTCTATGCTGTGGTGTGCTGGGGGAGCAGCACAGCAAAGAAGGACTCATCCAGGCTGGAAAAACTGATCAGGAAGGCTAGCTCTGTGGTGACAGTGGCAGAGAAAAGGACACTAAAATTGCTGGACATTATGGACAATGCTGGGCATCCTCTGCACACGGCCATAAACAACCAGAGGAGTCTGTTCAGTGACAGGTTGCTTCTCCCAAAGACAAGAACTAACAGACTTAAAAACTCCTTTGTCCCACACGCCATCAAACTGTTTAACTCCTCTCTGGAGGGGAGAGGGAGGGGAAACAGGAGGACAAAGGAGGGGGGAACAACTAAGCTGTAGTGCAATACTTTTTGTTAATATCCAACATTGCAATAAACTTCAATACTTGAATGTGCAATTCCCTTGTATTCTTATTCCTATTTATTCCATTTATCCCTTTTGTATACTCTTTATTTATATATGTCTCTGTATTTATATATGTGTATATATGGTATCTGCTCACATTCTGTAACTTCTGTCGGTGCTGTGCTATTTGGAAACCGAATTTCCCAGAGGAACCCACCCGAGGGATTAATAAAGTTTTATCTAATCTCTAATCTAACTTCAACCAAATTTCATTTAATGAGGAAAAGTCTAAAAACCACTGCTGTGGCCATCGCTCCTCTAAATAACAAACTTGACAGCAAAGACCAGTGATAGGAGCACCTCAAAGGAAAAAATACTATTAATCAAGCAAAGCATTGGAAACAAACAGTTTTAAGTGAGGCAACAAAGGGTTAAATTCCAGCTTTACTCATAGACGTAATTGTTTCCACATTAAAATGATTCATTAAAACAACAACAACAAGCAATATTGCTAACAACAAACCTCAGACCAGAGGAGGGTGAAAACAACTGTCAGGGACGACTCACAGCTCATTTGAATGTCGAATGTCACAAATGTAGGATGACATCAAGCGACCTACAAACTGAAAATGGCAGCCGGGGTGAAATGCAGGGGGCAGGTCTGGAGTTGCACAAACAAGAAAGGAGGAAAGAAGATCCAACCTAAGGTTTGCAAAAGACTGTAGGGGACTCGTTTACCCGGAAGGACCTAACCTGGTCGCGTAATTGTTAGGCAGAGAGGCCCGGAGAGGCCTACAAGCCACACAATCAGTACAGGGCTGCATGGATGTGCATCCACGGTCTCTGCAGTGTCAACAGACTTCTGGATAAAAATATAAAAATAAGGTACTTAAAAATATCATCATTAAGTTTGTAAATTCTGAACGTATTTTAATGACCAACAAATCACTCAGTTTGTTAACACAACAAAATAGGTATGCACACGGGTGTTCACTGCTCGTAGACTTAAATTACACCTTTCTTGGCTGCGTGCTGCACAACAACATTGAATATTTAGTATTTACTGCTGTTTACACTTAGCTAGATTAATGCGATGGCGTTGTGTTTAGTATGTTGCTTTGGGTTTTTTTTGCTTGTTTTCTATTCTTCTTTTCTCAACAGGTGATCCAGGAGATTTTTTTTCTCCCCCCTTTCTCACTGTCCCTCTCCCCTTCTGTTTTTCTTTTCCTTCCTCTTTCTTTCTCCCTTTCCTATCCCTCACTCATGTCTGTCCCGTCTGTAACATCTGAAAATAAAATATAATAAATAATAAAAACAAAGGTCGATCAAATGGACCAATACAGCAATGCCACGATGATCCATTTGGCAAAGTAAATCCATTGGGTATCCTTGTTGGTCTTCAGACAACAATTCTGATGGCTAAAGAACCAAATGGGACAGGCAAAAAGAAAAAAGAAAAAAAAAACACAACAAAATACACCTCTCAGCTTTTCATGTATTTTGAAGGTGTTTTTTTGGAGACCTGGAATGTAAATGTTCCTGTCTCTAAAGCACTTTGGGTATAATTATAAGCTGTAAATAAAATAGACAAGACAGTAAAGACAAAAAACTTTACGCTTCTTCTTTTCCAATAAAAATAATTTATTCAACACAAGTCAGTGGGCTACATACTAATGTATTGCCCACATTTTCATGCCTGTATCAAGCAACCTGATTCCTCTTTATGAAGAAAATGACACAATTTCAGAACCCTGTGTGGTTTTCATGCTTTGTAACAAACTGAAGTGCACATACAGGCCATCCATCCATCCATCTTCATCCGCTTTATCCGGGGCCGGCCGCGGGGGCAGCAGCCTAAGCAGAGAAGCCCAGACCTCCCTCTCCCCAGCCACCTCCTCCAGCTTAACCGGGAGAACACCAAGGCGTTCCCAGGCCAACCGAGAGATATAATCTAGCCCTGGCGGACTGATCCCCCCGGCTGCCAAGACACATACAGGCCACATCTTTAAATATAAGTAACCTTTGCATGATGACTCTTCCTGTGAGGTCATCACCGGCTACTGAAACAAAGTAGTCTTCAACTCACGTGTCCATTTAAAAACACAGGTAAGAGAGCGGTTTCACAGCCATGCTCGTCTGTGCGCCTCGGGCCTGCAACCCATCAGCGGACCTGCTGCCTCCGTCTGAGACAGATGGTCCATGTCACTTCACTCCCCCGTGGGCCACACCATGACTAGGAAGCGTTGATGAATTAAGAAATGCTTTGGAAAGACTTTCAGGAGACATTTATTACGACAAAGTGGCTTTTGGCTGAGAAACCTCCTCTACTTCGCCAGGACCTGTCAGAGTTATGAAGCGTAGCGGGCACAAGATGAGTTAATCACTTCTGCAAATGAGCACGGCGACTGAAAGCTTGGATTCATTTATCAAGCCCGCAGTGACCTGGCAAAGTCAGATAATATTTGACCCCGGCACAAGTGTTGTGCGATTATCTCAAAGACAAGAGTCTGTGTACGTAAATGAAGCAGTAACAAGAAACATCTATCTAGAAACTACTTAACAGGAGTTGGCATCTAAAGCGTTAGAGTGGATCCAACATTCACACTTAGAGACGTTGATAAATTAGGCAGATGAAGATTTCTCTTTCCTCCTCCTCTCCTCCCAGGTTGAACTGACAGGGGAGAGTGTTGGGTTTCTAAAAACGCACGTCTAAAGCTCAGCTTTACTGCCAAAACTGTCAGCATTGTAACGCACTTAATTTATATTAAATTACCCTGAGCATAACTCCCAAACACCTAACAAAGCCCACACTTGTATTTGCCATCAGTGGTTTATTTAGAAATAATCTTTAGGATTTTTCCATCCCTTCCATCACTGTCAAACCTGCATGATATTCCGTGTCACTGTTAATTTTGCGCGCAGCCCTCTGCTGACACGGCTGAGGTAAACTAGATCAACAGCCTGTGGACACACAGCTGCCTGCAAATGGGCTCGAGAGAGGGGGAGAAGAGAAACGGCTCGAATCGATGGAGCTAATCACCCAGCTTTTAATTTTCGACCCGACAACAAGAGCGGGCTCTGTGATTTGTTATGCAGAAAATAACAACGTAAACCTTTTACCCACGAGAGGTACAAAGAAAAAGAGCCATAAACGTCCTGCTGAGGACGATTAACTTTGCAGGTATTTCCGCTGGTCAGTTTAAAAGTTTGCTTTTAAAGTTTGCTGTGAGGGATTCACCCTGAGATCACCATGAATGTAAAAATGTACTAACTGTGACCCACTGCAATAGAATTACCACCATCATCTATTTTTCCATAATAAGGGATGAAGTCAAACCACTTTTACCGACTCAGAAATATTGTTACCATGCCATACAATGCAACTACAGTTACCACAGTGTTGCATTTATTTTTACTATACCTTGACTTGCATGCGAGCTCCAAAACTGTTTGGCTTTAAGTTTGACTAGGGAGTAAAAGTGAAGCTCCCAGCTGGGCCCCAGCATGCTGAAAGGTTGAAGATGAAATTCTGTATTATTAAAATAGTTTGTTGCTGTCTCTGTCTGCCAGTTTTTATATTTGGTCTTATTATTTTTATAAATTCACCCAATTCTTCCATCTTTTTCCACTTCAACTCAGGGTCAGCGTGGGGCTGGAGCCTATCTCAGCTATCACAGAGCAAGAGGCGCGGTACTCTCTGGACATGTCGTCGATCTGTTGCAGGGCTAACAAAGAGGGACAGACAACCACTCACACCTACAGCCACTTTGGAATCACCAGTTAAGCTAACATGGAAGTTCTGGACCGTGGGAGGAAGCCAGCCAGGCGGATTCAAACACAGGAACTTCTTGATGTGAGGTGTTGGTGCTAACCATTACAGCTATTGTGGCCCCCTCTCCAAAATCATGCTGTTCTCAGCAAAATAGAAGCAAATATAATTAAAGTAGACGTGCCTAACAGGCTATTTTAATACCTTAAGGCGAATATTACTTCCACAACATTCAAATTAAAAAAGCTTTACACGCCGATGAGCTGCGACTGTCCCATGAATTGCGTGGGAATTTCTCTATCCACGTTTCAGCAAAGTTTAAAACAGTTGAAAGGAGAAACCAGTAACCACCACCGGACGCAAAAATATCGTCAGCACTCACCCACCAACTTAAAGAAAATAGCATGGCATGCATAAAAGCACCAACCCTTCTATCTGCTGCGCTCACAGACATGTAAAAACATGCATAACCTCAACACATATCCATCTAAGTCGAAGGCCTACTTTCATGTTTTCTTCTGCAGTTAAGTGAGATAATTGGCCTTTAAATCACGCACTGCGGCCACATGAGACGCTCTAAGTTTGGTGTCTGATGTCAAACGCTGCAGATTTATATCCTTCCTCCCCATGCAGGTTTAATTTGTCAGTTCATCTCATGCCTATGTGGGAATCTACTCATGCATGACTATATTTTATAGACAAAAGGAGCCGAGGCTGACATCAGAGTGTCTGCACTGGCTCCATAGATATCAGCTGTGATCTACTTTATGTGGACTGGCTAAGAAATAACAAAAGGGAGGATAAAAAAAAAGAGGGGAGGTATGAAAAAAGATATAAAGAGCATAAAAATGGTTTATACTACTGATTATAAAATAAATGCATATACTTCATAAGGCTGTCTCTGATAATCTCATGTGTTTCTAATCTGCTTGGACTTCCTGTAACAAATTACTGAAAGAAAACAGGCCATTTATTGGAACTCGGGCTCCAGCAAGAGTCAGTTCTTCCATCAGCATCACCAGCACAACCTCCCAGATAAAATAACTCAATCCAAATAAAGATCTCTACCTCCCGGTTTCTGATTCCCCTCTTTGAGCACATTTACAGATCTACTCCAGCAAAGACTGCTGCTCGTAAAGCTCTGACCTTTTTAGATCCACGGGTGGAAGTAATTCGAGCAGCAACGTAATGAGCAAACGTCCAGTGTCTCCACAGTTTGACATTTTTAGGTAATTTTGCTTGTTTAAGAGTAGAAGTCAGTTGCTTTTCCTGGCACGGGTCCCCAAGAGCAATGAAATCATATGGGGCAACTGACCGTTAAAAGCACCACTGCTCACAAATGTTCTGCGTTACATCTGATAAACAAAGACCCAGCCTGAGAAACAGGACAGAGGACAGTAATGTAAACACGGCTTTATCTCCGAGTCCTCCTTCAGAGCCTCCCTGCTGGCACTGAGGATTATGTGTGAAATTACAAAAGTTCTGCGGGAATTTTTCCTATGAGAAGGACAGCAGCATTCAAGCTGCATGTCAGATAGATAAGCTTTAATGAGAAAAAAGTATTGCGTTACGAAACAGGATTTCTTAAACTGATGTGCGAGACACACAGAAAAAACATCCTGACGTTTTCCTTCACATGAAAACTTTGTTAATGTGTAACAGAAACAGGCCGGCTCACTGCTACAGCAGCAAAAATCATGAATTAAGTAAGCCACCATGTAAAATCTGCATCTCTGAAGGGCAGCAGGTATTCGGTAAAGCAGTGAAATCCAAATGATGAAGAGTGTGTGGATGTGTTTTCTCCGATTTTACCATTTTTGTTGTAAAGGTATTAAACCTGTTACATAATTGCTCCACTTCACTACTCCATCACTGTATAGTCTGCATTAAATCTCTCACACACATTTGAAATTACAGTTGGACTTGTGTACTGCTTTCTGCCTAACACATTATAAAACCTTCTTGGATAAGCCACGGTGGTAATTATGAATTTAAAAAATATCTGGACAGCAACCAGAATTTTTGTTTTTTTTCCCCCCCAACCAGGATATACTGCAATATTCAAATGATCCAAAAGCTAATACTTTCACAAGCCCTTTCCCCTCTCTTAGTTTGACTCTTGTTGAAAGCTGCAAGATGTCTTCATAATGAAAAAAAAGACACGACAGCGGGCACTGTTCTCATCTGGAACAATGCCTGAAAGTGGCTGAAGAGGAAATGTGATTAAAACAATATATATATTTAAGGAAATGCTGATTTGGACCAAAACAACTGATAAAGAAAAAATGTTTTTGTGAATATTGCAGCTGATAAAAATAGTTTGAAGTCTAAACACTTCCATATTCAGATATACAGTACAAAAAAAGAGGTTTGTTTTTTTAATCCCATTAGAGTCACTCCTGTATGTTCCTGTTTGAACTATAAGGATCTAAAAGAAAAAAATAGACAGTGATACCCTACGAGCGATGCAGTGTTTTAGGTACTTGGAAATAAACTTTGGTTTCAATAAAAGCCAGTTTTACCAGTAGACCCATGCTCCACAACTTCATGCACATCTGCATAATGACACGTTTGCTGTGTATGTCTGTGTGTTTAAGAGATGAAAGAAGACATGAAAAAAAAGGAAGACAAAAGCACCGAGAGTAAATAACATAGCTCTTAATTACCGCCTGCGTTTCTGCATGATGTCAATAGGCCTGTTGACAGCACACGGTGATCCCCATATGTTCCCACTCCGCACTGTGATACTCCGTTCCACAGAGTAAAAGAACCCACAGTTCGTTGGCACACTCATCTTTTCTTTAGCCTACTCTCTGTAACTCGTCCTCACCCTCCTCTTCTTGGCGACTCCGCTTGTCTCCCTCTCTTGGTTCTCCTCAGCTTGTGGCCGCTCTCATCTCTGTAAAGTCCGTCCCGCTTCCTCGTCTGTCTCGCTCGATCAGGCTGTCCAGCTCTCCACGGCTTCCCGGGAGGTGGCATTACCTCTGGCAGGAGTGGACACCAGCACTATGACCAGCGGCTCCAGAGGAGTGCCAGGATAAATGGCACGATGGAATCTGCCGCCCCGGGCGAAGCTGTCGCTCCTGTATTCTGGTGAAGATTTGCTTTCTCTGGGATGATACGTATAAATTTTTGAATGTAATCTGTCCTGATCACCTGAATTCCTCCAGGCTGCACTCTCCCAGCTGCACGTCTGTCTGCCTTGCAGGCTGTAGAAAAAGCTTTTCATCACTCTCAGCAGAGCTCCATTAATCGGTCCCCCATGTACATCTTGTCTTTGCTCTGGGTCTAAATGTAACGCTACACTGTTGCCCTCTTCCCCCTCTCCCTTTCTGTCTGTCTGCTCTCTCTCTCACACACTCGTCTTCTGTTTCTCTCCCTGTGCTTCCTCCTACCCCCTTTGGCTGCTACACCTTTAATCACCGAACAAACAGACTTATTTCCTTTCCCTGGACAAACTTGCTCTCCTGCTCCAGTCTGTCACAGTAGTCCTGTCATCTGCGTGTGTGTGTGTGTGTACTTTTTGTTCAGACGTGCCACAGAATGTGCACAGAGCTGTACAAGCTGGTTGTGTAAATGTGTGTGTTGGTGAGCGTGTGCACTGCTGAACAAGTGTGTATGCAGGCATGTGACTCAACAAGTGTCTCTAGGTGTGTGTGTGTGTGTGCATGCGTGCCTGCGTGTGTGTGTGTGTATGCATTAGACTTAAAGGGGAGCAAGTTTCAGAGTGAGGTCAGAGCTGAGAAAAGGGGCGGGAGAAGAGCCAGCACAGTCCCTGCCTTCCCTAAATGTTATAGACATTTTAACCCCTTCCTGCTCTCTCTCTTACACAATCTTAATACCACTGCAGGATCGCACTCTCTCGTTGGGCACAGTGTGTGTGTGTGTGTGTGTGTGTGTGTGTGTGTGTGTGTGTGTGTGTGTGTGTGTGTGTGTGTTGGGGAGGCCATGTATGTGTTAGGTAAAGAGATTGATGGCAGGATGAGTGTGATACGGTATTACAATAAGTAGCTCTTGGGACACGGACTGCTGAGAACGAAGAACACACACACAAGCACACACACACACACACACAATATGTACTCATGCACAGGCTTAGGCACACGCAAGGTCACCCATGACCTAAACAGATTGTGTATTTGAAGAGCATAAATGTGAAAAGTAAATATGAAACCTTAGCTTAGGTTAACTTTCTGTCTCCAAACGAAATCTTTCATAGAAGAATATTTAACAAGAAATCGGCAAAATGAGACACGAGGCAGCTATTTTACAGACAGAGACAGATTAAATGTGGTTGTTTTTCACTGAGGACAAACAGCTTTGTAAAATTTTTAATAATTTGATAATTCCTTGTTACAATTTAGAGAGCATTTGGTACTGAATATCAGTTTTAATTGTAATAGTATCCACTGACCAGGTGCTAAAGCTGGACTATAGGACATTGCAGCCTAAAGATATGAACTGTGGTGTTTTTTAATAAGTATATATTTTTTTAAACTAACTAAAACTGCAAGCAAAGAAGTAGAAGCAATTCATGGACAACATGTGTATCTGCTCTGCCTAACAGATACAAGATATTTAGGACCAATACAGATATTTGGTGATTTAAATATCTGATATTTCAATATATCCGCTGATATTTTCTGTTTTTTCAGACATAAAAAACAAAAGCAGAGTTGTTTTGTGTACTTTTTCATTTACTCATTTATGTTCTGCCGACTCTGCTTGGATCAGCAGGTTGGTGCCAACACGGAATTTTGCAGAGTGCCCTCTGGTGGACAAACTAGAGAATATGAACACTCGTAAGATGTTATCGTCATACCATAAATCATTACATTTGCATTTATGAGCCATAATAAATAAAAAATAGATAAACAAATAGAGAATATTTGCTGATAACGTCGTTCCGCTGATAAATCGATCAGCCTCTAATCTGCTCTGGCACAAACTGCAGTTCTTAGCATATCCATGTTATTTGTAAACCAAGGAGCTCATCATTAACTATATGCTTGTAGTATTAATACTATTAAACTGTACTGTTTGCAGCACTCATGTGAAAAATGAAGTCTTCACAGGAATCTATGCACTCCTCTTAAAAACTTTGTACACCCCATGATTCAGCATCACATTTATCTGCAATAATTTGAGGTAACTGCTTTCTATATGACTTCATCAAATTCCTCCACACCAACAATTTGACCCACTTTTCTTTGCTGTTTCAGTTCAAGGAGGTTTGCACAACTCACTTAAGATCCCACCACAGCATTTTAATCCAGTTGAGGTCCACCTCAACTCTTTTCTCTTTAAATCATTCTGTTGTAGATTTACCACTTGTGCCCTGGATTATTGTCCTGTTGTGGAACCCAATTCAGCTAAGCTTGAGCTCACAGAGAGATGGCATCACATTTGAGTCTAGAATACTTATATCGAGGAATTCATGGTTGCCTCAGTGATTGCAAAGTGCCCAGGTCTGCAAAATGAGCCCAAATCATCACCCCTCCCTTTTCACAATGCTGCACACCATGTATATGCTTGTTGCATACGCACCTGTGTAACATTTCCCCACTGTGTAGCCCCCAGCCTTAGAAGAGGTTAGTTTACACTATTGGTCACTTGCTCATTCTGTTTATGAAATTTTAAAGTTGAATAACCACGGTCGGTGTTGCACGAGACAGCACTGCATTGTTACGTTCAATGAAAGCACGTAAGCTAAATGACCAAAAGAAGCTATTTTAAGATTAGGATGAATTCATGTTAATGAAATTATGTCAGTCTTTTTTTTTTTGTCAATATTTAAATTTAAAACAAGCCAACAGGAGCTATTAAAAAGTGTGATAACAGACATTGCTGATAACATCTTCAAGCTACTTGAATCTTTGCAAAACCACCTGCTGCTAGCTAGAAATCAGAAATGTGTTTGTGTGCCTATAACTTTGTTGTTTAAAACGCAAGAATCGTGAGCAAAAAAAACTCATAGCTACAACCAGGACGAGCGAAAACCCCAGCAGACATAGAATGACCCGAGGAATGACGACTTACTGTCAAGCTACACAAAACACATGCCCATAAATGGCATTGTGCTTCATTCTGCGCTATGATATGCTTCAATTAAATTGGCAAATCAATCAATAGCATCACTTCATCATCATGGAATTCACAACCGTTAGCACGGAGACAATAGGTGAGAATGGAAAAGAAAATGCAAGGAAATAAAAGTATCACAATATAGACTCAATAGTTTCCTTTAATATGAACCAGGCTCCTTTCAGAGGCCAGAGGGTTTAAAACACATCACAGGACCACTGCTCTGCTACATACATATGAAAATCTTATTACCCTAAATGAAGAAAGGTCGTTTCATTTTTTTTTTTCATACGCCTTGGTTTTATATTACAACTTTATATTTCCATTGGTTGAGACACACACACAGCACAGACAAATTACAACTGCAGTGTTTGCTCATGCAGTCAAAGTATTTGATATGACCCTTTACTATAATACAAAGGTTCTGTGTCTGCGGTAGTCAAGAAAAACTTCCATTTAAGGAAATCTGAAGAGGTGCACACAAAAAGGACCAATCGTAACCACAATCTGAACAGACATACAATACTGCTTTGCATTACAGCTGCGGCGAGACTGAACTAGGAACGGTCACAGCTTATAAATCCAATCACACCGACTACGGTGAATTCAAATTTAGCCGTGAGCAGGAACGACTGTGGAAGAGTATTAGAATCAGATCCATCATTATTTGATGAAGGAGTCACCAAATCTAAGTCTAGTTTCCTGCTTGTATTCACAAATATCCTTTGTGAATTTATACACTACAAATATTGTACTAGCGTCCAAGCCAGGCTTATGAAAGGGAAGACTCGATCCCCTGTGGGATGAACAGTGTCCTGATGCAAGCGGGATGAGACTGTGCTATGAATTAAACTTTACAGGCTCTGCACTTTCTGACACGTTTTCATGACAGGAAAATTGTTTTCATGTGCAGTTAGAAGAATTGAAAGTGCTTATACAACACGGTGCAAGAGCATTGTTCTTTGTAATCTAGAGTGGACATGAATACACAGACACACACACACACTTGCTGGTTGGCAGCATACCAGAGGATTTCAGAGTGTTTCATGAATCTGCGTCACTGGTGGTGGAAGAGACTTGATGTCTGAAGAAAGACAGACATTAAATGTTTGGTTCTGCTCAGTGTCTTCACTTCCCCACTTAAGAGAGTCGAGCTCCGAAGCGCTTGGATGCCAAGGCCGAATCGATGTTACAATGTCACTTTTGGAACTCACAAAATGGTAGATTCTGGCTGAACTTTCAGTGGTGGATTTAATAGTCCACTATTTGCAAAGCAAGCCTCGTGACATCATGTGTTGGACGCACGAACGAATGGTTAACATTCTTGAATAACGAGCTGTTTTGAAGTCATCGAGGAGTACTGTGTGTCAAAGTAGCCGACTGTCAGCGAACACACCGTCTCTGATTTGTAAAAGTAGCTAAAACTAACCAGATGTTTAAATGAATGCAAAAAAACCCAAAATATTTATTTTAAAAAAATGCAAAAAAGGACATATTTAAATTGCAGAATATGTAGGACATAGTTCTCCAAAAGATGTACATTTTATTTGCCTTTGTCATCCAGAGATGACAAATCTACACACCTGCATAACATCTAGTCCTAGATAGAAGCTTCAATCAAGTGAAAAATGACCTTCAAATTGAATATGTGGGTATGTGTGGAAGCCACACTGCTTCCAAAAAAAGAGTTAAAAGCAATTAAGTAATGCCCTCTCATTGCTCAATGCTTCATGATCTCATTCCAACAAAATTAAAACAGATGGTTGCAAACAGTTTGTTCTTCTATATCTTGCGCTGTAGAAGCAAGGAAATGCTCTGTAAGTAAACTGCACTGATCGCATCACACAGATGTTAGACGTCACATGCTGTCCTCCTAAATTTGCCGGTGCAGAACATCTGGGTGTGAACACACCTTCACACCCAGACTTCATGTCAAATCAAGTGGAAATGTTCTAAATTAAGCTTTTATACACTTTTTTTGTCGTAAATTAAATGTGTTGACTGAGATTGGCACAGCAAAGTTTAGCAGTGTTATTAAAGCAGCTGCACACAAACATACACACACGGCATGTAACAGGATCACCAGGAAGGAATATTCACAAAACTAACTGCTTCCTTTAAAGGAATTACATGCTGCTGAATACGTATCAATTACACATCTTCACAGCTACCTGAACTGCAAAACTGACACCACCCCCTCCTCACAAAAAACACAAAACCCCTCCCAAAAAACAGGCAGTTCAACTTATTTCTTCACAGGCTAAATGTCATCAAAAATATTGAGCATGTAACAAAGAAGCAGCACCAGGTGTCAGGCTTTGGCTGTTGCTTGTGGCCTATATTTAACTTTCGGCGTCTCTGTGATGTCAACGTCATGCTACACCGTGTACTGTAGTAAAGGCTAGTGTGTCACCTCATGATTCATTAGGCTGCCATCTGCTAGCACGACGGCTTGCTTTTGAGGCTCATTTTATTTGAGGATTGGGTGGATGACAAACTTGCGCAAACAAAGACACGCACACATATGAAAAACCCACAAATGCATACACACAAAACTCACATTAATAAGCACATGGGCTTGTGTGCACACTCAGGTGAATACTGCTTTACCAAGGATGTGATTATGGAATAAAAAAAATTAGGAAAATGTATGAAAAAAAGAATCTTATTTCTGCCAAAAAACAAATAAATAAATAAGAAAAAAGGGACTTTGCATACGCCCTAAGAGAGGGATGGCAAACTTAAGCCCTGGGGATTAAAATTGGCCTATTAAAGACTCAAATCTGGCACACTCCATGGCTTTAGGAAATGTAAACGAGGGCTTAAACATGTGGACTTTTACTGTATTTTCACACGTTTTATAGCATTTTCTGCTGATACAGACCTTTTCTTAGTTTTCTAATTACAAGTCAGTCAACCAATGAGTTACCAGAACTCTCTCCTGTAACTTTACATATCTATTTCCTACAGTTACATATGTATTTCCTACAGTTACATATCTATTTCCTACAGTTACATATGTATTTCCTACAGTTTAAGTCCAAACAGTCGTGCTGACACATTTCTTTCATTTCCTACAGCAGCATTTATATGTGACGTGGAAAGGCTGAAACATATTGTTGGAAATGCACTTCTTTTTCTTAATAATAATAACATCACATTTCAAGGGTTAAATGTGTAGCTAAACTTCTTTGAACAGACAGAAAGGATAGTGTCATCGCTCTGGCCGACTATGTGACCCTCGTATATTCAATAAATACGTCCATGTTTGTAGTGGGTACAATTGTTGCAGTAAGGTTTGTGAAAAAACTAGTTATACATACAGTAAATTAATACCTCACTGAACAATAAATGTACTTTTTTTAGAAACTAAAAATGCAGCCGATCATCCTGTAACTACACTGTTAGAGTTGACCTTTGTTTGGAAAGCAGCCATTTAGTAAAAAGTGAAGTGTGAGGATCAGTTTTGTTTTTTTTTGTCTGGCAGTGTTTTAGACTCTTAAAACCTTCAAACTGAATAAGAATAAAAGCGATGGCCCTCGATGTGTAACGACTCATCTAGAGATTCAGAAATAAAAGTAGTCAAATTAGTAAAATTGTGAATTTGAAAGACAAAAAGCTTGTCACACAGAGCAATGCGTAATCTAATGTAGTGAATACAGCATCACTACACAATCACAACATGGAGTCTGTTTAGTGGAACTAAAAAAGCCTATAAACACAGTTATAATGCATCAAATGCACACAGCTCCCAGTCGTTCACTGAACTCTCGCTCGTTCTGCAGCACGTCTCGGTATAACTTAGTCGGTTTCCCCCTCTAGTGGTAGCAAACCATTCGGCCTGGTATTGTCGACACACAGATTGTGTTGGGAAAAAAAGTTTGTGGGGTTTTTTAAGAAATGCCAATATTCATCAGTAATTATCTAAACTTTCTCTTGGAAAACAATCATGTAAGTTGTTTTATATATTTATTTATTTATTGGGGTTTTTTTGTTTGCCGAATGATCCTCTCTGAAGTTTGGATAAAAGAAAGGCCTGTTACGTCCTCTCGCACTCTGAATACAGTAGAGCAGCTGGTGCTGAGTTTCGGCAGCGTTAGTGCTGTCCCAGGCCGCTGCTCGGGAATCGATGAGGCTCTGGAGGCGATTGGGGAAATCAGTCATGCTGAAAATATGGAGTACAGCAGTGACGCACAGAGCAGCTTCACACAGGCCCTATTGACTAATCTGGGCGTGTGTTTGTTGTGGAGGGGGGACGAGCAGCTATATTGGGACCTCTGACATTGACACTGTTAACCTTTGGTTGAGTGACCTTACATGGCACTTTTTGTTTTCCTTTTTATTCTTTCCAACATTTCTAAGCATGTCTACAGAGTATCGTTATATTGTGTTTTCAGCCTGGGAGCCTGCTGTCTCTCTTAGTCTACTACTGCACTCGTTATCTGTGCTAAAAGCCGCCCTATCTCCACCCAAGCACCCTATCGCTCCTTCACCACCCTCTCTTCTGTGCCTTCCCCCCATTCTTTAGATTATTTCTTTTTCCACTCGGTCAGCCATTGCTGCTGTATCTCTTACTTTCACCTCACCATGTCTCTCCCCATCACTCCCTGCTTCACATTAATGGCGTCTCCTCAAACTATCTGCTCATGATACCGTCTGAGAGCTCTCGTCTCCGGCTATGTTCGCTTAATGCAGCGACATGATGAGGGTTTTTTTATGCAACACACGACCAGAGAAGCCATAAAAATGTGTTGTGTGTTGTGGAGAAAGTTATAAGGAGTGAAGTGGAGGGGGGGAAGATGAATAGTGTCCTGGTACTGTCAGTACAAAAGACGATGAGAGTGTCATTATTGTGATGGTCACATTTGGATAACACAGACTCCTTTGTCTGTGTTTGTGTGTGTGTGCGTGCGTGTGTGTGTGTGTGTGTGTGTGTGGGGCAAGAGGGCAGAGATATTATTTTTCCTAAAGATTTCAAATATCTATCTAAATTAATTTCAGAACTATTACTCCTGTCGCAATGGCTTCTTCTCATTATCGCACAATAAATAAACTTGTCGCCGTCTTTACTTGTGCTTAAAAAGAGAAACTTCCTAAATGCTTTCAGGGTTTCTTTTTTTTTTTCAATCAGAAAGTTCAATGTACAAATCAGGTAATAAGAGAATAGAGGCTTGTTCTGTTCCCTTCTGTGCTTCTGTATTTCTGGCTGTGGTCTTAAATCTCCTGCTTTGATCTCCTCATATGATCCAAACAGGCTCACAGCTGGAGGAGTTCGGATGACACTCGTGAGGCACATGCCTTATGCCCAGAGTTCAGAAAAGTTTGCTGCAATGCATACTGCACTGTAAAAAAAAAAGAAAAGAATCCACAACAGCTCCAAAATGGGTGTTTTTAGTAAGAAGATTAACCCTCCCCACTACATCTGGAGTCATTTAGGTCCCCAGGTTCCCCACGGTGTGCATCAAAGTTCTTATTTTAACAATTTAAAATCTCTGTTTTGTTTTCTTTTGTTTTTTTATGTCTGTAAATTGAAACAAAGTGTCCTCCGTGGTCTTTTTCACAGATTTAGTAGATCAGACATTTTTCCTGATTACGCACATCTCCAATTACGCCGGGTGTTCACGTCATCAGTCTCCCCAGTAAGTTATCACGATTGTACTGTAAGATTTGACAGATTATTTAAAGGACTACATAAAAACACAGATGTTGTCTCCCACATCTGCCACTCGTATGGACATTGCTCTTATAAAACATAAAAGTCCTGCACCACATGATGATGATACCGTGCCTAACGCAGACAGCACAGCTTGGCTTGAGTCCCACGACAAAGAGAGACGTCAGAGAACATAGACATTGATCCAGCATGCCACCCAAGGCCTGCACCCCAACAGCAACAGCCCCTGGCTCTGGCACACACACAACCACTTGCGTTAGTTTTAACGGGCATTAGACTGGATTTAAGTTAATCCAGAGTTTTAAACAGCACACAGGTGCAGATTCAGCATTACATGCACTGAGTCAAATACATTTTACCTTAAAGCATGAACTATGGCAACTACTGGAAAAAATACACAACAAAGAATGAGCAGATGATCAAATCGATATGATGCGATGACAGAGACGAGGTGTCTAATTGTTTCCCATCAGCTTGTGTTTTATATTTATATACAGCCAGAAACAGAAACAAGCCAGCTTCCAATATTTCCTGAATGTCTGCAAACTCGTGTTGCCTACACTGCCCATCACTAAAGATCATCGCAATCACAGTACCCCTGACGCACAACTGGATACATACCCAATGCATGAGTGCCTGCGGGTGGAGAAGTTGCTGTGCATCTTCCTTGAAAAGCGAGAATCCTTATTCATCATTTTATTGGCGGGTTCAAAAAAAAGTTTGCCTGAGTTTAGAGAATCGTCAAAGCACCAGCTTCTGCGTCAATAAAGAAAAATAACTTCTGCCGTTCGAGCAAAGCCCCCATACTGTCTGGAATCAGAAAGAGAGTCTGCACAAATTCCTTTATGTCGACTGCCGTCACAAGTTATGGCATCAGGAGGCAGGTTCCCTTGACGGGACGGAGCAGGAAAAACAGATCCAAGAAGGACGAATGCAAAACAACTGCAACATGCAAAACAGCAAAACTCATGAGCTGCACCTGACAGGAGCAAGAATGGGAGTGAGAGCAACAATAAGCCAGGCCTGTTGAGTCTGCGTTTATCACATAAAACCTAATTGTTAGAAATGATTCACTTCCACCTCAGTGCAAAATCCATGAACCAAAGTGCATAAGAAAGAAAAAACTGACTGGCTGTTCTGGTTTGGGTCCCAGCTGTACGGATATGTCCATTTGTTTGGAAGGAAAATCAGAAAGGTTCAACTCAGAGTGTGTGCACGTGAACAGCCTAAAAAGGCAAAGAGTCTTGGCTGTTAAAGACCTATCGCACAGCGAGTTAGCATATCGCCTCACTGTATGTGAAAGTATGGGGCCGAAACAAATCTAATGAAACTGAGGATGGTGTCAGCTGTCAGTGCTCATCTGGGACTAATTCCTCACTGGTTCTCCTTTCGGCTCACCACAGATGTGTCAAGATAAACGCTTCTCTTGTATTTTTTTCTCTCTCTCTTTCATACTCCTAAATAGGAAACACCAAGCTTGAATTCGTCCAAGTGAGCTTCTAACTGTCAAAGCCGAATTCCTCACCAACAACCTCCAGGTATTCTTTATCTTTAAAAGTCAGGTCCGACAACCTCAACACAGTTTTGCCTCTGTGAAAGTGGACTACCAACAGAATGAGTAGAGTTATTCTGAGCAGGAGGAAGAAAGAAAAAAGCTGGAAAGAGTGTTATAATCCCATCAGATGCTCCCTGGAGTGGGCTGTCCCATGTAGTCCCAGTCAGCGGGCCATAACAGACTTCTGCTCTCTCTTCTCTTCTCTCCTGAGAGTGGTGGGACCAAACCGGGGCTTAAAACAACAAACAACAACACTGTCTCCACTGAGAGAGGGAGAGAGAGGGAGAGAGGGAGGGAGAGAGAGAGAGGTGGGTAGGGTGCTGTGTGGTAAAGAGGGAGAGAGTGAGTGAGAGCAACTTGCACAAAGAGAGAGGGTGTGGACAATGATGGTCACTGCCTGTGAAAGTGGACTAATATTAAAGGTACTTTGTGTTAAAAATTTATTTTTTTTATGTTTTAAAGTGAAAAAGAAGAATTTTAAGAGTGCATCATTTTTCTTTTGGTGAAAAAAAAACAACAACTAAAAATTGGGTTTCCTTTTCCAATATTGAGCTTTTATGATTTTAAAATCATAAATATAAGTCCATCTTTTTTTATTTATTTCATTTTATTTATTTATTTTGGGGGGGGGGGGGGGGGGGGGGTACAGTGAAACATGTAATTGTGGAAATATTTCAGAGAAGTTTTCTAGTAAAAGAGGAAATATTTCCTAATGAGAAGGAAAACAGTTTTGGGGTCATTACTCCAATAACTAATTAATTAAGAAGCGACTTGGAAGTGAAGAATTCTCAGAAACAAAGAAACAATCAAAATGCAAAACTTAAACAACTACAGGCTGCTAAACCTTCTGCTGGAACATCGATAAACTTAAGACTGTTTGTAATCCATCCATTACTCTTAATACTTATCAGTCCAAGACTGAAAGGAAAGAAAGAAAAGAAAATTTCTCTGATCCAGTAACAACATTTCTCAACAGCATCAGGCTAGAAAAACATTTTTCATCTCATTTCCCCCCTAAAAATATTTGAGTCCCCACAGAGTCGAACTCCAGCAAAGGAAATGTCTCTTTCCCCGACTCAGATCCATCAGAGAAACACAAATGCATCCTCCGGAGAGGCTCTCTGCCCGCATCTCACAACTTAATGTCCTCTAGTGGAAGCGAAGGGGAAATGCATGTTGAGGATCCTCAGCGTCGCCACACGTTTTTCTTCTGCTATTTTAACATACACCTCTGTCGAGGCTGCGAGCGCAGCTCACTGGGTTGAGCAGATGACCCATATGCAGAAGCTCAAGGTTTAAATAAACAATGTACCCATGTTTTAATGGAAGTAGTGACCCAGGATTATTACTTCAGTGGCTCAAATTGAAAGAAATAAGTCAGGATCATCACCTATAAATGGGGGACAAATGAAAATGTGTATTCTGAGAGGAGTAATCTCTTCCATGATGAAAGTGCTCTCATCTGCAGGGCTTGAGGGATCCCTGAACGGTTTATTGAGCATGAAAACAATCACATCCTTTTCCCTTCACACCGGATCTGTGCAGTTTAGCACCTGTGGGAAAGTTCAAAGCTTTCCAGTATTATCATCAAAACAAAGCACCGAAGGAGGGATCAGTTCCAGAGACTTGAACAGTGCTCTTGCAGATCATGGTGGCACAACACCTTGCTAGGATTTAGTTTGTTGGTTTTTTCCCCTTTAATTTGTCACCTGTCTACACAGCCACTTCTCTAAAAAGAAATACAGTCGACGATCTGCAAACTGAAACCACTTTAGTTGCAAGTGATAACGCTGCTTTATTTATTTTAAAAACTCCTGCTCGAGAAATGAATACATCCAATAAATAAAGCAACAATTTGCGTGTTTTCTGGACAGTTTTTATTTCCATTAATATAACGTGACTGAAACACTGAATGGAAAAAAAAAACCTGTCATCACAGAGCTGGCTTGAAAAAAAAGTTTATTGAATGTTTAAAAGTTTTTCATGGAAAAAAATCCTTTTGACTCGGTGTCTCTGAAGGGGAAAAAGAGACTTCATCAACTTAGACACAAAGTGAAAATAAATTTGCGCGCACGTTCTATATTTGAGCGGCCTGCGACATTAATTTTCCGCCGGACCCCCAGTTTGTTTAATTCTTCCTGCTTGCCAGTCATCCTGCAATAACTCATGTCCATCCATTTATTTGAGCTGTGACACTGCAGGCGGAAACTTCCTCAATGGCCTGGCCTCAGAGCTGTGTAAAACAAAGCCTGACATGTTGAGTATCTGCGCTGCCCTCCAGATATCTGACAATCAAGACTGAGCCTTGAAGTCCACTTGACTTCTTTTCCTCTAATATTTAGATTTTTAACAGACACCCCGAGCTCAATTAAACAGTTTACAATAAACTCTGAAATAGAAACATATCCACCAATGTCAAATACACCACCGTTTAAATGCTGCATGTTTAGATTTCCTACGGGGCACCCAGCTCTCGTAGGAATGCTCCTGCCAATAAAAGTAAGGCAGGAATTTACAGCACCAGCTAGAGTTTCTCTCGAGCTTTTAATCTGATTTCACTGAGGTGGATGTGCCTGACATCAGTGCAACAAGCTGGAGACACCGTGCAACAGCGCCGATTTGCATGGTGCCTACATCTGAGTGTTTATATGCTCAGAGTACACACTGGAGACATTTGCTTTTTAAAGTGCTTTACAATTTTCCACAACAGGCTCTTCTTTTGAGGACACCAACAGGTGTGAGGGAAGAGAAATACACAGTCCCGCCTGAGTCCTGTTTATTCTCCCTATCTCAAGAAGTTATGGTCAAATGCAATCTAATTGGGGGACTAGGTAAATGTTTAAATTGCACTGAAAAGAATAAAATCATGAGCCTGACGTGATTCAATAACGGATCATAAAACTAAAGCTATCAACAGGTACCAGAGCAGCGCTGCCTGATAGAGAGACTGCTGCGTTGTTTCCAAAGAGATTTATGACCGCTGCAACGGAAGAATAAATTTAAGGTGTTTGAAACTCGGCAGGAAATATCCAGTTGTTTGAGGCGTGCTTTCGCAGCGAGTGCAGCGATTAAAAAGTGCGGCTGTTAAACAAGAAGACATTGTTGAAAGATTGAAACGTGTCCTTAACAAGTGGAACAACAAACTGCTGATCCTGTGACAACAAGGATGTCGCTGAGCTGTGTTTACTGACATGATGGAAAGCAAAAGGTGAACAAAGCTTAGGAAAAACACTCCTGGTAATTCAGCACTAAAGCTGACAGCGGGTTTGGAAAAGCGTCTCTTATTATAAACTCAATGCTCATCAGCAGCTTTGCTGTGAATGAATTCTATAATTAGCAGATTTCATAGAAAGAAGAAAAAGCTAAACACAAGCAGGAACCACGCAGTCAGTAAATAAGGGCAGGTCTATTTATGGAAATGAAACTTTAAAAAAAAATGCACATCATGAGAACAAAATTTGTATTAGATCTTTCTTACCAAAAAAAAAGGCTAGTTTTATCCTGGCAGAGGAGAGCAGGCATGACTGAAAGGCATGAATATAAGAACATCTTGTGGTCAGTCTTACTTTAATAAGATAAGCTTCAGGGCAACCACTTTTGTGGTGTGAAACACTTGGACAAAAATACACTTGAACGCATCAACATCTCCAACCAAGTGGAGTAAAGATTGGCCATAAGGCTGCTGTTCTTTACCAAATACCAAAAGGAACAGCAAAGAGCACCAAACAACCCTTACATAGCCCCCCACCCCCCTCCATATGCATCATCCATGTCTAAATGATGTGCTAAATGTGAACATTCGATAAGAATAGATGGCTTTTGAATGATAAGAATCCTAGTTGGTGGATTTGGAGCAGAACTTGCATAACATTAACACATCTTCAAAATCTGCGAAAAATAACCTTTTTTTTTTACATTATTTTGAGTGAGAATAATGCAAAGTGCAACAGCTGTCATCTATATCATCTTGGCTGCAGTCATAAACTCTACCTGGGGGTGTGGGCCAGGGTGAAGCGGCGCCTCTGGAGGTTGATGCTGCGGTTCATCAGCAGCTTCCTGAAGAGCAGCGGGGAATTTCGAGGAGACCCGCGCGGCGAATCCTTGGGTGAAACCTTTGGAGATCCTCCCGTGGAACCCCCTACGGTCCTGGACATGAGCTGAATCACGGGAAGCCGGGACAGCTTTTGTTCCCGGGGGGTCTCATCGACTTCAGATTGTTCTTCCTCGGAGCTCTCGGAGCACAGGTCGTTCATGATGAATAGATAGATGGTCAGTGGTCAAGCGATCGCTCCCTCTTTGCTCGCTCTCCCTTTGAAAAATGTTGTCGTCAGGTTTGTTTAAAGACTTTTGTGTGACATGACATATGAGACGGGTGAGGATCTGGTCCTGCTCATCATTGCTCCAAAATTCTCTCAGAGATCTCAAGAATAAAAACCTGTTTTTGAAATCTAAAATGGACTAGACAAGACTGCTCAGAAAATCAAAAGCTACCTCTCTACCTTCAGTTGTGCTCTATCAGCTCCGTTGTCTGTTGTCTCTTCCTAAAGACCATGCTGACTGCCGTGCTAGCCGTTCAAACATTAGTGTTGATGATAAACTCTCCCTGCCTTCTTCCCTCCCCCAGGCTTTGTTTACATTACTGTGAGGCCTTCCCTCTTTCCAACTAAATATGGACGTCTGATTTACAGGGAGTGGAAGCATGACAGATTACCTCCTTCTGCTCCTCTATCCCTCTTTCCATCCCTCTACTTCCCCCCTCTTCTCTCCCTTGCAATCCTAAGGAACATATTGTTCATCAACTTCAAACTGTGCTTCATAATTACTTCCTTTCCAAATTCCGCCTGTGTATAAACATTAAGCCGTCGCCTGGCTTGGCCTTCGAGCTCACCTTACTTACTCTCACTCCCAAGTTTGCATACTCAGGCTCCCCCCCCCTCCCCCCCTGCACTCCCTGAGGTGCTATCTGTTGTGAAGTTGCCTATTTCCTCAGAGACAGCTTCTTTGCCTTTCACATGCTCTGAGCGCACCAGGAAGAATCACATGAAGTGCCTCTGACTATAAAAATCAGAGGTAGATAAAAGCTATAGAGAGCATGGGTGCTGTCACGATGGCACGCTCTATCTGTGACCAGAGGCAACAACATCTTCTCCCTCACCCAATCTCTCTGTTTATTGCCGGAGAGTGAGAAAAGGTCCTCCTGTGATTAAGGACTCATAACTAAACACCGGCGCTGTCTAGAGTAACTAAAATAACCTAGGGAGCTGGAACATCTGACACAGGACTGAACCTATGACCAACAGCTGTTTAGGGAAAGCAGGAAATAAGAATTGTTTGCTTGAGAGCTTTTGTGTGTGTGTGCATGTGTGTGTGTGTGCATACACTCATTAGCACTGCACTGCATTAAATTTGGTGCTGTCATTTCTGCTTATCCATCCTTATATCTAGAAATGAGACAAATAATCTTTTGCAGCTCATCTCAGAATGTGTTTTACTGTCATTTTGTCTCGGTTCACTCTCACCCGACCTTCAGGCTCCCCTTTATTAACTCTGTACCTGTATGTTCAGCACACTCCAGCCAAAGTTAGTTAACATTTAACATCCAAAGAAACATGTTTTTTAAGCAGTCACTGGAACCAGGCAAGCAGCAGCAGACTAAAGCACAAACACGATTTGTCTGGCATCTTAAGGTTTCGTTTTTTTCAGAGCGACGATATCAGCGAGCACGGAAACAAAACATTTCTGGCATTTCTGCAAGTGGACGGAGCTACAGCACAGCCAGCCGGAGCCAAGAGGACTGTGAGGAATATGGAAATAATACTATATCACTTGGAGATGTGCAATCATGAGAGCAAAATGAATAGATGAATAAAGTCAAATTATGGGCCTGTTATCGTTGTCATCAACTCTCAGAGCCACAGAGGCTTAAGAGCTACCCAGTGCCCAATCAGATTCAGATTTAAGTATTCCTGAGGCACATCTGGAGTGGAGTTCCTCACACTGAGGCCATTCGTGTGTTTCGAGATGTTCCCCTTTTTACAGAATCAGACATCGAGACAGCACCATCAGCTGGATGCTTCTGTCAGCATAAAGTTTGCTTACAACTTTTCAAGAGTGGCTCAGACTCGCAGCCTCTCATGTGACTGCTTCTATGATAACTGAGACTGAGTAGTGTCTGGAATGGGATGACTGTTAGTTTGGAAAAAGGCTTTCTGCTTGTTTCTCGATACGAGATTCACCCGAAAGTTTATCCCGCAATGAAGCATGCCAAAGACAGTAAGAACAAAAAACCCCCAGAAAAAACAGGGCTCATAGAAAACATTACGCTGACTCACTGTCTCCAAACATCCATCTGGAGATCCCATCTGCTGTGGACAGAGCATGCTTACAACCTTCTCTTTCAGAGTGATGTTGTAATTCCAGGTTTTCAGGCCTCAGCTGCCAGCAGGAAGCGTGCATCAGACACTTTCAGACATCGAGTATGACACACTTGGAGAAAAGGCTCACACCAGATCCACTTTGTTTGTAAACCATCTGCTTTATTCCGGGTAGGAAATGGTTTGTCTTTTGAGAACATTCTTCCTCAGATGTTTCATAAAAAGCCGCATCCCTTCCAAGCTGCTGAGGTCCGTTCTGGAGTCATTTAATGCAAATTTGATGTATATGATGTAGAAAAGGAAAAGGAAAAGGTTATCCTAAGATTTGCAGCATTGTCAGCTATAAAGCATCCTGAGACTTCTCTATAAACACTTTCTCTGGCATCCCATCAAAACTGCACTACCAACTGGTAAACAGGAGAGCACATGGCTCTCTTCATAGAAAGGGAACATAATGAAAGGCTTTCTAGTCCTTCGATATCCCTGCTGTCATGTTTGTAGCCGTGCTACTTTATACCTGCTGTCATATAAACATTTATGAAGTAAATAAAAGTGAAACATCACAGTACTTGCACCTATTTTTTATGTGCTGCGTTATAGCAGTAATCCGTTAGTATAAATCTAGATGTGATGTTTATAGTGCATCTGAAGGTTTTTTTCTGCATTTTAGGGCCCCGTACGTGCATAAAGAGGCTGGCAGGATAGTGTTTTTCCAAACCCAATGCTGAACGATCATGATTCTGCAGCTGTTCCACAATTTGTAGACACAGTTTTTTGCAGCTTGGTGAACCTCTGCCTCTCTAGGATGCACTTTTTAAACCCAATCATGTCACTGACCTGCTGCCAGTTAACCTCATTAGCTGTAAAATTTTTCTCCACCCGATTGTTGCCCTCGTTCCCATGTTTTTAGATGTGCTGTTGGAATGAAATTCCAAAATGAGCTAATATTTTTGTTAACAGCAGTACAGCTTCTCAATTTACATATTTGCCATATTGTTCAATTGTGAATAAAATATCTGTCAGTGAAAAAGCAGTTAAAGCTACTTAACCAGGAAGTATCAATCTTGACATTAAGATTCTCTTTTGAAAGAGTGTCTGTGGCAGGAGAGTGTGCAGCAACTGTGTGCAACTTCCCCAGGCTCTACCCGCTGGGTGGGGATTGCAGCGCATTGGTAGGGTCTGCAGGAGAGTGAGTCAAGAAGTGGTGAGAAGTTCACAGTGAAGGAGAGCACCTTTGATGGGACGTGTTATGGCCTAAGACTGACTATAAGCTGACCTGACCTCCTACATGAAAAGGTCATGTTTGATCAGTTGACAGTTACACAAGCACATGAAACACAGTGTGTGTTGTTGCAGCAGAGCATGCTATAAAGTAAAAAAAAACAACAACTTATGACCTTTTATAGTTGCATAATATGTGTCAAAAGACTTCAATTTACCAGAAAACAATGAGTATCTTTTCCAGCTTGCAAAGTCTCGTGCTGCAATCAATTGTATCCAAATGTGACTGTAATACTGAGAACTGTTACCGGAGATGACCCACAGAATGCATTTATGTAGTGCTCTTATTGACCACTGAAAGTGTTTCGCATGATAGGCCACTCATCGATCCACATGCAAACATCATAAAGTACTTTTTCTACTCAGTACATACATCGCTATTCCTATCACACAAACACACGCACACATGTACACAGAGAAAGAGAGAGAGATGGATACACTGCATTAAGTGGAGAGTTTTTTGTGGTTCGGCATGAAAAGGACGAATTGACATGCCAACAGAAGAAGCCAGGGATTAATGAATGAATCATTTCACCTCCAGAGCCACATCCGACCCCAATAACCTGCTGTCCTCGTTGCCATTACAATAATACATTTTCCAATTTTGTTGGCTACTTTTCAACAACACTGAACATGTTTGTGTTCCCTTCTAGATTTCTAGTGAGCTATACTGTCTCACAAAAGTTGCATTTCCTGCGAAAATGCCGAGTAAATGCCATATAGTGAAAATCGTCTTCCGAAAACAGCTGAAGAAGCGGAACAATTTGCTGAAAAGAGGTGAAGAAGCTGAACTGTGTGATGAAGATGGCTTTATTTGAAAGGGTACACTAAAAAGTGTCAAGAAAGCAGAGGGAGCGAGAGCAGGGAAGACATGCGACAACCGCCACGGGTAGGATACGAACCTGCGCCTGCTCTCAAGAAACAGGAAATCAATAGGTTGAATGCCTATGGGATTCACCCAATGAGAACTTGGCAGCAACGTTCCCAGCTCTGTTCTCTCATATCTCCATCTCAACATTGCAGCTGTCTTCAAATATCAGGGACTCACTTAACTTTCAGTAGTCTGTGTACATCAGATCCTGATAATAGAGCCTCTGAAAAGTCCAGAGTAATCCCTCCTCTTTGGGTCAATGATTATATTCATCAGGATAGAAGAGAGCACAAAAAAGCTGAAAAGAGATGGGAAAACAAAGATCTCCCTTTTCACTTTATTCACATGAAGAACTTATTAACCACGCTCAACTGAAAAAACGTCCGACTTCACTGGCTCCGTTGAGTGTCAATTTTTTTTTATTATTATTTTATTATTTATTGCTAGTAAGATCTATGGTATCAGGTCACAGTTCACGATTGGATCCTATCACCTTGTCCAAGTGTAGTCATCTACTTATGCCTATCTACTGAAGCCTATGGCAGCTGGGATAGGCTCCAGCCCCCCACGACCCTGAAATGAATTACCTGAAAGAAAAAGGAATGGATGGAATGATCTCCTTGATATAGTTTCTAATATGTGCACTTCTTTCTGCCCAGTTGACACTATTTCTCCCAAATTTCTTCAAGAGACTCTACCTGTCATTTCCCCTGGGTTTCTCTCAATTATCAGTCAGTCACTCTTACTTTTAAACAGCTGGTATCATCCATCTCTTTTAAAGACCCTCCATGTATCCCACTGTTTTTAAACAGATTCCAAAATCAATTTCTAAAATTCTAGAATACACTAAAACCAGCCTGAATCATTGATACAAGGCTGGATGGATCCATGCCTTCAAGCTGTTTACACCAAATTCTGACCATATCCTCAGAATGTCTCGGCACGTCTGCTATCCAATTTTGGAAAGCCCAAGCAAATCTTGTTCTTATATAACAAGAACACCACTGTGCTCTTATGCTGCTGTGGCACATCTACTTCATTAATGGTAGATGGACTGGTTCTTATATAGTGCTTTTCTAATCTACCCGAGCACTCAAAGCACTTTATACATGCCTCATACCCATTCACACCCATTCACGCAAGCTCTTTTTTCTCTGCTCAAGTGCTTTCTATCTAACATTCACACACATTCATTCTCTGATGGATGAATCGTAGAGCAACTTGGGGTTAGTATCTTGCCTAAGGATGCCTAGGCATGGAGACTGGAGCAGTCAGGCATTGAACCACCACCACCTACAGCCAACCAAATAATAAACTTTCAAGGTAGTTTCTCATTTTCAGACTCTTCTCTATAAACCTTAGAGGTGACTGTGTGGCTAAAATCCCAGCAGATCAGCAGTTTGTGAAATCCTCAGACTAGCTCGTCTGGCACCAAACTCTAAGCGACGTTCAAAGTTGGTTAAATCACCTTTCTTCCCCATTCTGAAGCTCATTTTGAATTTTAGCAGGTCGTCTCAATCATTTCTAAATGGCCAAACGCACAGAGTTGCAGCCATGTCACTGGTTGATTGGATATTTCATGAAGTTGTATAGGTGTACTTAATAAAGTGGCCAGTGAGCGTATAAAGAGCAATGCAAAAGAACAAAACACCACATCACTCTCAGTTTATCCAGTGTTTGCAGAGGTGCTACTCAACAATGAATCACATGACAAAGAAGAAGCCAACAGGGGTTCACCTGTGAGGTTCACTGTAACTAATAACAATATCAAACAGATGTCTCCGGATTCCATCAACAGGTGGAAAAAGAGACGTAATGATGGTACACGTACACACACGTTCACAGACGCCAGCACACGCAGACACGTACACACCCACACACGAAGTTTAGAGAGGCCGAAATTGCTACAGATGTATTGCTGAAGCAGCTTGAATGTTGTTGTGAAAACAATAATAAGAGCCTTGTTTGTCTGATCTTTTATGGCGATAATTGTTCAGCAGTGTGACAGAGGCGAGCGCAACGCCTTAAGCTTAACTTTGTTCAATCATATGCTCGAGAAGCAACTCAGCTTTTTTCAACCTAAATAAACAATTACCCCCCGCCCCGCCTAAAAACAGATGATCATTAAGTACTCCTTAATCTGTGTTGATTTACAAGACCACAGCTTGCTTCACAGGGGCTGGTTTCACACTGAACACATATAATTTTAATCATTAAGCTTGAGAAGGGGCCCAGCTGTTGGGAAACTAGGAAAAAATTAACTCCTTTCCACATTTGGGAACACTTAAACTCCAGAGCTGTTCTTTCTAGAGGAAATCAGAGGATATTTAAAGAATGAATTTAACATGTGTGAGATACCTGAAGTATCATGTGTTCCCAAACATGCTTTTGAAGCAGGATGTGTGATGTTTTGGTATGCACATTTAAATTCATTAGCAAAATGCCACTAAACATGTTCAACATCAGTGACTTACAGGCCTCTGGACATGCAGCTGGTCAGAGTCCCGTAACTTCTCGAGTGTTTGATCCTGTAGGTCGCAGGGCCCAATGGGGCGACGGGCGGAGGGCCATCCTGAGCAGAAGATCTGCAGGAAAGCTTGGGCAGCTGCAGGTTTCCCGAGAAGAGCCTCTTCACAGCCCATCTGATATCACAGTCCTGGAGAGGCTCTACAGAGGAGGTTTGGTCTAAGGAATCCCACTGTCTCTGTAAGGCAGATAAAAGGCAGGCGATTTGTTTTTTTACTGAGATGATATATGCATACATGTCTAACTGTAAGCTAGAAAAAGAAGAGTGTGATGGTATAAAGACGGGATAAATCTGCATTCATAAAGACTAGATTGGAGACAAAAAGGGGGGCCAGCTTTTTAACTTGTTCACTTTTTTGCACTGAACTCAAAGGTTTGGAGTGAACTGCAGACAAGAAAGGAGATTTTTATGAAATGGAAACTGCTTGGTTAACTCGATTTTCTTTCATATGCTTTGCATGTCAGCTTTCTTACTGAAATGAAAGGGATGTGCATGTGCATGTGCTGTGGCGCTAACAAGATTGATTGCTATGCATCACAAAAATCAGCAGCTCTGTGCTTTTCAACAGCAAACCCTGGCTCAAAGCTACTTGGCACTCATTCATCCTATAATTTAGCTTATGTGCAGCTTTCTGGGCTATTACTTTGAAATATGAAAATGATGTTCAGAGAAAATTTGCCTTTTTGTTGTTAATAGTTTATGGCCTGCAATAATTACAAGAACTACACAAACTGGTGACAGAGCAACAATACAGAAGCAGCATTTTAGCAGGGATATCACAGAAACCATACATAAAGGAAAGCTGCATGTTTGCCAGCAGGGAGAAGTTTTTATATTTCCCGAGCTTCTTGAAAAGTCTCTGTGAAGTAAAAAAAAAAAAAAAGACCATCTGTTGAGATCTAAAGGTGAGCCATGCACAGGGCTGTTTTTATGACGCTACTAAAAATGTGACAAGCCTCACAAAAGCCAACTCGGGCATTATTTTTGGAAGGTTTATCTGATTTCAGGTCCTGAGACCAAACACACTATCACCTTGGACACAATAGACGGTTCTTACAGGGAGACAGTGTTCGGGATTTCGCTCTCAGGGCTTCTCTGTTTCAGCGTCAGCGTTGAGGGGAAACAGATAAGAGTCCTTGTTTGCCACTGTATCCCGTGACCCTATCTCTCCTTCTGCTTGGAAGTTTCACCTTTCCATAAACAAACGTCAACAGACTCTGGAGTTTTATTGTTGACCGTTTCTATCCAAGATCACCACGAGAGGGGCCGATGTGTCAACTTCATGGATTATGAGTTGGATCGATCAAGAGAAAGCTATGCTGCAACACATTATCTTTGCCACCAAATGATTTCCTTCCTTAATGACACAATTTTACACTTTAATGCTGTTGCTTATTTTCACACACAAGCTCCCATTAAAGTTTCCACAACTATTTGGCAACAGGAACAAGAACGGAAAACAAAACACGTAGCAGTGCAATTACAGAATCCACATTAATCACACATCATAGCTTTCCATTTAGTTTTTGCGAATGTGTAACCAGTTCACTTTCTTTTGAGTTCATAAAAGAAAGCAAATGAAATAAAGAAAGAAATAACCAAGCCAAGCGTAATAAAGGTTGCCAAATTTCTTAAACGTGAAATTATTACTCTTACCTCTGTGAAGTTGAAAATTTTTGAGTTATTTCTCCTCATACTTTCAGCTACTGGGAACCAGACAAATGAGAAGGAAATGCCAACGAGGAGGATACAGGAACTACAGTTAAGATGAGATATGAAGCTGTCTGTGGCACCAACATTTAGCTGGGATGTCACTCAGTACAGACCAAACTGTCTCCCCGCCTCTTCAAAACTTTCAGCTGTCATCACATCGGTGATAAACAGCAAACTTTCTTAGTAGTAGTAGTAGTAAACCGATTTGACCCAAAAGCGATGTTTTGGAAAATGACGACAATTAGTCGCCAAAACAGAAAGTATGTGGAGGCTGCAGATGCTGGTACAGAGATTGAGGTGGTGGAACAGCCTGCATGGCATGCCATTAGTCATGCGAGTCTGTCTGCAGAATCTGTGGACCTTGCAGATCCAGACCTGCCGGTCAGTGCAGCAAAACTCTGGGTTTGATCAAGCGGTTGCCTAAAATCTTCTCATTTAAGCTTTTTTTCTTACTCCATGAACACGGTTTAAATTTGTAGCTGTAGGTGAGTCTGTGTTAAAGATTCAGGAGATTTTGTGAACTTTAATGAACCTGTGCCTCCTGATGCTAAGCCCACATTAACTCAGGTTTAAAAAAAAACAAACAGAACGTGAAGTATAAGGTCAACTGTGACACATGTTTTCAAGGCCATTAGGCATGAGCTTTAGATTACCTATTATCCTACCATTTACATTAAACACTTACTCTGACGCTGTGGGAGACTACAAAGACAAAGAATCTAGTAAATAAACTCAAAATATCAGTTTTAATACAGCACTGTGACAACACTGTCTGTGTCTGTCTGTGTGTGTGTGTGTCTGTGTGTAAGCTTACTATATTTGTGGGGACCAACGGCCCTTTTGGGGACCAAAATCCTGGTTCTCACAAGTTTGAAGGGAATTTGGAGACTGAGACTGTGGTTTTAGTCACAGTGTAACAATTGGTTATGGTTAGGTTTAGGGCAAGGGTTAGGCATTCATTTTCGATGGTTAGGGGCTAGGTAAAGCATTGTCCCCACAAGATATGAATACCCTACTGTGTGTGTTTATTACCTCTAACAAATGATGATTTGTGTTTTTTGGATGATTTGTGAATTTGTGTACCTCCATCTAAACTGTTTTTTAAAAAGTTAAGCAAAAAACACTTTAAATAAGGCTAATACCAAAGTACTACAAAAGCCATTTATGATTTTTTGGTTTCCATAGATATTAATTCAATGACAACACAGTCTCTTAAGAAGGTAACGTGTGTTTTATATTTTGGAATTACAAAAGTGAAGTGATCAAATTCTTAGAAACAAAGTTCAAAAACACAAAAAGAAAAAGAAAATCTTTGATGACATTCTTCAGTGTTTCTTGTTTAGAGGCCACACCTGGCTAGTAAACAGGCATGTGCAGAATTTCTCATTCACACTTTCTGGCAGTAAGTTTTGTAGTGCATCTGGCTCCCCCCGCAGGCCGCAGGCTTAGTGCCCTGAAAAAACAAAACAAAAACTTAAGTTCAAGTAAATTACAAGGCAGATATCTAGTAGACATTGATGACTGTACCTTGTACATGCTGCAGACGAGCGAGAGGAGAGAATTCATGGCTTTGTCCTGCAGGTCGTCTGTATGCTCCTACAAATCAATGAAAATTAATATTCCCAACATTTAAAAATAAGTAACTTCTCATACCTCAGTTACACAGTTTGAATGGTTTATTAAGGCAACAGACACTTAGCAGTACACTTTAGGTCTTAAACCTGGTGATACTGGAATGTAAAACAGCAATAAGAGGCCGTCAGAGACAGATCATCTGATTGACCTCGTTAGATTGCTAGGTGCATGACTTGCAGGTGATTGCAGGTCACAGCAATGTCATATAACTGTAAGGAAGACCGGTGTGAATGACTAAGGTGGTAAGTGCAAAGGCTGAGAGAGACCATTTCCAAAAAGGGACAGGCAAATGCAACAGATAGAGCTGAGCAGCCTGATAACCTTATATTGTGGATGATCTGAATTTAGCATTTGACTTGCTTTTCATAGGAATCCCCCAAAAATGTGATTGCCGTCAATCTTGGGTCATGTGATCTTAGCAAAATTGTAATCAGGTGAGGCACACTTACTATGCACCTATTGTCATATGGATTTTGGAAATCTAAATACGAAAAGAAGACCTTAAGTTGGTCCAGGAAGTACAGTACATAGTAAAACTCCTAACAGCAAAAAGTGTGTTTAACATTCCAATACTAACGCCTCTAATAAAGAAGAGGGGCTTACGTGGGCGTGCCTGCAATTCACATGTGACTTGCTTTAGACAAAACTTCCATTTTTATGTTAGGGTACTGCATGATGTCAAGTGAAAAAGAGGCAGCTTTACATGTATCAGTCCCAGCTTTCTTTCACTAACAGATTTGGGCTTTGAGGCAGATCAAGTGTCAAACTCATCACTGAAAAAGTAACAGCACTTCTTTTGAAGGACAGAGTCAACATCAGATCTGGATCATTTCAAATCACTTTCTCCATTCCAGTCTGATGTCTTACAGTTTCTCACCTCTTCATTATGTTTTTATAGAGTAAAGGAAAAACGTCCACTTCCATGCTGTATGTCATTCAATTCTGTCTTCTCTCTCCTATAGTTTGTATTGTGTCCTGTCTCCCTTTTCCTTTCTGCTCATGCCCCAGTTGGTTGCGGCTAGGGATGGGTATCGTTTAGGTTTTATCCGATACCGGTGCCAAATCGGTACTTTTGAAACGGTGCCGTTGCTTAAACGGTGCTCAAACCGGTGCTTAAAGAATGGAGAACACAAACTTTGTCCAAAAACCTCTCATGTTCAGCTGGTTTTTTTTGTAAAAATATAACAATGTTAGCCTTTTCTGCAGCTATGTGGCATATATGGCATCACTCTTGGCTGGAAGCAGTGCTTAAACAATGGAAAAAACACAAACTTAAACCCTCTCATGTTTAACTGTTTCCCACTTTTTCTTTGGTCATTTTAGCCTTTTTGGCCAGGGTGAAGGGAGTATCTGCCATCAAACAAGAGGACAGCCGCATGTAGCTATGATGATGTTTGCTAGTTCACCTTACATGCATTAATGTAATAACGTGGTTAGCCTACTCAACGTAAATTACACATGACCAACATGAAGCTACTCACGCAGAGAAGAACGGCTGCTGCTGCCATCATCATCCGTCATCATTTCTGCTACACTGGCAGGGCTAGGGGCCAGGACTCTATTCTTCGGGTTTTTGGGGGATGTTGCTCCGGGTCCGATAACTGGCAACCCACCCGACGTGCACGGTGTGAGGTCTCGCAGCAAGCTATCAAATACGGCGCATTTCTCGGCTTTTAAAAAAAAACGCTATGCGTCGCCAGCTGTTTAATCGGATTCTTGGTGTTACCTCCTTTGACAGTATCACAGTATCAGCTTAAAGCACTTGTTGCAGGCTGCTGAGTTTGCATATTTTGCTGTGAAGTACAGCCAGACTTTTGACCGCTTCGCCTTGGACATTTTTAATCTGTAGCTCTGCTCTAACAGAACGTACGTACCTGGCCCCGCCTACTATCCTGGGAAACGTAAAATGATTGGCTAGAAGTGTATCACAGCTCAGGAAAAAAAAGCACCGAAATAAAGCACCGAAATGTGCGCTGCTTTTCGGTCTGGTTACTACCGTTTATGTCAGAACCGGTGCCATCATGGCACCGGACACCGGTACCCATCCCTAGTTGCGGCAGATAGCTAACACAGAGGAGGAGGGTTTTTTTCCTGTTAAAAGGTAGTTTTTCCTTTACACTGTCACCAAGTGCTGCTCATTGTAGGCTGTCTGATTGTTGGGGTTCTCTTACGTCGTAGGGTCTTTACCCTATGAGATAAAGTGCCTTTACGTGACTGTTGTTGCGATTTGGCACTATATAAGTAAAACTGAACACCATGGTATTTGCTGGATAGGCTGTTACTGCAGTAAAGTCTTACCCCATTAATGGTGATCCAGGGCACGTACTGGTGCGGAGGTTTCAGGGCAGCCGTCTCCAAGGCATTTTGATGCATCAGCTGGTTTCCTTGAGGACCATTGACGCAGCTCATGACTTTGTCCCAGCTCAAAGTGGGGTCATAGACTCCAGTACACTACAACCAAACATGGTTGTAAACGGAAATTTATTAGTGACCGAAAAAAAAAAAGTCATGGACTGAAGTGGTCTAGACCAGTCAATTGCCTGCATAAATCAAACAAACACGCACACACACTTACAGCTTTGGCTGAATTGATGACATCAGAGGAGGACTCCATACAGAAAATGATTGGAAAAGCCATCTTGGACATGTTCATCAAACAAGTCTAGAGAAAAAACAAAAAACAAATATTTCATTCTTTTAAAAAAATTAAGCATTTTGAAGCAACACAGCAAGATGCTTTTGACACCAGACATGACACATTATTCAGCAGTTTGAGTTGTTGGTGTGTGTCTGGGGTGCAACGTCACCTCAATCATGTTGCCCAGACACTCCTGTTCTCCATGCTGGCAAGTAAAGACGTACTTTTCAGCCTGTTTGACCTCCTGGAATGGAATACAGTTACCAATGATGTACTTGGGTAAATCTTTTTAAATTTTTGACAGATATAGTGATGAGAACTCTTGGGTTGCCTTTAACCGTAAATGTCTTTGCACAGGTAGATTTACAATCGCAGTCTGCAACCAAGCTGCTCAGCCGACTGCTTACCTGGGCATTGCCGAAAGGCACCAGGTTAACAACCATGATGTCATTCAGGAGGACCGCTGTGGGGAAGAGCATCATAACGAGAAACTGTCTGCACCCAGGACACAGACTCTCGTAGTAAAGCCCCACCTCAACGGGATCGTCTGTCTGTTGGGACTTTGTGTAGGTGGAATGAAGGCACGACTTCAAAACCTACAGCAAAGAGCAAAACAGGGAGGTCAGCTTCTTCAAAACGCCACCACGTTCAAGACTCCAGAGGAAGCTCAGCATCAGTGAGAGTTATACTATGACTTTTCATCAATAGCATGTGGTTGTAATTACTTGTGATCAAGCCAATTTCAGCTGAAAATGCTACAGAAAGGTTGAAAATGTGCATTAGCTGGTCCTTTTTTATGACTTAAAAACAGCATACACAGATTACCTATCAAGTTGTTGCAGCGATCGTTTTTAAAAGTTTGAATTATATTTATATTGTTTATTGCATTATAATTGTGATTGTAATATTGTTAATAAATCTATCACCATTTACATGACTATATCTTTTATTCACTGTATGCCAACTATGGTAAGACCAACTAACAGAGGTGTGGACTCGAGTCACATGACTTGGACTCGAGTCAGACTCGAGTCATTAATTTTATGACTTTAGACTTGACTTGAAAAAATGTTCTAAGACTTGTGACTTGACTTGGACTTTTACACCAATGACTTGGGACTTGAATTGGACTTGAACCGGTTTACTTGAAAAGACTTGATATTTTACCCCAAATATAAAATTTAACATGCATATTATATAGAGATTGAAAATGTGACGTCATTCACGGGTAGAACCGCAAAGGATTCTGGGAACTTGTGGCAAGCGGTACTAGCGCACGCAGGCTTTCAATTAAAATCAGTTATACAGCGATAAAAAGAAACACAAAAATGTCAAGAAGCCGTTATATTATTAACTGCAATAGCCGGTCGCATGACAGCCACGGGAAGCCGACGGGTAAAGAGATCGGTTGTTATCGGATTACGTCGTTGAAGAGAAATTGTTCAAGCCATGTTTCCGAAGTAACAAAGACGCGACGGATGGCCTGGATTGCAGCCATTCAAAGGTCAAATATAACGTCCCAGAACACTCCAGCTCACAGGTTAGTCTGCTCCAAGCATTTACACGAAGGTCAGTGTTTTTTAGTAGTTAATACGTCATTTTCATAACATAATTGGTGATATAGGTTACAAGCAAGTCTGGCGCTGAACAGAAATTGTCGCGCTATGCTCCTTTGTTTATTGTGCATAAATAGTGAATTGTCCTGACACAATATTGTGTTTCGCCTCTGTTATTATGGTACATTGACAAAAACATATACTTTTATTCACAGGATAAAACAGGTTTTTTGTATCACTAATTGTCCAGTACGATTACAGCATACAATATTATTGTCACTGCTACATTTCTGTAACACGTACCAGAAATTATTTCCACTACTAATTAATTACCGTTGAGCTCAAAGGTCCTATTAATAAACGGTTAACGAATGTGTATTTATGACGACAATTTGTGAGACTGGTAAACTTATGATATGTACGATGGTCTTTCGTTCTACACGGTGCATTTCAAGGTCCTGTACCCATCCGTCGGTAAACTGTACCTGGGCTTGTTGCAGTGACCTGAAGTTACTAAACTTCATGAGTGTGTGCACTCACTCCAAGAACCGTATAATTATAAATATGCATATAAATATGCTAGGATGAGATAGCTGACTTCATCTAACTAGCAAATGTTGTCCAGGCTACGTTGGTGATACAGTTTTTTTTAATGTGTATGATATTTTTGTCAAGCTGGTCCTACAACCGCATCCAAGAATAACATGCAGCTTATCTCAGAACTGTCGGTGAAAATTATTCTTGGAGCTAGGTTTAATTGAGCTGCATTTTAAAGAGGTGCAGTTTCACAATTTGTGTATATTTTCTAAGTTCACTATTTTGTCATGTGTTGAGAAAAACACAGATTTTAAAATTACATGGTCTAATATTTACATTTAGCATAACTGCAACATTATTTTTTCGTTTGTTTTTTTTTTAAAGACTCGAAAGGACTTGAAATTCAAAGTTTCAGACTTGTGACTTGACTCGGACTTTTACACCAGTGACTTGAGACTCGACTCTGACTTGCCTGACATTACTTGAGACTTGACTTGAGACTTGAGGATAAAGACTTGAGACTTACTTGAGACTTGCAAAACAATGACTTGGTCCCACCTCTGCCAACTAAACTGGCTGCTTAGTGGTACATGTAAAGACCGCACAGCTGGCAAAGAACTGGTATTTGAAAGTTTTACTTCCTATTTCCTTAAAACCTAAAAATAACCGTTTCTTTCGAAGTCCAGTTAACAGACAAAAAAGGTTACAGAGTTTTAGTGAGTACTTGTTAGCTAACACCGAACATTAGCTATAAATAATTACTTAATAACACACGTGACGTCATTAAAAGATGAAGACAAGGGCAACGCTTAAGGATGACTCTGATTTTTGTAAGAGACTGGCTCCGCTAACTTCATGTGCATGATAATGTTTCACCTCTCCACATTCAGACTATAATTTTGAAGTCTTTATCAGAGGAAACCATTATTTGCGGTCAGGTCAGTTTACTCACCTGAAAACTGACCGCATATCACATTACAGCGACGCACTCATTGGTGCTGCTACGCTTTCTCTCAGTGGGTTTTTTTTTCCTCATAAATATAGAAACTTTTATTTAGCTATTGCCTTACCTATGAAAGTGGCTAACGTCGTCGACACTAACTAGCCATTCAAAATTAGCTCTTGATAAAAAGTTATGTATAAAGTTCTTACCCCGCACTCAACAGCCGAGTCAACAGATGAACACCAGTTTAATGGCGACTGGGAGCATGAGGAGTACACGGAGGAGCCGACGTACCCAAAAGCCAAAAACAGCAGCAGTAGTGCCTTCATCCTTACCTACAACTGTTTATAACTGTCACTAGCACCACAACACTGACCCACAAACAACTGTGCGAGTCCACTCTTTAATACTCGACCGCGCTTCCTCGTGCAGGTTAGCTGTTTTTTGATTGGCTGTGGTCTTAAGCGTCACTTGTAACTAGGAGACATCTATCCAAAGAGAGCGAAGTCTCTGCTGCTGTTCTGAGGAAATAGAACTGTCATATGATTGGCATGTTAGTATGTAGTAAGTTTACACATCCTGAAGTTCGTGAAGTTCGCAATGATTTAACTACGTGGACATTTCAAGTCTATCAATAAAAAAAATAACGTCGTGTACAGGCACAATAGCTCACGTTTTTAAAAGGAAATACATATATATCTGAGTTATTTATTTTATTCACAAAGCGTTTCAAGGTATAATTTAAGAACATCCCGTAACTTGTGTGACATAAATTGTATCTCTACAATTAAAACCTAATACTGGAAAATGTTTATTTTACAATAAGGATTCAAAAGGGCATTTTAAGACGATGCAACATCTCAATTTTAAATCTTATCATGTTCTGTAAAGGTTAAGAAGTTCCCTCTTAAGATATGTTAGGGGTTTTTTTTTTTCCAACAGATGAATGGGGAAGTTTTCTGTCTATTGTTGTCATTCTTGTTTTGCCTCATTATAAAACAGAGGCGGTCCAAAGGTCTTGCTCAAGAAGAGTTGACATGCAGAAAATCATCGCAAACCTTGGGCACTATATAAGGATTACCTGGTGATTCTCACATGATCTGTAACAGCTTTTGTCTGTTTTTGAAAACAGGGAAGTGAGCCATGACTGTGTGATTCACTCAACTTCCTGACTTGCGGCCCTTTATTTTGTATTGGGTGTAGCTGGCAAAACCAAAGCCCCTCACTTCATTGAAAATCAAACCTTTTTTTGGGGAGGGGAATTCCAAATTTTCTTTCCTTTCCCATATTTACTGTGAAATATGATTTGTGGTACGAGGCTCGGCCTGAAGACCCAGGGCCAAATACACAGGCAGGGGATGCAGAGCACACATTAGAGTAGCAAAAAATTAAATATTCTGTGTGTGAATCAAAAGTCCCCCCACACACACAAGGCATACAGAAACTGAGGCAAAACAGAAGTCTATTTAAGGCTGCGGTCTTACACCAAAATTAAGGGGAAAGCATATGGAGGTCAGAGTTCCTCAATAGACACAGTGAGTAGCTGGCATTAAAAGCTGGCAGGAAATAGAAGAGTGGATGTAAAACTGATGAATTAACATAAATAAAATACAAACATATGAAAAAGGAAGTAGCAGAATCCCTGCAGGTTGTGCCAAAATTACAAAACTCATAGTTTCTTGCTTCTATATGGTGTCATCTTTCAAATTCCCCAAATTTAAATGACCACATTTCTACAGTAGAGTACAAAGGTCATCAATATTTTGCCAGGTAAATGGAAGTTAAGAGAAGCAAATTATTATTTTAAAAAAAAAAAGTGCAAACATCCATGGAAATACAGCTTGAAAGTCCACTTTTGGTACAACCACTTTATCCTTCAACATGGTCTGAAATCTCTTAGGCAGCTTTCCGTTTTTTTCTTTAAGCAGTCTTCAGGAATAGTTGTCCAGGTCTCTTGAAGGACATTTAGAGCTCTTTTGTTTCTGCCTTTTGTTCCGTTCTCTGTCAAGATGATCCCACACTGCTTCCTTAAGGTTGAAATTCAACATTTGGATGCCTCTATCAGACCTGTTTCCACTGATTCTCCGTCCAGTTCTTATGTATTTGGCATGCCTCAGTCTTTTCTCTCCATTTCCTTTCCGTAAGAATGGGATGACGAGGCTGATGTGAACAGTTTGTGACAAGCTAGTAATGTCAAATAACACTATGATACAATTTAAAATTTGTTCTTTGCCAAGTTTTTTGGATTTGACTCTTAAATTAAGACAACCTACCACTTTTAAAAACCAGCAAAGATTCTGTTCTCTTTCTATGTAGGAAGTAGGTACCAATAGGCACTGAACTACTGGTTCTGACTTTTTTCTAGGTAATGCTAAGTGGAGTGTCATAACATGCAGCTAATATGGGAGCTAAATGGACTGCTTTGGATGATCAGTAGCAAAACATATTTGGGCTAGAAAAGATTACTATCAGTTTAACTATAGGTTTAAAGTTTTTTCAAAGCTACTACTGTCAGACAGCTCTGTTAGTCAAACCATGCAAACAAACCTGGAGGATCCTGCCAAGCACCTGCAAGCCCAGCAAATCCATTAGCACATCCATCATCACATGAACAATTAGCCAGAGGAAAATGTGAAACTTCACTTTGTTGCTGTCACTGAATTACAGCTATTGACAGACTAAATAACTGACTTATAACAACAAAACTCATTCTAAAAATCAGGTCCACCATATTTGATCCAACACAGATCAAACACAGCATTGTGACACACATCGATTTTCACCAATTGGAACTCTGCATCCTCCAAAAAAAATGATAAACACTTGTGTTTTAATAATAGTTGATAATTAACTTTTTTTGGCATTTCCTTACCTGGATGATTGAGCAAACCTCTCATGTTGCCTCCCGCCTCATCACCTATGTGCCAGTTCATGACATTTGTTTAGATGTCATGAACAGCATATTCTGTATTTCTACAAATATGCAGTGCCATCATGTTTTATACCAAGCTGAATCAGGACAGACATGTAAAAATGTACCAGGATAACACAGGCAGGGAAAAAAAAAGAAGAGGACAACACATGGCATTTTAGATATCTTTTATTGTCTTTTTAAAATCATTGCATTAACCTAAAGAAATAACCGTACAGATCAAAGAGTACCTGTCTGAGGACATACCACTCTGAAGCAAGCCGTACATGAGAGAGAAAGAAAGAAATGCCGCATTTGAGTTAAGACAGATAAACGGAGGGAGGATAACACAAGAGAAGAAGAATAACCATCTTTTCATGCATCTGGGTCGGGCACATTGCAACCAGTAGGCCCCTACTGGCTGAAACAACAGTGCTCCCTCTGCCTTCAATTGCACTTTGGTGTAGAGTAGCTTTATCTGACGGTCCATCTCTTCACTGTTTTTGAGTGAGAGAGACGGAACATCTTTACTAACTATAATTTTTAGCTGTATGTCTGCTGAAGCCGGTGATTCAAGAGGCAACTCGGTGGGCAACGCTGCAATGCAATGTGTGCTCTGATTAGGGTAAAGATGTGTTGATGCCTCTTAAATTTTTGCTGCTGTGTAACACTGCCCAGCCTGTTGCAACATGGACCACCGTCAATGTTGCCTCCAACATGAAGAGTGTGACGCAATATAAACTACTGTACACCAGTGAACGATACTACAACATTCACATCAGGTTAATCAAACAAATGCCAACTTTCCACACGGAGGAGTGACAATGTGAGAAGATTTAAAAAACATAAAGGGAAATAAAAGTGCTGCTCTTAGCATATATAGATAAAAAGAGAATGATAAGATTTTTTTAAGTGAAATAACACACAGGCGGAACAAGCTGCGACTATATTGGCTGAATTTTGGTCTTAAAAACTACTTAACTAACCAAAAGAGCAATCGTTTCAGCTTTTTATTCGACTATCATTTGCTGCGTAGTGCAAAAAAACAACAATAGGATGCCTTTAGATAGTCATTCCTGAATTCTAATCTTCGCTTATGTACTAATCTGTACTCAAGTATTTTTACCAAGTGGCGCTTTTGTTTTTCCTCTTTTTTTGTTTTTTTTACTAATACACAATATGAAATTCTTTGAATCCTTTACCGCAGATACATCAGTCAGATTCATATTCGAATTCACCAAACTGTGCATGACAGAAACAGCAAAAGATGCAACAGGGTCTCAAGTTAAGATTCAGCACATACAAGGCTCAGTGTAAGGTGAAGAAATCAGCAGGTAAAGAAAGACTGACACACAAATAGTTCAACTACATTGCTGAGTAACTATTTTGCAATAGAGGGAGCACTGTTCACAGGAAATTTAAAAAAAAAAAAGATGAACAAAGTGAAATGTGGGGGGAAGAGAACAAGCAGTCATAACATTTTCAAGTTTAAAATGACAGAAGAAATAAAGAAATACAAATCAATCTATCACAGCCGCTTTGAGGGACAGACTGATTCTCAAACGCATATTTACTATTTGGTTAATTACATATTGTAAACATTTGTATTTGTGTTTTCTGTATAGAGAAAAAAAATTCAAGCTAGCTTATTTTTTCTTTATAGGCTCTGTAAGGTTATCATTAAAGATATAAACAAACAAAACAAAGAACACTTGGACAAACAAATCTATCAGCTTTTTTAAAAAGCCAAAATAGAAAGAATTATATTCAGGCACCATAAAAGATCACTTTAATGCCATCATTGTTCCAAGTAGAGGAGCAATCGTGAACCATTGAGTCGTGTACCTTCCTCAGCGTCAGGTTTAATTTTCTTTTCTTCTTCTTCTTTTTCCTCTTTCCTGGCTGTAAGCACATAACCACCCCCCACCCCCAAAAAACCTTCAGCAGCCACTGAGATCTGGCGCAGTAAGACCGAGTGGTAAGATGGATCACCTTTTTACAGCATCAGTGTCCAATCTGTGCCAGATCTCTGGAGCAGCATCGAGTGTATCTTTTGTGGTGCAACTTTTTAACACTGCCTCTACTCACAAAAACAACAAACAAACAAAAAAATCAAAAACAAACAAAAACTGTCTTCCAAAAGACAAAACAAGAAAACAAACAAACAAACAACTAACAACTAATATTTAATAAAATGCAAAGCAGCCAGGACTGCATTTAACATATAGACTCAGCTCTGTAAATATTAACACATGTACATGAGCTTGCTTCATCCTCCGAACACACCTGATAATCATGCGTAAAAATCATGAATGTCGATCGACTGTAACCACAAAGTTTTAACTGGTGATCCTGATGAAGCTCGCTGCAGCGGGTAAGTAAATATGTCTGCATTTCAACAACTGCTCGATTTCAAAGCAGCCACGGAGCTAAAAGTGTTCACATCAAAGCCTCGTTCTGATTCGTTTCAAGCGCCAACCAAATCAGAATTAAATCATCCAAAAATATAGATATCTAAGTATATATTTGAAAATATTTATTCTCTAGTATCTCTCATTCCTCAAACCTTAATAGACAACAAATATGTGTTTCTTTGTAGTCAGTGAAAGATGTGCTTTGTGTATGAGGCCGTTTCAAGGTTTATCATTTACAGTGTACCAAAGAATGATGAAAAAATATTTAATTGCTTGAATGATTATGTATCATATAGAAAAATGTTTTTTTTGTTGTTGCTTTTTTTCTTTTCAAGAAGCTCCAAGATGCATATCTAATAGAGAAGCGGGATGAAAGCTTTGAGTTTGAGAGTTTCAACTCCATGTCAAAGCGCAATAAAGTCTTCATCTCCTGCTCTTCTCACGCCCGTCTCACTGTGCGACCACATTTCACTGCAGCTAGCATTGCTTCTAGCCAATAATCGTGTAAATAACATGGCGTACCAAAGTGTTTAAGCACACTGCAAAAATGTACATCATAACAAGTGATGCTGGAAGCTGTTCAGTTCTACATTTCTAGTTTTCTTTCAGACACTAAAAAGTTGAGCAAAACGAAGCAGAACCACCTTTTTCATTAACTTGTGTCACACCAACCAGTTCTGGGTTAAAGTTTGACCTCACTAGAAGGACTTTCCCTAGAAATGCTTTACACAAAATCACCTTGAAAATCCCCGACACTGCTTTCACTGACTCCTTGTGGCATCAAGCCATGCATGTAGTTTCACTTCTATGTCCTCACCCGAATGGAAACAATGTTCCATTGTATTCGTTAGGAAACGCTACAGTTGGCCACCTTTTCCATATCTCGTCCACAATGTAATGTTTTCTTGACCCATGCTTTGGAGGAAAATGGTTTAAGGAAGTTTGAAAATACCTCATTTGTAGTGCTCAGAGAACATTAAATAGGATCACTTTTCTAAAAAAGAAAGCTGTGGGTACTCTGGATAATGTATAGAGTCACTGCAAACTGCAATACACTGAGTTTGTGCTGATGCTAATGCCAGTGGAGGTTTGGAGCACTACAGTAACTGAGTCAGCAGGGTCTCGGTGACTTATGCACTCCATGTGACTCTGTAACTTTGTGTGATCTGACACTTGAACTTTGGAATAAAAACACTTACAGCTAAAATCATGGACGGAAGAAATTTCACAAAGGTTGTTTGTGTTGTAACAGTGATATCCTCTTTTGGCACCATGGCCATATTCAGTGAGCTCTTTAGAACAACCCATTCTTTCACAAATGTTTGCAAAGGCACACTGATTGGTTGGTTGATTTTATACACCTGTGTCAATGAGACTGAAAACACCTGTGGTGTTGTGCAATACGCTTGTTTACACAGTGTAGAACCAAATAAAAAGGTAGAAAGAGTGCAATTATTTGCATGTTTAAATACCACAAGGAATAAGTGAAAACCTGGATGAACTGAAGCTTCTTCTTTTTTAAGGAAGATTTATGTTTTTCATGTTTAGCTGGACACTTCTGCTGTGCGGATGAGAATTGCATAATGAGCTAGCAGCTCTCCTTAAAGTAGCTTTGAAAAGTACTACAGAGTTTACACAGCCCACATAGTAAAACTAATTCTATAACGAAAACATTGCAATCAGTCAAAAGCATCAGATTTACAAGACAGTTGTTGACTGCGAAACAACAAAAGCATATACTGTACACTGTATACTCTGATATCATAATGAAAATGTCAATCATTCCTGATATACTGAATGAATAACTATCAACAAAAAACACTATAAACAACTCAGCATCACCATTGTCTGTTAGTTTTCGGTGGTTGGGCGACACACTAGTCTGAGTGTGTGAAACAAAAACAAAAAAAGTGCAGTCACAAAAGTGTTGGTCCAACAAACTGAATAATGGTGGATGATTTAATCAGATCATCTGTTTACTAACTTAATACAAAACACTGAGAACTGCTGCATGCATTAGCTTGAGAGCTTACCAAATGAGCTTTAAACAACTGGTCTGGGCCACGGATGTGTACTGTTCACATTTCTATATCTTTTATGAGTTTTATTCAAACACACACCAGACACACAAACAAACAAAAAAAACAAACACTGAAGTAGGCTAGCCTGGGTGCACCAAGCTACTGTACAGGCCCCACTACAGAAAGAAGGAATATGTAACAACTATAAATGCAATACCAAAGAGGCACAGCTAATATCTGCCACTCTCTTAACTAGAACATGCTCAGATTTGCTCTAACACGCACACAGACACTCACAATCACACACAACAACTACACTCGTTTGCGAGATACACCTTTGTTTTGATAAATGACAAATGTGTGAACGGTGGGGCACTACATGTGGTTGTGGTTGTGGCATCGTCTTATGCAGCAACGCTCCAATGAAAACAGGGAGACGACCACCTCATCGCAACAACTAAAGGCACTTCTAATCTTTCTCACTCGTACGTTTTTTTTTGTTTTGTTTTGTTTTTTTAATAGCCCTCTAATCAGAAGCACCTCTGTCACCTCCACTTTAATTCTTGGGGTCCTTTACTTGCCAAGAACTGTGCAAAGTACAGTACAATAGATTCGTCCTGACTGAAATCAAAATGATTAAAACTTTTCAGGTCAAGGTAGGTTTGATCAGAAGACTGGGTTGGTATGTCTGGGAAAAATGTTGCTACCTGATGTCTGAAACTGAACATTTCAGAAATAGAAAAGCACTGCGTTTGTTTGAAGCTTGGGTCTAGCTCAGATGACTTAACTAATCACCAACAGAGTAGACGAATATCTCATTTAAGAAGAACGTCTAAATTTTTCTCTCTCTCTCTCTCTCTCAACAAAAAGGAACCAAAATAAGATTTTAAAACACATTTTTCCCCATTTTCTATTGTTAATGACCCCCGACTCTTCTATATCCCACTACAAAAATAGTTTTTCTTCTTTTTGGCTTTCTCAGATTACTAAATGTAAAAATGTGTAAGATTCATATTAATATTTGTTCATCCGGGAAAAAAACACCAACTACATGAATCAAGTTTAAAAGCAGCGTCATTTGACGCCTCTTTTCAGCTCCACATTTTCATTGAGAACATCAATATAACTGAGTAACCCTGCATCTACGCCGCTGTGCTTTGAACGTGACATTGAACGGAGGCGGTACTACCTACACCTCGAGCCAACACGGAGAAACAAATAGGAGAAATTCATCGCCACATCACCGGGAGGGAACTGAACCCAAGTCTAAAACATATATGCATACAACCGTGTTGTGCATAGTAAGACCACATGCCAGTGAATACTGTATATTCACTACAGAAAGCACAATTTCAACCACTAATCGAAGTTAAAACAAACAAACAAAAAAAGATAAACAACAACCCAAATGAAGGACTCCATGCATAACATACCAGATAATCTCTTAGACCGCCAAGGTCATGCTAAATGGCAAAAAGGACTGTTTCTTTTTTCATTCTTGCTACATGAAAAGACATCCTTCATTTGGCTCACATTAAAATGGATAATTTGCATCCTTAAACAGAATCTAAAAGCATAGCAAATCTTCCGTGAAGGAACCGTATAAAGTCACATACACAGGCTGCATGTGTGTCTGAAATATACTGTACATGATTTATATTACTGCTTTCTTTCTTTCTTTTATCTTTTTGTACATAAATGTTCTACAGCTCTGTGAGTCAAGCTTGTGATGAAATGAACAGTCGAGCGCAAGGGAGAAGAAGTACCGTGAGTAAATTTGCATATAAAAAAAAAAAACCAAAAAAAAAAACCCTCCAAAACAATAAACATCTGCAAGGACACTGTACCACGGAAACAGTCTAATCTAACTAGAGATGAAGTAAATACAGTACACGAGATACAATAATCACATAGGTCGATGCTCTGCAAGTGTCTTTAGCATATAGAAACAAGACACATAGGAGGAGCACTAACAGTGCCTTAAGTCAATGGCTACAGGTGCTACAGTATTACAGAGGATGAAGAAGGAAGTCTGAAACGAAGAGACGCAGGAGTATTTCCACCATTTCCATTTTAAAAGGAAACCTGAATCACGTGGAACTGCATTTATCAATGTACCTCTCCATCTAGTGTACTGTGATTAAAAAACAATTCTATATTCACAATACACCAAATATGTACCATGCATTTTTATCCTGTTATACAGCAATCACTGTACGTTGTACCTCGTCAGATCAAAAGGACACCCACTGAGAAAGAGAGCAACAAGCCAAAGCTGTTGGAAATAGAGATCATTTCATAAAAATATACCTATGTGTATGTATGTTTTTGTTTAAAGCTGTAGCTTTGTCTATGTCGACAACCGTTTACCCCCCCCCCCTTCTCTTTCGGTTTGTAACCTCGACGTGCCCCCTTATTCTAGTGACACAGGCTTGTGGTCATTCAAAGCTATTACTATGGCACTTGAGCAAGCTTTTAACTGAATCAATCTTTTTCTTTTTAAAAAAAAAAAAACCCTGAAACAGCAACCCTCTTCACCCCCTTCCCCTCCTCAGTCTCCAGTGACTACACTCCCAGCCCATTGTTTTTCTCAGCCACCTTTAAGTGTGAAACGAGCAGCCTGGTTTAGGCAAGCCAGTAATTTCCTCGGATGACAGCTCAGGCTTTTGTCTATGGAGAGTTTGCAGGCAGTCTGGGAATGACAGATCGGGCCTTTGTCTGTGGACATTTATCTCGCATTAAAGGCAAAAAAACCCCAACAAACCCTAAAAACCAAATGTGGCTCCTGTAATTTCTACCATCATCCCACCATCTGGTCTCTCCGCTTTTTAAAGATTTAGAAAAAAAAAAAAAAACCCATTGTGTGTGCCTTCCTTTGATGTATTTTAGTCTTTTTTCCTGAATAATGAATGTTCCTATGAATTTCTCACTTTTTTCCATAACCGACACTGGACAGTGTGGCTGGCTAATGCACCACTCTCATCAGCTTTTAACTGACTGCATCAGCCAGGCTAACTGTACAGTGCTTCGTTATCAGTAGTAGTGTGCTTATTGTGAAGCCATGCTGTTAGCAAGGAGTGCTCTTTGCTGGACTCTGTGGGAAATTAGCATCAGCTTCTGGCCAAAAATACATGATTTTTTCTTCTTTTTTTTTTTAAATCCTGGCAATTGAGTCGGTTTTACCTGCCACAGGAACAAGCATTGTCCAGAGTTCTTTTTTTTTTTACCCCCCCAATGCATATGTCTAATTTTCCCACTCTGGCTGGTGTCCTATGCTGCTGGTGAATAATTCATCTGGGGTGCTGGTTCTGATTCTGGGAGCGGGCCAGGACTGGGTAGGCTAGATTTACATTCAGCTGGTCGTTGTGTTGGACCAAGGAGACATTTTTGTAGTGGAGCACCAGGTCTTTGAGGGACGAATACAGATTGTAGGGCTCGGCGAATCCATACCCCGTGACTGTCTTGTAGATGACGCAGTGTTTAGAGTCACCGTCCACGCTAGAAACAAGGAGAGAGATCGTGTTTAGAGGTGATCTTAGTCTTAAAAGTCTTTCACAAACCCACCAGTAATGTAACTGTTAACTTCAGTGTCTGCAGAAAATTTACTTGAGTTATTCCTCCTTTTAAATTTTATTTTATAACTTAATGTATCTGAATTGAATTTCTGCATTTCGGTTTTATGAGACTGGATTAATCTTACACTTTGGGTTGTGCATGAATTCAAATTTGTTAATAATTCACCTTTAGAGGTACTGCTCTTAACTTACTCCCTTATCTTCAGAAAGAGCTACAGTAGTGAATTTAGCCTTGTATTTGCAGTAGTGACAGAATAATTATTCTCACATAATTTCTTGAACTTGTGGCGAAAACAAGTGTGAAGAAGAAGAAGTGATTTCCAGCCACATTTTTTGGTACAACCAAACATTTTCAATTATAAATAAAAATGTTTTAACTGCATGTTTTCACAGTTTAGTCCATTTAAATCGAACTGGTTCATTTTCCCTCACTGTGCTGCTCGTTTGTGCAGATAAGATCACAGTAAAAGCACTCGGGGGAGAATCAAAACAACACTGAGACCCTTCGGAGGAGGTGATTTTGGTTTCAAATGAACTCCAGTGCGCTTTGTTTATGGTGTGAATGTGATCTGACCTCTATCGAACTATACCAGGTGTAGGATGCAGGTTTGAGCTTAAAAAATGAGCACACTGAACATTCTCATGTAGTTGGTAGTGACGCATTTTGGTTCACTTGTATTCTTCTCTGTGTGAAAACAAACCAAATCACGGGGAAAAGCTACAAGTTTACAAGCTTGAATGATTCGGACCAGCATAAACAAACCACAGGTGTGAAAAAGCCTTTAGACCTCACAGGGTTAAACACAAACTTACACTACGGAGCAGGCGTAAGAGCCCTTCTGTGACTGGCTCTCACGGATGAGAAAGGTTCCATCGCATTTGCCTCTCAGCATTTCCTCAGCCTGGGTGCGCTTGATGTCGCCCACGTACCAGGTACACTCGTCATGGTGGGGTGAGCCCTCATCTTCTTCCAGTGAGAAAGAGCTGAAGATGCAATGAACAAAAACTATCAAGCAGGAAAGAAACTCCAGACAGAACAATGAGCTTAACTACTGCCTTCATTACTGTCAGAGGTGCAGCTGCCTTCACTCATGACAGCACAAGCTGCGGAGCAGTCACTTACTCATCAGCATCGTTCTTTATACCCAGCCATTCATTGATCTTCTTCTGCCTCGTCCCCTTCTGCGTCAACCATCTGAAAAACCAGAGGACAACAGAATTAATGCTGACCTACAGGTTACTTCCTGTGCACGACATTTAAGGTTCTCACGACTGTAAACAGAATAAATATATGAATGTGTAAAGTTCAATTTCATGCATGGATAAAAGTTTACTTACATTAAGTACTGGTCCCTGATCTTGCGAAGCTGCATGAGATCTGGCTTGAGGCTGTTCATCTTCTTGTCAATCTCTCTGTTATCAGACACCTGCTCTCTCAGGTCCTGCTCCAGCTTACACTTGCTGTCGTGGATCTCCTTCACACGAGACTGCAAACGCTCCGAGTTGCTCTGGATTCTAATTTGCAAGAATTCGAACATTATACCTTCAACTCACCAAAATGTTGTTTAAATATAGCAGCTTTGTTTGCATCTGTGCTAAAAACAGAATTATGCATACAAACGTACTTCTGTATTTCCTTTTCGTTGCCCTCACGCTGGAATCTCTCCAAAGACTCTTTGCTGTACCGCTCCTGAGTCTCAAACTGCTCTTCAAAGATCTTGATGGTCTCGTTGAAGGCTTCAATGGCTGTGCGTTTCATCTGCAGCTCCTGAGACAGAGAGAGACGTTTCAATCCAGCTCCATTTTATCTTCAGGATAAACTGCATATTGTTACGGATCACATCAACAAACACTACGCACTATGCTAGTTTAGGATTTATAATACTCTGAAATACATCTCTTGTTTGTGGTTGTCAGCATGTGTGCTATTCAAACCTGCGAGGTATGTGTGTACTCCTCGTACAGAGAGTCGTACTCGCGACTCTTCTCCTGGTACTGCTCATGATAGATCTTCAGTTGCTCTCCCACCTCCTCTATGCTGTTCTCCTTCACCAGCTGATTTTTTACCACATGAAAAACAGACGACAGCAAGATCACCACTTACTGAAGATTCAGGCCGACTACATTCGCGTGTTATTAATGAATATCATTCTCGATTTGTAAATGGAATGAGGGAAAATTATGAGCTGGATGATTCACATCTTGTGATGACAGCTGATTTATTTTAATGTAATGTGCAGCTTCACCCACCTGCTGGTATTTGGAGATGGGATACAGAAGTTTTGTGTCCAACTTGCCGTTGTACTGGGCCAGTGACTCGTGGCGGTAGTGATTGATGAGCTCCACTACAGACAGGAAGGTCAGAGGCTCTGAGAAACCATACCGCGCGTCTCTGTGATAAATCTTTATAAGCTTGTTGTTCCCCCCCTTCCTGCAGACGGAGACAGGAGCCAAAAGAACATGGTAGTAAATAAGACGATGTACTGTAATACATGTTGTCCGTCAAGTAGCAAAGGCCTGGTTTGTTTCTACTATATATCATTTTCCTATGGCTATACTAAATCTGAAGTGAGTATTGAAGAACAGCTGTTACTTCACCTGAGTGTAAGAGTGTACTCGCCCTCCAATTTACTTGAAGCATCTCGGACCAGAAAGGTGCCGTCTGGAGTGTCTCGCATTTTCTCATTCACCTCCTCTCTGCAAATATAGCAGCATATTTAGATAGCTGCAAGAAGCAACGAGGAGGCCAAGCAGGAACTTGGTTTTGTGTGTTGCAGCACCCCCCAGTGGTCATTATTTTCTTGGCTGATCAGATGTCCCACTTTTTTCAGGATTTTGATTGACTCTAGTTTTTAAAGTTAACACTGCAAAACAGATACTTAAAATACTGCCGTCATCAAAAGTACAGGCTTAAGCAACTACTGCAAAGAAATGAAAAGGTATGACAAAGTCTGGAAGAAGCTTGTGGAAGGAGAGTCTGGCTTTTTTGTTAAATGTTCTCCCCCAGGCTAAGAATATCACACTAAGTCACAAAGAACATAAGGTTAGGAAAAAAGATGGATGCTTAGTTACTGAAATGAAAGATGATCAGCAGACACATCGGCAGCTGAAATGATACTTTTCACCATAAGCTTATAGGAGCTGCTGCAGACTGTATATAAACTGAGCACAAAAATTTAATTTGTCTATGGGCGACTATTTCTTTGTTGTAACAATGAGAATTACACAAAGCCACGACTGCTGTGCGACGTCATTCTGCAGCAGTGTGTGACCAAGCTGGTGAGCAGCAAGAGGAAGAGGTGCCAGGCAGCTGTGGCTGTGTATGGGTCTTCCACATGATACTGAGCACCCCGTTTGTTAAATCAATAAATTCTTAAATTACCAATATGTTTCTTCAGCGCTTTCTTCTAGACAACCTCAAACAAGAGTCAGTAGCAGAATAAGCCGTTTGCCATTGGCAGAGAAGATTTAGCAAGTCTGCCACATGCTGCTCTGCTGCTTGACCCACAAATGTATTTTCATTATGAACGTGGCACCATTTAAGAAAATAAACAAGTTTCCAATGGTGTAATATTTATTGCCAAGAAGCATCATTACAACAAAGAAATAATAGACCAAACACAAATTAACTTGCATCTAAAAACTTAGCACAAAAAGTAAGTAAAACATTTGAAACATTAAAGGTGTGTTGCTCTTTAAGAAAAAGAGGCATTGGATCTTATTTAAGAGCAAAATACTAACATGATTTCACTAATTTTAAGTATTTTCAATAACATAGAAATCTTTATGGATCTGTCACAAGTGTCCATTTAATCAGACATTTCTTTAAACAATACATCAAACAAAATCAATATTACGAGCCCAAAACTTGCCTGGATATTTCGCCCCAGTACCACTCTGCATCATTCAGCAGGCTGCTCGTGTCTGTCATGGCTGATGGTGTCATTTTTGACTTCACAGGCTTCGCTGGGAGAACTGCAAACAGACACAAACGCATCAGAAACCCACACCTCCTTCAGCAGTATTTTATAATAAAGGAATGGATCCAAGCAGTGTTAAAACAACATAACTTACCTGGAGGAGTGAGGTCTTGACCTGTAGTTCTCTCTATCAGCAATTTCTCCACCACCAAGGTGGGGAACTCATCATCCATTGGAAACCTGCCATTCAACAGTTCACATTTCCAACATGTAGATTTAGATTTGCTAACTCTTTATCATCATTTCACCTTTACATATTTGTTACACATTTGTTTCATGAAAGTAAAAAAAACCCTACTTACCAAGCAGTGGAGGGGCCGGTCCAGATAAGCAGGGGGCCAAAGATCTTTCCCAGCGTGTTTGTATCCAGGCCATTGCTGGCCTGTGCCTGAGTGACCTTAGCCAGGTGTGTGAGGAGATACTGCAGGGTGAGACGGTGATGGAGAGGGACGGTGGTCGAGTTCTCAAGCACCAGGCTGACTTCTCTGTTGTGGCTTCCAGCTACCGCACCATCTGAGAGAGGCATAAACGTTGTGAATAACTGTTTAGGCTTCAGTTGTGCATCTTTATTACAGCTGGCTGAAAAAGGAGAATATAAGGAGTGCATTTGATTGTATTTGGTAGTTAAAACGCATGTGATTAGTTCATGTCGCTGAAAACAGGACAAACATATATATCAAAAATGAAATCAGAGAGTCCTTTGTGTGGAGGAGAATCAGCTGAAGCATATCTAACATGCCTCAGGGAGCTTGCCCTCCTGCTTCCATTCTCTCAATGCTGACATCAGAGTGAACTCAAACAGCAGTGCACAAGGCTGAGTTTAGTCCTTGTGCAATTTTTTCGCTTAAATTATAGTCACTGAAGCACTGAAAGGTGCCTTTCTGTCCACAAAAACAACGGCGGCAGCAGCTCATTTGTGCCTGTGCTGTTCTATAACACTGTACTGCCATTTTGTCCACACCCCATAAAATCTCCATCTTAATCAGTCATTCTGCGTATGTTTTTCCTATAGTTATATGTGAGCCCATTTCAATAAAACAAACAAGAATATACCCCAGTGTGAGATGGTGTCACCTTATTAATTATGTTCTTTTGCTGAAATTGAAAAAGATTTGGCACAATGAGGTCCTGAATGCAGCTCTTTTGTTCACGTTTAAGCCCATTAAGTACAAACTGTGTGTGCTGCAGATTTTCCGGTGAATACTCCGGGATTTTAGATTCATTTTTTCAAGCTTAAGGCAACACTCATTGTAAGTCATGCTGTCAACGTTTGAACGTCAACTTGTGCAAACTTGACTTTCTCTTGAAAAGCCTAATTCATCACGCAGACACCAGTGACTGTTTCAAACGGGTCCTAGGGTTGCTTTTCAAACTGCACCTGCATAAACTTAACTGCCCTGAGCAGGCAGCTGCAGAATATTTAATTTGTACTGTTAACATTATTGTAAAAAGAGAAGAAAATGCACAAAAGATGACACACTGTCCCTGTTGGAAAAACTAAATGCTCAGTCAATACAAGCAGCAACTTTAAGATTTTCAATCTGTGATCTGATGTACCTGCTGACTGCTGTAGGACATGCTGCTGCATGAGAGCAGTTTGTAGGTGAGGGTAGACACAGGCAGGGATGACAGGTGATGGAAGGTCTCTCAGGTACTGCAGGACGCTCTCAGACAGGAAACCTAGATCCCTCTGAACCACGTCACTCTCTGGATGATCAATACATAAAGCAAAAGACCAAAAAGGTGCAGTTTGTTAGAATAAAAAACTCAAACAAGCGTCAGGGAGAAGTTTAAGGAATAAAAAGGCAGTTTAATCAAGGAAAGTACACAAGAGCGAACATATCATGTCAGTGTTTGGTGTTTTTCCCCACTTCAAAGCTATGAAACTAACCCCGAAGCCTAACACCAACTGTATCTTCTGGAGACCAAAAAATGATTTTTTTTTTTGAGGAAAAAAGTTATTTTCCAATTAGCTTTTATTTTTATTTTGTACTGACTTGTGTTGTTTCAGTTATTTTCTGGAGTGGATTTTCTTATTTAAATCACTGAATTGGACCTGCTGAAGAGCATGCAGGCTGAGAAACCATCCCAAATATACCCAAGTTCTGTTAAAGAAAAGGATCAAATAACGTCTAAAACAGATAAATGACAAATGTAACTCACCAGAGCACAGGCTGTACACCGGACTATCTGAACCTGAGGAGCTAGGTGTCCTGTACAACGTCTTGCAATCCAGACCTGAGACAGACAGAAAGAGCAATTTTAGTAAATGTGTTCAGAAGGAACGAAGAAGCAAAGAGGACACATTTCGATGGAAAACAGAGAAGTAGTGACAGATTGTTTTCTGACTCTATGGCTGTGGACTTGCACTAGATAATTTAACGCAGTGCAACAAGCTGGAAATGGAAAAAGAAGGCAAAGGCAGCGCAATGTAACTATGAAATCTAGAAGTAACAACAACAAGAACAATAATTAAAAATAAGAATGTGTGTCATTACTAGCCGAATGTCTGTAAATACGTGACAGTTCAGTACTGTATCCAACAACAGAGAGAATGTGACCAGCCCACAAAGTTCAAAAGCAACATCTTAAAGACCGAAGAAGGACTCACACGTTTGCAGTGGTGGACTTGAATTTTCAAGTTATCCATTGCTTTTTAATTTTGGGGATTCAGAGACTTTTTTTCTTTCCAAACTGTGGTCATCTCATCTATTTCACTCTCAGCACTAATCATCACGTTTCAGTTCAACTCATTTTTGCCAAAATAAAATTTATTTTTGGACAAACAGCTTATTGTAGTTCCCTGCGAGTAGAAACTCTAGCTCTCCCCCAGGATTTTGTGTTTTTCTTGCTCTGATGATGAAAAAAAATTTTGAATTCATATTTTTTGTTAGTGATAATAACTCGCAAAGGATATATTCATATTGTAAACATATTAGACTAGGTATAAAATATACTCTGCTCTATACTCTGATACTTTTTAAAAACAGAACAAGCCCACTTATAAGAGTGCATGCATCCCAGTATTTCTGTATAAAATTGTATATTATGTATTTCGGTATACTTGATATACTGGATTTTTTTCCAAGCATACACATAAATGTTGAGTAAATTAAATGCAGCTGTCTCATTATCCAACACTATGTAACTCAATTCACAGACAAACTCTCTGATTTGTTCCTGCATCTCCGCCGTCACAATTTAGCTTTTCTTTGTCTTGCATGAGGGTAAACGCCTCGTCTTGGACAACAAAAAGCCGTAAGAAGCCGTGAAGCAGTTTTTCACAACTTTTTAACATTCTGTACATGAAAGAGTTTGTGAATTGGTGTGAATGACACAGAAAGTTAGAAGGAAGAGAGAGAGAAAAAAAAAGGCAAAACTGTGAATGGAGTCCCACCGAGCTCTATTTGTTAATAACACGGTGTGAATCAAACCCACTGCGCAGGACTCTTAGCGGGTCTGCTCTCAGTTAAACCACACTGAACTTATATGTACTGAATGTGAATGCGCATGAGCTTGTGAGAGCACTTGTACCTCTGTGCGACTGTCTGCATGTCTGCACATGTGCAAACGCTGGCACGAAAGCAAGAAGCAGATGGCGAGAGGGAGACAGTCGCACGTAGATGAAAAGACAGCAGAGGCAGCGTGACAGACAACAGATGAATATCTTGGCTGGTTTGTATGAATATACCTCTCTTTTCTATGGCTTGTATGAGGCCGACGAGGGCCGGGGGAGCCGTCTCTGGTGGTGTGAACTGCTCGCTCAGGTCCGGCACAGGAACAGCTGAAACAACAGCACAAATCTCAGTCACACTGCTACATTGACAAACCCCGCTGTTAAGTACGAGCACTTAGAGAAGCAGAGCACGAAATATGTTCATAATATGTACAAAACTTATGAGGAACACAATAAAACATAATGGATATTTATTTCACAAGCTCAGCCATTTTCAAAAGCCCCGTGGGATTTATTTATTTTGCATTTGTTTGCACAGTATTTATTAAACAAAACAAAACACTTCTTATAAATAATTAATGGACAGAAATGTCAAAGGCTGGGACATATTGTCCTCCTCAAATCTGAATGATGGGATATGACAATAACTGCAGAACAATTTACTGACTGTACTAAAGGAAGAAAGGGGATTTCATGCAGGAGTGAAAGTAAAAAAGGTCACCAGAAAAAAAAGAGGCATCGAGAAAAGAAAAACTTTATCTACTTAACAATTCCCCACAGACTAAATCAAACATCTTTTCAGTTGGAGAGAAAGAGGAAAGGAGAAAGCTAGAGGGAGAAAAAAAAAAAGAAAAAAAAAAGGGAGATCCCATTTCCCTCCCTCCCCCTCTTTTTACTCCCTTTTCTTTTCTCCGCTCTCGTTCTCTCTCCTCCCCTTCACTCTGTCCTGCTCAGTGTTTCGCCTTAGCTCTTTGCGTGAGTGGAGCACAATAAAGGATTTAATCAAAACTCCTGAACAAGCAAAAGCCCTGTGGCAGTGTGCCAGGCTCGGCCCAGCTAGAACAGGCAGGCAGCACCTCTTATTTGGCCCCAGAACAGGCCTGTGAGCTGGGTCTCTCTTTTTTTCCTCCCCCTTCTCTTTCTTTCTTTTTTTAAGGAGGGGTAGTGGAGGGGGGTCTGGGAGCAGGGAGGGCCTGGCCTGGCCGGGGCTTGGCAGTAGGCTCCTGTTCCTGGCACGGCTCGGCTAAACCACTGCTGATTATTAATTTGGGGAGTTCAGACAAGAAACGCCGCGTCAGCACATTCCTTGCTCTCTCTCCTGCTCCTCCATGTCTCTTAGTCTCACTCGCTCTCTCTCATTTGCTCTCCTGTTAGTGGATTTTTTTTCTCTTGCTCCTTTTTGTTTTAACCCCCTTTAGGCCTCTTTAATTTAAGTTTTTATTCGACTATTTCCTTTCTTGTTTTTTTTCCCCCTTCCTCGCTGTTTCTTTCGCGCTCTGTGCCACCATGTCGGCTTAAACGTGGAAACTCTGCCTAGCGGTGTCTCCAGCTCTCTCGCAGGCACCGACAGCTCTTCGTCTTCTTTATACTTGTTGGCCATTTTGGATTGCAGCCTTGTCCCCCTCTCATCGAGCTCGCTCTTTTTTTTTTTTTTAATCTGGTTTGCAGTCGGGCGATGTGTGCAAGTGAGAAGAAACCCAAAAACAGTGTTGTGTGTAATGTAACCACCTTTCTATACACAAAGCTGACAATTTGAAGGTCAGCTCAGTGTTGCAAATCCAGTATTTGTATGTTTGCACTGACTCGCTCGCTCAGTCCGAGGTAAGCCTAAGACAGGCAAGAGTAGGCTTGAGAAAGCAAAGCTATGTGAAGCAAAATATTTGCTGGATATCTTCTCGATCAGTGTGCTTATGTAATATGTAGCTGGCTGTGCTGCGCTCTCCCTCTCAGACCTCTGTGTCAGAAGCTGAGATTTTTCCGTGTACAGCATGAATTCCCAGGTCGAATTAAACCTCTGGAATTTCCTTGCTTTAGCCTAACACTCATGCAAAACACACTTCATGCTGGTCTCAGGTTAATGTCTTAAGTTAGGGTGTGGCTTTCAAGTGCAACAGCAACAATAATATGTGATAAGCTTCACACAAAAAAAGAAAAGAAAAAAAAGAGAAAAGCATTCATTATTTAAAAAACAAACAAATGTTATTTTATAACCATTTACATTAAACACAACATGGACAAAAGCACTGGGCCACCCACACGACCGCGAAGTTCCCAGTGCACAGTTCTTGTGCTGATCTTAATGCAAGAAGAGATTTGGAGCTCTGTGGTCATGGGGTCAGAAGAGCGTTGTTGACTTTGCAACTACACCTACTATCGCTATCAACCGACAAGTAGAAAAGGCTGAACTGCTTCATCCTTGCTTATTGGTTTCAATAAAGTAAAACTGCTGGTTTCAATTAGCCATCGAAACACTAACTCTGCCCGTCTGAGTTTCCCAACATTAGTAAATGTCAAACCCCAGATAAACACTGGCCTTTGGTCGGTATCGAAGCCTAACTTAAGTGTTTCCATTCCTATAAAAAGGTTTGATTGCTCTCCAAATGCACTTAATATTTGAGGCTAAAATGGAAAAAAAACAAAAAACAACAACTTTGGGATAGATTTTTGCTCGCATTTTGAACCATGGCAAGTGATACCATGAATGCGTGTATTATGTGCAGTGGTGACAGGGCCAGTTGGTGTCTGGCTCACAGATGGTGGGTAACACTGTAAGTTGCTGGTCGTGTTTCACCGCTACATGTCTTCACTGCACTCCAACTATGTTGACAGGCAATGCATCATGACTGGGCACACCATCCACTCCTGTCACAACATATTTCAAAGCTACACGTGTAGTAGTGAGCCCCTGAAAACTCAACAAATGGAGGTGATCTGCTCTCAGTGCTCAGTCTGGTTTTACTGGCCTCCAGGCATTACTGGGAAGAACGACAAATGGCACTAAAGACACTTTCTGTGATACCCGTAAGAGTAGGCTCACTGGGAGTTGATTCGTGCAACATAAACATAGCATAAAAGATGAACACAGCCACCTTCTCACCACTCAATCCTGGGTGTGATGCATTGTAGCTTCAATGTTAGGATCACACTGTTTATTTGGAGCTAGACGTTACCATATTTGGATGATGGCATTCTAAGTTATCAGCTAACGCCAGTTAGATTTGTTACCGAGCTGATTATAACCTTTACAGGTGTACTGCAACAGCACAGATAGGCATGCACAATTATTAAAATTTTCAATCTCAATCACAATTTTGGTTTTTCACAAATAAATGAGCATGACTGTGCAATATTTACAATGCATGCTGAGCAAGCAAAAGGGCAGCTGGAAGTTTGTACTCTGAGACTACCTCAAACAGAGTACTAAGAGAAAAGAGACACTATCATCGGGTTACGTCAAATTTTATTGTAAGTGCACACTGCTACAGTTTCTAAAACTGAAAATTATATTTAATGCTTTAGTAAGCTCATTTATTATTATATGGCTGTTAATTCATAAAGATACAATTAAACAGATCAATGATACAAAATCATTTATCATTATTAACACATTTTAAAAAACTGCCAGAATAGACTACAAATGCACACAAATTTTTTAACTTTCTATGTCAATCCATTTGCAGCCACCATCGATGTGGAGTGGGCACAGCTCGCCAGCTTTTCTTTATCCTTTCACGTTTTTTATTTTCCCCACAGCATCTTGAGTGACTTCTTTTAGTCATTTACAAACACATTGCCACAATTTGAACGACTTTATTATCTTCCTGTGCTTTCACTAGTCAACAAGGTCAATCAATACATGCTACAAAATACATAAATTAACATTTGATTTACTGAAGCTTTTACCATACCATACCACCTTTATTTATAAAGCACTTTAACATAAAACCAGAGTTCACAAAGTGCTGTACATGCTAAAAGCATAAGTAAAGAAAATTAAAATGAGATAAGATAAAATAAATAATCGTCAGTAACACAATTTCGCACCTAAATAAGTTCTCCTGTACGGCAGTAACATTTTCTCTAGCTGCAGAATGCCACAACGATCGGCAAAGAAAAGAAAGTACAGCTGGTTTTCTGTATCTGCAGTTGGATAGGGTGGCCTTTGCTTACCCTATGACCCGTGCCTCCCTCCCTTTCCAGCCTCTCCATAACTTTCCCATTGTCTTTTTCTACTGTCTCAACCTCCCTCCCACCCTTCTCGTGTGGGTTCTTTGAAAGTGTTTTCCTGGTAAGGCGCAGAGAAAGCGAGGAGGAGAGGCCTCTTCTTTCAGAGAACTGGCTTCGTGAACATGGTTTATAGCCGCCCAGAGACACTGTCAGACGAGTATGTGAATCAGGGCTGCAGAAATGGAAGGAGGATGAGGGAGGAGAGAAGGGTGGGGGTGCGAGTAGGAGAACAAGGGAGGAGTTTGCAAAAATGCCAAGCCATGGTTCACTTCAGCAGGCAGTTAAAGTGAGGCCAGAGAGAGGAGAGAAGGAAGGCAAAGAGGCGGAAAAAAAACCTTTTTTCAGACTCGTTACCGTCGCAGGTTGAGAAATATCATGAGTTCATTTTTTTCTCTGTTTACATTTAATTTCTATAAACTCAACAACAAAAGAGCAGCACATCTGGAGTGTGAGTCAGTTAGTCTATCGAAGTCCCCCTGTTTCTTTTTGGGTACAAAATGCTTGCACTCTATATGACACCATCTGCCAAGCCTACCCTCGCAATGTCACTTTAAAAAGCAGAAAAACTGTTTGCATATTTTAGCCAGCAAGAAACCTCCGTTTTGCATTTCACTCGCTACTGCTGAAAAACAATGACGCAGTTTTTGCATGTACTTAAGCCAAGTTGTTGTCGACATTCTACGGTAACCCAATTTCTCGAATGCAAATGCGTAATCTGGTTTCTTTCACCAGATGGAGATGAAAATAATGGTTAACAGGAGGACTTCTGATTAAAAAAAAAAAAATACACTTGGGTTCTGAGAATTTTACAAGCTTTTGCATGAGGCTGAAACATTTCCTCTCCAGCTGCTGTGTGCAGTGTTCAAATTAATTAAATCCAAATATCTGAATAAAACCAAACACAAAAATACCATACAAGTGTAAATGAACCACTTTGTACACACATGAGGAGAGCAAGGGAGACATATTACAGACTTAGTCCTAAAAAATAAATGCATAAAAAGCTTCTAGAGCAGGGAAGCCAAACTCATTTTATATTGTGGATCACATACAGGCCAATTTGATCTTAAGTGAGTCAGACCAGTGAAAAATCTCCTTTCTGTCACTGTAACATAGTCTAACTGCATATTTAATCCCGTTTATAATACAGGAAATAGTAGAGCAACTACAACAGCACATCTCAGGTTTTCTACACCATAAACAAATGATGATGTAGTAAATGAAAGACATCAACAGCATGAATCTTTGGGATTAATTTGTAAGAAATAAATGTGTAAAATTGCTAAGACTGCCCTTTATTTATAAAGCAGAAAGCTTTTGTTAATTCACAGAAATTGCCCGTTCAAAAAAAATCATATTTATTTTAGTGTGGATACATTGTGGAAACATGCATTCTATACTAGATAGATACAAGTTCCTGTTTTTTCACTAAATTATTTGCTTACCTATTATTTAATTCCTTTGATGTAGTATGAATGACCGTGGGGAACGTCTTTATCAGTAGGATAAGTTGGAAAACTTATGAAAACATAAAGCATATACAAGCTAAACTGTCAAGAAGCATCTCTGTACTGAGTAAAGTTAAACATTTGTTGCCTTCCAAATCACTCCGGGTACTTTACTGTTCACTTATATTGCCATATTTGGAATACTGTGTGGAAATCTGGGGAAATACATACAAAACTTCACTTCAACCACTATGTAAAATTCAGAAAAAAGCAATCAGGATGATTACTAAAGCAGGATTTAGAGACCATACTAACATCATGTTCTTGAAATTAAAAATTCTGAAGTTTATGGATCTTATAAAATATAAAACTGCAAAAATTATGTACAAATCAGATACAATATGTTACCAGGAAATTTACATACGATGTTTTTTGACAGAGAAGGGGACTATGAATTGAGGGGAAAATTAAATCTGAAGACTCTTAAAGCACGGACAAAGGTTAAAACCTTTTGTGTTACTATTTATTCCACCTGTGGAACAGTAAAATTGTTTCAGTTTTACTGTGGACCTACAGCAATGTTCAGGCATTAGTCAGGTTATAAAGACGTTTCGAAAACCGCTTTTGGAAGAATATGAAACTGATAAAGTTGATGATCCATTGTATATATAACTATGCTAAATTGTATCTAAATTATATCTATCACTGTAGCTATGTTTATACATGTTCTCCTTGTTTATTGTGTGGGGTAAGTGATGATGGGAATAGTGGGATTCAATAGAATGTTGAGCATGGGGTAGGGATTAATAAGTATGTTATACTTCTTCCTACTCCATTTCAGACCTAATAATTGTCATTTCATGTCATTTAGACTTTGTTTTATTTTATTTTTATGTTTTATCTGAGCACATACATGTGTGTATTTACATATATATTCATATTTGTAAATGCAAGTATGTGTACTTGTGTATATATTGTTTTTTTTTCTGTATATGTCTGAAATAAAGCTACAATACAATACAAAATACAATTTAAAGTCCATTAATTTATGCCCTTGTTAAAATTTTCCAAAAACATCCAGTGAGCTGGACTGGAGTCTTTGCTGTGGCGATTCTGGCCCCGGGCCTTATGTTTGACACCCCTGTTTTAGAGTCTAAAATTATGCTCAAAAATGACTAGCTAGCCACTATAGTAAGTAAACAGCTGTAAAAGTAGGGATTACAGAGAAGAGGTGAGTGTATCGCATATAATAATTTTCACTTGAGCTATGACCTCTCTTGTTGTGCTCTACACAAATAAATTATAGTTTAACAGCTTTTAGTGAGGCTGAATTGTTCTTAGTTGCATTCAAGCCTGTAAAGTAGTCAACTCCCCTAAGCACCAGGCCTGGTACTGGTAATGTTACCATCTCTGTGAATAGCAAATGGTGCCACAGCAACAATAGCTCTATTCACAGCAAGTCTAGGGCCTCTGTTCTTTCAAGGAAATGAAGATGATATTTGTAAAAGTTTGACCATTTCTAATGTACAATGCACTTTTGGTGCTGAGCCAAAGTACCCCTCCTTGAGCCACTGCCCTGCCTCCCTCTCGCCCACACCTCCCCCCTTTCTCTTCCCCTATTTCACTTGCTTCTTCTGCCCCTGTCTTTCCAAATCACAGACACAAGCGCCAGCTGCCCAACTGGTTTGTCTCACTGTCGGTCAAAGCACGGGGATACTTACAGTATGTCCTTACCTGCTTCTGCTGGAGAAAACCCCCTGCTTATTCCCCAATTCATGTCCTTCACTCAGCCTTTATTTAAGTATCGGCATGAAAAAAGCTAATTTGATAATTCTGCAGACATTTGTGCTACAGCTATGATACTAAAAATGGTAAATGAGAAATAAAAATGACACTAGTTGAATGAGGCCCCCGTGTATTTGGCCATACACCATGATCAGCCAATTGGATACACCAGAGGTAATTCAGAGTTCACAGCCTACATGCTCAGAGTGGTACTAGCACATCTGTCATTAAAAAAAAAAAAAAAAAGAGCAAAAAGGAATTATAAGGAGAGGAATGTGTGGTTTTATGTGGAGAACAAGGAAGCAATAAATTAACCAGCTGAATCCAAAAGCAATGAAGTGCAAATTAGAAGAAATTGATGGAAATCTTGGGAGTGTGGAAGAACTTTGGTCACAAATCAAAGTTTTACTTGAACTTGAGCTTGCTAAGGTAGACCAGTGCATGCCAAGTCAATGTTTGACTTGGAAGCTGCTGCAGCTCAGAGCAGATTCTTAGCATTATTAATAAATGTCAGTATTTTAATAAAAGCCATGGGAGTGAAGAGTGTGACAGAGCAGAGCATTATCCCTGAGTAAAAAAAGGCTGTTGTATTCCTTTTACTGTTGAATAACTCCTCATTTGTACAAACTAAAAACACACCTATAAAAATGTCAGTTTGTCAAAAGAGCCAGTATCCTTAACCCAGGCACGTCCAATTGAAAACAGCATCAACAGGCCCTCCAGCCATTGTGATTCTTGATTACACTCGGAGGGGTCACAGGCATGCATTTTTGTGCACTGCAGAGACAAGTTTTCCTGCGTCAAGAGCCGCAAAGACCGATACAATCAATACCAGACCAGTAGAGTCTGATAGAGTCTTGTCAGTCGACGGATTAGCACTTTATTATTCAACGCAGACTTAAGTTGGCTACGCTTACAAAGAGGTAAAGCTTACTTAGTATAGCTTAAAGGGTCAACTGGCGGTCACTGCCAAATGTGAGAGCCTTATGAAAACATCAAGTACACCAAACTAGCTGCTGCTAACAGCTGGGCATGCGAGAAGTTGTGTTTTTCTTTTAAAACTTGAGGAAAAAAATCCCCCCCAAAAAAATAAAAATCAAGAAATCTCTACACTGTGAGGCTAATGAAGGAGCACCATGTTTGTGTGTCTCCCCCTGGTCTTTGTCCCAGTTTTCCTGTCTTCTCCCCGCTGTCTTATCAAACAAAGACCAAAAAGCTCCCCACCTCAAAAAACAAATGCAGCTCAAAATTACCAAACATATCTTAAAAGGTAAAAGGGAGCAAAATAAACAAACTATTATTTAGCAAATTTCTGCATCAATATTTTCTGCACATTCAAGGCCAACTAACAAACTAACACCAACTAACTAATTGTCTAGACATTTAAACAAGAAAAAATGAGACTAGCTGACTAAGAGGCAGAAAACCCTCAGCAAAACACTTAAAACTACTTTAAATGGACTCATTTAAATTCAGGCCCAAAAAATTCTATATAGGAGCTTAATGAAACCATTTATCATTTCCTCGTTAATTAAATCATATTTTAAATGTCGCCAAATTGTGCGCCCAACATACAGCCACTCGTTTTTACATCAAACTACAGCAGAACAGCGCTCGTTAGGGTCATTCTGCCTTTACTCGTTCACAGCTTCTATTCAGAGAGCGTGCAGGATGCAGCAATAACTGTCAGGGTGGAGGTCAGCAGCATTGTAACATCTTTGAAACAGTGGCTGCTGTACACTAATAAAATAAGAATAATTTATTTAGTCAGCTAGCATGTCTGGCACGTAATGATTAAATGCCTACCCGACTAGTCGCTCACATCCCCATATGTGCAAGTTAAATTATTCTGATATTTTAAAAATGCCACAAAGTAAAATTTAATGATATCTCACTCTTTTCTCATTGTTATTATGTTATCTTTTTTACTTTAAAGGCCACCTTTAGTTTACAGTAGTGATGTGCCGTGAGCGTCTCACCACTGGCTGCTAAAAACAAACAAAAAAGCAGAAAAAAAGAAAATGATCTAAATAGTGCCCCCTACCTTGAGTTGACTCTGGTTTGGGAGCTGCAGGCAGGGGTCGCTGGGACCTTGGCTGACTCGATGGGAGTGCCATCTTGATGGGGCCCACATACTCAACATACGTCCCTGGGAAGTCGCCTCTCTGCTTAGTGCGCTCGTTGTACCCGAGGAGCCAGCCCAGACGCTCGGGGTGCTCCACGCAGCCCTCCTGGTAGTTCTCCATGGACATCAGAGAGGCCTTGCTGACTGTAAGAAGGTCTCCAGGCTGCAGATCCAAGTCCTCGTCCTGGTCCTTGGTGAACGTGTAGAGGGCACGGTACTGGAAACCTTCCACCGCCATTTTGTGACAGAGGCAAAAAGTAAAATGGCCACCGCTTCGAGGATTTAGGATCGGCCTGAGTCCCGCTGTAACAACAGGGTTAGGCTAGACAGAAATCCACCTCTGAAACCAAAATTGTGGCTGAGTTACTCGAGTCTGGTGTTGGTACAGTGGCTTAGAGGGTCGGGGGGGATGAAAGGAGGGGAAGTCAGCCGAAGCTCAGCAGCATTTTTAAAAGTTAATAACGAGGAGCTCTGCTGCTTTTGTGTCTGCAGTGGCAGCGGCTTTACACCTGACCGGTGTTGGTGGACTGGTGCACTTTCCTCAGCTTGATACCCCGGTTGAGCCAGATGATGGAACAGAGGGAGATAGTTGGCAACATGCTTTTTCAAGCAGCAAAAACCTGCTGGCTGGGTGCTACTGGAACAGCCTGGAAAAGGGTTTTCCCAGTGACAGGCCCCGTGTCGTTGGCTCTCCGCGGTTAAATCAAGTGGCCCGATTGGCGGACGAGTGCCAGGGTGGGAATCCTCTCTGGCTCTTTCAGATATCCCACATGTTTGGGGCAGGAATAATGACCGACCTGTAGGAAATAAAAAGTGCATAAATTAAGAAAAAAATTTGGAAAAAGACTTAAAATTTAGTCGAAAAAATTAAAGTAAATAAAACTATTTTAAAAAAACAATTTAAAAAAAAAGGATTAAAGGTCAAATCTATTCGATAAATGTCAATAATTAACGCGACTTATATCTATGTGAAACGAAGCCTAAAGCGGCGCATGAAAATGGCGAACTGCGACAGCTCCATGCATTTGTGCAGTCTTCGGTTAGGACAGAGAGCTCGGATGATGCTGCTGCGTCATAACCAACAGCAGACTGGGTCCCTGGACAGGAGCCTCCATTCCCTCCACTCTACATTCACACACTCACAGCCTTAACTGACTCGTCACAGTTTCCACAGGAACAATAAGTTTTCCTGCGAAATGAACGTCTCTTCAACTCACACAACAGCACGTACAATTAACAGAACCGCAAAAAAGGGGTTTTAGCTGAACTGGCATGCAAAGGAAAATAAGGACTGCACCTCGACTGTAGGGCGACCAGAATTTTCTAAGGCGTGCAGAACCCTCTGCAACAGTTCACTCTCCATCAGAGAGAAAAAAGGTAGCTCTGTGTTGCCTAAGAAATATTTTGACTTCTGTCAAATTTACTGTACCAAGCCTGCTTCAGATGGGAACGTTGAATGGACAGCCAACTGAGAAACCACAGTGAACCATCACCATTCATATTACACCCCTTGAAGTCACTTATCTCATAGCTTCCACATATAGCAAAAAGGTCAGTCCATGGAAATGTAACGAACGTCCTCTGATAAAGCCGATTGCAAGGCCCAATTAAATGCCAAGCGCAAGTGCGCAATATATATCCTATAAAAGCGACACAACAGTCTGAAAATGCTAAATATTATCAGTATTAAAGGTTTGACTAAAGTAAATAAATGAAATCTGTCGGTCAATCGACCAAAAATTAAAAATCTACATTTTTTGGGAGTACATGTTGGAAACACTTGATTATAAAATCCACAGTAAATCGTGGAAAAATTAATGGGCAATTTTGGCCGAGTTTCGAGCGGCTGAAATTTAAAAATGCTAAATGCTAAACTGCAACTATGCTGGGAAATGAGACGGGGTGGGCGAGAAAGAGAGATTATGGTTTCCAGATTAAGTACGACATCTGTGGTCTGTGGACCAATCAAGGACAATGGTCCTACTAACCTCCCTGGACGTGATGTCAAAGAGGAAAAGAAGCAGGTGGAGAGTGAAGGTGAAAGTGGCACAATGACTGATAGAAGTTTCATCGTGGTATGGCAGTAACAAGGCATTTGGGGCAATTTTCCAAAACGTCCAAATCTCAATAACCACAGGCCTGGTTTGCGAGGCCCGACGCTGTACCAGCGTTTCATAAATGTCCATAAATGGACAGTATTTTGAATAATGTACTGCAGACGCTTAAATACAGTTGAGTAAAAGCATAAAAAATTCACCGAAACGTCCAGTTTGCAGCCGTGAATGCCAAAGTGCATGCTTTTGAACCTTAGTCTAGATTATCCTCTCCACCCCCCTCGACATTCCGAAAGCGAACGCACATTCACTGCAAAGCTTTGTGAATAAGGACGTTGTCTTTAATAAAAAAGGTTCAAGAGTTACTGTGATAACAGAACGCTGCACAGTGCAAAACTCACCCCACTTTAGGTTCAGAGGGAAGCCGGACAGGCTCAGCCAGACTCTCGGTCCAACATCCTTCGAGTCGAGAAGCAAGAGGTGCCAGGCTAGACACGTGGCACTGGCATACCCAACCACAGCCCGCAATCCTCACACCACCATTACCCCCCCACCCCCACCCCCAAACTCCCTCCCTCTTCTCTCCACCTGCTCTCCACTCCCCCCCAAACACACAGAGTCCTGCCTCCAACTGACCCCCCCTCCCGATCCTCAGCCAGCGAAAAAGTCAAGCCGTTTTTCCAGTTGCTGTAATAATTTAGTTCTTTATAGTCCGAGTCCGGCTGCAGTAAAGCAGCAAAAACAAGAAGAAAAGGAGGCAGAGGAAAAGGCAGAGCGCTCTTATTCACCAGTCCTCTTTTAGTATTTAGTTCCAGAGAAGAAAAAGTCGCACAAGGTGAGAGAGGAGTCATCTCTGTTCCTGTCCTACTCTGGCAGTGTTGTAGTAGCTCACAGTTCAGCACAGCAGCTGGAAAGCTCAGTGTCTGTGGACCCATTCGTTTTTTTTAAGACTCTGCGTTCAGTCTGAGCAGACAGCGGCAAAAAGCAGCGAGAAAAGAGAGTGAGAGACGGAGCAGTTTGCTATCAGCAGAGTCCAAACGGCTGAGGAAGACCACAGGAAAATAATTAATGAATAGGCAGCGAGTAACTCACTGTTGCTAGAGAGAGGGAAAGCTAATCCCAGCCTCTGATTGGCTGCTGCTCTGGCCATGTGCTCCCCAGTCACCAGAGAAACCGGGCAAATCAAGGAAATGTTCTAATATTAGAAAATGTATCTAGGCAGTGATAAAACATCTGACCTAAACAACTCCACCTTTTCCAGCACCTTTGACTTTTTTCATCTTTGCAACTGTGATGACTGTTTGTAATATTTATTGAAGTGATGATTTAAATCAAGTGCAGCTACCCTGGGAGAAAGATGTAAAAGAAAACATGGAAAAACTCCAGACTAAGTGTGATTGGAGAAAACTCCATGAGTCACAGTGAAGCTGTGCAATGGGATGAAAGGAGATGATGTTTGTTTTTCTGAGTTCACAGGGAGAGGGATACAGTTTAAAAAAATACAATAAATAATATAAAATAAAATACTTATTAAAAACATGTCACTAATAATTTATTAGTCTTTCACTGTGTGGGGTTTTTTTTTGGTAACTGACATTTTATATATTGCATTTATTATTGGTGTGATTAAATCGAGACCTACAAACTGAAGTCTGCTTTCGAAAGAAAATAAATGATGTGTTTAGTCAGCCAGCACAGTGCTGACCTGTTTGTTGCACCAGCATGCGTATATAAAATGCCAAATAAGCTATTAAAGGCATCACTGACACTGCTCGAGGATCAAAATGCCACACATCTTACATCATCATTACTTGTAAAATCGGTTTGTGTAACTGAATCAGTGGATTTTAAACAGATGTAATCTTTTATTTATTTACTGGTTGTTTTTCTAATTTTTCTAATGTTTATATACAAGTGCAGAGGCATGTGCCAAAACTCAAATGTGAACAAATATTTATCTTTTTCATGTTATTATCATTGTTTTGGGTTTGGTCATCAGTTTTAACAAAAGTAAACAAACTTGATGTTCATGATGACTAATTTGCCAATTAAGAGAAAGTGATTTCGAGGATGACATTTAAAATAGAAATGTTCATGTAGAGTATCACTGTAGCCAATTTTCCCTTAGGACCGATCCACGATGGTGATTTAAATATATGTAATAATTGTTAGATCATTAGTAATTACACTGTTTGTAACTGGTAGATTAGTTTCTATGTAGATCTAGATGCTGGGGAGCTTCTTTACACTCAAAATGCAAATTTTGATCACTTCAGTCATAGCGAAGAAAAATTATGATTTCATGATGATTAAGAACTTTTTTATTTAACACAGTAAATAAATATATGTAATAGGTAATCAGGTTATTTTAGTTGTGGTAAATAACAGACCCAAGAGGCTAACATTGCCATATGCCATTTTTAGCTTACTACTTTCACCTGAACAGCTCAGTGGCCATGTCTGAGAAAGTTTATTACATTCAAGAAGCTTAACTTTGAGAAGGTCCATCTTTTTGAACATTTGTGCACATGTCCATGTCCCTTAGCTGGTTTAGTCCCCCTCAAGCAGTGGTGCAGTGTGACATTTTAAGCTGTTACACCAGATGTATAACACCATGTTGCTGATTATGATTTTTTGCAGTATTAATCTTCTTGAGAGAATGAAAACAAAAAGGAAATTTAATGAGCAGTGCAATAAAAGCTCCTCAAAAATTAACAACACATCTAAAACTACTAGAGAGATTGTGCGTGAACAAACAGTTGCTAACTGGCAAGATCCCTCACATCTCCATGTCACCAAAATAAGGAAACACTGATTACATCCATGTAGGCCAGAAAGAAAGTAGTTACTACTGCATCTGAAAGTGGCAAGAGAAACCTGTCTACCAAATAATTATTTTTTAAAAACAGCTGAGGAGTTTAGGATTTTAGGAATGCACCCTAAGCTTAAAACAAACAAAACAAAAGATTAACACGTCACATTACAGATCACTCCCTGTTCCACAGACAAAGTTCTGGGATTTTTTTTTATTCATAAGCATTACTATCATTTCTTCTCTTTAAAACTTTCATAATCACAACAATGCAACCAAAAGTTCAGACATTTATGTGGGCACAAACAGTGTATTTGTGTATGCATGTTTTGGTACTTCACGGCGCTGCTGGGGAAGTACTGACTACAGAACCACCATGCATGCAGTCTGGCCGCAGGCCATCTGTCCACATGGATCTGAAAAATCTGCTGCGCCACAGGCAGATAGGACGGGCCAAAAACACTGGAGTCTGCAAAGACTAACTTTCCAGACTAAAATTGGTTCTTACGAATTTTATGATTCCAGTTTCGTTCACCTGAATTCTATCTGTCGCAAATGAAGCCGAAAAGCTCACTTTGCTAAATAGAAACATCTGCTAGATTATTTAGCACCAAGACTGCACTGTTCAGGAAAGTCAACTATGCTGCAAGGCTCTAAAGTTAAAGAGGACTCGGTCTATTTATCAGAAGCGATAACTTCAATCCATCTGGTCAAGATTATGGATTTAAACATTTCCACTTCACCAAAGAAATCAAATCTGATAAACCTGCAAAGTCTGCATCACTTGAAAACACCAGACACAAACAAGATAATGTGTGCCTTTATCTCCTCCTCAACTCCTCAAAGAAAAAAAAAAAAATCTCCCAAACCCTTTCATAACCAACTACATTTGACCAAAAATTGGTAATATGCAGGTAGCATACTGCAGTCTACATCTATATCACATTTATGACAACAAATCTAATCAAATTCTAAAAGGAATCCGTTTAATCTGATACAATAAAGACGTTTTAATAATGCAAGTTATTCCTGGATTGCAGGAAAAAGAAAAGGACAAGTCCCAGATAATTGCAAGTGACCAATAAGATTTGTGTCCAGTGTGTTGTGGTTGGGAGGGTAATCGATTAGGACTTTAAGTAGACTCATGATTGTCTCTGGGAAGTTAGAAAAAAAATCACAACCCCACAAAGCACAGAATATGCAGTATTTCCAGGTGAGACATGACTAAACTGTCCTTAAAGACGAACTCTGCTGCTGTTTTGATCAAACAGGACCATTTCAGTTTAACTTCGACATCAAACAAAAATAACCGCAGCTTTAGTGCCTCTGCTGGAACTTGAGGCTAGTTTAGGTTTTCTTCACCCCCTCTGAGAGGTGTCACTCGGCATTTCAAGAAGCATCACTATTTCCTCTCTTTTTATTGTGTGTGTGTGTGTGTGTATGTGGGGGGGCATTTAAATACAACAGCCCTGCCAGTCACTCAGAGCATTTCAAGACATTTGAGAGAAGAATGAAAGCCACAAGTCATGCATCACACCGATAAAGCATATAATGGAGGACTGACATTTGGTTGCATAATGCTCGATTCATAATTACAAGACAGGGGGGTGCGGGGTCTCAGCACAGTTGAGTGGCTTGTCTCATTATGCAAGTGGCACAATTTCCATTAACTCCTCGATGGATGCCAAATCCTTAAACCAGGGATGTAAGAGACGCATCTAGTCAGGCCTTCAGCTACTTTAGGCCTCTCATAGTCTGCAGCCAAGGTAAAGACACTAGTAACACATACTAGCAATGGTATACACAGGGAGTACACTGCAAATATATTGCAAATGGGTCTTTTTAGTAGCGTTAAAATACAACTAAACAGTACTAATGAGACACTGACATTACAGAATATTTTAGCACTAATGCTGGCAAACTTGACAAGTCATTTTTAATCGTTTTCACGTCAACAAATAAGCCAGGGAAAACGGTTTAAACTTTGAAGCAGCTTAAAAAAAACTTGCTCGGCATCTGTACGTCAGCGAGCGCGAGCACCGAGCAGTGCGGCGCGAGGGCGAATTAAAGTTAACATTTCACCGCAAAGAGCACAGAAACGCACACGAGCGCGACAAAAAAAAGTAGGTCTCCTTTAAACTTTAAAAGTAGGACACAAGTCACCAACGTGAAGCTGCGTGCGTGGAGCACACTTGCAGCGCTTCCACCATTTTCCAGTACAGTGGCTGCCGTACTGGAAATGTGCAATAACTTGGAAAAACTCACCGCGGATATTTCTTGACTCTTCGCACTTTTGGGTTCGGAGCAAAAGTCGCACACAAGATTCCGAGTGGTGGCTTGTCTGCAGACGACGGCTTCTCTGTGAGCTCTAAACTTCCAGCAAGCCTTTGGTTCACTTCTTAATTCCGCGTCTTTCTTTTCGCTCTTTCTTTCTTTTCCCGTTCATAACTCCCTGCTCCAACACACAGCCATTTTCCAGCTCAGCACGGTACAGGGAAGGAGGGCGCGTGGGAACTATATAAGAGTGCGCGGAAAGTGACGAACGTGAGCGGAAACGTCCGAACCATCAGTGAGGGGGTCACCGAATAGACTCGGAGACGAAAAAAAGAAACAAACAAAAAACAAAACGGAAATTTGAAGCAGACAGTCTCCAAATCGTGTTTTTTGAGCTGCATTTAAACTAAAGAAATGTGTTCATGTGGAAAAAAAGAAAGCGGTGAACCACGCGCTAAATCCATGTGCGTCAATTGTGTCAACTAGCGTAAAATACTTGATCATCATCAAATGTAAATTATTCTTCAGCACAGCCTTGACTCTCTTGAGCTGCTTTCTTGTAAGTTCTTGAAGTAGTCTTTAGGAATAGTTCTCCAGGATTCAGAGCTCTTCTTTGGATGTTGGCTGTCTAGATGATCCCACACTGCTTCGATGATTTTGAGGTCCGGGCTCTGGGGAGACCAATCCATGACTGATTTGCTTTTCTTCCTAGGGATACTTTCACTTTGCATTGGCAGTAGGGGTGGAGGAAAAATATATACAGTATGGCATTGCAATATCTTGCATACAGGAACACCAGATATTGATATTAAATAAATGAAAATACTCTGGAAATTTTATGAACAAGAGGGCTCATCTCACCTTAAAGAAGGCAACCTTTCCACAAAGAGTTGCTGTCTGCAGATTCTGCAGAGAGAGCCGCTGCATGGACCAGTGGGTACCCATCATCAACTTGCCTGAACGATGAACTTTAACCAGCAACAAAAATGTGTCCAGAGACGAATTTTATCTGCACACAAAGAGAGGCGTGAACCCTGATGGACACAGATTACCATCCAAAGATCAAATTCCAAAGCACTGCTGATTTGGGGGGGAAGAAAATTCCTGGAAGAAAAGAGGGGGAAAAAAACCCTTGCTGTCTGTATGAGATGATGTATTTAAAGGATGAGGAGGGGGAAAAAGCAGGGGTTGGATTTTCACAGGACTGTTTGGAGTTGCATCTGTCAGCCTTGGCAATCAAGATGAGACGGCAAGGTTCTTGTATCATCACACGGTGGAAATGTCATGCTTTTTTTTTTCTTCTTCTTTTCTTTCTTTAAATGTGACACTGGCTGGACACAGTACAGACGGATACTATCATGTGTTTGTTTGGTAAAGGACTCTGTGACGGAGAAGTCAGAGAAGTGTGGGGAAACCAGAACGTGGAGCCGTTGAGTGGACCAAGGCCTCGGCCTCTCTCTGCAGAAACAAAGCACTCGTTGAAACACTGGACCTACTGCAGTTTCACTTGTTTGATTAAAAACTGTTAATGTTCAAAAAAAAAAAAAAAAAAAAAAAGAGTTGCTGTCTGGCTTGGACGGACTGCAATCACTAAATGAAGGTTGTTGGAGGCTTGCAAAAAACTTCTAATTTATAAATACAGGCAGATTGCCAACATGCTGCCATGACTGTGAAGAGTCTTTATAGATTAGCGCAATTCAAGCTCGCTGGCAGCTGGTTGCATACTGGTGATTCCTACCTGTAATTGGCAGGATGTTTGGGATCATTGTCATGCTTGAAAACGAAGCTGTTGCTCATTAGATGCATTCCAAATGGTTGATTAAAATCTGAGGCTCCTTTTTGCATTCATAATTCCATCACTTTGATCTCTAACACAGCCTCTGAGGTTTCAGTGAACAGTGATGGATCAACTAAAAGGGATAGAGGTATCCGAGTCCTGTGTCAGGTCTTTGAGGATCTTTTCCCCATTTTTAAGGACATGATTTTCAGGTTCATCTGCTGTAGTTTGTAGATTAACTACACGGGGCGATCGTGGCTCAAGAGTTGGGAGTTCGCCTTGTAATCGGAAGGTTGCCGGTTCGAGCCCCGGCTTGGACAGTCTTGGTCGTTGTGTCCTTGGGCAAGACACTTCACCCGTTGCCTACTGGTGGTGGTCAGAGGGCCCGGTGGCGCCAGTGTCTGGCAGCCTCGCCTCTGTCAGTGCACCCCAGGGTGGCTGTGGCTACAATGTAGCTTGCCATCACCAGTGTGTGAATGTGTGCGTGAATGGGTGGATGACTGGATATGTAAAGCGCTTTGGGGTCCTTAGGGACTAGTAAAGCGCTATATAAATACAGGCCATTTACCATTTTACCATTTGCTGCTTCTTATTTTGTCTCCCACTGTCCAGTTTCCTCAAATGTTTTAAGGACCTGCTGCATACCATGCTAAGATGTTCAAAGTTTTCAGCTACACAACACTGGTCTTTTTTTTTCTTTTTAAATTGGAAAAAGAAAAAATTCCTTTTAAAATGGTCAGGTACAAGGACTGGACTGAAAATGATTTTAAAAAAAAGGAGCCAACGCCCCCCCCAAAAACTTTGAAAAGACCTTCAGAAATCATGGAGAACTATTGCTCCAGAGCACTTAAAGAATTACAAGAAAGTTTGTCTCCTTGGAAGCAAATAATTAAGAAAAGGGTGCACGAAGTAAGAAAAACTATAATTTTTTTTGATACAGTACTGTAAATGTGCAAATATTATTATAGGAGGACAAATGACAAGTGCAACGTCTTGTAGTCTTGGACTTTCCAGTCCTCTGGAAATTCATTTATTTCAAGCACTGTTGAGACAAGAGAATAACAGACAATGTCACACCAGTCTGCACCAGATACCCACATGGTAGGCATTTCACAAAGGGCAGTTTGCCACGTAGAGACAAGGGGGTTGAGTGGTGATGGTGGTGGGGCACACCAATACAAAAACACAAGTGAAAAATGTGAAGGGTGGGGGCTGTTACAGTGAATTTGTCATACACATGAACGCACAAGCCGATCAGAGACAAGGAGTTCACTCTGACGCTTCATTTGATGCAAAATGGGCTGCTGCTCAGACCTGTGCCTGATTTATAAAAGTTTAACAGGGTGACCCAACAAAAGTCATGGGATACTACAATGAAAAATAAAGCAATTCAACACTAAGAACATATTAAAATGTATATTGCATCAGAAATTTAGTGATAAAACGCACATACACACATTTCTCCCTAAAGTACAGTGAAAAAAGGTCTACGTTTTCATTCACACAACATAACCTTTATCCAAGGTTCAATATGCTGAAATTCTTTGAGAAATCCTTATTTAAATCTCCCTTGACTGCAAAACATAGATGTGAACCTTCACAAAAAGAGGAACAATCAACAAATTCCTCTTCTCTAACCACTTTGTTTGATTTTTTTTAGTTGCCAATCCAAACAGTTCTTGGGAGTAAAACAATACTACTAATAAAACAAAAAACAAAACAAAAACAAGAACAGGATTAGAATTTTTTTTTTTTAAAGTAAAAACTAGTTAAAGAGTACATAATGGAAAACCAAATACCATTTGTTTATATCTCACCGTAAAAAACAAATTTTTAAAGCTGAAAGCCTCAAATTCAAGAATTCAAGGCCTATCCAACAAAACTTCCAAGCTCTCAAACAGAGTAAAACCGTGGAGATTTACTGGGATGTAAAAGATGCACAACTCTTTACAGTCAATCGCAACTTGGGATTAAAGCCATGCCACTTAACTCACATCTTACACGAGTCCATCCACCCTTACATTTCACTGATAGCTGTTATAAGGTCCACCATTGTTTATATGATATACAACAGCATAGGTAATTAGTACTGCAACAAGACTGTTTCCATATCAAAATATACAAAAAGGAGATTACCACTGAATCATTCCTTCATCCACCCAGGGCCTCAGGTCTGCCTCTCCTGCGCCTTCCCTCTCTTTTTTCCCCATACAATAATTTAACAGATTCCACTGAAGTCCACCCACATATTTGCATTGAAATGTAAACATTCATCCATAAAACACATAAAAAAACAAAACAAAAAAAACAGCCAAGTGAGCCAGATTTGTTTGTTGCATCCACTGTACAATTTCTGAATCCCACAGAGAAAGAGATCACCCTGAAATATAAATGTACTCTCACTGTTACACGGCAGCTATGACTTGTGCAAACACTTCTGCTAGACTACGCTTGTAAGGAGCTGGACGGAGGTTAGGTTCACAAAGGTATCGGAGGTCGGATGCAGCAGCCGGGAAGGTAGCCACTAAGCTTTATCTACACACCTGCGTGTTGATCAGGTTATAATTTAAACAACTTACAGACGGGTGGCAGCACGGATACAAAAAAAAAAAAAACAGGACAGCCAGTGGCAGTAGACCCAAGCATACATGAGGCTTCTTATGTACAACTACAGTACCTATTATTAAGCTAAACCATGCTTTGGCGCCACAGCTTAGCTGACAACTGTTGCAATGTTGTTATTTTTCCTTTTGTCCCGATTTGTACATGCCTTGCGTCGAGAAACAATGACTCCGAATCGTCACGATCACAATCCGCATGATAGATTTCTTCAGAGAGGCAGCAAAAAACGTGTTATGGAACTTTTTAGCATATACAGTGCAGGATGAGCACTACAGTCTGTATATGAAACAACATCCCGTTACACACGCACGCACGCACACACACAACAGTATAAAAAAAAAGAATCATATGAATATTGCAATATTGACTAATATTATCTTTGTTTTCCCTCCACACCTACTAAGACTACACTGAGAAGTTGTTGCCTGGCTTTTCTCCTGTGCACTTCCTAAAATTAGAACAGCTGAAGCATCCGAGGCATTTATAGCAACTTAAAAAACAAACAAACAAACAAATTAAAAAACAACAAAACAAAAACAAATAATCATTAAAAAGTCATAAATAAGTTTCTTCGTTTAAAACAACAAATATTTATAATTACATCCGTTAGAGGCGCCACAGTGATTTGAGAACCGAGAGAGAAATCGAGCAACTCTGAAGTAAACTTCGTTTGGCAGTCATTAATCTGTTAACAGTGTTGGAGGATGCGTGTGGTACTGAGAAATGCAGACTCTTTGTTTCTGTGATGATGTGGGACTTGGTCACAGTTTTCTGGACACATGCAAGGCCTTTAAATGCAAGTACGATAGCAGGTCAAAGCCTCATCTTCTCTGACCTGTGATCCCTGCAAAATAGAACTGAACAACTAACGCCCTTCTTTGTCTTTTGACTTGGTTTTCTGCGGTGTGGTACCCTGTGATCCCAGCTTGCTGCTGGGTTCCGACTGTGACGAGTTGATCCAGGATGCCTTGAACGCCTTTGACTGTGTGACAGGAAGTGTGGGGCTTAGAGCCGCCTCCTCCAAGTCGTCAAAGTTCACTTCCTGGACCGCCTCCTGTTTCTTGAAGGAGTCTCTGCGCTCTGATAGAGCCAGCTTCCTCATCACCACCATCTCTTTTGAGTGGTTGTTGGTGCTGCGCTGTTGTGGCAAGGCAGCAGAGCGGTGGTGATCGCTGCCTCCGCTGGCTGTGTCCTGGTGGCCTCTCTGCCCTCCAATGTGTAGGCCCTGGCGGCCGTGCTCGCCTACGCAAACAAACCCTGTAGCTTTGTCTCCCTCTAGGTCCTCCAGCCCCTCTCCCTCAGACAAGGGCACCTCCATAGTGTGACGTCGGGTGCTGTAAGCCTTCCTATCTCCGTGGTAACCCCCAGTCATCTTGTCACCAGTCAGTTTCTCTGCTGACTGAACTCTCTTGAGCAGCGGTGAGCGCGGCGGTTCTGCGCTGCGAGGACGCACAGAATGACGAGCGATTGTAGGAGGTGACAAAGTCTTGCCGTGAAAACTGTGCAGGGACTTGGGGTGACTTGGGAGGCTAGATGGCGAGCATTGAGGAGAAAGAGATTGGGGTGGTGGGATACAGGCCAGAGGCGAAGGAGGGATGCTGCTGGTGGACTTGCAACGACCAGCTTTCGTGTAGCGACCCAAGACGTGAAGAGAACTGGGACGAGCCTGCGGTACGGGCGAGTTTGGAGAGCTGGAGCAAGGAGAAGAACTTGAATCTAACAAAAAAAAAAAAAAAGAGTTTAGATTTAGTGGATACACTTCCTCCAGAAAGAGACAACTACATCACTACAAGAACGATTGTCCTCTTCTCTCACCTCCAGAGTGGTCAGGGGCTGGGGAGCGACAAGGTGTTGAAGGCCCAGGAGAGAGGCTTTGTGTTGGTGAGCCAGAGAGGCTGTCACTAGATGATTGGTGGAACCCCGAAGAGAAGCTACGACTGCTCTGCATGGGTGGAGGCGGTGTATGCTTAGACAGCTTCTTCAAGATGCTGCGTCGTCTGCTACAAAAGTAAATTAATAAAAAAAAAAAAATTGTAAAAAAGCAAATTTACATCATTTACATCTGAGACAAGGAGCCAACTCGTGTTACTGTAATGCTAATCAAAGCTTCTCTAGGAGCATCACTCCGTCTCTCTTACAAAAAGCTTTTCGGAGGCTTTAAGGTTTTTAATGCACGAATCAGACTTGCAGAATGAAAAAAAAAAAAAAATCCTTTTTTTTCCATTTGCCGACTTTATAATTGCAAAATCAGCAAATAGGAACTCTGCTATTTATCTGAGATCTAACATGAGGCTTCAAGGAGGAGTAAAACGTCCAATTCTTCAATATGATTTCATTCTCGCCCGTGTACCTGTCTTGTCCGTCCTTCCTCTTGCTCTTTTTGCTCCGCCGGGCCATCTTGGCCTTGTAGCTCGCTTTTCTAGCAGGTCCAACCTTGATAGAAGTGTTCTCCAGAGCAGTGGTTTGGAGGGTCACCTTGTTGCCACTCTGTCGCAAAAAAATAAAATAAAATAAAAAATTGAAATTTCTATTTAAATTCTTTCTTTAATTTGACAGTTTTAATCTTCCATACATTATAATGATCATTTTAAAAAAGCAACAAAAACCCCCGAAACAAAACACGTTATCCACATACCTTAAGCAAAAGCTCCACCACCTCAGTGTGTACGAGACCCTGGACCGACTCTCCGTTGACGTGAGTGATGAGGTCACCTGCCCTCAATCCTGCCTCGTGTGCAGGACTGCCCTCCTCAACGCACTAGATCCAAACAGACACAACCTCACAATTACTGGTAAAGCAACCATCTAAATGGCTGTTGCTGCGTTTCACCTATGCAATTAGTAAAACTAGTGTTTTTGGTTTACTTAGTTTAAACTTGTTGTGTGAAAAAAATGCCATGTATAGCAACAAAGTATCACGGCAGCATAAAGGTTTCATAAATAAAGGTATGCTTCTTGAAGAAATTTAAGAGAGGTCGCTGAGTCTGCTGACTTGATTTCATCAGTCAGCTTGTCCTACAGCTTCAGGGCTCTGACAGTGAGTGCACAATTAAAATTTTCAACCCCACCTCAGGACCAGATGAGAGTCAAGCGTTTGTGAATGTTAAGGTATATACAGACTCATATGAAACTAATTAGAGCATCTCTGAACCTTGAAGCAGACCATAGTGGGTGCCACTCCTGTTCCTGAACAGAAAACTGAGGCTACAATTCACACAGGTTTACCAAAACTGGCCAACAGAAGATTGGAAAAATGTTGGGAGATGAGTCTCAATTTCTGCTGCAACGTTCAGATGGTTGACAAAGCATCGATCCATCATGCCTTATAATAACGGTTCAGTGTGGTGTAATGGTGTGGGGAATATTTTTTTGGCTGCTTGGGCCTCTTAGTACTGACTAAGCATCGTTTACATGCAGCAGCCTGTCTGAGTATTGTTGTTGACCATGTCCATCATATTATGACCACAGAGTTCTCCTATAAAGTGAAAGGCTATGAAGAAGCTTTTATAAAGGCTTTTTTTTTTAAAAGAGTGAGGAGGGTCAATTTTTGGGGTTCTATGAGTCTGACTATTGGCTTTCTGGTTGAGTGAAGCAGCTGTTGTCAAATCACGAGAATGTAAACCGAATCATACCAAATTGCATAAGCTTTGTTTAAAACCTCAGTTCAGTAAAAGAAAAAGTTTGACATGTTCCAACAGGAAACCAGCAGATGGCACAATTTCTTTGCCATGTGCTGGAAACTATTTTGAGTCATTTGGTTTTAAATTATACCTACGCATACCTAAAAACTAGCAAACAGCCTCTCAGTGTTTGCATGTTGCTGAGCTTGGTGATGCTGATTTCACTCATTTTTAGGGCCAGCGCAGAAAAAGAGGCCATAAAGTTATTTAAACATCTATGCTTTTGATTCCCAATATAGTATAAATCTAGTCAGTACCAGATAAGATCGCATACCCAGACCATGTGATGAACGGTGTAGACGTCACTGTCTCCCATGTAGACTCTGATGGCTCGCAGCGCAAACCCAAACCTTTTCCCAGAGCTGTGGATAACCACCGGAGGCCTGAGGCAGCTGACATTGACGGACAGATCGCGGCTGGGAGACGAGTCTCTGGACGAGGGGTTGGATGATAAGGACAAAGAAGATTTGGGGCTCGTAGGAGGACCTCCTGAGTCATCTAGTTAGGAGCAGAAGAGAAGCAGGAAGAAACACAGCTGAGTCTTTATAAAGTGTAAGCACTACTGTTTTTAAAATGCTGCATCCAGTAATTAAAACCAAACAAACACTGTTCTAATCTTGACTTCAATATAAATAATGTGTTTTACAATATTTACAATAATTACACAATATTAGGCTGTAGAGGGCACTGTGAATACATGAACACTCGTTTCTTGTCACCATTTTCTTTTAATTCCAAACACTTTCTATAATGCATTCATCCTGCAAAGATACCTGGGGTAATGATGAGTGAAAGGCCAGAGACTGATGCAGACTTGGGGACTTTTCCAGAGGGGGACCTGGGTTTCTCTGGGGTCTCTAACTGATGTGCGATGCGTCGAGATGCCCCCCTCCTGAAGGATGGCCTCGTACCTGTGCTGTTGCTCCGGAGACGGATGCGGCGCAGGTTGGAAACCATCCCATCTACAATAGTGGGTACAATGTGTGAGTACTAGTGTTTCACAGCAGCAAAAAAAAAAAAAAGTAGATAAGGTAGTTTCTGCATTTATTATACTCTTACCCTCCTCATCAGCAGGGATGGCAACTCGAGGCATGATGTCAAAGCTCTGGGTGTTGTTCATTACCAGTGGGCTGGTGCTGCGTTCCGACTGTGAGGAGCTGGATGACGCACGTGGACGGAGACTGAGAAAGATAAAGGTAAAATGCAGGTCCAATAAAAATGCAGATTTTAGCTAAGTTTCTCTTTTAGAAATTGGGCAGTAAACAACAGTTTCCTTCCTAACTACACAATAAATGTCTTTCAACAATAAAAACAAGAAGAATTGCCACTACGTTTTTTAAAAAGTGCATTACTTATAGGGCTGCAACGAGTCACTGAGTAATGTGAATGATTCAATTATTTTAAATTTAAAAAAAAAAAATGCTTGACGCACATTCTTTGCTTCGATGCACACGGCTCTGTGGTAAACGATTTAACATTTAACAAAAGTGTTTAACACTGATAACACAACAACAACAATAGTGATGATGACACAGTTTAACAAGTTGATACTGAGATGTTGAGCTCAGGTTTAGTGAAAGACAAAAGTGTTTCTAGTGTCCAAAACAGCAGCTCTGTTCCTGTAATCACCATTAAAACCATTACTGGGAAACAGCTAGTGAGAGTCCTTCATTGAAGCACCTGATCAACAAACTCAGACATTAAGAAAGGCCTCTTCATCCACCACCATTTACTTTACACAGCAAAAAAATCAGCTCTAAAGCTACAGAAGTAAAGCTACATTAAAATAGGAAGATGAGCTGAAGGCTGACTCCAGCCGTCCTTTTTATATGGAAGCAGTAAACACTGGGAAGTCTAAAGGGGGGCTTGGGGTGTTCTTATGTCAAGGCTTTTACTAAATTAATGAAATAATCAATAGCTGCAGCCCTAAATATTTTATTCGAAAACTGCAGCAAAATGAGCTTATTTGGTATTTTGTGGTTTTTAATCAATTTTCTTCTTAGATATCCTGTTTCTCTTTTATGGTTTAATGGTTCACTCCATTCAGCACCACACAGGGAGGCTTCAGTAAACGCTGAATGGATATATCACTTGTGTTTACACCCGTGGGCAATGTAAAGGCCTCCATCTGACATGCACGCAAGAAAACATCCAACTGGGGGAACTTTAGAATGGCTCATTGGTTTAATACAAAACGACGTGAAAAGACCTTTATAAAATTTGCCCTTTTGAAATAGGAAACGCTTCAACCCAATACGAGAGACTATTATATTTTGTGAATACAGAGAGGGCTGTGATAGTTTTGTTCTCATAATAAGGACATCACTCTCCCTTGTTCCATGCTCTCACCTCCCCCTGTGTCCATCTGCCCTCTTGTCTGCACTCGCCAAATGTTTGTGTCCGTCACCAGGGGAAAGGACTCCCCTGCCCTCCCATCGGTCCTCCTTCTCCTCGCTGTGGCTTCGGTCTGATGATGACAGGCTCAGGTTGGATGGAGTGGAGGTGGACAGGTGCTCTGTGCTGCTGTACACCTGGAGTTTAAGAGGAAAAAGGTGGCATGGATTAAAGAAGAAGGGTTTTTTTTTTTTATATCCTACAAATAACCAGAGGTATTTCATTAACCAAATTACAACACCAAAACAAAAAGTCTTGCTTTGTTCCATGAGCCAGGTATTAATATTGATTATAACTCATGGGTAGTAACGAGTACCTTGCTGAAGCGGTGGGCTACAGAGGAGAACTGTCGTAGCTCCAGAGATGATTCATCATCATTTGTTTCATCGTCATCTGAGCCCAGATGACAGTATCGCTCTGATCGGGCTGGAGGGAAACATGGTGGCATGCAATAAATGATTACAAACTGGGAACAGTTTCCTATCCAAATTAAAACTACCACCATGCTGCATTGCTACAAATTTAGCTCATAAAATCATCCATTTTCTGAGAGCTCATTTCCAAATGAATTTCTCCTCACAGGTTTTTAACAATGCAGTGCATCTACTTCATAAAAGGCCCACAGTCAGTAAATCCACATACTGTCAAAGTAGCTGGTGTCCTCCTCGCTCTCTAACTGTGGGATGAATTCAGCTTTCTGCCTCAGGAGACCATTCCAGTCCAGGCCAAGGAAGAAATTGTGCATCTTTACCTCAGTGGCCCCACCTGGAGAAAGAAGTTATTAAACTCAAATATGGGCATCGAGGTCCCCAGACTTGAGTCTGAGCTTGTCTGATCCCCAGCCAGACTCTTTGTTGCACTGAGGCGCCTTGAGGCATCTGTTGCCATGATTTGGTGCTATATAAATAAAACTTAACTGAATTTCATTCCATTCTCCTGGTCTCTGGCTTTATGCTTATTGTAAAACGAATTTGCTGCTATTTTCTATAAATTCAAGTTAATTAATAAGAAAATTTAAAAACAAGCATTTAGTGCTGTGCAACATAGGATGCAATAAGACATTAAATTTCAAGTCTCAGTCAGGTTTAAATGTCAAGAGTAAAAATGAGTTTTCAAATAACTTAAGTGTAACGGACTGCTTCAAAGTTTACCTGCAGTTACAGCAAAGGCCTGATCTGTGATTTAACCAGCTTCCCGGTACAACCAAAAGCATCTGGTCAGCTGACCTTAATGATCTTTTGAAAGTGTGCATAATTAAAAGGCCTGAAAAGTAAAGAGGTCCTAACCCATACAGTGACCTAAACACAAACAAAGTGTAAAGAAGTCAAAACAGTGGAAATTTGAAGTCTAAAACATTCAAGTCAGAAAGCTCTAGAGAGCTTATTGATTACTGTGAACTAGTCGACCTCTCTGTCTCTATGGGAGGTCTATGGGAAACAATTTTATCAAGCCTGGTTAATGTAAAATTCTATTAATGAATAATCTGCCAAATAAACACACAGAAGACCTCAAATCCTTCCTTATTCCTGTGCCAACTTTATTTAAACTCTTAAAATTAAATTCCTCCACATGAGGCCTTGTGCAGACTATGACCTCCTGGTAAGACACCCAGTGACACATCTGTCACAAAAAGCATGTTTTTGCCTTTTTCTGGCCACCTCAGAGTCACACTGTCCCGAGGCCCAGAGAAGGTTTTTCATCCATCAGCAATCATGCTGTCACCAACCTGTTCCCAGGCGCTCCAGAGGGTTCTGCCTCAAAAGTCTGGTGATAAGGTCCTGAGCATCAGCTGGCAGGGCATCCTCTCCATCCGGCCAGATAATATCATCTGAACACAGGAGAGAATGCAACGAAGGGAACTAAAGGTATCTACAAAGCCCAGGGGACTGATGTGCCAAAATACAGAGATCTATTGCAGAATTTTGAGCGAGAGGATGACAAATGGATTGGATTTATGTGTATAAAAATAACTAACTATGAGTTCAATTGAAAGATTTCCTACCATTAACCACTTGACCAAAGAGCTGCTCTGGTGTGTCTCCAAAGAAAGGCACACAGCCCACTAGGAACTCATAAAGGATGATCCCCATGGCCCACCAGTCCACAGGCTTCCCATAGCCCTGCCTCAGGATCACCTCTGGAGCGATATATTCTGGAGTACCACACACCTGTAGACAGGTTTAAAAAAAAAAAAAACAGAGTTAAAGAGAAAAGGCGGATTTTAGAGAAGCTCAAAATCAGAGGAGATGAAAAAAAAAGACAAGCGAGAAGAGACAAACCTGCTTGTCAATGAATTCTCTGGTATCCTTTTCAATGTGTCCTTCATACAAGTTGGTTGTCATGTTCATTAGGCCAATCTTTGAAAGTCCAAAGTCTGTCAGTTTAATATGTCCCATGGAGGTGATCAGCAAACTACAAAGGAAGTAAGCACAGAAATGTTTCATGTTACATCAAATGCTTGCCCTCAAAGCACTGGAATTTCATCTTTAGAGAAAAAAAAATATCAAAGACTCAAAGTTTGAAAATATTCTGCTCTATCTTCAGAAAGATTCCATCTCCCTACAGATCACTGCAAGTTTAAAAATGATGAAAGCTTTTAAGTTATTTAGCGCTGCCTTAAGGCGTTCACAAGAAATATGGGGGAGGGGGGAAGGAATAAGAATATTCTCCTTGTTCATCCGTTTGCCTGACTCACTTGTCAGGTTTGAGGTCTCTGTGTACAATGCCGTAGTTGTGAAGGTACTCTAAAGCCAAGACAGTCTCAGCAAAATACATCCTGGCCATGTCCACAGGCAGAGGCCCACCGATATTCTTCAACAGATTGGCACAATCTCCACCTTAAAAACACAAATGAGGCCACCATGAAAAACGCTTTCAGGTCAGGTGACTTAGACTTAAAGGTGTACCTTGTATGGTAGATATATAAGAGCTTGGTGTGCATGTGTCTCTATGTGTCTACAGTCTGAGCCAACTGTACCTTCCACATATTCCATAACCATGCACAGGTGCCTCCGTGTCTCAAAAGAGCAGAACATGGAAACCACAAATGGGTTTTCAGCAAAGGTGAGGATGTCTCGCTCTACGAACACCTGTTGGATTTGATTTCTAAGGATCAGATTCTGCCTGTAGATCTTCTTCATAGCAAAACGCTGACGAGTGTCTTTGTGGCGCACCAGAAATACGGCCCTGTGTAAGAGAACAGAGGCAAAAGGAAGGGGAGAGGCAGTGACAACACAAAGAGAGACAGAATAAATAATCAGCAATCATCAACAAAGAAAGCAGGGAGATAATACAAAGAAAATCAATTGTGGGAATCACATAGTGGTAAATATCAGTTCAGACTGGAAATGAAACTGCCCTGACTAATTCCAGCCTGAACACAAAAATACTACAAAAACACATCCACATTTTAGTTTCCACTTTTATTTAGATCTCTGTGGTTCTTGGTGCGACTGACTCAGTCAAACGCAAACAAAGAAGTCTGTCTTACTCACCCATAGGCGCCGTTGCTAATGAGCTTTATAGTCTCAAAGTCGCTTTCCAGTGGTTTCCTACGAGGAGGGGTGCAGGCTGCACGGCTCTGAATCACGCAAATCCCAACGAGAGAGAAAGAGAAAGGGGGAGAGGAAAAAAATTACAGCTGCTGTGTTACTTTTGGAGAATTTTTTTCATGTTAACGAGAGCTCCATTTATCACTTAAATAGCATTGAATCAAGAATAATCTGCATGCTCTGCCAAATGGCATTTAATATTTCTTTGGTGCATATGCCACAGCCGTCAAGTTCGTCACCCACCACAGTTAATCCTGTCACAGACACAATTCAGCTCTGCTTTATCAACTGGAGCATCTTTTATGCACGCAACACAAATTGCTAGAGAAAAATGATTTAAAAAACAAAAAAACAACAACAACAATGATGCAAAGAGTATGCCAAATCCACACAGTGAAAGGCTGAAGGCTGGGATTTTGGGAACCTGCTAATACATCCAGTGCTGTGGAAAGGTATTTGCCTATTCCAAACTTCTTAGGTTTTTCACATATGCGTCACACTTCAATGTTTCAGATCAAACAAATTTTAATATTAAACAAAGACAAGCCAAATTTTCTTAATTATGATTTCATTCATTCATTCATTAAGAAGAAAAAAAAAAAAACTATCCAAACTTGCCTGGACTGTATTTATAAAAAAGGCTGTTATTGAGCCATTCGGAGGTGGACTAGCTGGTGTGTTTTGAATCATTGTGCTGGTACATAACCTAGGTGATCTTTGGTTTACGCCATGAACTAATGGCCAGACACCCTCCTTCAGGATTTTCTGGTAGAATCTCTTCATTATTGTTGAATGATAACCTCTGACCTTAACTGAGGCAACTGAGGATTGGATGTTTTTAGATGATGTTCTAGTTTTTTTTGTGATAAGTCCTCAATGCAGGTCACTCCTGGGAACGTTCACCATTGTTCCAAGTTTTCTCCATTGTGGATAATGGCTCACACTGTGGTTCACTTTGGCAAACTTTCCAAACTAGCAGATGTCAGTGACTTTTTTTCCCCTCGACTGTTTCTTTAAATCGTGACACGATGTGCCCGTCTCATTTTGATGGACAGCTTCTATTTAAGTGATCTTTTTGATTCAGCAGGTCTGGTCGTAACCAGGCCTGAATGTAGCTTGTGAAATGAAATTCAGTTTTTCAAAAAAAATGTGGTTAATCAGTTAATTTATTATTTAAGGAGGCAATTACTTTTTCACAGAGGGTTAGGTAGGTTTAGAAGTGTTTAGTAATAAAATTTCTTTGATGATCATTTATGTGTGACAGATATGGAAAAAAACCCTAAGAAATCAACACCGTATCAACAAAGGTTGCCACTCGGTGACTTAAAAACTAGTAAGACAATCTTAAAGCAAATAAATCTAATCTAAAGGATGTGGAATATTTTTAAAATACGTGAGACATGAGCGCCATCTGTTCTTCCTGGGTCACTTTAGGGTTCACTGTATGCATTTGGTAACCGTTTAATGTAAGCTTATACCTGTGCAGATGTTGCCTCTCCAGTGTCATCAGACTCTCTGCTCGCTGATCTGTGAATCGGGCTAGTATGCTCCAAATGAACCATCTCTGTAACGGCAGCAGACAAAACAGATCCAACTTTATTAAACGCCAGTGCGAATCAAAGTTAAAAATCACAAAACTGTCACTGTATCTTACGAGATTAGTTCACAATGATTTATTTAAGCTAACTGCATTAGGGTTTTCAAATTTATCTGAAGTAAGCAATAATGAGATAGAAATATATATATATTTTTTAAATCTGCACCTTCCAGGGGGTCTCTGGTAAGGCCCAGCTGGCTGATTATGTATCTGGGAATATCAGTTTTGATGCCTTGTCCTACTTTGGCTTGACCCTCTGCAGCCTCCAAACGTTGGTAAAACTCCTCTGGATCAAACTCCTGGATTCAAAATATAAAAAAATAAAGGAAAGACAGTTCAGGTTTCACTCAAATATACATTACTTTGTTGACATAATATGTAGAAAAGCTTCAACTACTACATCGGGAAACGATGGATCAAACATTGTAATACAATTAAAAATGCTGAAAAATGACAGAAAAATGTTTCTGCTCCAATCTGGGCTTTTTTTCTGGCCTGGAAAACTGGAGCATCACTGGCACCTTACTAACAACAGACCCAGGCTAGCAAGGTGAACTTGGCTTAGTAAACAGTAAGCTGGGTTATTATTACTGCACAAACTAATCGCTACTACAAGATGTCAACATCATGTATGAGTCAACTTTCACGCATGCATCTAAGCTGATGGACATAGTGTTATTACGTCACTCGTAAAGCTGTGATTATTACTGCGTCTGTCATTGAGTCTTACCAGACACTCCAACAGCCTGGCAGGCCTGGAGATGATGATGAGAATCTTCTTGACCAGTTTGGTGATGATGGTCACCTCCTCGCTCTCTGAGCGCTCATACGCCTGAACAGAACAAATAGTGATGTGATTATTATAGTGACCTAATCCATTTGACACAAGCCATGAGCCACCACAACTCATCCAAAGAAGCTGTCTGCACTTGTCGGGTGATATTTTTAGCATCCATTTCATCCCCTTACATTGTCTGGTGGTGATTCAAGGGCTGGTATTTCAACATGTTGAATCAATACTCACTGCATGCTCTGCCAGGCTTATAAATAATGGAAAAACATTTGACTTTTTAACACTCATTCTTGCTTATCTAAATCCAACAGCGCTTTGATCAAACAGCAGGTTCAGAAAGTGTATGATAGAGGTGGTGAAACAGTCAGAGGAGCGATTATTCAGCAGTCAGTTTAAAACAAACTCTTGCCCTGCTAAACACAGAAAAATCCACTCTAAAAAAAATTGTAAACACCTTTATGAAAAAGCAACACTAGCAAGCAACTCAACATATGCATTTTAGCATGTGGAGAAGGGTCAAAACAATTTCTGTGGCCACAAAGAATATACTAATTAAAGAAATTATTATATGACAAAATAATCATTTAAACCACTGTTTTGCTGTAGAATACACAATCATTACAAAACTGAACACTTGACCACTGCACACCCCTATGTAATAACACAAAATACAGAACATTATTGACGGATGGAGTGGAATCAGCAGAATATTAACAGAGGAAATGGGCCTTTTCATTTCAATGTTCAGTGTCCTCAGTGCTGCTATAGTACAGCATGCAATGTCCCAGAGGGCAACCTGAGCTACCAACAATAACACCAGCTAGAAACATCTTAGAAAGAACCAACACTCCCTGACTGTTTGAAAAAGAAAAGAAGAGAAAAAAAATTCTCTGTATGAAAAAGATGAAAAATCATTTACTAAAGATGAGAGACACCCACCTCATGCAACAGCTTCTCCAATTTCTCCTGCAGCTCCATGAAGTACCTGGAGGTCACCAGGCCATTCTGGGACTTGTCCAGACAGTCTCTGGCGAGCTCCACCAGCTGGTGCTGAATGAATCCAAGCACACCATCAGCCAGGGGCAGAGCGGTGTCCGGGGAACACTCTGCAATGATGTCGAGCAGCCGACCCTCCATCTGGGCCGTCGCCTGGGAAACAAAAATGAAAGCCTTCGTTTAAACCAGTACTGCATACATTTCTAATCCATTTAGTGAGCAGTTGAAGATTTTAACTTTGATTATGAGACTTTCACACAGAAAGGGAGCTACCTTAGGGAAACGTTCTTTATAGACGTGATTCATCATGACAATCTCATTGTCAAACACCCCACAGGTCCGTCCAGGGCTTCACAGAAAGAAGACAAAAGGAGAAAAAAACAAAAACCAGATAAAAATATTACAAATGTCGATATTTTTTTGCACAAATGCCATTAACAAATAATGGAGACCAAACTAAAATAAAATGAAAAACAACTGAACTAAGTGGCAAACTGAACTGATGAAATCAACATTTATATCTTTACTGAACAGCCATACACACAACAAGCTATAACATTTTATGACCACATTAACAATTAAAGTGTTGACTAACATTCTAGGTCATACAAACAGCGTGTTTGACACAATTCAGATCAGGCTCTCATGTTCACCATCCACGACCACACGTGTTGCACCCAGAGGGTTTCGGTTACACGCAGGGGTCTTTTTAAACCCTCCTTACAAGTTCCAAATCAATGTACTGTCAGCACAAATGTTAAAAATAACAGTCCTGGGTGCTCCCTTACACTACGTTGCATACTAAAAATGACAATAATGTCAATATGCGACATGAACTTAACTTGTTCTGGGTAACCACAACAGTTGCACACGCGGTATGAATTTATTTCAGGGTAATGGCAACTGCTTAGACCACTCGGAACTATTTTGAGGCTGCAAGAAATCCTTTTACGCAACTTGTAGAGCAAATTTAGAACAACGGCGACACATGTCAATCAGCTGCTGTTGATTTAGATGCATCATTAACAACTATGCAAAGGTCAGGTAAAACCCAAGGGGGAGATTTCTCTCCGGTGTAATTGCTAGAGTTACCCAGATGTACTTATAGAGTATTAGTGTACACATGCAGTGCGAATTACTGCATGTGGCACAGGCATGGACACGTCACCAAAAAAGCAACCACATCAACAGGCTGCCAAAATCCTCCCCAGCCTGTCATAAAAACTCTACAGCAACCTCAAAACAGCCTGCCATTGCAGCTATTCAGAGGGATGAGTCCAGCAATGCCAAGTGATGAGGAAAAGGTTTTATTCTATTCCAGGGGATCACGCACAAATGGCACAGAGGGTTTTTCCAGAGCCACATTAAATAATTATCCCAACATATTCTTTCCAGACAGTATTTAATTTATCTTTTTATAATCATGTGCGAAATATCTCCTGAAAAACCATTAAGCCTACTTTTGTTAGACTGGGCTGGAGTGGCAGCCTCACCAAACAGGGCAGTGCTCATTCACATACAACTTTACAATGTTCTAAAAAGAGCAACTACAACTACTTAAGGTGGCAAGCTTCGTGAGCTTAAACCTTAGCACAGTCTATCCCACATTTGCTGTTTAACTGTTTAACAGGTAAAGTTATTTAATTTACTATAAGCTTTGATTACTTGGTGAGTATGTAGTAAAGCAGCAGGAACGGGTAGCATGTTAGCCACGCTAGTTACAAGTTTGAGGTTTTCATTTTATACCCCGTTAGCAGATCTTCTCTTTCTGTTGTGAGAAAATGTGCATATTTAAAAAAAACAAACACACTTTTTTTTTTTAAGGGAAAATTTAGAGCACAGTTCAGTTTAAATATGGCACATATGATCACACCAGTGAAGAGAAACCTTGATTTGAAACTACAATTTAGCAGCACAAGACCACAACAAGTGGCGCTCTTTTCAACTAAGATCAGGAAACTAAAGCTACAATTCAAATAAGCTCAACATCAGCCGATGAAAAATTATGCCTGGTCTGATGAGTTCTGATTTCTGGTGCGAACATGATAAAGAGCTCGCTGTATTCAAATGGCCTCTATAATCACCAAATCTCAACTAGGGATGGGTATCATTCAGGTTTTATCTGATACCGGTGCCAAATCTGTACTTTTGAAACGGTGCTGGTGCTTAAACGGTGCTTAAAGAATAGAGAACACAAACTTTGTCCAAAAACTTATGTTTTTATTTTTAGCAGTCTCTTTTTTTCTGCAAAATGATAAGCAACACACATGGGGCGATCCGCGCTAACTCGCTAATGGAGATTTACCACACCCGCAGCAGATGTGCTTGTTGTGAAGTCTTGCAGCAAGCTATCAAATACGGTGCATTTCTCGGCTTTTAAAAAACGCTATGCGTCGCTAGGTGTTTCATCAGATTCGAAGTGTCACCTCCTTTGCACAGTGTCACCTTAAAGCACTTGTTGCAGGCTGCTGAGTTTGCATCTTTTGCTGTGAAGTACAGCCAGACTTTTGACCGCTTCGCCTTGGGCATTTTTAATCTGTAGCTCTGCTCTAAAAGAGCGTACGTACCTGAGCCCGCCTACTATTCTTGAAAAGCTAAAATGATTGGCTAGAATCCAAAGTGTATGACATCTCAGGAAAAAAGAAAAAGAAAAAAAAAAGCACAGAAATAAAGCACCGAAATGTGCACTGCTTTTTGGTCTGGTTACTACCGTTTATGTCAGAACCGCCATAATGGCACCGGATATCGGTACCCATCCCTAATCTCAACCCAATGGAGCTTTGTATCATGGACGCACAGCAGACAATTGTGCAGAAACGGAGTGATGCTGTCATGTCAATATGGACCAAATTCTCTGAGCAATGTTTCCAGCACCTTGTTGACACTAAACCATGAAAATTTTAAGGCAGTTGTGAAGGCAAAGAGGGTCCAATGAAGTACTAGTAAAGTGTATCTAATGAATTGATATATAAGGGTATATAGAATGTACAGTTAGTATAATAAGCCTTTAATAACACAACAGTTTTATCTTTGTGCTTGTCGCGCTGACCTAGTAGGTGTGGCTGTTATTCCTCGTTTCCTCCTCCTGCCCTCTACCTGTTCGGTGCTGCTGCTTACCCATGGCCGCTGATTAGACCTTGGGTGCAATCAACAACTAAGCACGGCCTGGTGTGCGCCGCCCTGCCAGGTGAGCCACATTAGAGCAATCAAGGGTGGGCGTGCCTAGTAGACCTTAAAATGCATGTAGCAGTCATTTGACCCGTGTGCAACATACTGAGAGGACGGCAAACAAAGCACTTTTCCACTGTGAGGAAGACTTTGAACAAGACAGGCTATCGGTAAGCTCTTGAGTTCACATTTTGCTTTTGCAGCTGTATCTGGGACTATGGAAGCTCAGTTGTGCAAATGTTTTACGCTTAGGGAAATAGTTGCTGCATTTAAGTTTAATTATATTGACAAAAATGAATGTTTAAGTTTGAATAAATTGTTTGTGCAGTTAGTGTTCCCACATATTTATGTTAATTAATATTAAAAATAGTTACCCCAAATCCTTGGGTGGATCGTAAAACTAGTGAATAAATGTTTGGTTTTGATTTAAAGAAAATAATTCTTTGTAAAGAAAATCCTTAGTTAAAGTCTATTAAAATGTTTGAACTCTAAAATGTATACTTTAAAATACAATTGTTTATAAAAAAGTGTTAAATGCAAAGAAGACACATTGTGTATATTTATTTAAGAACCACAGTTAAATTAACACAGTTAACCACATGGTAAATGGCTTTACTGAAGTGTATTTTGTTATTTCATCTGTCTTCTGTGTAATTTATCTGAATGGTTAATGAAATGTTCTTTATTTTTGTGTTGAAAGGTTTTTTACCTGCTGCTACCTACCAGCTATCAAACTAGTTGGTCTAAATAAAGTTGAGTGAAATTCAAAGTCTGGTCTTTTTCAAGTGTGGACACCTCACAGTCAGAGGAACACTTGACAGTAAAAAACCGGCCTGGCCAGTAGAGAAACCGGCCTTGACCAGTGAAGACTCCACAAAAGCTCACCACAAAGACGGAGAAGACTCCACCTGGGGGCCTGGAGGAAATTGCACACCGTTTGCCTGTCCAATCAACAACCGAGAAAACAGAATGGCTGAGTCCAAGTCACTCGAAGAGCTGAAAATAGAGCGAACCACTGCAAAGAGACTGTTTTCCAGACTCACCAACCATATAATAAGGACCCACATGGATATGTCTGTAGAGGAGCTGCAGGATTCCTTCAAGAGACTCACAGTAGAGGGCTCCAAAGTGATTGACGCGAACGAGGAGCTTGAGGCCGCCTACATCACGCAGTGTGAAGCAGAGGGCACACCGGAGCTGATGGGCCAACAGAGAGCAGACGTCGAAAAAACGGAGAAAGAATGTGAGCAGAAGTTGAAGGAGGTGAAGCACCTGATCAGAGAGACACTGTGGACATCATATGGTGAAAAAGAACTGACCCTTGCTCTAAAATCAGCAGAAATGGCGTGTGAGAACGTCACATCCACTCAGCCTGATACACCGCTGGAGGCATATGATTTTATGCTCCACCATCTAGAAGAACTGGTGAAGAAAGCTAAGCAGGCACACCAGACATGGAACCGCTGGGCTCCACCTGCTGAGAGGCGAGATTGTGATCGTCGACTGATGGAGCTCCAAACCTGCCTTCCAAAGCTGGTGTCAGGGAAGGCAGTCCTGATCAAAGCAGAGAGGATTAAAAGAGATGCCGACCAAGCAGTTGTCACAGTCCGCAACGCAGCCTCGGTCGCAGCCATAAAACTGAAAGCCACAGCTTTACCAAAGTTCACCGGCAGCCAGCGTGAGTTCTACAGATGGCGGAAGGAATGGGAGGCTCTGCAAAAGCAAGGTGAACCAACCGGGTCCGTGGAAGTAAAGAAATTCCAACTTCTTGATAGCCTCGATGATAAAGTGGCCAAAGATCTGCGCCTGTCCACATACACCTCGGCCGATGAGATCTTCAGAGTCCTTGAGAACCGCTATGGAAATCAAGCCACCATCGCCATTGAAATCATTGAGGAGCTTCAAGCTATCCCTCCTGTCCGTAGCAACCAGCCTAGAAGAATTATAGAGCTTATCCACGCAGTGGAAAAGGCCCTCTATGATTTGAGTGAGCTGGATGAAGCAAATGCCATAAAGAACCTCTTAGTAATAAAGTCTATTGAAAGCAAGCTGCCTGAGTCCCTAAAGAAAGACTGGCTTACCCACGCTGCTGATCCAAAGAATGTTGTGACTCATCAGAACCGGTTTGACAAGCTGCTCGCATACCTCCAATCTCAAGAGTCCATCTACGAGCAGTTAGACCAGCTGAGAGACATCGACCCTGCCAAGGAGAGAATAAAGTTCCCAGTAAAGTACGCCCGTACCAAGTCAGTTAAATCCAGTACTGATCCAGCAGGCTGCATCATCTGTGGGGACCCAAAGCACAAGAGAAAGCTCTACGTCTGCAGACGGTTTCGAACCAACACAAAGTTACAGGAGAAAGAGGATGCAGTGCAGCAACTTGGAGCCTGCAAGAGGTGCCTCGAGATCCACGACGAACCCTGCAGAAAGACGACTTACCTGTGTGGAAATCCAGAGTGCAAAGACCAGCATCATTACCTTCTTTGTCCCTTGCCACGACCCTTATCACAAAGGCCCAAGTCTGGTCCGGCGAGAGCTGAGGGGAGGAGGTATACAGAGGTTCAAGAAGAGTTCATCTCTAAACTATCGCCAGAGCTAGCGCAGGAGTGTCGGAAAGCTTTCTGCAACGTCTCATCACGAGCCTTCAACTCCATGGCAGCAGAGAGAGGTCTACTGGAGGGGACTGGTCTAAAAGAGTACCCTGTGATCCTGATGCTCCTTGACGTCATCGCCAATGATGGGCAGAGAATTGGGACACTAATTGATCTAGCATCTGACACAAACTACATAACCCATAAAGCCGCAAGTAAGCTCAACCTTCGCAGTGAAGACGTCATGCTTGTCATCCAGGGTATCGGAGGTATGAAGGTGTCTGTGGCAACCAAGCGCTACCTTCTCAAGATCCGTGTCAACACCTCAAAAGGAACTTTAAAGCCTCACCAGTTAGTTTGCTATGGTCTTGACAAGATTGCTGAAGTGGAAAGACATGTTCCACCTCAGAAGCTACAAAAGATCTTCCCTGACATCCCTCTCCAAGATCTCATCAGACCCAGAGAGATCCAGCTTCTAATCAGCCATAAAGAAGGCCAGCTGGTGCCCCAAAAGATCCGTTCCATCGGTGACCTGGTTCTCTGGGACGGTCCACTTGGCAAAACAATCGGGGGCACGCATCCAGACCTCTTTGAGGAAGTCACTTTGATGGCCCACACCTCCAAAACTCACTTTGCAAGATCAATGAGAGCTGCTGCATTCAAGTACCAAGAATTTACTAAAGACCTAGCTTCCTGTCAGCACCCTGATCACCCTGAGACTCTATCCACCACAGCTACCAGCAGCAGAGACTTTCTGAAGTGGTGGAGGTGGGAAAGCATCGGAGCCGCTTGCCAGCCGAGATGTGGAGGGTGTCGTTGTGGGAGCTGCCAGCCAGGGGGTAAAGAAATGACGCTTGCAGAAGAGAGGGAGATGGAGATCGTGAGGAATGGCCTGACTTACTCAACTGGAGATGCCCACAACAGTGAACCGCATTGGCATGCTGAATACCCATGGGTAGAAGATCCAGCAACCTTGCCAAATAACAGGAAAGCAGTAGAAGCAACATTCATCAGAACCGAGATGAAGCTATCTAAAGAACCTGAATGGAAGAAGGCCTATGCTGCACAAGTTCATGAGATGGTAAACCGCAGAGCTGCAGTGAAGCTGTCCAAAGAAGTCCTGCAGAGTTGGACTGGGCCAGTATGGTATATAAGCCACCTCATCGCGCCAAATCCACACTCTGTCTCTACCCCAGTGAGGTTGGTGTGGAACAGCAGCCAGAAGTACAGAGGCCTCAGCCTGAATGACATCCTCATCAAAGGTCCTGATGTCCTGAACCCGATAAGAGCTGTCCTGCTGAGGTTCCGAGCTGGTGTCTACGCCGCCCTTGGTGACGTCCGCAAGATGTACAACTCCGTCTGGCTGGAAGATCGAGAAGTCCACTTGCACAGATTCTTGTGGCGTGACACAGAAGATGCAGACATAGAAGACTATGCCATAACAAGAGTCAACATTGGAGACAAACCTGCTGGTTGCATAGCCCAAGTCGCCATGAGAGAAACTGCAAACCTACCTTCATTCAGTCACTTCACAGAGGAGAAACGTGTGCTGGAAGAAGATGTTTATGTCGATGACATCCTGACATCACACAATGACCTCGACCATCTGAGACTCCTAACAGCCAACATCGAGCACATCCTGAGAGCTGGAGGATTCTACATGAAGCCTTGGGTCTACTCCAGTCAAAGTGGGAGGGAGGAGTCAAAGAAAGAGTTGCCTCGATCAGAGCCAAAGACTATGATCCTGCCAAACCAGCTGACGGAAGATGACAACAAAGCCCTTGGCCTTGGCTACACCATCAATGATGACAAGCTTCATGTCATGGTCGCAGTGAACTTCTCAAAGAAAAGGAGGAAAATGCGCCTTGGTCAAGACCTGCTCAGAGAAGAAGTCAGAGCGCAAACACCTGATCCACTCACCAGGCGAGAACTGCTAAGCCAAGTCTTGGGTGCAATCCAGCGTGAGAGCTACGGTTTCCAGACCTTCTTCGCAAACCGCGTTGGTGAAATCCAGAGTAGCACTGATGCCCAGGATTGGTGGTGGATTCCTGGGTCAGCAAACATTGCAGACATCCTCACCAGAAGGGCCAGTCCGAATGCCCTAACCAAGGACTCCGAGTGGCAGTCGGGTCCAAAGTTTCTCCAACTTCCTGAAGATGAGTGGCTGAAGAAATCCGCCGGAGAAGTCGCTGCCCAAGCTCGAGAAACGGTCACAAAGCTACAGAAAAAGACTTTTCTTGCGGTCCTTACCAGAATGCACATCAAGGCGGCTCAGGACTCAGTACACGTAGAGTCGAGAAGACCACGAGGAGTAGCAACCCAACAGCTAATCGACGAAAGGCGATTCAGCAACCTGAGAAGGCTGATTGGGACCGTGGCGTGGGTCTGGAGGGTTGTCAAAAAGTTCATGAGATCAAAGACCAGAGACCAAGAAAAGTGGGAGGTAGTACCATCTTCGGGTGTCCTCACAGTCAGCGAAAGACGAGATGCTTTCCGAGACCTTTGCCTAGCAGCACAAGAGGGCGTCACCTTCCCAAGCACCACAACAGACAGACTAGTCGTTTACAAAGACCAAACAAGTGGACTTCTAGTTTGTGGGGGCAGAATCCAAACCTTAAAAAAGGACCGCAGAGCCGTTCCCCTTCTACCATTCCAAGCCTGGTTATCCACCCTCCTTGCCAGAGAAGCACACAGCGAGGGACATGGCGGAGTGGCAGAAACCTTACTGCGGATGAGAATGAAGGCTTGGGTTGTCAGAGGAAGAATTATTGCCCAAAAAGTCGTTGACCAGTGCATCATCTGCAAGAAGGCAAAGGCAAGAACCTGCAAGCAAGTAATGGGGGACTTACCTGAAGAGAGGTCAAATCCTGCTGCACCATTCGAATTTACATCTGTTGACCTGTTTGGACCCTATCATGTGAGGGATGATGTCAAGAGAAGAGTGACCATGAAAGTTTGGGGAGTTGTGTTTTGCTGTATGGCAAGCCGAGCCATTCATGTCGAACTAGCGAGCACACTATCAACAGAGAGCTTCCTGCTTGCCTACCAGAGGTTCACTTCTGTCCGAGGCCATCCCCGGAAAATCTGGTCAGATCCTGGCACAAACTTTGTCGGCGCCAAACCTGTCTTGGAAGAAATGTATGCTTACCTGAGACGACAAAACAAGGAGTCGCTTGAAGAATACTCTGCCAAAAATGAGACCATCTGGGCATGGAAGATTCTTCCCGCTGACTCACCTCACCGAAATGGGGCCGCCGAAGCTGCTGTCAGAGTTACCAAGAGAGCCCTCCATACTCTCGGCAATACAGAGGCTCTTACCTTTAGTGAGTTTCTGACAGCACTCCAGCTAGCCGCCAACCTTGCAAATGAGAGACCCATTGATGCCAGATTTCAGAGCCGAGAAGATCGCATTGACTACATCACGCCGAATAATCTGTTGCTTGGTCGAGCCACACAAAGTGGGGACTTCAAAACTGTTGACTTCACAAATTATCCTTTCAAAAGGCTGAAGGAAATACAAACCACAGTCAACAACTTCTGGAGGTCCTGGAGCCAACTCGCTGGACCAAACCTGTTCATCCGCAGTAAATGGCATACTTCAGAGAGAAACATTGCTGTTGGAGACATAGTTTGGCTCTGCGACCAAAATGCCCTTAGAGGGCAGTTCAGACTCGCAAAAGTCATTAGCGTGAATCCTGATTCCAAAGGGATCATTCGAGATGTGCATGTGAGGGTCACTCCAAGTTCCAGCATTGCGATCAAGAGTCCAAAACCCGCTACCACAAGTCCTGAGCTGGGCACCACCTTACATCGGGACATCCGGCGTCTTGTGGTCCTTTTACCGGTGGAAGATCAAGTAAGGGACCAGCCCACCTGAGTGCGATCTTTCCAGACAGTGCTGAGCAAAGATCGAGTGGGAGGTGTCGCGCTGACCTAGTAGGTGTGGCTGTTATTCCTCTTTTCCTCCTCCTGCCCTCTACCTGTTCGGTGCTGCTGCTTACCCATGGCCGCTGATTAGACCTTGGGTGCAATCAACAACTAAGCACGGCCTGGTGTGCGCCGCCCTGCCAGGTGAGCCACATTAGAGCAATCAAGGGTGGGCGTGCCTAGTAGACCTTAAAATGCATGTAGCAGTCATTTGACCCGTGTGCAACATACTGAGAGGACGGCAAACAAAGCACTTTTCCACTGTGAGGAAGACTTTGAACAAGACAGGCTATCGGTAAGCTCTTGAGTTCACATTTTGCTTTTGCAGCTGTATCTGGGACTATGGAAGCTCAGTTGTGCAAATGTTTTACGCTTAGGGAAATAGTTGCTGCATTTAAGTTTAATTATATTGACAAAAATGAATGTTTAAGTTTGAATAAATTGTTTGTGCAGTTAGTGTTCCCACATATTTATGTTAATTAATATTAAAAATAGTTACCCCAAATCCTTGGGTGGATCGTAAAACTAGTGAATAAATGTTTGGTTTTGATTTAAAGAAAATAATTCTTTGTAAAGAAAATCCTTAGTTAAAGTCTATTAAAATGTTTGAACTCTAAAATGTATACTTTAAAATACAATTGTTTATAAAAAAGTGTTAAATGCAAAGAAGACACATTGTGTATATTTATTTAAGAACCACAGTTAAATTAACACAGTTAACCACATGGTAAATGGCTTTACTGAAGTGTATTTTGTTATTTCATCTGTCTTCTGTGTAATTTATCTGAATGGTTAATGAAATGTTCTTTATTTTTGTGTTGAAAGGTTTTTTACCTGCTGCTACCTACCAGCTATCAAACTAGTTGGTCTAAATAAAGTTGAGTGAAATTCAAAGTCTGGTCTTTTTCAAGTGTGGACACCTCACAGTCAGAGGAACACTTGACAGTGCTTAAGTGGTGTGTGTGGTGAGCTGCTGTATACAACTGCTACTGCAGCACATAATTAAATCTACGAGACTGAAGCCAGTTGGGGGGATTTCGGTTCCACCCTTTCAAAACAAACGGCCCAGTGAAGTATGACAGAAATGTTTGTGTAACAGAGACAGTCTATATGCTGCATCAGCATATAGTATAGGAAAGTTACCTGAGACTGCGTGAGCGGACCCTGACAGGGGGCATGGGGTGGGCTCCTTCTTCATCTGCCACACTTTCTGGGCTCGGAAAATGTTTGAAGAGGAAGTGAAGATCCTCTTGCGTGGGCTGAAAGGGCAACTGGTGCAACAACTCCTGTGAAGAAGAGGACTGGGAGGGAAAAGTGGAGAAGAGAAAAAAAACCCAGGGAAGTAGGGTCAATGGTTAAGTTGCATTTATTGATTCTTTTTTAAATTAACGAAATAAAAAACAAAACAAGCAAGCAACCACTGCCACTACCACTTTTATCCATTTTTATTTAAATATTCATACGTAGGCGGGGCTGTGCTTTGATTATATAACATCCTGTGTTAAAAGGCTTCCTCTGGTAAGACTCACACGTCTGCTCTCTCCGACTCACTCTTTATCCTGTTAATACCAAAGTCTTAAAGACTTTCATGTTACACTGCAGATCTTAATTAGATGCACCACCTTATATGGACATGCAGAGAGTTGATTTGTGATGTAAAAAACATCATGAATCCCTTCCTACATGAAAAGAAAGACTCAGTGAACTTTATAGATTCCCCAAAGCATTTTTCAGTAGGATTTCGCCCTTTTCACGCAGCACACATGGAGACAGGCAGCATGTGTGAATGTTTTGCTTTGTTTTTTTTCCTTTCCAAGTCAGGATGTGTGACACACCGCCTGGAATTTATGAGAACTCCCATTTGGCTAGGATCTTGTGTATCCCAGGAAGAGCAGAGAGAAGAGTGGCTCATTGGCCAGAGGAAAAACAGAAGAGCCAACGAGAAAGAAAAGCAGAGCGAGACAGTGAGAGACACTAAAAGGAGGAGAAAAAAAAAAGAAAAGAAAGAAAAGAAAGCAACAGAGCAAGGACGTGACAGAGCAGTGATAGGAAGGTGGGGGTGGGGGTGAAGGGGCTACGCTGAGCAGGAAACTAGAGACTTGTCAGAATCGACTAAGAGCTGCATAAAGACCTCACTGACAGCAGGCCTGAAAGGGGCATTGTACAGGGAGGGCTGACTTCACCGTCTCAAAGCCATGTGGTTGGCCATACAGAATTTCAGCAGAGACGCAGGAGCTGGGTATTGTTTTCCATTTGAGCCAACTGCAGGTTCAGCGATGGCTTTCGAGATAAAATCCTAATAATCACCATAGAAGACATCGGCAAACAGCTGACAGGTATAGCTGGGCAGCACAAAGTGTGCTTGCAGTATTCCTGAAAGGGAAAGCTGAGTAGGGAAATGATGTGGTACAGCCCCTGCTCGTTTGTGATGTCATCCAGGAAAAAGAAACGGCAAATTTCAACATGACCGGTATTATTGTAATGATAAGCTTTATTATTCCCGTACTTTCCCCTCAGTCAAAAGAGGACACGCTCAGATCAACTCAGTTCGTCTCGTGTGATGTCATTCATTTAATGATGGACACATGGTAAATAATTCACACAACCTCCTGTGTTTTGGTTTCCCCTTTCCCCAAGTTTTTTTTGTTGTTGTTGTTGAATAGGAGGTAGAGAAATATACCATTATGAGAAAACTTTTATGCCTTTTGACTTAAAAAACAAAACAAAACAATGACAACAAAATTTACTTTTTACCACATTTAATACTGTTTCAATAATTATAGGAAAACTTGGGGGAAAAGGCATCTGAGGACTAATTCTAATATCCTCTCCAAGGTGGAAAATATGACACATGGTCGATGATGGAGGGATTCATCATCCTTGGACGTATCCTGTTATGGCTGCCTGAGTCATTAAAAAGGATACCAGGATCCATCTCCAGACAGCTGCTTTATAAACCAACCGGTGCCCGAAGCTGTCAGTGTGAAGTTTTCCAACCACTTTACTGTATCAGTAAAACTAATTATAATCAAAAATGTCACAAATTTGTAGCGATAATAACGCTAAAGCGACAAGAATGCTCTGTAGATGTAACGAAAACAATCATCCAAACCCCCCGTAGACTTAAAAGCTAGTTGTAAAAAGTTGGCAGTCTGCTTCCTTGCCAAGGAGGTTGCAGTTAGTTTGGATTTATATCGACTGCAACTCAATCTGAGAAAGACAAGCTGTCACAGAGGAAATGGCAAAAAACCCAAAACAACCAAAGACTAAAACCACAAAACTTTTCTCTACTACTGTTTATGGCGAGTGACCCGGTAAGTTTAAAGTGAAGTTCAAGTTCTAAACTGTGAGTCAGTAAGATTTTTTTTTTTAATGCTAAAACACAGTAAACATTCCTTTTCTATGAACAAGATACAGTGAAGTAACTCTGACGAGCTATGTAATGCTGATGCTACTTCTAAAATATTTCACAACCACTGTGGAAGCTTTGTTCTAGTATTCCTTCCTTGTACGGTATGTGCAATAGGCTAAAACTAACCAATAAATAACACAAGCCAATTCTATTAAAATTCATATTTTTGGCTAATTACTGCTTTCATGTGGTATTTACGAGACTACGACTGATTTGGTGACCAGTAACCACAAAATACCAATTTTTAAAAAGGTAAAAATTACAGGTAGCAGTGGTAAGATTGGTTCAGTGGAACAGATTGTTTTGCTTTTCACGTGAAAGATCTGTGAAAAGTTCCCTGTGGGGTTGCCTCAGGATAAAAACTCCAATCAAACATGCGAGATACCTGCTGTGTGGCGACGCCTTGCTAATAAGGGAGAAGACAAAAGTAGGACAGTTAGCAGACTGTCCCACAGACTTAAACTACTCAACTCTGAAACAAACTATTGAAGTGCCATTCAGTGGGAGAGAGGACACTGACGCAAAAGGAGAGGACGTTATCTTCATAACCAAAGCCTGCAGTGTCCAGCGACCAGCTGTCAGCTACAGAGCGATGAGCAAATCTTTACAGACCTAGCCAAACATTTTGGCAGTTACACAAATTTTATTATTCATACACTTTTTTTTTTTATTAATGCAAGTTATTTTTCGAAGACTTCTGCCATGTCGACAATCGAGCATTTTATAACTTTTAAAAGGGTTGTGTGCACAGAGTCTATGTTTACAGTGTTGACCATTCTTTTTCATAACATCTACAATTTTTGGTGGTGTTCTACAAAAGGGGGGGGGGGGGGGGGTAGAATTGGATCAGCAAATCCACAGGATGGCTTTGGAAAATGTGAAGGATGGCATAAATTTTAAAACTTTATTTGCACAAGTTTTAAAGCTTTAGCTAACAAAAGACCTACCCTGTGGCCATTCAAACCACACCAAAGTAATTAAGTAACAGACAAACAATTACATGTCAAATATTTTCCTGTTTTGTTTGTTTTTCCACTATTTACTACAGAGATTTCTTTTTTCTTTTTTTCAACAATGGGTCCACATTTTTTGTGAATTGATAAAATCTTTGTTTTATAATCACAGGATAACCTGGACAGTTTTTTCGCTGTAATTTTAGACTATATGTAAAATTAATATTTGTTTCTTACAATTTAGGTCCAAGAGTCATTCCACCACATTTCTTTCATGTACTAGCATTTTGTTATCATGTAGAAAATGAGACATACAGTTGAAATTGCCCCCTTTTTTATATTCAGAGATTAAATATGTAGGTTAACTTCCCAACTTTAACTCCCCATATTAGCAGAATGGGGAGTTTCACTGGTCCGGCCAGCTTTAGATGTGTATGTAGGTCACGATGTAAAATGAGTTTGACATCCCTGAGCTACTGTAAAATCAACAATCATTTATAGGCAGATTTATGACACTTTGTAAGCTGATGGGCTTTACAGCTCAGTTAGTCAGCATCGGAAGTTTACAAGACACCACAGTCCTGTAAAGTGGAGAACTAAATGCCCCCAAGGTAGTGGTTTAGAGAGAGGTTGAATGTGTGATGATGGAAAGAGGTGACAGACAGTAAGAGATACTTCTCCGCTTACAGATACTGATGAACTTGGTGCGTTTGTGCAGTATCCAGAGGAGGGAACAGATGCCACCGACCACCTTCGTCCGTCTGCCCTGCTAAAAAACACACAAACAAACAAGCACACATAAATAACAAGCTGCTCAGTGGAGGCTCATATGAAAAACTTTACATCCTGTTGACTCATTCCAATCTTCAAAGCCTAAAAAGGCCAACAGACAACATTTGATGTTTGAGTCTTTGCAAGAAGAAGAAACAGCAATTAGTTATTTTCTTACCTTTCAGTCCGGGCCAGTTGACTACGCAGATGCAAAAAAAGGGAATGGAGGCGAGAGATGCAGATAGAAAGAAGGGGCGAATGGAGGCATGAAGTGAGAGAGAAAATAAACACTGTTTAATGACAGTGACAGATTAAGTCTGCCTGTCAAAGTCACAGTCCTGTTAGTCTGACAGAACTCCCCGCCAGTGGCTGTTTGCTGTTTCTGAACACCTGCCAAGCTGCTATCATACTGCAGCATTGAGGCCTACAGACAGTTTCTCACTATGCACACAGACACACAATGCACTCATTAACACTGCAGAAAACCTAAACCTTTCTCTACCAAATAAATAAATAAATAAATCTCCACTGTCCCAATAGTTTTCCATCCAATACACTCTGAGGAAGTGGCCCAGTTTCCTTCACGGAGTCAATCTGTGGCAACAAAAGATGGTCGAATGCAGTTTCTCTGAGAAACCAGCTCTTGGGGACATGTAGCTAAATTAGAGGTGACAGTGAAAATGAAGGGATCTGAGGGTTAGTGAGCTGTGTTACATGTATGGTTTCTTATCTATCCCTATCTGATATGTACAACATGTTGTATCATGTTGCTGTAAGAAGCCACTAATAAAGGCAAAGGTTTCAAATCAATACTGGAATCAATGGCTTAGTTGTGAAAGGAACAAAATAAATAAATCAGAGTGGACCAGAGCACTGGTCGTCCTTACTCTTCAAGGCTACTCCACGTTCACATGAAAAAAATAACTGCACCAAAAGCAGAGCTACGAAGCTTTTGTGAATAACAAATAAACCCAGTGGAGCTGTCAAAAGTGCAGTCACTGCATCTGTCTACACTCTGGCAGCTTAAAAATGTCAATAAATTTAGATGAGCTGCACAAGGCAGTCCTCTAAGAAGACTTCCCCTCTGCATCCCTGAGCTCTATGGTGCAATATGGCATACTGCACTGCAGCTTAACTCATGACATTTGGGACAGTCGGTCATCACATACATTTAAACTACAGTGTTCTTGAAAATCCTACATTCAAGTATACATGTTGCTGCTCCTTACTAAAGTCTTCTTAGAGACAGGCTACCACACTATTTTCCGCTGCTGACTGAGGAAGCTGGTTGCAGCTAATGTTCCTCTAAATCCCAGCGAGTCTATAAACGGCACGCGTGATGAGAAGGCAAGCTCTGCAGTTTTCTTCCATTATCACAGCAGCCCTGAGTAATGAGTGCGCGCACCAACTCGCCTCCTTAATTGGGTTGACAAATGCCAAGACCCACGTCCAGTAAGTGAGTGACCCTGGGGGCTTTCAGCTGGTCAGACATGGTTCTCCACTGCCTCGATTTGAGGGGCAAAGGGAACAAGCCAGTGCATGTTCAGTTTGCGTGCACACAGTTTCCACCGAACCAAAGATCCCTTGGTTATTTTTTCTGATTTAATTTTTAGTCAAAGCGGGCCAAGAATAAAAATAAACTTTCACTGACTACATATCTCTCTCTTTTTTTTTTTTAATCTAATTTGCTGCCATTTCACTCCATTAAAGTACTTTTCATTGCAATATGTCTGTTTTAGTCATTTTCCACTTGATATTACTACGGAAAAGAAACTACTGCAATAATGTGCCTGGTTTAAACCAAGACTATATTAAAAAGCATTTCATTTAATTCTTACCTGCGGGCAAACTGGAAATTGGCAGAAGAGCTAGCAGAGACATTTCTGGGGCTTTCTGAAGGACTGCTACCAGCTGAGGAAACAAAACAAAATTTTTGAAAATTGAGAGGAAGCTGAAGGAATCCAAGCATATTACTAAATGCAGAATAACTGGACTGGCTTCCTAATGTTTTACACTATCAGTGTGCAACGGTCAACTTTGCAGATGGTTTTCCTTTACAAGTTCAAACTGAAACAATCAAATATTTTAATGACAGTGATGCATACACACAAAGTTATCTAGGGCCCTTCCTGTCCTGTCCTAATCAAAGAAGGATTGTGTCAACAGACAGCAGGGGGTATTTGGTACAATCACACCATATTGCATACTGCTAAAAAGGTAATTAAAGGACTTCCACTGTCCCTGAGGACAAGTCACAAAAAAGGGGGATACACGGAATGACACTTTTTAAGTGGAGAGATCAAATGATGAGGAAGCCTAGAAGGGACTACATTAAAAATGATCACAAGGAAAAGCATTGTATGGCTTTTACACTCTACTGTGGGCACATTATGAGAAAGAAGGAAATAAAACAAAGCACCAGAGGTAAACTAGCGATTGCTTCATGACATACAGCATCAAAAAAAACTTGAGACTGATGATCCTACATGAGACAGGCAATCCTGTGCTCTCCTCAACATTCCACTCTCTGTAACTTCTCTGCTTCACACGCAATCAGCGGTGGCTAAATGCAGGAATTCTGATGAGCCAATCCAATAAACCCTGCACTGAGGCGAGCAGACAAACGGGTAAAACCGAAACACAAGTACCTGTGGCGAGTGGGAGAGGTGAAAGCGGTCGTGACAGCGTGGGCGATGGGGTCCCGACCGCCAAACTCCTTCTCTTGTTGTTACGGGAACTGTGAGTGGAAAACAGCAAACAGAAGAGAGTGATCATCTGTTTTATGCAGTGTTGTAACAAACATGATCCAAGCACACTTTGTTTATCAATCTGTGGGGAAAAAAAAAAAATCAAACTCGATCAGCCTCTGAATTCATATTTTTTTTGATGTGCTGACAATAGTAATGCCACTGTAATTATGTATATACATACAAAGCATGCATGACTACAAACATGTTGGCATGTAAATATATAAACAAACCAACTTGAGTGCAACTTCTTTCTTATGCATCAGCGCTAACTACACATTACCTGCTCTAATATTTAGAGGAATTAAACTTTTTGTTTTTCTTTTAGCCACTTCTAATCAGTAAATAATGTGAAGTCTGGATTGAGCAGTGTAGTACGATCCAATGACGTCTGAGAGTATTGTCATGTGAGATAAGGGAAATATATTACTTATCAGTACCACTGGCAGAGCCTGATTAGACAATAAGAACTTTGGAAAGCTGTTTTATCATGATGGAAATAAATAAAATGGTCCAAGTGACCCCTGATATAATTGAGCAGGCCATGACACACCGTCCACATGTTTGTACTTCGGTCTTTGTGAGCTGTGAAGTGTTGTTTCACTTCTGCTGGTATTTTTGAAGCTGGTCTGTGTTGTTTGTCCTGATCGGTTTTTTGGTTTCAATTTACAAACAGTGTTTCTTCTAATTTGCATATATTTGTAGAGTTTAAAATGCTCTTTTGATGCAGCTTTTGGAGTAAAGCAAACAACCTAATGCCTTTTTGGCTTACCAGTCCAAGTATAACATTACTTTAGAGTACCAGTGTTATCTTGTCCATTTCCTGTATGTTTGTATTTGGTGCCTGCAGGTTTCTGCACGCAGGTGTTAACTCCATGTTTTCATTAAGATTACAGTTTTGGCTTCTTTTCAGTTTTCTTTGTTCCCCCCCGTTTGTGATCTCAATGCTTTCTGTTTCATGTCGGTAAAGTAGATCCTGTCTCCCTTTCCTTCTGGCAGTGACCTAAAATAATTGAGGGGCTGAGACGACAACAAAGCCTGACATTTCTGGGTCGGTGCAAAGGCAGATTCACAAACTATATGGCCCCTCAACCCATAAAGACTCAAAGTGCCACAGAAACAGAAGGATGAGAGGGTCAACGTGTGCCAAGAGTTGGGCTTCAAAGTGTATACAGTACACCTCCAACCACAGAAACACTGTGAAGGTTCGCTTTTTTGCTCCTGTTAAAAAAAATAAACATCAGCAAAAACACTCCAGAACCTGTGCCGAAAGATATAAGATAAGATAAGATAGAACTTTATTAATCCCTCGGGTGGGTTCCTCTGGGAAATTCGACATGAGAGCACCACTGTATCACACTGGCACACCACGTGAGCGCTTCATCAACAGCTGGCAGTCATAAGACGACTGATATTTGGGACTAACAATAATGGTTTGTATGGATCTTGCAGGAAGACATGAAACATGATGAATGTAGGCCACTGAAACAGTCCTGCGTGTTAACTATGTCTGCTGCATTTGTTAACTGAAGCCAATTTCATCAGCTCACTGTGGTGGATCGGCCACATCACTGATTGATGCATGACCCCCCAACTACATGGAAAGAGTGGATAGTTTGACATTCCACAGATAGCCTATGTTTCAGCGTGCTAATGGCTTCTTCTTCTGAAGCTTCACTCAATAGCAGTACATTTACATTTTTAAATCCTGCAATATAAACTGCAGTTCTTGCGGTTTACACCACTGTAACAAAGGCAAATTGTGCCAGCAAACCAACAATTATGTGTTCAGATTATGACAAAGAGGTGAGAGGTAGAGACGCGACAATTTAAGATCACTATGAACTCACTGACTGCCAAAGACATATTGAGTGCATTAAGGGCTAAGACACCTTAAGAGCTGACTGGATTTATCTGATTGATGAAAGCACGTTTACAACACTACTGTCCCACTAACCGCATCAGTGCACCGATCAGCAGTGGGCCCTGGTGTCGCTTTATGCGACAGCTGGCAGCAGACAATGCAGCCTGCCCGCACACATACACACAACAGTCTACAATGGCCACGTTTCTCTGTCGGAAACAAAAACTAGGGCGGATGTAACCGACACATACAGTGCAATGCTGAGGGGCTATCACAGACCCTCCGGAGGGATCAGATGTCTGAGCTGTGAAGCGGCTATATTAGCAGACAGTCTGGAGGTTGCCATTAAGCGCCTTGAATCAAATAGCTCGAAATTACGACGTTCAACAAATTGCTGTTTCTCAGAGACTGAACGGCACAGCCGATGACAAACATACAACCCCCCCCCCAGACGTTTTGCAGCAGTTTGGTCGAGGCTAATTAACATTCGTCTCCATTTTCAAGGATAATTTTCTAGTTAGAAACAGGCTTTAGGTTTTGTTACCTTTTCGATCTTTTCATCATGGCCCCGGTCACAAAACTAGTTTTGTAGCTCGGCAGCACGGTCCAGTAGTAGTTTTGATCAGACATGTTGGAGGTGACCGCTAAATCCGATCCGATATGAGAATTAGTATACTGTCGTTAAAGAGGGGGCATCGCGGTAAACAGTCTCCCCTGTCGATTTAGGCTAGTACGTCGACTCCAAAGGCACAAACTCCTTTCTGCTTCTTCGATACAGACTGACCCCAGACCCCGGGCAGGGCAGCTCGGCGGTGCTAGCAACTGCGACGGCCATGGTCACGCTGCTCCTTTTCAATGTCATCAGTAAAATTTTCGAGACAGCCTGTCTCCCACGAGGTGCAACATTATCGACCGATAACTAGCTTCGACAAAACGTAAAGCGTTATTCTGGAGACAGAAACTTTCAACCACAGCAACGTCTCTGCCGCAACGCGCAGCCGCATCGCCGCGCGCCAGCAGGAGGAGGGATTTCTGATGCTTTCATGTCCTGTCGGAAATACTGGTTTAAAACGCTATGACACAAATAATCCATCCGGTACAAAAATCTAAGATTTTCAACGATAAATCTTTTTTTCCCTGTTCTTTTTAATTCTTCTCTTTTATTTTTTTTTAATAGAAACAATAAATATAACATTTGACAAGAAGTTATATCAAAATTAGAAAGACTATTTTCAGAGCGTCCGATAGTCTTGAAGGTAACATTTTTTCAATAGAGATTATAGGGATGCTCGCGACTTTTATTGATTTCAAAGCCTATATAAAACAATGGTTCGGAGAGTTTAAGTCTTTTTTCTTACGTTTTAAAATACAGGTATTAACTGTGATAAATATGTATATTAGAAGACAGAAAAGCCTTAATGAAATCACCTGACTTGGCCAACAGATATCAGAGACAATGGGATACAAAGGATTTTATTGCACAAACATAACTTTGTCTCACAACACTATACTGGCAGTGGGACAAGTGTAGGTAAGCAGCACAAACACATGTAGCTTCTAAAGATCTTTGAAACTGTCAGCTGAGATGAATACATATTATTCAGTGATTCTGATATTTCCTTTCATTCCCAGCTATTGAAACTATCTTGGCTTCAGCTCTAGCCCATTCCAGGGAAAGTCCCTGGACAAGTTGGAGTCACATGTATTTATTTATTTATTTTTAACCAGAACGGCTTCTGTTTGGCAACAAATTCTCAGGTAACTTTCTTCATGCACTCCAATGTATCACTGCTGTTCTACTCCTAATGTCTGAAATGAGCTGTAACGATGATCTAATAACGTAGGAATTTTGTGCAGGCTAAACATTTGGCAAAAAAATAAATAAACAGTCACAACTAAGCAGTTACCTGTTAGATCTTCCTCAGCTTGCTCGGTCAGTTCAGCTAATAATATACAATGATATAGGCACTAGGATGTTAAATCAACTCTAGCACTAAATACAAAAGCAGATTCAAAGCCTGGATTCTTTCAGTAAAAGAAGAAGCGGCTTAATTTATTCTCTCACACTGAGACCTACAATGTCTCCCACTCTCTTCCTCTGTTTTCCCCCTCCTAACATTTACATAAAACCAGTCTTGGGCAGTGAGCCTGCTCTATCTTTCAGCCAAATTTCTTAGGTGCTTTAAGAAGTTCCTGCACTTCAGGATGTGAAGAAGTAAATGTTTACCGTCAGGAAAAGCAGCATGCATGCACAATAAAGCCCACATGTGACAGACAACTGACTGGCCTGGTTTGAGGCACAAAAAAAGGTGCAAAGGGGGACAAAGAGCGAAAGATGCACAGAATTGCCCAGATGACATACTTACAGATTTCCCCTACGAGGAAGACTCAGTTCTTTCTATAAGAGAAGAGGGAAAGGTTGAATTAAGAAAAATGTGATGGTGGTGGTGGGGACATCTTCCACCTTTGCTCTGAAATCACTGGCATCATCTTAAAGGTCTTCTTTTGCTGTCAAGGAGGACACCTATCATTTTGAATACACTGCTATGAATTATATTTCATGCTTACAGTCACAAGGTGCTAATAATAACGCTGCAGTTTTTCCTGGTGGCCTTGTTCTGTGTCACTCCTGTTTATTTTTTCATCGGCACTATGTAAATATCATTAGCTGCTGAATGGCCTAGTTTCTGGCGATGACAAGTGGGCCTTGTAGCCATTTAATTGCAAATCCTCGGTCCGTGAGTTTCAGCTAAGAGGACTGTAAAACTGCTCTTGCCAGTCAGGATTTGAAGGGTGGCACCATGTCACACTGCGAGAGTCTGTGCACAGAATTTGAGACTACCTGCACTTGTTTCATTACCTCCAGTGGTCTGAAAATTGAGAAAGTGACTATGAAGATGGTTTTAAAAAAGGGAGAACTGTGCACTGAAACAGCATTTCCACCATGACCGTTATTTTCATTGTAACTGCATCGCTCCACTCCATCGAAATTCAATGAATGCAAGGTGGGAAAAGGCTAGTTACTATAAACAGAGACAAGGGAATGGGAACACCCAGTTTGGACTGATGATCAGTGTTACCGCCTCAACAGACCCTGGGTGGAAACAATGCAGCTTTGCCTACTAAATGAATTCAGAAAATACAGACATTAATGGAGCAAAAACAAACACTTAATTATTCTGTGAACATCTCAAATGAACATGGCACCCAGGAGAAGATGTTTCTGACAGTCTTCCAGGAACCATTGGCTTTTGTGCTCCAGATCACCAAGGCAACCAGATTGTCCAAAGCACACAGAAAGAGCTCCAAAATAAACACATAGCTAAGTAGTAGTGAGGTCAGGTCTGATATACACACCTTACATTCATAAAATTTATTATGTGTCCCCGTTGCTGCGGTTCGTGGGACTCCACCTTTTCTGAAAGGATGCCCACAGGGCATGGGGAAGATGCTCAGTGCACATAATATTTTCTAACGATGCCACATAATCTAATCAATAAAGCACAGATCTAAAGAGCAACGGTGAAAGTTTTGGGGGTTTTTTTTAAATGAAAAATAAGCTGACGCCACATAAGCCACGCTGACATCAATGCCTTGCATCGTCGGCAAATGGCTCATCACTTTGAGCTACTCTCGTTTCCCTAGAAACAACCACAACCGCGCGCTGTCATGACAGCCAGCCTCCGTTTACCTGTAGACCGCGGCGTCTCAGGATATTCGGCTCATCCATCACTGAAGACAACGAAAGCACACGGCGGATCCCCGGTCAGTCAGCCCATTCCTGCGCTCCGTTCTCTCCCCGGGAGCGTTGGATACACTCCTCCTCCCTCCTGCTGTTGCTGCTTCTACTGCACCACCATCAACACCTCCTCCTACTCCTCCCCCTTCTCCTCCCATGCACGACCTACCACAAAAGGTGGCCACCACCAGTCCTCCAGTCAGCTGATCACCTGACCAGGAAGAGATGCAGCGTGTTAACCTTATTAATGAAGAGAGGGGTTGGCGCTTTGACCTTCTTATCGACGTTCTATCATCTAGTTGTCAAATAGCTGACCGCCTTACTGTCTGTAGCTAAATGGCCTTTTTTTAACCCCTAAGAACCCAAGACCTCCCACCCCCATAAATAAAACAAAACAAAACAAAAAAAAACCAATTCATGAATATTCAACACAGGTGTGAAACAGACACCTTTCTTCATTGCCACCAAAATTCCCATGAAACACTCGCACTCCATTCATTTCCGCATGCTGCCATCCACGCAGGATGTTTCTCGTGAGCTTGTGAAAAAAGAAAAAAAAACCCCATCATGCCAAATAACAGCTTGTGCCTGGAGGAATCATGCTTTAACAGTGAGAGGATGCGCAACAACCGAGCTCTCAAGTCAAGCTGAACAGCGGGGACTGATCTGTGCCTGTCACGCAGTGACACTATGATGTTTTTGTTTTGGGGTTTGTTTGTTTTGTTTTTTTCATAAAACAATGGTCGATCTCTTCTCCTGTGATGTAACACGTGAGTTTACATAAGGGGAGGGGATGTGAACCCTTCCTTGTTCTCCCGTGAAATTCACTGTTGATTTGAAACAGCTAAAGTGGAAACTTACTGTGTCAGAATAAAGTTTTGGGTTTTTTCAGCTGAGTGACTGAATACAGTGACTCAGTTTATCACACTACGGTGTGTTGTTTTGTCTTTGTGTGACTGCTTTACGGAGGGAAGGTGTGAAACACTTGACTAAAACATATTCACATTTTTTCATATTTGTTCGAAACAGCTTTTTATGAAAAGTGAAAAGTGTTTCAGACTTTTTGTGGCAGATTTAAAGCATTAGACCTTTGAATTAAATATTTTGAAATTGTTTCCTCATGTTCTCTGTATAAGTCTTTGACTTCAAACCTCTGCGGCCAGTCAGCCATGGTGATCACAGACAAACAGTAATGTGTTTGGGTTTTCTGTTTGCCTTTCTTTAAATCTGTTCTCTTCGGCAAACAAGACTACAGCCCAAGCACACCATAATCCTACAAGGAAGTGATTTCCAACCATGAGACACTGAAGATGGGTGGATTCCCCCTGTGACGCTCGGCCTGCTGTTGTATTCACCTGATTCATTTTTCTTTGAATCTAATTTAACTGGAAACAGACAGAATCCCTCTTGTGCATCGGCCTGTTGTCAAGACTGACCGTGAAAGCGTTTGGAGCTCCGCTGAAGTCATCTTTTTACTACCGCACCAGTCGTCCGTGTCTCTTTTTACTCAGTCTAAGTTTATTTTTGTTCACTGAAAAGGAAAGGTAAAGAGGAAGAGATAAAACTCCCCGTACAATTGTGAAGTTTGGTAGTTAGTTCTCAGTTTAGAGATGAAATCACAGACATGTTAGATATAGAAAATATTTCACATCTGGAACAGAAAGCATTTCTGTATTATTGGTCTGTCTCAACCTTGGGTTCAGGTTTATGCTAAAAATTGCGTCCTTCTCCTGACCAAATCCAGCCTCACTTAGCTAATTAAATTCTGTAGTGTAGCTTTACGATCACGAGGGGGCGCCAAGGTGCAATAAGTCAATGCGCAAGCTGTCTGAACTTGAAAACGTCACCTCGTTATCTTATGGGAATGGTTTCAGTTACAGATATGATTGTTAGGCAACCGTCGCTCAGGGGGTTGAGGAAGCGTATCTGTAACCGGAAGGTTGCCGGTTCGATCCCTGGGCAAGGTTGCCAGTTCGATCCCTCTCTGTCCTGGTCGTTGTGTCCTTGGGCAAGACACTTTACCCTACTTTACGGCCAAAGGGGCCGATGGCGCGATATCCAGCCTCGCCTCTGTCAGTCTGCCCCAGTGCAGCTGTGGCTACAAGCTGTGGAAGGCAAGCTAAGGTTTTGTGAATGCGAGAGTGAATGAATAGTGGCATTGTAAAGCGCTTTGGGTGCCTTGAAAAGCGCTATATAAATCCAATCCATTATTATTATTAATGTCATTTTTTCCTATCTCACTTAACAATAGATGAAGACCGACAGAGAAGACTGTAAACATTTAATGACAGATTAAACCAGGGTGTCAGTTCAGCGTGAGTCACTTTACACCTTTCACTCGCTTTCATCCGGCAAAAACTCACCCGGGAAAGCACATGATTGTTTCATCACCTTGGTGACTCACTGTTTACAGATTCGCACACATCTCTGCAATTATAAGGGTGGGGAGAATGCTTGGCAGTGCACTGACCCTTATTACTGACCAAAGTGAGACTTATACGTGCTGATAAGGTCTTGGCAGAGCTTCATGATGTATTTGTTTACTTCTTTAGTCTGTCCTATCAATCATCAGTGACGGAAACTGCAGCATTTTTGCTCTCTTGTTCAGCACAGGGGACAGAAGAGGCTGAGATCAGATATGCAGATCCATTTCGTGCTAAAATACACATTTAAGCTTAGGTCTATTGTGTGACCACATGATTGCTGTCATGGCAGATTAAGAAAGTTCCCTGTTTTGACATTGATTACCTCTTTGTTCTTTTATCTGTCTTCTATCTAACCTTGAGACATTTACTCTGTAGGGTGCTCAACATTAAGAGCCTTGATATAGACGTAATAAACTGTCTCCCTTTGTTTATTTTTTTTATTATCTTTGCCAGAAAATGGCCAGCCCGCTTACACATGTTAAGTGAATCTCTCATCAGTTGGAACTTGCTTTTGACCTTTGACTGTACTGGGCACAGCTGCATTGGAAACATTTAGACACAGACTGGTGAGGGTCATTAAACTATCACATGCATAACTCTGTTGGACTTCTTCGAAGTGGTCCGTGTGGATCATTTATTTGCGAAAAGTAATGAATAACTGGAAATTCAAATGCTTCATCATGCTGAGGTGGACGTAACCAAATCTTATCCCAAAATCTCTTCATCCCATTTCTGCTGTCGCCTCCTTCTGTGTGTTGATAAAAACAAAAAAACTTGCAAACGATTAAAAATTTTCTTTCTTACATTTCTGATGTTATAGTTGACATATTGTTGTCACATAACACAAAATGCTACCATATTATGACATATGGCTCTGGATGAGCCCATCACAGGCTCACCTGACCAAACAGGGGTGTGGCAACACAGGAGCACTATAAATGAAGGCATGCCAGGAATTTAGTTCATAGCATAGGCAAACCTTATCCATTGACTGCTGCTGCTCTCACAAATCAGACCTACCCGGCTGGCTCACCATGTGCATCTCCCACACGATTCTCCCACTCGTCACCTGCACGCTGCTGCTCCTCGCCTCCACCTCAGGGGAAGGCCAGCTTCACAAGGCCCACGAAAACACACCTGATATGGAGAGCATGGACAGCCAGGCAGTTCTGCTTCTGGAGGCTGTGAAGACAGGGATCCTCAGCTCTTTGGGTATGGACGTGGAGCCCAGACTGACCCAAAAGGCCTCGAAAAAGGAGCTTAGGGAGATGTATCAGCTCTACAGGAGAAAAATAAGGGAGATAAGAGGAAATTCCAGCCAGCCAATGGGGGAAAACTCGCAATCCACCATGTCCACTGTGCTCTTTCCAGGTACAGATGAGAACTCTGTTAGACGGGGCCGCCCACTTGAGCTGCTGTAATAGTGATGTGAAAAGCCAGGTTAGAAAGTTGGATTACAAGAAGAAGACTGAGGCTTTATTATAGTATAGGTTTAACACTGTGTACTTGCAAAACCTGCTATAGTGATGTGGTTATGAATACTACGAATAATATCTTTCCTAATAGTTCACATTCCTGATAAAGGCTGATGTAGCTTAAAATAGAATCTATAGTCATGAAACTGTGGTGTAAAAAAGCAAACACATTCCTGCAAGCTTTTAGAAATCATGAGCGTGACAGGCACACCTTATACACAATGCTTTACTTTGAGGATACTTTATTAGTGTTATCAATAACAACCAATTACAAGAGTTTCATAAAGAATTTATGCAATACTCTTTTATTTCCCCCTTCCCAATTATTCTATGACACAATGCTAATGATCAAAGGATGTAAACAACTTTGTTTCTAATTTTCTTTGTTGTTTTTTGTGTGTGTTTTTCTTTAGTTTCACCAGTTATAGCGCTTCGGAGGGGTTCACGGTCAGGTCCAAGCATGCGGTGGTACAGAGCTGTTTTCCAAAAGAATACGAATATTCAGAATGACTTGACTGTAGCTCGAGCAGAGCTGAAGATTTCCAGACAGGTTCTGGGTAAACTCACTTCAGTCAGGCCTGAAGCAAGGGAGGAGATTAAAATTAAAGTCAATGGGGGAAAGCCAGCAGTGTGGCCGGCTGCCTGGACTGACTCTGTAGCCCAAACTAATATCTCAAACATTCAAGATGCGTACCTGGACATCATCCCAGAGGTAGAGAAGTGGTTCAAGACTAATGGGAAGCCACTGGTTGTGGATGTAGGGGTGGCTAACAGAGGGGCCCTCAAGCCGATCTTTTCTCTGGAATTAGACCTCACACAAGCCAACCCCGCGCAGAGGACGAGGCAGCGTCGCTCCAACAAGGAAGATGACTGTGCTGAACCAGGATGGTGCTGCCGGAAGTCAGTCACCGTGTCCTTCGAAGACATCGGCTGGACAGACTGGGTTGTAGCCCCAGTCGAATACACCATGCATTTTTGCGACGGCACCTGCCCCCACAACTACAAGCCGGCAAGCATGCACACTCAGGTCAAGTCTCGGCTGCACCAGATCACCAAAGGAGGGACACCTCATCCCTGTTGCGTGCCGGCAGCCTACGAGCCCATGGTCCTCATGCACTACGACAGCAGGGGAAAATTGACACTGACTACTTTCACTGACTTTATTGTCAGTAAATGTTACTGTGCCTGAGGAGAAAATGCAACCAACCACTTCTTCAAAATTTAAAGAAGTGTATTTTCTGGAGTGTGTTGTCTTTTTTTTTTTAAGCGTTACATACACAAAAACACAAAAAACAAAGGTTTTCAATGAGTATTAACGAAGCAATTACATTTAAAATCAGAGTTATGCATTAGTTTAAAAAGCAAAAATACCTGTGCTTGTAAACATTTTCTATTAGTTATTTATTTAAGTCTATTTATGGTACTGTTTGTGTTGCCTTGTTTTTGATTTGTTACATCATTATTTAGTACTATTTAATATTTAATTGCACTGGATTGTCTGATTCTGTGAGTTTCTTTTTTTTTGTATTTTGGTTGATGTCTTATACATTTCCGTTCATATGGAAATACCAAATGCTGAACTGCTGTGATAATAAAATATGTTTTCTTACAATATTTCCTTGTCTACGAGCCTTTAAACACACACTGTAACACCTTGCCTCCACTGTAAAAGAGTGCAGCTACTTAACCAGCCTGTCTGAAGTCCAGATCTCTCTTCTAGCGAAGGCAGTTGGCAAGTTATGAAATGAAAAAAAGAAGAAGGTGAAATCCTAGGAGAAAACACTTGGCATTTGGAAAGTAAGGCAGCTGGGTGTCTCAGTTCCCAGCCACCTGTTTAAAGCAGAACTGATGCAACACGGGGGCAAACATGCCCCTGCTACAAAATGTCAAACTGATAATGTAGTATGCAAGTCGTACAAATAACAAAGTATAATACAAAAAAAAAATACCAACAAAAGCTTTCTAAATCAGCCTTGGCTCGGATAGCTCACGGGTAAAATTCAAAGGGTTTTGTCAGTGGAGCTAGTCACTAGTAATCCCTCCTTAGGCTCACAAGGTCCAGCCACGATGACGTCACTCTGTTAGCACTGAGCAAGGGCCGCCCTTTGGCACCCGCACCACACAAGTGTGCGGGGGCTGCCTCACTGAAGGCTTTTGTCTAGGCTTGTCTTCACAGCGGTCAGGATGAAAGAAAAGGGAGCAGGGCTTGTCAAAGAGGTGTATTTACATTAGAAAAGATAAAAGATGAAATAGAAAGATAATATTAAAAAAAAGACATCATCTCTTTTCTTTTATAGGCCAAAGGTGTTGACAGTCTCAACATCAAAATATCACAAAAAGCGTTTGAAGTGATTGAATAACCACGCAAGTAATGTAATCACTATTCACTATAAGTGAAAACTATGGAAAACTACCGTTTAGTCATATGTTGTCCATCAACTTAATGATCTGGAGGTCAGTGGATTATGTTTTTTATTTACATTTTAAACTGCAGCCAAACTTCTTCTTCTTTCTTTTTTTTTGGCAGAAGGAGTTGTTACAACACTATCAGGTACTAACCTGAAGTGGCTGATAGTGTCAGGTCAAGGCGTGCCAGAGAAATCAGGCTGTAAAGAAGAGATAGTCTCCTTAATGACCTTGGCGCTGTGTTTAGTATCATCTTGTTAAACAACATAAGGGATATATATATATATATATATATATATATATATATATATATATATATATATATATATATATATATATATATATATATTAGGGGTGCAATGATACACAAACTTCACGATTCGGTTCGATACTTTGGTGTCACGGTTCGATATTTTTTCCATACAAAAAAAATGTTCATGCCTTTTTAATTTGTCATTTATTAAAATTATAAATATATATTTTAACTCAAAAGTACAGTTTTTAAATTTAACCCTAACCTTTGTGCGTGTTTTTTATTTTGACAGCGAATGCGGACCACTTATGTGCACCCCTGGTTATTTAGCTCATCATATCGCAGCCACAGAAATTCTTTTGTCCATGAAACCATAAAGCTGCACTTTCTTTTTGCCTTATAGTCTGATTTGTCATAACTTTTCCGTTTTGTGGTAAGCTTTTCTTTGGCTGTCACTTCTTCACCCTGACCTGTCTTATTTAAATAAATGATAAATGGCCTGTATTTATATAGCACTTTACTAGTCCCTAAGGACCCCAAAGCGCTTTACATATCCAGTCATCCACCCATTCACACACTGATGATGGTAAGCTACATTGTAGCCACAGCTGCCCTGGGGCGCACTGACAGAGGCGAGGCTGCCGGACACTGGCGCCACCGGGCCCTCTGACCACCACCAGTAGGCAACGGGTGAAGTGTCTTGCCCAAGGACACAACGACCGAGACTGTCCCAGCCGGGGCTCGAACCGGCAACCTTCCGATTACAAGGCGAACTCCCAACTCTTGAGCCACGATCGCCCGATTTTTTTGGCTCAGCAGAACTAAAGTATATATCCTGCTGGTTTTACACACGCACTCACATAAGCTCAGCGATTCTCTGCGCGATCAACCTCTCACATGTTTAAGCTTGCTGCGGGAGATTTCACTTGTCATGTTTGCATAGTAAGCTAACGATTAATAAGACGATGTCAGAGGAATTGGTGCACAAATTATCATCACTCACCAATCAGTACTGTCGCTCTCTATACACAGTTCGCACGATTGCAAAGTGAAAGCAAAAAAACAAGCGCAAATTCAAACGCGACTTCAATATGTCACATATTGACAGTGGCTCACCGATGCCAATGACATAATTACCCAGCTACATTTCTGAAAGAATGCAAAAGCATTGACATATATTTTTCCTACAATAGCCCGATGGGCAGGGAAGAGATAGATTTTGGTAGCCCGACTGAAAAAATCGCTAGCTCCGGGATGTCGGGCTAGCGATATTGCGAGCCCTGTATCTGATTGAGGAATCACTCATCTTTGGAAAAGAGAGTTTATTACAGAGAAATGGCTCTTTCCAAAATAAAAGCTATACTATCCGCTTCTTCTGGGCTATATTCTTAGCAGCATATTAAACATATCAGGTCCCCATAAGGAGAATCATGTGCTAACGCTGTCTAAATGACTCGGGTAAATTTGTAGCATGCATGCTTGTTGTTTTTGTCTGCTTCCACTTGTCTTTGCACTAGGATGATGTCAGAGTAAATGTGCAGTCATATTCGTTGTGTTCCCACTAGTGCTTTCAGGTTAATCTCGTTGAAATGACCTTAACGCCACAACACGGCAAATCTCCTTAATGAGCTACCCCTGATCGCCCGTGCATGGGGCTGGACAGCCAACACCTTAAGGAGCTAACTGCGCTAACACACTAGTTCCCACCCATGTAATTGAGCATTGCTGGCACATCCAACATACTGTTTTACTTTAGTCCATGACTCGCTTACCTTCAGGGTCATACGCAGTGTTGGGACTAACATGTTATTAAGTAACGCGTTACAGTAACTACGTTATTATTGTGGTAACGAGCACGATAACTAGTTATGCCAAAACCGGGAACGTGTTACTCGTTACTGGGATTTAAATAGGGTCGTTATTCGTTACTTCATGTGGTGGCTATCGCGGAGCTTCCACAGATTCAATAACATTAGCAAGTGGTGGAAGCCAGCAGGTGGATGAAGGAAAAGGGAGGCAAGAGGAGAGAGACCCGAAGCGGCCGCTGGTCCGAGAGTGTCAGGTGAACTGAACTTCAGGTAAGAAGTTATAACCTGCAGTCCATCTGGGTCAGATATGAACCAAGTTTAGGTGGAGTTTATTTTCGTTATGTTGACTTTTTCCGTACTGCGTGCTAGCTAGCATGAGTTTCTATACAGCTGGGTGGTGCTATGTTACTGATGTTGAACTTTATTTTGTTCATAAGGTTAATTATTAGAGTTGCCAACCGTCCCGTAAAAACGGAATCGTCTCTATTCAGAAAATATTACGCGTTTCGTATTGAGGTGAAAAGGAACATTTTGTCCCGGACTTCAGCTACAATGAAAAAGACACAAAGCTGGATTTATTCTGTCTTTGCTGCAAAGCTGCCTCTTCTTCTCTCATCCTCTCCCCCTCCCTCTCCTGTTTCTACTTCAATCATGAAATTGATCAATGATCAGCTGATCGGCTTTTCTCTTTTATTTATTTATCGCCCACTTTGCACCAGAAAGAGGAAACCAGCGGATGTCTCGGTAAACAACAGCAGCAGTTTAAGCTTGATCAGCTGTTGTTAGAATTTATTTATTATTAATTTCTAGTATCAGCTGATGTTGGCTGGAGCCACAGCTGTAAACCTGCTGGTCATGATATCGGTTTGGTTATGTGGTGAGAGGGAAACATGAAGATGAAACCAGGAGATGTCCTTACTGAATCATCAGAGCTGTGATGGAGAAACAGGTTTACCTTTTAGTTAACATGAATGAGTTGAAGGGAAGTTATGAAGTAAACTAGTAAGTAAGTAAGTAAACTTTATTTATTAAGCGCTTTTCACATCGCTTAATAAATAAGCGCTGTGAAAAGCGCTTATTTATTAATACTTAATAAATGAACACTTAATAAATGAACTGTTTCTGAGAGACAAATAACACCAGGATCCTTTTCTAAGTAGCTGACAGCTGGTAACTGTGCAGGGGCGGGTCTAGCAAAGTGTTGCCAGGGGGCCAGGTAGAGCATTAAAAGGGAAAGGGGGGCACAAGGAAATACTTTCTTATTCTCATTTAAAATGTCTCACTTTAAAAAAAAAAAATTATCTGAGTCTTACAACAAACAATCGATAGATTGATACATATATACCATCAGAACAGTGTACATCACTGTCACAACAGAGTTTATTTTCATTCAAAGGCTTTATGATTTTTCCTATAATGGTGGGCCGGTCTCTAGTCAAAATGCCCGGGACAATTTTTTTGTCCCAGTCCAGCTCTGTATGCAGCTCATCTGCAGTCTGGGGTTACCTACATCTTCCTATTCAGAAGGCAGAATTTCCGAGTTCTGAGTACAATCGAAAGCACCACGACTGCAGTTTTTGTGTTGGATGTAAAAAGCAGGCTAGGATAGAATCAGGCGTGGGATTTCTCTCGTGGAAATGTGCACATTATTTTTTCCTTTCTATTGGTAGGTGGCACAGTGCACGTGTGGCAAGTAAGCAAGCTAGAACACTGGCAATCTTGCTGGGTTATGGAAGCAACACATTAACAAGAGAATTCTGAGTAAAACCAAAGTTACTTTCCCTAGTAACTAGTTACTCTGAAAGTAACGAGTAACTTGAAGTAACTGAGTTACTTTTGATAGAAGTAACTAGTAATGTAACTAAGTTACTAATTTAAAGTAACTTACCCAACACTGGTCATACGTCACATGAAAACCAAAATAATTCCAAACGCCAGATCTGAATGAGGGTGGGGGAGGTTCAATTTGCCATGTTGCAAGGAGAGCTTAACTTCAGTCTCGCTAGCTTGCCCTGCGCTCTTCCTTCTGACGATGCTGTCTGTGTTGAGTGCTCAGTGGATCTCAGTCGAACGCAGATTCACTGAGCGCTCAACACAGACAGCATCGTCAGAAGGAAAGTTGATAAAATAAATCACAAATTTTATATTGTTCGATACATATGCGTACCGAACCGAAAGCACTGTATCGAACAGTTCAATATCGATACGAGTATCGTTGCACCCCTAATATATATATATATATATTTCTCAAGTAACTTGAAAAATAACTTAAAAGAAGCTTAAAAAAACCCTGAATTCATAATTACAGCTCAAGGTTTAGGGTGAAAAGGAAATATTAACAGAGCCTGTGGTAAAAAGTGAGCAAATTGATATCTGGCTTGACACAACTGGCTGTAATAAGTGCTTTATAGGTTTTTGTTTTTTTTTATCTTGAAAGGGATAAAGGTCAGTTAAACAGGAGCCCATGCTGCTTTGCGATCAATAGACCGAGCTTTTTTTTAAAAAGTGGGACATACTGAGCTCATTGAGTTAATAGATGATTAAGCAGACCTAGTGGAACATCTGTTGGGCCTCTCAATTGAGTCACTGCTCATTCTTTTCTTAGCTTTTGTCCTGTTAATGCTTTGTTTCAAAGATGACATCTTCAGGGTTGCTGCACAGTCGTGTGTGAATGGATGGAAAGGCATTGATTCTCATGTGCTGAAAGGTTTTGAGCTGCATTCCACCCAAACGATACAAGCAAGCAGAGCATTTACTAAACCGTGCTCTGTGTGAGTGTGCGTGGCCTGAGACACACAGGCTTTCGTTTGGGCATTCCCTTCCTTTGGATCCTCAAATAGCCTACCTGGAAAACAATCAGCGAAATTAATGTCAGAATAACTGGAACCAAAGCTAAAAATAATCCTCCCAGTCTATTTTCACCTAACTGCTCTAAACACAGCCACAAACCTCACTTGTTATTCTGTGGCTTTCATATTTCGATTGCTCTCTGAAATCCGCGCAGATCTGGACTCGAGCTGTAAAAAGAACGACAGATTTTCACATCCTCTCTGGACCTCGCGCCTGAAAAAGCCGACAAACCACAGACTAGATAAAATAGTGCTGACCATTGCATCTTTTCCTGCCTTTGCATAAACCACATGTTTTCTGCTTTATATGAACATTTTTGTCTAGCAGTTACTACTAATCATGAGTTTTTTGATTCCTAATATAGTGTTTGTAAAGCCTCATTGGCTTATCATTTTAAAGGAAAGTGATAAGAATTTTATTTAAATTCTGCTCTTTGCATCTTATCTTGCATCTTATAGCATGAACTGGAGTAATAAATCCCACACATCTGGTTGGCTGCCTATACACTCCGACGCTAGAGTAAATCCCAGAAATATATCACGTGGGCGCCATCGAGCTTCTCACTTATCTTGTCCCTTTTTTAATTTCTAATTTAAATAAAAGTTTTAGTATTTTGAAGCATTATTTAACTTTATCGGGTCTAAAGCATGTAATGTTTTCACCATGTAGAGTTGCGTCTGTGTGTAACTGCAACAAACTGTTGAGTCATTTGCTTTAGCAACAACAACCACAGAGAAAAGTTTGGGTGCTGTGTCTGTCTGTCTGTCTGTCCGTCCGTGGTAACATGTTTGAAAGCACACATATTTCTTTGTCTAGGGTAAATATACTATGATATCATGTCTGTGATATGAAAAATGATTGGTCTCGCCGCTGGTTGCTATTCCATAACTACATGACCTTTAGTTTAAATTGCTGCTGAATTTTATGATGACTTGGTCAGCAAAATAGTTTTCCTTATTCAAACAGGAAAAAAATTCAGAGAAACCACTGCAACCTGTGTTTGGCCAGGGGTGTCAAACTGAAGTCCTGGGGGCCAGAATTGGCACGCCCAAGACTCCAATCCAGCCCCAGTGGAAAATGTGAAGGAGAGCATTGATTTTGGACTTCTCACTGTATTTTTTGTTAGTTTTACAGCTTTAACTACTGATAGAGACCTCCCCCATGGCCATTTAGACTGCACTAAAAGTAATTAAGTTATAGAAAAACAATTAATTGATAGAAATTGAGAGCATTTTTATAGTGGGTCCACAATAAAAAAACAAACAAACAAAAACAACAAAACTAAAAAAAATAAATGACTTTGCTTTATTATTGCAGGACAGTCTTTGCAATAATCTGCCAGAACCTTTTAGGTAATTTTACACATTTATTTCTTCATGTTAGTATTTTTTTTTCTTTACTCCAGCAGAAAAACTGAGATGTACTGTTGAAACTGCACTTCATTTTTTCTCATATGAAGACATCTCAAAGATTCAGTGTGTAGTTAAACGTTTTTGCACAAAAAGGGGAATTCCAAAGATATGTGTGTCCATATCCATATCTGTAGTTTGATTTTTAAAACCTTGGATTTATTTTGGACGCATTGTTTAGCAAAATACTAAAAACATAACATGATGTCAATATCTACGCAAGTTAAATGTTTCTAGATTTGATTTAGGACCAAGTGAAGAATTTCCAGTGAGAGAAAAAGGACAATACTGAACACACACGACTCACAAAACCTCAGATAGACTGCCCACACTTCTCTCCAAAGGTCAAAGTAAAGCCTCATCTGTAACTACAAGAGAACACCATAAAACAATCTAATCTAATCACAAACTTGATTACCTTGGACTGCTGTCAAAATTTGTACAGTGTTTTCCAGCGTGGTTGTGATATGAGATGTGCCAATAATAGTAGCAATCAAACATGTGTAACATAGATAATCGTACCAGGAGGGAGTGGATTAAATTTAAAAAAAAAAAAGGTTTGTTACTCTCCTCCAAAATGGGAGATAACAGATAACACTGACATGTTGCTACCATCCAGTCATTTCTGTTTACAGTCAGACTGTATCAAAAAGCAGCAGTAGCAGTATGCTGACTTTTAGCTGTACATCGTTATACAAAAACAGAGACAGAAATCAAAAGAGACAGCTTGCTGCATACAACAACTGGAGCAAAATGCGCAGGCCTTTCTATAAATGTGTCCCGTGATTAATCTGGCAAAACGTACACGTCTTCTTCTTGACAGTCATGTGATTGGTCATTAATGTATATGGCCTCATCTATGACGTCGCACTGCAGGTACACGTCGTCATCAGGTTCGACTGGGAACCTTTGAAAAAACAGTAAATGTGATGGAAAACAGTCTCGTTAGGTAAACTGTAAAAGTTTTTGGGTTTCTGTATTTGTCTATATCACAACAGGATTGTGCAAAATGGGGAAACTGACACACACACACACACACACACACACACACACATTGTTTCTTAATCCACTTCCGTCCGTTGCTTTTGAGCTTCTGCAGTTTCATAAGTGTTCCAAGAAATACATTTTATGAAAATCTACACGTAGAAAAAACAGTTAATGCAGCTCACCTGCTTTGGTTTGAAGCTGCCATGCTGTAGCCGCAAGTTTGAGGTTTCAGGTTTTCATAGATAGAAGATTGTCCTATTGACTCCTCTCGAATCATACCAGTATATTCATGGGAATCTGCTTGTGGGGTCTCTGAGTGATCCTCCTTTTCTTGCGCTGTTCTTTGTCTAAACGGCATCACATTGGCGATTATAGAGTAGAATTTATAAATGATTACACCAACTATGATCGCAAGCAGCAAAAAGAAGACCCCAAGCCCGACTCCTAGATTTGTAGAAGAGTTGGAGGAACTGTCACTGACTGTGTTATTTCCTCCTGTGCCATTGGTATACATGGTCTGCAATTATGGATAAAGAAACAAAATGGTTCAAAAAGCATGGCTGAAACAATAATGTGATAATCTGTCAAACTACAGCACAAGACAGTGTTTAGCAGTATAGCTGAGATGGAAAGTTAAAGGTTGATTCTAAACTAGAGACCTTCCACTGTTAAAATGTAACATTATAAATATATGATTAAGAATACAAGTTTAAAAAACACAATAAAAATGGATTAAAATGAACAAAACAGTCAAAGTTGACATGTTAAATCAATATGATTATGTAAGCCAAGTCAAGCAGCAGAGGTTAAGTCAATAAAAACACTCATGTTACCTTGAAGTGCTGCTTCAGTGTTGTGGGTCAAGGTCTGCGGCGTGAGCGTAATCATGTAGCTCACCATAAGCACCGTTCGTTAGCTTTGTTGAAGTTCCCTTTATTGAAATCATGGAACTGAGCAAAAGAGACGAAACTAGAATATTTCCTGTAAAAGCTCAGGCTGAAAATAGAAAGCTGCTGACAAGAGCTTAAAAAAAGTGTGATAGTAAACTTTGTGACTCAACAGGCGAACACTCTTCCTGCTTCTACTGAGGTACATCCAACTTTAGCTTCACTTGGTTGGTTATGACCAATATTGTTTTTTGAACAGCAGAGAGTTTAGGTTAAATTGATACTTCTTTCTTTCTCTTTCCAAAAAGTCTCAGATTCACCCAACAGAAAAGTCTTTTTTTGTGTGATTCAACTTATCAGAGAAAAACAACTTTAACTTTTTTGCGCCCTTTTCTCTCAGATGTAAACCCTTCAAGCTGTGTTGATAAGGGATTCTCATGATGCCGTTAAAGTGAAACTGTGCTACCAGCACACTCTCTAACAGACATAAACAGGATCAAACTGCCACTTGGTTCAACAGGACCTTTGCCTCCCCCTGCTGTCAGTCTTAGTCTCCACATACAGAACACGCTCATGCTTCATAACCTCTGCACTTTAATTCTGTCTGTGGATATTTGACCATACACCTTAATAACTTGTGAATTAATGACGCTTCGTTAAGCTTCTGCTGCTACTTTGCCACTATCTGAACCAAATCAACTGGAAGATCCTTTATTTGTCTCTGTCGACCAACAAAAGTCACGCTGCCTTAAAAAACTCTGTTGAAACACTTTCTCACACCACTTACAAGTTTAAATTTGTGTTCTTGAATCAACATAAACACTTGGAACGCAAAGCTGTGCTTGTGACAAGGATTTAAAAATGGCAATGTTTATCTGAGTCAGTCTCAAAAACTATCCGATTACTTTTGTGTTACCCAGAGGAAGAAACATATTAACATTTGTGACCTGCAGAGGAGTGAAGTAACAAAGTACAAATACTTTGTTAGTGTACTTAAGTTGACTTTTCAGGTATCTGTACTTGAGTAGTTTTTTTTTTTTTTTTTACTTTTACTCCCTACAATTTTAAACTAATATCTGGACTTTCTACTCCTTACATTTTCAAAACACACTCGTTATTTTTGGTTTTAAGGCATTTGAGGGGTCACTGGCCCTCAAACATCAAGCCTAAAAAGTAACACATGAAAATCCTTTTCGTTTATTAGTCACCAGAGGATAGAAAGAGACCAAAGAGGCACAATCGTGTGGCAAAGTCAGGGGTTCAAGTGGGTTGTATTTTCTTTTTCTGTTTTTCTTTTTTTTTGGTACAGCACCGGGACGACTGCAGTATCCATAGGTTGCTGTACTTCAGCATCTGGCTACTCCCACAGAAGACAAGCGAGCATAAAGGCAGTAACATTTTTTAAGTGACAGGTCATTTCAAATACAGCATTTCTATCAGCAAGCATGCAGACTGTTTGTGTGCAGGTTATCTGCACACAAACAGATGAAAAGGTCCAGCTGCTGTTTTTGACAGGGAGAGAAAAGAGCGCTAACTTCACTCGAAGATGGAGAAAGATAAGAAAGACAGAAGAGGAAGAAGAGAGGTTATATTTAAAAGTAAAGACGGCTCAGTGGTGTTTGATAAACTGGAAAGTTAAAGCTTAAATGTAGCTCCTCATGTTTTTAAATCAGATACTGGGTCTGTATATGTGACATTATGGTTTTTCATATTGTGAAACGTGCAAAACAAACTGTGGCTAACTGTGTTATTTAAAGGTAGCATGAACATCCTCTGCAGGTTAGTGCAGGTTAAACAGGTTGATTTTGCTGCACTGTGATGGGTTTAACGTGTGTGTGACTTGTGCACACTGGGTGTCTAGGAAAAAGTTACCACTGACAGTATCCAATCAGTGGTAGAGGATGGAAGTCAGCCAGGGAAACTCTACAAAGAGCAGCAGGTCAGCTGGACACAGCATGTAGATTAAGGAAATCTGAGCTGTGCTTCTTTTCACGCTGAGTCATTAAACTGATTTTTCGGCTTTCTTTACCTGCTGAGTCTCACTTTAACCCCTGACTGTACCAATGTTCCTGTTTAGAAGCAAAGAAAATAGAGCTAGTTTTAAATTTTCCTTCTTTTCCCCAGATTTTGTTTTTCTAATTAATTGATTCAGGCTAAGTTTTTATTCCCATCTTCTGATAGTATTTTATTATTACATTATTACAGCACAAGGTTCAGTTAGCTTTGCAGAATAAATAAATGAAAAATGTGGTAGAAAAAGAGCTACTTTCTTACTTCACAGCCTGTCATTTTTCATTTTTAGTTGAGTGAAGAATTTGAATCAGTACTTAAAGTGGTCTTGAGCAATAGTTCTTGGGGTTTTCAGGAAGTCTTTTTAAAGTTTTTCTCTGGTAATTGGTTGCATTTTCAGGTCAGTACTATTTTTGGAGATCCTTATTACGCCATTTAGCAGTGACCTATGAATCATTCAAGCACAAAAAGCCATCTAACTGAAGGGATGAACCAGTGTTGCGTCTACACATAACAGCCAACAAAACAAGGAACCGCTTTTAAATTGAATATTTGGACAATTTGTTAAAAGCAGCCTGTTACAAAAACATTTTTTCTAATTTCTTTTGTTGAATCTATGAAAAATATTGAATATAACACAGTTTGATAAACATAAAATAATATTTTGCTCCAACAAAGTGATTCCCAAAACACTATTAGCCAAAAACAGCATATCTCAACACGGTGTGTAGTGCTTCCTTAAAAAATTTGAGGAAACTGGGCGAGAGGAGGATGAAAGAAGAAGTAGCAGGAATTTAAAAAGACAAAACAAAAATATCTACAGCAGATAAGCAGTATCTGAAAGTCATGACCTTAAGAAGTAGTAAAAAAAAAAATCCAACAATGACCTGACACAGGACCTGATAGATACAGCTGGTCCTTGGCAGTCCAGTCCAGTTGATCCACCTACTGTTCATTGAAGTCTCCTCAAAAAGGGCAACTGTCAAGAAGCCATTCTTAAGGAAGGGAAACAGAGAGAAAAGGCTGAGGTCTGCCAAATTTTACAACACCTGAGCTGACAATCAGAGTCAACAGGTCTGATCAATTAATTCAAATGTAACAGGTTTGGTTTAAATCATCAACAGGATAGAAGCACAACAGTGTCTACAGCCATCTGTAAAACATGGTGGAGCCCCTGTCATGGTTTGGGGCTGAATTTCAGTCAATGTTGTTGTGGATTTTGCCAAAATGGTTGGAGGGAAAAAAATTGCCATCAAATTTTGATGTACCATACAATACCGTCTGGGAAAATTCTGAATGGCAATGACTTCATTTTTCAGCACAACAATGATCCCAAACCCAGTCATTGCAGTAAAAGCATATCTGAATAGAAAAACACACAGTGCAACACTATCAGTCATGGGCCGGCCTCTTCAGAGCCCAGACCTCAAGTTTATTAAAAGCGTGTGGGATCATCTTGACAGAAACAGGTATTGTGGCTTTGGCATTGTAACTGTGCATCTACTAGATGGACTGAGTTCAGATATAGAATATTATTATAGTCAAAGGTTTAATCCATTTGTCCACCAAGGCCCAGTCATGAACTAGTGACCCAACCAGACTGTTCATGCGGATCACCTTGTGTTACCTGGCACATGCCTTCATATGTTTTATATGGTGTTAAAAGATTAAAAAGGTTTTTGGAGGTGTTTCAGAGGAAGATTTGGTACCATTTAAAAGGCTTGGCATACCTGAAAAAAAAGAAAACCTTTCTTATTTTATTGATAATTAATATTTGCCATCTTAGTACACTCTGCTGGAGCAGCATGCATGCTTCAGGACAAGTCTAACTACATTAAAGGAGCAAAGCACAAAAGACAGAATAATGTTACTTATCAAAGACTATGGGGTTCACCAAACTCTCTATCATTTATATCTGTTACCATCTCATCAGCGTTTTGTGAACAACACGGAGCCAGAGTGTGAAATTTGGTGTAGATGTTTAAATGACTTTCAGACTTTGAGCTCGGCCGATAAAGTGAAGTGAAACGTTCTTTCAGCTGTGCACTAAAGCTGAGATGTCGCTGCATGCTGGGCTGTTATTGTCACCGCAGCATGTTTGCATTAGATAAACATTAACAATATCTGACAAAGGACAGCTGGATACAGAAATCCTCCACATGCATTTCCCCCCGTTTTAAAAGGGAATTACATACAGGCTCAACTTAAAGCCTCTTGCCCCTTGGAGGCTTATTGAACAATAAAAATAAATAAATAATAATAATCCTGTGTTCAGACTCCTATCCTCCACCTGCCCTGGAGTCACTTCTTTTCCTATGTTACCATGGTTACATTACAACCAAATTACACTCAACTTAATGGCAGGTGAAACAGCTCCACTGTGTCTTTAGTGTCTGAGAACAAGAAACAATAATTAGGTGCGTTTATCCTTAAAACAAAACAAATGCTCCAGATGTTTTGTGTTTCGTGCGAACTTCAATCTGCAAGTAAGCTATTTTCACTGCGCTCCACACGGAGTCATAAATTAAAATCAGAGGGGGGTTTTTTGGAGGGGGGGGGGGGGGGTGTTAGGGGGGATGAAGCAGTGCAGGTGAAATTAAAAATCCCAATGCAGCCAAAAAACAGGTACGGACACGCAAAGACCTTTTCTTTTTCTCTTTCCCCTGCAGACGGATTCGTTTGTCATCGATGGCACAAATACCACATTTGTTTTTCACAAAAAACTCGTTTGTCTTCAGCGAATGTGTAGTCCATACAGCTTTTGTATCTGCTCAGTGGGAAAACTAGGAGGAGAGAGACACTCCCAGGGGGATTCAGAGACTTCTACATTCTCACTCAAGGCGCAAGTCATGTACACTAAGGCCAAACCAAACTGCAAATTGTCTCTCCACAAATGTAATGTGGAGAGAGAATGTAATGTAATGACATAATAATAATAATATTATTATTATTATTATTATTATTATTATTATTATTGTTATTATTATTATTATTAATTCTGTAGATTACACTGTCCTCAGAAATATTAAGGGACACGCACACAATGATGCGTGTCTTCTTAAATAGTGTATTTTTGCGGGGGTTCCGCAGTCCAGATGTGCGGTGCGCCTCCACAACACCCCCGCGCAGCGACGTGACCACGCAAAGCCTACCTAGGGAGAAGCGTCAAGTTTGCCGTTCTCTTCCCTGAGTACACCGGAAACCAGCAGATTTCATAATAAAAGATGTGTAAACCGTTTGGTTTTAATCAAGTAAAAGTAAATGTTTGTTCGGTTATCTGCCTGCACGGTTTAACAGATAATGAGATAAAAACACGGTGGCCGGAAGTTGATTTTAGGCTCACATGCCGTCCCTTTCTTGCCTCGGCAGGTTAGTAACGACGGTTTTAGGGTCTTTGAAGCTTTTAACACTAAAAATGGCTGCATTTGATTTAGGTAGTCCCAGATCCCGGTGCGGACGTCATTCCCCACACACTAACATGTTTAATAAGTGTCAGCAGGATCACGCAGCGCTTTATTAGCACACTGGAGAGGCTTCATGGGATCTTGCACATGTGGCCTTCCTGTAATAAGTCACACACTGGCTCCTGTTGTTTTAGTTAGAGTCAGTCCACAGACTGTTTTAGCTGTAGATTATAGGTATCACCTGTGGTCAGTAAATTCAAATATGTGAAGCCCACTTGGCCTGCACGACACTGTAAAAACCTTTTAAAAAAATAAGTTTAAAGACTTTTCATTCAGGATGAAGGAAAAGCAGGTAAACGTTGCCTTTTTTTGGGGGGTATTCTGTTTTTACGCTCTGCGTTGTGTCCGCCTCTCTAACCGGAAGCTGTGCGTCCTCCCTCCGTGTTACTTGACGCTGACCATTGAAGGAAAACGGAGCAGAAGAGCGAAACATGGCGACTTCGAACAATCCGCGGAAATTCAGCGAGAAAATCGCTTTACATAACCAGAAGCAGGCGGAGGAGACGGCGGCGTTTGAAGAAGTGATGAAAGACCTGAGCATAACCCGAGCAGCGAGGGTAACGACACCGTTTGCTGCCTTTTCCTTCCCTCCCTCCTGTCTGCGCTCCGTTTGTTTTCAGCGAGCTGTCAAATAGGCATTTGTAGCGCCGCGGCTGCACGCAGAACAGGTAAACAATAACAAACGACGCTTCCTGCCAGCTGTGGCCGATTTTCTCCTGTCGGTGGACGGCCAGCTGAGCCGACACGATGTGTCGGTCCTCAAATGTAGATGCGTACTGCGGGGACCATCTTTCCTAAAAGTTATTGGCTACAATTTTTGTCCCACGCAAGTGTAAAGCAAAGGGGCGTGCATCCGTGTTTGACAGCGCGCGTCCAGCACCGCGATTTTCCCTTCATCTCGTGGGCTTAGATACGAAGCGATTAACCTAAAGCATATGATATGATCCGTGAACGTAGAGATTGACATTTTAAAAAATGAATTAGAAAATCGTGGTGCATATAGGGATATATGTTAAGGTGTGTTTCTGTGCATATAAACCGCGGTGAACTTGTCTGACGGGTCCTCAGGCCTGTGTGCACTGCAACATGAGTGACATTTACGGCAAAGATGAAGGCCAGCAGATTATGTGGAATTTAAGCCACATACAGCACAGGCCTCCAGAATAAATCCTATGGAGGCAGGGCTTCAGTGGAAACCGCTACTGAGTGGAAATATGATGGACTTAACATCATTGCAAGCATCAGCCACTATCCTATCTAAGCTCTGTTTCTCTGAATCTGTGTGTTTGTGTCTGCTCAGAGGACGATAAAGAGCAACTTAAAGGTCTTTCTAGAATCAGAAAAGCAGAAGTATCATGTAACAGTAGATATCGTGGATGCTGGTTCACAGTCTCACGTCAATGGCAGACTGCAGTGCAAAACTTCTAAACGTGCATTGCTTTAAAAAAAAATTATTAGAAATACGCGCTCACCCGACACTTTGTTAGCTACACCTCACTAGTGATGGGTTGGCCCATTAAGAAGTGCCTTAAATCCTCTGTGTGATTTTTTTTTTTTAACTGCAGTTTCCTGTTCTTAGCTGACAGGACTGGCACCTAGTGTGGTCTTCTGCTGCTGTAGCCTATCTGCTTCAAGATTCAAAGATGTTGTGCATTCAGAGATGCTTCTGCTTCTTCTTCTTCTGCATGCTTTGGTTTTAATGAACTTTTTTTCGGGGATATTGTATCTTCCTATCAGCTAGAACCAGTCGCGCCTTTCTCCACTGACCTTTGACATCAACAAAGCGTTTTCACCCAGAAAACTGCCGCTCACTGGATGTTTTCTCTTTTTCAGACCATTCTCTATGAACCCTAGAGGTGTTTAGAAAATCCCAGTTTCTGAAATACTGAAATACCAGCTCACTTGGTCCTGACAACCATACTACGATCAAAATCTCTTAAATAACCTTTCTTCTCCATTTGGTTTGAACTTAAGCATCTTGACTTGACAGGTCTACATGCATAAATGCACTGAGTTGCTGCATTGTGTCTGGCTGATTAGATATTTGCATAAACAAGCAGTTGAGGAGGTGTATCTTAAAGAAGTTGCCAGTGAGAGCACGCACAAAAATCGCTTGGTATAAACTGAATATATACCAATCAAGTACATTTCATTTGAACAGGTAACTTAAATGTAACATTTTACATTACACTTATGCAACATAGTTACGTGTAACCAAATAACCAAAAATCATCAGTTTGGGAATACATGTTAAGAAAAATGGCCTCCCTATGCTTTACCTTTAAACACGTCCTTATCTGGAAACTAATAGAACAAGTTGCATCAGAGTTATGACTTTATTATTATAGGTCCATATTTGTAGACGATATGTCTCGACAGGTTGGTGGAGGTCTGTGGCCTTATGTTTTTTTTTTTTTATCTAGATTTCATTAAGTATGCAATCAGTCGTTTGTGTGTTTTTGGCTGTCAGTAAAATTATGCAAAAACCTCCAAGCTGACTATAATTAAAACCCAGTGGAGAGGTGGAGTATGAGCAAACCCATTAAACAGAGCGAAGCTGGATCGCTTTCTTCAAAACTGCGAGATGGGGCAGTGAAACTGGTGAAAGGATGCACTTTTCCAGTGATTAATGGAAAGACAAACATTAGGTAGCTCTTGTTTGAGCCAGAGTTAGACATGCTGGAAGGATGCCTCGGGTTTAGAGTTTCACCCTTTCACACTGTTGCCTCCCTTTATGCTCAACTCTCACTCTGATTTTTCTTTTGTGCTTTTCTCCGTACACAGCTTCTTGTGATTAAAGTGACCCAGACTTCATATTCTGTTGTTACAGTATCTAATCCGTTGCATCAGAGACTGCGTTCATGTAGCTAAAGAAGTATACTCTGAGGTTGGAGGCTTATCAAAATACACCACTGATGCAGGCATAGTAATTGTTATTATTAGATTTTCTGCCATGCCAACAGTAAGCAGTGGGCTTGCATGAGACAATTTAATTGACTGGTCATGGGTTCTCTGATTGGACATGGAAAAGGAGGCTGTTTTGAAATAAACACTGGAGTGACAGTTTGGAGGGTTTTCTTCTGAAATGAAGACAGGCACATTCAGTGATACTGAATTATATCTATACTGCTTTGCTTGCACCTTGGCATTCATATAATCTATTCACATTAAATAAAAAAGAAACCGTTAAATTTGACACTAAATTAGCTGTAAACGTTAGAGCTTGCAACAAAATTTGTCACTAAATTAAACAGCTTTTAGTTTCCACCACTTCGATCTTCCTTTCCTTTACTGCTAAAATCCACAAATCTCACTTTTAGCACTTCAAAAAATTTAAGAAAAATCTGCAAACAGTCCTGTAATGTAAATGAAACAATCATGCAACTTAAAAAGAAAATGTTCTAGCAGAACATCATATTCAGCTCTCGTTATTAACAATATCACGGCCTGGTCCTTGGTTTTTAGGCGTGTGGGGTGTTAATAGCTAATTTATTACATCGCTGTAACTGGAGCGTGGACTTAATGCGAGCGAGAAACTCTTTTACTTCTTTTCTAAATTTCCCATAAATGCCTGCTGATTTACCTGATGTTGTTCTTCTTGCAGTTGCAGTTGCAGAAGACCAAATATTTGCAGCTGGGGCAGAACCGTGGGCAGTACTATGGAGGATCCTTGCCAAACGTCAATCAGATTGGAAACAGCACGATCGACGTGCCTTTTCAGGTACAGGATTGCTTATCTTTCCTTTGCCTTTCACATTTACAACTAAAATATACCTGGTGTAGGTCAATTCAATCTGTGGCCTTAACTGCAAAAATATATTGTGTGATATAAATAAATAAATACCCCCATTTTTTCCCAATCTCTATGGGTAAGTAATATCCTGCAGTATTGACTGGTCGCTTTTTTTAGACATCCTGAGGTTCTTTTTCCCTGGACTAAATATTCTTCTACAGGAAGTCACATACTTTGTGTAAGTCACTTATGTAAGCAGTATATGAACAAAAATAATACTTTATTTAGAGGCAGTGTAAGTATCCAAGGCCACAGCCTACATTAGGTTTGTATACGGTTGTAGCATGGCTCGGCGCAGGCTCTGTCCAATAAACACTGTGTACACAGTCCTGCAATAACTTTGAAGTTTATATGTTGCTGCCGCAGCGTAATAAGAACGTTCTTGAAGCCACGTCTGTCACACCAAATTTGAATTGTGTGTTTTATGTGCAGGGAGACAGCTTCATGCTGGGCTTCAGTGCACTCGGCAACAACGTGAACAGAAGCAGAAGTTTTTTTATTGCTTTAAATTGTTTTCAGGAGCAGCTTCAAAGGTGGCAGGAAAGGATTTGTATTAATTGTCGACAGAAACATAAAAGAAATGTCAGTCTTCAGTGAAAGCCTTAAAACTGATATTGCACAATAATGAATGTTAGAAATTGAAGGGAAAAAGGGTCAGGAGGTTGTGTGTAATTTGTTCTGAATAATAGGTTTCATTTTATTTGGGGAAATAAAAAAAGAAAAAATCATTGCGTTCAGTGCTATCTGCAACGCGACTGCTGCGTTGCTTAGTGTGTCAGTCTGTGTATATGAGAAAGAAGAGCTTCTCCATGTTTTATTCTCTCAGCCAGTGCTGGAAACAGTCTCTTGCTTGAAAGGCACTGAAGCTGCACAGCAAGACAGAAAACATCTGTCATGTGGGCTAAAAAGCCCTTGTCCTTGAAATTTCCACGGAATAGCGTCAGACAAATGGAACAAGATACCAACCTTTAAAAAAAAGGAAAATGTAATGCAGTTTCGTAGTTTTAATTTTCTTTGCCAATTAAATGACAACCCTCAAAAAAACAACAAACAAACAAGTTGAAGAACACGCGTAGAACATAATGCACACATTTCAGATTTTCTTTTTCCAGTCTTCCCCCATCCTTTTCACCCCGGACCACTTTACCTTTCATTCCTGTGCTACATGCTCATAGGAAGTGTTTATTCTCTGCTGGCCAAGAGCAGTGTAACTGAGGTAAAGTGCTGACTACCGTGGCTGCCGCAGTGCTTTTTGTAGATTAATGACCTCAAAAACTCTCTTGTTATTGTTACACATTCAGCTCTAATAGTGCAGGCCGGTGAGGAGCTGAAAAGTAATGTTTGCAATTTGCCCAGTTCATTACCCATTTTTTTCCTTGTCTTTATTTGTCAGAATTCAGGGCTCGACATGAACAGGTCGACGCGACACCACGGATTGGTGGAAAGAGTCTACCGCGATCGGAACCGCATCACATCGCCCCACCGGAAACCCCTGTCTGTTGACAAACACGGACGACAGATATCCTTTTATGCTGCCTGTTGGGTGAAGTGTTGTTTAATGTTGGGGCGATCGTGGCTCAAGAGTTGGGAGTTTGCCTTGTAATCGGAAGGTTGCCGGTTCGAGCCCCGGCTTGGACAGTCTCGGTCGTTGTGTCCTTGGGCAAGACACTTCACCCGTTGCCTACTGGTGGTGGTCAGAGGGCCCGGTGGCGCCAGTGTCCGGCAGCCTCGCCTCTGTCAGTGCTCCCCAGGGTGGCTGTGGCTACAATGTAGCTTGCCATCACCAGTGTGTGAATGGGTGGATGACTGGATATGTAAAGCGCTTTGGGGTCCTTAGGGACTAGTAAAGCGCTATATAAATACAGGCCATTTACCATTACCATTTTTATCTGGTTTCTGAGCTTCAGTTTAAATCAGAGTGCTTGGTCAAAACTTCACTCGGTCAAATTTTTCTTTAGGAGCAGTAGAGTGGCATTTCTGCAGATTATTAGGAATTTACACAGATGTTATCCTACCAATGCATGCCCCATGCTACAGTATTTGTTTTGGCCTGTTCATGCTGTTGGAAGCCTGATATACTTAATCATACTGAGAAAAAACAAACAAACATGTTAATATCCTAAAAATGGGTCAGTTTAACCCATTCCTAGGTGCTTACTAGGCATGAATATTTCAGCTTTTTGTGGATTCAAATGAGAAGTAGCTTTGAAATGAAAAACGATAGGGATGTCTCATAAACTGCTGTAGGTGCATGAAGCCTAAAAACAGGTCATTTTAGCCTGTCGCTAGGTGGTTGCGGGGCAACACGATGCCATCATAATGTGTCATGCATAATTTAGCTTTTGCGAATACAAATTAAATGTTACTGTTGTGAAATACAAACGATACAGTGCTTTTATAAGGTGCATAAGTGCAAAAAAAATGGATCGTTTCAAACTGTTGCTGGGTGGTTGCTAGGCAATGCGATGATGCCGCAGTATCTGATATAGATAAGAACCTTCCGGGGCCTAAGATGAACTTGTGTGCACAGGTTTGGTTGCTCATCTTCTAATGCTCTCGGAGGAGTTGGTGGACAAAGAAACCAACGCACAGACAGACAGAGATTTCATGTATTATGATAAATATTCAGTGGGAGGAGTTTGGCTGGGAATAACATGGTGTCAACAGCTGAACATTAGCATCGTGGAGATGTTAATAAACCATAGTCTGCACACACCCACACAGTTCTGAGAACAGGACTAATCACACAGTATAAGTGAAACCACCTGCGGGCTCTCATCATTCTCCAGCAGAAGTCAATGCAAATCTTTAAACTGTATTATTGTTTTTTAAAGCTTAATATATGCATAAAATATACATTTGTGTTTAAATGCTCCTTCGTGGTAGCATTATTGGAAAATACACAGTGCAGAACAAGCAATTATTAACACCTTTTCATTAATAATGCTGTTGTATTCAGCTAGCTTTTGAAACGGAAGTGCTTCTTGATTTCAGATTTTTAGATCTTAATCAAACTCTTTGTGGGCATTTTTGTAAAAGACTTCGGCCTGTAGGTAATGAAAGTGTACCCTGTATTGTAGAAGATCACCAAGCACAGTGCTTTTTTTATTTATTTATTTTTTGAATTCACAGAAGAGAGTACACTGATTCTGCCAAGGCTTTATTCTCCAGCTGTTATTTCTTAACCTGCGATGTCACATTGACAGCTGTCCATATGGCTCAGTATATCTCTCGCCGCCACCTGATACTAGTTGGAGGAGGTAAGACGGTCTCTGATAATGACACAATGTCTCGGCATGGCCTTCTTGCAACTAAATGCATTTTTTTTTCACCTGTCATGAAGAAACGTGTTCAGATAATAACGCAAGACACATTCAGAGTGGAAAGACCCAAGAGGCTAACACTCTGACTGTGAAATCCTTCTGCATTGTCACATATTTAATGACTTTCACAGTTTCTGCCATTGAGAAAAATTATTGAAATGTTTATATTTACACTTAAAACTATTCCAGTGTCCTTATTCTAGTGTTAAACATTTAAAAATAACTGACTGCTGCATGTGATGTTGTTGTCGCGCAGTGCTGTAGTTGCCCACTATGTACTTTTTTGTGCTATTCGGGTAGATTTTGTCTATAGATCGCCTTATGTGAGTTTAAAATTCTTGTGCTGCAGGACAAACTCTGACTCAGCACTGCATCAGTGCACACTAATTCCTGCCCAGCAGGCCTCCTTCACTGGAGGATCACAGGAGCTGCAGCCAAAACGAGGTACACAAGATTTCGAAGATGTTCTCGTCATGTAGTGTAAGAGACATGTTCATTAGTGTGGTGTGTGTCAGCTCACTTCATACAGACACCCTGCATGAAATGAGCTTTTAACTCTGCCTTGAATTAGTCTATATGTGCTTTTTAAATTAGTGTTTTTTTGCATTATCTGCAGAATTCAGTGTTATTTGTGTTTTTGTTTTTTTTTGTGATCCTGTTTAGTTTTTGTGGTATTTTGTTGCTTTCTCCTGATGACTCAGTGGAAGCGCCCTCCAGTGTATGATGAAAGGGTTTGAATGCGGCTTTGAAGGCAAGAGGAGGAAAATTGATTGCTGTGCAGATGGTGCGCATTCAAGTACCATGTGAATTTCGCTCCTAATGGCCATGTGAGGGGAATTATGTCAATTTTAGAAGCACTTTGGTTGAATTTGTATGTATCATCTTGGAGAAGTGCTTGTGCTTTTACCCATTATTTGCATTCAGAATTCTTTTTTCTTTTACTAATGTCACACTTCTTGTCTACTTTCTTTTTTTGTTTTTGTTTTTCCTCTTTTTAAAGGAACCTTTTCTTCCCACTGTCATCAAGTGCTTACTCAAAGGGAATTGCTGGGTACCTTGTCATCATTTTGTACCTTACAATGCAATAGTGCTTGGATATATATAAATTCATGTATATATATGTTGTAACTTGACGCTACATACATTAACGACTGCACTTACTCACTTGATCTGATTAAATGAAGGCAGTTATTATGAGCTTCAACAGGCAGGACATCTGTAGATCCAAGAGATTGAGGAGATTTATTTTTTAATTTCTCCATCTCCATCTCTCGCTCTTGCTCTCCCCAGTCCTCCTACTCACTGTACCGGGGTCTGAAGCAATTAAACAAGAGGTGGATGAAGATGGACAGAAACATAACTGGGACAGCAAAAAAGTAAATCTTCACACAAAATGTTTTTCACTTGAGTATCTCACTGGTCTTCCTGATACACTAGTTGTCTTTTTTTCTCCCACTTTAGAACATTTCAAGATCCAAGCCCTGCAAAGTTCCTGGAATCCAGTGAGTTTTAATGTCTTAGGTTGTCTAAGGATACCTTCCTCTATAGTCTGAGTAACACAATGAAATTATGTTTCAGTGTAAATATTTTTGGGGGGCACGTTGGTCTCACTGTTACGATATAGTGTTTAAATCCAGAAAGGAAGCTTCGGCTAGGTACGTGTGTACACAAATCTGATGAATGGGTGTGAATAAAGCGTAGTTTTGAACTGAAAGCATCTGACTGTAGTTCAACATTTTCATTTTGACTCGCTCAACTGCCAAAGGAATGAGAGTGTGGAGCCAAAAGATTTGCAAAAATACCCTGGGCCAAATGCATGAAGTCCAAATATCTCTGGACTTGTTTGCCTCGGGAGACATTTCCAAGTAATCTGAATAAGCTACTGGTGTTGGCGGTTCTGCTATTTCATCACCGAGTATATCGAGCATGTCATCGCTGGAGAGTTTACGGCACCCATCTGTTTTTCTGCAGCATTTTCCCGTCTCCAGAACAGCAGCTGACCGCTTCGATGAAACCAGCAGCCCACAACACTGGCGGCTCTCTTCCCGATCTGACCAACATCCAGTTCCCTCCTCCGCTGCCCACCCCGCTCGACCACGACGACCCAGCTGCCGCCTCGTTCGGCTCCCAGAGCAGCACGCAGGCTCTGGGTAACACACAAGGTGGTAATAAGCACTCTCTCCTCTGTTCTCTCTGGACATATCTTAAAGTTATGTGCAGGATATGAAGGATCTTGGATTTCAGCATTTGCCACTTGTTTGGTGCCAAGTTGGGTCTTTAAGGAAACTGTTTTCTTGTGCTGGGTAGGAGTGAACACGTCTCAACCCACAGTAGCCATGGAAATCCAGGCCGGGCAGGATAGTGTGATTCCTCTCATCCTGAACGCGGGAGACTCCCACCAGCACCAGAACCTGCAGCTCTCCCCAACAACTCCACCTCTCACTCTCTCCCAGGTACTCAAGAGGAAAGCGTTGTACATTAATAGACATAGAAACAGTGTCATGATTTGTAGGCAGGCTACAAATACTGAAATGAATGCTTTTTGAGGTTTCTGTCATATAAAGTGCCGTGCTCCCAACAGGCAGCCATTAATGCCATGAACCTGGAGCAGCAGCTGTCCCAGTACGCCTTCTTCAGCCAGCAGCCGTCATCCCAGACACACCCAAACCAGCAAGTGAGTTTCTATCCAAAGCCACAGCTCAAAACATAATAAACTTCATCTCATTCATATGTACGAACATCCAGTTTTATATAGTATTATGACCACTTGCCAAAAAAAATCAATGAATGAGTCAACAGCAGTTGTTTAACTCGGACGTGTGGCTCGTTTTGTTTTCATTTACCCGTTTTAAACATCCAGAGGATCGCTGAGCGTTAGTCCATCTGCATATGAAGCAATTCGCTCACTGTCTGCCGCTTTACAGCTGACAGTTGGTCGCCCTGCCCTGTTGTTAGTTACTTCAAACAATCACCTCAGAGTTGAGAGTAGTTTAACTTGCTTTCTGCCCACCGCTAAAGCCAAATCACTGCTAGTCACTTCCTCTTAGAATGTCTATCACCTTAGGTCAGAGTTATTTGAAGCCGAAAAGATAATGGGAAACTTTCAGCAACGTGCTCTCCTACACAACATGCTGCCAGTGCAGATGTTGCATATCGCTGCCCCCTCCCCCTGGCACTGACTCACTTTCTCTCTCACTCCCTCGCTTTTACCCGTGGTTTGTGGACATCTTTTCATTTTCTCCGCAGTTTTGGTTGCATTTCCTCTCCGGTTTTCTCTTTTCTGCCGCAGCCGTTCCTTAAACTCTTCCTTATAAGGAATTATATTTCTTGGGTCCGCTATAGTAGCTGCAGTGGATTCACACTCGAATCGCACTCTCGAACTTGTCATGTCATGTACAACATACAGAGAAGCGTCTGATCATGTTTGTTATTGGTAGTAGTAGAGAATGAGTCATTATCATCTGAAGTTAAGTCTAAATTTTGGAATTGATGAAATAATTTACTTAGTAAAAGTTATTCTGGGTCTTCCAGCCAATCAGAGTCCTGAATTTTCAGTGGCTGTGGTATAGACCTCAGGAAGTTTCACTGGAAATTAGGATCGAGTCCATTCCTTTACAAACCTGTTGCTGTGTTTCAGTTTGTGACGCTGGCGTTGTGGTCTGCTTTCCATTTCATCAGTCTGTCAGCTCCCTAAGCCTCCAATCTCGGGATTATGTTTATTAATGCAAGTACAGCTAATCCCAATCTCCAAGTCTTTCCAACTTCTTCCAATATTTTTGGATTTATGAATGTTTTCATTCTTTTCATTCTAAGAATGTTCATACATTTTATCTCTGTTTATCACATGAACGCTAAATCATTTGAAACTATAGCTTTATGTTAAATGTTACTGAACACGTGTCCTAACAAACTGTAATCATGAAGCCGTTCATGTTTAACTGAAATGAAAATGCATTTTTCCACAGCCCATTAAAAAAAAAAAAAAAAGAATATTACAAAACTTTGATGTTAGCCAGACTTTAATATCTCAGACTTAATGTTTATCTGCAGCTGCTGCTGCTTTTTAATTAGATTGATAGCATCCAGATTGTGAATGAGTGAGTAAGATGAAAAATGAGGGGAAAAATAGATAAACTGCATTTAATGACGATGATGCGTTTTGGCTCTCATGGGAACATTCGACTTACTTTGACTTACTTACGTTTACTCGTCTGTGATTCAGTCACCTCTATATTGTTGAGATGTTTAATGAGATGGAATTAGAGAATAACCACACCAGAGTTATAGGAGCAGCAGTTCATAAATGAATTATTATAACTATATTTTTTTAATAAGGTTCCAAATAAATAATAAAACCTATGATGATTTCAGTTACCAGTTAGTTGGAAGAAAACTTCGCAAACTCTTTGATATTCCTGTCACGTCTGCTTTTATTTCATTTACTTTGATTACTTTTTGAGCAGATCTTCATTTTTGCCACAGTTGACTAAAAATAAAAACGCACCAACAACTGTGCTTTCCATGTCTTTATTCAACATACTGAGTTATTATCAGAGAGGCTGTAAAAAAAAAAAAAGTGAATCCCTGCTAATTGCTTCTCCAAAAGCTGTTTGGATTCAGGTGTTCCAATTATGAAGATGAGACTAGAAGTGTGGGTTGTAGAGGTTGTTCTCAGTAAGAAAGCCATAGAGAGTTTTCTCTTGTGATAACTATGACTCAGTCACAAAAGCTTTCTCGCTGGGTTTTTGCACAAACCTCTTAAAAGCTACAGACACATTTCCAAGAATCTAGGCGTTCATCGGTCCACAATGAAATAAACAGAGGAGATAATGACGTGGGGCTATTGGGATCACAGCAAGTGCGAATACACGCGGTCCTGAAGAAGGTACAAAGAACCCAAGGCCAACTGCAAAACACCTGCGGAGATCTCGCTAACTTGCTAAAATCTTTGTTCGTGTGTCTCAACTCCCAGAACAACAGATGAGACGCAAGTATAACATTTTGACAAAAAATACACAATGATTTACTTAGAGGGGTAAAAGTAAAACCATATCCCTGCTGCCTCGGGGTCTGGGAAAAAAGACATTTCACAGGAGATTGTCAGTGCAGCAGTCCTTGTGCATAGTCAGGTCAGACTCTTCACCTTTAACTAGAAAGTTTATGTGTGTGTTTTTTTTACATTTTGGCATGATCTTTGACAATAAAATTCAACAAAAACATATAAAACTCTAAAATCTAAACTCCTAAAAATGTCACATAAAAGGCAACTTGTAGCCTTTTATGTGATTTTTTTTTTCTTCTTTTGATGTGTTTTCATATCTGCCAAGATGTAATAAAATAAGATGTGAATATAATGCGTGTGTGATAAGCAAGCATTAAAATTATACAGTGGTGCTTAAAGATTAGTTATCTATTTATGAGTCCACTGCTTATTTTCCAGCAGGCGGGTCTGGTCCAGCTGCCGTCCTCGGTGAACTCCTGCTCCCCGTCAGACAACCAGGCGCCCTCGCAAACCAACATGACCATCGACATGAACGCGGTGAGCAGTCTGTGTCTCGCTGATTTGTTGCAACAACAACCCAGTGATGACTGGTTCTCCTTGGCTGGTTCCCAGTTTTCCCAAAGAACTGTTTTCAGATGGTGTTAACGTGTTGGGCTCGGGGTTTCGCGAACACACTGCCACGTCGAAGTAATCAGAACTGATCTCGTAGACGTTCAGCTGTGACGTGAAGTTGTCCAAGAGTGTGTTTTGTAACAGACGTTTTGCTTGGGGGGGGGGAAAAAACGACGTGAAAATAGGACTGTGTGTGACAGTGCAATTGTTCTTTCTTTGTTATTTTAACTATGATACAAAACCATAATTTTGCAGTCCCAGAATTTCTTTGTTTCTCTGCAGAGTTCAAGTCCCCCCCAAAAACCACTAAAGCAGAATGTAAAAAAATGCACAAAGAGATTCGCAAAACATCCGTGAATCTGAAAGCTTCTGTAAGGCGCTGTTTCTCCTTCAGATCTAGGCTCTCGCTGCTTCGCTCTACTGTTGCGATGGGAATGTGTTTGGATTACTGCAGAAATGAAGTGGCCTACATTCTCTTCATCTCCGTAAAAGACTGTGCGGCGTGAGGTCACGGAAAACGCAGAGGAAGCTCGCTGGGATCTGGATCTTAGACTTGTATTCTTGTTATTAAACCGTTAATAAGGAAATGTTTTTATCATTTTACAGTCAAAGTAATGTCAAGGAAAACATGACCTTCTTTCATTTTCAGGCGAGTTCAAACAGGTTTACTCGACGCCACTGACCAGGTCACCGGTTTATAGCTCTATCCACAGACCTTGAACTCCTTTTTATCGCTCTCATCTCATGCTACCATTATTTTGGTAACTTATCTTTTAATAGTTTAGGAGTTTAAAGGTTTGAACGCCTCGTTGACTTGTAAATGATTAAACATTATCAGCCTCATTTGATAAATCTCAATTACTTGATGGCGTATCTGTTGCTTACTTGGAAGGTTTTATAGTACTTTTTTTTTATTTTGTTAGACAGTATAAAAAACATCTGATGATAGGACAGAACAAGAGATAGCAGAGTGGGTTTTCCCTGGTCACTATTTTTAAAATATTCACTTGCTCAGGTTTAATTTCCAGCGATATTCTTACTAATTAATCCCCTGTAGTACTCAGTCTTTCACTTTTCTTTTTTTTTTCTACTACTCCACTGACGTGAGATCTACACATCACTCGTCACATATTGTGATCATACTAATTACATTTCAGCATTAGCTACAAGTATGCACAGGTTCAATATTCCTCTGATCGCCAGTCTCCTGCAAGAAAAACACCACAGACATGGTTAACCAAAGCTCCTTGTTCAATAGGAGAAGAGTTACACACAACGAACGAGGGGGGGAAACAAAACGACGGCCTCCAGTGTGAATAACTCAAATGTATCCTCTTGTATCAGGCCTCGTCCCTTCAACAGTACCGCAGTAGGGTTGGATCCTCTGCCAATCAATCTCCAACCTCTCCCGTCTCCAATCAAGGCTTCTCACCCGGAGGCTCGCCTCAAGTAAGGGCGTATGGACTGAACGAGCTGCTGGCTCGCTTTGTATAAACATCACCGTCCCTTGCATCGTAGTGCTGTGGTTATCTCTGCTGAGTAGGACTCCGTGCAGCTTTTTCTTGTTGATACAGATCTGGGCAAAAAAAAATAAAATAAAAAGCGAGCCCTTCAGCAAGACCCATAACATCAAAACAAGCATTTCCCCCCCTTAAGTTAATTGTATTGTCATTATTTATGCATTTACATATGATTACTTTCTGTGTTTTATAAGCCAAAAAAGAATAATATCTATTAGTATCTAATAAGTAGATAAAACACAGTGCAGCCTCTATTAGTTGACATTTTAACGAGCAATAGCAGGAAATCCTGGGGTTTCTTTGAGTCTGAGTCTACCGACATGCACAGCGGCATCATTAACCTTATAAATCACTGATGTGTTTTCCATGCTTGACATAAGAGGAAGTGAAACCGCGCAGTGAAGGAAATACTCTGGGAGAAAGCTGTCTGTGTGTACTTAAAGTTAATAATATATACATAGAAAATGTGCATTAAAAAGTTCTATTCCTGATCTGAATGATCACATTAAGCATTGACAAACTGTGAACCCTGAGCAGCTCTTGTTTTGCCCAGATCTGACCACCAGTCTCTTTAAGCAGTCTCTTAGTGTCATTGATGTGTTTTGTGATGTAGCCGTGTCCCTGACCTTCCTCCTCCTCTGCTGCTTTTTGTGGTATTTGCATCGCAACTCCACCGTTTCCCTCCCAGTCTTGCTTATTAGACTGTGAAGTGGAGTTTGTTTTGTTCTTTCCCATGTTTGTCAGATCTCTGTGTTTATTGTGGGTTTGCACCAGCATGGGGGGGAATGGGTGAGCATCAAGGGAGGTATTAATCCCCTTCGAAGGATTTTTCAGGAAAAGCTGTGCAAACTGAACCTTGCTTGCAATGTAGTGCATTAAGATAAACTGAACACACCCAAGGTAAACATGGATTAGGGCTGTCAGTGATGTGCGTGAGACTTAGTAAAAGCATGTAAGATTTGCAAAAGGTAGTGCTGATAATCTTTTAATCGCTTATTGCTAAGTGTTCTTTCTTAAATACTGTCTTGAATTACACCTTTAAAAGTGCCATCTAGTAAGCCTTTACTGGTCCAAAGATTGAAGTTATAGTTTCTGACTTTTAAACATGCCCTTGTGTGTTTGAGATGTGGAGAGAGAGAGGAACGTGGCGAGTGACAGAGTTGATTCATGCTGTGTGTGCATTTCTATATGTTTGCTTTCCCAACTCGGGCCTTTCCAGAGCTGAAGTGGCTCACTCGTAGTCCCGAGGTTATCCACGGGCCAAACCACAACCAACAGTCTGTGTTCTCTTGTTAACCTGCTCTGCCCCGTGGGGAGTTGTGCAGCGCACACAGATAATGTGGTTTAGAACTAGGTGGAGCACAGACTGAGAATATGATCCAATTACTTATACATTAAGAGGCCACAATGAAACGGGAGAATTCCTGCTGCTGATTCGATGAGGACATTCAAATGAGGAATTTCAAGAGAATTAGCTTGCGCTGGATGAGTCGGTGGAAGGGAGAATAAAGCCACAGAGGGGATTACATTTTCAGTGATTCCCTTAATTTTAACGCACATTACATCCTGTTTGGTTTGTCTTAATTAAAACGTGGAAGCCAGAAGGCAGGAGAGGAAGCTCCTTTTTCATGTAAGGCTTTCCTTTTGTTGTCCTTACGTAGACGATTTGGGGCGTTTGGCCGGTTTGCATTTCAGTGTATTATGTATACAGAGAGCTGTAAGATATCGGCAGCTGATATTGAAAGATTTTGCCTCGTGTGATTAATTAAGCCATTTATTTATTTATTTTATCATATAATACATTTATTTACATATCTGCAGATTACTACAACTGTTTTTTTCTTTTATTTTTTGCAGGTTTTAAATCGTTTTTGAGCAATTAAAATGAAAAGGTTTGTGCTGCAGTAATGTCACACAAATGTGCAAAACGTTATGGCAGATGCTCAAAGACTTGTGAAGGCCTCCTCATGAAAGAAAATCGGCTATAAGCATTTTATAGAGGCATATAAAAAAATCCTAATTATTCTAAGCCTTTGTATCTGGTTGTCTAGACCCGAGGTGTCAAACATGCAGCCCACTTTGATCGTTAGTGGGTCAGACCAGTGAAACTACATGATAAATGTGTAAAATTCCAGTAAAACATCTGGTAGTTTATTGCCTAGACGGTGCTGTAATTCCGAGATTTTTTTCTTTTTAAAACACAAAAGATAAAATAAATACGCTGATGGTGCATCATTCACATAAAAACACTTAATGTGTTGGCATATGCAAACTGGGTGGGCGTTTGTACATTAAAAACCTCACACATTTCCAGACGTTGTGACATGTTGCAGTGTTCTAGCTGCTTTGACTGTCTCGTTTTGTATATCCCGTGTTTTTTGTTTAATGTATTATGTCTGAAGCCTTGATGCAATACATATATATGCTCATATTGATGGTGCGCACTTGTAATTTTGACCTACATCTATAATAAACCGATCACTGCTTGTTTGTTGTTGCAGCACAACTCCATACTGGGCAGCGTGTTTGCAGACTTCTACGACCAGCAGCTGCCTTCCATTCAAGCCAGTGCGCTCTCACAGCAGGTACAGGCTCTGTCCGTGTCAGATAGAAACCAATCATCTTCGCATGTTTTTCCTGCATTTAGCTTTCTCCTACTTCAGGGACTTGTTGCATTATTTCTTTCTTTTGGGATTGCCAGTTGGAGCAGTTCAACATGATGGAGACCCCCATCAGCTCTGACAGCCTGTACAACCAGAACTCCACCCTCAATTACTCCCAGGCTCTTATGATGGGTTTGACTGGCCACTGCAACCCTCAGGACTCGCAGCAGCTTGGATACAGTAGCCATGGCAACATCCCCAACATCATTCTCACAGGTGCTTCACACGGCTTCTCAAGACATGCAGCGAGTGGCCTGTTAAGGCAGAGACCCAGACTTTAAAGTGTAGAACTGGTAGATCCAAGTGTGGAGGAACGCTTGTGATTCACATTTTCTTGTGGGTCTTGTGACAGTAACTGAACAGAAGAAGCTTCACAATGATTTGGTTAATTACTGGATTTGTATAATGGATGGAAGCAACAGCACTTTGTCATTCAGTCGTTGCATGCTGCCGCAACCCGACGTGTTGTTACATTTCTCACGAGTTGCATCATCAAGGATAAAAAAGGTGGTTGCAGTTATGACGGAAGTTACGACGTAGATTTCCCACAGAAGTCTAAATCGGGCATAAATCACAGGATAAAAAAAATGAAAGTCCAACTTGATTATTTATGGTCTGAGCAGTATGAAAGTAGCGGGTTACCTGTCATTCAATCACTAGAATGTTAGCTCTGACATTGTTAAATGCTGCAGAGACGTATAACACTTATCTGCATGTAGATTCAAAGATAACCATCCTCTTAAGGTTTGCCTTTATTAGTTTTTAAAAAATTAGCCCTCCTAATAATCAGCTTCACTTAGATATGTAATTATGATGCCAAGCTGTCCCCTTAAGTTGTTATCAAATCATAACCCACACTCCTCTGCATTCTTTTGTTTTCATTGAAGTTGTCTCTAATTTTAGCCTTCCTTCTCTTCCTTAGAAACCTCAGTGAGATGAATAGTATTTTTTTTTTCTTGTTGTCTTTCCACAGTGAGTGGAGAGTCTCCACCCAGCCTGCCCAAGGACCTGTCTGGCTCCCTGCCCACAGATGTCAGCTTTGATGTGGACTCTCAGTTCCCGCTGGACGATCTGAAAATCGACCCGCTGACGTTGGATGGCCTGCACATGCTCAATGACCCGGACATGGTCCTCACCGATCCCGCCACCGAGGATGCATTTCGCCTTGACAGGCTGTAACAAAAGTAGCGGGTGTAACAGGTGTGTGAACTCTGCTACCTAAAGCCGAGGGTCTCTGAGGAGAAGGTATCTAGAATCAGGCTGATCAAAGGCCTCATCTGGGCTGAGCATCAATTCCACACGACCCAACACAATCGACTCCCACAAATGAGCTCTTAAAATGTTTCTAAAGACTGCTGCTAGCTTCCCTTTAATGGTTCTCTCACTACCTTTTGTGATGGATCCTGTTGCGATTTAGACGATATACCCGTTTTTTATTCGAGGAAGCTTAATGAAAATTTGGGGGCATAAACAGCCCGGTCTCTAATTCTCCATCAATGACTGACTAAACTATGTCTGTAGAGCAAACCCGTAATAAATCACACTATAGCGATCGCACGGCTGTTAACATAGAGTAGCTTGATGACTCAGAGGAAACACCTGTTGAGCTTAACCTCCCTCTGTCCCAAGCTGTAATGGAAGCCCCGGTGAGGCGATGAGTCACCCTTTTGCAAGCTCATTTATTTTTAGGGAATGGTAAATTTTGATTTTTATCATAGTCAGTGGCGGTCATCAGTTTATGCATGAAATCACAAATCACTGTGCATACTTGTTTTGCCTTAATAGCGTCTACATTTTGGTTTTCATGCAAAGATGACTCTTATGTAGATGAGGAAGAAAGAGGGGAAAAAAAACAAAGAAGCATTTTAGGGATGGAGTAATTTTTTACAGGTGGTTTGGCCTACGTAATCCGCCGTTGTGTCGTCACTACCATATCATTTTTCAACTTCATTTATCGCACCTAAACGGATAAATGAGGAATACGAGCTAGATGTTTACAGGCTTTGTTTTATATTTTACATGTACAGAATGTGATTAGAGTTTGCGTAACGGTATCTATGCAAAACTACAGCGATCGATTTGGGACTGTAAAATGAAACACACACATCGAACCCTTATACGCAGGAAGGCAGCGTGCAGGATTCTTAGAGGACGCACGGCGACCGTGCCATGTTACTTTTGAAACTGTTTCCGTTCTTTCAGACTAGTGAGGTGTAGAGATGGTGGGGGGAAAAGGCACACTGAGCGTGGCACACAGGATTACTCCCAAAGATGTGACCTCAGCGTAGTTGAAATATCTATATATATATATGTATATTTTTCCAGACAATTGAACTGCCTCTATAATAGAACAGAATTGTTGATACAAAGAGAATGTATTTAGGTCACATCTGTACAACCATGTTGTTGCCATCCTGTCATCCTCATTGCCTCTCATAACTAGCCTTTATGTCCTTAAGGACACATATTGTTTCCCCAAAGCGGATATGACATCCTGCTTTAAGTTTTATGTGTTGCTTTGCTCGTTTCCCTGGCACTACAGCGACTCTATGTATCCGTTTTCTCGTAGCGCTCGTGTTGTCCGTGCCCTTTATCAGTTCGTTCCGTATCGCTCTGGTCGCTCTCGTAGTCGTATGCTTTCGTGCTTTAAAAATCCTCTGTGAAATCAGTGCGTGTTTCAGTAGATGGGTCCTTTGAGTTCATTCAGAAACGTGTCTCATTATTGCACTTTATGCATTTATTTAAAACACTGATTTCTCAGAGTGTATATACCAAACCCCCCGTCCCCACCTACCCTCGTGACTGTTATGTGCACTGGACCTGTCTGTCCTGTCTTTGATAAAACTTGCCTTCTTGTAAAAAAAAAAAAAAAAAAGAAGACGAAGAAAAAAGAAAAGACAAATGAAAAAAGCAAATTGAATTATAGTTATTTTTGAAAACTTCTATAAAAAAATCTATTGAAGAGAGCTGAGTTGTTACTCAGTCGGTGAGTATTTTGTTACACTGTTACACATTTTTCTTTCCTACATTTTTTGCACGCAGGTGTGTCTGTCGTGTCTCTGCAGCTCTGACTGCATCATGTCGGAATAAAGAAAACGAAACAATGCTCGAAGACGTTTGTAATAAATTATTAATTAGCAAAAAAAAAAAGAAAAAAAGAAAAACAAACCACGGTTCAAGTTACAAAAATAGTGCATTGGACATTTGCAGTAAGTGTTATTGTAATACTGTGCCAGATGGGATGAGTCAGTCCCTGAAAAGTATTTTGCAGAATTAATATTGCAGTTCAGTGCAGGTAGAATAAAATGTAAAATAGATATAGATTCATTCCCAGGACACTATTCGGCTGTTATGTTCCTGAAACATCGCGTCTGTCGATGTGTGTCGAGGAACCCTGTGCCAGCATATTTATTTTCATGCAACACAAAACTATGATTGAATCTTAAAATTAGATTTTTAAGCTTTTTCCTTTAAAAAACAACAACAAAACTCTAATATTTCAGATGCATCATGTTGGTCAGTGATCCTGCGTTCTAGTTATCACTGTGGGAAAGTGGGGTGGTTGTTTTTCTATTTTAATAATTTTGTGACTGCACGAATCTCCTTAAGTGTTTTCTCTTTATGGCTTGTTTTTTAACAATTTATTTTATTTTATTTTTAAGGGTTAGGTCGGTTTTGTTTGTCTAAGCAAGCGTTTTTTTTTTCCCCCCTTGTTCGCTAAACTCGTCTTTTGTCTCTCTTTGATTCTGCATCGTGTATAGGCTACGTGACTGCTAAGTGAAGCCTAAAAGCATCAGATATGTGGTAATCAGCCTTTCATGCACATGTAGAAGCCGTTGTTTGATACTGTGTTTTATACCGCAATATCCAGTATGCGCTTTTTTTCCCGTGGAACACCCACACAGTTTTGATTATGTCATTGTAAATCTATAGACTAGCTTTGTATATTTCTGTATGGTAGGAACAATGTTTTTCGTGCTTTATGTGATATGATGTCAAAGTAAGAAAATGCACTGAGAAATACTGTGCTGCAATATGTCATTGTGGCTCTATATTCTCTGCTGGACCTCCAGACTTTATAGTGAGCCTGACATCTTTTGTGGGTTCTTTATTTCCATTTGTTTTTTGTTTTGTGTTTTTTTTTTAAACACTTTTTGTGCTCATGTAGATAAGCGCTGACTGATGCGTCGCCTGTTACTGCCACCTTTTTAAGCAGTAACGTTCTGGTATCGCACCAGTGTTTACAGAGACAAGAGTTTACAGCAGAGCAACGTTTGTTTTCCTCTACCTTAAAATGTTTCAGCTGAGTTAAATACTGTATCTGGAAAAACAGACTACATGCATGTAGAACCACTTGCAGTGTAGATTAGCTAAACAATTTTGTGGTTTAAACAGTGAATCAGTAAGGTTGAACAGTTATTTCAATATTATTATTTATTAATTCAGAGTTATCTGATATTTCGTTTGGACCTCGTCCATATGCATTTCAAGGCCCTTGAAGCACTTTTCATTTACTTGAAAAACTTTTATTCTGCAGGAATTCCACTTCCTGTTACATATTAGACTATTTAGATTCTTTTGGTCTTTACTTCAGAGCAGATTTGTCTACAGCACTGTATCTTTTTTCTCCTTCTTTTTAAAGTAAAATCAACAGTTGAACCAAAGGTAAAAAAAAAAAAAAAAAAAGATAGCCATAAGTAAGAGAAAAAATTTAAAACTTTTATAAAACATCCTCTTTTTTTCCTCAAATGATCCCATTATGGTTCAAATTATTTCATATTTACCTACAAAGTCATTGTTTAGGTTGGACACAATTACTGATTTCTACAACATGAATTAAAGGGGCACCTGTTATGCATCTCCTTCCAGTTATATTTGCTCTTAGAATGGGAGACACTAATAATAAACAAGACCACAGTAATTACTTTATCCAAAGCCTGTCCTAAATGCTTAGTTTTTTTCTGCTCTTGGCTCTGTATGATGTCACTGAGAGTGGATAGTCTTAGTATGCTCATCAAAGGCCCCAGTGGGATACGCCTAGAGATTGTTTGGCAATTAAGTCACTATGAAATTGATTTCTAAAACGTGTCTGTGGGTCTTATACTTTATGTCACTCGGGCCACTTGGGTCCCAGTGACGCTACTTTCGTGAAGGCCCTTGCAGACGCCTGCATGCCTGCTTGTTTTTTTTTGTGACTTGTCCAAAGTGAATTTACAATACAATGCACCAACTACTAGGCCTGAACTCCACCCACCTTTCGTTCAAACCTTCTGTATGTTTAAGGGGAAAAAAGCTAAAACAGCCTGTTGCATAAACAAAAGATGTCCTGAGAAGCTGCACCAGGGCCCTCTATAAGATACGTGGGGGTTATTCTGTACTGTGAATCCTGCACGTCTACTCTAGAAGAGTCAGCAGTTGTTTGTTTTTTTAAATTTGGTGCTGGAAATGAGCATAACAGGTCCCCTTTAAAGAAATGACTGCTATATCCTGTCCACTAGATGAGAAATCAATTTTCTGCATGATGCCGAATTTCAAAGTATCTTGACATATTGTATTTTGCTTTAAACTAACCATTTAGTTTCGCCTTTGTTTTATAAATTTGTGGTGAAATCGTATTTTGTAGTGAAAAAAAAAACACTGAGACATAACATGGACACGATGAGAAATAACACGAGTAAGAAAAATCACATACAAATACTGTACAGTCAGACTAATAGTGGCTCTGTGACACAAGCTGTTAAAACACAAACTGAATCAGGAAGATGAAACAGAGTGTAAGGTCACTCAGTGGGTTGCCCACAGCTATGAATCCTGTGAGTGCATTTCGAGGACGGCCCAGTGCTGGTTCAAGACTCACACAATGGCAGCTAAAACGTTCTACAATGTATTTTAAGTTGAGTGAAACTATTCCACACACTGCAAATGCACTATGTTCCTGTTGCCGTGAAGAGGTGCACTATGTTTCTGTAGTGCACTCGCAGCAACAGGAAACATTATGCTCGTATAATATGCAAATCTAGCATTCTGCAGCAGAGCTTGGCAGGTCTGTACTTTTTCTTTTTGAGCTAACCCTTTAAAAGCAACTGGTCCAAACCTTGTTCTTCAAATTGTGCGTTTTCTATTTTAACTGTTAAAATTGGACCAAAATAATCCAAGTTGGCTGTAAATGTGAGCGACGTTATAGATTTGGGGCGGGGCTTTCCATTTAAAATGTACCTGATGTATTTTTCTCGTGTGAAGGCTTCTGTCTTTGTATCTTTGCATTATTATTTGTAAATGAGATGAAAATAAATATATCTGAATAAGCCAAGACACTTGATTTCTCGTATTGTGTTTTTTTCTCATTAGCTTGACTCCAAAAAGTACTAGAAAACAAAGACGTGCAGCAGTAGTTTCATGGTGTTTGCAGCCCCCATAACTGGCATAACTTAGACTTTCTCACCCACTCCAGGACTTCAGTTGCCCTGCCTCTCCCACTCTTTCCGCACCAACAGTTTTAATGAGTTTCTACTTTTTTTTATGTGGGATGGATACTAAAGCTAAGACTGCTGGTGAGAGGACAGTCTTTTCTATGACTTAAATGTGTTCTGGGCTTTGCGTGGATTGGATTATGCTGTGGTTGTCAAGAAATTAGTTTGAGATTAAATGTTTTAATTCTATTTGGTTACAACAGTTAACCCTAAATGTGTCTCTTCTTATTGTTGATTATCCTTAACTAAAACTAAAACTAGATCTGAAATAAAATGTTCATTAAAAATAAAAACTAAATACGGAGGAAATGCCCTTCCTATTTGTTTATTGGTTAAGCTTTGTTATCCTAACTTGCCTACAGTCTACAAGACTGAGTCAACTGCTGTGTAAAAGTGCATTTTTTTTTTAATTATAATACTTATACTGATTCTTGTAAATTTTGCCTCTGGGACATGCCCTTCATATAATATTACTTAAAAATATTAAGACCTACTAAAAACATTTTCAAAATGCCCAAATGCTAAAATGCCTTGTTGGCGTCAAAGGTTAGAGGAGAATGCCCAGACCATCTTCAGGATGAAGACCACTCATTGAAGCCAAAGTATGCAGAAGAGCATATCTGAACACACAGCACATCAAACCTTTAAGCAGATGGGCTACAGCAGCAGAAGATCACACCGGGTGCCACCCCAGCTAAGAACAGGAAACAGAGGCTATGATTCACACAGAATCCCCCAAATTCTATAATAGCATATTGGAAAAATGCTGTCTGGTCTAATATGTCTTGAATTTCTGCTGCGGTGACTGACATCACGGATGTGCTGTTGACAAATCTGCAGCAACTGTGTAATGCTAGTATGTCAATATGGATCAAAATCTCAGAAACCTTGATGAAATATGACAACTCTGAATGTAAGAAGGGGTCACATTTAAAGCAAAGTCATTCTTGCATCATATCTGATGGCCCCATCAATCTAGCACAGCCCGTCCTGCTTTGCTCCTGTGGACAGGGACAGGCTGTGCTCTTTGACGTATGCTTTGTTGTTTTAGAAACTGCAGGACTCCATCTACTGGTGAAATGCTGTAATATAGAAGGATCGATTTTAGACATGAGTAACTACTGTACTTCGTTGCGATAAACACACACATATGTTTCTTTTATTCGAATGCCTGACAGAATGTGTGCAGCTTTGGCAACAGAGTGCGTAACTAAACAAAACAAAGCAAACGTTTAGACACTTTAAAAAATAATACTAAGTGGTTGTGGTTAAATCTGTCTTGGAGAAGATAACGTGGGGGAGCTTTGGTATTTTTGGGATGTGGCTAGCTGGCTTCTGACAGTGGCGAACAATTTTGAACACAGCACGAAACTGTTGGAAAACCATTAGATTTTGCGCTACAAATCACTTTTATAAAACTATCAGTATTTGTTATTTAGGGGTCAAAGGCAGTGCGTAATTCGTTTACATACTACATGATCTGCTGTACAATGTTTACTGTGTAACCACAAGTAGATGGAGTCCTGCGGTGGTGCACATCCCTGAGTGTATCAGGTATGTTTACTTGAGGACGTGCAGACGTCAAAGCGCACACAACGTATCCCGGCATGCAGCAGGAGGCCGTGGAGCGATCCTGCAGCTGGTAGTGAGTTGCGAGAGCGCCGAGGAGGCAGCAGCAAACGGGCAACATAGCTCACACGTTTCCCTACTCCATGTGAGATAAGCCGAGCCGTTACCTTACAGGCGACAGAAAATATGCTGTACGGACGCCTGACGTGTTCCCGAAGCGGCTTTTGAGTCATCATTGTCACCCGGTTTTCATTTTGGAGGATTCCTCCCTCCATCCTCCGGATCGCACCGAACAGGCAATGACAACGGTCTCAGCAACCCCGCAGCAGATGAGGGAACGGCTGCTGCAGGCCATCGACAGTCAGAGCAATGTGAGTGCGCTAAAGCGAGCAGGCTATCTAGCTTAAGTTACCTTGTTTCCCTGCACTCTGGGGCAACTCGACTTGAGAATTCGCCCGACAACTCTTATTTAATTATATTCCTGTGCCCAAACTTCTTATTGTATATTTTAAGTTGGAATTAGAGATGGGGGTACTTGAGTTGACAGCTTGAAAGCTAATTTAGCTACCAGCGTTACCCTGGACAGACCATAATCTGGCGTGTAGCATGCTAGCGGCTAACTTAGCCACAGCGGGTTTTGCGTATACGTTAAAAAGAAAACTATTTGCTTAATTTCCTTCCAAATTCATTTTCCATTCTGAATTTATTTTCACCTCGTACTTGTTTTTCACCCTAAACTGTTTCATCTTAATAAAAATCTCGTGTTACTAAGCCATGGACGGGAGCTAGCAAACTCTTAGCTCCAGCGGCTAAAGCTACGTTTTTTGAAACAGTCCACCCTTCCTTCTCAGCTGAAATGCTAGCCGCGGCTAAATCGGCTAGCACAGGCAAATTCACAGACACTTGAGCTCCGCTTGACTTTGTCAACAAGATAAGAAACTCGCGTAAAGTTAATTAATTTGTGCTCTCCGTTTTGGTCTATATGCTACCCTATTGTTATAATGATTACAAAGGAGAAGGTTTTGTGAGTTGACACTTCCATCTTTACTTTGCAACGTCGTTTTGTTGCTCTTGAAGCAGACAGACAAGCTAATGCCCCCCTCCCTCCCCTTGCTAACTTCTAAGCTAACTTGCCCCTCAAACACGTTGCAGGCACGATTCAATTCCCTTGAATTTGTCTAATTTCTGGGGAGTTTCCACGATCAGCATTAGTGCAGGGCTCTTGGCTAATCACTGAATTGTCACCAGCATTGGCCTTTCTAGAATATTATAAATGTGATTGTAATTCTCATTAACAGCTTCTTTTGTTGTTACTTAAGTAAGCAGTAATTTTTGGGTAATATACACTTTGTGTGACCGTGATGTTTTAGAAGCTCTATATATCGTCCTTGCAGATATGCAATATGGTGGTCGTACTGGAAGTAATTGCCTGCCTTGAAAAGTATCCTATCACCAAAGAAGCACTTGAGGTAAGACAGTCGACTGAACTTAGCTGCTGCTTTATACCAAACTGTTTAACTGAATAGTGTTTCTAATCCTAGTGCTTGTTTTTTAACGTAGGAAACTCGACTAGGAAAGTTGATCAATGATGTGAGGAAGAAGACGAAGGATGAAGACCTGGCTAAACGAGCTAAGAAACTCTTGAGGAACTGGCAAAAGCTGATTGAACCTGGGCCAGCTGTGGCTGCAAGTGTTCCTGGCTCTACCAATGGCAGTTCTCATCCCTGCAGAACCGATGCCTCTCCTTCTGACATTTCTGTGCCAGGGAAAGGTGTCCCTGAGGTCAAAATCAGAAATGACGTTCACAACACGTACTCACCAAAAGCTGAGAAATCAAGCAGCCGCAAGCGGCGGGCAGAGCACAGAGACAGTGGAGTGTACTTGCAAGAAAAAATCTCCAAAATGTCCCCATATGATAACTCTGTTTCAACGCCACCCACCAATGGGATTGCAGGCAGTCCGGATGCCCTCCCTGACCAGGAGGTTGTCCCGTCTCCTGACAGATCTCGAGTTGAGCACCTTGATAATGATAAAATGAACAGAATTCCTGTTAATGCTGTCAAGCCTCGCCCCAGCTCTCCCGGGGTGGCCAAACTACCCAGCACTTCCTCTTTGATTAAAGTTGCTGTGATGCAGCAACAGGCCAGATTGGATGAAGGAGGCGGGGGCTATTATCAAGCCAGAAGTCCTCGTGGTCTCACTACCAGCCCAAGGAGTACGAAGCAAGATACAATGACCAAGCGCTCTTCAGCATATGCACCAAAAGGAACGCCGGTCCCAAGCCCTTCCTCCAGGGACTCTCCCTTATCTTTTTCCCACACTGTGTCGTCCCCGGCCTCATCTTATGCTGACAAGCTGCCACATTCTTCTAATAGGTCTTCAATGCACTGGGCCAGCAGTTCAGAAGCCTCCTCTCTTTGCCCGTCACAAGACATATCTGCAACACTGGAATCCCCATCAGTCTCCCCCTCACCTTCTCTCTCCCAGCAGAACTCAGAACCACACAGACAGATTTCTGAGGGAGCTATGGTTGTGTCTGATGACGCAGATGGGCTAACCGTACCAAATTCGGAACATAAAAGGAGGAAGTACAGGTCTAGAGATTACTCTGTCAACTTAGATGGCCAGAAAATGGAGGACACCACTAAACCCGTTCGGTTAAAAGAACGCAGATTAACGTTTGACCCGGTCACAGGTCAGATTAAACCTCTGGTGCATAAAGAACCTTCTCAAACAGATGAAGCACCCACTCCTGACCTCGCTGAGTCTAGGCAGAGAACTGAAAGCACTGTACAACAGTGCGCTGCCACCGCCACAGTCCCAGGTCCTAGCCCTAACCCCTTCCACCACACAAACTGGAAGGAGCTGTCTAGAAATGAAATCATCCAGTCCTACTTGAACCTTCAGAGCAATGTCCTTAACTCCTCGGGGGTTCAGGCCCCTAGTGCACACTTTTTCATGTCGGAATATCTGAAAAGGGAAGAACAGGAAATTAAGGAGTCGCGGAAGATGCACGTTCTCCAAACGGACAATTTGACAGGGGATTTACCGGGCGTGAGCCGGGACGTGACAGATGAGGACTTGGACAGGATACACACACAGCACTGGCAGGGGGTGAATGGCGTTTGTGACACCAAGGGCACCTGGTACGATTGGACAGATTGCATATCACTGGACCCTCACGGGGATGAAAGCAAATTGAACATCCTGCCATACGTTTGCCTAGACTGAAGGGGTACGGGAAGGTTGCAGTACTTTTCCACTCCTTTCCTCATCTCACCACAGAGACGAGATACTTTGTGATTTAATTTTTTTTTTTTTTTTTTTTTTGTTCACTGTGAGTTTGGCAAAAATCAGGCCTGCCAAACTCCACTCCCCCACGCCTCTTCCTCTTTCTGTGATAATCTATTAAGATTTTGGTATAAAAGAAGTGTAAAGATTAAAAGACTAGTTGAGTTTGTAATATCAAGGGCTGTTTCTGTTTTATTTTTCAAACTGAAAGCCACAGGAATGAGGCCCGTATTGCAGAGTACTGCTGCTAACCATAAAGGCAAAAAAAGAAGACAGAATTATCCCAGATCACCCAAATAGGTGTAACAATGTGAGGTTTTTCTTTTTTTGAATATTATGAATTGTACCCCTCTTTGAGGCACACTGGGATGATGCTGTTTCTTTTTTTTTAATCTGTTTAGTTTCTAACAAGAAGTTTTGAACTAGGGTTAAACCTGAGGGAAGGCTGGGGTTTAGCTGTCCTGCACAGACCACCATGTTGGTGCCCAGAAAGATGTTAATAAGAGTTCATCTAGCACAGTTAGAGCCGAATATGTCCAGGGTTTGAAGTTACTGGAACATATTTGGCAGTTACAAGAAGCTTTATGTGAGATATAAAAGAGTAAATTATAAACTTCTTATCATATATACATCTATTTATTTTTGACCAGTTCATTTACGGGATGTTCATCAAAACAAATGTTAAAAAAAGGACGATAACAACAACTATAGATTCTTTTTGCTTTCTCTTCTGTTTGCATCACTGTGCTCTCAGCTGAATCTTAAATGTTAAAGGAAGCCCATGTGCTGTCCTTTCTTTAAGATTGGCCGGTGCGGATTTGTTTTGTTGTTTTGGTTATTTACATTCCAGACTCCACCCTCCAACCAATTTCCGCTCTCTCTGTCTCATCAGCTCGGCTCCTAAAAGGTTCCAGGTCATGAAGATTCTTCTGGAGATGTAACCGTTTTAAAGTAGTGTGGTGCTAATGCAAAAAGGAAAAAAAATAGTGCAGTCAAATGTTTCCATCCATTAATTCTCTCCGAAATATTAAAGAATGTCCCAGCTGCTGGTGTTGTTCAATGACAAAAGCAAGGACATGTTTGAATGCTGGAACTTTTTCTGTTTCTTTAGATATCGTTTGCCTTCTGAAATTCCTTGCTAATATATTTTTTTTTTCTGAGTTTATACCGCCTTAGTGAATGTACAGAATTGAGACCTCTTATGCACTTGTACATAAGTTGACGACTTGTTGGTCATTTTCTTTACTGATTCATTCATTCGAGTGTGAACTGACTGATTCTCCCACAATGTGCCCATGGATTAATACGAATTTCAGACACATTTACGGCTCTCGAAGCTGCTTTTTCCAGGCTTTAGAAATCATTTAAGTTGCAGAATGAGGGTGGCACTTCTTTTGCTCCCGTTCAAAACAGTGATTCAAACATTTAAGAGAGAAACACAGAGCGAGCTGTGCGCATCCAATGTTCTTGGCGTTTTCCATGTGACAGTACTTCAGTTCGACTCCCTTTTTAGTCGCTACCACCATTCTCACATGATTTAAATGAAGATTGGCTTCTGTGCAGCCTCTCTGTCCATTCATTCTTTTTGGTCATCCATTCCTACCTACCAATGTGCCTTGGTTTAAAAACAAAACAGTGAATCTGGATTTGCTTCCGCCTAAAACACGCCTGCCTGGAGCTGGATTTGTACGTAAGAATCCCAAATCCCCACGATCAATCTGACGCTGGTATATGCACCGTTTTCTGTTACTTTTTCTACGCGCTGATCTAGTGAGGGGGTGAAGCTGCAGACAACGAGAAACTGCACGTCGTCATCAACAACACCACTGGCAATAATGGAAAAGTGCTACAACTGGTTGAAAAGAATCTGTTTTTTTCTGGAGTTTTGATGGGGCATCTTTATTTGTTCAGTGTTTAACATCTCTCAGTTGTTTGAAAAATAAAAAGATCTCAATCTTGGCTGCCGTCAGGTCTTTTATGGTTTAAGTAGTTAATCTAAACTGTGCCTTTTGTTTGAAGGTGGACTTTTAATTGGTGCATTTACACATGTCGTCCATGTGGGGGTGCACATTGTCCATGTGTGTTCTTTGTCTGCACCAGAGATGTAAAATGATGAGAGTAATATCGGTTCAAATTCATCAATAATTCTTATGATTTTACTGGGCCCACGCTACAAAAGGTCCTCTGTTATTAAACAGTACATTTTACTAGTCTAAAAGTATAATCCCACCCTTTTAAACTGGCCATATGTGTAGTAAAGCAACAGTTTTTCGGCACCTACTGGTTGTAATTCTGATTGCCTTTGGGTTGCAACATGTTCAATAGGCTAAAGAATGTTTTGCCTACGTCACTCCTCCTATGACTCAGTCAGCTGATGTAATCACATAAGACAGCAGGATGAGTAAGTGCCCTCTGGTGCGTTTACCCTCACACTGAATCAGCCTGCCGCACACCTGTATGACGGTATCATCTGTTACATGTACAAAGAAATCCAGCTGTATTTATGACCAGGAGGATGCTCAGACACTGATGAGATACACCTGGGCTTAGATCACTGATATTTTATGGGGCTTTCTTCTGCTCAGGTTAAAACAGGATAGTTTCAGCTTGGATTTGAGAACAATTTTGCATTAAATGTTGTAGAGTTATAGCCATTTTTAAACCCTCTCCCCAAATTTCTCAGCTTCAAAATTAATTGGTCAAATAAATGATTTTAAATATCAGGATAGTTTTTAATATGTGGGTGAAACTAGTTTGCAGGGGATGACTGTCTGAAGTCTAGAAGCCCTGGATATCACCAAATCTTATGTTTCCTCCCCAGAGATGTTCATTACTGCCTTTAATCCAACCGCCTTCAGTTGTAGCTTGTTTGTGGGTCTCTGCATTCAGTTTTGTGCTACCTGAAAGCACGCACTGTTGAACATTGAAGACTATCCTATTTCCTCGGCTTATCTGTTTGCACTGTAAAGTGCTGCCTAAACAGTTTTGCAACTGAGACTGTAGCCCTGTACATTTCACCCTGCTACTGCTATCAACAGTCAAATCATCAGTACACACTAGTAACCCACTTCCATTGGCACACATATTTGCCCGTGCGCTAACCCTGCCTCCACCGTGTTTAACACATGGTGTACTTTGGATCATGGGCTGTTCTTTCTTTCTCCAAACTTCATCCATAATAAAAGGTGAATCCAAACAACGGTGAAGGCTTTTTTTGGGGAAAAGTCTTCCCTGTTCTTGAGTATAACCAGGCGTTTGCACCCTGTGCATTCACATTACTTGGACAATGACACACCTACTTCCTCAAGAGTGTTTTCACGTGTCTAAATGTTGTAGTGGGTTTTTTTTTAACCATGGAAATAATTATCTTATCATGCACTTTAGATGTCTCCTGGGGTCTTTCTGACAATGAATTCCTTCTTTTTAAGGACTGTTTATTTGGCCACTCCTAAAGTCTCTGCTATCTCTGACTGGTTTGTTGGGTTTTTCAGGCGTGCAAAATGAAAGATCAACACTTGAAATCAACTCCAGATCTTTTATCTGTTCAATTTGCTGTGAAATGACGAGAAAAAAAAGGCCTGGCCTGAAAGTTTTCAGTCAAACGTCCAATTACGTTTGAGCCTCTGAAAATGGGAACTATATAAAATATAATGGACTGAAAGAAACGTGTCTCATCAAACATCTAAATAAATGATCCAAGTGACCAACTGAGGATTGGATGGTTCTCACTTGGATTCGAATGTTAAAAAAATTCCAAAGTATTTAATCTGTCATTGTAGTTCACAGGCTACATACGACACAATTTCAATGAAAACCTTTATGACTTTATAACTTATAGATCTTCATCTTCGATCGAATATGCGTTCTAAAAATGAATCAAACATCTGTTTACAGCACAAATTATTAGGAGGCACATCTTAAAAATATTTGTACTTTCAACAATATCTCTGTTTTTTCCACATTCAGTCTACTGTCATTGCAAGCACGTTAATATTTATGGATCCTAGTGGAAAGGAGTTTTTAGGAATGAAACTTTCTTTTATAATCCACCAGCAGTGGTGCATATTATTGAAATATTTCAGGTATTAATTATTTAACTGCAGTTTTTACAAGAGTAAAGCTTTGGTGGATTAATTTGGGTCCCTGGGTCGCATATTCATACTCATAAATCAATGCTCTCTTCCACAGTGTGTCATTTGTCCTGTCTCCCTGCCCTCACCGTTGCAGCAGTTGGCTGCCCCTCTCTGAGCCTTGTTCTGCTGGAGCTTTCTTCCTGTTAAAAGGGAGTTTTTCCTTCCCACTTGCTGAAAGGAAGTAGTTTGATACTGGATGGATAGTCGGGAAAGATGGGAGAATAACGTCAGTGGGATTGTCCCCAGTCAGTGGGACAGATTTCAAAACTTAAAAAAAAAACAACAGTCAAAACCCCCCATACTTTTACAATATTTAATACAGTATATGTTGGACAAACTTTTCAAGGGGATGTCAAAGACATCAGCTGAAGAAGAAAGAAAGATGTATCCGATGAGTGCAGGTAGTAACACTGATGGGCTCCAGCATGTGTCCATGTCGGGAGGAACCGTCGGTGTCTCATGGAGTCATACTAATCTGATGTACCACTGTCATAAAGCAGCCTATTGTACAGTAAAATACGTTTTCTCTCTTACATGAGCTTCTCTTAAAGCTCATCTATTTCCCAGAAAGACTCAGAGGAGTTTCTGTTCTGCTCTGTGGGTATTTTTGTCGAAATAAGATAAAGAAAGAACCCCCTGACCTGTCCAGCTGACTGCCAGCTTAAATCATATTATGCGCCACTAATACATTGTCTTAGATACGTCTTACATAGCATCCTGGACTTTCACACATGCTGACATGCCAGGAGAAGTTTTGTTATCTGAAAACCTCACACCACCGACATTACGTCAGCCCAGTAGCTCATTCCCAAATAACTTTTTTCTCCCCCCTGACCGTGACTCAAAAAAGTGCGACAATTTGTCTCGTCCTCTCTCCACGTCTGGTATGCAGGGTGGGACCAGAGGTTCACTCCCACTATTCAGGAATTTGGGAAGTTTCCTTCCATATAAGGAGTTTTTGATATAAATCGCGACTTAAGGAAGAGCAGTGGAAAGGTGGAGCTTGGGATCGATTAACGAAGCGTGGAACGAAGAGTATACAGGACTATCAAGAGAAGTCCCCTCTCTCGCTTTGTTGCTTAAATATTTTTTTACTGAGTAGTGCAGTAGTGCGTTTTGAATGGAGGCCTAAAATACATTTAAACTCATGACAGGCATTGCTTAATTATTTATATATGTGCTCTTTATCTAATGGGTCGTTTTTACATATCAGTTGAAAGCTTTCATGCAGTTGGCACTGTCACGTCATAGCAAGATGATCCTGCGTTCAAATACAGTCTGAGGCCTTTTTGTGTGGAGCTTCCTTTTCTTTGTGGGTTTTCTTTGGGTACTCTAGCTTCAACCCATGCCACATATCAGTGTCCTGTTCCGGTTGTACCCTGCCTCTCACCCCACGACAGTCATGACAGACTTCAGTCCCCACGACCTTCAACTGGATGAGTGTAACAAAATCGATAGATGTTTCTGTTATAAGGATTGTTTATCTTAAGAGCATTACAAGAAACTTAAAAAAATACAAATTTATAATAAATACAATAATTATAACAGCCACATAACAGTTTCTAAGTGTAGGATACATGCTTATAAAATGTCTATTTACATAGAAAAAAAATCTGATATGCATACAAGGTGACCAAGATTTAAAAAAAAAAAGACTGCACTGGTTTCAGGGAAAAAAAAAGAAGAAGGTGGTGTTTTTCGGGTATGAGATACAGTAAAATAAATAAAAAGTGAACTGAAACAATGCTGTAAACTCGCAAAACTAAAGTTTAAAAAAAGTATACAGGAAATATCTTCAGTTTCAATCTTTGTCAGCCTGGCCAAATTTGTTGGCATAACCAGCTTGAAGAGTATTTGGTGCATATGTTTACTGAGATTTGGACATGTACCTGACTTTGAGTAAAGGGTTTTATTATTATATTTATTCCAAATATCACATGTGAAAACAGCAGCCATGATAGAAACTAAAACTAACAGCACAGCTAATGAAAAATGAAACTGAAACCTGATCGTGTTTAGAGAATCTGAGCTAGACTAAAATATGTAAAGCCACTTTGCAAGATAAGAACAACGAAATGAAACTGGAAATCCAAAGTTAACCTCCCATATTTAATGTATTTAGTTACCTGGTTCATGCTTTCAGTGAATTATATTCTCCAGTGCAAATACACACAAAATGCTAAAATCCTAAAAGTCTTTCTTGTGCCAAAAAGTGATTGTCTGCCAAAAAACTGATTTCCAGTGTTTCTGTGTATTTTTTATGTGTAATATCTTTACGTATGTTCGTAAATAGACTTCGGTGAACAGGGGATACAAAGGGGTTACATAAAGAATTAAAACATTATCTGTTTTTTAAGTATCTTTACAACTTGTACTTACATTATAACCAATCCGGTCCTTTATCCCCACTTAAAATATTTTTACAGAACTATTGTAATATTTGCTGCCATTTCTGCTGTCCTGTTGGGCAACTTACTCTTACAAAATAAATTTTTAATGTTAATGAGATTTTTTTTACTGCATAAATAAAGGTTATATAAAAGTCGCTGCCAAAAACTGATTGCGGCTTGTATCTTGCTACACGAATGTTGTTTGTGGCTCAAGATGACTTTATGTCATCCATAAGGGATGCATTTGACATATGTTTAACATATTATAGCCCAACAAGTTACTTATAGCACTTTAAATATGAGCAATCGCTTTTTGGCAAATACCGGAAATCAGTTTTTGGCAGACAATCACTTTTTGGCACAACACCGGCTAACCCAGACAGATGCAGATACAAACAACAAAACACATAAAATAAAAACAAGATAAACAAAAAATACGACTGTATTACGTAACCAAGAGCACATGAAACTGATCTCCTTCTTCACCTGTATGAAATTGTGCTAAATATTCAATAATCACTCTTTTCAGCTAGTTTGCAATTAAAAAACAAAACAAACAAAAAACACCTAGAAACTTCGGAGGGTCATTTCCGGGACGGACCGTTCAGGGGTGAACTATCTTGATTCGTGAATCAAGACTCTTTGACAGAAACCGTGGGAGCGCTCTAATTGGCGCCCGTAAAAGAGAAAGGAAGTATTTAGTTCAGTCCGAGGTTTCATTGGAAGACAAACTCGAAGATATTTTAGCGCAGTTTTTATCTTCAAGTCGGAGTCTCTTTCTTTTATTATTGTTTGCCACTCTCAAAGGAAAAATCTCAACACTTTGAAAATGTCTTCCTTTAACAAAGGTCCGGCTTATGGGTTATCCGCAGAAGTGAAAAACAAGGTAGGTGGCCATACTTTTCTCTCCCATATAAAGTTAAGTCGCATTGAACTTTTCTTGCCTTCTTCATTGCGCTTCTCTCTTAACGCGAGAATCACCTGGCCTCCATTTTAATATGGCGCTCAGGTTAAAAGGTAATCAGCGGGGGTAAAAAGGGAGTTTGAATAAAAAGATTTAAAACTATATTTTATACATATATAAGTCGGAAAATGAATAATTAAACTCTGGTCGAGTGTGAATAGTTTGCAAAGAAATAAGTTGTGGTCTAGTTAGACACCTTGGACCTCCTTAGTCCCTCTGCTCGTGCAGGAGACTTAACTTAAAATCGCACCATGGGCGTTGTCCGTCTTGGCAAACAAGCATGTCGTTGTGGCAAAAAAAAAAAAAAAAAAAGTTACCCCCGTTTCCAGCATTTTCCGCCGCCCGTGCAGCTCTCTGCCCTGCGTTGTGACCCGCATTAGTAGATAATGTAATTGACCTGTTAGCCCTCGGATTGGATGCCACTGTTCTCATTGCTTCTGTGTTCTCGTGGTTTCTGCAAGAATAGTTTCCCCACTTCCCCTCATGCGGTAAGGTGTAGCGCTGCTCTTCGTGCTTTAACTTTGCTCTCCACACCGTGCCAGATCAGTGCAGGGACAAAGCCTCTCTCCTCCTCAGCCACTCACTCTGTGAAAAATCAAGGTGTCGACTGACACCCCCCCGCAAGTTCTGGGTAATGTGTAACTATTGATTGGGACCTTCGTGAGGAAAGCAGCTTGTTTATTTGGTCACAGCCGCATCGAGTTAAAACCTCAGAGGTGACAAGCCCGATCACGTTGGCACATCACTTTTCGCCAACTTTCCTCCCCCCTTTTTTTTTTTTTTTTTTTTAAAGTACTTTGAATGTGACTTACTGTCCATTTCGTTGTTATTGGGAAGCAGACTGCTTTTTTTTTTCTCACACAAGTGTTACAGCTGATCTGTCCTTAGCCTTCTGTTCATTCTCTTGACACCCGCATATAAGGGCACTTTAACTTACCTCCACCTCATCCCCCTCCCCTTCTGCATTCTTTGGATGTTCCCTTGTGTGGGGCGAGGGAGAAAGAGAGGGTCGTATCCCCTCCCCAGATCTCCACAGAACAACATGTGGCTGACTTAAAGAAAGCATGCAGATTTCCTCTGTCCATTACCACAGGCGTCCTTGAAGGAGGAGAGAGAGAGGGGGGTCTACTAAAGAGAGAGGTATTTCCTGCCGTCAGTGACGTAGCTCACCCTTAAAATGTGAGGCATTGAAGGCTTTTATATTCCACCTACCCCCCCCCCCCCCCCCTTACAAACTGATAAACACAGACAGTCTTTGCTTGTAAGAGTAATCCCCAAACTCACTGATACACTGCAATAACTGTTTTATTTATTTATTCATCTCAGTGCACATCCATTCATCGGCTCGGCACACAGACACAATCCGGCGCCCTTCTCGCTTCATTCAGCTCCCTTTATCCCAGCGCTGCGGGCTGAATTCCTCGCGTTCAGCTTGTCGCTGGAAATTACATCTGTGTCGGATTCCTTGCGGGCAATTAAAACGGCCAGTGTTGTCTTTTAATATGCGGATAACTGGATGAAGGGAATTTAATTAGAAGACAGGCATTCCTGAAGAGCGCAGCCAGCTGTGAGCTGTGTGCGGCCTGCTTCTATGTAAATAGTAGGTTACTTTTGCGGTTTAGTTTCCCATTGCCTTCGGGGACAAGGAAAAATTGTTGGCTGGTTGTGAGTTTGCACGCAGAACTTTTTTTTTTTTTTTTTTTTTTTTCCTTCTTCTTCTTCTTCTCTTTCACTGGAGGAGGAGAAAAGCTGACCTGTTTAACTCTTAGGTCACTTTTCTCCATTTGTCCGCCTTTCAGATTCAGCTCATGAAACTGCTGTTTGTTTACGTGACCCCGATTCTCCTCCTGAATGGCCTCTTTCTCATGCTCTGCATCCGTCGGTAAAGCTTTTAAATCAGAGTAACGCCTCAACCGTGACGCCGTCAGCAGACCACGTTAAGCCCCTTAAAAACTGACGCGCCCTGTTCTTTCTACAGCAGCTCCCTTCCTGTGCCTCTGGTGACTTTGTTACAGTTTACCAAACAGGATATCTGTGTGTGTTTCTGTGGGGGGGGGTGTATGTGTGTGTCGGGTCACAGTGGAGTCACCATTTATGAGAATGAAATCTGACCAACTCTGTCTGTAGGAGTCGGTCAAAGTGAAAATGTGGGGATGACCATGAAGCCTGGCCTCATGCAGTCACAATAAACCTTTTAAAACGAACAACAACTAAAACTGAAATCTTCGTGGTGTGTGTTTTGGTTATCATCACCTCGGTCCTTGGTGTTTGCGCGGCTCAGTTATCAGCAGCTGGAGAAAAATAGAATTCTTATATCTTAAGAGTGTTGAAGTGGGAGGTCATTGAGGACAGGGCGAGCTATTCCACTGCTGACAAAAGAAGCTGGTGTGACTGCATCTACTGTTCTTCAAAAGAGCCACCCACTTGGTTGCAGAACACACATGTGACCTCTGACCTTTGTTACCAACTAGATTGCACAGAAGTACGACCCTCAGAAGGAAGAGGAGCTCAGGATCTGGATCGAAGACATCACCGGCAGTTCCATCGGCCCCGACTTCCAGAAAGGCCTGAAAAACGGAGTCCTCCTGTGCGAGTAAGCAGAGCCTACATCAAAGTTCTGTCACGCTAAACCACCAGGGCCTCGATCATCTGTTTTTAATATGCACACAGATCTGGAAAGCTCACTTTCTTTCTTTCTTCCCCGTTCTTTCTCTACTTTGCAGACTTATTAACAGGCTGCAGCCAGGCTCTGTGAGAAAGATCAACCAGTCAGCACTGAACTGGCACCAGGTGAGTTTGTCTTATTTTAGCTAATTGAGGGCGCGGCAGACTTGTGAGCAGGAGCACTTCATTGACGCTAGAAGTGCAGCAAGCAGTTAGACTTGCCTCTTCCCTGCATTGTGCTGAGGATGTCAGTGCACTGAATCACACTCATGGCTATACTTGGACATTAGCAGTGTTGCTTCTGCTTTTATCTGAAACTGGTTTCTTAATAGTTAGTGCTTATAAAAATATTTGACTGCAACTTGTTAATGAGAGGATGCAGGCAGAGAAATAATCGCCCGGCTTCAGCTTAAAACCTGTCGCTCTTGTTTACTTTGGTGCGGCTTTAGCTGGAGAACCTGACAAACTTCATCAAAGCTCTCACAGTGTACGGCTTGAAGCCCCATGATATCTTCGAGGCCAATGATCTGTTTGAGAATGGCAACATGACGCAGGTCCAGACGACTCTGCTCGCCCTCGCCAGCATGGTGAGTCTCTAAAAACGTCGCATCACAAACGGTAGTGGTAGTTTTTTGTGGGGAATGATCGCAGTTTAATGAGAACTCTTCTACACCGCCTTTTCTCTCAGGCCAAGACCAAGGGCTGCCAGTCGCGGGTTGACATTGGCGTGAAGTATGCGGACAAGCAGCAGAGGATGTTTGACGATGAGAAGATGAAGGCTGGACAGTGTGTCATTGGCCTACAGGTACAGTTTTCAGTGTCAGTAATATCACAGGACTGATGCTCGCAGAGTGAAACTCGGGGCCAGGGCTTTAAAGGAAATGCAGACAAGGGACTAAACTTGATTCTTTTTTTTTCTTTTTTTTCTTCTGAAATATAAAGATCAAAAAATTAGAAATAAGAATTTTTATTTTATTTATTTATTTTTTTTAAATGATCTGATCATTCTGGCTGCGTTTTGACAGGTGGGCTACGTGCTCGCAAAGCTGAACTCACTGCTGCAAGTGGCGAAACTGTTGTGAAAGAAGGCTTTGTCATGATGATCTCATGTTGAGTAGCGTTCTTCTGTGCGAGAGCTGCACATTGTCACTGATGCTTCAAACCTCCCTACTTTTCTTTCCTTCCCCCTCCATTACCTGGAAGGGTATCAAGTAAACACAAGCACTTCTCAAGCAATGAAGAAATGCCTCGACTGTAATTTGAGAGCGGTGCAAATATGAGGAACAGCTTAGTCAAAACTTTTTAAAACACGTTTGGTTAGTGTTGCACCAGTATCAACAGTCCCACACTTGCTCAAAACAATAAAATGTGAGAAATGCAGTGATGTTGTGCAACAGTTTACACCAAAACTCTTTATTGATCTTGTATGACTGTTGATCATTTATATACAACAAGTGATTGTTCTATTTTTCAGATGGGGACCAATAAGTGTGCCAGTCAGGCAGGTATGAGTGCATATGGCACCAGGAGACATTTATATGATCCCAAGGCTCCAGTCCAGTCCCCCATGGACAACACCACCATCAGTCTGCAGATGGGTACAAACAAAGGGGCGAGTCAGGTATGCATTCTTAAAGGACTGCAGCAGAAATAAGCTTCGGGACACTGGTTATGGCTTGTCCTTGGCGTTCTTTGCCTGCTGTAAACTACGGTCATGTTTGGTCTTGTAGAAAGCTGTAAACTCCTGTATTATCTAAAAGGCAAAGCTCAGTCTCTGTCTGAGCAAAGTCTTTTGTTATATTTTTGCCATAACAAATTACAACACAGACTAAGGAAAGAATTTGAACACATCAGCAGAATACTAGATTAAGGATAGCTTGACATCAACGTATATTCTCAGTTTATAAAAATGGTCATTTTGTTACAGTGAGTACATTAATGACATTATGGCTCTGTGTTTGTTGAAACCATGGGAGCTGCTGTTAGTGGAAATAAATGGTTGCCGGGTAGCATTTGATTTCCCCAACAGATCCTCTGTGTTGCTGATCTTTTCTAGATGAATGACATGTATTCTTTAACCCAGTGGCCAAATGTCTGGGGCCAGTCTCGTGTTTGCCAAGCAGGAGGAGAGGAAGGGGGGGGGATGCTGGGGAGAATTCCACAAAATCTGACAGTTTTCCTTTTCCTGTCTCCACTTCAGGCTGGGATGACGGCTCCAGGAACGAGGCGTGCCATTTACGACCAGAAGCTGGGCACAGAGAAGTGTGACAACAGCACCATGTCTCTACAGATGGGATACAGAGACGGGGCTAACCAGAGCGGGCAGAACTTTGGCTTGGGACGGCAGATCTACGATGCCAAGTACTGTCCCAAAGCCACTGAGATTCCAGGTGATGAAAATGGAGCTGGTGTCGCCCGTGACTACATCCCAGATTACCAAGACGAGGGCTACCAAGGCTACCAGGAAGAGGAGCAGGTGTACCAAGATGATGGAACAGATTATTAAAAGATTGGAGGGAGCTGAGGAAGGAAAAGCGTGATTGTGTAAGGCTGGCAAGTTCTGCGAGACAGAAAGGTGGTTTATCTTTTATATCATTAGGATGTTGCACTTTTTTTTTTCTTCCTTTTTTTTGTAGGCCGTATCCTCTTAGTATTGTACGAAAATGTCTTCTTACCCCTGTTTGTACAAAACCATCTACACATATCATCATGAGCTGTATTTCTGTAATTTCTTTATATATTTGAAGTGACCACAAAAGCCAATCACTTGGCTTGGCTAGATATCCCAGGGATTTCTGTCCATGTGCCAAAGTTTTGTTTTGGTTTATTTTTTTTGTTGGGGTTTTTTTTTTTTTTTTTTTTTTTTTTTTTTTGTCCTCCTGTGGCTTTGCTAACACATTAGTTTCATTGAGGGATCCCAAGATTTTCTTTAAGGGCAACATAAACTAAAAGTGAAACCTTAGGGATTTTTTTTTTCTTTCTTTCTTTTTTTTTTTTTTTTTTTTGTGTGTTAACAATAAATGGTTATGAGAAAATGCATCTTTCCATGAAATCACCAGTGCTTATGTTCCTGTAATAGCTGTATCATCTGTGTTTTAAAAGGAAAAAAAAAAATCCTGTGAATGAGAATGTAAACTTATTTCGTGTTAGTTGTTACTTCAGTATCTTCTTCATCCTGTCAGTATTGACATGCGGTAATCGTCCGTTTTGGTTATTCTGGCAGATGAGGGAACAAAATGGATTTGTTAGAACAAACCAGTCTTCTTTAAATTCTGCTATTTCTCTCACTTCTTTATTTCACTCTTTTAACAGAGGAAATATTTCCTTTGTTTGCATAACCAATCTGACTGGAGAGAGGCTTGTTTTCTTTGGACAGTGGAGGAGTGGATAAAATGATACTCAAGTGAAGTTTTGAACATTCCAATCAAGAATACTGGATTCTTCTTTGTTTTTCAGTGAACAATGTTTCAGTGGCTCATTAGATATTGGTTGATATGCAAACCAATCATATATTTGATCATGTAAGATTATTATTTATACATGTTTGTGGTTTTTTTTTTTTTTTTTTTTTTTTTTTTTTGAATGGAGGCTGTTTTGTACCTTGACATTGAATAAAATTTGGTATTGGACTATGCTGCTTTTTTTTTTTTTTTTTTGTGTGTGTGTGTGTGTGTGTGTGTGTGTGTGTGTGTGTGTGTTTTTGAATTAAGACAGACTCGACGGCCGCTCTATGTATAATGGCTCATTTATCCAAATATCTAATCGGCCAATCGCATGGTAGCAACTTTCAATGTGGTATGGTTGGTGGTGCCAGACAGGCTGATCGGAGTATTTTAGAAACTGCTGATCTGCAGGGATTTTCCCACACAACCATCTCTGGGTCTGAAAGAGAAAATAACCAGTGTGCAGCACTTTTTCTTTGCAAGGTTATTGTTAAATAAAACTTGATGTGAAAATGAAATTTAAATGGATATGTTATTTTGTGAACGTGGAAAACAAATACAGAAGAAGCATCCTTAGTATTTGTTAATTAATTTTATTACAACTTACCTGATCTTTATTTAGACTTTGGATATTTACACGACTGAGTCATGTCTTTATTAAAACACCTACACTGATTCTTCAAAATCTTGCCTCTGGCATATGCCCTTCATACAATAACAATTCAAAAGATTAAAACACTGAAACTGATAAATGTAAAAATACACTCTGAAAAATAAACCTGAAATTAAAAAAATAAAATAAAATAAAAAATCCAACACCACAAACTGGTCCTCTGGGCCTTTGTGATGTCAGAGTTCAAAGAATGCTTTGAATAAGAAGGAAACAGTGACTCTAATTAACCACTCATTAACCAAAGTATACAGAAGAGCATCTCTTAATGCAGAACCTGTCAAAGCTTGAAGCAGATGGGCTACAGGAGCAAAAGACAGCACAGGGCGACACCACAATGTACATGAATATTGTAGCCGACCATGCCCATCCCTTTTAAAATTCTAACAGCTGCTTTCAGCAGGATAATGGACCATGTCATAAAGCATAAATCACCTCAAACTGGTTTTGTGAACATGACAATGAGTTTTCTGTACTCAGATGACCTCCACAGTAACCAGATCTCAATCTGGCATCATGTCAATAAGGGCTAAAATGTCTATATTGGTGTAGCATATGAATTGTCCAGTGAGTGCGTGCTGGTGTCAGTTCAGTCAAATGAAACGTGTATTTAAATGCTGTTTGAATTTGGCTTTACAAATTTACTATCTGCAAAAGCATAACTGATTTTATATTGACCTTGTAGGTGTGTGTGTGTGTGTGTGTGTCTGTGTGCATGTGTCATGGAAAACTGTGAGACACCTACTGTCATATTAACAGCTGTAAGTTTGGGTTTCAAATGCTCTGGCAAGTGTTTGTTTTGTCAGCAGTGCAGCAGAGCTCCAAATGAAGGCTGAGTTCAACAATCAGTGTGGTTTGCCCTTTCAGTAGTTGTCTAACTAGAAAGACATTCAGAGGTCGTAGATGTCTGCCAAAGCCCGTGTACTATTTCACAGTTTTAAGGAAAGTGATCTGTACAAAATTGAGCGGTGTCTTCCTCTGAAAACACTCTCACCAAGCTTCATTAAATTTGGCTAGATAGATTCTGGGCTATGTTGGAGATAATAGATTGTTCATAAAGATGTAACTGTGAACAAAACACTCCCATCTCTCTCTCTATATATATATCTATCTATATATCTATCTATCTATATATATTTAAAATAAAAATAAAAACAGAATAAAACAATAAAACCACAATTGATTTGGTGCTATAATTTTTCAATACTTATTCACTATGAAATCCATACAGGGTGTGAACTTGGGCGTGTTATTTAGACTGACACATATTTTGAATTTGTGCCATAGCATTTATGTGTAACCAAGAAACAATGTATACATCCGTCACAGGTAAATCCAGGCAAGCTAAAAAGGACAATTGAAGATAGAACAAACCAGGCAGAGATGACGTAATATAAGATGGGAAGGGTCATGAATAACATTGCAATAAGTAACCAAGTCCCAGTATAACAAATAAAATAAGTTACATATTGCTATATATCCGTAGTCTGTTAACTAGTTTTATATAAACCTGGACAGTTAGAAACTGTACACGTATGGTCAGAAATTGACATCAACAAATAATTCTGACTGAATATTTGATCATTCAATTTTCAATAGGATCAAGGCCCGGGGCTTTGGGGAGGTGAATTCTAGAAGCTGAATGTTGGTCTGCTTTAGCCATTTGAAAACCAGTTTTAATATGTTCTTGGGATCATTGTCTTGTTGGATGACCCAGCTGTGTCCAAGTGTTAACTGTCTAGCTGTTGATACAAAGTCAAGTTGAAGCACTTGTATACACAAGGTGAAACCAGGCAAGCCAAAAAGGACACTTGAAGATACAACAAATTGGTTGTTTATTGTAGTTTGCGGGTTGTTCCTGATCATCCCAACCAATTTTCTCTCATCTGAGGGTGATAATTTGGGTCCTCTTCCAGACCTTGGCAAAGTGGTGATACATCTGAATAACGTGTACTGATGTAAATTTATTTGAACTGATGATCTTGGACTCTTGACTCTTAAAAGCCACAAATTACCATGATATTCATGCCCATAACCCCCAGTGTGTTTAAACTACTGACTGCAACTGTGTATGTTTAGTCCCGGGGTTTCCGACCTAGACCTATGTAGTCATGAGATAAACGTGAGGAGTTTTAGTTATTTAAATGAATGGTCTCATAAGATTTGAGGCCAATTGGGACACTGCATGAACTGAAAATACTTCATCCGACTTAAAGAATTTCGGAACACTTTTACTGCCTTTCTGCGAAGATCTGTCTGCTCACTACTTTCCTGTAATGTTTTTGTTTGTGTAACTCCTCCTAAAAAGCAGAACTAACCCTGCCATATCTGTGGTAACACAGACAGTAATGAAAACAGGACACGTTGGTTGAAATCTGACACTGGACACAAACTGCAGTAACTCTGCAGCTGCGCCACCTGCTGTTCACAGAGGAGATCAACGCCCGGAAAACATCACCGGATGTTTGCCAGAAATCGCGCGATATCTGGCCTTGCGAGACTTCTGGCCGTTCTTTTCCCCCGGAACATCAGGCAAGATGGTAGGTGTTTGTTCCGTCTCGCAGCTAGTCAGACTACAATCTGTATGCATCGGGGCTCTAAAGTTGCTGATTTGAACAGCTGACTGTGTCATCGAGTAGTTCCACAGTTTTTATTACCATCCAGTAGAAAATCGTTGCTCCAAATGAAAGATTAAACTGTGTTTACAGCCTCCGTACTAGCCGGAGCTATGGCTAAGCTAACCCGGTGGTAGAGCGTTACTCGTAGCAGTAGCTGAAATAAAATAGTCATTATAATATTACTGTAGTTGGTTGTGCATGGGTTATTAAACCGACCTGTAGACGTTTAATGGTGAAAATGAGTGACGCCTGTTAAATTCTGAAGCATCAGTGTAAAATGCTAAGCTACGTACTCACCGGGGTGATCCCGTTTCTTCCAGGCGGATACCGAGATCAAGAAGAAGCGTACCTTCAGGAAGTTCACATACAGAGGTGTGGACCTGGACCAGCTTCTGGACATGTCCTAGTAAGTGACACAACTGATACGGTCACTGGTGATGTCATTCAGTCAACTAGAGTTACTGTACTACTACTGCACATCCTGACATAACGTAATTTGTTGTCACAGTAAGACACTCACAGAGGGGTTTAAGTGATAATACTGACTCACTGAAAATCAAATAAAATTGTCCAATTTTTAAGATGATTTATTCAACTCTGATGCTTGCAGGTCAAAACTGAATAAAGAGGCTTGAGACTGGACACTGAAACTAGAATTTACTTGTCTAATATTGGCAGCCATTTTTTTTTTTTTTTTTTTTAACCTTTATGTGTCTGACAGCATTGAATAGTTTGTGTATGGACACGTGATTTCTTCTCTTACTTGCATCTGGGAATTGGAGGCGTGAAACTTGATTTAAATTGTTTTCCTCTGTGTCCTGCCTCTAGTGAGCAGCTGATGCAGCTGTACTGCGCCCGCCAGAGGAGGAGGCTGAACCGTGGCCTGCGTCGCAAGCAGCAGACTCTCCTTAAGCGCCTGCGCAAGGCAAAGAAGGAGGCTCCTCCCATGGAGAAACCAGAGGTGGTGAAGACCCACCTGAGGGACATGATCATCCTGCCTGAGATGGTTGGGTCTATGGTTGGAGTGTACAATGGCAAGACTTTCAACCAGGTTGAAATCAAGGTGAGATGTCAGTCTGGTAATTGGCACAGTTTGAAAAGCTGGGGTGGCTTTATTTCTGCCATTGAACTAAATCAGCGCACCCATCCAATAAAATGGATCATATAGGCCATTATCATTTATTTTGGGGGAAAAACAAAGGCCCCAAACAAAAGTGTGCATTGGTCCAGCAGGTATAACTGACCAATAAATTGACCTTTTGCCCATTTACAAACTCATTCAGTTTTCACTCATTGCCCTCTAAAAATAGACTTTCAGCTCAAGTGGCTCACGGAGCGTTTTTATCAAATGTAACTAAAATATAATGTGGAACTGTAGCTACATCTGACCATGGTTGTCAAAGTGATTCAACATGACTGATAATTAGTACACTGGGAAAATACAGATACACTAAATTGAAAGAAAATATGGGACGTCTTAGTTGGTTAAAAAAAATCTAAGGGGTCTTTATCAGTTTTCCAAGAATGTATTTCCTATAAACTAGTTTTCCTGAAGTCACCGCTTTACATTGAGTACACTGTGATGCATAATCTACTGCAGTATTGGACATAATTTTAAACCTGCCATATTGTCCAGTTAAATTTAAAAAAAAAAAAAATTACATCAATTTTTAAGTTGACAGTAAAATATGCTATGAGCCAAATCACCCATTGTGATTGATTATGAATGCAGGATGATGCATAATAATCAGGTGTTGTAAAACCCCTTAAGTATGCCAGCTTCAATGTGCACAGATCCTGCATGCCTCCAAGCTTCCCTATTTTGGTAGTGACCAAGTCAGTGTGTTATTTTGTGTTTCCAAAGTGTACAGGTTTACACTGACAAGCAAAGGTTCCTGTGTTGATCCAGGGAGTAGGCCCACATCTCTTTGGGGTTGTCAGGAAGGGCATCCACCTTTTAAAGAAGGTGACAGCCAAAAGTAGTTTGAATCATACATTACGTTAGTAAATCTTGCATATCCTGTATAAAAGAATTCCTACTGTATTGTATTTTTCAAATCCACAACCCTGTTTGTACACATCAAATTACACTTTGCTCAAGCTGTTGAGGAGAAGCCGTTTTGTTTAAACGTCAGTAAATTTGTTCTGATCTCTGTCACATAAAATTCTATTGCTCCGTACTTAACATGTTGTTTGTCCCCTCTCTACAGCCTGAGATGTGTGGTCACTACTTGGGAGAGTTCTCCATCACCTACAAGCCAGTGAAGCACGGTCGCCCTGGTATTGGAGCCACACACTCTTCTCGTTTCATCCCTCTGAAGTAGAATGGCTGTATTATTTGTATAAATAAAAAATTGGGTGCTCCACACAACATGATTGTGTTGATTTTCTTTTACATTATGGGTCAAAATGAAAATTGAATGCATATTTTAAAGATGGCATGGTGACAGAAACCTCATGAATGCAAGACTCAAAGATAAGGTGCTTTTGTTTGAATTTTGATTTATGCTGAAATGATCTAAGTCCCTGAAATGTAACATTTCTTTACAAAACAAAAGATGCTATGTACATCAAAATTATTGGTGACTTGCTAATTAGAGGCTTTCAGCCTTTTTGACATGGTCTCTGCTTCATCTTGAAGCTTTAAACATCAGGCATCAGCGCCTAACCTGGGAAGCTGTTCATGCTCAAATAAGGTGAGCAGTTGTAATACTGACCACAAAGTTCCTGCCGCCGCTGAAACCAGAGCAGCAACAGCGGTGCGGCTGAAAAAAGCACCGGGTTTGTACTCCACCAGTACGAATGTTCCGCCTCTTGAATCTTAGAGCCAGCTGCAATTTGAGTGTGGCCATTCTGGGCCATGGATACAAGCTCTAGCGGTCTCAAAACTGTTTATTGACATCGAGCTAATAAGGTTTGTAAGCCGGGTAAAGAAACAGTGGCCGAATTGGTGAGTGTTGGTTTAAATTTTAACTTCTTTCACAGAGCCTGTTTTTATAGAAAACCAGACACCGCTAGCTTGTGGCAACCTAGCTTCCAGCCCGGTTAACGGCAGCTAGCTTGTTAGCTTCAGAGCGAGAATGACAGAGGGGAACAGTCCTGTCAAAAGGCAGCGAAGGCAAACACGATTTAATAACTGTCTTTTGCTGCCTGTTTTTAAAATCTTTGGGGTTTTGTTGTTCACCTCATGATGTAAGTAACATCGGCTGAGTTTGAAATGTTCGCTCAAATAAATTTGCCGGTGTTTTTTCCCGGCGTGAGTGAGTAGTTGCAAATCAAGAACAAAGATCTATTGTAGGCAAGCTAACCTTAACTGTTACCATCAGCGGCACCGGTATTATTATTATTATTATTATTATTTTACCATTTCACTCTACTAATTTCCCATCCTTAATATTAAGCCTTTAAACGCTGTCAGGTATCTACCTGACTCAAATGGGCTCTTTCCGTATATTATTTTACAACTGGCACATAGGTCCCTGTAATTTTAACGTGTTTAGTAAGATCGAGGCCACGTTAAGTTAAATTTTAATTGCTAATAGGAGGATTACAAGGACTAGACATACGGTAATAACGTTACAGATGTTCTTCATCCAAGCGAAGATTTACGGTATGGCTATTATACATTCGTACATGACGATTAACAAATTATTGTTGAATTCGCTATTTAGGGCCATCTATACGAATTCTGTGGTACATGCTGGTTGGTGTTTTGATTGCGAGTTTGTTAAACACAGATGTAAGTGGCCTCACCATAATATTAGATTAGTCAACTATAATTACCAAAGGAGTAGCATCAGAAAAGCATCTCGGTTGTTTAGACAGTATCCCCCCACACAGGTGTTTGCGTCATATAATCTCTCACTAAACAGAGATTATAAAGGCAGAAATGTGGGCTATACTATAAATCCTGTATTTCACCTGAAGCTGAGTTGTAGATGTGGCAGCTGCTTTTGTGCTATCATAGACTTGCATATAAAAATCGTTCAGGGGATTTCACATCTTTAGTGGACACTGCAGTATGCAAGTATCCTTTGAAGTCTTAATAAAGGATACATTTTCCCCTCTGTTTGGGGCCCACTTTCTGTATTTGTGTTATGCACTGTGGCTCAATCTAATGGGACAAGAACAGCCTGGTGCAGACAGATTTCTTGACTGTGTCTAGCTTTTGTTATAAAGAATTGATGACCCAAATTCCAAATTTGCTAACTAATTTTATTTACAATTTTTTAACATTACATCTGTACTTCTTCTATTGGTTACAGATCTGACGTCAAACGTGTTAACCAGTGAATGCATAGAGTCAAGAAGGTCAGACTTTGTGACAATAAAGACGGTATCTGGACAAGGTACAGTGTTCATGTAGTCTCTCTGCCTTGGTTAAAAAAAACGGATGAATAATATTTAAACCAGTTCCAATAAATGAATGGCCTTGTGTAGGTGTGCCTTGGTTTCTGCACCACTTATCAGTTCTTTGTAATGTCAACGTGCAGCTGTGTGACTGTGAGCATGACGGCTGTGGACGGCCTTTCGGATAATGCAGAGGTGGTGGAAATGGAGGATGTGCCATCTCAGTTCTTTGTGGAGAAACACTCTTGGGAGGGCCTGCGAGATATTATCCACTGTAGCAGGAAGTACTCAGGCATGATTGCCAACAAGGCTCCCCATGACTTCCAGTTTGTGCAGAAAAATGATGAAAATGGACCCCACTCCCACCGGCTCTACTACCTCGGTAAGCCGCACAAAAATGCCCAGTATCAGCTTGTAATTGGTCATTTCTGTCTTTTTCTCAACTGTACTCCTTTCAGTTGACCTCAGTCATGCTTTTCTGCTCAAGGCAGCAGAGGATGATTGCCTCATAATACTAAAACAGTCACGGTGAAATGCCTGTTGTTTCTTGTTGACACTGCCTTTGTTGCTTTTCTTTGCGCTTACCAGGAATGCCTTATGGAAGCAGAGAGAACTCATTACTCTACTCAGAAATCCCCAAGAAGATTCGGAAAGAGGCCCTCTTAGTGTTGTCATGGAAACAGATGCTGGATCACTTTCAGGTGAATTCCCCATCTCTCCTCTCTCCTCTCTGTTTGTGCCACAACCAAACTACCCAGTATGTTGTTATTGAAGTCCAAAATACTATCCAACCACTATGAAGGGATGATGGGGCAGATGAAGGTGGTTTAATCATGTGTTTCTCATTTATTATGTTACATATAAATATATCAATTCATTAAAATCCTGAATCGATTTTTTTAATATAAATTTATTTTGCCCGAAAAGCCAGAATCTCAGGTTAAACCTCACAAAATTTCAACAACCACCAAACAGCTAAATCAGTAAATGTGAGCAGGTACACGGATTCTGCACAAAGACGTAAACACAAAGCGCGGACCCGCCGACGCATCAGAATCAGTGAGATGTTGCCTTTCTCACCCGACGGCACGGACACTGTTGGGGCTGAAAGCCGACAGCTCGCTGATTCTGATGCTTCGGCGGGTCCGCGCTTTGTGTTTACGTATTTTTTGCACTAGATTCTGAGCTGCAGGTTTTATCTCTCTTCAACCAAAATTCACTGAACCAGCAGCAAAAGAAGCAGCATATTACGCTTCACATTTGATAAACATCGTCACGGATTCCTTCTTACTTTTGCTGCTTTGCTTCCACCACGATAAAATCACACTTCATGCACAGCTCTCTCTCTCTCTCTCTCTCTCTCTCTCTCTCTCTCTCTCTCTCTCTCTCTCTCTCTCTCTCTCTCTCTCTCTCTCTCTCTCTCTCTGTATACTTCAAGAACAGTTTCCCGTCTAAAAATCTGTTTTCTTTATTATTCGCTTGCGCACAATTATACCGTTGTTTACAGCGCTGTCGGCTGCTGTGTTTTTTTCCTTTTACTTACTTCTGTAAAGAAAGCCTCATTTCTGCCGTTCAATAGGCTACTGAACAAATTTAAACTTTTTAAAATTATGCAAAATTGCAAAACGCTTAGCTGTGTCTCTAATAAAACCTCTGTAACTTTCCTCTGCTTCACTTCAGCAGCATCAGGTGTTGTTCATATGTTGATTAATGGTTTTTCCTTCGTTTTTGATCTACTGCAGAATATTTGTATAAAATCCCAGGCCAGGAAAATCACCTTCATGTTTTTCTGTGTTTTATCATCAGCTACTTTGACACAAAGGCATCTGCTGTGATGCTTACACCTTTGATAAAGTCTCGCAAGTGTCAGCTTTCTTTTTATAGATAAATAAATATGGAAATGTACTGATGCATGATCTGAATTATAATATTTTTTACTGTCTGAGGCAAAATTTCCCCCATTCGAATTGATTCGAATCGATTCGGGACCTTGTGAATTGGAATCAAATCGATTCTAGAAATCAGTGACGATACCCAGCCCTAAATTTTTACATATATGTACCGTTGCATATGCACAGGTTTACACAGCAAACCTCTAAAAATCCCTTTGGTAAATTCAAATCTTATCCACATGTTTTCCTGTTGTTGCTCTAAGGCTACGCCGCACCAGGGGGCATATTCTCGAGAGGAGGAGTTGCTGAGAGAGCGTAAACGTTTGGGAGCATTTGGTATTACATCCTATGACTACCATTCCCAGACTGGACTGTTCCTCTTCCAGGCTAGTAATAGCCTATTCTACTGTCAAGACGGTGGCAACAATGGTTTCATCGTGAGTACAGCTGCTCAATTTTTTGCAATTCTTAGATTCTCTTGATTAAAGAATGGATCAGTACAGCTGTGTAAAGACACTGTTATGTTAAATACATTACTTTGGCTCATAAACCTTTAAATACTGTGTATCCGTTCAATTAGAGGGATACAGTACCAAGGAATACCTGCAAGGTAGAGATGATCTCTATCTGTGAGTCTCCTGTCAGACTTTCTTCCAGACACACAGTCAGTGAATAGTGTTATTACATAGAATAATGTTATAAGTTATTACATTTCATGTGTTTGTGTGATTAATGGCTAGAGCAGGAATGTTAGACTGACTTTGCGTTGTGGGCCACTTTGTTCTTAAGTGGGCCGTGAAACTGAAACTCCCCTTTCTGTCAGTGTAAAGAAGTGTAACTGCACATTGAATCCCTCCGACATCTTAATATAAGTAATTTCCACAGTACAGCTCAGTTTTTACCCATCAGCTCTAAAAGGCTGATGGGGGTAATGCTATCACCCTGCCTGGTGGACAGACAGGCAAGCAATGGAACACCTGAGTTTGTGAATGCAATAACTCAAAAACAAGGTGACATAGGAGTTTCAAATTGGTGTATCGACTACAAATCTTGGGAGAGTTAACATGTTTTAGATGTCTATCAATAGTAAAAGCTGTAAAACTCGGTTTGGGCCTTGGATTAAGATTCATTTAGATTGTTTGTCAGAGGTGCACTTCAGGTCTTTCTCCCCCTGTGCTTGTGCCTTTTATAATTTTAATGCAGCTTTTTAACCTGCTTGAAGTAACAGGGATTTCCTTAGACCCTTGTACATTACACTGTATTTAAAGAGTTTTTGGAGTGCATGATGCTGCTGCTGAATCTTGATGGGTTTAGCAAGATAAAAAGAATAAACAAACTGGTCGAATAATAGATAAATGAGATTTGTATAAACATACAACAACATCCTCACTGGTAGGAGAAATTGCAATAGCTCGAATGCATTGAGTCACTTTACAAAATCATGAGCTGGTCTGAGTCACTGAAAATAACCACGTGCATCCATATGGGTGGTCTGTACTTGCTGTCATTTACTTGGCTGTGCAGACCAACAATCTCAAGCTGTTATTTGAGCTTCTCTTTACAACTCAACAAGTATTTCAAGTCAGCAGATGTTACAGACGGAGTTAACTTAGTTTACAGAACTCTTTTTGATTGTCCTGATGTCTTTCCTCTAAACTTCCAATTTTTTTTTTTCATGAATCAGGTTAATGTTTTCATAAGGCTCTCGCTTTGTCCACGTAACATTCAATTTCCTTTTGACTAAGACTGTTTTTGTTGGTTTTAGCAGTCAGCTCCTGTAAAGCCTATGGAGATCAAGACCCAGTGCTCAGGGACCCGTATGGACCCCAAGATCTGCCCCGGAGATCCAGACTTTATAGCCTTTATCAACAACAATGACTTGTGGATAGCCAACATTAAGACAGGCGAGGAAAGGCGACTCACGTACTGCCATAAAGGTCTGAAGACTCAGTTTTTTTTTTTATTTAAGCAGTATTTTTATTGAGTGAGCTTTACAAATTTCACACTATTAGTGTGTGTCTTGTTTTGGCACTTCATCTTCCCTGTTTTTTCTCATCCAATCTCACTTTGTAGCGCAGAGAGAAAACAACTTTGAGATCCCACATGTTCAGTTTTGTGTTTAGGCATATGAATATGGCATATGGATTTGAACCCATTTGCTAATTTATTCAATTTCTCCCAGGTTTAGATAATGTTAAGGAGGACCCCAAGTCTGCAGGTGTAGCAACTTTTGTCATACAGGAAGAGTTTGACCGTTTCACTGGCTACTGGTGGAGCCCCACAGCAGTAGAAGGTCAGCCGTATGTCTTTTTCCAATAGTACCAGCTCAGCTCGGCTCGACTCAGTTTTTAGGGTTTTCCATTAGGTGGTAGTACCTGGTACCAGGTACTTTTTAGTACCCGCTTGGCCAGGATTCCAAGTGACCTGAGATCTGATCCAAAAAATGTGATGTCATCAGACTGCATGCGGCCGATTGTCAGTCAGTGGCGTCACTCGATGAGTCATGAGAGTGTCTCCTTCACAAAAATCGAAGCTGCCATTTTTTAAACCTGGCAATGAGAAAAAACATTGTGGTCCCCGAGCCTGACAAAAAGCCATACACTGAGCAGCGGGTGTAACATCACCTCGATGCCCTCTATTGTTATGGTGTTCGTGTTGCATACAAATAATGTCGCTGAACTTTCAGCTGCACTGCTATAACGACCCCACGTACATTAGGTGGCACTCAATTGTAATGGAAAACTTCCGAAACTGAGTTGAATCGAGCTGCGTTGAGTTGAGCCGAGTAGGTTCTCGGCTCAATGGCTCTTACTAACAAAAGCAATTCTTAAGGAACAATTCTTGCAGCCCATGTTATAGGTTCTGTTTCTTTGGATAAATTGCGTTAATTGTTTTTCTCTCGTCAGACCCTAATGGAGGTAAAACAGTGTACCTTCTGTATGAAGAGGTGGATGAAACAGAGGTAGAAATTATTCATGTTCCATCTCCGGCACTTGAGGAGCGGAAAGCAGACGCATACAGATATCCTCGCACAGGTCAGTGCAGGTTTGCACAATGTATGCACAAGGATTTAGAGTAGTGAAAACATACGCACACATTTCTACAACTTGTATTTTTTTCTAATCTCTTATTTACAGGTAGCAAAAATCCCCAGTCTACACTTAAACTGGCAGAGATCAAGACAGATCATCAAGGAAGAGCAAGTGTCTCACTTCCTTTTCTTCACTTTTTTTCTACGTGCTTTAGCATCTTCATTCTTTAGCATGATCTTTATCTCACGTGTGCGTATGCATGTGTATGTGTATTTACAGATAGTGAGCACACACGACAAAGAACTGGTCGCCCCCTTTAACTCCTTGTTTCCTGGGACAGAATACATCGCCAGAGTAGGATGGACGAGTGACGGCAAATAGTGAGTGTTGCAAAATTCTGCCACTCTCAGAATAAACCAGCATAAGAAACTATCTGATTGAGAACCTTTTAAAATTGTAGCTTCAGTTTGGGAGCTATGGACGTACACAACAGTCTCGTTAGTTTTTACAGAAGTTGTACTGGAGGGAACTATTTTTCATTCACGATTGCTCATCATTCCATACAAATCAGTCTTTTGATCGTTGTCTGCTCTCTGTTGTAGTGGTTGGGCAGTGCTGTTAGACCGCAGTCAGAGGAAACTGCAACTTGTTCTGCTGCCACCCGCCCTCTTCATCCCAGTGACAGATGATCCAGCTCTAAGACAGGAGAGTCTGGAGGCTGTGCCCACTAACACGCAGCCATACATAATCTATGAAGAAACCACTGACGTCTGGATAAATGTAAATGTTTTCTCACAGCTCTCTATGGTTACCTTTAAAATAAACTGATTAAGTACATTTATAAATTCTAATTATGACGCTTTCTTTCTTTCTGCAGGTTCACGATATATTCTATCCCTTTATTCAAACGACAGAAGATGAGTTTACTTTCATTTGGGTAAATGAGTCTAAAACAGGTTTCAGCCATCTGTATAAAATCACATCCCAGTTACAACCAGGCTGCTACCGTTGGATAGAGGAATACCAGCACCTAGAGGGTACGAAACTAGGAGATGCCTCTGCATTGATTTGAAATGAAATAATCAGATTTTTTAGGCTGATATTACTTTTGTCTTTAGACTCAGCTGTTAGCGTTTACATTATAGAATGTTGATTTTTACTTTTTTGTCCTCCAGGAGACTTTAAATGTGCAATCAAAGAAGAGGTTACATTGACCTGTGGGGAATGGGAAGTGTTGGCAAGACATGGCTCCAAGGTGAGTGCCAAATACAAAAGAAAAAAAATCACACTTATGAGAGATACAGGTGAACTCAGTAAGAAAATATTTGGGCAGTTCTCAATTTTAATCTCAAGTAATGATCATGAATTTGGAGTGTTGATTCTAAATCCTAATTTTAGGGTGTTTATAAAAAGACTGGTGCTGCAGTGTCTGAAGTTGACAACAGATCCACATCAACTGACATTTGGTATTTCCCTGGAGATTTTCTGTCAGGCTTCTGCTGCAGTCAATTTCAATTTTTGCTTGTTTCAGGCATTTTTTTGTTTTCAGTCTGGGTAAAACAGATGGACAGAAAATGTCTAAACATGTTGACATGCAAACACCGTCAAATGCTACTGAAGCTGAAAGATGACAAGTTAACCTGATGCTACCTTTAAAAAAATCACTAGAACACTCAAATATACATGTTTGTTTGAAATGTACATTTTACTGTATTTTCTGTATTTTGTATTCTGGAGTTCAGCACCAATGCTGACTAGGTGTCAGCTTTTCTAAACTATTTAATATATTACTTGAAACAAAGATTTTCCACTGGCTTTATTTAGGTTTGTCATGGACTACTTTATGGCATCTGAAATTGCTGTATTTTTGCTGAGAGCTGCTGTTTTCATTCACCTTCAAATGCTCTCTAATGTTTCCTTTGCTAGATCTGGGTCAATGAGGCAACAAAGTTGGTGTATTTCCAGGGCACCAGAGACACTCCTCTGGAGCATCATCTTTACGTGGTCAGCTATGAGTCACCTGGAGATGTGGTCAGACTAACTAAGCCTGGCTTCTCTCATAGCTGCTCTGTTAGTCAGGTACTATCATTTATTTGTGCACGTACCTGTTTGCTTAACTCTGTGTGCAAATTTCAGTAATCCAGCTGTTTATTCACCTGTTTTTTTTAACATGTTGCTCAACAGTTGAGTTGCTTTAACATATTTTACTGTTTTGAGTAGTTCTGGTGGGAACAAATACTTCAGTCAGTGCCAGAATTACATTTCAAATATATGAAAAATAAATAAATAAATAAATATAAGTGTTGTTGTCTTACACCTGGGGAAACAAGACCAGTCCAGATTAAGTACAGCTAATAGAGGATATAGAGAAGGTTTAAGTAAAGAGAGAAACTGCCTGCTTAAGAGCGGTGAGAAATAAAGCACTGGCTTGAAGGAAGCGTTTAACCTTCTCCAGGCAGGCAGTTACGACCTAACATCCTGATTACCCCACATACATATTTTATGAGGTTTTTTTACTCAGAAGTACCACTGCAGGACTTGGTTGTGCATTAGCAACAAAAAACTTAATTCGGGCCTGAGAGGGTTAAAGAGAGTGTTGACAGCATACTTGATAGTGTCTCATGTCGGGCTTTGTTGTAGTTAGTGATACAACTTTGCATCCTTCTTGCCTTTTATTTCCTTCCTCTTCTTTATAAGGCATCTCTTTCTCTTCTCTCTTCTTGCAGAACTTTGACTTTTTTGTCAGCCACTACAGCAACGTGAGTACTCCTCCCTGTGTTCACGTCTACAAGCTGACTGGCTCAGAAGGTGACCCGCTGCACATGGTTCCTGAGTTCTGGGCCAGCATGATGGAATCGCCAGGTAAACAGAGCCTGATGTAAAAAAGACCATGTAACATCGCTCGTACTAAAGACGGAGAGGCACTGCTTGTCAGCAGTGTGTACACTGAGATAGTATCCAAGAGCAACTGCATTCCTCTGTCTATAAGTGGTTAGTTCCAACGAAAAGTACTTGTTTGACGTTTTGTCAAACTAAAGGAAAAGTCAGCCAAGAGTCATTGTTTTAAAATCTCTCAAAGGATTTGATAAATTTGGTTTTCACATGGTAAATGTTTTGTTCCCTTTTTTTTAAAACCTCTCTTGCAGTTAAAAAATTACAAGTCTGGCATTAAACAAAACAAAGCCTCTCTGTGTCAGTATAGTTTTGTGCAGAGGATAGTCTGTCCAAGTGTGAGTGTTCATATCAGGAGACGATCCTAAACATCATCACATTTCTTCTGTTTCTGGGAGCTTTGGAACTCCTGAAATTTAAGGCTTAAAGTTTATTAACCTCTTTAATTCAAACTACTTATCATGGACCAAACCATCACAATGGATTGTCTGTGAAGGTTCTCAGTCATCCAGGTCATCGTAGTCAAAGGAGCTTGCAAAGAAAAGCGTCTGGACTTCTTTAAGTTGCTTGAAGACATTTCACCTCTCATCCGGGAAGCTTCTTCAGTGTCCCTTTTGTCCCTTTTGTCCCTCTGTGGGGGGTCACTCCCACTAGGTTTATATCTGGGACTTTCCACCATTTGACCTTAGAACTGAAGCTTCTCGGATGAGAGGTGAAACGTCTTCAAGCAAGTCAAAGGAGCTTGCAAAGAAAAGCGTCTGGACTTCTTTAAGTTGCTTGAAGACGTTTCACCTCTCATCCGGATGAGAGGTGAAACGTCTTCAAGCAACTTAAAGAAGTCCAGACGCTTTTCTTTGCAAGCTCCTTAATCACAATGGATTGAAAATTGCTCTATATAAATTTTTTTAGCACTACACCTTTAGTTAATGTAGTTTTCATTATATGGGTGTCAGCTTGAACAGTTTGTGCTTTGTTGGAAGAGTAGGAATTGAAGCAGAAGTCTTGATTTAGACTTTTGCAGGGAATTTTTGCAGACGGTGTAAACTATCTAGTGGCCGACATCGTTGCTAGCATTTATGCTTGTGCAGGTGCATTATGTGTAATTACCTTGTGGCCGTATCTTGGTGTTTTATGTGTGGCACCAGACGATAGACAGCATTTTATTTGTTTGTTTGTTGGTTTTGTTTTTTTCTGCCTTCATGTCCATTCCGATAAATTCTGCAATTTCCCACCTGAAATTTACTGACATTAGAGAGTCCTTACATTGATGTTAGAATTATGTTTCCTTGTATTTAGCCACTTAGAGAATAACAATCAATATACTAACTCAAAGTAGCCGAACATGCACAATGCACGAACAAGCAAATCACAGTCGATGCAATCTGTAGTTAAATTTCTAGAGAGGGGTGGTTGAGGTGAAGATTTCCCACTAAAACATAAATCCCTGTTAACCGCCACCCCATTGCAGGAGCTTCTACAGAGTTGCTTGTCATGATTGTGCTGTTAGCTGAAACAATGTTTTGAAGCTGTGAAAATCTGGCTGAGGGAATGAAAAATAAACCTGCAGCAGAGTCCAGCTGTGGAATATAGTACAGGTTCAAGAGTATCAGTAACCTTAAACACTAAAACGTTTCATTTTTTTATTCCCAAACAATCATTTAGTTCTGTAAAATGTTTTAGAGTGCTGAGGTTTTTTTCTGCTGTAACATTTGTTGACAAAGGGTTCTCAGGCATGCTGTATGAAGCACTTTGAGTAGAAAAGCTTTATATAAGAGAACCAGTCATTTCACAATTTACTTTTTTTTTATTACATAAAACCTTGTTTGCGTATGCCTAACCTGGTGACTGCTTGTTGATGTCATCCAGGTTGTCCGGGAGATTACAATCCACCTGAGATTTTCGACTTTCCGGGGAAGTCAGGCTTCCAGCTTTATGGGATGGTATACAAGCCTCACAACCTGCAGTCTGGGCGGAAACACCCCACTGTTCTCTTTGTCTACGGAGGCCCACAGGTTTGTAGCTGCATCTTATCCATCTTACTTCTAACTGTGTAATCATACGGCTTTGTTACATAAGATTTAATCATTGCTGCCTTCCCTTTGTGGCTAATAAATGCTGCTCTGAAAGTCTATTACTGTGTAAACAAAATGTTTCTAAGAATGTGATTATGTCTTTGTATATGTAGGTGCAGTTGGTTAACAACTCTTTTAAGGGCATGAAATACCTCCGCCTGAACACACTGGCTTCTCTCGGCTATGCTGTGGTTGTCATTGATGGGAGGGGTTCTTGTCAGAGGGGCCTTGAATTTGAAGGAGCACTGAAAAACAAAATGGTAAAGTTTGACACATACAAATAATAATCCAGTATCATTAAAGAAATAGATGTGATGTGAAAGCTCCAGCCGAAATAACTCTGTTTGCCTCTCCAGGGTCAAGTAGAGATTGAAGACCAGGTGGAGGGGCTGCAGTATGTAGCAGAGAAGTTTAACTTTGTGGACCTGAGCCGTGTTGCCATCCATGGCTGGTCCTATGGAGGTTTCCTTTCTCTCATGGGCCTCATCCAGCGACCCAATGTCTTTAAGGTTGGACTACCTGTTTACCCTCAAGCTGTCGTTTATTGTTAAAACCATATTAAACTTTTACCTATAGCCCAAAACATGCAGGCATTTGTTATTTAATGCAATATAAAGTGGAGAAATCATTTCTTAATTCTCCGTTTCCTTATTGCTCATAACCTCATTTGTGATGCAGTTGCCAGTTGCATCCACATGGTGTCTGTCTTGGAGTGTGTTAGCCATTAGTCATTATTAAGTAGAGATGTCTGCAGATACATCAAGATTTTTCTTGTGACATGCGTGCATATCAGATGTAAAACAATGACATCAGAATATACCATTAATAATCGTATTATAACACACACAGTAAGCCTAAACAATTACTCTCCTGCAAAGTGACTTCTTTCCAGATTAAGATGAATTCTTTTTCTTTTAATGTTATTTCTTTTCCATCCCTGACAGCTGGCTATTGCAGGTGCCCCAGTGACTGTGTGGATGGCCTATGACACAGGCTACACAGAGCGCTACATGGATGTGCCTGAGAACAACCAACAGGGCTACGAGGAGGGATCTGTGGCGCTGCATGTGGACAAGCTCCCTAGCGAGTCAGTACACACACACTCTTATTTAAGTTAACAAGAAAGAAAAATGTTTTTAAAATCAAAACGCACATTCTCTGCAGTTTCTCATATTGTCTCTGCATTTTAATAACGATTGTAGGATCTTTAATGTTATATTTTGGTTAAATGTGCTTCACATTTGGTCAGTCCGATTCCTGTGTGCAACTGACAGTTCAAACACTTCTTAAAAAAATCAGTCTCATTCTTATGAAACACCTTTAAATGTGACTCTTAAAACATTTAAACTCTTGAACTCGTGCTTGTGCATGCCACACCTTGCCTCTGTGTCCTTGGGCTACTTGGATCATTTTCATTAGCTGAGGAACGTTGAGTTATTGATGTTTCAGTAGCGGGGTCTTCCTTTAAGTCAAAAGCTGTGGATTATTATTATTATTATTTTTTGTATGTAAAATAAGTTCTGCTAACATTAAGATTGCATCCTGACGGAACCTCACTATTTAGGGTTCTAGCGATGACCTTAAAAACGTGATACTGAAAGAGAGAGTAAAAGATTTTTTACAACTGCATTTGTGTGATCATTCTGTAAATCTCTTTGTGCCACTTAAAACATTTGTAATGTTGGGAACATGTTTTTACTGTTCTCAGAACACGTATTCATTGCAGTTTAACTAATCACATCGTAACTCTCTTCTTCAGGCCCAACCGTTTGCTTATTCTCCACGGCTTTCTGGATGAGAATGTACACTTTTTCCACACCAATTTTCTAGTGTCACAGATAATCCGGGCTGGAAAGCCCTACCAGCTTCAGGTTTGTTTCATATCTTAAGAGCATAATACATGTGTGTGTGTATGTTTATGTTGTTCCAGCATTATCACAATCATGTTGTCCAGGATCAATGCTGCAGTTGATCACTTATGTTGGTTTGTTAGTGATAGTGAGTGATCGAACAACATCACTGGTCAGATGCAGGGCTGATCCTGGACCAACATTATTATTATGATAATATAGCCTATATGGTGATAATATAACATCACCAGCACTTGGATATCAGATCATGCTTCCAGAAACATAGAAGAAAGTGCACTTTTACTGCTAAGGGCCATCTTAGTTTTCACAGGATTTTCGCTTGTATCACTTATTTATAGTTCAATAAATTAACTTCAGTTAACATAATACAGTAGTTGGATTATATATTAGGATTAGGATTGTTGTTTTGAATTTTGAACCTTTAGTGTCAGTGGGCAGCTATTTCCATAATGACAGCCTCAATGCTGTGACACTTTGCATCGACAGCGTTCAGTGCGATCATGCAAAGCAGCTTCTTTTTCCTGCTGCGCTTTCAGTGCTTTCATTTGGAAATACAAGTTAACTCTTGAACCACTTCTCTGTCACCAACCAATCAAAATCAAGAAGTGTTGAGCTTCACAGTGTCAACTTCAACACGGGTAAAGGTTAAACGGCGCTTGTTTGTCCCTCATGGCCCAGTTATATATGGATAAGGGAGATGGTTTGTGTAACCTAGCAACAGCAGGTGCTAGGCTACAAAAACAACCTTTGTAAAGAAGGTCATGAGTGGCTTCAAAGGCAAAAAAGATATTTTCTAGATTAGATATGATTGGTTACAGTGGGGCAAAAAAGTATTTAGTCAGCCACCGATTGTGCAAGTTCCCCCACTTAAAATGATGACAGAGGTCAGTAATTTGCACCAGAGGTACACTTCAACTGTGAGAGACAGAATGTGAAAAAAAAATCCATGAATCCACATGGTAGGATTTGTAAAGAATTTATTCGTAAATCAGGGTGGAAAATAAGTATTTGGTCAATAACAAAAATACAACTCAATACTTTGTAACATAACCTTTGTTGGCAATAACAGAGGTCAAACGTTTACTATAGGTCTTTACCAGGTTTGCACACACAGTAGCTGGTATTTTGGCCCATTCCTCCATGCAGATCTTCTCGAGAGCAGTGATGTTTTGGGGCTGTCGCCGAGCAACACGGACTTTCAACTCCCGCCACAGATTTTCTATGGGGTTGAGGTCTGGAGACTGGCTAGGCCACTCCAGGACTTTCAAATGCTTCTTACGGAGCCACTCCTTTGTTGCCCGGGCGGTGTGTTTTGGATCATTGTCATGTTGGAAGACCCAGCCTCGTTTCATCTTCAAAGTTCTCACTGATGGAAGGAGGTTTTGGCTCAAAATCTCACGATACATGGCCCCATTCATTCTGTCCTTAACACGGATCAGTCGTCCTGTCCCCTTGGCAGAAAAACAGCCCCATAGCATGATGTTTCCACCCCCATGCTTCACAGTAGGTATGGTGTTCTTGGGATGCAACTCAGTATTCTTCTTCCTCCAAACACGACAAGTTGAGTTTATACCAAAAAGTTCTACTTTGGTTTCATCTGACCACATGACATTCTCCCAATCCTCTGCTGTATCATCCATGTGCTCTCTGGCAAACTTCAGATGGGCCTGGACATGCACTGGCTTCAGCAGCGGAACACGTCTGGCACTGCGGGATTTGATTCCCTGCCGTTGTAGTGTGTTACTGATGGTGACTTTTGTTACTTTGGTCTCAGCTCTCTGCAGGTCATTCACCAGGTCCCCCCGTGTGGTTCTGGGATCTTTGCTCACCGTTCTCATGATCATTTTGACCCCACGGGATGAGATCTTGCGTGGAGCCCCAGATCGAGGGAGATTATCAGTGGTCTTGTATGTCTTCCATTTTCTGATGATTGCTCCCACAGTTGATTTTTTCACACCAAGCTGCTTGCCTATTGTAGATTCACTCTTCCCAGTCTGGTGCAGGTCTACAATACTTTTCCTGGTGTCCTTCGAAAGCTCTTTGGTCTTGGCCATGGCGGAGTTTGGAGTCTGACTGTTTGAGGCTGTGGACAGGTGTCTTTTATACAGATGATGAGTTCAAACAGGTGCCATTCATACAGGTAACGAGTGGGGGACAGAAAAGCTTCTTACAGAAGACGTTACAGGTCTGTGAGAGCCAGAGATTTTCCTTGTTTGAGGTGACCAAATACTTATTTTCCACCCTAATTTACGAATAAATTCTTTACAAATCCTACCATGTGAATTCATGGATTTTCTTTTCACATTCTGTCTCTCACAGTTGAAGTGTACCTCTGGTGCAAATTACTGACCTCTGTCATCATTTTAAGTGGGGGAACTTGCACAATCGGTGGCTGACTAAATACTTTTTTGCCCCACTGTACACACACAAAGAGCATGTGTATTAATTTATAAATTAATTTGCTGATGTTGGTTGATTGCTCTGTTTTCATTTTTAAAGGTCTACCCCAACGAGCGGCACAGTATCCGCTGCCCTGAGTCTGGAGAGCACTACGAGATAATGCTGCTGCACTTTCTACAACAATACCTCTAAAATCAGACAACAGGGGACAAGTGAAGTCAAATTCCCCTCTTCCTTCTTTTACCCCTCCCAACTGTCCGCCCACCTGTATTCTCCATGACCTCCCCACCCCAGCCCATTTCTAACTGTTTACCCTGTCAGCAAGAAACACATCAGACACCCAGCAGCCACCAGCTCCTTTCCTCCCAACCAACTATTCGTCTCACTTCTGCATTACATTTCCTCCTTTCTGTCTTCTTCTGTTACTCAATTGCTCTCCCAGTCTTCTTCACGCCCCCTTCACCCCCATGTACAGTCTGGAGAAAGGTTTACGTGCACGACATGTGGTGTCCCACCCAGAAAGCCGAACAAAGACTTGTGAAGAAATGTTTGCAGGCTGTGTCAGTCTGACTCATTGCTCACTCACATCTTCATTTCTACAGCCACGATGGTTTCTGCCAAACGTTATCAAATTGTTTTCCCGCCCCCCCAAGCCTGTTTTGTTTACTCCAGTCAGAGGTAGAAGCGGTGGTTACAGTTCACAGATATGACATGGAAATGTGTCCGCGCATTTGCAGACGTAAACCTTTACAGTATACATGCATATGTAAAATACAGTTCATCTCATACATAAGCACAGACACTCACACCCACCCTCACAATAGCCATACATACTGTGGGTCTGTACCTCGGAGTTGGTGTAATAATCAAGAAAGGAAGAAAATCAAGGCTCTTCCTCTGTCTGTGTTTTTAGCGTTTGTTGTTTAAAATGAAATATTTTTATGGATTTTTATTCTTTTTTTTTTTTTCATGAGTGCTGATGGAAGGCACTCATTGATGTTTTTGCGCCGTCTTACCCCGTCATATTACATTGCTCGAGATGTCTGCTTGCCTTCTTAACACATAATTTATATTTGCCAAAGTACCTCTTGACTCTTGATCATGCTGGTATTTCCCTTTTTTACTGCAATAAAGACAACAAGAGGGTGAGCACTGGAGTCTTACAACAGCTTTGTACCACCGAAATACAATTTGTACATGATAATGAATAAATGTATGAATCAATCACAAGCTTTCTTCTGGTGCAGTCTTATTGTTTTTCTACCTGTGAAGGGTTATATGTCTTGTTGTACTTCATATTTTCTGGGATTAAAAGGTTTTTTAAAATTATTATTTTAAATGTCAAGTGTGGCTTAAAGCTTCAATTAGACCCCCCGGCTCCTGTATTCCTCTTCACATCAGACCTGCACCTGACTTAAAGAAATCCACCTCAGCTACAAGAAGAGGGCTTTGAAGCTCCCCAAACATGTGGCAGCTGATGCTGTGGTAACCTTTAGATGTATTGAGTGATGCTTCATATTGATTTGGGAGCACCGCAGAGACTTAACTGGATTCCACTGCCCTTAAAATCACTTCAATAAACAAGCAGGCCTTTGGAGAAGAAGGAAATGGCAATATTTGATCCTTTGTTTGTTATTGCAAGCCTCTAATCAGCCATGTCTTATGTGATGGACCGTGCAGTGAAGGAAACTTAGGCACAGGTTAAAGTCCAAAAAATGATTTTTTATTTAACCCAAAAAACATAATTGGTTAACTCATGCAAAAAGAATCAAAATCTTGGGCCCATAAAAGAGGTCAAACTAACAAAACTCTACTCAAAGTTGACAACACAACTGATAACTCAAACAAACTGACCTAACTTAACGAGACAAAGGGGAAACTTAAATAGTGGCTGATCAGCCCACAAAAACAGGAAAAGGGGTAAAACACACAAAACCTAACTAAACCAAACATAATGAACTCCAATTCCCCCCCATGGTCCCAAGTTATGGCGTGAACCAATTTGTAGCCTTCCTTTAAACCTCGCTCCGCCCCTTTTCCACCTCTTGGCTCCTTAATCAAGGGACTGGAACAGCTGCAACTAAGGTAACTCAGAAAACAAAAGATTAATCATACATAACAGTGTAAACTAAAATGTGCGCACTTATTTTAGAATGCAGCGTTATGTGGATATATGAATTAACTAAACCAAAACCAGTTATTTATTGTCCTGTAAATAAATTCCTATATTTAAAGAAAGAAATGTGAATGCAATGTTACTTATAAGCCTCTACACTAACATGGTGGGTATTACCACTGTGTGGCTGTAAGTGCAGCCATCACATCTTATTAGTGCAATTAGACATTTAGGCATGTAGCCATGGTCAAAGCAGCCTTTTAAAGGTCAACCTGGACAATAGAATAAGGAATGAATAGTGATTTAAGTGACTGTGATTCAGAAACTGCTGATCTACTTGGATTTTCAAGCAAAATCTAGGGTTCATAGAGAATGGCCTGTTGTCCAAAACTGGACAACAGAAGATTGGAGAAATGTAGTCTGGTCTGATTATTCTGCAGCAAAATTCAGATGGTAGGGTCACAATTTGGCACAAATAGCACGAAAGCATGGATCCATCCTGCATTATATCAATGGTTCAGGCCAGTTGGCACACTTTTATGGCCCTTGGCACCAACTGAGCACCATGGACCTGAATATTGTTGAGCGTGGATCCATCTTCTGATGACTGCTTCCAGCAGGATAACACACCATGTCACAAAGCTCAAATCAAACTGGTTTCTTGAACATGACAATGAGTTCACTGTACTCAAATGGTCTGCAGAGTCACCAGATCTCAATCCAATAGAGCACCTTTGGGGTGTGGTGGAAGGGGAGATTCCCATCACAGATTTGCAGCAGCTGTGTGATGCTTTCATATCAATATGGACCAAAATCTTTAAAGAACATTTCAAACATCTTGTTTAATCAGTGCCATGAAGAATTAAGGCAGATTCGAAGGTTAAAAGGGGGTCCAACTTGGTACTAGCATGGTGTACCTAATAAAGTGACAGCTGAAAACTGGTTAGATTCGTTTAGTGAAAGGTCTTGATTAAGGTTAATCAAATCTGTCTACCAGCTCCATTAAAGCTAATGAATTATTCTGCTTCATCTGGTGTGTGCTTAATTTGTTTAAAACAAACAAACAGAAACACTGGACTGTTTCTTGGTAGGGAGTACAGCCAGACCGCTAATGCTTTGGATTGTACTGGCACTGTTCCTGAAAGAGCCAAAGAGAACAAAACAGCAGGAGGTCAACACAAATAAACCAAAAGCGCCTTAAGTGAAAGCTTTATTTATTTATTTATTGTTCAAATTAAAACTCTACTTAATTTATAGGCCCACCTTGACTTTGAACCATGAAAATCATTTTAGCAAGTTTACATTCATTCATATAAAACTTTGCAAATCAAATGGGAATAACAATATTTAGACTATCCCAATGTCTGGGCTTAGAAGCCCCCCACCACCACGACCAAAAAAATAAATAAAAAAATAGAGAGATATTTAAAGGTGTTAGACAAATGCAAATAGGTTTGTGTTGCCACAGTTTCTTAATATGCCCTAAAAGTACATTTCAAGAATAAATTGGTTTTAGTTTTGATTTAGAGAGTTGCAGAAAGAACACTTTAAATGCATGCTAAATGAAAAAAATGGTAAACCTTATTTACCAAGGTTTAAAAAAACAAAAACAAAAACCTGTTCCCATGCCTTACAGTCGCCCGAGCAGACAGTCACCACAACAAGTCACCAAATGCTTTCCATTTGCAGGAAGTGCTGTCCCGTTCTTTTTACATCACCCAAGCTGTGACATCAGGCCGTCGACTTTCACTGGCAACACCGTAGCCCAGAAGAGAAAGGCGAGTTGAGATGAGGGTAAACTCCTTCAGATCAGCTGTCTCAGATGTTGATCTTGACCCGGCTGTCAGTTCTCGGAGGATCACTGTGGATGAAGCACATTAACAGTAAGCCTGACAAGGATGTAGAAGGTGGTGCTCTGGAAATTAAAGCTGACACCTTGGAGCTACTAAGGTTTGCTTCCAGGTATAAGCTGCTGATCGAGAGGTCTGCTACGTGCGGCTGCGGTTTAGTGCAGATGTGTGTTTGCGCGGTTAGCAAACTCAGTGTTGTGTTACAAGTGTAAGAAAAATAAATATCAGTTTAATTACATGAGGTAGCCACAATGTGAAATCAGACTACATGCCTTGCATCACATCTTGGTTATGGATTTACTGCAAAATGCAAGAAGTTTTCTTTCCCACTGTCGCCCTTGGTCATCTGATTCTTGGGGTTTTGCATGTACAGCATCTTGAGGTGACTGTTGAGGTTTGTGGCTGTGTAAATAAAACTGAATTGCATTGAACATAACAGAGATAAAGTGCACACAGATATTGGTTTCAATCAGTTTTATTGGCTCTTTATGGCCCCAAATCTTTCTCTTAAAAAAAACCAGAACATAAATTACAAACAGCATATATAGATAGATAGATATATACATTTATCAGGTGATTTTTTTTACAACATTTAAATAAGGAAAAAAAACATCTACAGTAGCTCTCAAGTCTTAAGGACACAGATAATATCACTGGACAACAGTAACAGTTATAGTTATGAAAACAGTCCTTCAAATACTACTTACAAAAACTCGTCTTAAAAGTAGTCAATATGACTTATTATCAACAACATCTCCACAGGAAAATCAGAACAACTCAGTTAAGAATAGTTTTCGACTGATTCAAATTTGCAGGCAGAACGTGCAGTATGTGGTACAAAAGGCTGGAACAGTGTTTCTGCATCTAGTTTACGGTGAAGTACAACTTTACACAATGCTTCTGTCGTCATGTTCACGTAGAAAATGACTGTTTTAATTAAGTCTCCATTTGGTCTGCCCCATTGGGTTTAAAAGGCTTGCTTGATGCATGCTGCATGGTTTTTTTCTTTCCTTTTTATTAAAAATCTGACAGTCCTTGCTACATTCAAACTTATCAACAGACCGCATACACAGCTGACACCTCACATGTGATGAGGAGTCTGGACTTGTTGGAAAAGCTTCTTTGCTTACAGCTCACTGGACAGGCTGGGACACGCTGTGATGGGACGTCCTGTTGACTGGGAGCACCAGCTTCAAACCAGCAGAAAGAAACTGCGCAATGCTACGACATATTAATTTTTTTTTTAAATTCCATTGCACGTTTTAGCTTTGTCTCTTCTGTGGCCATCAATGCCGGGAAGGAATCTGCTCATCTTCTCTGGAGAACAGTCCTGATTTTGAGGGCTGTAGCTCTCAGATTAAGTCCCTAAAGGGAGATAACCAAGGAAGTGGCAAGCTCTACCTCATCAACCAATAGTTCTGCTTCTTACAACCCTTCTTGTTTTTGCCTCGTCTGGTTTTTTATGATTTGCTCTCGATTGCAGCGGGAGCAATCATCATCATACTGGATTTCAAAGGGTAGTAACGGCCTCTCCAAGTCTTCCAGAAGATGCCTTGCTTTCTCTGGTGCCGCTGCTTGGGAGGAGGACTCTGGAAATATCTGCCATTCAAGTTGGAGCGCCCACAGTTACTGAACCACCAACCACCTAGAAAAAACAGGACGATATTAGGTTAGTTGATGCGTTTTTACTGGACTCTATGTGAGCCACATCACGAGTTAATATCTGAAGGATGTTCATCATTGTATCTTACCAGAGAGGTGCTTGGCACAGTTGGTGTCACTTTTCTGGTCATTGTCCTGGTCATGGGTGGAAAAAGGCAGACCAGAGGCGGTGTCAGTGGCCAGGGAGCTCTCGAGGTCACTGAAAGTGCCACCCTTCTGAATCTGGAGGGAATATTTGGTTTCCTGTCCGCCCAGTTGGAACGGGAGACGGACGGTTGCAAGGTCATCCACCCAGTCAGAGAGCTTGATGTTGAGGATGTAGCTGCCATCTTTGGCAATAGAGTAAATCTTCTCTAAACCTAACCAGAACTCTCCTGGAGAGGAAGGAAAGAAGAGGAGTTTGAGCTCTGTTTGCATGTGGTCCATTTCAGGTTTAAGTGCTAAAATGTTTTTGGAGGGTATTTCTGTCCACTGATGCAACGTTACTAAAAGGCAGATAACCTGTCTGAACACTGTACCAATCAGCCAGTGAAATAAAATTCAAAAGCATTTACCATTCAGGCTGCCGAAGCCTTTCTCGTAGGCATCCCACAGCTGGTCAAAGTCCACTGAACCATCTTGGCGCCTCTGAATCACTGTCCATCCGCCGTCTGGATAGAAAAACAGAGAAAGAATGATCAGAACATATTCCATCTGATGAAACAGCAGGTTCAAAATCTAAAGGAGTTTTGCTCCACGTACCAGCTGTCATCTCACAGAAGACTTCAAAGGGCTCTGAGTTTGCTGGCTGGATGGTGTACACCCCACTGGTGGTCTCTCCTCTCATGAACAGCTCGTGACAGTCCGATGCCGTCTCTGGAAAAAGAACAAAGAAGAAGGAAAAAAAGTTAAAACTTGGACTGTATCACGGATGCCTTTTTCCCTGGATGTGCTTTAGACATGCTGCCTTTTTAGTCCAACCGCTGTGTTCAGATTTCGCCCCAGCTCCCTCAAATGTTTTTATTTTGGTTATCCTACCCAGCTTTCAGAAATAGGTCATTCACAGTTAGTGAATCTTTCAGTAATGGGCTGCTGCACACTTCGAGTAGAGTGTTTTCAAATAAGACTATATCTCCAGGGGAAAGAAAAATAAAAGCTTATCACTATGTCTGGAGATATGAGTGTGTTCCTGATAAAAACAAAAAACAAAAACTTTGACCTAGCTTTAGCAGGACTGTTGTAAACATGACCTTTCTCCCAGTTCCCAGGCAGCCTGCCCTCTTTAAGTGCTGGGCTGTGCAACCTATAGAGTTACATACTCCTATCCTTTACATTCCTCTACAAACCCCCCGCCCTCTCGCTCGTGCATCCGACCCCCTTCCTCCCCCTTGGCTTGTCACACCTCCCTCACGTGCACAGCAGCCGCTTGGTGACGAAGATGTGCATGGCTGCTGCATGCATGGGGAATGATCACAGCGTGGTGTAGGGATGAGGGGGGCTGTTATTGTATGCACGTGCCAGAGCTGGCACGTGCTTTAATAAGGGATGAGGCTAATTGCACCCCTGGCATAATCCTTTTTTAGTAAGGATGACATCATGTAGTGCAGTTTAATATCCTGCCAAAGCCTCGTCACAATTTACTGTGCATATATATAGATTTAAATTTGGTTGTTCTAGTTGTTTCAGTGAAAGCTCATCAGCTGATCACACAGTAGCAAAATCTGTTTGTGTGAGGTGACCTTTTCTTCTTTAGAGAAATGAACTCTTGTTGTGGTGACTGTCTGCTCAGGGGTCAAGGGTTCTCCTGAACTTTAGCACATTTCTAATTCATTATAATTGGAAATAAGGAGGAGATGGGGTGGCTGGGAGGTGCACAGGGATGGGGGAGGAGAGGACGACCAAAGGGAAAGGAGGCTCAGGAGGAGGAATGCCTGTTTGATTGTTGTAGGGCAAAGGTTGCTCATTCTTCAGGGATGTAAAAATGTTTGTTTAACAGAAAAAGGTGGGACATCTTGGAAATGGGGAGGAGGTGAGTGTCTTCAAAACAACATACGATATCTGTACAAAGTTCAGAGATAAATTTAGCTTGCCTTTCCCCTTTGTTTTCCTTTATTATTATTATTATTTTTATTTTAGTTAAGACCCAAGGTGAGAAATCTGAACATGAGTCCAAGAAAACCTTGTTGCCCTTTCCCTCCTCCACAGCGCAGAAATGATCTGCGCCTAATCCTGGCATGCTGTCTGACCCTGACTGAATTCTCCCAGAGACCAGCAAACTTTCCCCCAGTTGAAACCTTTCCAGAATAACTCTCCCCCATCCCTGAATCCTGCAGATGTCAGAGCTTTATGGTGTAATTGTGATTTCAATGACCGAACTCTAATGTTACCTCAGCCACATTCACCTTTCACCTAGTTCACACACATGGCTATTACAACCCGAGAATTCAGTTTGAATATATCATTTTCCATTTGTATTCATTCATAATTACTGCAATTATTCCATATGTGCAGATTTCAGCGTTATTTAAAACTAAAAAGGAATAAAATGAGATCTATATCTAATCTGATAGAAAGCTCAGAGTTTCTTATCGCTTCCCCATTTGTTCAGCATCCAGTCCAGTCTGGATGAAACCAGTCATTCATGCTGGTTCAGTCACAGCAGCTGTTTGGCGTGCCTGCAGTCTGAGAGCCTTTCATAATTACTGTAAACCACAGTATCAGAGGTGCTGACTAAACACCTTACTAATTTCCCGTACAACTCCTGCAGCGATATTCCAGCAACTTCCTGTTGCTATTGTGATTAAAATCCCTCAAATGTACGATAGACTCAGCTTACAATTAAACAAACAAACAAACAAAAAACCCCAAATCTATACTTTATATTTTAAATATGTTGTACACGTGACTGTGTTAACCCTCTCAGGCTCAAATTAAGTTTTTTGTTGCTAATGCACAACCAAGTCCTGCAGTGCTACTTCTGAGTAAAAGAAACTCATAAAATATGTATGTGGGGTGATCAGGTTGTTAGTTCTTAACTGTTGCAAATCTGCAACGTCTGCCTGGAGAGGGTTAATGCTATATCGTATTTAACGAGTAATACTAATATTTCAGTCGCTCTCAGGGATTGCACCTGTTGGTATTTTTGGCGTCACGCTGAGCTGATAAGCTTGTCCCGAATTAATTAGTTTCCTTGATTTTAATTGCTAGTGATTTAAGCTTCTTTGTGGCCTTACTAGACAGATGGTCTGTTACATTTGGCGTCAGATTTTGTAGAGTCGACTTAAGACAGTGTCAAGGGGGGGATTTTGGACGCTTTTTGGCTTTACTTACCGGCCGGCGAGTCGCGCTGCTCCGCGACACCACCCTCGGATTTGCTGCTCCGCTGGGAGGCTTTCTGTCTTGACTGCTGGATCTGAAAAAGGTTGCAAATCAGTGATGAGACAAAAAAAATGACAAAATAATAATAATAATAATAACGATAAAGATGTTTAAAGAATTTTTTGTGCAAGCAGTGTGCGTAAATGTGGCGCCTGCTTACTTCACTCTGCAGGGTCCTGATGCGCACGTTCTGTTTGTCAAGCTTATACTGCTGAAGGCTGATGCGCTCCATCAGATCATCAATTCGTCTGTTCTGGGCCTCCAGCATGAGCTGACAGAAAAATATGACACAGGTGCAACAATATTAATTATTATATCATTTTTATTCGACGACGTGTTTGTGCGTAAAATAAATCCATCGCTCAAAGGAGGTCCTCCAGTTAACACCGCAAATAGGGTACCCGTAAGTTTCAAACTGTTGCTTGAAACTTGTTATTTTATCCTACAATGACAAGCCAATAGTGTGTAGGTGTAGTTATGTAACCCATTCGCCGCTCGGGATTTTCCAGCTCACCATACAAAGCTCTCCGACTCACACAATGCTTTGTAAACGAAGCTTTGCTAAGAAAGCAAAACTTTCATGAGCCCCTTCAGTGTCTGTGCTGCAAAATGCAACGGAACGGAAAATTCTTGCATCTGATGCTGGCAGAGCCTTTTTATCCGGCAGCTCTGTCTGCACGTACTGCACGTTTATCCGCGCCTGCAGTAGTAACCTTCCACTCCGGCTTACCACCACCCGCTGCTTACGCTCTGTTTAATTTTATTTAGGACCACTGAGTGTTCAGACACCCCCCACCCCACACACACACAGACACACACACCTTGTAATCCTTGGATGCTGTAAATCCACTGACTTGATAACCAGTGCAAAATCCCTTTGTACTTTGAGGGGCCTACATGGAAGTATCTTAACTCTAAGAAAAATGGTTTGCACACAGTGGAAAAGCTTCATTTCAGATAATTTCCCTCCCAGACTAACTTTCATTCAACTTATCCAACATAGTTCTAATGATCATCATTAACCTACACACATAATCTTACCTGGATGTTGTGAGCATCACTGCTGTTCTTGGCACCAGCATTCATGTCAGACATCCCTCCATTTCCCTGCAACATGCCGTCCACCTTCTCCTCCAGGCGGCTGAGTCTTTCACTCATTGTCCTTCTCTCCTGCTGCATCTCCTCTGCCTTATCCCTCAGCTCGGCTGTGACATTCAGCACCTGCCCCTCTCTGTCTTCCAGTCCCTGGGCCCGAGCTTTCAAAAGCTCCCCCTCTGCTTGTAGCCTCTGGCTTTCCTTCCCCAGTTCGCTCACAGTGCGATTGAAGACTTTCAGTTTGCTTGACAGGTCCCTCATCTGGATTTTAGTTTTGTCCACATGCTCCTTCAGCCCCTGGCCCAGTTGCAGGAGGCCGTGGGCAAGGACGTTAACATCATCCCATGCTGCATACTGGACACGCTTCTCCTTGGTAGCACCACCAGAGCTTGAGGCTCTTTTCCTCTCCACTGGGAAACTTGTGGCCATGAGCACCACCAGGCAGAGAGTCAGAGTTGCCAGTGTTGTCTTCATTTCTGCCGTTTTACTAAACTTCTGAAATACGTCTGTAAACTGTGCACAGAATTGTGCAGTGTCCTGCCTTCTCTTCTCGAATTGGATCTGATAGTTCAGGTTCCTGGATAAACAAGCTCAGTGCTGCTATTATATAGTTTCTCAGCCGTCAAGTCAAAGCTGTGAGCCGCCTGCTATTGGCCAGCTGAGGAGAAGGAGGCGTGCAGTCACTCTCAGGTTTCTGTCCCTCCTCCACCTCTCTGTTAACTCTTCCTGTCAGAGGCTGACGCCAGAAATGATAAAGTGGTGTTCATCTCTGTGCGCTGGGAGACAGGACAGTTGTGTACCCTTCTATGATTTGTAATAGTAGTATAGTCTGATCATTATGATTGTAATATGATTATGAGTACATGAACAGTTGACAATGATATCAGAAGCCAGATAAAAGGTTATATTCTTTGATGAACAATGTGGTTCTGTGTTTGGTGAGTTTGTGCTGGATAAAGATGAAGCACAGACCTTTACTGAGCTTCTTCATTGTGTCCTTAGTTCATGCTGACAGTGAAATAGCTGAACTTCTTTTATTCATCATTTAAAATCAAGCCAGCATTCAATTTTCTGTGTTCTTCTGTACTCGCTTGTATTATTTAGTTCATGTGCCTCATGCTGTTTTTATTTTAGCAGATAGCAAGCTGTGAAAATGTCAGAGTCAAAATGTTACAGCTGTGATTCAAATTAAAAATACGAGAGAAGGTGCACGATGACCACAAATCTATCCATACCTGAATTCTAAATTAATCTCTCTTCACAGTAAACTTTGAAATATTTAAAATTCATACCACTGAAATGAAACCCATTAATCTGAAACGAGCGTCTTTAGCTGAATATTTTTATTCATTAATGGATTTATTGTTGAGCAACTTACATTTTTCATTAAATGTCAGAAAACAGTGAAACCGCACGTTTGTCCACTGAAATCTTAAATTATCTTTTGTGTTAAACACTAAAAAAAACCTCACAATCACCCAGTTTCCAAAAATATAAATAATCTTCAATTATTCATCTTGGAGACTTTGGGACAAAGAAATTAAAATGAAAAAAATTGCTTTAAAAATACCAAGAATGGGTAAAGATAAAATTAAATAGCTATTAAATTTCTCCTCTGACATCCTATTGGGGAAAAGTCAGTCCAGAGAAATGGCTATTTAGTCTTTATCTGGATTTTTCTTTATCATAACTCCTTGGATAATACAAGGAATGTGTGTCATCGGAAGAGGAACATTCGTATTATTTGGCCTGAGGTTCTCCATAGTAAAGATCTGCTGCTGCTCAGAAGCCTTGAGCACTGTGAGAATTAGGGGAAAGTTCACACGGCACAGAGAATGTCAATATTACGGGTTCTAGGTTTTTTTTTTTTAAACAACCTCTATTGGCAACCCTACGTGATCTGGGGGGAGACCACAAATGAAGGTCCTGGTTAACCCTCTCCTGTCTGCAGACCAGACTAAGTAGGTGAAAGGTGACTCAGAGACTGCTGACAGTGCTGGGATGGGGAAACTCAGCACCCTCATTCATGGACTGGAATGCAACAAACATTCATTATTTTCCCCCCAAAGCCTCAGCAGGGTAGGGGTTTCCACTGAAAGCCCTCAGTGCTCCGGTTAAAAATAGGCTTTTCTTGTTCAGTTTTATGCCCTTCATGTAATAGGAGCGCTGAGGTCAACCCACACACATTTACCTTTGTTTCTCAAACTGACGCACTGCAGGGATGATTCATATCCTCTCAGTTACAGTAGAGCAGGATTATCACTGAACGTAAACATCTTCTGTATATTTACTGAATTTATCTTTTTTTTACAGTTTAATGAAAGGCCAAGTGGTTGTAGAGCAGGGACAAGCAGGATTACTGCATAACAAAAAACAGACTCGATTCATCCAACAATTCCTGTAATGAACCCGATGACTGTCTGGTTTACGTGTGTCATGATGGTACACGCTGATTACCCACCAGCCTTTACGCAGTCCTTCAGGACAATACAGAACTTGGGAGGGATGTGAGCTACAGTAAGGATTACTTTTTACCTGTAAAGATTGCTAAATATTCCATCTGTCATGTGTGGAAAAAAACAAGCTGTTTGAATGTGTCTGTTGAAGGAGACCTTGACATGCAGCACACTGGACCGTTTCAGACTGTCTAGAAGAAATGTTGTCTTTCAGATATTTAGATTTCATCAGGGGTAGAAGTAGTCAGATGCTTTACTCAAGTACACACAAGTATTTTCACAAACTGTGCTCATTACCCACAGCAAAGCCGTCTCTTCTGTTCTATATCATTTAATTATGTGATTTATAGCATGCTGCAGGTACACTATTAACATTAAGCTGCATTTTAATGTTTACATCTATTGACATGCTGCTGGAAACTTTAATCAGTGCCAGTGTTATTATATTTTACAAGATCATATGTGTAGAGTTTTAATGTATACGACAAATGGTAACTGCGATCCAAAAAGTGTAAAGTGAAAAGTACACGATCTATCAAAATGTAATGGACTTACGACACAAAGTAGCTACTGGAATTACTCAAAGTATGTACAAGTACCCCAGAGCTTAGTATTCGAGTAAAAACAAGAATAAAATCAGCTCAAACATGAAGATCTGAGGAGCAGACAGTTTATATATTTACCCCAGAACAGACTAAACCCATTGATTACAAAAACTGTTGTTATCATTTTTTAAAAATTTGTTTAATGCCATGGATGTTAAACAGTGTGGGAATCAGTCTCCCCCGTTTCCTCCGAGCGAGTGTGTGTCCCTGCTCATCACCGCATCCACACCTCACTGCCACAGCTGCTTATTCAATTTCCCAAAATGGCCGCTCCCATCTCTGGCCGGCATGCTGACCTTTTACCCAGATTCCAAACACAGAACATCTGTAAATCCTAGTGCAGCCCCCCCTTCACCCCCACAGACATGGTTGTGCACGAGGGAATGGAAAATGGGAAGAATGAAAGAAGAAAAAAAAGAAAAGCAGGTGCTGGAGGCAGTAAACCGATTCTCATGGGCTGGCTGTTTCACGAGGTTTTTGGGTGATTTACATCACAGTTTTTTCCACTTGTCTTTGCTGGAAATTCACATCCAAAAAGATTTAAATGAATAAAACAAAAATAAAAATGAAAAACTGAAGAAAAACCCAGAGGAAAGAAAACAATTGAAGCTTCTTCTTTCATGTCCCAGTTTGAAGAGATGATAAATATATGATCACACAAGGCAGGCTCAAACACATCCATCACACACATCATGAGATATTCATGAGGAGCAGGAAAGCAGTGACCTTTCGAGCCGACTGCACAGCCGGCGAATGGAGCTCATGACTGCTCTGTGATTGCCTCAGTGAAGATGGATTAAGGATGCAACTCTAGACGAATAGGCCTGCATACAACAGGACTGGTCATCGATAAAAGGCTGGTTTTATTTATTTATTTATTTTTAATAATAGGGGTGACATCAGAATTATATATATAGCTTTTACTTAAACTCAATTTTAACTATTGAATATAGCACCAAATCACAACAACAGTTGCCTCAAGCCACTTTATATTATAAGGCAAAGACCCTACAATAATACAGTTTTACTCCTGGTGTATTAGTTTTTTTTATTTAAAGGAACGGTAACATGAAAGGTGGCCCTCATAGTCATGGAACATGAACTATAAGAGATCCATAGCCACAGCTAATTAAACATTTATTCAAATTTACAGTTATAAATCAGACCGGTGTGTCTGACACTACAGCAAAAAGTGGACATTTTAAAAATATACATCTTTGAAGACATTTATTTAAGCAGAGATATACTCAGGCACCATCCAGATGTAGAGGGGAACTAGCTAGAACCAGTTTTCCAGCTCCTGTCCTCCAAATAAATGCCAAAGAAAATGCACTTCTGCCTCCCAGTGGCCAGAAGCGAGAGCATACCCTGCCTACTTGCTCAACTTTGACTTGTACTCATCTGTCTACAAGGAGGGGTGATGGCGGTGGTGGGTCTTCAGTGCCTGCTCTACTGCTTTCGCCTTAAGCACTGCATACTGAATGCGACGCAGCATCGAGCGAATCAAAACCTGCCAGTTTCTTTTAAGCCTCCAGCTGTCCTGAAACACGAGGTGTGACTTGTTTCACCTCCAGCTGGGTTCATTGGGTACATAGAAGAAGCGGATACAGGGGGATAATAGAAATAAACAGTTCAATACATGGACCTGTTTACATATTGCATGTTCCAAGAGAATCCTTCAGTGTCCACACACTAAATGCCAGATTTTATGCCTGTTTGTGAACTTTAACAACCTGCTTAACCGAACTGTGATTTCTCAGTTCTTTAGTAAAATCATGGAGCCATTTTTCTGTTTGAGTTCAAAACATTTGGGACAAAAAACAAGTTATGTAAGGTAACAGAATGAATAATTACTATTGCTCTTTTTGTGCAGCTGACAAAACACACAGTCTACTGTGTGTCTATATAATTATTCGTTCTTGCAGAGCACACAGACAAACACCTTTTACAAGTCACCTCACCTCAGGCGCACATGCACAGACATGCTGCAGGATACAAAAGAACATGGTGCTTCTGCTCGACTGACAGCTTTGGATATTTTAACTTCTCCGATTGGACATATAAGGAACACATGCAGACAGATGCTGGATGCTTTTCCCTCAGTGTTTTTATTTTTATTTTTTTATTGCTTATGGACTAAATGAGTAACCCAGATGCAGGAAGCAGAAAAGTACAGAATGTAGCCCACACATTTTCCATTTTGGAAAATTTAGATATGTATAGACTGTGGCTGAGAACAGCAGCTGTCTTCCCATCATACAATTTTTTTTCTTTTGATGGTGCCGGAGATCCACAGTGTTTTACACACTTTTGGGGTTAAACCAAGTACACTGAGCAAACTAATGCTATCTATTTAAGACTTTGAATAGTAATAGAGTCGTCCTCAGGCTAAATTCTGTTAGACTATGCAGAGAAATGTAATATCAGGACAGTTGGGTGACAGATTGCACCAAGAATTTGAGTCAATTCTGCAGCGTGATGTGTTTTTTTTCCTCCCTTCTGGCCACAAAATCCAGAGTTACACAACAGCTATAAAAGCACAGCACCAAGATGAACTGCTGGGATGGTTACTAATGAAAGCAACCAGAGAAGCCATTGAGAGAACAGCCCAAAAGCTGCTTTTTCACATCTGTGCAACGCTAACTGGTCCCAGCAATTCAATTCAATTCAATTCAATTTATATAGCACCAAATCACAACAATAGTCACCTCAAGGTATTTATATTGTAAGGTAAAGACGCTACAATAATACAGAAACCACAATAATAAGACGACCCACTATGAGCGAGCACTTGGTGACAGTGGGAAGGAAGAACTTTCTTTTCTGGAAGAAAGCCCTGGTATGCCACGTCTTGGAATGATACTGCCTAAGTTAAGCATATATATGTAAATAGAATTCGTCCTAGCGTTGAACCCTGTGGTACTTCATAATTAACCTTTACTTAGGAATGACTGCCACTTATTTTCTTTCTTTAAAAAAAAGAAGACAAAATTCTCAATATTGAAAATAACTAGTGTACTTCCAAAAATGTAAATCTAACGCCCGCCTAGCTCTGCACAAATAGACAACCAAAAAATATTCTCCTCACAGCAACTCTAAACATTTACAGGGATCATGGTGTATCTTTTTTAATCAGAACAAAAGTGTTTAAATAAGGAAGACCTGCCCCATGTTTGAGGTCAGGTAACAGTCTCTGAGGCTGTAACTCTCTCATTTATTAAAGCACAGATTTTATGTGGAGTGAGATCAAAAACCTAATCAGTTCATTTCTATATATTCCTTTAACAGTGTGTACATACCAAGGAATATACAAGATGCTCTGAAAATATAAGCCACGGGAGAACAAAAAGAGTTTACGTGAATTCCTAACTAAATGCTGCAGCTGGAAATAAATAGAAACACATATCTATATTGGCTTGGGATTGTGCAGAAATGAGGCTGCGGGCTTTGAATGATCTCTCCAGAACCCGTCTTTTACATTTTATGGACTTAAACCGCAAATCTCTGTGGCTGTTTAGTCTCCTTGGGGTTTCAGAGGATGCAGCTTTGTTCCTTGTTTGTCCCCAAAATGAGCCCCTTGGTGTGTACCCCAGTTACCGAGCCTGATTCCCATGAACTAATCGGCCTCTTATGAAACATTCACGCACGCACACTGAGTTCACCACGGCGTAAGAAGCACTTTGGGTCACAGGGTGTAGGTCGCTAATCACAATGATACTAATTCACTTCTCAATTAATTCTAATCAACAAGAGTGGAGGTGGAAGAGACTCTTGAACTGAAGTGGGATCTGACTGTGAATGAGGCTTTTTGTGGGATAGCTGAGGGTACTGGCAGACAACCTCCCCAGCGTTAAGCAGCTGGTGGTTTGCAGAAGAAAGAGAAGGAAAGTAGGCTTGTGTTACAGAGTGTTATTGCTAAATAGTGGAGGCTCTGACCCATGAGTGTGTCCGAGCAGATGTGCACTCTTTAGCACTGACATTTCTGCAGGAATCGTGCTCTTATGTCTCTTATTCCTGCTGCGAAAATGACAATACGCTAAATTTGTTTGCAGTGAAACCGCCCACCTCCTGTGAGAAGACAGTGTCTTTCTCAGGAAATGCACCACTTGAACCACTTCAAGATTTATAAGATTCCACATTGAGTGCATGACCTCTGACCATCTGCTGAATCCCCATTAAAACCCAGAGTGACTGCCTTGATCCGCGTTAATCCAAATCCAGAATCCTAATTGGAACTGTGGCACCAGAAAGCAGTTCAGGCCTTGCTTTTTTCCCTGTGTTTTCACAAGTAACGGTGCAAATCAGAGCTATTCTTCTCAGCAGTGCAGGAATGGAATTAAAAGAAGCAGTAATAATAATAATAATGCATAAACAACAGTTTTAGCCAGTATGTTATTTTGTGTGTTTTTTTCTTTATTGTGGTAAATAAAAATAATTTTGTTTTTTCACCTGGGCTGAAAGTTGGTACATAATCTTTTCTACACATAATAGAAGGAAGATCATTCACCTGAGTTCAGATAGACAGAGAGAGTAACATCCAATTGAAAATTTGGTTAAATTTTTTTGTTTTAAACTTGGATTTTAGCACGGCAACTTCCATTAAAGCGTGGGTGCTGGGTGTGTCAGCAGCTTGGGCATTTACAGCCATATTTTGATTTTCTGTGGCTCTACAAACCCATGTAATAAATGCAAAAATCTTTCAGGAATGTAATATAAACCCTAAATGCAACACCACTAGAACTTAACTCTTCAGTGACCTCTGTAAAGTTTTAGCATGTGCCATCGACTGCATATTGTGCGTGCATTCAAACTGTCATAATATGTCTCTTTCTGTATTTTAGAGAGCACATCTAACCCAGATAACATTTGTTTAAGCCCGCTGGCCACTGTGGTATGTACTGTACATGACGCTACAATAACAAGCAGTGATGAGCAGCATATTGATTCATTTCTTTACCTACAAGCTGTGATCCATATGAAGAAATATTACAGCGATGTGGAGAGTGAGTGCTTACTGAACCCGACTGTACTTTTAAATCCCCCAAAGTCATATAGCAGGGCCATAAGATGAGCCAGATCACATCACCCCACACAGACATTTTCACGTCTGGAATAATACATGATACCGTGCCAGTACTGAAGTTTTTCCAGCAGTTATGGAGCCAGAACACAAAGCCTTGTTGTTACAGTGTTTACTTAAAACCCTGTGCTACAGAGCTTCAAAACAGTGTTTTTTTTCATTACCGTCCCTCCACAACAGGCTTTTTATCAGACGCCAAGAATCTGACCCTGTATGTGAGCCCGTCACTTTCCCGTCTGTGCGAGCACCTGCTGTTGTGCGGCGAAGTGTGAGATATTTTGCATAAGTCATGCACACTGTGTGTGTGTGTGTGTGTGGGAGTGGGGGCTGCTTTATAAAATAAATAAATAAATGAGTGAATGTATTCTGTTTCTGACCTTCACACAAGGAAGCTGTCCCCCCCTCTTTGCACTTTAGCTTACATAAAAGCAAATCAAGCATGTCCAAACTGTGTTTTGTATTTTATCACCCAGCTGCCTTCTTGTGCTTATATATTTCTTTTTTCTGTGGCATGCTGTTCATGGTCACATGGTTATATGTGCATTTCTTTCTGTCTGTATTCAGAGTTATAGTTCAGGCAAGGTCTTACGTGTTATTTCAGAACGATGTACTGTTTGTTTTTTTTGTCCACAGTTGTGAATGAAAACCTGTGTGATTTTGCAAACTGATAAACTGATAAACAGAATCAGCATGTTCTGAGTGAAAGATGCACTGTGCATGCTTAAAAGTTTTTAATCTTTTTTTTTTTTTTTTTTTTAGCATTTCCCTCTTATAAAGATTCTCGTTGACACTGAATGTGAAAATCTGGCTAAGTGGACCAACCTCATTTTCCACAAATTAAAGGCAGGAAATAAGGATAACCGTTTCAAATGCAGAGTGTACTACAGTTCAGTAATCAGCAGGGATGGAGGGGAACAGGGAGGGTGCCAAAGAACTAGATACCAGCAGAGGGACTGAAAGAGAGGGGCAGGAAATGACTTCTAGTTACCTCTGGGGTTATTGTCTTCTGGGCCTATGTGTCCTATGGGCCCCATTTGTAAATTTCATGGCCTTGAACCAGGTCGTGGTTGGGTTCAGAGTGTGTACATCGGTGGCCTGTCTCTCCTTGTAGGTTCCATCACACCCCCTTTGGCCTTCCTGTTACCCTGCATGAGAAACAAAGCCCAAAGCCTTTAGCCAGGTTCCCTTATTTTCAGCGAGTCCCCTTCTAATATTTGTAAGAACGTTATCATGAAGGCATTCAAATAATACCTTTATACATACTATACTATTCTCAATGTATTTCTTGAGACCTTAAAGAACATACTGGTACAGAGGAAAGTATATGATGCTTTAAAAGAAGCCACAATAGCATTTGCTTTATTGATGGCTATATAACTAAGTACAAACAATTTAATAATGAACTATATGACTATAAACATTTTTACCTTTAGTTTGATACTTTTTGATGATACTAAAGTTGTATTTTGATCAAGCAGAATAGGAAACACTGTACTTTCGTGTTGTAGAAGATGCACTGTTAAACCCTTTTTATACTTACTGATACATTTAGCAACATTATTATTCATTGGGAGTTTTGGTTTAGGTCGTCTGCAGATCCACACACACACACCTTTCAGCTCTGTTGTCCTCGCCACCAACTCCAAAGCACACCAACAGCGCTACAGTAGCTGCACTTCTACAAGTCACAATGTCCTTGATTTCTTCCTGGTTTCTCTGGAACCGTGTTAAAGATCTGAGACAAACAGACTTGTTGTCTCAGACTGCTGATGTTTTCTCCTGGCTGGGTTAGACCTTGGTGGCATGCAGGCAAACAAGTAGAGACCTTGGGATGGATTTTCTTCTAACCTGCTGTATTTCTGCTTCAAAAAAAGAGTGGAAACAAGGACCGGTGGGAGATACGGGAGCGATAAGGAAGAGGTGGTAAACACATGCCAACTGAAGTTCTTGAAGGGTTGTTGACGCAGAGGGTTGGAGAGGGGCAGAATGACAGTGACGTAGGGGCCAAGGTGACAGCAAGTTGTTTTCGTGCATGGAGCTGCCGAAGACTGAAAACATAAACAGAGTAGGACTCTCTCCTCTTCCTTATGGACTACGTCTGTTGTTCCAGAGAACGCTGATTTTGAAGCGTTTGTGAGTAACAGTCAGCTACAAGCTGGAGTGTGTTTTCTGATTTGCAGGTAAAGCTCATTTGGGTAAATAACCACTTTAGGATAAATGGGGTTTATCAGGATTCATGTCTGAAGGTTGAAAAGAGACAAAGCAGTTTGTCTCTTCTCTCCTCTGTCCCTCACCTCTCTCACCGTGTTATTTTGTCTCCTTCAGGTTCTCCTGGAAAAGCCGTCAAGTGCCAGCACGCTCTCCCTTTACCCTGGCAGCTGAATAGATTCCAGGTATTAATTTGTGGCTTGGTGTCAAATTTCCTCTCTGGTTCCGCATATACTACACGCTGATCCTTTCTTGTAGAAGTCACAGATATTGTCTCAATCGTTTTAGAACTCAAACCGTTCAGTTTCACTAGCCACACTCAAGCCTGATTACTGACAAACCTGCTTAATCTAGAAACTACTTAAAGAGAAGGTATCTGACGAAGTGAAGCACTAAAAGATCTCAAAAAAGCAACACATTGTGCCTCGATCTAAAGAAACAGCTGAGAAATAAAGTCGCTGACATCTCTCAGAATGGAAAGGGGTTACAAAGTAATTTCTAAGGTGTTAGGACATCACTGAAGCACAGTCAGACCTATTATTCACAACTGGAGGAAGCTGAAATTACTCCAAGAACATATTGATAACTCATCCAGGATGTCAGAAAAGAACCCAGAATGTAATCTGAAGACACGCAGGCCTATTTGCCACAGTTAAGGTCAGAGTTTATGATTCAACAATAAGAAAGAGAGACTGGGCAAAAGTGGCACCCATAGGAGAGTTCAAGGATAAAACCACTGCTGACCAAACGCCCCCCCACAAAGGCTCGTCTCACATCTTGATGATCCCAGAGGCTTTTGGGAAAATATTTGTCGACTGACAACACAAAAGCTGAACTTTTTGGAAAGTTTGAATTCTGTTATATCTGCATAAAAGTAACACAGCATTTCATGAAGCACATCATACCAGCAGTCGAACATGGTGGTGAGGATGTGATGGGCTGGGACTGCTTTGCTGCTTCACTTGGACAATTTGCCATAACTGATGGAACCATGAATTCTGTTCCCTACTAGAAAATCCTGAAGGAGGATGTCCGACCATCTGTTCATGCCCTGAAACTCAAGTATGCCTGGATTATAGGCTACCACAGAACAATGATCAGAAACACACCAGCAAGTCCACCTCTGAATGGCTAAAAACCAAAATGAAGGTTTCGGTGTGGCCTAGTAAAAGTCTGAACTTAAATCAAAGATTAAGATGCTTTGGCCTGACCTTAAACAGATCGTTCATGCTCAAAAACTCTTCAGTGTGTCTGATTTAATTATTTCTGGAAAGAATAGTGGGCCAAAATTCCTCCACATGGGATGTGAAAGACCCATTGTCAGTTAAAAGAAGTGCTTGATTGCAGTTCTTGCTGCTACGGTTGGCACAAACATGTCAGTGTGACGAATGTGCATAAAACTATGAAATCATGAAGGGGGTAAATATTTTTTCACTGCACTGTATGTCTGAAAAAGGCACCCAAGTGTTTAAGTTGAACTCAGCTTTGCACACAACCTGTCTGTAAAACAGGCCAAGGTAAAATAGGAGATCATTAAACCTACAGTGTACATAACTCAAACTGACCTCCTTTCCTGTTTAAACAACCGCAGAGATCCTTCAGGAACCCCAAGCTGGAATTTAGCCAGATACCTTTGCAGAGTATTAATTTACAGACTGCTCAGTATTCCTCTGATGTATTTCCTGACATTTACACATCGTTAGTTCAGAGGTAACTGACCTTAAAGTTCTTTAGACCTCAACATTTAAACATAGCCACGCTAAACCTGGATCACCAGCATTCATGACCAGATTTCACTTCTAATGCTGCAGAACAGCAAGTAGATCTGGAGGGGAAAGCATTACTATAGCTGTGTGAACTAGTACATCCTCAGCTTTTATCTTAAATAATTTGAGAAAACGGGTCACATATGTTTTGAACAATTTGAATCTGTCTGTACTGTGTTCATTAGCTATACAAGCTACACGGCTTTGGAGTGGTGCTCAAAGTGGGGAGCAGTTGCAGTTAAAAATATAAAATAAAACTAATGTGGATAAATATGATTTTTGGTGGAAAATAAACAAATTCTAATGATTTTTAATGATACAAATTGTGTTGTGCAGATGTTTTTCAGCTTGTCCCATTATTATTAGTTTATGATGGAGAAACAACACTGCTGGAAATGAACGGTGGCATGAATGTTTAAGTTAGTTTAAAGGAGAGAGCTTGGCCTGTAAATAGTCTTCACTTGCTTACATGCAGTCGATTGTGTTGTACCTGAAATGGAGGTCAATTCCGTTAGCTTTTAAAACTCAGACACTGCCCCCTGCTGGACGGAACGTAAACTGCACAAGGTGAAATAATGGCGTGCCCGCTAAATTTGTGGAAATTCCTTAATTTTCATACACAACAGTGCAACAGAAAACAGCTATATTAGCCTTGTAATGTTTGCTATTTAAAAATAAATCTACTTATGTGTCTGGGAAAAAGTAATTATAGAATTATTTACAGGAGCTGGAGGTCAAGAGGCGAGATGGTTTGGACACGTGCACAGGAGTGAAGGTAGATATACTTGACAATTGATGTTCATGGGCATGATAAAGGACATGCAGGGAGTTTGTATGACAGACGCAGATGTTAGGGACAGGGTGAGATTGTGGTAGATTTTTCCATTTAATGACCTCTAAAGGAAACAGTTGAAAGAACTAACATCCATTTACTCTGAAAGAGTAGTTTAAAACTAGTCTATTTTAATACTTTTGAACTGTAATGGAATGATAGACTTGAGAAGTTGACACTTCAGAGTAACTAAATGTATAGAAGTATTGGATTATTTACCTTAATTCACATTCAGCGTACAAGAATTTGACAGCCACCCCTCACCTACTATTAATGCATCAATAATGAGCTATTACTTGTCTCATGCAAGTTTATCATGGCAGGCTAATGTTCCAGTTTATTGAATTAAAAAAATCACTTAGTATAAAAGAAAGAAGACTTCAAGGATAATTTTCAACTCAAATTTATTTCAAAACATCTGAACAAGTGGTGGGTAGTCCACTGAAAAAGACTGCATCCTGCTGTAGTTGATGCTCCACAGTGTTGGATTGGCAGCTTCAGCGGGCACTGTGAAGACAGAGCAAGTGAGAAAGGTTTAAGCCTGTGTTTAAGTCTTATACATTCCCAAATTTGGAACACTGATACGCTCTGAATTGAGCAGCATTAGACATGAGCAGCCTATCGGGAGGACTGAAGGAAGAATTCAAACATCAACCCCTGACCACCATGGGACATATTCCCTACACACTGAAAACAGGCAACCTTTGTGCAGCTCTGTTACACTTTAACTAGATAAGAGCTTCTGACCAGTGGCCAAGATGCAATTATGATCTAATACCGCAGATATTTGAATTGAGAACTTAGAACATTAGGTTGAGTTTAAGACTCGTTATGGACATTTCAAAGCCAAAAACAGATCGAACCGCAATATGATTTACTGCAAGCCATTTTTAATGTTTTTTCTAACCTTATAAGGTTATATAAGGAATATAAATATTCCCATAGTGCATGTTAGTACTATGGGAATATTTTTTACTTCTTGTTAACTATAATACAACGGCAAACATTGTCATCACCTCCCCCGCAGTGTTTTATTATCATAAACTGTTCTTGGTTCACTAAGTTTTTAATAACAGTAACGTTCAGCATCATCAAAGTATCTAAGGTCAAATGCATATTATCCATCAGCACTCTCACTGTGGGCTTCACCAATGCTGACAGTTTAATGACTCAAAACACTGATCACCTGAGGTTATATCGTCTCACCTATCGCAGCCTCCTGGCTTCTCTTTCAGACTCCAGGAGTGTCAGCACATCTCCCTCTCTGACTGGGCCCTTCACGTTCCTGATAATTGAGCGGTTGCTGTCGTCCATGAACTCGACACGGACCTGGTGGGAAACGGGAGTGCCCAAAACTTAAACATTAAAATGACTCTACAGCAGACACATTTTTCTGTTTAAATTAATGATGTACCACTTAAAGAGGGTTTTGTTCAAATGTTTACAGACAGCCTATATGGATTTTTCCTCATTTTGTTTTTGTTATGCATTCCTTTCTGTGGCAAAGGAGCAAAGCAGTTGTAATTCAAAATATATATTTATTTGGAAATTTTTCAGCTGTTTAAATTATCCACTTAACATGGAAAATAAACCAATGGTCATGATAATCAATTTCAACAAGGAGTAACTGTGGGGTGATATAGCACAATATCTAAAAAATTATTCGGATGGCATTTTTTTCAAACGTTATTTTTTATAATCTGCTTAATCTTTGGGACCCCGACTCTGTTCCCTGCTGTTTCACTGTCAGAAAACAGTATCTGAGGATCTCACTCTGCAATGCTGTAAAAGCGATCAAGTGAACACCCAACAATCAAGTGAACACACATTTTAGTAATAAAGTACTCAGTTAGTGGGCAGCACAGTGTTACAGCAGTTTGAAGAATGGAAGTATAAACACATGTATGTTAACTTAACTATAGACCCTTTTCCCATTAGTACCTACACAGATTGACTTGGTAACGCTCTCATCCCGACACTGACCAGCGAATCGGTGGCATGCAGTCTGGTGATGCAACATTTTAGGACCTACCTGCTCAGATCGCTTTGTAACCCCGTTAGCAGGTAGCATGTAGTATGACCTAATGGAAAACCCCGAAAACCACTGAAAGTCAATCTGAGTAGGTACTAAGAAAAAAGGGGCTTAAGTTGGGTGTAGCTATGAATGTAACATAAATTGTCATCATTAGCCCAAGTAACCAGTACACCAAACAGCACACTAAATGACAACTGAGTTAAATGGCCTGCATCTGTATAGCGCTTTACTTAGTCCCTAAGGACTTAGTCCCCCTAAGGCAGGGGTGTCAAACTCAAATACACAGTGGGCCAAAATTCAAAACTGGAACAAGGTCGCGGGCTAACATTAATATTTATTGAAAAAAAAAAAAATCTTCCTCCAGATTTAAGAATGAATCTCTTCTTATGGACTCAAACAAGTTTTGCTGAAAAACTGAATATGGAACAAGAAAAGCTTAATACTAAACAATATATATATTAGCTGTATAATACCAGTAGGCCAGCTCTAATAATAATTTGGTATGGCTTGGCCCGCGGGCCAGAGTTTGATACCTATGCCCTAAGGCAAGCTACATTGTAGCCACAATGTAGCTTGCCATTCACACACTGGTGATGGCAAGAAAAAAAAAAAAAAAAGCATTGATACATTTTAAAGATACATCTGGTTTCTCTATTAAACGTGGTTTCCAGTTAGGATCAATGGCTTGCTCGAGTATGTCATTAGTAGTTAAAATCCAGGTTAAAACTCTGTCCCTCCCAAAATAACCTGCCTCCTTTGTGGTAAAAGAAATCAGAGGAGTCATATTTTGTAGCTTAATCAGTTTTTCATCTTAAACTTCTGATAATAATTCAGCTTAGTTTCAGTTAGTTGGTAGAGCGAATCTGCCCAGTTTCAACGTTAGTGACTTTAGTTACAATACTATGGAGGATATTTATCAGGAGCAAAAAGTTAAGCTCAGATCAAGTTTTTGTTTTGTTTTTAAAGAAACAAACAAAACCCCTGACTTACAGCTAAATCAATGTCCAAACTTCAAACAGCTGTCTCAATACCTCATACTTAATGTGTAAACAAATTATCTAAGACAACACGAAACTTGCATTTTTCATCCTAGCCCTTTTTAAGAGGTACAAAATATCGTTTGTTATTTTTTCCTTTGTTTAGAAATCTAGTTTTTAATTTCACATGAATTTACAGCCCTAGATTGTGTATATCCTTGGCAATAACTCAAAGTAAGCTTACACATATAAAAAGTAAATATTAATCGCAGATACTGGTTTGTGCCGGATAAAATTTGAGGTGTTAGCCAAACTAGCATACCTGTGTACATTGTCCCTGGGAACCGGTTCTCCCGAGAACCTTGGTGACCTGAAAATGAAAACACGAGCAACATGAACATCAAATCTCTAAATTCAATATAATACATATATATAATTTTTTAACGAACACAGAGAATAAAGAAAAGTGAGCATAAGTACTGCGGCAGCTAGCAGAGACTGTAGCATTGACAGGCCTCCATGATAGAAGCACGAGAGCCGAAGAGACGTTTGCTAACTACGACACAAAAAGTGGATTTAGCCTAAAAAGTTTGAGCCCATTTGAAACAATACTTATTGTTGTGGGCATTTAATCGCTTTGATACGATAATTTTCAGCGTTTTATAGATTTTCTTACTCTTGCAAGCTTGATGGGCTGCACGCGGCTGGCGTCCATGTTGTCAGGTTAGACCGGAAAGGAAGTCACGTGGTGCTCGGATGGCATATATGGCAACTGTAATCTTTTAGTTTATTAAAATTTTAAATTTTAAATTATTTTTTAATCAAATTACAAGTAACAGAATCTAAACTTACGAGTAATAACAACAATAACGAACTTTAATAAAAACTATTAGACATTCGTAGTTACCTTCTTTTCCGGTAGATTGGGAAATACCATTCGAAGCACCCATGGTGGAAACCTGGGCCAAACCATTATTCACAGAGTTTCCAAAACTATTTTAATGTGCAGAAACAGAGAAAGGAATTTGTCTCTGTGTAACTGTATCTCTTTTTTTGTGCGTACATACAGACAATTCAAATACTGAATTATTGGAGTGACTACAAATGCTTGTGATATCAGTCAAAAAACACAGCCTATTTATCCAAAGTCAGTATCAAAAAGGTTACTGATTCAGTACATTATTAAATAAATTCACTGTTATATAATCAATATTTTGTTTTTAGTTGGCTTGACTTAATATTGAAATGAATACTTTGTCAATTATACCAGTGAGTTATTGTAAAGAGAAACATATCAGTGATAAACAGCAGAGGTGGGACCAAGTCATTGTTTTGCAAGTCTCAAGTAAGTCTCAAGTCTTTATCCTCAAGTCTCAAGTCAAGTCTCAAGTAATGTCAGGCAAGTCAGAGTCGAGTCTCAAGTCACTGGTGTAAAAGTCCGAGTCAAGTCACAAGTCTGAAACTTTGAATTTCAAGTCCTTTCGAGTCTTTAAAAAAAAAAAACGAAAAAATAATGTTGCAGTTATGCTAAATGTAAATATTAGACCATGTAATTTTTTAATCTGTGTTTTTCTCAACACATGACAAAATAGTGAACTTAGAAAATATACACAAATTGTGAAATTGCACCTCTTTAAAATGCAGCTCAATTAAACCTAGCTCCAAGAATAATTTTCACCGACAGTTCTGAGATAAGCTGCATGTTATTCTTGGATGCGGTTGTAGGACCAGCTTGACAAAAATATCATACATATTAAAAAAAACTGAATCACCAACGTAGCCTGGAAAACATTTGCTAGTTAGATGAAGTCAGCTATCTCATCGTAGCATATTTATATGCATATTTATAATCATACGGTTCTTGGAGTGAGTGCATACACTCATGAAGTTTAGTAACTTCCGGTCACTGCAACAAGCCCAGGTACAGTTTACCGACGGATGGGTGCAGGACCTTGAAATGCACCGTGTAGAACGAAAGACCATCATACTTATCATAAGTTTACCAGTCTCACAAATCGTCGTCATAAATACACATTCGTTAACCGTTTATTAATAGGACCTTTGAGCTCAACGGTAATTAATTAGTAGTGGAAATAATTTCTGGTACCCATCACAGAAATGTAGCAGTGACAATAATATTGTATGCTGTAATCGTACTGGGCAATTAGTGATACAAAAAACCTGTTTTATCCTGTGAATAAAAGTATGTTTTTGTCAATGTACCATAATAACAGAAGCGAAACGCAATATTGTGTCAGGACAATTCACTATTTATGCACAATAAATAAAGGAGCATAGCGCGACAATTTCTGTTCAGCGCCAGACTTGCTTGTAACCTATATCACCAATTATGTTATGAAAATGACGTATTAACTACTAAAAAACACTGACCTTTGTGTAAATGCTTGGAGCAGACTAACCTGTAAGCTGGAGTGTTCTGGGACGTTATATTTGATCTTTGAATGGCTGCAATCCAGACCATCCGTCGCGTCTTTGTTACTTTGGAAACATGGCTCGAACAATTTCTCTTCAACGACGTAATCCGATAACAACCGATCTCTTTACCCGTCGGCTTCCCGTGGCTGTCATGCGACCGGCTATTGCAGTTAATAATACAACAGCTTCTTGACATTTTTGTGTTTCTTTTTATCGCTGTGTGACTGATTTCAATTGAAAGCCTGCGTGCGCTAGTACCGCTTGCCACGAGTTCCCAGAATCCTTTGCGGTTCTACCCGTGAATGACGTCACATTTTCAATCGCTATATAATATGCATGTTAAATTTTATATTTGGGGTAAAATATCAAGTCTTTTCAAGTAAACCGGTTCAAGTCCAATTCAAGTCCCAAGTCATTGGTGTAAAAGTCCAAGTCAAGTCACAAGTCTTACAACATTTTTTCAAGTCAAGTCTAAAGTCATAAAATTAATGACTCGAGTCTGACTCGAGTCCAAGTCATGTGACTCGAGTCCACACCTCTGATAAACAGTGATAAGGGTCTGTGCAGAATATACAGAAAACAAAGACAATTTTTATCAGTCATTATTAATTTTAATGTATTTTGACTTTAATTCTAAAATCAGGCTTGTTTAACTAGTTCAGCAATAGGTCAAAAAGGCCATAGCTGATAATTTGCGTAATCTACCTGAATATCCTGTGTAAAAGCTCTCTGTAGCCTTGTTAGCCATGCCATACTGTCGTGACACCACCCTCTCTGCTTTTCTTCCTCTCTCAGAAGTCAAAGCCTTAAATCACAACACTAATCCTTGTGAACAGTATTTTTAACTTGCGCTGGGACAGAAAGAACAGCAATAGGATTAGAGAATCAGTGAAGAGGCTGAAGCCCTAACTCATGCAGTTGATCTTCTTGCACAGTGACTCAAAAGTACCACAGCTCTTTCTTTGTCTTTATTTCAACCTGGAGGATTTTTTTTTCTTTTTTACCATGGTGATATTTTTGCTTGATATTGTAGATTTAAAGAAAAAACATATTATCATTTTTCTCCTGTGATTTGATTCAAACTTGGCATAAAACATTTTCCAGTGATTGGTCTTCTGAGCAGCTGTCGCAATGGAGAAGTGGAAAATTCTAAAAAAACGTCGCTCCAGTCTTTTTGCATCCGTAAAACGCGACTTGAGTTTCACGCAAAGTATCGAAGAAGAGGAGAGTGAATTCCCCTTTTCACAGGACAGCTCAGTAAAACCGTGGACATCAATGGACAACCTTGACGCTCCTGGTGCCAGAAAAGAGGTGAAAAAAGATGAGAAGAAGGATGCACCAAACCCCTGGCAATCAAACATTGTCAACCTAAATGTGGGCGGAAAGGTGTTTCACATCCCTAAACACTTGGTCCTCCGATACCCAAAGACCAGGATCGGAGTCCTTGCTCTGTGCAATGATCCAGTTAAGCGTCTGACGCTCTGTGACGATTATGATTTTCAGAACAACGAGTTCTTCTTTGACAGGGACCCCATGTTTTTCCATTACATATTTCACTTTTACTGCAGTAATGTTCTGTGGGTGATGGATGGCTTGTGTCCTGTCAACTTTGAGGAAGAGATCTCATTCTGGGGGCTCAAACTGAAGGATACTCCAAGGTGTGCTGTAGATATTTGATATGCAGTGTATCTATTGTGGCTTTGTCTGTGGATATTTAAAATGTAGCTATGGTAAAGCATTTGTCTGTCTTTCTCAGGTGCTGCCGCATTCTGTTTGAGGAGAAATTGGACGACATCAGAGAACACCAGAAGGTTAACCAGGAGCTCATAGATGAGATTAAACCTCACCATGATGACGAGGGCTACAAGACCATGTTTCTTGGAAACTTTCGTAAAGCCCTTTGGGACTTGATGGAGAATCCTTACTCCTCACTGTCAGCCAAAGCCTTTGCAGTGTTTTCCAGTCTCTTTGTGCTTATCTCTATCGTTGCCATGACTCTGAATACAGTCAAAGAACTTAGGCAGTACAAACTTGCAGGCAAAACCTACATGGAGTGGGTGGAGGTTAGTTCTATCCTTTTCTTCACGTTGGAGTACTTTCTGCGACTACTCACCACATCAAACATCAAGCATTTTGTGAAGAGCGCCCTCAACTTTGTCGATTTGGTAGCCGTCATGCCCTACTTCCTCCAGATCATTTTTGAGACTTTTGTATTAGACGCTGAAGACATCAGTGCTCAGGAGGATTTGAAGGCCATGTCAAGAGTCAGCAAAGTCAGCAAGGTGCTCAAAGTGGTCAAGCTCATGCGCATCTTCCGTATCTTGAAGCTTGCCCGTCACTCCACCGGCATGAGGGCTTTCGGCTTCACCATCCGCCAGTGCTCTGAGCAGGTATGAAGGGAATAATCAATAAACACAAATGCTGGTAACATTTGAAGGCCTTTGAATAACATGGCAACCTGCAAGGCAAAGAGACATAAGAGGAACAGGAGGTAGTTTTATGTGAAAGTCACCACTAGGAGAAGTAGATAAGATAAGATAAGATAAGAAGAGAAGAAGGTTATGATAGTTTTACAATAGGATATCACAATCGATCTAAATTTGCATATTTTATTTCTTGAAGAGAGTGACACTAGATGATTAGCTTATGATAAAGAACAAAATCCACCTACCAGCAGCTCTAAACTTCACTAATGTAACATAATATCACATTTATTCATTTAATTAACAAAAGACAGAACGGTTTCATTGCATATGATGTGTTTAAAACCCATTAATTGAACAAAGCTTGCACAGCCGAGTGCAGAAATGTCAGGAAGGCTTTATAGTAACATCTCAAACTGTCATATTACTGGATGCAAGCCCCTAAAATAGTATCTGCTTTATGACATAGTTTCATATAAACAAGCGCTGTCATTGACGTGCTCTGTTCTGTCGTGCTGCAGGTGTGCTGTCTGTTTCTGTTCATCACCATGGGCATCTTCACCTTCTCTGCTCTGCTGCATTCTGTGGAGGTGGATCAGCCCGGGACACCGTTCAGCAGCATACCAGATGCCTGGTGGTGGGCTGCGGTGAGTACGGGACAAGCTCTACGTCCAGTAAAGTTCTATGGCTCTAATATGTTTGGGATGCTTGTTACAAATGCAGTATAACTAAAACATCAGATTTGGGTTTTTTTTGTGGCTTTTAGTGATTTCTATAAAAGTTTTAACACTCTGGGAATTATTTCTTCTTTTTAATGGCAGCTGTGATGATATTGTAAATTATTTTTGAAAATATTTTCAAGTCCAATTTTTAGGTCCAGCCACACTGATGATGTAACCCTACTTATAACACCACAGTTGCTCCACATCTTTTCATTATGAATGGGGCAATTAATGTTTTACAGCATTTAGAGCGTGTAGCCAGCTCTCACCGGCTGCCACTCAGCTTCTTCCGGATCAATTAACTCAGTTATGAAGCTTTGGTAAGCTCTTTCTCTTGACAGCGCTGAAGGGAAGCTCAGTTGGGGTGTGTCAGTATGATCAAGCAGTGCAGTGCATTTCGGGTGTCAGGGATTAGGTCTATCTAAATTTGTGCTGCCTGCTTAGTCAGACCAAGGCAGATTCACAGTACAGATCATGTTCCATGCTATTTTTATGCCTTTAAAATGCAGTAAACACTGATTATATTCAAGAGCTCAAACACAGTCTTCTTTAGTGAATTAATGGTTGGCTAAATAATATTCTGAAATCGTCTCTCTTGCAGAAAAACCTACTAACTATAATAAATGTAGGATTTGCCTTTGTGTAATTCTTACCCCAAAGTATCTTCCATAATTGGTACTATATGTGAAACGAAGAGAAAGATGTGGAGTAACTCCAGGGTCACATAAACTTGATATAAATTATCTAGCCTATACAGATGTGGAGAGTGGCTACTGATGGCCGCCAAGCTGTCATATGGTTAAACAGTAACTTATGCAAATTTACTTTCAAGCTTCATATATAAATGATCAATATTTAGAGGTATGAATATCACACCATTTCTAGGAAGGTTCACATGGGTCACACTGTGTCACCAGCCTGGTACTCTGTGTGTCTTTCAGTATCATCTGAGGACATGGTTTTCAATTATCTGGTGGCAGCTGTGAATTTATATGTGTCTAATTCCCTCTAATGCTGCGTAATGCGTCTCATTTGTAGCCAGACAAAGTGATTGCATTCAAGAAATATAAAAAAAGCATTTTAATTA